>NC_135534.1:44176514-46576514 GCF_045843805.1 Urocitellus parryii
ACACAGTTCCAGTTCCGTTGCCTTGCCCTCGTGTCATCTGGCAGCTGGCAAGGTGGTAATGGTTAACCTGGGAAGGTGCTCCAATCTCCTCTGATGTTTTTGGTGTGAGAGATTTCCACTCGGGTAGGGCTTAAATGCAACAAGAACCTGATGTAGTTCCTAGCAATAGTGGTTAAGGGTAGAGATTTTTAAACTAGATTGCTCTGTGTTCAAAGCTGTGGCTCTCCGTCTTACTGTAACTTTGGTAAGTTATTAGTTTCTTTATCAAATGGGTATAACAGCAGTACTTGCGTCACAGGCTTGCCATACAGATAAACGAGATAACGCATGGAAAGGCACAGGACAATGCGCACCGCTTAGCAGGTGCCATAGTAAATGTGGATGAAAAAAATGCAAATAATATTCTTTTTAAGTAAATCAGTCATTGAAGCTGCAGGTCTTCCCTGAGAGTGACAGCAGGTCCAGCCCAAATAGCCCCAGAAAGACAAAACAACAACCACGAAGTACAGGCTTGATGGCTGATGCTATCCTAGTTGCCTCGAACATAGTAAACACTGTAACTGCTCACTTAGGGCCTACCTGCTTCAAAAACATGATCTCCAATCTGCTCATCTATTCTGCTAAGTCAAAACTATTCCTAGAGAGGAGGGATCCAAGGCTCAGAGATGTCAAATAACTTTCCTAGGGTCACAGAGCCAGTGAGCAGCAATTGGGACTCATGCAACAATGAGAAGAATATTTATGCAGGTCTTGAGCTGTGACAGGTATTGTTCTAGGCCCTTAACACATATACCCCACTTGAGGATGGACTCTGATCATCTCCACTTCTCAGATGAGAAAAACTGAGTGAGTCCTAGGTGGTTAAGTAAGGTCACACAACAGCTGGGCTGTTGTACGAACTGAAGCAGGCTGGTTCCAGAGACCTTGATATAATCATTGCCCTCACTACCTTTCATCGTGAAAAGCTCTTGATCTTCTCACTGTGGTGTTCTGCCTCTAAAAACTCATGGGTGCTGAGGACCCTCTTCTAATAAGAGACAACTGTGTTGGAATGAAAAAACATACTGGGCTGGAAGTCAGAGACTTTGAGCTGTGACCTTAAGCAAATCACTTTCCCCCTACTGAATGTCAGCTGGCCCAAGTATAAAAGGATTGGTTTGGACCAAAAATCTGCATTGAAAACTTGCAGTATATGGCTTTCTGAATTGGGCCTTCCTTCTTCCTGAGCAAGAGTATGAAGTCCATGAAAATGTGGGCTGAGGCTGCTGACAGGCCCTTCCCCAAGCAGCCAAGGCACGTCTAATGGAAGGAGACAGCATGTGGCCGGGTGCAGGAGAGCCGCCCACAAGTGAGCATCGAGCCTGGGAGATCCTGGGCAATTTACCAGGCCCTTGGTTTTTCCCCTTTGGCAAAGACAAGGAAATAACTTGCCTTAGTGGGTTGCTTTGAGGTCATAAAAACGGTCATAAAGCATTTTCCCAGATTCAAAGTCCGGGTTTGCAAAATGCTCTTGAACTCAGCCATGAGAAGGGTAATCAGAGAAGAAGTCGGGACTTTGCAGGATTCCCAGAAAGCAGTCTGAGAATGTAAAGAATCTTCATTACTTCTCCATGCTTCTTACAGCTGAGAGTCTGGTCCAGAAAGGGGCAAAAAGGCCCCAGTACTATTGCAAAGCAACTCAGAAGATATTCAAAACAGTACCATGCTGTTTAGCACAACTGTATGCTATCCCGCTCAACAACTTTCCTACTGGACAATACATTCTCAGAGGACAAGAAATTTGTCTGTCTCAAATCAAGACTTGTCGACTTAATTCATTTCCAAGATGAGACCTGAACACACTTTCCTCACACCAGCCTGCTTAATTCTCTCCTCTTTTTCCTAGGTGCCTTGATAGAACTCAAGCTGACACTTAACTGAATATGTACCATGGGCTGGGCAGAGTGCCATTTGTGAATTCCAGTTACTTCTAAAAGCTACAATAACCGTAATGCCTGAAAATAGCATCAGTGTCTTAGATTTGGGGCTGGAAGGAAAGAATCAAACCTTCCTATATGGAAGGTATGAGAAGGACAAAGAGTGAATCATGAGATTTCCACAACTAGTTTAAGATCTATTTATTTTTATCATTTAGCATGCATAAAATATTTAACATAAGAATGAGTCATACACCTGTTCAACAATGATTTCTTGGGCATCTACTCTAATAGGTAGTATGCTAATAGTCCTGAGAAGTTTGAAGAAGAAAACTAACATATTACTGATTTTTTTGGAAGGTTAATTCCAGAGGTCTGCTGTTTCCAACTTTAAACTACAGAAACAGCATTCCTCTTTCTCAAGAAGGATGAAGAGATGAATGCATTTATTTAAAACACATATTTACTGAGCACCCGTGTGATGCCTGGTGTTGGGAATACCTTTAAAAGTGGCCAAGCGGGCTAGGAGCTGTAGTTCAGTGGTAGAGCCCTTGCCTAGCACATGAAGGCACTGGGTTTGATCCTCAACAACCACATAAGAATAAATAAATAAAATAAAGGTATTGTGTCCATCTACAACTAAAAAGTATTAAAAATTAGTTAGCTAATTAAAAAAGCAGTCAAGCAGGATTGCTGCCTTCATGAAGGACAAAAATCTAATTAAGAAGACAGCTGCTGCTCACTAAGCAGCACAGGTGTCAAAAGGAAAAAGAAGCAAAGTGGCTGAGTTTGGAGGTCTCTAGAAGGAGATGCACTCAGGTGGAGTCCTAAAGAACAAGAACAAGTCAGTCACGAAGAGGGGGGAGCAGAGCTGGGTAATACCATGGGAAACTCTCTGAGGTAGGTAAGAGCTTCGAAAATCCAAGTGAGGGGAGGAAGGATGGTGTGGCTTGGTGAACAACTCACAGAGTGCAGGTGAGAGAGGGCAGGGAAGAGAGCAGATCCTGAAGGAGCTTTTAAGCCACAGTGAAGAGTCTGAACTTCATCTCGGTGCAAAGGAAAACCATTGAACTGTACTTAGAGCAAGAGAGTAAAATGTTGTCATTTTTACTTGGACACTTCTGCGGTGCTGTCTGGAGAAGAGACTGGAAGCCCAGCAATAGTGCAACTACCAAGATCCGTTAGGAGACCACTGCAGTTTTCTGAGTGATAGGCGAAGGTGTCCTCAACTATGTGACAGTGAGAAGGGGTCAGAGTTTAAGTCTATTGGGGAGGTCCAAACAGAAGCATTGGCTCTTGGAATGAAGGCAAAGTGGGTGAGGAGGAATCAAGGATGAGGACTCAGCTCTGATTTGAGCAGCTGGTAAAAGGTGGGAATTCTCAGCCAGGGCAATTTTGCCCGCTAGGGGACATCTGGAAAGTTCTAAAGACATTTCTGACTGACATAACTAGGGGTTGCCACTGAACACATTATAGTAGGCAGACGACAAGGTGTTGCTGAACATCCTGCACCACAGGGTTCAGGTCCCATAACACAGAATTATCTGACTCCAAAGTCAATGAGCACCAAGGCTGAGAAATGCAGACTTGCAGAAGTGGAATGAGCAAGGATAGGGGGCAGTAGGAGGGGTTACTTAGTGCTACATCTGGGACATATTAAATTGGAAATAATCATGTTAAATTGTCCTTGGAACCACACTACTTGGAATGGAGAAAGTAAAAAGTGCGACTGGCACCCAGACCCTGCCAGGAGAAGAGAGTGAGTACTTTCTCTCTGAACCAGGAAGACCTAGGAGTTGTGAGTCACTCTCCTACTAGCTCAATTATAAAATAAATTCCAAAAAAAAAATCAATAAAATATGAGTCTTTACACTTGCCACTTGTGATCTTCCCTTTCTCCCACCCCAAATACTCCCTACTCCTCCTGCCCAGCTCTAAGTCCTAGAAATGTAAAGCTTCCCTAAAAACTGAATTCAGGAGTCTGGCTTTTCCAGCACCTTCCTAAGAATGCCATCAGCTATCATCCATGTACCTCCCCTAAGATTTCTGACTTCCCCATGGGAAAAAGCTTCCACTCATCTTCCTTACAGAGACACTAAAGCTCAGACAAGTTAAGTAATTTGTCCAAGGTCACAATGATTTGGACCAAGTTCTTTCTGTTGCTCAATTCAATGCAGCCTCCTCCTTATCTCCAAGGGCACTTAATCTACAGACTCTGAGTGATTTCTATGTCCTGCTTCAGAACTCAGCATCCAGCATTCTATTTTCCTGTGCACATCAGAGCTGGTGTCCAGTTCTTGCTTGATAATTTGTAGACGCATGTCCCCTCTGTGGGACTCTGGTTGCCTGGCTAGTCTGAGGAGAGCCTGGCAGCAGGGAACCATGTTGGGGGTGGGAAATGGAACTTCTACCCTTTTCCCTCTGTCCCAAGTTTCCACTTGGGTCCTAAAAGAAGGAAGCCCCATTAGTTTTCTGGCCTCCTTCCCCACACCCAAGTTACTCCCCACCACAGGAGGAGCTAAGTCTAACCTGGGTGAGAACAGTCAGTCCTTTATATCTGGAGGTTCCTCCCTCATCTGTGGACTCAAGCATCAGTGGATTGAAAATACTTTTTAAAAGTTGCATAAGAACTGAACATGTACCGACTTTCTTGTCATAAATACAGTATAACAACTATGTATATTTACATTGTGTTAGATATTATAAGTAATCTAGAGATGACTTAAAGTATACAGGAAGATGTGTGTAGGTTATGTGCAAACATCATGTCATTTCACATGGGATTTGTGTCTCTCAGATTTTGGTATCCGCAGGGGTCCTGGCACCAATCCTACTTAGATACTGATGGACAATTGTACTCTGATGGGGCATAGCTTACATGCAGGAAGGATGACTGTGTTTAAAGGCGGACATTGAGCCCCATGCAGTCCCTTTTACTCCCGAGGCAGGCCCCTCAGGTGCTCTTTCTCTTTGCTGAGCATCTCTACCTGGGAGTCCAGGTGACCAGACATGTTAGGTCCATCCTATGGGCCAGTTCAGGGGAGAGGAGACAGGCAACCATCCTCTGGTCTCAGTCCCATGTCAGATTCTTCACCATTTATCAGCTGTTCTGAATTTGGGGAGTTAAAAGGTGCTTAGCCAGGTTAATAAAGGCCATTAGTCTTCATCCCTAGGAGAGGAGGAAGAATGAGAGCACAGCAGTTCACTTTGTGGATTCACATTCCCCTTTGTACAGTTTGGACCACAGTTTAGATAAGTATTCAATAAAACTTGAAAAATGATATAAATAACCTCCAACATGGTACTGCCAAAACCAATCCATCATGTCTCATTCACCACTCTCCTCTGCTGTTCCTTCCTGACTTACTGATTTCTCTCAGTGACAGGACGACAGTCCAGGTTTCCCAGGCTAAAAGCCTCCAGAATATTCAAACTCCCCTTCGTCTTTGTTTACCACTGATAATCAGTTGGCAACCCTGCCTAGCCACCTCCAGGACAGCATTCCTGCCTACAGAGTGCCTTTCCCACACATACCTGAGCTTCTGCTCACTCCTTCTAGAAAGTCCCTCCAGAATAAGAACACTGGGAAGAAAAAGGGGCACCACCCTCCTATTTCCCAGGTCTGAGCACAGAACCTGATATCTGTAAAATATTTAAAACCTGGAGCAACTGTAAAGTCTCCATTCCAACACAGTCTTAAGCCAGGGAAATCCACAGAGGGATCAGTAGTGTGGCTATAGCTTGTATTCTTCCAAAGGTGACACTAGATATCAGAAGTAAGGATTTTCATCAGACCCCCTCATCCCTCAGCTCCCAAAGCACAGCAACACACCTCACAAGTAATAAAAGGTGAACTAACTCCATCTCCATTAAATCGAGCCCCAACATCCACCAACTCCCAGCCTGGGATACATGGTGAAATCCTGAGCAATTTGTTCAATCTGTAATAAACTAAATTCTGATTTAAAGGAACTGCTGGTTTGTTCAAGTCTCATTCTAGGCCCCCATTTTCCAAAGAAGGTAGATATAAATGTGTAGATGTGACGGGGGTGAGGGGACGAAAAGGCAGGCAAATGACAGAAACAAGGCAGATCTCTGTATTCCTGGCCCAATTTACCTGGGCAGCCACATGACAGAAAATTTCTGACTAGGGACAGCCTAAGCAGCTACAGAACCCTGAACCACTCAACCAACATTGAATCTGGAGTAGACCTCTACTGGGCAGGAACAGAACTACAGCTAGGACCAAAAGATTTAGAACCCACGGAGAACCCAGGGAATTCCCACCAACTATTGCTTGGATCCACTCCAGTTACTTCATTAACCTTACAATAAACCTCCCTAGATTTTATGTCATTCAACTTTGCATTAAGTTGAAAAAAACAAAACAATGAGCTTATGGTTGCTGCATTGGTTGAATATTGGGGGTGTGCACGTGCTCTGTTGTTTCTGGGGGAATTAAAGAGGATGGAGGCTCCACACCTGCCCTCCCAGGGCTTATGCATTAGCAGGTGTCTACAGATCAAGGTGAGCTGAAGCAGGGTGGTGGCATAGGAAACGGGATTCTTTATCCAAACTGCAACCTGGGAGACACAGTCAATAGGGATTAGCAGCTTAAACATCTGGGAACTATACCATGTATGGCCTTGAAACTCTGATTCACTACTTGAAAAACTCTGCTTCAATTGCACATCAGTCTCCACACCCTTATAATATGCACCACTTCTGGGAAACAAATGAAAAGGATAATGCATCAAACTCCAGTTTCCCAACATTGTCTCATTCCTTTTTTGACCAACTTGCTGTCCAACAAGGTCTTTGAACCTCTTCCCTCCTACTTGGTATATAGTAAGTAGGCAGTCATACTTTACTAAGCAATAAGCATCTTGCAAAGGAGAAAGGGCAGGGAATGTGTAGGAAACCATCTAAAATAATCTATTTGTCCCCAAGTTTTTCTGGGTTAGCAATCTATTATTCAAAGAAAGGTCCCCTTAACCCAAAATATGGTTCAATCTGGAATAGCACCTACCAAGACAGGTTCTGAGATAATTTCTAAGGACTGAAAACTACCATATCCAAGCTCCCCACTGCTCCCCTCACAGCTGCCAGATACTATTTTGTGGAAAGAACATTTACTACCACACTTAACACTTAAAAAAAAAAAAGCCACCAATGCAAAAAACCCAGTTTATTTAATTCTCAAACATGAACTCATTGCTATCTCAGGAAATATCATCTTACACTTTAGATTAAATGTTATCCCCAAGTCTAGGAGGCATTCAACAGTGAGAAAGTAATATACTTTAGTTGGATTCTCCAGGCTCAAGTTTCACCAAAACAAGTTTCATACAAAGATTAGCCAAGTACCGGGTAATGGGATATGGCAGGGTTACGTCACCTGCAGCCCATTTTCAGAGAAGCATGGCTTCTCCAGGTGGAATTCTAAATGCTCTCTCTTCTCAGTCTTTATAACCTTTGTTACACCAATTTGTAGGATGGGTAATGGCAGCTGCATTGAAACAGCTTACAACCCATGAGGCCTTGGGCAGATCGCCTCAGCTCTCTAGGCTCATACGTCTTCTTCATTGTGAAGTGGGTTGTTGGGGGCTGGTTGTCATGGAACCTCTTCCTTAACTAACATTTCCAAGATTCTTAATCCTGGACTTGACTTTCCAACTCTTCCTGCAGTTTCTCCAGCCATGGAGAGTGATTCTTTTGCTCTACAAGAATGAATGAAGACTACTATTGGGCAGAGCAAGTCAATTCTTGTTCAAGCCCACCCCACAGTTAAATTGCCAACCCTAACAATAATCCGCCTGTATATCCTCAGCTCCTTTCCTGGCACAGTGAGAGATCCCAAAAAGAACAATTTTTCACCTTGATCTGATGATGATGGTGGTAATGAGTTTTTACTGATTGCTTAGGAGGTGCCAGGTCCTATACTAAGTGATTTGCATTAGTTCTCACAAACCCTTCCTTAGTAGGTATGTATAACAGGCAAGGAAACTGCGATGCCAAGAGGTTAAATGATTCATCCAGGATCAAAGAGTTAAAAGTGGCAGACCCCAATATTTTAATCTAGGTTTCTCTGACACCTTACTGCTTCTTATACTTGAAGTGACCAATTATAAATAGATCTCAGTGTGCACAAGACAGGACCAATTTACAACCTTATCCCACTGCAGTTATTAACAGCACCCCTTTCACCCTCAGGGATGATTTGGCTTGAATGATAAATTATACAGCCACCTTCTTACAATGCCTCTGTGAGGAGAGATGATGATCATTATTATATTACATAACAACCATGCCACTTCAACAATGAAGCCCTTTTGTAACCACCATGCACTAGACTAATCCCCTCCCTATCCTCCTTACTCCACTGTATCTTTCCCCTTAGCATTTATCTCCATAAAATTAATAAATATTTTGTTTATCATCTGTTTCCTCCACTAAAATACAAGTGCAACAAAAGCAGATTTTGTTTTTTTTAATTTACTGGCCTATCTCTCCAAACCTAGTAGAGATTTCATAGATATTTGTTGAATGGATAAAAGCAGTGGCAGCATCAAAACAATAACTGACATTTGTTGAGCATTCACTATGGGCTAGGTGCTGCTCTAAAAACATTATTTTATTAAATAATTCCAACAACTCCAAGTTTGGGACTATTATCATCATCATTTTACAAAGCAACTGAGGCTCAGAGAGATGAAATAACACTCTTCCAAAGTGACAGAGAGCCGGTGGCCAAGCTGTGTCTAGTGTCCATGCATCTAGCCCCAATTCCAAGTGCAATAGCAGAAGCAGAGCAAACAACAACAGTCAAGAGTTTAGGGCAGTATGACACCAAAGATGGGCTCACGTGACTGTCTATTAGGGTCACAGGAGGTGGAGAGGCCATCAGGGGTTACTTAGAAGAAAGGAGACTTGATATGAACTTAGGAAGGCAGGGTAGTATTTTGACAGGTGGGAAAAGGAGTGAAATCAGAAATCACTGGTTGGCCATGCTGTGGAATTAACAACTTTTATCTGAAAGCCACGCAGAGGAAGGTCTAAAACATCAGCCAAACAGTCCTGAATGCCACGGAAGGATGGGACTTTATCCACTAGTAAGCAGGGTCCCATGAAAGGTTTCTGATGGGGGATGACGTGTAGTCTGTTGAGTTAGTTTTGAAACTTCCCGTCAGTGACAGTGCCAGAGAAATGGATGGGAGCTTCAACTGTGGAACAAGACTCATCCCTGGGCCGTCTGCAGCCAACCATCCTCTTAAGCCCAGGGCACACACTGGAACTGGTGTTTTAGTTAGCTATTTGGCCACTGTGACTAAAAGATCCTAACCAGAACAACTGTAGAGGAGGAAAAGTTTATTTGATGGTTCACAGTTTCAGAGCAAAACATCATGGTGGATGAGTGTAGCAGAGGGAAACAGCTTACGTGATAATCAGAAGGCAGACAGAAAGGTCTCCATTTGCCAAATACAAATATATACCCCAAAGCCACACCCCCAATGCCATATTGCTTCCAGCCACACCCACTTGCCTTTAATCACCACACAATTAATCCCATCAAGTGATTAGTTCACTGATTGGGTTAAGGTTCTCATAACCCAATCATTTCTCCTCTAAACCTTGTATGTCTCACATGGGAGTTTTTGGGGGATACCTCATATCAAAACCACAATACTGGCAAGTCCCTGTTTGAAGCATGGCACTACCCTGTCGATTTGGTTGTGCTACAGGCCCAATCATGTACCTAGTAAGCCCAAAGTTCATCTCTCACTATGACAAAGACAATACATGATACAGGTGTTCACCCCTGTCCTGCTCCACAATGTTATAACTGGATGTAGTCAGTATTTTGGTGGACAATCCTCTCCCACCTCCCAGTCCTCCCAAATATTTCCACCACACCTTCTTGTCACTCTATTTGAGCAACAGCTGTCAACTCACTCTGAACCCTTGCTCCACTACGTGTTCTCAGTGGTTAGTTGGGCTCTTTCACCACCTCTCCACCTCCCTGGCTGCAACTCTTACAGCATCAGAGTCAGCACATCTGCAACAACATCTGAATCAGAAGTTGGGAGGAGCCCTGGGCTGGTAAATGAACTGAAGGTGGCAGTCTGGTCCACATGTCTGGGAGAGCTTAGAGACCCTGAAGAAAAAACGTAGCCACAAGTCTTCTGTGTGGGTGGTATTATAAGAGAGAAGCCAGAAACAACACCAAATAAAAATATTTTTTTGTATTTTGCTAGCTCCACACAAAAACAACTGCATAAGTAATGTAAGCACTGCTAGGTCACCGGGGGACCAATTATAAATCTCTATGTCTCTATTAACACAAAAGTGAAGGAAAATGTTTTACCTCAAAATGTCATCCAAAGGAAGTCATTTATTAATTTCGTGATTTTCCTTTCCTCTCCTCTGATATTCCAGTCATCATTTTCCCAGTAATTAAGCAAAGTCAAAACCTTCCTTAGAACTGAAAAGTATATCAAGACTCAGAGGGCTCCTTACCCACAGCAGAAAGTCATATGGAAATATTCCTGTATATTACAACCTGGTTTCTTGAGACAAGGATGGAATTTCTTTCCCTTGGGATTTGGGGGATTAACAGAAAATGGATATGATTTCAGTACCTGGGAGATGCAAAAATCTATGCCAGTTACAATTAGTGGAAAGTAGGAGAAAGTCTTAGAAGGCCCCAAGAGCAGAAATTAAGGATATTTTTCCAGCATGAAATGGGAATAGTCTCCAGAAAGTGTCAATGTGCTTTATCCAGAAAAGCAGAAGCTGTTAAGATGAGAATCATTCTGTAGATATAAAGAGGAGTGAGAGCTGAGGTGAGGTGATAGATGTGCTGATCAGCTTGATGGTGTAATCATTCCACAGTGTATGTATATTAACATCACCACATTGTGCACCTTTTTAACACCATAAACCATTTTTTATTTGGCCATTATCCCTCAGTAAAGCTGGAAAAAGAAAAAAAAAACATGCTTTAGAAGCATTAGTATTTTAAACACAATGCCTAGGAGCTCCAATCTGCAGTGTCTGTAACAGCTTGGCCTTCAGGAGGGAGCAATATAGCTGCAGAGAGGCAGGCAAGGCCCTTTAACCCACTGACCTCTCTTAACCTACTTGTTAGCCTGACTACAGACAGGCCCAAAGGGTCTCTGACCAATGCCTCTGGGGTGGGGTGTCAAAGGTCAGAGGCACATTCCCTCATCATCATTATTCTCAATTATTCTTCATTCAAAGCCACTTTCTCCTTCATTTTGAGGAAGGGCCCCTAAAGTGTTTTTCAGGACTCTGAAGGGTGATGACCCAGCCAACCCTGACTTTCCTCTCCACCTGTCTCCCAGAATCTCCCAGACCAAAGAGGACAATAGGCATTTTTAGCAAGTGAAAAGAGAAACACAGCAAGAAGCACAGGGTCTCCTGGCACACACACTCTGCCTGAGCCCAGCAGCAGCCCTACTCCTTTGCTGGGCTCCCAGGTAACAGGGCAGAGCAGGTCAATGCACAGCCTTAGCCATCCAAGTAGAGCTTCTATAGTCACTAGCCCTGGAAGCTGAGGCAAGTCTCCAATTCTAGGAGCTTTAATTTCCTCATCTGGATAAGAAGGATAATAATAGTTTCTAGTTCATAGTTCATGCAGAAGGTGAAATAGAATGAATCGTGTGTAAAGCTCAAAATAAAGGTTCAATACTTGTTAACTATTAATATAATTTTAGCATATTTTAAATTTTTTTCATTAGTGATAAACATACAGTCATTGCATAAAATTTGGTATATAAGGAAAAGCGTAGATAAAAGAAATTTCTGGTCATCTCCCCAGCTCCAGTTCTGCACTGTTAACCTTTGCAAATATTGTTAGTATTGCTCTTCTGTCTTTCATCTGAGCAGAGACATGCACACCCAACTGGATCTGTGTGTGTGTGTGTGTGTGTGTGTGTGTGTGTGTGTGTGTGTGTATGTGAATGATGGTGTGGATCAAACCCAGGACTCTGTGCATGCTAGGCAAGTGCTCTGCCTGCCACTGAGCTACATGCCTGGCTCTTTTCATTTTTTATTTTGAGAAAAGAGTTTCATAACAAGGCTTGCCTGGAACTAGCGGTCCTTTGCCTTAGCCTGCTAAGTAGCTGGGCTTACAGGTATGCACCACTATGCCCAGCATTCTTATGATTATGATCATCTTTTAATCATAAGAACAACCATTCACTTCCCATCAATTAGTTGCTGAACCCTGAGCTCAAAACCTGATGTATTGTATTTCTAATCTTCACAGTAATTCTGTGAGTTACTATGGTCCCCACTTACAGAAGAGGAAACTAAGAGGCTAAACTAAGGGATTAAGAGGCTAGACAATGGGTCCCAAGCTGCACAGCCAGTAGCTCCTGAGCAGAGCTCTGCCTGAAATTCTCTGAGTAGGATGCCCAGGCTCTGTGCACAAAGATAAGCTGTGAGGGTGGCCTCCCCCAGTGCCTTTCTCTCACCATTCTCAATTTTACCAAAAGAAGAAAACTGCAGGAGATAAGAACGTCAGAATCATCCACATCATGGTCCTTGGCTGTGCCCAAGCTTATCCTCTCTCAGTGGTGCTTCAGACCTGAGCAATCACCTCCTCTCACTTTCATCAAAGCCCCGTGACCCTGTCAGATTTGAAGTAGAATCTACCAGTTACTGCTCGCTATCCCAGATGGGCAGGTGCATTTCTGAAATTCTCCTGCAGAGATAATACAAAGACAAGTTTTGCCTCTAATTACTCTTGGCCTTTTTGCCTTATTTTTTTTTTTATCCAATTAGCTTTAAAATAAAACATGAAGCAAACCTTTAGTTCCACTACTCAACCAGAACAGTGAATTCTCAAGCTGTAGGTTAACCGACTTAATGTTTATTGAACTGCATCAGTGATAAAAGTTCAAGCACCCACCTCTGGCCCCAGGCCCCATTCTGGGGCAGTTATTCACACACAATTGACTTCCAAGATGTTCCCGGGGAGCTCCTTCCTGCTGAGGGCCACTAATGATTCAAAGGTAAGAAAGGTTTGTTTTCCCCAAGCCCATTAGGAGAACAAGCCATTCACCCAACAGTACAATGCAGCTTGGAGATGGAGACTGTGTCTCATTTACGCCTGAAGAAAATAATAATGATGATTGTTCCCATTTAATAGACATTCATGTTTCAGACTCTGAGCTGGATCCTTTTCTTAAGATTATCACATTTCATCTTTTCACAACCTGGGGAAAGGGAACTGTTAAACCCTATTTTACAGAAAAGGAAAATGGATTCAGAGATTAGTAAGTGGCAAGGCTGGAATTCACACCAAAAAGCACCTGTGAGCACTGCCTTTTAGGATGATCACAGGCTGCTTCTCTGCCAAGCCTGAGCTCTGCACAAATCATACAGCAAATAACTGGTACCTCAATCAGTCAATAATGAATGAACAAAAAGCAAACTAATGATGTATCAACCCATGATGTATTAGTGGCCCCAGGATTCTGCAGAATAGCTGAGGTCCATCCTTGAGGATATCTGAGGCTCTCTGAATGGCAAGACTCAGGCTTTTCCTGCCTGGAGTGTATGGAGTGCACAATACAGTAACTGCTTCAGATTGTCTGAGCCTCTGGTCTGTCCTCCATCTGATGAGGAGGGGGGACTTTGGTGGACCACAACAACTACCTTGGGTGGTCCTCACAGTTCATCTGAAAAGGGAGACAGGTCTAAAGATCCAGGCAGACCCAATAAAGGCTGACCTCTGACCCATGTAGAGGAAAACTCCCTTCATAGGCTAAAGGCAATACTGGAACAGAGGGGACATACCAGCTCTATTCACAGCCACCTGCCACCAAGCTCCAGAAGTCATCCCCGAGATGCTCTATGGTTTCCTTGCCTGGCAAATAATTCTTTTTTTCTCCCCCCCTCCAAAAGCCTTTAGGTCTGGCAACCTATTCAGTTCAGACCAGGGCCCGACTTTCCTCTGCTATATATTAGAGTGGCATCTCAGGTGTAACTTGGAGAGAAATGAACTGAAACTCTGGGCTCTCCCATAGCAGTCTGGTAGGAGAAGGATTCCAGGAAAGGATTAGGGAGCTGGAATCATGACATAGTGCAGCAAAGGTGCATAACGTCTGCTAATGTTACAGCACATTAAACGAAGTTGTAAAATAGTAGGTTAAAGTTAGACAGGCCAAACATAACACAAGAAGTATGAAAAGCAAGGTGCCATTTTTCCAACAAATAAGTTCATTATATGAAAAATGGGGCTTAGGTTGATTTAGCATGTTGGTATTCAATGAGGCTGCTGTGATGTATGTGTGTGTGTGTGTGGGGGGGTATCTTTCAAAGTCTACCCTAATGAGCATGAACTCCAATTTACTAATACCTACTCTTGATTGAGTCCTTTTTATAAGTAGGGCCCACAAATGTGATTTCTTATCCTGCCACCAGTTTTCCAAGCTGGGAATCTGTCCCACTTCACTGAAGAGGAAACTGACATTCAAGGGGGTTAACTGATTTGACCACAGCAATGACTGACTTCAATGGGGGAAATTATGGTCCCTGCCAGTTAAAACCATCTGATTTTTTTTTTTTTTTTTTTTTTTTTTTTTAATCACAAAAGCAAAACCAGAGAAGAGCCTTCTGATCAGATTGCCTGCCTGGGATGGGGAAATAGTTCAGGCTTCCTGGGCAGCTGGGCAATCGCTGCTTTTCTCAGCTCTCTCAGTAGGAAGAGACGGTTATTTTTGAAAACGGAGGAGGGAAAAAGTACCTGAAGCCTGGATGGATCTTGCAAGCTTAAAAGAGAACTAAGACGTAAATATTCACGAAGGGCTCACGTTTTGTTTTTGTTTTCCTGACAAACAAGCCAAAACCGTAATAAAGAGCAACACCCGCGTGCATGCCAAAGTATCAAAACATCATGCGGGGAACCGGACTGGGGAGTGAGAGGCAGATCACGCTGACCCCGGACCCACAGTAAGAGCACAGACCTACTAGCAGGAGGCAATCCCAGAGGCGCTTGCAACCCAATAGAGCCACAGGAATTCGTAGGTGGAAGGGACGAGGAGATAAGGCAGCCCGGCCCCACCCCCTTCAATCTCAATATCTCTCTCTCTCTCTCTCTCTCTCTCTCTCTCTCTCTCACACACACACACACACACACACACACACACACACACACACACACACACCTGAAATAAATCTTCAAAACAATAAGGGAAATACCAAGTACGGAATCAGGGGCTTTCCACCACGGAGACAATTCCTAAAGGGGCGCGGGGAGGAGTGGGGGGGTAGAAGAGCAGCGCCCAGGAGTGAGGTCTGCGGTCCTCCCTTACCAGTTTCATGGTGGTGTTATTCTGTTCCCAGCGCCACAGCATCACGCTCATCTTACTTCAGAGCCAGGAGGGAAGGGGGAGAGGAAGAAGGGGGGCGGGGGGGAGAAGCTGAAGCACCTGCCTGCGCGCCGGCAAGGTCCGGCCGCGCGGTCCCGGGTCCCCGGTGGTCCTCTCGGCCGCAGCCCCTGTGGGCATCCCCGGCACCCGGGGCGGACCGGACCTGGAGCCCCGCGCCGCCCGGCTCTCGTGCCTCGGTGGCGCGCTCCCCGCCGTCCTCCTCGCCTCCGCCAAATCAAACAACTCCCCCTGCGTCCGAGCGCCCGCTCCTCGCGGCGCGGAGGCCGCTGGGGCCCGCGGACGGGGGCGGAGGGGGTCTGAGGCCGGCGGCTCTCCGCCCCCTCGCTGGCCCGCGGCAGCCCCGCGTGGCCCCCGGCGCTCAGTGGGGCGGCTCGCCACTGTCGCGGGTCGGAGGGAAGGGGGAGAGATGGTCGGGAGGTACTTAACTCTTTGGAGGAGGGCGGGGAGGCGGGACAGCCTTGGGCAGAGGGAGGGGTAGGATCCCGAGAGGGGCTTCGGGAGCGCGGGCTATGTCTTCCTGGTCCTCCGGGTCCTCAACCCCGACACTCTCCCCTGCCGCTCCCCACCCGTGCTCAGCTCCATCGCATTTTTTTTTTTTTCAGCACCAAACTCACCCAAGTAGTTCCACAGAGCCACTCTCGGGCCACCGCCCCCGGAACACCTGGAGCTGTGGCCGTAGGATGGATGCATGCACACACACACACACCCTGCGCTAGCCCACACGCCGCTGCCCCAGCAACATTTATTTCCTGCTACGTGAAGGACGGAGCTTGGGTGTTTTCAAACACACCTGGCCGCTGCCAAAGAAAGGACATCCGTGGCCCTGGCAGGAGGAGGAAAGGGACAGGAGAGGACATGGGAGGCGGCCTTGTGGCCTTTGTTTCCTCTTCAGTCTCCCCCACCTGCTGCAAGCTGTCCTGTGCCTTTCTCTGATACTTTGGGGAACTAGACACTCTCCTCCCCGCCACTTTCCTGCCTAACTCTTGACTTCAGGGGTCCAGCATCCTCTAACCTGACAGCGATCCTCCATGACCCCCCAAAACTTTTAGTATCCTGACAAGCATCAGAATTCTTTCAGTTCTCCACAGCAAGAGGCCACTGGCCACCCAGACGGCAGTGCTTGTCTCTGATTTGGGCAACAGTGACGTTTGAGGATAGAAATCCTGGCTCTCTCTTGCTGATAAGAGCTATGAGTTGCCTTATATCTTTTCAGTAGTAGGGGAGGTGATAAAAATGGGTTCCAATCTTTTTAAAAGCGATCTTTTAAAACATACCAATAAAATAAAAATGTTGTTATATTACATATGTCTCTCAGGATTTTATTTCCCTTCAGAGTTAAAAAAATCTTCAGTTTTCTATGACCTGCAATTTGACCTCCCACCTTCTGAGCCTTGCCAACTATGTTCCAGTTTGCAACAGTGGCTCTGTTTCTTCTCAATCATAGCAAAATTCTTCCCAGCTCAGGATGTGCACCTGATAGTCACTCTTCCTGAGACACTGTTCTCCTAGACCTACCTATGATCTAATTTTTAACATCACCTACTCATAGGACTTCTAATGCAGCAAACTTTTCCTATCTCATTACTATTTTTCTTTTTTTCCTGTGTTCTGCTCACTGTGTTAACTAAGCCAACTTTTATTCTTATTCATTTTCTGCCTTATCTAACTGGATGACAAATTCCAACAATCTTGACCATTTTGTTGCCCCACTGAGTCACCATGCCTGGAAGAATGGAGCTCAATGTGACTGTCCCACTGTGAGTTCATACAGCTTCATCAGCAATTAGGACTGAGCCAGGCCCAGACATCCTGCCTGAGGCCCTACAAGGAAATGTATGGCCCTACAAGACTGAATGGCTACAAGGAAACCTTCTATGTGCACCTCTGTCTCTGGCGATGGAAACATAGGGAGTAATTTTGCGGTCTCAAGGGGAGAACATGTGTCACTTGAAAAAACATTTTATATTAAAATATACTTATATATTTGGAAACCAAATCCTAAAATAACTTATTTTTTCCAAAAATAAAGCTTAACAAAATCTTATTGGCTAAAAGTGCAAAACAGCTGTCTAGTGTTTTTTTTTTTTTTTTTTTAACTAGGGGTCCCTTTGAGCTGGGTAGGAAGATGTAGAGTTCAAAGCCTCTGGTTGTATGAAAATGCTACAAGATTGGGTTTCTGTGTGCTCTCTGGGGAAGCATTTATAGGGTCATAGTGCTTTCAAGGATAGCTAGAAAGAGACACACCTCCAGGAAGTCGCTGAATGGACAATTAGTTCTCAATCAAAATCTTCACTGGTGAAACATGGAAAGTACCATTCATGGTGCAAGGAGGAAGGGGGAGGTAGGGAGGGAGATACTGAAGGCACCTGCCCTCATTTTAATTGAAAGGAATAAAGCCTTGTTCCTCAGACCTCACACACTACAGACCATAGTGTACCAGCTCACTTAGCGCATATTTCTTATGAAGCATTTTAACCCAGGTTTGTCCAGAGAGTTGAGAGTAAGGAAGAGTCCTATTCTGGTGTGTGATTGTACATGCGTGTAAGTGTCCCTACCATGCACACATGCAGTCCAGTAGGAAAAAAGACACTGTTGCACTTAATGCAACAGGTACTACAAACAAGTGCCACACAGTATACAATGATGCATAAAGGAAAAGCTATGCATGAGCCTGGGAACATGGAAGGTGACACAGAAGTGACACGGACCTGTATCTAGAAGGCTGAAGGCAGGTCCAACAAGAGGAGCAAAGCACCTTAGGAAGGTGGAATAACATGTGGCAAGTTGCACAGAGGTGAAACAGTACGGCAGGTTTTGTGTGATCAGAATGTAGACATCAAGTGAAAGAAATTGAAACTCCTTTGGCAGGCTGGGCCAAACAGTTTTCTATAAAGGGAGTTCTACCTTTTATTCTTATAAAACAATTTGTCCAAGTTCTCATTTCATGAAAACCTATCTAGTAACAGTGAGAGGACAGCTTTGAAAAGGTGAAGGCTATGGGAGGGACACAGATTAGGTGGCTGCTAAAATCACAGGAGGCATGCAGTAAGAGTGTATGAAAAAGACAACTGACATCACCAGCCAACCACTGCTGCATGCTCTAGGAAGCTCCAAAGGCAAGGGCTGTGAGTTCACCCAAACAGGTGTCAGGGCACTGCAGATTTGCAGACAAAAGTGGCTCCTTGAAACCTTCTTGAGAGTTATTCACATCCAAGCTGCCTCTCTCCACACTTTTCTGTTCTTTCCACCCATCTCTGTAATCTTCCACCAGAACTTGCATGTGGGTTAGGGGGAAGAGCTCAGCCTTGCTGACCATGAGGGGTAATGCTTGTGTTGATCTCCCCTGAAATGTGGTTCCTCCTGGCTGTTGGCCTCTTTTCAGCTCATGGCTTTCTGGCCCATCTCCTGGGCCTGATAATTTGGTGCTGACCCTTGCAGGCAGTAAGTGACTCTTCCTCACCTCAAGCTTGGGCCCTCTCCTGAGTGTGACCCCTCTTGTACTCTCATGGAAGTCACAAGGTGGGGCCCCAAATCCTGGTATTGTGGGAAGGACCCCAGAGATTGTACCTGCCTTTTTCACTGGCTGTGCAATGCTCCAGACCTCTCCATCTCCAGCATCCAAGAGATCTGTCCCTTGTCACTCAGTACTCACTTATCCCTGTTTCTGTCTTCCCTCCTATAAACCTCTCCAAATTTTCATCACCTGCCCAGCTGTGGTAGACACGTGACAAATATCTCCTGAATGAGAGTCAGAGTGCCTTCCTTGCTCCTTAAGGCAGAATGAAGGTGGGGGTGGGGTGGGGAGATCAGGCAGAAAGCCAAGCCTGAGGCCTGGCATCCTGAAGGTGCCACTGCTGCTCCCTTGGGTGACAGCTGCCTATCCAAAGGCCTGCTTTTCCTCTTCTGGAACCAATGATCTATATGCTTCCTTTTCACTGTGGATCCTGCAAACTCAGCCCCTGTCTGATAAACTAATTTGTGTCCAGCTGTTAATAGCTTAATGTGTTTCCCAGATAAGGCACTTCAGTTTAACAGGGGTCTTCCACTCTTTCAGCCAAAGCAATGACTAATGGGGAGATGTTCAGACACGGTGGGGGCGGCCAGGGGAACTTCAGACAAAGTGGGCTCTCTAGACTGCTCCAAATGCACTATGTGGGCTGAGATGCCTTTCCACCCACACATGAGGGGGGGGATGTCAGCTTTTACAAGGTCTTGGAACAACAGCAGAAGGATCTGCTGCAGTGTGCCACTCCAGCAGGGAGGAGGGAATAAGCCAGATAGCTTGTTCTAGGGAGTCCTTATTCCCCCTGCCCCAGATAACTGGGCTTGAAGAATAAAATACCACAGGGGAGTTTCACATCATCTGCCAAATGAGAATCCTATCCATATTAGTGGCTAATGGTCAATGGTGAAGTACACCTTTTATCCTTGAGATAATGAAGGCAACCTGTGCACAGTCATTTTTGCAAGGGGCTTAAAGACTTAAAACCTCTCTCTCGTTCTAGGAGGGCCCAGCGATCTAGGGTGTAAAGGAAGATAATAGATAAAAATTAAAATAAAAGGCCTGTGGAAGTATACAGCTTTTCAGAACCCGAATGTCAGATTGAAGAAAAGCGCTAATCCTTCCTGGACAGGAAAGAAATCTCATGTGCAAGCCTGCTACAGAGAGGTCCTGAGCTCAGTGGGAGCTGTGTCCCCTCCACCAGGCTTGGAGGGGAGTAGGCCCCTGCTAAAAGGTCAGCTGGGGAACATTGGCATCTGCAGGGGATCCAAGGCCCTTGGAAGGTTTGAAAGTAAGATGTTTGGCTTTCAGGAGGGCAGACCACGTCACACTGACAAGCCCAGAAATGAATTGATATTGATATGAATAGAAAGGACAGCAAAGGATTTCTCTCCCTTCCCTCAACCCTTTCCTTTTTTTTTTTTCCTTTGAGATAAAATCATGTAAAGGCAACTCCCCAATGCACATACTAAATGCCACTGCCTTTTTTTTTTTTAATTTTTAATATTTATTTTTTAGTTCTCGGCGGACACAACATCTTTGTTGGTATGTGGTGCTGAGGATCGAACCCGGGCCGCACGCATGCCAGGCAAGCGTGCTACCACTTGAGCCACATCCCCAGCCCCCGCCACTGCCTTTTAATATGTTCCTTTATAGGGCTTAATTTATATCATTTCCTGGGTCCTCAGGCTCAAACACTTTTCCTGTGCTGGTGGTGGGGGTCAAGTGGTGGGGTAATGTTTCCCAGCCCAGTGTCCCTGTGGGTTGTGTTTTGGACTAGGCCACGCATGCTCACACCTCCTCTCCTTGTTCAGGCTGTTTCCTCAGCATGGAATGTCTTTCCATGTCTTTCTATGGTTCCATGCTCTATCAAATGATATCATGTTGACCTTTTAGGACTCAGAGAAAAATTAATTTTGAAAATTTCTTTCAGATTTCCCCCCAACCATAACTATTTACCCTCTCCTCTATAGTCCTCCACACCTGCTTTCTCTCTCTCCTATGTCCTATTGTCCAACGCTTCTTGTAGTTGAGGTACATTTCATTTGTTACTGTGGGGCTGAACATTGATATTATCATTACTAGATATTAATTGCTTAGGAACAAGTACTCTGTTATTCATCATTGAACATTCAGAATAGTTGGCTTATCATTGGGTTAATTCAACAGAATTAGTAAATCCAGAGTGGCAGGCCCATAGGAGGTTTAAAGATCACCCCGTTCCATTACCTAACTTTTCAGAAGAATCCAGGTCTCTTGGACAGAGCTCCATCCACTGTACCATGCAAAATATATTCAAAATAAACCCAGCTTCATGGGAAGACTGGGAGTACTGGGCCATGAGGGCAACTTGGGAAGGCCCTCAGCAAGAAGTCAGAAATTCACAATGCCCTCATTGAGTAAGAGCTTCACTGTTTGCTGGGAATCTGGAGACCTGACACTTTTAAATATCACTTGAAGGCAAGCTTTTGGGGAGCAAGGCTTACATCTTATTTCTTTCTATAGACCTCAAAGCATCACCAAATGTAGAAGTGGCTCAGGTAAAAGTAAAGTTTCAGGACACTTGAAAGATCCAGGGTTTTTTGTTGTTGTTTTGTTTTGTTTTGTTTTTACTTTTCCAAGTCAGACACATCTCTGAAGAGCAGGCATGCTTTGAATCTGAAAGTTACCAGGTGCCCCTGGTATTTATTTGCTCAATTCAACATCCTAAGCCCCGAGGCTCCTCCCCTAGCCCCTTCCCCCCTATCATCTCAATGAGGCAGATAAGGATTGAAGTTGTGCAATCTTAGTGTGACCTCTGACCCCTCTTGGAAAAGTCTCCATGTAGCCAGTCCTGCCTTCACCACTGGCCAGAAGCTGCACCCCCATCTCTGACCCAGGGCAGTGTCAGGGTGTGGGGGTTGTAGACATTGGGGGAAGTGGCTCCAAGATTTACTTTAGGCTTGCCTGCCCACTCAGGTGGGCCAGCAGTTTGTGTAAAGTGAAAGAAAACTGTTTAAAGAAAAAAAAAACAAAAAAAAACAACTATAAAAACTAACCAAAACCCCTGCCACAGAACTATGGGCACAGAAACCTGAAGTTACTGTTGAAGCATTAAAAAGCTTGCAGGTTTCCAACATTGTCTTCGGTTCTGGTTTTATGTCTGAGCGATTCAGAGAACCGTTTGGAAAGGAACAGCCCTCAGACTCTCGCTGGGTTTTGGGGTTTTGTTTTGTTTTCCACGGCAGCGGTTTGGTGGGGAGAAGGCTGGTGTGGTTTTGTTGATTTTATTTTCCCTGTAGGATTGGCCCTTTCAATCTCGGCCAGATCTGGTCACCAGGGATTCAGGTTAGCGATTGAAGAGGCAGCATCTTTGCCAAGGGGCTGTGGTCTGCACTTCGTGGGAACTGTTGAGGAACTGAGTGCCTCTCTAACAGCCTGTTGCCGGAAGAGGTGCAGTTGCCTTTCATGGAAAAGTTTTGTGATTGAGCAATTAACCAAATGCTTGCAGAGTGTGTTAAAAAATCTATTACCTGACCGAGGTGTGGAGGTATTTCCCTTGGGACAAAAGTAGTGAGGAAACTGATTTCTGTTTTGTTCAGGCATCCTAATCCTCCTAGAGGTGGCTGTCTGTGTGTGTGTGTGTGTGTGTCCATGTGTGTGTATGATGTGTGCACAGCAGGTACAGGGTGTGCTCCTTCACCCAGCTATGACAAGGGCCTTCAACCAGCACCATCAGGGGAGAGCTGCCCTGGCACCTGGGTCTGGGCCATAGGACATGAGAAGAGGGTAAACAGGAAGAAACATAAGCCCCAGCCAAGACAATCACTTTCTATTTAGAAGGCTACAAAGGACAATCTGGGAAATCCCAGAATGAGAGCACCATTGTCTAGCAAAGAAGAACTCTGAGCACTGCTACTGACTGGCTCTTGGCTTCTATGTTAGTCCATGAAATTGCATTGCTCATAATTACTGCTGTTGGAGCAGCCTCAGCAGTCCTGAGCAGTTCTCAGCTCCTGCAGCAGAACTAGCAGAGAGCGTCCCCAGAGCCAATCCATCCTCTTTCCACAACTTCCTCCTGTTCAGGCTCCAGTTAAATGGGAACATTGGAAATTCCCTAGGACCTGCTTTTATGTTTGTCAAACACGGTCCCATCAGTTACACTGGCAGCTATTCTCAGAAACACTCTGAACTAAGCTGGATGGTTGATGTGATCCCATTTTCCAAGCAGATCATTGAGGCCAGAGGGGTTAAGTGAGCTGTCCAAAGCTGCCTAATGAGAGGGCCAAGCTAGGCCTGAGACTTACTGGCTGCTATCCAAATGCCCTCTCCACAGGCTCTCAAACCAGGTGGACTTACACAATATTACTATTATTAACAAAGACAATGACAGCAACAATAGCTAGAACTTGCCTAAGTTTTCCATGTGCTGAATACCTTTCTGAGAGGTCTGCATGTAACATCTTATTGGATCACCATAGTAACCTTACAATATAGGTATGAAAATTACATTTTATCTGGGAGGGGGCACAGGTACAAAAACAAAAACAAAACCCAAACTTGCCCAAAGTCACATAACTAGGAAGAGACACAGCTTGGTTTAAAACCCCATTTGACTACAGAATCCGAGTTCTTAACCTGTGTAGTTCTGTCTCTCTGTGTGATAACATTATAATCAAAATGTGAGCTTAAGAAAACACATAAATAATATAAATTGTTCAACTGAAAGTGGTTTGACAAGTAAAAAGTGCTACCCTACTTGGTGTTTTGTTGTTGTTGTTGTTATTTGTTGTGTTGTTGTTTTAATGATTGGTGCTACTACTAGCAAGATTCCATCAAATGCATCAAATTCTTTCTCAGGCCCTCCAATTGCAGATAGTCTTTTAATAGCCTTATGATCTAGGGCAAGTGACCACGCTCTTTGCACCTCAGCCTGACCTGTGAAATAGGCAAGGGCATATTCATCTCTCAGGGGTGTTTTGAAAACCTGATGAGAGCCTACATGTGAAGGCACCTGGAAAACTGTACACTCCTAAAGTAGTTTCCCCAAGTTAGTTGGTGAGAAACGAAACTTTCGATGCTCAGTAGCCATACACTGTGTCTTAGCTGTAGGACTTCAGGGAGGCTTAATATGCCAGTGGGCATTCTGGAGCACTGAGAAGGATCTAGAAATGGAGTCCAAAAATCCCCTAGCCCACTGGGGAGGCATCCCAAGACCTCCAGCAGATGCCCTAAGCTGCAGGTAGTGCTGATAGTACTGAACCCTGTATACACTGTGTTTTTCCTATCGTTTGTAACTATGATACAGTTTATTTTATGAATTAGGCAATGTAAGAGGTTAACAATAAGTAATAATAAAATAAAACAATATGCTGAAACAAATCTTATTTTATTTATTTTATTCTCTCTCTCTCTCTCTCTCTCTCTCTCTCTCTCTCTCTCTCTCTCTCTCTCTGGAATTTTCCATGTCAGACAAGTTGGCTATGGGTAAGTGGCACTGTGGAAAGTGAAACTACAGATAAGAGGAGAATAGTGTAACTTCTCAAAAAAAAATTTTTTTTTTTTTAATTACGGAACTCTTTGCAAATAGTAGGTGAGAGCATTTCTCAAGGTACTTACTACTCTGAGGAACCCATTTCAGGATATGTTTCTGACAAGGTGGAACCTGGCATCTGTTTACCCAGAGGCTTCCCCACTTTAGAGAAACCCTTGAAGACCATCTGGAGTCATCCCTAGGTTCTCCCACTTAATTTTGAGACTGCGGCAGGAGACTTCAGCCTGCACTGACAGCATTATAACTACTAATCCAGAGACCACAGGACATGAGTATGGAGAGAAAGAGGCCACGGGGCTCCATCAGAACTGTGGCAACAGAACTTCAATGACTCCCTCCTTGTCCTGTGTCTTATACATGATCTGGTTCCTATCAGGCAGGCTCCTGGAGAGTCACACCAAAGGACAGTCACCCAGAATGTGTGGCCAGCTCCTGACACAAAGCCAAGATTTCAAGGATGATAAAGAGTACCTCCTCTTTCAGCCAGGAGCAGCAGGGTAAAGAACAACAATGAGCACGACTGTCTCTCTCTGATCAGATGCCACTACTCTTTGAAGGTGGTCCTGGGGGTGTCTGAAATTCCCACCATTTCATTCCGACAATAAAAACTGCTAACGTTTATTGAGTATTTATACACATGCCCCAGATACTGTCTAAGCTCTTTATATAAATTGCCATCTTCAATCCTCACAATAAACTTGTAGAAGTGGTACCATCAGCATTTTACAGTATAAGTAATGACAGCGAAAAAGTGTTCAGCAAATTGCCAGTCGACAAATGTCTCACCAAGAGTGCAGCTAGAATTCCAACACAGCCTGGTCTGACTCCATGGCCTGGAACCTGAGGCCAGTTGCCTTTCTGCATTTCCTTAGAATGTTCCCTGTCATTCCTGCCATTTCCACTCACAGGAGGCCAAAGAGAGCAAGACTGCCCCAGGACAGCCTTCAAATCTCGAAGGTCTTCTAGAACAGTGGTTCTCAAAGTGTGGTCGGCAATCAGCAGCATCGACATCAGCTGGGAGCTTATAACATACAAATTCTTGGGCCCCACCCTATGCCCACTGAATGAGAACCACGTGGCTCCCAGCCCGTCGGGATTTTTACAAGCCTGACAGCTGATTCTGATGCCCACTAAAGATTGAGAACCACTGCTCCAGAGGCAAGGGCTCTGAACCCAAGTCAAGGTGTCATGCTACCTGAAGAGGTGACAGGACTAGCTCCAGAGTGAGAAACCTGTTCCTTGATCCTGCAGTGTCACCGGCAACCAGCAGGGCACAGACAAGCAAGGCTGGGAAAGGGGAGAGGGAGTGGGCTCGCTGTCGTTCTGGGATGGAGTAACAGCAAAATCTTGTGGTCTCAGGGAGTTCCAGAAGCTAAGGCTGGACACGGGGATGAGGGCCAGGATTTCCCTGAGGAGGGAGACGTGAGGTCCTGCATGGCAGGAGGGAGAGGCCAGCACAGGGAATTTGCTGTGTTTATCCCCTTTACATTCCAAGCCCTATCCCACTTACCCATCTTCCCTCCTTGCAAAACATTAGACTCGGAGCTGTGCAAGCTGGAAAGACCTGAGTTCTCCCTCCTGCCAGCGCATCCTGCTTGGAGGGCCTCTGACCTCTGCCTGAACCCCTGCAGTGATGGAGTAAGCCTGGCTGGCTGCCCCCAAGGCACTTCTTCGCCCTTCTGGATCTATTTCTATCTGCGAGATTTCTGCACATTTCTGCATATTTTTTTTAGTCCAGTCCCTGGCCTTTCTACTTTCACCCTCTGGAAGCCCACAGAGCTGGCCTGCCTCAGGACAGCCTTTGAATGTTTTGTGACAGTGCTCATGCTTCCTGGGTCTCCTTTTGTCCAGGAAAAAAAGGCCACCATTCTTTCAATGATTGTTCTTCTACCTTTTATCACGTCCCTTTGCCATCCCAGTCCATCTTTGGGGAGGCTCCCGTGGGGTGCTCTGTGAGGGCGTGCCCAGGGCTCTAATCTGACAGATGGGGTAGCAAGGCACAAAGACACAGCTGGCCAGGAAGGACCCAATCTTCTGTTGGCGAAACTCATCCAAATCCATTCAATCCGAGGTGAGCAAACAGCACTTCACACAGGGAGAGGCAAAGAGGCCTGCCCTGTAGGGAGCGCTGCAGAGAGAGAGCCCTGACTGCACAGAACAGGGAAAGGACAGCCTGCCCCTGGGAGGTGGGCCCCTGCCTCTGCTTGCTCAAGGAGATGACTCCTGAGACCCACTCAGCACACTGTGAGGGAAGCCCACCCTGATAGGGAAATCCCAGCCATATTCACAGGACCCCGTAACCTGTGGGAGCCTCCACTGCCTGGCCCAGCTCCCTGTTTCCCAGCATTGCTGGGTTCTCACTGTCCCAGTTGGAACCCTTTGCTCCTGGAGTCTGTAAACATCAGGCTCTCTGCACTTGGCAATCACTAAGCCTGTCTGCAGGGACGAGATAGAGATGAGTCTGTTTTCACTGGATAATTGTGGTTATCTTCCCTGAGGAAGCCCAGCTGGGAGCCTGGAGATCAGTGCTGCAGGTCCTGATGCATCTTCCAGAGACCAGACTAGACACACTGCTTGGAGTCGGGCTCTGGTCCTTCCTAGCTAGTTGTGTCTTTGTGCCTTGCTACCCCATCTGCGCATGGGACTTACAATGGTGCTTCTTTCTCATATTTGCTGAGGACCAGGTGAGCACATGCAGGAACACTGGGCAGAGCATCTCCCACATCGAGCTCATTGAGTGTTTGTTGCTCTGTTGGTGGTACTGCTTTACTCAAGTTGATTAGGGATCAAGTTATACGTGGCTAGAGCATTTTAACTTTGCAAGGACTTCCATTATTCTCTCATTGGATCCTTATAATTCAGTGAGATGATGACATCAAGATTTATAACCATGCCAAGTGTGGTGATGTACACCTGTAATCCCGGCGGCTTGGGAGGCTGAAGCAGGAGGATTGCAAGTTCAAGGCCAGCCTCAGCAATTTAGTGACACCCCGTCTCAAAATAAAATTAAAGGGAATGTAGCTTACTGGTAAAGGACCCCAGAGTTAAATCCCTCGTACCCATCCTACAAGATTTACCATTCAATTGTATAGGTATAAAAATCAAAGCCCAGAAATGGGGCTGGAGATGTGGCTCAGCGGTAGCGCACTCGCCTGGCATGCGTGCGGCCCAGGTTCGATCCTCAGCACCACATACAAACAAAGATGTTGTGTCTGCCGATAACTAAAAAATAAAATATTAAAATTAAAAAAAAAAAAGCCCAGAAATGTCAAGTAACTATTCCAAGGTCACAAAGCAGAATCAGGGTTACATCTCAGTCATGTGGCCTTCTGCCTTGGGCTGTTGAGGAATAGTTTTGATGAAGTTTATGCTACATTATCATCACTCTTCCTCTCATACTGTATATTTGTATGATCATATGATTGCCTTTTTACTAAAATCAAGAGCTGGACTCATGATTTAGGACCTAAAATTCTCAAATCCAGACTTACACAGCTTTCTTTCGTGTACACCCCGATTTCTTTCTTTTCTTTTTCTTTTTTTTTTTTTTTTGGTACTGGGAATTGAACCCAGGGGTACTTGACCATTGAGCCACGCATTCCCAGCCCTATTTTGTATTTCATTTAGAGACAGAGTCTTCCATAGACTACCCTCTCTGGCTCGCTCCAAGTGGCTTCCTACAGTATCCCTAGGGAACTGACTTTCTTTTGCAGTAACCCAGATCCAAGTCCATTTCTGGATGCAGCGAGGCAGGGTGGGACACAGGTGGGGTGGGAGGAGGGTACACCTGGCTTCTCCAGATGTAGACCTCTAGTTTGCCAATCTCAAGGAGCCCCGGACAGGGATCCAGGGGTTCATGCCTGGAGTTGGGAGGCACTGTGTTCCATGATGTGGATCCAGAACTCCCAACTTTCCCCACCATGACCCATCCAGACCTGATAGGCACCATCCCTCCAACGTCTGCATTCGAGGTTCACAGCTGGCTGGGTTGTATGCTCCTGGGAAAGGCCGCTCTTTATCTCCGTGCTCCTCTGGCTCCAGGAGTCACTTTGTTGCCTCATCCAGAGACATCAACACTGCCTTCTCTCAGCACTCATGGTCTAAGATGTTCCAATGACATCAGCTTCCTGAGAGCTGGACAGTTCCCTTCACTTCAAAGCCTGGCTCTCTCCCCGCCTCCAGCCCCTGCCTGTCCACACGTGGACTCAACCTTCCATCCTGACAGCACAGGGAGCTGGGCTCTCACAGTCCACAGGCACCTCAGCACAGCTCGGGGCCTCAATCCCATTCCTCTGGATTAGGTAGAACTCACAGCCCTGAAGACCTGAAAAGATGGCCTTCTTGTTGCAAAGGAGTGGCACCGCAGGGACTGAGATCTCTCTGGCTCCAAGGCAGAATCCTTCTCATGTTTGTTAATGTAGCCAACATGTATGTTTTGAAATGACCACTAAATGCCTGATTCTATTCTGGGTGTTGGAGAGGGAAAGCCAGGGCCCATCCTAAGGCATTGATAGTCTAGGGCCACATAACTGGCTAACACAGAAGGCCAGCCACCGAGGACACTGCTCCTAAGATGGGACAGCACTTATGAGTAGCTGCTCAGAAAGGCTGCCCAAGGAGGGCACCTGGAAGCAGAGACTTGAACAAAAGCAGGAAGCAAGCTGCATGGAGGACCTGAGGGAGCAGTGTTCTTGGCAGAGAAGACAGGAGCCCATGGCCTGTGCAGAATGGGGTCAGGATGCTCAAGGACAGCAAGGAAATCCCTGAGCTTCTGCAGAGTGAGCAAGGTGGATGGTAAGAGGAGGGAGCTGGAGAGAAAGGAAGGGCCACCTCTTAGCAAGAAAGGCCAGCCGACTGTGGCCTGAGAAAGGTCCAGCCCTCAGCCTGGTTTGTTAGCCCATGAGCTAAGGACAGTTTTTTCCATTTTAATAGGTTGGAAGGAGAAAGAGATGAAGATGGAGAAGATGATGATTGGCATGCGACAGACTATTTCATAGCCTGCAGAACCTAAAATATTTACTCTCCGTCCTTCTACAGAAAATTTATCATATTCCCTAACAAAGATCTAAAGGATGAAAAGTTGTTTGGCTTTTGTTTCAGGTGTTGGAGGAAGTTAGAGGAGGGTTCTGGGCAAGCAAGTGGCATTACCTAACATATACCTGTCAATTCTCACTCTGGGTATGCAGTGGAGAAAGGGCTGTCAGGTTCCAGGTGGTGGCAGGGAGGTGAGCTGGAGCCAGGAGACAGACAGGTATGAGAGGGCAGGAGCTCTGCCTGGGGGTGGCAGTGGGTATGGTGGGGTAAGATCGAGTTTGGGACACATTGGCAAACTAAATAGGGGTGTGAGGGAAAGAGAACACTGAAGGATGACCCTTGGGTGTTTAGCTTGAATAAATGGGCAGGTGTTAGTGCCATTTACTGAGGTACAGAAAATCAAGGGAGAAGCAGTTTACTACATGGGTGTAAAAAAGCAAAAGATCAGCTTTGGCCATGATCAGTTTGAGATGATGATTAGACACCAAAGCAGAGACTCTTATAAACATACACATGCAAAAGGCACACACAAATAATGCAAAGAATGATGACATCACTTAATGTAGTAGCTCACACCTATAATCCCAGTGACCAAGGAGACTGAGGTAGGAGGTTCACAAGATGGAAGCCAACCTCGCTCGGCAACTTAATGAGGCCCTCTCAGAAATAAAAAACAGAAAGGACTGATGGTGTGTCTTAGTGGTAGAGTAAGTTCAAACCCCAGGACCAGAAAGAAGAAAAAAAATTATAATAATGTCACAGATGATATTTGAGAAAAGAAAAAAATATGTGGAAGATTTACTCTTTTTTTTTTTTTTTTTTTTTTTTTTTTGGTATCAGGGATTGAACCCAGGGGACCCTTAATCACTGAGACACATCCTAGCCCTTTTTTTGTATTTTCATTTAGAAACAGGGTCTCGCTGAGTTACTTAGGGCCTCGCTAAGTTGCTGAGGCTGGCTTTGAACTTACAGTCCTCCTGCCTCAGCCTCCCAAGCCACACTGCACCACCACACCCAGAGGAAGATTCAGTCTTATATATGATGTATTTAATATTGATTCTCATAACATTGTACAAGGAAGAACTTCTCTATGATTCTGTCATCTTAGTGATGAGAAAAGTGCGACTTAAAAAGTTCAGCAGTTATTTTAAAAAAAGTTAAGCAGTCACAATGTACTAGTTTAAATAATAATACTAGAAGAGAGGTCAGTCAAGCACATGCACCTAGAGGAGGCAGGAGAGGAAGGAAAGGAAGGTACTAGGGAATGATGTTGACCAAATTAATTTACTATGTGCTTGGACAAATATGGCATAACAAATCTCCCTATTATGCATAATGACAACCACCAATAACAAATAAAATTAAAAGTTAAGCAGTTTCTTCCAAGTTACATATGGAATTAGACAATGGCTGAGGTAGAGATAAAACCAGCAGCCCACATCTCTTAATCTTAACCCTACTGACCTGTACAACATGGCCATGTATACTTGGGAACATGCCCTTCCTTTCTTGGTGCTTGGGTTGGGCACAATTATTTGGGGACATAATGGACAAATTGAATTCTTCCCAACTCCTGGAATTGTTTCGATGATCAGAGACAATAAGACATTCTTGTTTCCCACCTCTGGATTTAGTGCAATTGAATAAACACATTTTCATTGTGATTTTTTTTTCTTATATGGTACTTTTTAAATTATGAAACCCATGATTATTAATTAAAATTAAAAATATGAAAAAACAGGAAGAAGGGAAAAGTGTGTACGTTCCCAGCCCTTAAATATCACCACGGCCAAACTTCCTGAGATTGTTGGAAAAGTGCACTTACCCGTGTTATAGCTAGCAATAATTGATTTCTGGGGTTCAGAACTGTGGGCCCAGAAATTAAAGATAACCTCCTAAGAACCAATAACCTGCATGGCAGAGAAGCCAGGTCACAGTAAAAAAAAAAAAAAAAAAAAAAAAAGGCTGATAAAACAACCTGCAGCTCTGTGTTCAGAATTATGCTAAGCACCTTCACTGTGCAACCATGTTGGATTCTCACATCCCATTCTATAGCTTAGGAAACTAAGGCTTTTCAGAAATGAGATTTTCATCCAGCTGTAATGGGCCTCAGAGCAAGAGTTTTTCAGCTGGGCCTATTCTGCACCTAGAGGACAATTATGGCCCATTGGAAAGCTAGAAGGTGCTCAATAAATGTTTCATGAACCAATAAGACTAAAGAATCTGAAAAGTTCTGAACAAGATTAAGGAGAGTGAGCTGGGGTAACCCAGGAGTGACTAATTGATTCATGCAGTCAAAAAATATTTATTGAATACCTACTAAGTGCCAATCTGTCAGCTAGGTACACAGAACCAGCACTAAATAAGACAGATGTCTTATCCCTGTGCTACTTACATGTTAGTGGGTGGATCACACTGATAGCTATATGAGGAGATGCTCAGGGTGGTTGGCAACCCTGACTCCCTCCTGGAAGGCTCTAGAAGTCTGCCTTCTTTCATTGTGACTCGCACGTTCATCTTGTGCCAATCCACTTGTTTGAAATATGAAGAACTTGTGGAAAATCTAATTACAGAGCACTGCTATGCTGCAGACCTCACATCATCTAACTTGGGCATTGTCTCTCTTACTAGCTTCTTTCTGCTCGATTTCCACTCAGACCCACTTTTGGGGATTCTTGGCCTGAGCCTATGGCCAACCAGGGATCCCCATGGAGAGGAGGCTGTCTACATGGATGCCCACTTTGCTGTGGCGGTGGTGGGGGGGAAAGTCACATTTCCAAATTGGTACGTAACTTTAAAAAGGTAAAAAAATCCATGGCTCTAATCTTTTTCCACTTGAGTGATATTTCCCATAGTCTGTGCATGTTGGCTCTTTTTTCCTTAACAGTCCCTTGCAGAGCTGAGACTGACTGGCACTCCGGGTTTGCTTTCAGAAAGCATGCGAGTACAGAATTGGTATTTTTCCAGGCACGGCATAAAACGGAGCTTAATTCATTCACTTCCACATTGACACAAGGGGGAATGTTCCAATTCCTGAGCCACTGAGAAAGGCAAGGTCCCCTACCAGGCTTCACACAACCCTCTTTCACTTGATTATTATTTGAGCCTCACCCCTGGCCCTGACTCCACACCGTGGGTCTCCACCGTTTCCCTGAGTACACATAGTCTTAGATGTCTCCGAGCCAAAGAAAATAGCACCGTTCAGATAGTCGAAGGCAAGAACAGACTTCCTAAGCAGGTTGTGCATCTGCCAGAATTCCTGCTTGCTATGCTTATTCTTGAACTTCAGATATCAATCACCATCTCTATAGGGTAGAGAATGGAATAGAAAATACAGAGAGTCTCCTGTTATTTCATTTTTGTTGAAAGCAAGTAGCATATTCAAGCGGAACATTTCAGGTTCAAGGTCTCTGTAAGCACTCATTTCTTCACTGTTTCAACAAATGCTTATCAAGTATCTGGGGAACTCTAGACACTTTCTAAGTGCGGAGGACAAAATAGTGAACAAGACAGTTGTGGCTCCTGCCCTCCAGGAGCTTATGGATGAATGCAGGAAGGAAACACTACCATACATGAGTATGCAAGAAAAGAAAATATGGGAACATGTAACCAAAGACCCTATGTAGTATTGGTATTGAGGAATAAGGAGACTTCTCTGATGACTTTATAGCTACGTTACTGAGATCAATGTGCATGGAGGAGAACAGATTAGGAGGCAGCAAGGCTTGGGAAAAGGCCCTGAGGTCAGAACTAGGACAGTATATTGGAGGAAATGGAAGAAAGCCCATGTAGGAAAGGAAAGCCACACATGTCTAGAAAGAAGGCTAGAGAAGAAACTGGGACCTGCATAGAAAGGGACCCAAATCATCACAGGGATTTGGGTCCTCATCCTGAGTGTGATGGGGAGTCATGGAAAAGTATCTGGAAGCTGTGCATGGGGGTCGGGTGGGTGTGACATGATGGAGCTGAAGCTTTGAAGATCATTCCATCCATAGTGTGGAGAATGGATTTTCGATGACAAAATCCTACGGAAAACAAATGGACTCACCTAAGAGCAATCAGAGAGCCTGACCCAACAGGGCTCGATGGTTGGTAGGATGTGGAGGAGGGGAGGAGGGTGGGATTAGTTCTTGAGTCCACAATTTCTGCCTGTCCCCGGTGCAGTTTTAAACGCCCCTTCCTGGCCTTCCTCCCCCCAGGAGAGGGCTATGTGAGTGGACGCTCCAGGTGGGCTTGGCAGGCCAGGTATGAAGTTGCAATGAGCCACTAGTGCAGAGGCTGCAGGGACGCTCCTGCGCCTGTCAAAGGTGTGCTCATCCAGTGCTTTCTGCCAGCTGCTCCTCTTCCTGAATGTCACATGGTGGGCTCTTCAGTTCTAACGCTGCCTCCTCGGAGCCCCTCTTCTCAAGGTGCCCCCATTTACCTTGAACACACCACTCTGCTTTCTGCATAGCACCTGCCACTGCTGAAAGAAACTTATTCATTCATCTCTTGTCTTTTGCCTAAATCTCCCCTAAAGGATGCAAATTCCGTGACAACAGAAATATCACCATTCTTACATCACAGTGTATGACGCATAGTAGGTGCTCAATAAAAAAGATGAATGAACTGATGAAGGACTCCCCAGACTGCCCTCTCCTTGAGCAATCTGGACATTCACAGCAGTGCTGACTCTGGGTCTGACACAGTCTGAGCAGCTCTGTGTCACGAGCCCCTTCCTGCTCCTGTGGCCTCCATCTCCACACAGGGCTCAGGTGAGTGATGGTTTTCCAAGAAACAATCTTCCCAAGGGGTTTCCTTTCCTTTACTCCCCCAAACAGAAGAACCACCAGCCCTGGTATTTTTCCAAACACCACACCTGGGGGCACAGAGTGAACCCGATAGGATCCCAGGACGGAATTACTTATTCACGCCCATGACTGGAAGAGCTCACAGAGAAATACTGCTTGGGTTGCTGATTCGGTACTATTTTTTTTTCTCCCTAGCTTTCCCTATAGATCTCGGGGCCAAAGTCAACTGCATGTGTAGTTCATAACTGGTTCTTTTTAACCCAGGATATTAGACAGGATTTGCTTCTCTCAGCTAAATTCCTTCTTGGAAAGGGACTAGATTCTTCTCTCTGACTCTTCTAACTTTATATTGAAGAGGTGCTGTTTTCAAAATTGCCTTTTGGGAAACAGAGGAAGGTGAAGGGAGGGATGTCATTCTGTGGAGGGGAAAGAAACAGGGTATGGTGGACTCCAGCCAGGGCTGACCACAGGGACAGGTCAGGGCAGTCATCAGGAAGCTGGTGGCCCTCAGAGCTGCATCCTGGCTGTCTTGTGCACGTTGGGAGAGGGTCTTCTGCTTTCTTTCCAGGAGTCTGCAGTCACCCCTGCGGCCAGAGGGAAGTGACTAATCACCGCATCACTGTCTAGTCATTATTTCAACTGAAACCGCCACACAGTGCTAATGGCATTAGGGGAACTGTCATCCTACCTGTCTCGGCCCTGAGTTGAGCTGTGGGGCTGGGATCTGGGCAAAGGACATATCCCAGAACCACTGACTTTTGTTGTGCCAGACAACTCTTTCCGGAAGAGCACCACAAGGGTGCAGGCCAGCCGAGGTGCTGGGCCTCATCTTGAAATAAAATGAAGGTTCACTTTTACACACTAATTCATACGTGGGAATTCTCTCTTAATAGGGTGTATTTTTCTTGCAAAAATTGCCTTTTGGGAAACAGGAAAATGATAACACATGCTTATTTGGAAACCAAACAAACAAACTTTGAGGAATGTCGTGGGCGCTGAGCTCAATATAATGACATTGCCATCCCTGGCATGGTCACAGATCTGCATCACTGCTCATCTGCATCTTCTACACCTGTACCCCCAAATGGTGATAGCAGCAATCATGAATAATGATGATCCAATATGTGATGAGCACTTTGTACACATTACATTATTCAGTTCATGTAAAAACCCCATGAGGTGGGTTTCACTATTGTTGGTATTTTGCAAACTAGAAAACTGGAGATTAGAGATGTTAATCAACTTGTCCAAGAACACAGAGCTAGTAAATACCAGATATGGAAGCAACCCCAGGCTTATCGGACACAAGCATCTCCACTCCAGCTTCTGTTATCAGCTTCTCTTCAACTAAAAAGCCGATTTACTCTTTTCTAAGTCAGCAAAAGAGTTTTTTGGTTTTTGTTTCTTCCTACAAAAACTTTTTACCAACTACGTTTTTCACAACAATAAATTAAAACAATACCTGGGCCTTAATCCCTTCTTGTAAGCAAGAGTATTGGACAAGGTATCATCCTGTGTCTCCCAGGCCCAAAGTTCCATGTTTTCATTCTAATCCATTGCACAAAACACCTTCTTCCTCTTGAGCTTAGCAGACTCTTTAAAACACTCACCAACAGTTCTCTGCAGATGGTAGAGAAATCCTGTTGGGGGGAGGGTGTTGTAATTAATCTGCTCCTATGAATCCTGGGGTGGGGGTTTAATTAATTAAGATGGCAGTCTCCCGGGGGTGCAGGATGGTGGGCAGAAGTGGCAGCTCTGCCTCCCTGCTGAGGCCTGGACCCTTCTTTGGCAACCTGCTGCTTCTAGTCACAAGGTGACTGCCAGCCTGGCCACCTCTCCCTGCCCTTGTGCCACTAGTGTGTGACCAGCTGTGGGCATGGAAGGACTCCATCAGTCCCCAGGTCTGCTGTTTGCCCTGCGGCAGAACAGGAAGGGGTTGCACAAGGCTCCCAGCTCTAGCCCAACCCCTTCCCCGCTCAGGCCTCACCTGTGGTCTCCTGATGGACACCACCACTCTGAGCAATCAGCGTAGGAGGGAATGGGTTCTTGGCTCATGATGCTTTGTGTGTGTATGTGTGCACAGCAGTGGGGACTGAACCCAGGTCCTCACACAGGCTAGGTAAGTGCTGCACAACTGGGTCACACCACCAGCCCCTCTCCTGTCCTCCCCTTCTTATGAGACAGGGTCTCAATAAGTTGCCCAGGCTGGCTTCGAACTTGCAATCCTCCTGCCTCAGGCTCCAGAGTGGCTGGGATTACAGCATGTGTCACAACAGCCAGCTTGCATGGCTTCTTATGGTGGAGTGACCCATTTGTCATCAGGGCTTCCCACTTCCCTGACCCAACAGCACTCTTCCTCTATCTTCTCTGGCCCCTCTCTGTTCCTGTCCTGAGAAAGTGCCTCCCCTGCATTGTTCCCAGCTGGCCTCTTCTTACCATTAGAACAAGCAGCACCTCCTCAGAGGCCTTCCCTGAACTGTCGCTCTATTCCATTTTATTTTCTTCACCACTCTTATCATTATTTGAGATTATTTTGCTTATGGATTTCATCATGTTTCCCTGGCACTGAAATATAAGTTCTGGGCCAGGGATGTGGCTCAGTGGCAGAGTGCTTGCTTAGCATGCACAAGGCCTGGAGTTTGATTGCCAGCACCACAAAAATAAATAAATAGACACAGAAATAGATATAGAAGTTCTATGGAAGCTGAACTTCTTCATTTTTGTCCTGGTGCCTCCAATAGAGTAGGAGATGCTCAGTAAATGGGATAAACAAAACGCTTTGTTCTCATCTATAAAGTCGTGGTGACAATATTGATATCACAAGGCCTCTGTGAAGATGAGAGAAGTAGATTTTCAGTGTTTGGAAGGACTAAGTTCCAATGACTCAGAGTTTATTACTATTCTTGCACTGAGAGAAGCAGTGTAGACCAGGGGTCAAGACAGTAGGCTCTGGAGTCTATTGTGGCCTTTACACTTAATTACCTTGATCTTTAGTTGATGACTTAACTTCTCTAAGTCACAGTTTCCTCAGCTGTAACATAGTGATAATGATACTACTAATTTCTAGGGCTTTGTGCAGATTAAATAAGACAACCCATGAAAAGCACTCTGAGCCATGTCTGGAATGTTCTCTGCTATTGCTGTGTGCCAAATACAGGGCTGTGTATTTCCCATCATTCCTCCCCTTGCATACTACTGTATAGCCTGCAAAGCACTTTTACACAAACCCTCTTAGTTCATACTTCTAAAACCTTATGAGTGACCTCGATTACCCACCCTACTTTATAGTTGATAAAACTGATCCTCAGAGAGGTCAAGCAACTTATCTAAGGCCACGCAACTAGCCAGAGGCCGAGGAACAAATACCCTTCATTCAGTATTCAACTCTTCTCATCACTACCCTTGGCCTGCTGCCTTGCCCAACCTACAGCCTCAGAATCTGAAGACGACATGGGGCCAGCATGGAGAAACTCTGCCATACTGCTTAAATATTCCTGATAAAAATAAACAGAAGCCCCAGGCCTTGAGACCAACTGTGCCTCTACCAAACCTGCTCCCTAATAGGCCAGTCAACTGTTTGGCAAAGACGCAGAGGCAGATGGAGCCTGTGCCTTGCACCACCAACGCAGGCTCAGGGGTCTGGTGCGCTCTCAGCTTCAAAACAGCATCAAAATCGCCCCACATTGGCTGGGACAGGTCAGAGAGGGTGCCACAGGGGCCACCGAGGGCTTCTGCAGCTGGAAACAGCTGGCACAGTGTGCTCTCTCTGTATCTGGGTCTCCCCTCTGCATCCATTGGATCCAGTCCCCCTTCTAGGCCTGGCCCCCGGCCTTACCACAGCCTCTGTCCACTGAAAAGTTTTTGGAGATGGCCTGACCAGGACTTGGCATCTCTTCCTGTACCAGTGACAGTTCGGGAAAAGGACTCTGTGTGAAGTCCCTGGAAATCAAGGGGCTGGAAACCAAGGGGGAAACAACTGTGCTCACGAGAGAGATGTGGGCCCTGATCAGTCTTTTCAGCTCCCAGCAGGAGCAGATTTGTTGTGACTAATGCATCAGGCTTTAAATAGTTTCTCATGGCATACTGATCAGCCCAAGGCACAACAGAGGCAAATGCAAAGTTTCCAAAACGAGAGGGCTGCCACTCAGAAAACACTCATCTGCAGGCGGAAGCCCGCCCTGCTCAGCTCCTTAATAACACAAGGCACAGAGGACTGTGGCAAGAAGGGGATAACACGGAGCCAGTCGGACTGGGGGATTTTAGGTCCAACCTGTCATCCCCTTCTTCAAACCCTCATGACTGCCCTTGCCCGGGACAAATTCTTAGCACAATCTTCTAGGCTGTCTAGGAACTGTACCTATGTGGGATTGAATAATGTTTCCCCAAATTCATTTTCTTCTGGAAGCTCAGAATATGACCTAATTTGGAGCCGGGTTCAGTAGTGAACAACTGTAATTCCATCGGCTTGGGAATTACAGGAGGATCGCCAGTTCAAAGCAAATTTAGCGAGGCTCAGAGCAAATCCATGAGACCCTGTCTCTAAATAAAATGTTTTAAAAAGGGCTGGGGATGTGGCTCGCTGTTTAAGTGCCCCTGGGTTCAATCTCTGGTACCAAAAAAAAAAAAAAAAAAAAAAAGAATATGACTATTATGGTTTTGATGTGAGGTGTCAGGGGACAGTGTGAGACAATGCAAGAGGTTTCAGAGGAGAAATGATTGGGTTATAGGCTTAATCTAATCAGTGAATTAATCCCCTGAAAGGGATTAACTGAGTGGTACCTGAAGTGGTAGGGTGTGGCTGGAGGAGGTGGGGTTTCGGGGCATGGCTTTGGGGTGTATATTTGTATTTGGCAAGTGGAGACTCTCTCTGCTTCCTGAACACCATGTGAGCTGCTGCCCTCTGTCACATTCTCCCACCATGATGTCGTACCTCACCTCAAGCCCCAAGGAATGGACCCAAACTTCTATGGACTAAGATCTCTGAAACAGCAAGCTCCCTAATACACCTTTCCTCCTCTGCAATTGTTCTGGTCAGGTCCTTTAGTCACAGCAGTGAAAAAGCAGACTAAGACAATGACTTAATTTGGAAATGGGATCTTTGCAGTTGTAATTAGTTAAAACGAGTTCATCCTGGATTAGGGTAGGTGTTAAATGCAATGACCAGTGTAGTGTCCATGTGAAGACACAGGTGACTCAGAGAAGAATGCATGTAACCATAAAGACAGAGGAACATTGGAGTGATATGTCTATAAGCCAAGGAGTACTAAGAATTGCTGGCAGCCACCAGAAGCTGGGGAGAGGCATGGCGCAGATTCTCCCTCACAGCTTCCAGAAAGAACTGACTCTGCGGGCGCCTTGATTTTGTATGTCTAACCTCCAGGACTGTGAGAGATAAGGTTCCATTGTTTTAATTCACCCAGATCATGGTATTTTTGTCCTGGAAATTCTAGGAAACAAAGTCCCAATTTATATGTCTAGCCTTCTCCTGTCCAAGTCATGTCCCATGCAGGGAGAAGGTAGTGGCGCATGTTTTAAATAAATATAATGACAGAGTTCAAGTCTTACTCCTCATTTTAGCTGCCAAGTGAGGTTGGACAAAACAATTCATTTTCTTATTTTCAATTGTCTAATCTGTAAAATGAAGATAATAGAAGGGTTGTTTCTGGGGGTCTAAATGTGCAAAAATACATGTGAAAAGAAGGAGACTTACTTATCAGCCACCAGAATTTTTTTCTGGGAAAGGCATTACATTTATTTGAAAAACACAATTAAATAAACATCTTGTGTGGAAGGGTGCACCCCAAAGGTCATGATCAAGAACTGGAGGGCCCCTGTTGATTAACATGATGGATTTGTAATGTGTAAAAAAAAAAAATGTTGGGGGTGAGGGCGATAAGAGATGGCTCGAGAAATGTAAGATTCATAGGGAAGAATCCAGAGAGAAAAAGAGCCGGCCAAGGGGAGAGTGAGGGAAGGGGGAGCTACACTCTTCCACACTCTGGTAGGCTTAGGAGAGTTTGGGGTGGGGACAGAAACCCTTAATGGCTATTTTCAGTTGTCTGTAGCAAAGCATACAAGACAAGCTCATTCCTCCATATCATTTCTCTACAAAATATCTAGTCAAATCTAAATTGGGGACCCATGTGGTCATGATCATGAGTTCTTTTGGTTCAGACTTGGAGAGGTACTAAGTCTGATGGCTGGGTTGTCATGGGTGTAAAAGCCACATAGACACATGAGCTGAAAAGCAGGGGCCTGGGTGACGCCTGGCTTGCTACACATGACAGCGGCCAGCACGTTGCAGGTCATTTATGAACATCATAAATAAATGCTTGCTCTAGCCTGAGCCTTGGCCTTCCTGACCTCCTCCTGCCTTGTTCCTGCCTGAGCTTGGAATGACTATTTCCCCTCCCCCAGCACTCCTTCACCTACTTGGATGCTACCCACCCTTGGAGAATTAGCTGCCTCCCACAGGAAGTCTCTGTGCACCTTCCCAAGCAGAAAGGATGATCCGCCATCCTCCCAACTTTGTGTAGCAGACTCCCATGTTAACGGCGACTCTATTAATGCTGGAGCTACAGCTAGAAGTCCAACAAAAAGAAAAGAGCCACACAAGGCAGTTGAGGGAAGGTGAACTCAGAACAAAGGGAAAGACCCAGAGGGGGAGGGAAAACAGAGAAGCTAGGAGGAGGGGACCATGAAAAGCTCCACTGGCCAACGTTTTTCATGGTCATTATATCCTGGTCTGTACCAAAGGGACAGCAGGGAAGGTGATACCTCTTGCAGGCCCTTTTGTAAAGCTGAAACCCAAGTGCTACCCTGACTCTGGAGTGTCACTCTGAAGCACTGTGAAAACAAGGCTGTGAGGTAACTGGGTTCCTGGAAGCTCTTCACAGCCAGGTGGGCAGGAAGGACCAACATCTCCACCCAGGCCTTGCTCGTGCCCTCCCTTCAGGCAAATAAACACACCCAGCATGTCCTGAAATGGGCGGAAGCTCAAAGCTGCAGCAGGTGAGATGCTTAGACCCACCCACAAGGGATACTACAGAGGAGTTCTCCAGGAGCCAGGCTCAGGAAATAACTCCATTTGCCCTTCGGTAGGGAAGACAGGAAATAGCCAGGTAGTGGTTCCACCTCCACGTGTCCTGCCTTTAGCAGATTTTCTGGAGCCTGGGCTGCTGGGAGCCAGAGATACAAGACGTACACCTGTGTTCTCAAGGAGTTCTTGTGCAGGGGCTGGCCCAGAGCAGCAAACACAGGCAGTGTGACTAGCCCAAGGGTAGAATAGCCAAGGGGTTACAGCAGTCCAGGAGGAACCCAAGCCCAGGAGGTGAGGTCTGGCTGAGCCTTGAAGGATGAAGGGGGATTATGAAATTTCTCAGGTCTGAGAATCACTACCATGAAAATATGCGCATTAACTGCTAGATTCATCCTCACTTCAGAAGTAGAAAACGCAAGGAAATGTATGACTTTGGGGGGGAAAAAAGAATCTGACAGGTAAAGAAGCCTAAGGTGGGGAGGCTATCAAGCAGAGGGAATAGAATATGCAAAGGCTCAGAGATAAAGTCCTGGCCATGGTCTAGAAAGCATGCTGGTAAGTCTATGAAGAGGACTCAGGGAGGGGGGGGGGTATTTTGACCTGGGGTGGGGGGATAACTGTAACAGCATACCTTAGAGTGTGGCTTAAACAGCCAGTGCTTATGTCTTACAGTTCAGGAGACTGTAAAGCTGAGATCAGCGTGTCAGCATGCGTGGGATCATGGTGATGGCCCTCTTCTTGGTTCACGACAGCTCTACCCCCATGCAGTGGAGACAGAGAGCTCTAGTGCCTCACCTGCTCATAAGGACTGTGTCGCCATCATAGGGGCTCCACCTCCACCTTATGACCTCAGCTAAACCTAATTACCTCCCAGTGGCTCTATCTCCAAATAACCATCCCGTTGGGGATTAGAGCTTCCATATGAATTTGGGGGAGACACAGACGTTTAGTCCATAGCACTGGGTTTGCATTAATTGAAGTTAATGATCCTGAGAAGAATAGCTGTTTGTCCAAGACTCTCGGAGGAGAAATTCCACCATAGCGTTGTCTGTGATGACTCACAGCTGGAAACCGCATAAAGGTCTGATCATCTGAGATGAGTTAAATAAGTCATGGCACCTTCATGCAGCTCAGTACTTCTCAGCAAATCCAAGTGACTGTGTACAAAAATATTTAATGACAAGAAATGCTGATCCTGCTGCAGTATGCCTTGTAATATATGGATGCATAGTTGTTATTTAAAAAGAGCAAAAGGAAACAGATGAAAATATTCACAATTGCTATCCCAGGGAAAGGATTTTAGGGGATTTCTAATTATCTTTCTCAATTACTTATATGGTTGAAATTTTCTACAATAAATATGATAGATTTTTGAAATGCAAGAGGAAATTCTGGGGAGGGCAGTTAGGTGTGTGGATATGTGTGTTTGAGTATGTGCTTACTGGTGGCAAGACCCAGGAAAAGCAGAATGAGTCCACAGGTACCTGTCCTGGTATCCATGCAGTCATTCCCACTACCGGCTGTCACCTGAGTACCCTCATATTTGTTTCTTCCAAGGCCACAATCAATCAGCCACAGTCACCCTCTTATATAATTAGTTTAAATGACACAGGCCCATTTACCTTCCAAGATGGGAATGTAATTAGTTCTTGGGGTCAAAGTTTCCTTCTGACAACATTTATCAGCTCTTTGTCAGCAAACTGGCATTGACAGATGTGGCAGTTGGCCTGTTTTTTGGAGGGATGGCAGGAACATGGAACAAGTTCTAAGGTAGAGAGAAAGTTTTAGACTTTGTAGCTCCCATGAGATCAGAGAGTCAAAGAGAAAGCCCTTTGCCATTTTAGGTAAAATCAGAGCTAGTAGTTGACCACCTAATCAAGTCCAAGGTGTGTGGCATGTCGAGGAAGGCATCATTCACTCTTCCATCCCATCCCTCTGAATTCTGCACTCTGAAGCCACAAGTGAGTCGGAAACAGGTCCAGCCATCATGAGAGAAAGACAGAAGCAAATAGGGATGTGCTCTGAAGATAGGCGACGTCAGTGCTTTGACAATAAAACTAAAGGATGAGAACAGAGAATATGGAGTGCTACTTAGATGAATTGGTCAAGGAAGAGCAGAGACAATAAGGAAGTAAGAGAGCATGCACTCTGTCTATCTGTGGAAAAGCACTCAGGATGGTGGGAGAAACAACTGAGCCCCTGAGTTGCAAACATGCTTGGAAAACCTGAACCACAGTAAGCAACACAACCACCTATGTGATTGGAACAGAGTAAGATCCGGGAAGTTCCTAGGGGCATCCCTTTCCAGGGGTTCAGGTATGGTCCCTACAGATATGGATGTCTCACACCCTACCACCATCCTTTGTATGAGATTTCTCCTACCACCACTTCTACCTAGTAGGGGCTGAGTCATTGAAAACCTGGACTTTTTCTCAGCAGCATCAGATATTGATTAAGAGTTTAGGCTTTGAAGTCAGACACCCTGTTACCTCCTTGGTTGCAAGGTGCCTAGCTTAGTTTCCCAGTGGTGTGTTGGGAAACAGGATTTCCTTTGGGGGAAAGGAGGATGGAGGAAAAAACCCTGATTTGTAGCATCTGCCAATTTCTGTGGTGTAAATACTCCCACTGTGGCAGATTTTAGCCAGTGTCATGACATTACTGAATATGGCCTTGGTGAGAGATGGTTACAACTGGCTCTCAAGAGTTAGTATCAGCCAGCATCAGCAAACCTGTGCCTCGGTTTATCTGTAAAATGGATTTCATCCCATAGAGTACTTATCAAGGATTAGGTGAGGTATATATAAAAAGCACTTGGCATAGTGCCTAGTGTGTGCTTAGTACTCCATAAAACCAGAGCTGCACTTCTCACTCAGGAGGATATTGAATTTGTCTGGCACTTGTATATAGAAATGAGTCAAAGAAGAGAAAGCAAAGGGCCAAGAAGAGAGTGGGAATCCTATTCTGACTCTCCGTCTCTGTCTCTTTGTGTGACTTTGGACAAGTTGCTTTCCCTCTCTGGGCTTCAGTGACTCTATCTGCAGTGAGGGGGAAGAACTATTTATAAAAAGTCTCTTCCGACTGGATGTTCTACATCTTCCTAATTCAGGGAATGTTCCTGAAGCAGCATCAATAGACTGATCCAATAGCTATGAAAGCAGCAAGAGGATGGGATAGGGTTGGTTAGAAATCACCAGTACTAAAAGCTACCTGGACAGAGGTGGCAAAATGTATGCAGAGTCTGGAACAGAAAGTCTGCATGAGTTATTTTTTGGCAAAAGGCAAAGAATTGCTTGAAAGTTCAAGTGAGAGAAAAATACCTGGGGTGGTGGGGAAATGGAGGCATATGGAAGTCGTGAGAGAAAAGGAAGATTTGTATAAGTAATAAGGCTCGGGATTGACAGATTTCCAGCAAATGTCTTTAATAAACATTTGAGAAAGCAAGGCTTCTTCTGCCAAACCTTATACATGAAGAGGAAAAAGAATTTAGGAAGGAACAATTGGTTAAAACTTGGGGTGAGATGAGCGTATCAGAAGTAAACAGGGAAAAGTGAAGGAGGAGAAAATGATCGAGATCCTCCATGATGATCCTCACCAGACACCGTGAGGAAGAAACGGGGTCACTAGAGAATTTAAGCAACACCCAACTTCAAGCAATTGAACACTGAGTTTGCAAAGCCGAGATCTCTGTGCCTCCAATTCTCCACATTAGGCTCCCTTTGAAGTACATCAGACTATAACTTTCAAGAGTCGAGAACAAAGCTTCCTATGGCTCATATGGCCCATCAGCAGGAACAGAGCATCCCACACTGCGCCCTCAAAGCCACAGACATGTGGCAGGTTTCCCCGAATATGACAGACAGCATGGAAAGATTCCGGGTACTTTGCACTTTCATTTGTAAAAAGTTTCTGGACTGGTCTGAAGGTCTTCTCTGGGGGAATGAATAAATATTAGGTCTGAACGCTGCGATCTCAGAAATTGCTTCCACTAGCCATTATGGTTTGGAACTTGATTTTCCTCACCAATGAGCACTGTTCTCAAACAGCTTGAGAATCCACAGCTCTTCTAAGTCATGACAAACAGGTAACTTGGCTGAATTTCCATCCCAGTAATCCCCGTTCTAACATTTTTGGGTCAGATATTGTTCCCATAAGGAGCTTAATTCAGATGCTTTGACATCCAGGGAAATGAGAGAAGTGAAAGAAAAAAAAAATGCTTCCTTCTGCCTTGAGCTCGGCTCTGACAGGTGAGCTTAATTACTGATGCCTCCAGCTCCTAATCACCCAGATGATGACGGGAAGAATAAAGTCATAGTAGCACATAATGACATTTTATTCAAACACAGAGTGAAGTCACAGCAGCCAGGAGTAGTGAGCCTGGAATCGTGTGCCAGAGATTTAAAGAGGTGAGGACAACCTGGGACAGGGATGCTTCCACTGGCTTCTCACACTTGGCTTTCACCATCTTGTCGGCATGGTGAGTCCCAGACCTGGGAAGTCAAGAACTCTCGATGCTGCGTTAACTGTTTCTATAAATGAATATCAACAACAGCCTCTAAGCTTATTAAAAAATAAGCTGATAAATGAATCCCTCACTGCCAAATGCTCAGTGTGATGCTACTTCTAAAAAAAAAAAAAAAGTCTGTTTGGCATTTGAAGAGCATAGCTTCAACAACATGTGGGTAAAACTTAACAAAGTGCTACGAGATCCCTGTATGGTCCAGAACAACCTGGGCTGAGAGTTAGAAGCTCCAGGTTTCAACCCTGGGCTTCTGCCAGTTGCCAGCCCTGTGTCCACCTGTTGATATCCTTGGTCAAGGTCACTCACATCCTTGTCCCTCATCATCACAGTTTGTGAGATGCCATGTTCTCTCTCTTCCCAGCCTGCTTCTCCTCGTCTGCACTCCCTGTGGAAAGGGTGCTCCGTCCTTCCATGGAACATCAACACCACTGTTCCCTGAGTGCTTTCCTTGTACCTCCCAACTCAGCATCTTGTCCCCATTATTATGTGTAATACTCACAACACTGTGTATTAATTCACATACTCAGTGCCAGGCACCATGCTAGGTCCTTGACTCTGAGATGAGTGCCATTAGACCCACTTTACAGGGGAAGAAACTGAGACCCTAAAGGTTAAACACTGGGAGGCAGCAGAGGGAGGCCTCAAAGCCAGTCTAGGCTGTGACACTCACAGCTGTCTGGGTACATTTCTTTTTCCTTCTCTTAGATGCCTTGAAGTGTGTGTGTGTGGGGGGTCCAGGTCTCTAGGCCTTTACTATCATAGGTGCTCAATAAAAAACGGATTGAACTGAAGTCTACAAATGTTGGTTATCTAGTCTGCAAAATATAGATAAACAAGTGTGCCTTTATTTTCTGGGGTTGACATGAAGATTTCAGGGCAATGTGGGCCTCTGTAAGGGCCTTGGGGAACCAATTGTGTCTTAGAGGCAAGTTGCTCTGAAGGCAATCCAGTCCCCTGACTTTGCCATTCCGCTGGTCAGCTCTCTCCCCACCTCAGAGCTGCCTGTCTTCCATCACAGCCATCCCACAAAGCCTGCAGGAGGTTGTTCCCTGCCCAGCCAATCCCACATATGCCCCACCCAACTGCCCATGCGCTCAGGTGTTCTGGGCTGCAAGTCGTTTCCCCACCACCCAATCCGTGGGGCCCAGAGGGCAATGGGCAGGGGGCAGTAAGCAGGGGTCCCTGGCAGTCCAGCTAAGCCTTCTGGGCCCTTCCAAGTCTCCACCTGGGCAGGGAAGATTCAGTTTCCAGACCACTGTCAGGAAGGGAAATGGCACTGACTCTTTTCTGGGATGGACATAATTGCTAAGGAAAGCAGCAAGTGTACAGTTTGCCCAACTTGGCCTAAATTTTAGTTTTAAAAAACTAAAACAGCTTGAAACTAGACCAGTACCACTACCTGGAAATGGTCAGAGAGGAGCAGAGGAGGCCAGGAATGGGACAAAAGCTGATTTGCCTCTTCCCAATGGCTGTGTGGATACTGGATGGTCCGAGCATTGAGGCTCAGCTCTTGTTCCGTCCACTCCTGGCTGTCGGTGAACATGCTTTATTCGGCTCTTTCTGATGTTCTTTGTGTGAGAATGGCAGTCAGTTGTACTCTAAGGTGACAAATATCTGGGTCTGTAACCTCACTGAACTTCAGGGTTCACATCTGTGAACTGGGTATAATTATTCCAATCCTAAAGTATTATTGAGAGGTAAAATAATATGAACAGTAAAAAAAATATCTGGATATATAATAAGTGTTCAGTGCAATGTAGACAATATTAATCATCATCATGCTCTTCTTCAGAAGGGAGGGGCATCTTGAAAGCTTAGATCTATAAAGCATAATCATGTGACCTCCTTGCAATCATTCAGGAGTGCAGACTTTGGGGCATCCTACAAGGTGGATGTGACTGAGTGACACTGGATTGGGCAACAGGCAGTAAATGAGAGCCAGATTTCCTCACGGGGAAACAGAGCGGGCATGCAGCAAAGGGGTTAGATGAATTGGAATGTAGAAGTCAGATAAACATTTCTAATTTTGCTCTCCATAGCTACTTTTGAAATCCACCTTCTTTTGATGAAGCCCCCTCCCATGCCCTTCCGGCACTCACCTAATGACAGTAAACACACTCCATCAATAAGAGAGGTGATTAATGCTGAGCTATCTGATTCTGAATTTCTAATAATGCTCTAGTTACATTAAAATAAGATTCCAAGCATGTGTGACAATCAGTTTTACTCTAGTTAAACCACACACACACACACACACACACACACACACACACACACACTGAAGTCAGTTACTGGGGGAGGTATTCAGGAACCATGGCTGCAATTGGCTTCCATATGTCACCCAAATATGTCGACTTGCCTTGTGTGCCTGTCAGGATGTGGCACTGTCAGTACTTTGTCTTCTATAAAAGTCACACATAGGAGAGGATGTGCAGAGAACAAAGATGGATCACATGAGCCAGTGGAACTCTGTTGAGAGGGGCCGGGCTGTATTTGGTGTATAATTCTACTTCTTACCAGCTCTATGTCTTGGACAAGTCACTTATCTTTTCTCTGTCTCAGTGTCTTGATGACCTGATCTATAAAGTGTGTATAATATCTTAAGAAAATCATGAAAATCAAGAGCTGAGCCATCAATTTCTAATTGAAATTAGAACTATAGGTCTCGGCAGCTATTGAGACCTGACCCCATCCCAGATTTGCCCAGTGCTTGCTGTAATCACGGGCCATCCCCAGTGTGGCCTGAATTTTCAATTTCAGTGTGGCCTGTCAAAAGCCAGGGTGAGGGGGTTGACAGCAGGTAGGAAAACAGGTGTGTGAAGGGCTACCCTGGGACCAAGTTCAGGGCCAACTGACTCATCAGACACTGTAGAGATAATGTTCAAACCCATGAAAACATTTTGATTTTGTTTTTGAAATCAGAAGAAAAAAGGAAACACAATCTATCCTGGATTACCTCTGTCTCATGACAACACATAAAACGTACTTTTTAGTTTTATTTGTTGGAAGGATCCAGGAAGGCAAATGTGCTGAGTGTCCCTGCAAGTCCTAATGCATATTTCCTTCCTAATAAGGAATTGCTGTGTCGTGCTTCCAGAGCCCAAATTTGTTCCTCTGCTAGACAGCTGAGCCTTCTGAAGACAAAGCCCCAGGTCAGGGAATAAGTGAGATCCCAGCACCAAGACAGGCTGGAAGGGAGATTCCTCAAGGCAGCGGGTGGTGAGCAACTCCTATGGTCTCTAGAATCAAGCCCGCTGAACCGCTGAACCCTCCTCCCACCTGACTGTGGTCTCCTCTTCCAGGTGGAGGTCATTTCTCCTCCCTCTGTTGGTGAGAGTATTACCAAGCACACTCCTTCCAGACAGCCATTTGGCAGTATTCAGTAAAATGTAAAAAGCACCTACTTTGGCTCAACAAGTCAGCTTTTTAGAAGTCCGTCTATCTTGCAGTCCTTTGTGTGTGACTTGCAAAGATAGAGGGGTAATGAGCACATTGTTCATGATGGCAAAAAAAAAAAAAAAAAAAAAAAGAAACAGAACTAAATGTCCACCAGGAGGGCAATGGCCAGGGGACTGGGCAGAGCCAGAAGCCATGCAAGATTGCAATGCAGCAGTTGAAGAGGGGGCACTTGACCTCAATGTCACCAAATGCCTGAAATGTGTTGCAGCATGAAAGAAGACTTTTGTGGGACAGGGAGGACAGTGACATTCCAAATAGGGGATGATGTGAAAAGGTTTTTGGAATAATGCATAAGAACCTGTTCAAGGAGGCAATGGCTGGGATAGCAGGAAGGAGGAAAAATGAACATTCTATATTTGTTTTGTACCCGTGTTATAAATCTTTTCTTTTTTTAAACTGCATATAATGTCTTTTAAACTGTTACTTTTTTTTTTTTTTGGAAGTCTAAGGAAAACAAAAAACAAAAAAGACCTAATGTGGTTTCAGGAGAAGGCCTATGCTCCTCCAGCCTCAGCTCTCTGTCTCAAGGTGAGTGGAGTCAGAACTGAATGTTCTGGAAATACTTAGTGTGGAGAGATGAAAAAGTGGAAGTCCACACTGGCACAGGGGAGTTTCACAGGGTCTCTGGGGAAGTGTCTCTGCTGCTCAGGGATGGCCTGGCACTCACCCCTCAGACAGGCCTTCATTTCAGCTCTCTTTCTGCAAAGTCTTTCCCTATTAGATTGCACAAAGACAAGTCCTAAAGGCAGAAGTTTAGGTTTAAAACCAAGCTCACACTTCACAGGATGATTGAACGTTTACAACCCTCAGTTTCTTAATTTATAATATAGAATTGATCCAACCATCCGACCCGGGGCTTTGAAGAAATGAGGCAACTTTTATGAAGGCATTCAGCATCTTATCTAGCACATAGTAGGTACTCAACAAAATCAACTGCATCCTTAGCCAGTTGAGGGGGCAAGGATATGATTGGGAGGGACGCCCATCACAACCCAAAGAGAACCCTTCCTCCCAGAACCTGTGATATGTGCCTGGCATCAGGGTCTGAGGATGGATGACTCTGGCCTGACCCAAGCCTTCCATGCCTGGTGGGGTGAGCAGACGCTCCAGGCTCCACAGGCTGGACAAGTCCAGACAGCTGCCTGAGCAGGGTGGTGAGAAGGCACTGGGACAACTGCCCAGTGCCACACACTGGGCCCTTTGTCCATCAACGGAAGGGATGAGCCAATGCTGCGTGTCCAGGATCAGATACCATCACATTCATGGGCCTGAGACAGTGCCAGGCCGAGGCCAGCCTTTCTGTGTGGCCTTACCTGGGAGCACTGTGTCTTGTCCCTTATCCAGACCCAGAATTGGGTCCTTCGAGGAAACCCATCCTCAGCAATTATCATTGCAGGGCACTCTTCACCTGCAGCTACCTTGGGAGAAGAGGCCAGACCCAGGCCAGACCCAGAAGGGAGTACTAAGGAGTGAGACTGTTGTAGTTCACTCCCCCCTGAAGACGTGGCAATGAGGGAGGAAGCCATGCACATTCCAGCTCTGTCCCTGTGATGGCTTGAGTGGCAGCCAGACCTGCCTCACAGGTTCAGAAGTCCTGGCCTCACTTTGCTCCTGTAGCCAACAGAAAGCTTCTATCCCATGGAGCCCTTTACCGTCTATAGAGCCTGTGAGCCTCATAGCCACGTGAGCAGGTGTGGGGGGTTTTATCACATTTTGGGTAAGAAACAGGCTCAGGGAAGGTCAATCTTTTGTCTGATATTCACGTGGGGGCAGAATTTGAACAGAAGCCATGCAACTCCTCTCACAGAGCTTTTTCTCCAAAACTTCTGTTTCCCCTTCTCTGATCTCACTCTTTTTCCTTTTCTTTCTTATTCTTGGTAACGCTGGGGATTGAACCCCTGAGCTTTGTGCAAGTGAGGCAAGCACTATACCACAAACGACATCCCCAGACTTCTGATCTCACTTCTGCCCTTTAGCTGTGAGCAGGTTGAATTGGTTCCCAGGATGCTACAAGCTCTGTTGCCTTAAATAGGATACTGCAGAAGTCTCCATGCATGTGATGCTGCGTAGGACCACAAGGTGGCAATAGCAGCCACAGTTTCCCAGGACAGCCACCAAAGTGGCCTGTGAGCCTGGCTGCCTATCAGGTTCAGCCTTGTAGAGCCATAGCTTCAAATCCACACATGGATTGGTCTGGAGAAAAGAGGGCAGCTTCTTCTTTCTTTTTTTTAAATATTTATTTATTTATTTTTAGTTTTTGGCGGACACAACATCTTTGTTTGTATGTGGTGCTGAGGATCCAACCCGGGCCGCAAGCATGGCAGGTGAGCACGCTACCCCTTGAGCCACATCCCCAGCCCGAGGGCAGCTTCTTGATTATCTGGGCACTAGGACCAAAGAATGCCCGAGCTTCCGCTATCTAGAAACCAGCAGGGCTGACCCTGAGCCAGGCCCTGGTGGAGAAGAACCGGCTCCATGAACCTCCCTGGCACTATGCTCCATGGGCATAGACATTGGGCAGAGCAAGAAGACATGAGATACTAGCAACCAGGTCATACCTGGACCTCTTGTAGAGGTAGAAGGTATTCCATAAGTCTTTGTGGTGAACACCCACACCCTTGTCCATCCATGATGACACATGAAATCAATTCTGTGTTCAAAGTTCTGTGTTCAAAGGCTGTTTATTGCACACTAAGTGCCAGACCCTGTGTTCAGTGCTTTGCGCTCACCTCCTTTAGTTCTCACAACAAGCCTATGAGGAAGGTCCTATGGCACCCCATTTTACAGATGAAGGAATTGAGCCTGATAAAGGTTAAGTGCCACACCCAAAGTCACTTGAGGTAGGAAGTGGCAATCCAGCATTTGACCCTAAGTCTCCATGACTCCCAAAGCCCCATGTTTCTGAAAAAACGTTTCGTTGGATGAGAGCAAAAAGGGAGTAGAAAGGGAAAGGAGGAGAAGGCAAAACTATAAAGGGGGTAAATGTCATGGAGGAAAGGACCTCAGTGCCAAGGAGGTTCTGTTCCAGTCTTGAGAAGTGACACCATCTCAGGGTCTGAACTGCTCTCGGGATCCCTTGCTGCAGTCTCATTCCTTGTACTGGGGACTTGCCCAGACTGCTGCCTGCTGTTGGAAGCAGCAGCTTAGAAGTTGGGAACATGGGCTGTGGGGCCAGACTGCCTGAGTCACTAGCTGGGTGACCTTGAAAGTGACCGTGGTCTCTCTGCACCAGTTTCCTCACTTGTAAATGTGGAGACAGCAAAAACAATAGTGTCTGGCTCACAGGCTGTTTTGATGAGAAGAGGCACTCACACTACAGAATGGCAGCATTCCTTTGTACCTGTGGCAGCTCAAGAACCTTCAAAAAGGCATCACAAGGTCCCTGCACTGAAACCTGTGTGACTTCTCTGGAAGGCCAGGACTGAGCTGTCCTCACAGTGGCCACAAACTATCCTCCCCAGTCTCCCCTAACAAACAAGCCCTTCTGCCAATGTTGCCTCCTGAGCCTGGTGTCAGGATACCAGGATCAGGGGCCTGTGTCAGCTGCAGCCCCCACTTCCTCCTGTTAGGAAAAGCCATCCTGCACTTCTGGTCTCCACATTTCCTGCAGAATCAAGCAGATGGAGATATCTTTCATCTCTTGGATATGTGTCTCCCACATCTGTCACCCACATTTAAGATCTACATCTATAAAACTGGAAATCCAACCCGGGGTGGGCTGACAGGCCCCGGGTGGATCTTCAGCAGACTGGTGTCTGGAGGCCCTGTCCTGCCTGGGCCGTGCCGCAGTGCACAGAAGCACACCTGGCGTGGAGGCAGGAGAGGAACTCTAGTCAATGGCATCTGTTTGGAGGAGCAGAGAGGCCTGGAGGATTCCATCTCTCCAAAAGCCTGAGGTGGCTCTTCCTCCCAGCACTGCAGGGGAAGGAGGCCTCACCTCCCCTGGTGAAGTTTGGGGTGCCCAAAGCTTCATGTTCAAAGGCAGCCCAAATTTTACTTTCACAATTTTATGGATGAAGTTCTGTATTATACATTCACATCTTCCCCCAAACCAGAGCACATCAAACAGAAATTCACACAGTGACCATCACTAACTGCTCCAAGGGCTGCTGGGACAGTGGGGTTTCCAGGCCCCACTTCCTTCCCTGACAGATTGTCAGCTGTTCCACTGTCAGACATGGTGTGGCTGTCAGAGTCCCTGCTTAGCTCAGCCCTCCCAATCAGCAGCTGGGGGTCTGCTTAGGTCTCAGAAATCGGATAATCGCTAGTCATAGCCACCCTCCACGGGGTCCCATATGCGTGTCAGGCTTCCTGCTAAAAGCTCTCCATGCTGTGTTATTTAGCCCCTTCCAGCGTCCAGTGAGGTAGGAATGCTCACCAATGTGAGGAAACAGCTCTGAGCGTAAGGGCCTGGCACACAGGCCTGGGTCTAAGAAGAAGCAAGGATAGGTCCTAGATCCAGTCCTTTGACCCCAAAGTCTCTGACTGGGATTGCAGGGCTCTGTCACCTTCTACTGTGCCTCCCTGCCTTGGATTTAATTATCTATGGGATGGCCAGGCCCCTTTCCTTCCTCCTCTTTCCCTTTCCCCCCTCTTTGTGATAATGTGGTTAGTGGCTGGTGGCCTCACTGGGCTGTAAGATCCATGAAGGGATGGCTCCTCTCCTTATTCATCGTGTACCACCCCAGCTGGCACAGTGCCTCAGACAGAAGATGCTTCACATGCAGATTCACTCCCTTTTCCTCTTACTCTTCTGTTTTCTTATCTCCATATTCACTCTTGTCCTTAAAATCAGTCTCATGAGTGCCTTCCTTGAAGTCATCCAGGTCTCTCTCCAGTGTCTGGGACTGGCCTGGTTGCGACTACCTCTGGCCCAGATCCATGGAGGTCTTTGTTCTCAGTTCTCCCCACAGGGCACTCTCTGAACTTCCACCCACCCACAGTGTCAACCAGATTCCCCAAGGAGATCCAGGAATTATCTTGGTGGTGTTGTCTTGGGCTCCATGGCCCGGCCCTGATTTCAGGAGGGCAAGGAGGATTGCTCTTCCCAGCTTCACTGGTGTCCTGTTCTGGGGTTATAAGGTTGCCCGCCAAAACAGGGCTGGCACACTGATGTTTGGCAAGAAACTTTAAAAGATAGTGGCCCCTCAAAAAATATTTGCCAGGTGTCCTACATCTCCTAGGGGAGGTTCTGCCTCTGCTATTCCTAAAGAAAGACTCCACTAACGATATACTGATGAAAACTGGTTAAAACGAACACCAGGGACAGCTGTAACCAACATCTTAAACAGCAGAGCTGGGGGAGACCATGTCACAAGAGTCTGGGCTTTGCGGGGGTTAGATTTGAGTTTGAATCCCAGCTCTGCCTTTTGCTAGGTGGGTGACATTGGGCAAGTTCCTTCCCTCTCCCCTGTGGCATAAAGTGTGAGCACTTCAGCAGAGTTTTGTGACAGTTCAGCTCTTTAAAGGCCCCCAACTCCTTCCTAATTACTTGTGTTTTGTGACTCCAGATGGCTGGGGAAGGCAGGTGACCTATGATTATGAGTGCAGGCACCTGGCCCGAATCCCAGCTGGGCCACCAATTAGCTCTCTGATCTTTAGCAAGTTGGTTACACTGAGTAACGCTCAGTTTTTCCTTCTGTAAAGTGGATATAATAAACATCCTTTCCCTATAAGCATATTACAAGACTGCCATGAGAAATCTTAGCTCAAAAATCTCAGCCCACGCTAGGCATTCAACAAATGACAGTTATTAAACTTGCTCCAAGTCAATCAATGTGTCTGCTTAGCACATACCCAGCTCGGCTTCTGTCCTAGAACTGAAGCATGACACTTCCTGAGAAGAACTAGAATATTTCCCGGGGTGTCTAACACTGACACGCTTCTCACCGAGGGTCAGCGGGTCAAGGTCTGTGAAACATGCCGCCAGCAGAGACTTTCCTTGGGTTTCTTCTCCTTCCATTGAGCAAGCTCCAGGTCGTGGTAGGGCCATGGAGGTCCTCGTTATCTGTGCCCTGCCTAGCCCACTAGCCCTGGAACCCAGCAAGAGGGGGCCTCAAAGGCACACTGACAGTAAGCAGCTCTAGTTTTCTTGAAATGAAGCTATTTTCATCCTAGCAGCAGTGGAAACTGCATACATTTACATAATCTCAACTTTACCCACTACAGCCAGTTTATTTTTAAAAATATGTCTCATGATCCAAAGAATCGCCCCGTTTTGTGTGAGAGCATGAGGTACATGACCACAGCTGCATCCTATGTGTGGATGATATGTTTTGAACTGTTACCACCCTCGGTGGGCTCACTTCTGTCCCTTGAGCTTCCTTGGGCCCAAAGCTGGCCTCCATTTCTGAAGGCAGATGCTGTGGCCATCCAGGTGCCAGCAGGTCAGGCTGATGTGGCCCCATGTTGAGCAGATGGCAGCCCCCAGCTCTCAGGCTCCTTCTTCCCCAGGATGCCAGCCTCCCAACCTCTATTTGTTCTTCCCATCCCTGCAGGTTTATTTTTACCATGACAGAAGGAAAAAAGTGATGCTATTTCTCTGCATTTTACCCTGAAACAGTCACACTAGCTTCCTCAAAAAAGCACCCAACAGATGGCTCTGGTCCCTTTTGCTTGGAGAAGCAGCAAAGCTCCTGGGCTGTCAGCAGGTTATTAAAATGTATGCATGATGCAGGAGGAAGGGCTTCAGACTTCTTTGTTGAAAATGGTACGGAGGTTAGGAGTTTGAGTGCTGGATCAGATTTAGCTGCTTATTTCTAAGTAAGTGACTTAGCCTCACTGTGCCTCCAGTCTCTCGTCAATGACGGTGCTTATTTTATAAAATAATTGTGAAGATTAATTCTTCAATCCAGGGCCTGACACTTCAGTCCAGTGCTCTGTAAAGTATTGACTAGAGCTTTTACTGCCTCTCATGCAGAACTTTAGGGGGCTAGAAAGGAACACTACAAGCCCCCTCTGGGATACAAGAGGAAAGGGGGCTGCCCCCAGGGCCAGGCTGACCATGGTACCATCCAGGTATCTGGCTTCAAGAGCCAAAGAGAGTGAGCAGCCACCCAGGCTCAGCTTGCTGTCAGCCTGCAATGAATAAGGCTGATCCTCCAGCTCCTAGCTTGGTCCCAAAGCCCATGGAGAAGCCTTAGTCTCCTGGAGTGCATCAGAGTGGGACTGGGGCAATAGCTTTAGCTTACATGTTTTGAACTGCTACCACCCTCAGTGGGCTGACTTCTGTCCCTTGAGCTTCCTATTATGCACCAGGCCCTGGGCTAAGCATATTATAAGCTGTCTATAATTTATACCTCTCAACATTGTGAGGAAGGTGTTGTCACTGTACCTATTTTTTCAAATGAGAAAACTAAAAGTCAGGAAGCGAAATGATTGTCCAACGTCATGCAGCAAGTTAGTCTGAGACCATGATCTAAATCTGGCTTGGCCAACTAGGGAGCTCCTGCTTACAAGGATTGTAGACTATAAGGTAGAGATGAGGGCTGCTCTCAGGAGACTCTGGGTTGGATCCAGCTCTCCAAAGCACACGTGGCCTAGAGTGCGTGTGGTTTATGGCTTTGTTGTAGGTCTGGGTGCTCTGGATTCCAGGCACTGCCAGTGTTAGGTATTTGTGGGGGGGCTGGAGGCCAGGAATGAACCTCTCCTATTCCTGCCCAACCTCTTGAGATTGCTCACATCTCCACCTTCCTCAGCCAAGTTTCTGAAACTGATAAAATTCCAATGTGTGACCTGGAAGGACGGATCCCTAATCCAGGTTTGGCATGTGGCTCTACCATTGAGCCACGGCCCCAGCCCCTCGAATGGGGCTTTATATCCGATTGAGCAGGAGTCAAAGGGAAGAGGTCCAAGGGAAAGGGCTCAGGGCAGTTGCATTTTGAGGCAGCGCACCCTGATGGAAGAGACTGGCCATTACAGGCTTTGCTAAAGCTGACCATCCAGCGTCCCCTTCCCTTCAGCCACCCCCAGACAGAAGCTGATGATCTCACTCATGGTCAAGTGGCTGTATCTGGCACTGGCATATTATATTCTTCCTTTCAAATATCACATTACCATTTTAACAGAGGCATTTAGAAAATTGCAAGCTTGCTTTACTGGTTCAGTAATAACTTACCAATGCCTACCACCAGGACACTGGCTCCCATAAAAAAGCAATAGCCTTACCTTGGAGTTACTGAGAGCCTCCTATTCCTTCATCTTCTCAAAATGGTCACCAAGTGCAGCTCTCATTCTTCCATATCAATGATTCTTTTTTTTTTCTCTTTCTTTCTGGTTTTCTTTTCTTTTTTTTTTTTTTTTTTGGTGCTGGGGATGAACCCAGGGCCATGTGCATGCTAAGCAAGCACCCTAGCACTGAGCCACAACCCAGCCCCTTTCATGACTCTTAGATCTGCTTGTTCCTTCCCAGCCTCAAGGTTCACACTTACTTCGGGCTCTTATCAACCCCCGTGCCTCAGTTTCCCCATGGATAATAGGAGACATATCTATAATATAGGCTCAGAGGTGTACTTTCTCTATAGGATTCTTATGAGCATTAAACAAATTCACCCAGGTAAAATTCTTAGACTAGTACATGGCAGATGGTATCCACTCAACAGATGTTGGCTTACTACCCCCAGCACTCTCCCATGGCCAGCGGCAGCAGCTGCAGGATCACTAACAATCCCCATCAGGCCTCCAATCTCCCTCCTTTGCAATATCCTGAGAATCTCTTAAATGCTATTTTTGGCTTTCCCTCCACTGCTCAGAATTCCTTTGTGGCTCCCTACTTTCTGGGATTAGACCAAATGTTTCTGCTTGGCTTCTAAGGTCCTCATTCTCCAGCCCGCTGTGCAATCTCACCTTCCAATACATCTGCAGCGAAAATTGTCCACCTTACTGTCATCTTTTACTGCACAAGGGCCAAGTTCATTTCTGCCACTAGGCCTTGGTACAGGCCCTCTGCTTGTCCTGAGGGAACCCTCTTTCTTCCCTCTATGAATCTGAAATCCTATCTGCTCTTTAAGCGAAGGGGTAAGATCAGAAGCATCATGCCCTGAAGTCTCAATCCTGTGTTCTGTGGTGGGTGCTAATGGCACTGGGTGGTGTAAAGCCTCCTGTGTAGCAGGGGAGTGTCTCATGTCCTCAGCTGGAACCTTGAAGGTGATCTCATGCCTTTTGCTCTTTTGTTTCTCGTAAAGCACACACAGCGGGCACAAGGAGGTCAATGAGGTGTGTGCTCGGGGGCCAGGAGACCTTGCACTCACAACTCGGTGCTGGTTATTTCCTAGCTAAGCAACCCTGCTTAAAGCACTCTGCCTCTGTCTCATTTCACTCATCTGAAAAATGGGTCTAAGTCCTAACCCTAGAGAGTGGGCAAGCAGGAGGACGGAACTTGCTCTGAAAGAAGCACCATTGCAGTGCTGAGCGCAGGTCAGGTGCTCAGTGGAGGCCATCTCCCTGTCCCCTCTCCAGCCCTTGGGGTTGCTGGTTCTCATTCAATCAGAAACCAGAACCCCTTCTAAAGGAGCAATTCCATCCACCTGCTTCTATGGGCGGGGGTGGGGTGTATATTATCGGTTAAAGTTTGCCTTCTCCAGTGAGAGGTCCCCCTCTAACCTCTCCCCTGAATACTTGCTCTTTTCAAAACTCCTTTTGTGTTCAGGACCATAAAACTAACATCCATGCCAAGAGCGCAATTGTGCAGGCATCAGTGAACAAAAAGGTTTAAGAGGGTCATAAAAATCTCAGACTTCAAACTCAGCAAAGGGATAATGGTGGGTATGAAGCAGGCAAATCCTTAGATTCCAAAAGGATGCACCTTTCCCTGACCCCAAAGAAGCTGTGCAGGATGGGTTTGGCACAGGCATGCCAAGGTTCCTGGGACACCTAGTTGTATAGACAAAGATCATCTGAATCCAGATAGTCCGCAGAGAGGTATTTAGCTGAAAGCTCAGAGCAGAGCCTCTGATGGCTAGGCAACAAAGTCCTCCTGAGAAGCCTGGATGAAGTCAGGATTGGAATCCAGGCCTGTGTGAAGCCAAAGCCACTCCTTCAGCTGCACATGCGCAGGGTGGTTACTTAACTTCTCTGAACTTAAATCTCCACCTGTTAATTACTACCTCCCAAGGATATTATGAGACTCAAATAAGACCTTCTTAATAACTGCCCACTTCCTAGCTAAATACTAAGCAATTTATAAGTATGGTTTCTTTTCATCCTCTCAGTCACACCCGTGAGGCCCATTTCACAGAGGAGAAAACTAAGGCACAGAGATGTGAAGTACTTACCCGAAGCTGCACAGTAAAGATGGGGCTTGAATCTAGGCCTGTTTGAATCTCCAGGCCATGCTCCTCATCATTATCACTTGAAAACAGTAAAATATAAATATCTGGTATCACTGTTATTCACCTTATAAGAAGAATGCTTAAAAGACTGACAACAATGCTCAGAGATGTGACTAGAGGCAGAGAATCAGTGTGCTGAGAGGGTCAGTATGGAGGGGTCTGGAGTGGGGACAGGGTCCAGGTCCAGGCATTCCTGGCCCACTGTATTTCCCTCCCCTCCTGTTGGCTTGCCTCTTGCCTGGCCAGTTCCATCTAGAACTCTGTAGTTTGCAATGCATGTTCGTATCCTTCACTGTACTTGGAATCTCACACTGGTCCCTGGAGGTAAGAAGGTTATTCCCCTTTACAGAGGAGGAAAACCAAGCCCAAGGGAAGTTGAATGTCTTGCTGCCTGGGCCACAGAGCTCGTCAGCTCAGTAGTGTAGGCTAGGATTTCAAGTTGAATCCCCTGACTCCAAGACCCCTACTCTGGTCCTAGAGGAAAAGTGAGCCCCTCAAAGACTCCTTCCACCCACCTGCAGCATCGATGGTTTGCCGAAATGTGACTGTTCTTTTTGTTCGACTGTACATCTCCCCTGCTGGTCTCCCTCCAGCTTCTTTGAGGACAGGGAGCACATCTGTCTCATTCTCATGATGTGTAGGTGCTCAGAAAGTAGCCGCTGACTAGAATCATAGTCCAAAGCTGCTCCTCCCACTATGAGAGGTGGAGAAAAGGACACAGGTCCTGGAAGACGGGGGTAATGTGGTTAGGCGGGGCAATGGCTGCCTTGGAGTAAGCTCCTTCTAAGTGAGGCATCTGGTGATTTTATATATGAGAAACCAAATGGAGAATGGGCACAGGAGAAGCAGCCTTCCCCTAAGCCCCACCTTGGTGGCTCTGAGGAAAACCCAGCTAGGTCTTTGCTACATGGTGTCTGTCATGGCTCTTTTAGGTTAGGGTAGTTGGATTTAGCAAACAAGAATAGAGGACACTGGCTGAAATCTGAAAATCTGATAAATGACAAATAATCTTTAGTGTAAATATGTCCCCCAACACACCAAAACAAACAAACAAACAAACAAACAAAAAAACTGTATCTTGGTTCCATACTTAAGCATAACATTAAACTTACTCATTATTTATCTGAAACTCAAATTTTACCGGGCACCTGGCATTTTCGCTGCCAACCCCGCCTGTGGCTGTCTTAAGCTGCCCTATGCTGTTTATGTCATTTTTCTAAAAGGTCAAAAAACGATGCCCCTGAGGACTCAGAGGACATGGAAAGAACTAACCACGGTCCCTGGTGAGCGAGCAGGGCCTAGCCTAAGAAGGGTGAGGAGAGTCCGACAGGGAAGGGGAGCTGTGTGGCCTGGGGAACTGAGGTCACACTGCCTTCCTGGCATGGGGAGGAATGTGTGCCTGCCCCAGCTGCTCCCCATGAAGCAGAGCTGGCATTTCAGAGCACGTCAAAGGCACTGGCTCCTTGCCCTGGAAGTCAGCGTCTGGCCTCTGGGCCAGCACTGCCTGCCCAGCCTCAGGCCTCTCACCTCAGTGGACCAAGGGCCCCAACAGGCCCATTGTCATCCTGCCCAGGCACCTCAATGGGGCCATTCAGGGGCTTTGCGACAAGTCCCTCTAGAGGGCACTTCCTCCTCCCCCTCCTGCATGCCCTTGGCCACAGCCTTTGCCTGTGTGGGTGGGGGGCCTGGCAGTAGTGTCAGCGGCTGGCAGCCAGCACAATCTTACTGAAAGCTGGATTGTTGACAGGGGACACAGGAGTGCCCCATGAGTCCCGAGACTCCAGGGCACTCTGCCCACACTTTGTCCCCCACCCCCCTCAGGGCAGCTGGCTTCTGAGGGGCCTGCACTGGAGCATGGAGGAGTGAAGGCCCACAGTTCACATTCACTGTGAACTGGGAGTGAGTGATTCCTTGGAGCCAGACAGAAGTGGATTTGAGTCCAGGCCTTGCCTTAGCCTACCTGTGGGGGATTAAGCAAGTCACCTCACCTCTCTGGGATTCTCCCATTGCCTATAAAACAGACCAATGGTACCTACCTCCTCAAGTGAAGCTACATGACCCAAGTCATGAAAGCTGAGCTTGGAACCAGGCACAGAGTAGGTCTAAATAAGTGTTCCCTCCATTTCTGTCCTTTCTTACTTCTAGCTCTTCCTGACTTACTGAAGACCTCAGAAAATTTGCTATCCTGTGATCAGCATTTACGAAGGCCACTGCTATAGGAATATCTTGGTCAGGCTTTGTTGGGGGGGCACAAACATAAGACACCAACTATGTCCCCTCCGAGCCCTCAGAAGGAGCCCTGATGCTCAAATTCAGAACCCCACATCCTATCTCAGGTCCTCTTCCTGCCAGCCTGCTCTGGGGTCCTGAGCTCCACTTTACCCTTCTAGGCCCAGCTTGCTCCTAAACCCTTGTTTCTTCTTATCCCCCCACCCCTTCTTTGTCTTTCCTTTCTCCCTCCCTCCCTCTATCCCTTCCTTCCTTCCTTCTTCCCCACACCCCCCGCCCCTTCTTTCTTTCTTTTTTGGCCAAGAAGATGGCCAATGATCTACACCCTGATTTCTGAATGAGGAAGTGGAGAAACCCATGCTACACTCTCCAGACACTGTCCGGCAACTTCAGACTGGCTGGCCTGGGCCTTAAACAGAGGACACATACGCTGGGTTCATTAGCCTTTCCCAGGTGTCCCAGTAAAACCTTCCCAGTGGCTGACATCCCAGCATAATGGCAACCCTACCTGGCAACCCAGTCCCTGGTGCTAGGGAGAAGAGCCAGGGCTTCCTGTCCGCCAGAGCACTCCACCATCTGTTCATTAGACCCAGTCCAAACTATGCCGCCCTGTTTTCCCTGAATCTTGCAGGCATTCAAACCTCAGCTCCACTCACTCCATCGAGATTCCTTTCCCTGCCTGCCCCTGTCACCCAGCTCCCTCCTTCTCTCTGTCTTCCAGGATCTTCCATTCTGGCCCCATCTCTATTGGAGAGAGGACTCCAGATGGTGTTTGACACTTTCATTTGATCATACTTGTCACAAAGACACACAAAATATTGGGGTCTCACTCCAGATCTGCAAAATCAAAGCCTCTAAGGCCGGGGCCCAGGATTCTGCGTGGTTACCAGTTCCCCAGGTAATACTGAGCACACTGAAGTTCAAGGTCCCACTCTGATGCCCCATTGCACTCTTCCCTCCCTGTTTCTAGCCGTCTGAAAGGATGAGTCAATGCTTCTCCTTATTGCCAAGTCACACTGATGTCACTGAGTGCTGCTGTCTCCGTCTTCTTTCTTGCTTGCACCTTGCCGTGGATTTTCCTTGACAGTTTCCACCCATATATTTGGGTACAGCAGAAAACGCATAGGGATCTAACAGGAAGGAAGTGCTCCTCACACCCCTGGCACTTGCCACATGCTTCACACACCGAATACCACTACAGGCTCAAAGCAGCCCAGTGAGGTCGTTGCTGTCGTGCCTATAGAGAAAGTGAGGAAGCGGGCGCAGGTAGAGCCACTCACCTAGGGCTACGCTGCTCTGAGTGGGTGGAGCTGAAATCCAGACCCTGTTCAGAGTGACTATGACCACATGCTCTTTCCCTGACTTCTCTACCCTTACTCCTCTGGGTGGGGGAGGGGCTGCTCTCAAATTCAGCACACTCCAGAGAGTGCTTCAGAATCCCCTGCAGAGTCCCCAGAAACACATGGTTGAAACCCCACTCAGGCCTATCTCTGCAACGGAGAGGTCTGCACCCGGGTACTTTGTGGACAAATCCACAGTGCTGGTAAGGAGCCACTGGGCATGTGCCCAGGGTCATGAAGCTTTGTCGAAGTGAAGTGTAGAAATGAGAATGTACAATTCTTGACTCTAAGAACAGTGTTCTCACAGCCTCCCCACACTGCCACATGTACTCGGTGACCACGTAGGTGGTCAAATGGGTTTTCTGCAACCTCCCAGGAAGCATCTGGTTATTTAGGCACACATGCATGCACACATAAATGCACATACTCACATACACACAAACACATACTCACATGCAGGCACAAAAACACGCATGCTCATACACAGATATACTCACATGCACACATACACAAACACACATACTCACATGCATGCACACAAAAACAAATACACACTCACACAGACACACTCACACTCACACAGACACACACACACACACACACACACACACACACACTCTTGGTGTCAGGCTTATCATCTTTCAGTCATGGGCAGCTTCCCTGCCCTTGCTCAGGGCCAGGTTTGGACTTGAGGAAGGCTAAGGTGTCCCTGCTCTAGGCAGCTTAGATGGAGTTCAATGAGAAAAAGCTGGGCAGGCTGGAGGAGGAGGCAAAAAGGGCCCCCCAACTTCCTCACCACCTTCCTTCCTCCCGTGGACTCTGCAGTCAAGCAGCTCCTCTGCCACGAGGTCTTTCTGCTGCACCTGTGGTGCCCATGCCTGATTGAGAAACGGTGTGCGTAAGGCAAGAGGGTTTCTATGACACCAGCGTCCATGTGAGCAGCTTTGAAATAGGCTTGATTTGTTTAGAACAATGCAAAAAGATCCCAACATCAGGATTAGACAAACAGCCTGGTTCAGGAGCTCAACTAATCTGCTCTGCTCTTACCAATGGGCTTTCCCTGAATCAATACCAAGCACAGCATGACGGAAAGAAACGCCTCAGCAGGCAGAAAGATTACACTCAGTGCAGCACCTGCCCATGCAGGGGGCTGCCCTGGACGGAAGACACGGGGAAGGAGAGCCGGTGAGCCCCTCCCTTTGGGACCCTGGTACACATCCCTCCTTCTTCATAACCACCTGCTGGCATCACAGAATGTTATCTGGGGGACTCCAGGGGAATTGAAAAGAGACTTCCAAGCAGCAAAGGACTGTGGGAGTTGGGCTCTGTTCAGCCTAGGAATGGCTGCCCAGCTTTTGCTGAGGAGGTCACAGCCATTTGTGAGAAGAGCTGCATGGAACTGTCTTTGGATTCTGAAAGATGCCCTCTCCACCACGCCAGGACACCTGGTGGTCAAAGTCGGGTCCCCCTTCCTTCTGCAGCTGCCAAGTGGATTTCAGCCTCTGGTCATGGTGAGTGAGAGGCAGCTGCAATGCCCAGAGTGCAGGAGAGGGAAGAGCAACACCAAGACACACAGGAAACAGGAGCTACAGACTCTGGACTGACTTTCTTCTAAGGGCTGCCCTGCCCATTCTTTCCATCTCCAAGCACAGGATGGGGTTACGGGGCAAGAGGGGGCCTGTGCCGCCAGGTCCGGCCATGGAGTATTTTGTAGGAAAGGCATTTGTCTCAGGAACTATGTAGGGTTAGGGCATAAACACTCCTCTGCCTGTTAAACCTGAGTTTGCATCTAGGATTTCACTAAAACACAAACTGGGATTCAGAAGATTTGGAGTGAGGCTGGAGATCCTGAATTTCCAATAAGCTTCAGGTGAAGCCATCGTTGCTGGTCCACAGATCACACTTCATTAGCAAGTGTTTAGATCACAAAAAGTGAACCAGAAGAAAGAAAAACCAAGAAACACTGAAGTCATAGTAGAATCCATCTCCACATCCTATGCTGGGCCTCTTGGAGCCAGCTTTACCTTCTACAAAGTAAGAATCTGCTCATGGGTAAAAATTCCACATACCAGGCAAAAACATACCTTTTTCCAGCCTGACTCACAATCCTTTGCACTAGAAGCCACCTCTAAATAGGAAGAACTGTCTAAAGGACAAGGTTTCAACCCATTAGCAACTCTCATTTTTTAATTTTTTGCAGTTCTGGGCATGGAACCAGGGGAGCTCTATCTCTGAGCTATTCCCTGGCTTTTTAAATTTTGAGATGGGGCATCCTTTGATTGTGGAGCAAGGCTGGCTTCAATCTTGTAATCCTCCTGCATCAGTTTCCTGAAGATTCTAGGTGTGTGACCTCATACCTGGACCAACCTATTATCATTTTAAGAGATGTTCTGTAGGTTCCTGAGTAGAGTCTGGAGAAAGAGGGCAGCAGCCAGCCTTGGACTGGGGCTCAGATCATCATACTAGTTCCAGCTCTGCCTGAAACCTTATACAAGCCCCGGTCCTTCCTTCGCTGAATATTTAGTAAGTGCTTACTATGTACCAGGCTCTGTTCTAGATTCAGGGGATAGAGTTGTGACCAAGACAGATAAAGTCCAGGCTCCCATGGAGCCAACAGTTGAGTGGAGAAAAGACTTACAGTGAAAGTGTCAGGAGAAAACTGTTCCAGTCCCAGAGAAAAAAATAAAGGCAAGGAAGGGTAAAAGGACAGCTGGATGCTGCTATTTTGTATAGTATAGGGTGGTCTAAAAAGGGACCTCTGATCAGGTAACATGTGAGTAAAGACTAAAGGTGAGGGAATGAGCATTGTCTGGGGAAGACATTGAAAGTAGAAAGAACAGCAGGTGCAAAGGCCCTGAGTCTCAGCTTTCTGGCCTTTAAAAGGAAAGGGCAAGTAAACTGGGCCTTTGTAATTGAGATCTAAGGCTCCAGAAACTGCAAGTCTGGGGTGGGGTGGGGGCAAGGACACTTTGGAAGTATGAGGACAGGAGAGGTTGGTGAAGCCTACAGGCCACAATCACTGCCTCCACCTTTATTACAGTCATATGTCTCTCTTCCCGACTGTTTTGAGGAGAAATTGACCAGTTATTTTTTAAGAAACAAAAATAATCTGTCCTATTAAGGGAGAGAGATATTTTAAAACCACTGAATGGGTTTTTCCTGCCCTGGTTTTTTATTGATACGTCTCTTCTCCTTCCAGTTCTAAAATAAGCAGCCTGTCTGCCCTTATGCTAATCCAAAGGCAACACTGCAGATTGGCCTGGGCCAGGGGAGAGCCAAGCTGAGGTCGCTTGGAAGCCACCAGACCTGGAGAATGTACCAGGGCAGCCCAGCCAGCCTGGCCTCGCCCATGGCCGGCTTCCTACCAATCCAGGTGACCAGACACTCTTAAAAACAGCAGTGGAATGTGGTGAGAGTTGGTGTTTGCAAATGACAAATTTCTGACCTAATTCCAGTTCTTTGGAATGGAAAACCAGCAGCTTTCCTGTTACAAAATGTCCCAACAGTTCATGCCTAATACTTGGGCGTGAGCAATTCCTATACATCAAATCTAAATTTGGCTAAAAATATAACAAAGCTGGCGTATTTTTAGCCAGGTAAACATTTCTAGGGACTAGAGTCAAATTTATATGGGTTTCTGCTCTGCAATCCAGAGAAGAAACGATTCCAAGTGAGCGAGAAGCAAGGGCTGAAGGAGAAAGCTGAGGAGACCACTGGGCAGTCGGGATTCCTGGTGACCATGTCCAGCTTAGGTGTCCTTCCTGGGACTAAATTGTTTTCCTTTCCTGCTATAGAGATGGCATCTGGTAAGGGGAACAGCCTGGGTTACTTGAGAAGGCAAGTGCTAGGAATTACTGGAGGTATCTAAGTAAGTTTTTACCCTATCTGTGCCCCTTGTACTCTCAATCAGACTTGGACTTGGCTACCTGCAGCACAGAGGGAGGATGAGGCTGAGGGCAGGAATGCTGGCTGGGCTGTCACTTCCTGGACTTCCGGCCTGGCTCCTCCACTTAGGGGCTATGGGATTCTGGGTGAGGCTGGAGATCCTGTTTATATTTTCTATGCCTCAGTTCACCTATAAAATGGAGATGATCACAAAAGCACTCACCCCATAGGTTATTGTTTTTGTGATGATTAAATGGGAAAATCCAGACAAAGTGCTCAGAGTGTTCAGTAAACAGCAGTGATCTTATCTCCCCACACAGGCACTTTCACATACACTACTCTTACCCACACAGCTCACTGAAATGCAGTGTTTCCCCATGGAAACTGAGGCCTGGCAGGGCTGATTTACCTGAGCTGCAGTTTAGCAACTATTTATTGAGTGCCTAGAATGTCCCAGGCCCTGTTAGCGCTAGGGAAGTTAGATGCCTGATAGGTAAGAGGGGAGGTAGCATCATATCGCAGGGGTTCTGACTTCCAGCTTGGTGCAGGGGGTGCATCTATGAGGCTGCATACAAAGAGTGTGGTTTTGAAAGTGGAGAGTTCCAAAACTCGCTCTGTACTTGATCAAGTTCCTGGCCTCCTTGAACTTCATACATGAAATGGGTGAAATGAAACAGTCTTATCCAATTGTCTTAAGCTTCAGGAAGATGATGTGTGTCAAGTGCCTGGCCCAGGGGAGGTATTCAGTGGTGACCAGTTGTCACAGTTATACCATCTACGGAGAGGTTCTGTTTTTTGATTGCATCAAATGCAAAAGCTTCCTAATATTGAAGGAATTAAGAATATAAGTACTTGGTAGAGGAAGAGGAAAGAATATAGCCCAGGGCTGGTTCCAATTCTTTAAACCATCAGGCTCCTCAGGGCAGAACATCTCATCTCAGAATGAGGTAAAAAGGACACTGGACTGGGAGTTAGGAGGTCTGAGTCCCAGTTTGTGCTCTGGCCCTTGGAGCTGGAGGACCAGTGGCTGGGACCTGTCTCAGCCACGGGTTCCCCATCTGTACAATGGGACTATGGAAACAGATGGCCCCAGTGTCTCCACTGGCTCAGGTGTCCTGAGTGTAGTCCCTAGAGGCACAGATCACAAAACAGACATCCCAAGCAAGCCTGCTTATTCCAAATCTGGCTTTGTCACCTAAGTGGTGTTTTTTTTTTCCTTCCAGGAATTGATTTCCTTGGTTGGAAGACAGTTAACAACCAAAGCTCACACACCGGAGGTCTGACTGCCCTGGGACACTTGCAGCCCACGCATTTTGACGTAAACATGCGTCACTCCCAGGTCTGAAAAGAATCAGAGCAAATCAGCATGAAATAGGGGCTGCACAGAGCTGCAGCCGAGCAGCATGTGGCGGGAGGACAGGAAAGAGGTCCTGCAGCTGCAAGGCACATGGACCCCACGGGGGCCAGCACCACAGGGGTGACCTGGGGGACAGCAGCCACAGCCGTGGGAGAAGGAGATGGTACCCAGACTGTAGCAGGATGTGGGCAAAAAACAAATGGGGCTACTCATCCTTTAAACACAAAACCTCTGGAGACAGGTGGGACTGGCACAGGAGGCCCTGATAAGAAGGAAGTAGTGAGGAGGGCCAAGGCCAAAAAAAGGGGGAGTAGGCTCCAAAGAGGAAGAGGGTTTGAAGTTTGATTATCCAAAGTGGCATCTCAGTATAGGGCTCAGGCTTCCCTGATTACTAGCAAAATAGCATGGTTATGAGCACAAGTTTTGAATTAGAAAGACCAGGGTTCAAAACCTGCAGCTGTCCCTACTGACTATGTGACCTGGACAAGTCCCAGAACCCCTCTCAGGTTAGTCTCCTGACTCCTGTGTTTCTCCTTATTGGTAAAACAGGATCAGTAATAGTGCCTCTGAAAGTTAGTGTGAAGATTAAATTAGATTTTATATGTACTATGGTTTGGATATCGTTTATGTCACCCACAAAAGGTTCATGGGTCACCGGAAGTTCCCAGGTAGTGGCTTTGGGATGGGATGGAACCCTTGAGAAGTAGGGCCTAGTGGAGGGCCCTCAGGTTGTTGGGGTGTGCCCCTGGGAGTACTGGTCTCCTGGGGTCAGGTCTCCTGAGAATGAATTCTTAGGAAGCCTGAGACAGACCCTGAATCTTGCTATAGCCTCCTACTTGGGAATGTGATCCCCTGCTCCTGCCACTGCTATTGGCCATGAGGTGATGCAGCCAAGACAGGCCCTTAAAAGACTGTGCACACTGCTGGCTTGATCTTTAGCCTCCCCATGGAGAGGTAGGTCAATCTCTTTTCTTAGTGCTATTTTGGCATAGGAATGTAAACTGGATTAATAGACTATGGAAATGGCACATAATAGTTGCTGTGATCATGATTCCTGAACTATTTTTCTTTCTTTCTTTTTTTATTATAGCTTTATAGTTATACATAGTTGCTGGGTTTATCCCAACAAACTCATGCATGCATGGAAATCTATTTCAGTTCATGATCTCTGCCCTTCCCCTTCCCCATTTCCCTCCCATCCTCCCTTCCTCTATTAGACTTCCTTTCGCTCCTGTATTAATTTGTATTTGATTGATTCCTTATGTTATTTTATCCTTCCCTCCCCCTTTTCTTTATTTTACTCTAGCTTCTGCATATGGGAGAAAAATTTGACCTTTGAGTTGCTGAATTTGGCTAATCCCACTAAGCACGATAGTCTCCATTTCTATGCATTTACCAGCAAATGCCATAATTTCACTGTTTTTAATGGCTGAATAGAACTCCATTGTGTATATATACCACAATTTCTTAATCAATTCATCTATTAATGGGCATCTGGGTTGATTCCATAATTTAGCTATTGTGAATTGTGCTGCTATAAATATGAGGTGTTTGTGTCACTATAGCATGACGATTTTAGATCTTTTGGGAAAATACCAAGGCATGGGATAGCTGGGTCATATGGTGTTTCCATTTCTAGTTTTCTGAGGCATCTCCACACTGCTCTCCAGAGTGGTTGTACTAATCTGCAGTTCCACCAAAAAATGTACAAGTGTTCCTCTCTCCCCACAACCTCACCAGCATTTACTGGTATGTATTCTTGATCGTTGCCATTCCGACTGGAGTGAGATGAAAGCATAGTGTAGTTTTGATTTGCATTTCCCTGATTGCTAAAAATGTTGAACATTTTTTCATATATTTGTTGGCCATTTGCAATTCTTCTTTTGAGAAGTTTCTGTTTAGTTTTTTTCCCATTTATTGATTGGGTTATTTGTGGTTTTTGAATTCTTTGTATATTCTGGATATTAATCCCCTATCAGAGGAGTAGCTGACCAAGATTTTCTCCCATTCTGTAGGCTCTTTCTTCACGCTCTTAATAGTTTCCTTTGCTGTGCAGAAGCTTTTACGTTTGATAGCATCCCACTTATTGATTCTTGGTTTTATTTCTTGCACTTTGGGGATCTTGTTAAGGAAGTCAGTGCCAACACCCATATGATGAAGTGTTGACCCTACATTTTCTTCTCCAGTGTTTTTTAACATGAATGGGTGTTGGCTTTTATCAAAGGCCTTTTCTGAATCTATTGAGATGCTCATATGATTTTTATTCCTAAAGTGATGAATTACATTAATTGATTTGCATATGTTGAACTAACTTTGTATCCCTGGAATGAAATCCACTTGATCTTGTGTATTATCTTTTGGATGTGTTTTCGAATGCAGTTTTCTAATATTTTATTAAGGATTTTTGCATCTGGGTTTATCAGGGATATTGGTCTGTACTATTTTTTTTTTTCTTGATGCATCTTTGTCTGGTTTGGGTATACTGGCTTTTAAAAAAAAGTATTTGGGAGTATTCCCTCCCTCTCAATTTCATGGGATAATTTGAGAAAGACTGCTGTTAGTTCTTCAGTAAAGATCTGAGAGAACTCAGCTGAGAATCCATCAGGTCCTGGGCTTTTCTTTTTTGGCAGGCTTTTAATTGCTGTTTCTATTTCATTACTTGATACTGGTCTGTTTAGGTTTTCTATGATTCAATTTGGTCAGGTCATATGTGCCTAGAAATTTGTCAATGACTTCCAGATTTTCCAGTTTATTGGAGTTATTCCTGTACTATTTCTATTCTAGAATTTTCTAAACCTTCCCCTTTTCCTAAGCAGCCAAAGACCTTGAGAACCCTTCTCTGGTCCTCCCACCAAAGTGGGGCAAAGGGAATCTGACAAAACTCATCTAGTTCACTGTAGCCCATTATCAACATCCAGAGAGATCCGATGCTACTGGAGCAGCCAAGCAGTTTGGACATTATAATGAGCCTTGTGTAAAGGCACTCTCTGTTCAGTCAGACCAGGCAAGTTTCCCAATGACCTAGCATTAAAGAGCTTTGATGATGGTCTCAGCCATTGTGCAGGTTACTCAACCTATGTGTCCTAGCCTTGGCTCCTCTCATGATGTGACCTTCTTGGTTCACACCCTGGGAGAAAGTTCTGTAGAACCTCTATGGTTGAGCTACAGCTTTATGAATGCAGCTTGTGTTGGGCAGTTTTTGTTACTATAACAAATAACTGAGATAATCAACTATTATAAAGAGAAAAGTTTATGGTAGCTCATAGATTTGGCAGTTCCAGCCCATAATCGGTTGCCCCATTGCTTTTACACCTGTGGTGGCACATCATGGTGGGAGAGTGTGGTAGAGCAAAATCACTTACCTCGTGTCTAGGGAGTGAAAAGAGAAGGAAGAAGAAGCCACGATCCCCTTCAATAAGGGCCATCAGTGACCTGAAGACCTCCCAGGAAGCCCCACCTCCTAAAGTTTCCAGCACGTCCCAGTAGCGCCTCCGTGGGGACCAAGCCTTTGACACATGGTCCTTTTGGGGACATTCTAGATCCAGACCTCCTGCTCATTATCCACTCCTGTTTTCCAGTTCTTTCTTTAATCTCTTCCCCTCTACTTTCTTCTCTTCTGCAAGTATTTACTAAGAATTATGCCATTATGTACCAGAAGGGATCAAGAGAGACACATCCTTGACCTCCTGGAAGTCACAGTTCCAGCAGGGGGTGCTCTAGAGGAGGCCCTGGGAGTCAGAGGGGAGAAACCACCCAGGCCATGGTGGTAGCAGAAGGCTCCTGGAGGGGGTCTGAATTGGAATGGGTAGAAGTGGGAGAACTTAGCTAGGCAAAAGAGACCCAACAGGGAGAGAAAGAAGTTCAAGGCAGAGAAAAGCTAGCCTCCGCTCGTATCTTTACCATCTCAGTGCCTGGCCTGGTCGGGCTCAACCTGGGGCTTGGATTCTTTTAAAATTTCTTCATTTGAAAAATTTCCTTTACATTTGCCACCTTGGAAACATTTTAGGTTTTTATAAAAGCTTATCAAATGAAACCAGATCTTGTGACTTCCCCAAAATGTCAGCCAGCAACCATTCTCATGACAGATTAAAGAATGAAGCCAAGATATCCACACAACACCAGAAAGGATAAGGAGTCCCGAGTCTGGAGAGATACCCTTGGACAGCCTATGATGATTTTGCATGCATACACGTGCATTCACACACACACACACACACACACACACACACACACACAACTATTTCACTATTTCATTTATGTTCTCATGGGTTCGCCATAGGTATCAAGGGCATTGGTAACGCGTACTATTCAGCCAGGGCTTTGTTTTGTTTTCCAACATTTTATTTTGAAACACTTCAAGCCTACAAAAAAAAAAAAATTGAAGGAATTGCACACACATTTTCACCTACACAGATTCACCAGTTGTTAACATTTTATGACATTTGCTTTCTCCTCTCTGCAGATATTCTCACCGTTTTCCCCCTGAGCTGTCTGAAACCTAGCTGCTGACATCAACACACTTCACTTCTAAATATTTCAGCAATATTTTCTTCCAAGAAAAATGACATTGTCTTACATTGACATAGATAGAACAATACTACCTATTATACATTCTACATTCAAATACCTCCAACTGTCTCCATAATGGTCTATGTGACATGTATGGTTTTGCTCATCTGGGACCTAGGTAAGGATCTCTCATTGGATTTGGCCATCATAACTCTTTGATCTCTTTGCTGAAAAAGTCCTTCACCTGCCTTTTAGTTTTATCTTTCATGACATTGGCAGTTTTAAAGGTCCCAAGCCCACTGTCTTAAAGAATAATCCATAATTGGAACTTATTTGTATTACTTCCTTATGCAAACAAATGATTTCAAATCAAATTTCTCATTTTTTCCCCTTCTTCTCTCTAGAACTAGTCCTGCTAGTTATGCTCAGTGATGATCCTAAATGGGCCTCAGGACAATTTACTTTGATTCAGTAGTAATGATGCCTTTTCAGATATTTTTTTTTCAAAACGCTTTCACATTTGCTATTTGTAAGAACTTTGACTTCAGAGGTCAAACAGATATGGGTTCAAAACTTCCTAGCTGTGCTACTTGGAACAGTAGCTTAACCTCTCTGCACCTGGATTTTTCTCAGAGGGTATTTAAGGAGTAAGATGCTTAAGGCAGTGCCTTGTCTATGATAATTGCCTCTCACAATAACTCTTCGTAGAAGGTAAAACATCCTTTCCATTTTTATGAGTTAGGTAAGTGAAGCTCAGAAAGACAATGTGACTTGCTGAAGGTCATCTTGCAAAGGGTCAAAAGAGACCAATCTAGAACCATAGTTGCTGACTCCCAGACCTGTGACTCCTAGTCCTCCTCAGGAAGCAGCACCTGCCTTATGGAATGCTGTTAGCATTAAATGAAATGACACATATCGAGTGCTATGCATTATGCTGGTACAGAGGCTGTGTTCAATCAGTGTCAAAAACTATCATAATAATTATTTTTATAATTTTATTGTGCATGACAATTTTCTTCAAAGGCTCCAAAAGAACCCTGGGAAGTAGTTTCTTATAATTATTTTGACCAAGACCCCTGTTATGGTTTAGATTAGGTATTCCCCAAAAGCTCATGTGTGAAACAATGCAAAAGTTTAGAGATGAAATGATGGGGTTATAAAAGGTTTAACCTAATCAGTGCATTACGTCCCTAATAGGGATTAACTTGGTGGTAATTGCAGGCAGGTTGTGTGTAGCTGGAGGAGCTGGGTCCCTGGGGGCCTGCCTTTGGGATTTATATTTTGTCCTTGGTGAGCAGAGCTCTCTTTCTGCTTCCTGGTACCAGATTCCTAGCTTCTTTCCTCTACCACATTTGTCTACCATGTTGTTTTGACACACTTTGGACCCAGAGCAATGGAGTCAGCCATTTATGGACAGAGACCTCTGAAACTGTGAGCTTCCAAATAAACTTTTCCTCCTCTAATTATTCTTATCAGGTCTTTTGGTCACAGTAGAAATAAAAAACTGACTAAAACACCCCCATTTCTACCCTGTCTTCTCTCCCAGCATGACAGGGTGTGGTAGAGGTAAAATAACCCCAAAATCACTGATGATATCAAGGTTTCACTTGAAAAGAAAGAAAAAATATTCTGAGGCTGTGGGGTCATTGTTTGCAAAAGACAAGAGAGGTTCTGTTCTCCTTGGGAAAGGGGATACTAAGTCATGAGTCATTCTTAAGGTTTTGTGTGGGTGACCTGGGGTCCCTGTGAAAACTTTTGAGTCACTTGCTATTGTCTAGCACAGACCGAAGCACAAAACCGAAGCACAAAAGCCTGACCAAGTTTTGTTCCCCAAATCACATGGCCCATTCTGGTCAAGACATTCTAGGAACACATTGCCCATCTCTTTGAACAATGTGACCACAAGACAGAGTAGCTATTGAAACTGGCCCTGTGACAATTGGTAAAACACCATTGGGCAGCTAGCCATGCCTTGGGGCACCTTAATGGCTAAACGGATCACAAGGTCCAGCTCCCACTATACCCATGCCAGCTACGGGAGGAAAGGGCTTTCCTTCTGCCCCCAGAACAATAATGAGCCATTAAGAAGCCCAGGCAATGGGACCGTTTCATTCTTGGTTTTGTCCTGGGCTGGGCCAGCACATTGGGCAGCTGCATTCAACCACCTCTACAGTGTCAGCTGAGATGAATGTACAAAGGAGACCTCCCACAAGGGTGGTTTGTAGCAGATCCCTCCGTTTGATTAGCGTCATAGAGATGGCCTGTCTGAAACCAAAATGTGGAAGTTTTGATAAAAAGCTTTGGATACAACTTCTTTGGATGACATTGTTCTTAATTTATGCTTGCTCCCCAATCATTTAACCAAAGCCCTGCTAGGCTCTCTGCTTCCACAGAGCAAGCCATCTGTCCTTCTATGTAATCAGCCATGCATGTGGGAGGCAGAAAGGTAGGGTGGAAAGAACATGGGCTTAGAATGAGACAGACACTAGCCAAGCTTGGCTCTGACCTTGGGTAATAAAAATAAAAATAGGCAAGATCGCATATCTCTTGCTTAGCTTGGGACAGACTTTGTGCTTGGCCATTCACCTGTAGTATCTCACTGAGTCCTCACAGCCAAATTATATGCAACACCATTTTTGCTTTGCAGATGAAAACAAAACAAAAACTGAGATCTAGAGATATTAAGTAATTTGCCCAAGCCTGGATTCGAATCCAGATGTGTGTCTCCCTGAAGCCTAACCAACATGGAGAACTTGCCTTCAAGTGATGATTCTCTTGATCACATAAATTGTGATGACTATTTTTGCATTTTACTCAGTTTCTCGTGTCTCAAATTAAATAATTAATGTATATATAATGTATATAGAGCCCTGCAGATGACCTGGCACATAGCAGATGTTCTGTAACTGAGGCTGATTCTAAGAAATAAGAATTTCTGACCTTAAGCTAAAAATCTCGCTGGGTGGTTTGGCTTTCCCAGACTGGCTTCAGGAGATTTGCGGAGGCCTAATTAGAACACCTCTCTTAAGCCTACCCTCATGGACACCATGATTTGGGGCTTAAAATCATGGTTGCAGAGGAAGAGACTATGAGAAGGAGGAAGCAAACCTAGCCATTCTGAAAGCTAGTATTCGGGCTGTAACTCCTCTAGCCCTGCCTTTGATGTGTGTTCTTACATGTGCTCTACACTCTAAGCTGTTCCATGTGTATATATTTGTGTATGTGTGTGTGTGTGTGTGTATACACATATCCAGAAGTAGATGTATTTATACACAGATATATACACACAAAATGATACCCTAAATAAGCAACCCATACCACCCTTAAAATGTCTTTAGAAAATTAACCCATGGAATAAGCAATAATATGTGAGTTATAAACATTCTTGCATGTTGGCAGATAACCACACTACACATTCCCCTCCAAGAACTGAGAAAGAGAAGAAAGGGAATAACACAATAGCAGAAAAATGCACTAATCAAATCCATAATCAACTTTGATGATGGAGCAAGGATTCTAATCAAAACACAATGGGGCAAAGTCGCAACAGGTTGTGAGCTTGGAGCAGCACTCTCCTCCCAGGGGCCTCACCCACGCTTTCTTTTTAAACATCTAAAACACTCACAGAGGATTTCAATCATTTGTAATTGCTTTTTCAAAGAAAAGGGTTGCAAGCTGAACACCAGCTCCTAAAAACAGGAAATATCAAAGTATTACATGTATTATCCCCCCTCCACAACTGCTTCTTAAAAAACAGGTTTAATATCTCCTCAAATTGCTCAGAAGTGTTCCTTATCTGAAGGTTGGCCAAAGAAGATTTCTGAACTCAGAACGTGTCTCTAAAACAATTCTTTGCACAGGGTCATAATTTATAAATGTGGAAACTGAGTAGAAGCTATAGATGGTGGTTCTTAGGGGAAGGCCCAGGTATCTCAGGGGATGTAGGAGAGATGTGTGGCTGCAGAGCAGTTTCCTCCATTGGAGGCTGAAAACCAGCTGGAGGTTTTGGGGAAATGCTTGAGTGAGGGGCTTCAGGGGTTCATGGTGGGCTATTCGATGGTCAAGTTGTCTTCTTGTACTTGGTGGAGATGCAGAGCAGGCTTGGGGGCCAAAGGGAAGTCACTGGCTAAGGAGAGCTGCTGGGTCAAAAACAGCAGCTATAGTTTTCCCTGTGATGACCACATCGAATATTCTGAACCATAACTTAATAATAATAATCACCATCATTTCCCAAGGCTCTGTTGTAAACCAGGTCCTTACTGGATACCATCTCTCCAGCCTCTCACCTCCAGACTGCATGTTCAGAAATACCATTCACCAGGAAGCCAGTATCTCCTTCCACTGCAAAGCCTCTGGTTTTTCTCTTCATCACCTTTTTAAATGGAAGATGCCAGATCCCAAGCGATTACTTGTTGCATGAAGTGACACACACTCCCACTTTGCACCACTGTGTGGCACTTCATGATCCTTTCTGGGGATGCTCATTCTCCCCTTCTCTCCCCACCAGCCATTCCTGCCCATCTTTCAAGCCCAGCCCATCTCCTGCCTCCTCCATGAGGCCCTTCCCTTCCTTCCAGAACCTTGAATTCCCAGCTCCAAGCACAGTTCTTAGCTGTCCCTGTTGGGTACATAGTTAAGCCTTCCAGCTAGATAATAAAATCCCCAAGGCCCAAGCCATGTCTCATTTGTCCTGTGGGTCTGATAGAGCATTATAGAGGGAAGTAGCAATGCAGGGTGCAGATCAGAGGCATGGAAGCTAACTCAGCTAGGCTCCCTGCTCTGCCACACTAAGTGATCTAGAACAAGTGACTGAACTTTGCTGAGCCTCAAGCTCAATGGTTACAGCTGGGGTCTTATAAATCAGAGACCACAGGTTATTGGGCAGGCTCAGTAGCCACCTCTGTACAGAATCATAGTTAAGGGGTTGGAGTCCAGAGCCAGACTGTCCAAGTATTAATTTTACCTCTGCTACTCACAAGGTTACTAAACTGGTCTTTGCCTTGATTTCCATGTGTCTAAAGTGGGGATAATTACACTTATCTCATTGCATTGTTATAAGACTGAAATGAGTTATTTTATGATGAGCATTTAGAACAATTCCTAGCACCTAGAAAGTGCTATGTAAGGATCTGCCATTATTAATATTGTTATCATAGAAAATGGATGTGTCATACCTGCTCTAAGTATTTATGGAAAGATAAATGAGATTGTGGGTAAAGAGGCTGTCACATTAGGCATGTGACAAGTAGTCCTTCCCTTCCTTCATCATCCCATTGAGTCTGGTACTGTATAAGGTATACAGTAGAGGTTCTATAAATCCTTGTGAACAGATGATACCTTCCTAATAAGGATTTGAGAGAATAAGCATATTTTTTTCTCATTTAGAGGGTATTAGATCTGGGTTCAACATATTCTATCCCTGGAGTTAGCAATATAAATAGCCAATTTTATTAACTATTCCTTATTTGTCAGAAACTACACTGAACACATTTTTTTTCATTCTCACAAGTCTTGTGTTGTTTACACCCATTTTTACAAATGGGAACACTGAGGCCCAGAGAAGTTAATGGAATAGGTCACCCAGCTAGTACAAGACAGATATATAAGACATCAATGATATGCACATGTTTTAAAAACCTGTGCTTTTTTTAGCCACTGCACAACAGCCTCCTGCCAAAAGTCCCCTGAATAAAAGGAAGGCAGAGGCCTTGAGACATCATTTACCATTTGAATTCATCATTTCCTGGTTGTCTTCTTATGATAAACACTAGGTTTTGGACCAGGGAATTACCAGATGGCAATTCAGACTCAGTCCTCAAGCCATATTCAAGGGACTTTTCTGAAAGGAGAGTGTGCCCCATGTCAGTCAGAATGTAGGGACATCCTGTCCAAATAGGCAGAATTCCTTTTGACAAAGTCACTTTGATGTCAGGGTGGGGCTATGAGAACAAGGATCTGCCACCTGTCACGATCCCTAGGAACCCTGGATACTGACAAGGAGAGGGGAAGCTGGTAAATCCAGGACGGTGCACTGGAAAGTGACTGGTTTCCTTAACAGTCTATCCAAACCATCTTCATGATCAGTGCATGTGGGCCATTGAGGTGGTCTGAGAGGATGCTAGGGATTGTGGGCCAACAAGAAGGGAAGCAATGTCTTCAGGGAACAGGGCCCAGCGAGCCCATCAGGGAGAAGCTGGAGGACATATTTTCAGGGGACAGCATAATGAATCACCTTTCCAGAGCCAGCCCCCTGCAAGTTCTCCAACAATGTTTGTTAATTGAAGGGTCAAATGGGCAAAACTAGACAGCTGCCTGGCTATGAACAGTCCTATCTTTTATCTTCCCCCTCATTCCTCGAGCCCTCCTCATCACGCTCAAGCGTATGTGTCACATTCTGAGTCACTCTCCTGGTCTCCAGCACACTGTCCACTACACCTTCTAATCCCTGCTCCATGGAGAACTAGCAGGAGGCACTGTCACACTCACTCCCATTTCAGAGCCCCCTGGACAAATTCTGTGGCTAACAACAGAAAAAGAACAGAGCACACAACCCTAGCAGAGACAGGGCCGGGAGCATGGGAGGAAATCTTGCCTTCCTCCCACACACCATCACTCAAAGCTGTCAGCTTCCAAAAATGTTTAGCAAGTGCAGCAGCAAGGGCCATGCTTATCAGCCTGGTGCGGGAGCTTAATCTGCTTGGAGGGCCTTCTCTAGCCTAGAGTTCCAAAAGTCTGCTTACAATTAGCTTCCAGCTCCAGTTCCTCCATCAGAAAGTCTAGGAATGTGTTGAGCTCTAGCCTCTGATCAGAGAAAGCTCCAGGAGAAGGTGGGGACAGTGTCAGCAGGGAAGTGCCTGCCAAAAAGGTCAGCTGGTCTGTTGCCACTTCCCCTACACCAGCCCCAAAACTCCCCCTCTGGCTTCCAGCCTCTCCCTACCGGGACAGTCACATCCGTCAGGTCGGTCTGTCCCCAAAAGTCCCTGATGACTGGCTGCCAAGAAAATACAGCGTGCCCCTGCTCCCTCCTACCAGAAGAGGGGGAAAATGCAGCAGGGAGGGCAGGAGGCCAAGAGAACCTGATTGGCCCTTGCGGATTTCCTTAAAAGAGATTGCACGGCCTGAGCCTGACACCCAGCAGAACTGGGGAACTGGGTTGATGCCGGCTCTATCTGCAAAGGTACAAGTCACCATTTCTCTCCCAGCAATTCTCCCATCCCAGTCCCTACCCTCACTCCCACCTCCTCAGTCACCCGGGCTAGCAATCTCTGTTTCTCCTACCCAGGAAGGAGGGGCTTATCTTCGGGCCGCCATGCCAAGCAGCCACCCCCACCCCACCGCTACAGCCAGCTAAGACGCTAGAAGTCTCCATCCGCCTGCAGTCCCAGCACCTTGCTGGAACTCGATTCCCTAAGAATGGGATAGGGACAGGGCCGTCTTGAGCCAAAAGGATAGAAGGTTCACTGCCAGCCCCCGGCCTCCTTTTCCTGGATCTTGCAGCTAGGTCAGGGAGCTACGAACCCAATAAGGCTCAGACCATTCGTTGGCAGGGACCAAACCTCTGCAGAACCGGCAGACAGGCACAGTGGCAGCAGCAGACACTGCCTTCTTAGAGCCAAGCCCTCAAAATGCAGGACTTGACATTTTCAGTGCTGTACACGCTTTTTGAGAACACCTCAAAAAGCAGTGCACCCCCATCCCCAGATGCCGCAAGCTTGCCCGCACTCGGGATATGCAAAGCACCTTAGGCTAACCTCGGGCACCCGGGCCACACCCACTGGCCGGCCCACTCTCCTTGAGAACCCCTGCAATCGGCCAGCCTAAGGCAAATGATTGCCCTCTCTTTCTCCCATCTGAACGTGCCCTCCCCAATTGAAGTATTCACCCATCCCCACATAACAGTGCCCCAGCACACAGCACCCCTCACCTGGGTATCGAACCCGTTCTCCAACGAACCGCTCTTCCGCAGCGGGAGCCCCTCCCCTGCAGGTTCCTGCAGCCCTTGCGATTTCAGCGGGATCTGGCTGGGGTAGGCGGTCTTGCTCACCTCCACCTTGCTTCCCAACTTAAGGTAGCAGGGCTGAGGGCCAGCCCGGGCCGGGGGCACATGCAGGATGGGCGCAGCGCTGTGCACGGGTTTGGGCAGTCCCGACTTCATTTTGGAGGCTACCAGGATGGCCGGCATCTTCTCCCGGGGATTCGGCTTTCCCAGCACGTCCCTGGCAGCGGCGGCGGAGGCTACCGCTAAAGGCAGCGCGGGCAGCAGAGCAGGCGCCGGGCCTCGGCCCGCGAGGCGCCCACCACCAGTGGAGGAAAAAAAGAATCCCCGGGTCGGGGAGCTCCGAACAATCCGGCGTGCGCGTCCTCTGGGTGCCGGGATGAGGTGGGGGACTGGTCACTGCGTTCAGCCGGTCCCTCCTGTACGGATACTGGAGCCGGGTCTCACGCCCCTTCAGGGCGGCCTGTTCAAGAGCTCTGGGCGTTCAAGGACTGCTGCCTCTGGCAATTTTCCTCCCGGGAAACCGAGACTCGGACGCCCATATTAACTTGTCATTGCATCTCCGAAGTGTGATCCCTTTGGAAGAGAGCGAGCCGGCGGGAACGCACGAGTCCTCTCAGAAGAGGCGGGTGTGAGCGGGTGAGGGAAGGAGAGAGGGCGCACAGAGCCGAAGACGTCTCCACGGAGAGGCGGTTGCCACCCTGCTCGCGAGCACCGCAGTGTCACCCGCGACGCAGCAAAGGCGCGACAAGAGCCCCCAAAAGGTCTCTCTCAGCGCGACTGTCAGTCACCACTGCCCAGAAGCCCCTCGGAAAAATAGCACCTTAGCGCCTACGAATCTGCACATGCTCCGTGCGCTATAGCGCAGCAAGGCTGTGGCCGTGGGGCGCGAGCACCCGGACGCGCGGCTGGCAAGCTGGGCAGGGCTGCGCTCGCTAGCGGCTGCCGCGCTTCCCGGGAAGGCAGCGCTGGCTGCTGGGCTCAGCGCAGGGAAGGACAGGCTGAGGCCGGCGCGGCTACGGCGCGCGCTGACAGCCTGGACCGTCCCAACGCTCCCATTGGTCTGCAGCGCGCCAATCAGAGGCCGCGGCTCTCACTGCAAAGGGGGCGTGGTCTCAACTCCAGGGTCGCCGCCGAAACTCTGGGGCCGTGCTTGGCCGCAAGTACAAAGCGGGCGGGTGGCAGCTCTGCGGCACTGCTCCAGTCGCGCGCCACCGGAGGGCCGACACCCCCATATCCCTGAAGCCTTCTTTTGAAAAATGCCCTTTCGAACACAAACTCCCGCCTCGGGGCCCCTCGGGCACGGTTCAGGGGAAGTTCGTTTCCTTTTTCAAATTATTCTGGTCACCTTAACGGTTTGAGTCTTCCGGAGGCACGCCCGCAGCCCCCCGTCTAGCTTGGACAGGGCGGTTCCTCGTCTCCCGCGTTAAGAACGCGCCAGCCATTTCTCCTCTCCTCTGCCTGCTCTTCCAGGCGGGTCAAGGGGGGGGGGGCGCCCCACAGCTTCCTTTTCAGCTTTCAAAGGCTGCACATTTCACTTAACTATTTGAAGTATTTATAGGCAAATACAATGCTCAGGGAAGCCTCCCGCCCCAAGACAGCTCCTCCTCGCAACCTACCACAGACTCTGTAATTAGAGTGGCCCGAGGAAGCCTGGAGAAGCTCCCGTGACCCCCGCAGGCTCCGGCCAAACCTTGCTGCGTTACAAGTAGGAATCCCTCCCTGTCCGCGCCTCCGATGCGCTAGCCCCACAGGTTCCTCCACTTTAATTCGTAGTATTCCTCCCTCCTCTCAGTTGCTTTTCGGGTTCTGCGCTGACTCAAAGTAGATGTGTAGAAGGAAACGGGTGATCCATGCAGGTCTGCTCCCTCAGGATTCATGGATGACGAACCCCCTCCCTGTGGATCAGCCTGGATTTGAATAGGTCAAGTTCTCCAACCTTATATGCATTCTTCTACATGCATATTTTCACATGTAAAGTGGAGGTTTGACGTTTACATAATACACTAAAGTTTGGGCTAAATGAGAGGGTGCGTGACAGTCATTTAGCGCTAGTACCTGACAATGTAGGAGACCAATAAAAGTTGTGTCCCTATTATTGAATTGCTGCTGCCCCGCCCCCATCATCTCTATAAGCTATTTGTCTCTTTTTCTCTGGGATTCAGGTTGTCTCTTTGTGCCCACTATATAGCCTGATCTACAATGCTGATGGCATTGATTTATAATTATCTAGATGTTATTGATGGAATGTTGGAGTCCCCCTGCCCCAAATCATATGTTAAAACTCTAACCCACATGTGAGGGATGAGGAAGCTCTGTGACCTGGGCAGCTTGTTACTTGAGAATTGTGATGGTGTTAGGAGGTGGGACTTTTGGGGGGTAATAAGTCTGTGACTGTGGAATTAATGCCTATATCATAAAAGACAGGGTGGAGTTGATCTTTTTCTGCCTGAAAAGATGTAGCCAAAAGGCAGCTTTTGTGAACCAGGAGAAGGATCCTTGCAAAGGCGCTAACAGTCTAATCTCAAACTTCTAGCTTCCAGGCTTATGAAAAACAATTCTTTGTTGTTTAACTCTTGTAGTTTTCAGCATTTTTGTTATAACAGCTTGAACTGACCAAGATGCCAGACCAAGGAAGATTGAGTTTTAAAACAACCTCTGTAGCATTAAAAAATGGGAAGTGACTTCTGCCCTGGCCTGCTTCCCCCTTCAATCTTCCATCTATTCTATATATAATGACTTTCTACTCTGACTAGGCTGAATGTACACAGCCCTGTATATAAGCTTGTCGCAGTTATCCTTCCTCCCTGAAATTAAATCACATGTGATCCATGACACAAAATGGCCCTTTGCATCTGATGCCACTTCCTGTACTGTTGTCTTAACTTGTTATTTATGCATTTATTCTCTTTTAAGTGGATACACATCTTGAAGCTCAGCACTGCATTTTAACTTTCCTTAGATTCTCTCAATATGAAGCATAATGTGGACAACTACACAAAGTGTTACTAAATGACCAAGGGAATGATAGCAGCAATTCTCAAGTAACAGAGGTTGCCTTTTAGATCTATGAACATAAGGACATACTAAATGTTATGCTATATTAAACCATGAATTCTGGTTCTGACAGATGGACCAGAATTCTGGTTATCACAAGATAAAACAAGAATTATAGAAGGAAATTGCTGTCTTCATCTTCTAAAGATCCTGGAGATATTCCAAAGCGTTCCTATGGCTCTGACGAAGCAGTTCCCAAATGTGACCCAAGAGTAGCAGCAACGATATTACCTGGAAACTTGTTTGAAGAACTGCCTCATACCTATTTAATCAAAAGCTCCCATGGGGCAGGGCCCTGTTTTAACAAATATTTAACTCAGTGATTTTGATGCATGCTAAAGTTGGAGAACTTCTACCCTAACCAATGTATCATGCACTCAATGCACTTCCAGGGCTTATTAAACCTTAGTTTGCAAAAGAATCCCTGGAAATCTTGCTAAAATACAGATTCAGATTCAGTAGGTCTGAAACGGGGCTGAGATGCTGTTTTCCAGATGGTAAACTCCCAGGAAGTGCCCATGGGGTGGTCTGGAGATCACCCTGTGAAGTAGTAAGGTTAAACCAGAGGCAGCAAAAGTGTCTTATCTCAAGGGCCATCTGTAGTTAAGTGCCTTTCTGCTACTGTGGCCTGAAAAGGATACTGAGGGTGCATCTAGATCTATTTGGAAACAGCAGCCTGGTCAATTGATAATGCCTAACATGGGTATAGAAATGGAAATAAATGACAGACATACCTTCCATTTGCCAATTTGATTTTCCAGTTAAAACAGAATTACCAGCAAGGTAATTGCTTGAATTCTGAGATCCAAATATGTACAAATATGAATAACAGTGCATTCTCTTTTTTTGTATTAAAATACTTCTTTCTAATATTCTAGGATTTGGTAAGCATTCACCTTAATTCCTATAACTAAAAGTCTGAAATTTTCTCATCTTTCTTGATTGAAGACAAGTTCATCTTGTAATTAGCTTCCAAATTTCTTTCTCTGCCTGTTCATCCCTCAATAATTTTATTTGCTCTTTCCTGGAACATTTTTAATCTCTCTTTTATATTTCCCATAAGCCTTCATATTTCCTATTTAAAGCAAAATAACGTATCATACTAACCAGACAAGGTAAAAAACAGCAAATAAGAGGCAAATAAGAGAATTATAAGATTCCTCCTTAAATAAGATCATCTCAAATTATAAAAATGTCCTGTAAATGTATTCCTTCCACATGGATGCTCTGTGAAAATGAAAGAAGTAATTTAAAATCAACATATTTGGCAAGCATTGGGAGCTAAAGAAGTCACTGGGTTAGAGAACTAAAAGCTGTTCTGGAAAGTATACTATCCAGTTTTTTTTTAAATGTTATTTTGTATTATATGCATTATGGACAAAGATACAAACTTGAAATAACCCACCATTTTCAATCTTAACTTAGACAACTCTTTCTCTTCTGACTCTAAGCTTTCAAAATCACTCAACTGTCAGTGATAGGCTAATTGAAAACTTATTGCCTAAGATCTCAGGACTACTGACGTTCTTGAGTTTGGACAGTTCCTTGGCTGTAAGAGCCAGCCTCAGATCTGGAAGCACAGCTTGCCCTTTTCTGATCCTCAACATCAGCCACTGATGAGGATGAGGGTAAATTGGACTTCAGAATGGATCTTCCACTGATCAACCCCATCAGCCCATCCTTCATCTGAGTTAAAGACACCATCTGCCTGACCTCCCAAGAAGATAGTGAAGAGCTGAGAACATTGAAACCCCAGCCTGTCACTATAAAAATGCAAGGATCTGGGGCAAAGTCAACAGCCTTCCAGAAGCCCTCAATTATAAATGACGCGGAAAAATGTTGAAAGTCTCTGGAGTAATTTGAAAGGAAAAACATCCATAAGCGTATCTGGGAGTTAAAAATAAAACACACTTCTCTGCAAAAGAAACAATCAATGAAATGAAGAGAGAGTCTACACTTTGGAAGCACATTTTTGCCACATGCATGTCAGATAAAGCACTAATCTCTAGGATACATAAAGAACTCAAAAAACTTAACACCAAAAAAATATTATAAATAAATAAATAAATAAACAACCCAATCAATAAATGGGCTAAAGAGCTGTATTGTATTTCTTCTTCTGGGAAATGTCAGAAGAAGAAATACAATCAATCAACAAATATATGAAAAAATGTTCAACATCTCTAGTAATTGGAGAAATGCAAATCAAAAATACTCTAAGATTTCATCTCACTCTAGTCAGGATGGCAGTTATCAAGAATACAAGCATCAATAAGTGTTAGACTGCAAATTGGTGCACTCAATCTGGAAAGCAGTATGAAGATTCCTTAAAAAACTTGGAATGGAAACACCATTTGACCCAGCTATCCCACTCCTTGGTCTATACCCTAAAGACTTAAAATCAGCATACTACAGTGATGCAGCCACTTCAATGTTTAAAGCAGCTCAATTTACAATAGCTAAACTGTGGAAGCAACCTAGATGCCCTTCCATAGATGAATGGATAAAGAAACTGTGGTACATATATACAATGAATATTACTCAGCATTAAAAGAGAATAAAATCATAGCATTTGCAGGTAAATGGACAGAGTTGGAGAATATCATGCTAAACAAAGTAAGCCAATCCCCAAAACCAAAGGCTGAATGTTTTCTCTGATAAGTGGATGCTGACTCATAATGTGAGGGGGGGGCATGGGGAGAATGGAGGAAATTTGGGCAAAGGGGAGGGAAAGAGGGGTAGGGGGAATGGGGATAGGAAAGATGATGCAATGAGATGAACATCATTACTCTAGGAGCAATTATGACCGCACATGTGGTGCAACTCTATATTGTGTACAACCAGAGAAATGAAAAGTTGTGCTCCATTTGTATACAATGAATCAAAATGCATTCTGCTATCATGTGTAACTAATTAGAACAAATAAAAAAATAAAAAATAAAACACATTAATTTTAATGAACATTCTTGTTCTTAACTTTCTATAATCTAAGTTCAAAATTTATGATGTATATCTCAGAGAAGACACAGATGCCCACCCTTTGGTAGAACCTGAGTTGAAAGCTCACCCATTCTTGACTGCAGAGAATCTGGGAAAGAACCTTAAGATTCCTCTTTAGGAAGCCTGCCCATCCACCCACCTATGTCCAGTCCATTTCCAATTTCAAACCTTCCTCCAATTGGGTCTGTGTGTAAATTGGTAAGCCCAATGGTGATCTCTGAGTAGTTTTTTTCAGAGTCATGGACCAAGGATTTCCCACCTGCAGATGTAAAGAATGAGTGATCTGTGCAAGTGTGTGTGCGTGCATGTGTGTGTTTATAAGCACTTGCCCTGACTAAATGTTGACATAATAAATGCATACATACTGCAAACTGAGGGTTAATCATTGGCTCAATCGTTAATTCAATGAATAAATCATTGAGTAACCATGTATGTGCTAGGTTTTGGGCATACAGTGGGAAGCAGATGAGAATAAGTTCTGCTCCATACTCACAAAGTTTGAAGGATGACACTCAGCCTGAGAATCATTCTTTATCATACACACAAAACAACAAAAAACACCCACCCTAGGAAAGCCAACTCACAATCTAGTGGGGGAAGCAAATAGAGATAAGAACAATGACAAGTAATATAACCAGTTTTCTAAAAGGGGCCGTACAAAGCATACACATAGGCACAAAGAATGGTCAACTATCAGCTATCATGGGGCTATCAGCTCTGTTCATTAATTGAACTTTCTAACAAAAAACCTGAAGAGTAATGGAGCGAAATCTCCTTTTATTTTCATTCTCAGTGTTGAAGTCTTAAGAGATGTGGGTCCATTTGGCTACCTTTGTAAGTCTAGGAAACATTTCTTTGTTTACATCTTGTCTCTTTCCACAAAGGACTTGAAGAAAATCTACATTCAACAAAACAGTGGCCAACTATAAATAAGAATAAATGAAATCTTGGAAAACATACTTATTTAAAACTTAGACTGTGGCTACTTTAGCCTCTTGTGGGTGGGAGAAGGCTCTGTAAATAAATCATATCAGTGGGAATATAAACCACATATCACTTCCTTTCCAATTCAGGCACTAGTAAATGGGTGTGTTTAGGGTTTCACAGTCAGCCAGATCTGAGCTGCTCAAGAGAGACCCTCTGAGTTTGTGGTTTTAGGGACATGCTAGTGGGTATCTGGTCACCTGAAAGCCAGTCCAGAGTGTGCAGGTCAAGCAACATTATCCTCTATCCTAAGTGATTCTAATTCCATCTTCTGGGAGAAATTTAGTGTGTAACCAGAGCAATTTTAGAGACTCCAGAGGAGGGCAGAAGCAGCAGAGTAAAGTGGTCAAGTTAAAACCAGCTCCTTTTCCCCAAATACAAATAAATCCTGTTGTGTTACTGAATACTTTGGGTGACTAGATTTGTATTTTAATGGTAAGAATTATTAAAAAAAAAAACCAAAAAGTTTTCCATCTTCCTTTGTTTTAGAACAGAAGGAAAAGAGACATGCATGAGTGAGGTCCTGAGTTTGATGAGAACAGAAACTCAGAATCAGGGATGACCATGAGAATGAAAACTGTGCCTTCTGACCACGGTCCTTGTCTCCCAACTCAGTGAGTTGCAGAATCCTGGATGATTTCCTATTTGACGTGGGATAGGATTATACAGCAAATGTGAATGTCTTCTGACAAGGAGTAGGAATCAGTAAAAAATGTAAATAAAGGATGATGATCAGTGGCATGTGTGGAAACAGAGGTAAAATAGAAGAAGAGGAAGATTAAAATATCCGGGTAATCCAGTCCACACAGTGGGCTATGGTCACAGCCATGATCATGGCTTGGTGAAGATCTTGTATTTTGGAGTTGGTGTCAACCAGGACTCGGCTTACAGGAGGTAAAAGGGAAGGAGATGGAGCTGAATCTATCCAGGTTCCAGGCTGCAGGCTACCTGCAAACATGTTTGTTTCCTTGTTATTTTAAACTCCCCACCCACTTTTCCACTATTATAGATGAGGGGGGAAAATCACAATCAGTTGAAAGGTCTAGTTAATTCAGTTTCAAATTTATCTCCTAACAAATTATTCCTTCTTTTGTATGATTCATTCTTCTTCCCGAACATTAGACCAGGCCACTAGAGTTGACTCAATAATAATGATGATGCTGATAAGAACTATAATTCATGAAATTATTCTTACTATGTGCTAGGGACTCGTGTACTTGAATTATCTCTAATTCTCACAACAATCCCATGAGGTAGATGATTGTTGTCATTTTCATTTTACAGAAGCCAAGGCCTGACAAGTATCTTACCTAAGATACTATAATTCCCTGTTCCTGGTGTGAATCCCCATACCACTCCTGTGTGGTGGCTCTATTTTTTCCTCTTCACAGTCATGGAAAGGGGTGGTAGGTTTGGTAACCACCCAGGCTGGGAATGGTAGTGGTTTTAATAATGAGGCAGGAGGTTCAATGGGGTAGGATTATCTAGCAAATGTGAATGTCTTCTGACAAGGAGTAGAAATCAGTGAAAATGTAAATAAAAGATGATTATCAGTGGCATGTGTGGAAACAGAGGTAAAATACAAGAGGAAGATTAAAATGTCTGGGTCATACAGTCCACCCAGTGGGCTATGGTCACAGCCATGCTCATGGCTTGGTGAAAATCTTGTGTTTTGGAGTTGGTGTCAGGTCTTATGATGTTCAGGTCTGAAAGAGTGAGAGAGAGAGAGAGAGAGAGAGAGAGAGAGAGAGAGAGCAAGCGAGAGAGAGAAAGCTGCCTGCTGCTGTTGACTGGCAGCTTGGACCAGCAGTCATTAAACAAGAGGCCTAAGAATCGTCTATGCTCCCCTCAACTGACCTAGAATTCTGAATTGGTGAGTCTGACTTGCAATCAGCTGGGCCTCATGTTTGTTCTGCAGCCTTGGCTATATATCAGGGTCAGCTAAGACTGCCCAGGTCCCACCCTGGATGGATGGAGTGAGACTCTCTGGGGTCGGATCCAGGCAGTGATGTGTTAGTAAAACTCTCTGGGTGCAAACTGAAAAGGGATGCTTTAAGAAACGCTACAAAGGTGTGTGTGTGTGTGTGTGTGTGTGTGTGTGTGTGTGTGTGTGTGTTCGGGACAGTGAGGCTCCAAGTGATAACAATACATTTTATTTAATTTTTTTTTAGTTGTCAATGGACTTTTATTTTACTTGGTTATATGTGATGCTGAGAATCGAACCCAGTGCCTCACACGTGCTAGGCAAGGGCTCTACCACTGAGCCACAAACTCAGCCTTTATTTTTCACTTTTTTGCATTGTCTCATACATATGTATGAGTTTTGGGGGGACACCTCACATCCAAACCATAACATTCCACCCGCAAAAGCTCACAACCATCACACGCTCGCTCGTGTGTTTTACTGGGGATTGAATCCCCTGCCACAGGACTACATCCCCAGTCCTATTTATTTATTTATTTATTTATTTATAGAGAGAGAGAGAAAGAGAGAGAGAGAATTTTAATATTTTTTTTTTTTAGTTTTCTGCCGACACAACATCTTTGTTTGTATGTGGTGCTGAGGATCGAACCCAGGCCACACTCATGCCAGGCGAGCGCGCTACTGCTTGAGCCACATCCCCAGCCCTCTTTTTATTTTTATTTTTAAATTTTGAGACAGGGTCTTGATAAAGTGGCTGAGGGTCTCACTGAGTTGCTGAGGCTGGCCTCAAACTTGTGATCCTCCTGCCTCAACTTCCTCAGTAGCTGGGATTACAGATGTGTGTCACCACACCCAGCTAAGGCTTTGTTCTTAAAGTGCTTTACAGTGGGGGACTGGATAATTTTAATCAATGTTCTCAACCAATTGGAAATTTCCAGATCTCCTATACCTTTCTGAGTGAGATCTTAGGAAAAACACTTGGCCAATCTAGTTGCCTACAGACCCAAATGCAGCGGGTAAGTGCCCAAGTGAGGGCTGGTGTTAGCACTGTGGGTACCATCAAGCAGCCTGACCGTTACTGGGTTCTGGATCGTTACTCTGTGCAAGGCCTTCCCTGGGCTCCCTCGTGCATTTCCTCTTTTGGTCACTGCTGTCATCCTGGAAGCCTTCATGCCTACCCTCTGACTCTGCCCCAGGCACGGAGCCTGGTGAGCATCCGCTGGGAGAGGCTCCTGGCCAATGTCTGACCCCCAGGGAGAGGCAGGAGCCCAAGGTACAGGGCTCTGAGATCAGGACTCTGTGGAGTTAACTCTTAGAGATCTGTGCTAATGAAAGGGCATGCTGTGAGGAAAAAAAAAATCTCAGCAGTGGATAACTTTAAATAATTTGGAGTTTTGGTATACATTTTGTGTTTTTCCCCCTTATATAAAATCCTGTAGTATTTTGCATGTGTGCACATATATGCACACACATGTATATTAATCTGCTGTTTAAATTTGCTTGCTAAAATATTTAAATATTTTTACATATGTAGAAATAAATATGCTTATAAAGAGAAAGGAAAAGAAGGAAGAAATCACATCAGATTATTAACAATGGTTACTTCTGAGGGGCCAGGAACTATAATTTGTTATTTTATGGCTTCCTCCTAAAGGGTTAGAATTATGAGTGACTTTAACTTTTCTGTGTGATTTCCAAATAAGTGTCTTGATTTGTTTAAGCCTTTTGTTTATCCAAGGGACATTGGTTAAACCCCTACCACAAACTAATCCCCCTGCAAATGTTGGTGATCTGGAGGTAAATAAGGCCAGTTAGATCCATCTCTGTTCTCTACCTTTTCAGGCCGGAGCAGTGGGGCCCTTTTCCAAACAAACAAAACCAAGAACTTTGTTATCTATCCGACGTTGAAGTCCATCTTTGGTTACAGGGAAGTTGTGTATGTAACAAATTCACTGATAAGCAGGGTTTTTCCTAAGACCACGAGAGAAATCATTATTCCCCCAACTCTGCCTGTTCTTCCTTACTTCTATGAAGTGGCTCCTAAGAGTAACATTCTCTACAAAAGTGCCAAGACCACCCTGGAGCCAAAGGACTAGGAAATAAATTCTTTCCTGACTGATCTACCAACTTGCCTCTATCCCTTCCATGCTCGGAGGCTCAACACAATCCTGCAGAGAGACGTTTCGAGGATAGTGGGCCCGACATGCTTGACACAGCACCTGCCAAGGGCAGTTCTATTTACCACCACCCTCTGGCTGAACTCCAGGCTGGTCTAAAAACTGCCAACAAAACAGAGACACCGTGAAGATCTTTTGCACTCTGAGACCGTCTGAAACCGTGTGAAGATTTGAGATTATAAACAGCTGCGTTCATTTCCGCTCCCTTTTCAAACCCAAGGCAAATAAAACCCCAGAGCTTGACGGGTGGAAAAGAACAAAATATACAGGGATTGTCTTTTTTTATATTTTGGCGTACAAAAGATATTGTTTTACAAACAGTGGGGCAAGACATGATTAAATTGTTTTCCAAAAGAATTGCCTGGCAACTTTCTTGAAGCTCCACATTGCACAAGAATTTTTGACACGTACGGGTGAATTTATTAAACTTTTCTCCCCAAGGCCGTCCAGCTGGGTGCAGTGATGCATGCCTGTAATCGAAGAGACTGGGGATGTGGAAGCAGGAGGATTGCAAGTTCAAGGCCAGCCTGGGTAACTTATGGAGATTCTTACTCAAAATAAAACGAATAAATAAATAAGCTAAGGATGTAGCTCAGTGGTAGAGCATCTCTGGGTTCAATCTAAGTAGGGAGGTGAGAGGAGGAAAGAAAGAAAGAAAGAAAAAAAAACAGAGAATTTTCTCCCCAAGGCAATCTGGAAATGCTTCACACAGGAACCCAACCCAAAGCTGTGCTGAAGACCAGGAAGCATTAGCATCCTGCCCTCACAGAGACCCTCCTTTCACACTCAGGCATGGTGAATGGACTCCCATTCAGTATCTTTATCCTGTTGGGTTTTAGCCTTCCTAACAGGGGCCCACAAAGGACTGGGTTTGGGGATGCAGAATATAGCTTTCAAAGGCAGCTGATCAGAAAGGCTGACCTCCTGTTGAGATATTAACGCAGGCTTCAAGAAGTCCCATCCCATGACCATTTTAGCTCTTCCCTTGCCTTTGATCCTTTATTCTTGGCTTTCATCCTGTCTGGGTGTCCACAGCCCCATTTTGTTCTGTGCTCCCTGCAGGAGGAACTCTGGCAAAGCCCCCTGGTCCTTGTCTTTTGCTTCTAGGTTCCTTTCTGAGTGGGGTCAAGGGAGAGGACACAGGCTACAGTCAGGCAGACCTGGATAGGAATCCTGATTCACCTCTTATATGGACTTTGAGGGTCACTTTACTTCTCTGACTCTTAGTTTCCTCATCAGTAAAAATGGGAACTTTGATAACTACTTCACAGAATTTGGGGGAGGATTTGAGTTAAAACAGGCAGAGGGCCAGGTAAGAGTCGGAACCTTAGAGGGGCTATGCCTTCATCCATTCATGGATTCAAAAATATTTTAGAGCGACCAAATACCAGATACTGGCAATGTAATGTTAGCAAGGACCAAAGGTCTTTTCTCAGGGAGCTTACACACAGGGAAATGGACAGTAATTGCACAGTCACATCAGTGAATGTATAGTTACTAAGTGAGGCAAGTGCTGTGTTCACAGATAAAGAACCTAGTGATGTTTGGGGCAAGATCCAAAAGGCAAAGAGGTGATGAAGCAAAAATGGCCCTCATTCCTGCCTTCCAGTGTGCTTGGAGTGGTGGTTTGCACAGTGAGGGCCCAAGAGCTGGGTCCCCAGTCCCACAGTTCTCCTTCTGACCGGTAGAGCAAAAGACAATGTCAGGGTTTCAGTTGCTCCGCTGGAAGCCATTTAGGGAACTAGAAAGAGTCCTAGAGATGTGCACCAACATTTAATTGGTCATGTGACCTTGGCCTAGACATGTAAATGCTTTGAGCCTCAGTTCCTCACCTATGTCATTAATAAGACCCCCTCCTTTGGACGAGGGGATTGGACAAGAGTGTCATAAAAATGGGGTACAATGGTTAGAAGGAGGATAATTTTGGAGTTTTACTGCATGAGTTTGTATGGGTTTGAGCTCTGCCACTTCTGAGCAGTGTCACCTTGGACAAGTTTCTTAACCTCTCAGTGTCTCAGATTTATCATCTGTAAGATGACGTTTATAAGAGTATCTCTCTCAAAGGGTGGCTGGAAAGATTCAATGAATGAATATGTATGAATTAATATATATTAATCCCTAAATGAGTGACTGACACATCATCACTCTACCAACCACTGTGATCGTATTTCTTGATACATGGCAACTAAGCACTCAAGCCAACGTTCCTTTCCCCCCTACTCCAGGGTCATCACATGACCTGCTGCTGGGTATATCTGAGTGTGTGGAAATTTCCATTGCTCAGATGCCAAGTGAAGGTCTAAGACCTGAGGCTGTGAGCCCAGTGGGGATCCATGCCTTTCTCAAAGGGACTCATGGGCACTCTCTGGCATCTTGGGAAAGTGATCCATAGCTCCGGAACCGGGGCAGGCAGGGAAAAGAGGCTAGAGATGGGGTGACAGAATGTATCATCTAGAAACACTTTCCTTGTGATCTCCCACAGGGATGGGAGAAACACAGAAAAAGTTTAGCCTCCCTCACTGGAGCCCTAGGCCACTTCTGCCCACTCCTCACCTGGCCTCCTGCCTAACTTGGTTCACCAGGAGGCACATAGGCTACGAGTTGTCTGTCCCTGCCTCACCAAGACGTCTATTCAAGGTACTGCACCAACTTTGCAGCTATGGGGTGTCAAACATAGGTGCCCCCCATCAATGACTATTTTTATCCCAAATGATGGAGGTGCCCAAGACCATCATCCAAAGGAGATGCCTCTTCTTGGGGAATGGCCTTTGTTTTCCACAGCTGCCTCTTCCAGTGTCTTTCCAACACTTCAACTTCCATAATTAAATTCAACGCACCGAGACCAGTGCAGGTGCCAAGGTAACCCCGGTGCAGAAAGCCACCGAGACTAGTGGCAGGGTTTGGGGCAGGAATGGAGCAGTTATGTGCCAAGATCTTCATTTCATTTGCTTTCTTCAAACAGTGTTTTGGAGTAATATTTTGTTCCCTTTTGCAGATAAAGAAACGGAGGCACACAGAGCTAAAGAGGTGCTTTCCTCAAGCAGAAAAACTGGGATTGAAATCCTCCTTTGTCTAATTCCAAATTCCATGCTTTTCCCCAGGACACCCCATTTGACATCAGAACCTGGCACTGAATCCCTGTTGGTACCTCTTGTTTGAGGCAGGCTGGGCACATCATTGCCCTTCAACAACAGTGTCGCTGTTTTGCGATGGGTGACAGAGGGGTGAGCTACCCTTGCTCACACCTTTCCTCAGCCTGTGGCACGAAGCTGGGTCCTGAAGGCCTGGGGAGGACGACAGTGCTCCTGACCTCTTCATCAGGCAGGCAGCAAGGACATACTGCTGGAGTGTGGGTACAGAAAGGGACTTTGGGAAATCTGGAATCTTCTATGTGTTGTTCCTCCTCCTCCTCCCTTTTACACACACACACACACACACACACACACACATGCACGCACGCGTACACATGTACTGTACTCGTGCAGCTTGCATCTGGTGGGAAGGCATGCCAGTCGAGGTGTTGAAATCCACCGAGAGTCATGACTTGGCACCTGCAGAGCACTTTTCAGCACCCTGGAACGACAGCTTATTCAGCCACACAACCCTTCCAGAAAGGTTGCATCCACACCATCCTGGAGGAGGAAATCAGAGCAAAGGCCGCGAGCAGTGGGGGCCAAGCGGGGGCTGAACTTCTCACCCCTGCCGTGGGGCCTTGCACAGGTACCTCCGACTCCTGGTTCTGCTGTTCAAATCCCAGATGACCTTGGGAAAGCCACTGACCCCCTTTGTGCCTCAGTTTTTGCATCTGCAAAATAAGGGGGTTGTTCAGTGGTCCTCCCCCGGGGCTCTCAGGATCTTAGGATATGGTAACGACAGGCATAGAACAGCTGCTATTTACGAATGGCCTTAACCACATTTACTAGGGGCCTTATGAATAATATCTCTGCATTTTACAGATGAGAAAGCCAAGCTTCTTGGAGCTCAAAGCACTTGCCCCGAACACACAGTAAGTGGTAGAGCTGGGATACGAACCTCAGCTCACATGGGTAAGCTATTTCACCCCATTGCGTCTGTAGGGTCCCCTGGATTACATAATGAACAGGGACATGGATTGCCAGCTCCTCCTTGGCTGCCCACTGGCAGCCAGCCCTGTGCTCTGGTAGCTTGGTGAACAGAGTGGGCACAGGCACTGGGTAGGCAAGGCAGCTTCTGGGGAAGAGAGGCACAGAGCCAGGTGCTCCGGGGCTGACCCGAGTTGCTGATAAGGAGTGGAAGCAAGAGTTCAGTGGGGAAAAGGAGCAGGAGGCCCTTCACATTCCTCCCCACTCAGCACAGAGCTGCTGTCAGAGCCGATTGCCATCACGGAGTGCCTGCACCTTCCCCACTCCCTTCCAAAGACTCTGACCTACTTTTCTGTTTTGTAGAAATGTGTCCCCCAGAGAATGCTTCCTCACTCTAGTTGTCACAGGTGGGGGCTACCCTGATCGTCTACTGCAAAAAAAAATCTAATCTTCTGGGCTGGGTCCCTGAGGCCCTTCCTGCCCTGGCCTTGCCCACTTCTCTAATTTCCTCACCCTGGTCTTTTTTGCTACCTGTCCAGTCCTTTCCTGACAAGCCACGCTCTCATGCCTCCATGCATGAAGAGGCAGGGCAATTTGAAGGTTAGGGCAGCTTGATAAAGGCAGACTTCCTGTGGTCCTATTCTATTTCTGCAATGCTGTGAAACCTTGGGCAGGTGACTTGCCCAAACTGCGCTTCAGTTTCCTCATCTTTGAAATGGGTACAATAGCAGTTTGGGTAGGTATGATAGGACTATTATGAGGATTAAAGAAGAAAATAATATGTTAAAAGTACTTTTAAGAAAGCCTCCCAGGTGGTTCTATGTTTAGCCAGCATTAGGAAACACCTAAGCCAACTGTCATCTGGAAGACAGTGGAGAAGGTGTCTTATTGTGTTACAAGTCCTTAGTGCTGAGGTAGCACCATGCCTGGCACAAACTCAGCATCCTTGAAATATGGATGAATGGACAATTTTTGAATGAATGGGCAATTCTGTTTATTTTTAAGATTAAAATGTAAACAATCCTTCCCCCAAAGTCAGCCTCCTAGCCACCACGGAGAGCCAATTTCCACCTAACACCCACAGACCAAGGTCCTGGTCACTAAGAGGTGATGCTGCCCTGTGAGATGCTGAGCAGTGGCATAAATCTGGATAAATCAAGTTGACATTTAATACTGACTCCTGGACACACACAGAGCAGCCACCTTGATGAGACCCATGCAGCACACAAAAAGAGAAGTTTACTCTGGGTTTCTTGTTTGTTTATTTGTTTGTTTTTGCCAGTCTTTTGTCCAAGTTTCAGAGTCCCTACCAAGTTCAGACTTGAAATGGACAAAGGCACTTCCTGAATCTTCACACCTAGTTCCAGATGGAAACACTGGGAAGTGTTCTGACCGGCTATACTGCTGGGACAGAAATTATTCTTAGCACAGTGGTGTGGGTGGTAAGCCTGGTAAGATTGTATTTTTTTTTCCTTCCCTCTCTTCTGTGATTGATGTTCAGTTAGGCTGCGGAAAACTAGGACAGCATTTCTAAGTATGGGTGAAAAGGTTGGAGGGGGCGTGATCCAGCCCTGCAGTAGCATACACGTTTGCCTTTTCTCTTGTGCTGTGCTGTCCTCGAGGACTTCACCTGAGAAGCGACTGGCACCTGGAGTACAATGGCTTTTCCTCAAGAAGGCCCAGGTGTTGGCTTTGTATCTGTCAAGATCAATCAAGAAAAAGCAGGGCATCCGGTGTTCTTTGATAGAACTCAGACGGTAACCCAGAATGGACAAAAGTCTTCAGCAATAGGCCAATCAAGGGCATATTTCTTCATCTTGTACCGTGCACCCAGTCAAGACTAGGGCAGTTAGAGGATATTAAAATGCACAGAGTGGCCTGAAGTTAGGAAAGGTAGCGGGGCAAGAAATAATGCCAGAGAAATCGGTATCTAGAAAAAATTCTGGAAGCAAACATTTCTCAAACGTCTACTCTGTGCCAGGTGCCTTTTAGATGACATCTCATTTAGTCTTCGCAGGTGAGAGGACTGTCATTCCCTGGCTACAGATGACAAACTTGAGGGACAAAGAAGTTAAGTCATCACTTCCACTAGTAAGTGGCTGAACTGGGTTGTGAATTCTGATGGCAGACTCTGACATCTGTCCTTCCCTCTCTATCCTGTCTTGTGTCAGAGAGCTTTGACTCAGCTCCCCAGTGAGGGTCACACTGGATTGCCAAATCAGGACAGATAATTGAATGCACCTGGCTGGGAGAGCGAGTGAAGAGACAGTAGCTGCGGTAACTCCCTCACCAGGTGGCCTGATGCCTGGAACAGCTGTGCCTGTGCTCCCTGATCCAAGCCAAGTGGCAGGAGTGTTTCCAGGCTGTGGCTTTGCATAGCACTTGCTGCTGGCCACTGCTTCACAGAGCAGCAGGTCCCACTTGCTTCTGCCACGGGTCTGTTCAGTGGGAGGAGAGGCTCCTGGGGGCAGTGAAGGAACACATCACAGACCCCACAGAGATGGGCCCGACAAAGGCTCCCTTTCCAAAAGCTAAATGGCAAGGACTCCCACCTTGTGCTAAGTGGACTTTGATAAGCCATGGCTGTGGGCTGCTGGGGTAGCACCCCTCATCTGCATGAGCCAGTCGCCTCTAAAATCTAATTCTAAGGAAAGGGGAAACCAACTTCACCAAGTGACTAAGGACGATGGAAATGGGGACAACAGGAAAACAGAATTCTGGCCCTACCAAAGCTGAGTAACTTTTATTCGTTTGGATCTTAGTTATTTGGTAGTAAAACGAATACCCTGAAGATAGATCCTGAAGATGCTCTCCCAGAGGCCCATGGGTCCCTCTTCATGGCTTTCCCATCCCCCATCTTCCATGTGCTTTGCTTCTGATGACTTAATGATCCCCCGTGACCTGCTCAGGGGCCTACCTTTGGGATCCTGGGGCCCTGTCCCCGATGCATGCAGAGAGCTGGATGGGTCGGAGGGTCCACTCCCCAAGGCAGCCTGTGGTAGGTGACAGAGTACAGGCAGATGAAGGCCCCACCCACTGGCCTTGGGTGGGGACAAGGTGTGATTTAAGTTTGAGAACTGGCTAAGGTTCTAAGCTCCCCGAGGCTGAGGCTGAGGAGCAGCTGCCTGATATCACATCCTGCCTTGGCCCCACACTGTCTCTGTCCTGCCCTCCCTGGTTTGTCTTTGGAACACTTCTTTACGAAACCACAAATCCCCATCTTCTCGTCTGCTTGTGGGGAGCCCAACATAAGATACCACCCTGCTGGAATATTAAATGACAGGGGGCTCAGCCTGATGCCCGGCCCATGGGCAGTCACTGATAGTGGAAGCTGTTTATTTTTAGATAGAACCCGATGAAATTGCCAATAATGACTACTTTGGACTCAAAAAATGATAATTTCCTAATGATATGTTACGGTCCAGTCTCCTAACATTCTCCCACCAGCGACAGTGAAGAACTTTCCAAAGAAGACCCCGCCGTGCTCTGGTGAGTTTCCAGCTCAGCGTCCTTCCACCCCGTTCTCTCTTCCTGGAACAGTTCTGGCCTCCAACGTTCCCCTGCTGATGGTGCCCGGGCTTCACTTGGCTGGCCCCAAAACAGATGTACTTGTTATTTAAGCAGAAACTCGGGCCCCACCTAAAACAGGAGAGAGGGCGGGGGGGGGGGTGAGGGTGGGGAGAGCAATTGGTGTATGTCAAGTGGAAAAGGACCGTATCACAAATAGGAAAAATGTTTCAACTTCCCCCAAGGGCAATGTTTGGTAAATATGTTTTTGTTTTATTTTCCTCCAACGATGACTTTGGTGGCCTCTTCGAGCAGGCGGTTGTGAACCATCTCTTTGAAGGGTCATGGTGTATTTACGGTACATTTTAGCTTCAAACGCTGGACAAATGAATACTGTGTGTGTGTGTCAGCTTGGTCCTCTTGGCTGACAGATATAAAGAGTACATGGAAAATTGTTGTTTGTGTTTCCTCTGGCTATCCCTGCTCCAATCACATGACAGTCCACCCTCCTTCTCACCCAAAACAAAGCATACCCTCTCCTCCCATCACGAGGGGACCCTGTGGAGGGTGAGAGTCACGCGCAGAGGTCTGGCTTTGAACATGGAAGAAACAGAGAGCCAGGCTGACTCAGGCTGGTAGCAGGTAAGTGAAAGACAGAAAACGAATTGGAAAACACCAGGGCAGGAGGGCATCAAATGGCCAACTTCCATTGGTAAGGACCAGCCATCGGTAACCAGGAGCTATTGAGCTTGGGGCTCGGTCTTGGTCAGGTTTCCTGTGGAGTCTGGATGGGCAGCAGAACCTGTCTTGCTGGGAAACGCAACCTACTGCAGGGAGCCTTCGATGCCCTGTGACCTTGGTTTGCACTCCATCAGGCAAACACAGCACAAAGAACCCTTGCCATCTGGAATAATTTATATACTGTTTGTTCATTTATTGTCCATCTCTATCCCCCTGCCACCTGTCCTCATTACACCTTCAGACATTCAAACACAAATTTCATTAAAGCAAGTATTTTTTTTCCCCTCCTGCATCTCCAGCACCCAGAATGATGTGTGGCACGTGACAGGTGCTCAATACACATTTATTGATTGAATGAATGAAGTAGAATGAAGTAGAACTGCTTATGAGATCAATGTGCAAAAATGCTTATGGCGACTATAATACCCCTGAGGCATTTAGCTAAGATTTTATTTTGCTCTTTGTACTCTGAGGCAGGAAAAACTCCATTAAAGTCTGGAAGGATTTCCGACAATAAGGGGTGAAACAAGAAGCAGTTTTACTTCCCCAGAAAATATCATCAATCAGAAGCTCCCTATAGAAGTGGCTGTTTTGTCTCTAAACCACAGCCTGTTTAGATGTTTCCAGATATTCATATGTTTAGAATTAGGTAGCACCAAACCATGAGCTTTCTCAGATGAAAGCCAGCAAAAGCAAACACTGAAGGAGTCAAATGACCCCATTCTTGAATGTGGGTTTCTAGGGGGTTCACATGAACAGAAGTGTCTGGTGAGTGACACTCAAGTCCCAGATTAGGGAAGATGTTTGTAGCCTTCGTTTTGGCTCAGACAAGACCCACAACCCCCACAGTGAGGCCCTCAGCCTGTGGGGATATTCTTCCACTGAGTCTCTATGCACTGCCAAAGCTGTCACATGGATTCTATTGATGTCTCTTTGGCTGCCCCTGAAGTTGCCGAGCACCCACAGATGTCACACTAGCATCCGACCATGGAATCACAGCTGGTGTCTCTTTCGGTCATGGCTAGCCCCACGCAAAACCTTTCCAACTGCCTGGCCAGACGGAGGCAGAGCCTGGGCCATGTGGAAGGCATTCTCAGCCCTGTTCTCCCAGGGAAGGCAGAATGCACAGCACTTCAACCATTCAGTTGTATACTCTGACACCATAGTGCCAGCCAGGGGCATCCAGTGTTGCCCAGAAATGAATGAGGGAAGATGGGTTAGTCTTCTTCGTCCTTGGTCCTTGTCCCTCTCTTGTCCCTCTACTGTGTTGGCAGGAAGCTGAAGCATGGTGGGTGAGGGGGATGCTGCTCCTTATGACCTCATGGTAGAATCTCTTACATGACCAAGTGCAGGGGTGGGCTAAGTGGGCTTGCTAGGCAGGAAGAGCCATAAGAAGAACCAGATGGTCACACCTGGTTGGTGCAGAAGGGGCAGGGGGCTGGCAGGCACTGTGGGCCCTGGCCATGTGTGGTGACTACAGACAGGAGATGTGCAAGTTGGACTGTGACCTGCTGTGAGTGTAAAATGCACACTGAGTTTCAATGATTTTTCATAAAAATATCTCATTGATAATTTTTATATTGACTATATATTGAGATGGGTATATTTTGGATAATTTGGGTGGAATGGAACATATTGCTAAAATGACTGTTTATCTTTTTTAAATGTGTCAACTAGACAATTTAAAATGACACGTGCAGCTCCCACTGTCTCTACTGGACAGAGGTGACCTAGAGTCTTGTTATCCACCTGTGGTTCCTAGACCAGCAGCATCACCTGGGGGCTGTCAGACATGCAGAGTCCCATCGCTTCTGTAACAGAGTCTGCATTTTTAACAAGATCCCCAGGTGGTTCATTTGCACATTAAAGTGTGAATAATACTCTATTGTATACACTGCTGTATTTTCTTTACCCATTCATCTGTTGACAGGCATGTGGGTTCATTTCATACCTTAGCTATTGTGAATAGTGTTGCAATAAATGTGGGAGTGCGGGTGTCTCTTTGTATGCTGACCTCATTTTCTTTGGATGTATGTATATGATCAATACACGCTGTGTGCATGTAGATATGTAAATATCACAGTGAACCCATTAATATGTATAATTAATATGTGCTAACGAAATATATATAAAAATAAATTTATATAAGGAAGAAAATAATGGGTGAGAAGCCCAGTGAGCTCTTTCCCTAGGATACCAGCTCTGAGAGCTGTGGGAGAACAGAGCCTGAGAGAGAACGCCTCACCTGCTCAGTGTTATGGCAGGAGCCCCAGTTTGAAAGTTGGGGGATCTGGAGTCTATTCCTGACCCTGCCTTGAAATTGTGGTGTGACCTTGGTTAAGTCATTACCTCTCTCTGGGGCCATTCTGCAAATGAGGTACCTGGACTCCAAGACCTTCCTGCAGAAGCTTTCCCTTTGTGGCAGCTGGTGTGGTTGGAACCAACTCCTTTACCAATGTTCCCAGACAAACCCCAGGGAGAGTCTTACTTTGTTTTTACTTTGACCTTTGCATTGATCCCATTCAGAAGGGTCATCTACTATCGGGAAACTTGTCATTGCTTTCTTTGGGTCGGTGACTTTATTTTAATTCATTAATATTTTTGTTATAGTATATTAAACACTTTACATATTTGGGGAGTGTTTCTAAATGATATGTATTATCTCATGTAATATAATGACCCTATGAGGTAGGATTCACATAAAATAACGTTTTTATAAATGTGAGGAAATTAAAGCATAAAGAAGTTAATTAAGTTGCCTAACAGTAGACAGCTCCCCCAGACTTTGGCCACATTGGCCACATATTCATGACTGGTGAGGACTGGAGGGACAGTCTAAGACTGTAAAATGGCAGACATGGTACGTTTGTTGGGTTTGCATTGCTGTGACCAAAATACCTAAATAAGAACAATTTAGAGGAGGAAAAGTTGATTTGGGCTCAGGGTTTCAGAGGTTCAGTCCATGGTTGTTCAACCCCATTGCTCTGGGACCAAGGTGAGGAAGAACAGCATGGTGCAAGGGTGTGGTGGAGGAAAGCTGATCCACTCATGGTGATCCAAAGCAGCCAGGGCAGAAGGAAGGGGCTGCAGGGAAGATGCAGCCTTCCAGGGCATGCCTCTAGTGACCCACCTCCTCCAGCCACATGTCGTCTGCCTACAGTTATCCCCCAGTCAGTCCATTCAAATTAGGATGGACTGATTAGGTTACGGCTCTTGCAATCCAATTATATTCCAGCATTAACATAGGTGCTTTTCGGGGAGGCATCTGATATCCAAACATAGCATGTCGAAATGAAGACAGTATTAAAATAGATATAAGTGAATCAAGCCAATGCACTAGATTCCTTTGGCAACATTTGTTAGATTCTCATGATAGTATCAAGCATCTGACAGCCATGAGGATCTCTCCGTTGAAACCAAGCACTTATGAATGAAACTCTCACGGGAGAGGTTCTCTGCCCATGTGCTACCCTGACCTCAGGACCAGTGCATACAACCTGGCCGGGCTAATGCCAATGGACAGGGCAAGCTGATTAGCTGAACTTGTCCCCTATTGAAATCATCTCAAAAAGGTTAGTGCTAGCTTAAAGAAGCCATTTGTTTTTTTAAGACCCCTCTTTTCTTCCAGGAAGAAAAAAAAATCCTATAAAATAACTACTTGTAAAGTAATCATAGCAATGTGACTAAGTCAGAGATTAAAAGGTGATGCAGCTGGTTAGTTGTGAATACAGCCTGGGAGGACTTGTCCTGTGTGCCCATGCCTCCTCCCAGAGAGGCGTTGCTCAGTCTTGAATCTGGCCCTCATTCGCCAGCGAGGCAGACCTCGTCTATATGGTTCTCTCCCAACTTTTCCTCCCATCATTGGTTCTAGGCTTCTCACCACATCTTCTGACCACGTCTTTGTACTTATCCTTTGGACGGGACCAGTTTTTGTGACTTTGGTATGTCACCTTCCCTGACTATGGTTTGCATTGTGGGTAGGAGTGAGGTTCAGGGGTAGAGCATAGACTTAGCATGCAAAAGGCCCTGGGTTCAATTCCCAGCACAAACGAACACACACACAAAATGGTAAATAAAAAATAGCAATTATCCCTATAACTATTGTAATTTCATAATTTGCATCTTCCCCGCAGATTTTCCATCTCTGGCTGTTCTAAGGACTGGCTGAGGCTGGTTCAACCTCGGCCTCCATGACTCTGTCCCAGCATTGTCCCATGCCCATTGTCCAGAGCAAATTTGCCTTGACCAGGGCCAAGAATAGAACAGTAGAAATGGCTACCTTGGGATCCTTCTTCCTCACCGAGAGCTGCATGGGGTGGTGTGTAGGGCTCTTCCTCTGTGGAATTCTTTCAGCCAGGGAATGTGCCTAGAGGCCTCCTCCTCTAATTTTTAAAGAAAAAATCTCTTTTTTTTTTCCCACGACTGGAATGACCATATGATTTTTCATTCCAATTGGCCTCTTTGAGCTGTGGAAGGGGGTGCTATTAATAATTATGCCTGGACAAGAGGCAGCAGGTAGGGACTGTCCCAGGCTAACTGGGGCAGACGGTGCCCTACCTCCTCGCCCAACCTTCTTAGTGATGCAGCCTGATTAGACCTCCATCCCTGCGTTGCAGAATGCTGCTCATTATTCCTTCTTCAGCAGCACTTAGACTTGTCCACACAGGTACCCCGAGAGCAGAGGCAAGCTGATGTGAGGTCCTGGTGACTGGCACAGAGCAAAGGGACTTAAAGCCTCTGACAGCAAACTTCACTTGGAAATGATAAAGGGCATATCAATTTTGTCATTTTACTTAATAATTCTCCTTGTTTTTCTTTTCTACTATGTGTGTGTGTGTGTGTGTGTGTATATAAAATTTATTTTTTTTTAATTTAAAATTGATGTCCAGGAGACGCCTGCTTGCAGGTTTATCCTGTGCTTTTGCGTCCCTCTCGTATTACTGTACAGTCTGTGAAGCATGATATGACACTAGGCTTTCACCCAGTGCCAGCGGGGGCTAGAAACTTTCCATCTCTAAGATGATTGTTGGCAAGAAGGTTGCACAGAGCAAGCCCTGGCTCAGGGTCTGGGCTTGCCTACACACTTGACTTTCCCTTGCCAGAGTCTTCTGATCCTTTATGTATAAGAAATACAAGGCCAATAACTCTACCTCCAAGAGTGTTAGGGGGCTTCTGATCATACAATGCAAGCCATTGAATAGGATCCTCTGTTCCTTCTGGGGATGACCTTGAGCTTGACAATGGGCCAGCCAGGGGAGACTCTTCCCAGATGGGAGGTGTGGTGTGGGTTCCATCCCTCTTTTCATGTCTTCCATAATTTCTGAAGAAACCAGAAAGCAGGTCCTGTGGCAGGCAGACGTGGCATGCTAGAGCCTACACAACTTCCCCTGGAGAGAGGATGGGGAGGCAGGGCCGGGAGGCTTTAGATGAACCTCCTAGACTCAGCTAAGCATGACCTGTTTTATCAGTGAGGCCTCAGCTAAGCAGAGAAGGTGAGGTGCTCATCCCTGTGATTCCAGTCCTCCTGTGCTTGCCTGGTCTGGCAAAGTTCCACACTACCCCCCCCCCCCAACACGTATATACATGCACACATGCATGTGCACACACACAATGACAGTTCTGTCCAAGGATACCAAGTTATTCTTCCTTTTTCCTCTGGAATCTGCAGCCGTTTGCAGCGTCTAAAGGCTCAGCACATTCCGTAGTGCCTTCCTCCCTCCTCCACCTCCCTGCTGCAGACTTACAATTTCCCTGGAGATGAAAAGATAATTTGAAAATTAACTTCTTATTCCAGTCTTTCTTCATAGCTCCAGGGACTATTCTCAGATCAAAACACATGGGACCTGGGAGTTAATGATGAGGAGGGGGAAGGATGGGGACTCTGGGTTTTAGGTAGTGTCCTATGTCTCCATCAGAATGGTGGTTACCTGGGTGTGTTCACTTTAAGATGATTCATGAATCATGGATACTGTTTCCTGAATGTGTGTAACACTTCATTGTAAATTTAAATTTTAAAAATAAGCTCAAGAACTGACTGTAGCATTGAAGGAAGGGTGAATATGGAGATCTGCTCTCTAGGTACCTTGTACCTCGAGCTCTTTTCTGGTTCTCAAGGGTTAATGCAGCCTGGAGCTGATGTTGGCTCAAGGGATGTCATCGTCTTGGGGATGCTGGGTTGAGGACCTGCATTGACTCTCTGCTCCCAGTGCGGAGGCTATATTGAAAGCATGTTTACCATAGATCTCATGCTGCCCCTCCTGAGGCTCTGGGAAGACTGAGTCAGGGGGTCCTTGGAAGGAAGGCAAAGTAGAGAAGAGCTCAGCAGGTAGAGACAGACAGATAAACCCTGGCTCTGCCACTATAGCCATGTGACCTTGGGAAAGTTACATAAAGTTTCTAATCTTCAGTTTCCCCATCCGTAAAATGGGGCTAATAATAGTGCCTGTCCCATAAGGTTGCTGTGGGAATTACCTATACTATATACAAAGGCTTTGGCTCAGGGCCTGGCAAAAAATTTAGGTACTGATTAAAGATTAAATGTTATAATCAAGTTATTTTATGTGAGAAAATTAAGACACAGAGAAAGGAGTGTCTTATGAAAGGTCACGATGTGACGAGGATGAGAACTAGTATCTAGGGTCTTGTAGCACCTTAGAACTATGGTATCCTCCCTATGGCTTGCTGCTCTTTTCCCAGGTAGGGGCCCTGGACAGGACCAGGCTGCCATACTCAACTCACCCAGGTAGGTTGGGTGGCACTGCTCAGTGCACAACTTTTAAAGAGGGGACTGTATTAATGCAGTTTAGTTGATAGGGCCAATCTCTGGATTGAGGAGAGCTGGAGGTTCTCACTGTGAGATCAAGCACTGGGTAAGCTGAGACCGTCTTGAGTAAACACAGAGTGTCTGCTTTGTGGGCAGGTGCCTCCTTGGAGCTCACAGTCTAGGGGTGGGTAGATGGAGAGATATTGAGGTATGATTGCAAGATATAGGTTAATCAAAGGGGAAGCAAGGGAACTTATCAGAGAGGTCCTGGCTCATCTGGGGTGTCAAGGAAGTGACATGTTCACAGAGGTAGTGATGCTGATGCTAAGGCTGGAAGGTTGATTAGGATTAGCTCAGAGAAGAGGAGGGGTGGAAAAGAGTCTGTGTGAAGGCACTAGGGTAGTTCAAAGGACTGGAGGATAGAAAGGGGCAGGTGTTGCTGTGCCGCAGTCTGGCTGGGCACAAGATCACGAGCCACTCACAGCTTTGTAGATTCAAACAGCAATTCTTTATTCCCGAACTAACACCGGCCTCTACACACGTTCTGGGGAAATCCAAGTTCTGCCGCCAAATTCACGTACTCCACCAGGCTTTTAATCCCCAAAACGTTCTGAATTCCACGAGAACTCAACTGGAACTCAGGCAGCAGGATACGCCCTATTCCCAGCAGGAATAACCTTAAACCTGGAACTGCCCTAAACCCAGATTGTCTTAAACCGGGAACGCCCTAAACCCAAGGAGCAGGATACTTCCTAAAACCTGCAGGATACACCCCAAACCTGGATCCACCCTGGTCCTTGAGCAGGGTCACCTTTCTCAAACATACATGCAATGTCACAGCGAATGTCCAAGGCAAGTCCATTTCCACGAGTCCTTCCTCTAAGCAACATGGGGTACGCTGGCAAGGAAATTTCGATGCTTCATTCCTACTTGGCAATGGCCCTCAGCATTGCTGTAGCATAGGTACAGAGTGTATGGGTGAGCCAAGCCCTCCTGAGCCATGCTAAGAATGCTGGGCTTTATGAAAACACGAGAAGCCTCTGTAGGAGTGAAGGTTGGAAAGTGAAGCAAGGAGATTTACCTTCTAGAATACCCTTGAGCCCTGAGAGCCAGCTCAGGTCCAAAGGTGACCACTTGGTGCAGGGCACAGGAGGGCTCTGGAAGCTGGAGGCCTTGGAGACCGATGCATCTTCATTTGACATAATGGGCAACTGAGGTCAGGAGAGGAGGTGTGACTTACCCAATGTCACTCAATAATTTAGAGGCAGAGCTGAATCTGGTTTCCAAGTCTCAGGCCATAATCCCTGTGGTGTGTGCAGTTGTCCCCTGCCTAACATGGCTCTCTCATGATATTGTGTCAAAGTCTTCCTGTTTCAAATGGACTGATAGGCTCTCGTTGAGCAGGAAATGTTTTAAGGTACCAAATACATCTTTGCAGAATGATGTGGACCCTGGATCTGCTCCCCAATCCTCTCTTCTTCCTTCCTCCTCGTCCTTATTATTATCTTGGGAACTGCAGAATCTGCCTTCCCATCTGGCCAGATCTACAGACTTCCAGATCTACTCAAAGGGAGATCAAGAAGAGTTATGGGCAAAGGACCTGATTCCAGCAGGGACTGCTTGAAGCCTTCCTCCCCAATCCTACTGCTGGGTCTGCAAATCTCCAAAGCTTCTTGCTCAATTAGACCCTTTTGACAGATGATATCATGAGAGGAAAACTCCAACGAGGCTGGAAGTTCAGGTGATTTAAATGCAGGTGACAGGGCCTCTGAACTGAGGGGCAGTATAAGCCACACGAACAATGAGCTGAGAGATTAGTTGGGCTGCTGGGATGAAGGTGTGGCGGGGTGGCCCAGGGCAGGCCTAGGGTGGGCATCATGGCAGACTCCTCCTCTGAGGACCAGGACTACATCAGCATTTGGGCCTTTCCTTAATGCTGCCCTAAACCCACATTAACCATTGCTAGAGTCTTTGGATTCTAGTCCCAGCCTTGCCTGAACCTGTGCTCCTAGAGTGGAGGCCTTGGGGTGGGAGGCAAACAATCACTAAACATCTAAGATGGGCTAGGCACCATGCTGGGGGCCTGTGGGGACAATGACTGGTACAGTGCTAGACTTTGGCAATGTATCAGCCAGGAGCTCTTTACACTGGGAACCACTCTCAGCATGGGGTAGCGGCTCTTCCCCTGAAGGGAATAGGTGTTCCTAGGGTCAATCATCCCGGAAGGGGCCAGAAATGTGGTGAGCCTCAGGACAGGGTGAGGGGGAAACATTCTTCTCCATACAGAGTCCATGGGAGGTCTGGGGCCAGTGTGAGAGACCATGACAGTCTGGGGTGGTGAGCTGCCCTTGGCTTTGTGGAAGCCACCTGGGAGCCTCATCCCCACTGTTACCCATGGTGGAAGCCGCAGCTTGAGAGGCAGCAGATGAGGTGACAACCAGCATTTAGATAGTGTTAGGTACTCCAGACACAGGGGTGTGTCTGAGGGGCTGCCTGTCTTCTGAGAGGTGAAAACGACCAAGAGGGCCCTTGAACTAAGGCAAGTACTTCACCTTCACCCCTGGGTCTGAGACAGTCAGCAGTGGTGACAACTGTGCTAGCAGGGAGGTGACCCCTGACATGTGAATTAATACCCTAGGAAACCACTCAGAAAAGATGGGGGACATTGTGACAAAGGAAATGACCATTAAGTAAACCTAGGTCGTGAAGGTCATCATGAAAAGGATGTACACTGTTCACTCTTCACACCTACGGGTCTGCATTCATAAATTCAACCAAGAGAGGATAAGAAGTATTTAAGAAAGAAGTTGGGTCTATAGTGAACCCCTGTGGACTTTTTTTCTTGTCATTGTTCCCTAGCAAAATATTTCAACAACAATTTAAACGGCACCTGCATTTCATTAGGTATCCTAAGTAATCTAGAGATGAATTACAGCACACAGAAAGGTATGCATAGGTTATATGCAAATACTACATCATTTTATTTAAGGGACTTCAGCATCTGCAGACTCTGGTGTTCTGAAACCAATTCCTCATGGATACTGAGGGAGGAGTGTAATTTTATTTTAAAAGTTACAGGGACAAACCTCACTCTTGACCTCACTTTTCTGATACAATATCCTTTAAGGGAAATAGAGATAATTATTATCCCCACGTCACAGATGAAAAAAACCCAAATATTCAGGGAAGATTTGCCAAATTCCCACCTTCTGTTTGGTATAAATCAGTAAGTTAAAAAAAAAGAGGGGAATATGCATGGGTTGCCAATTTCTATTTAATTGTCCTAAGCAAGGACATTAAGCAAAATTAAAAATAGCTACATTAAGCAAAATTAAAAATAGCTACATCTACATTCATCATCACTTTTTGGTAAAAGAAAGAATATTGTAATGTTCCCCCTCCCCAAAATGTTGCAGACAATCTAATCAAAATAAAGCTCACTCTTTTAAGTTTGATAAAATTATACTGTCTAGGGACCAGCTTGAGATGCTTATTTTTTTTTTTTCACCTCCCTGGTGACTTCTGAAACATAGATTTGCACTTGGGCTAATTTGGGGAGTAGAGGTTAGGACTTGCTCATGACCATGAGAAAGGGGCAGGGCCAGCTCACCCCAGATCTGAGTCCAAGCCCCACCCTTCAGCATGGCCTGGTCATTTGTACTCCACTGAAGTCAGGATCACAGAGGCTCTCAGAGCCCCCTCCAGAGCGCTCTAAGGAAGCAGCCAGGCCTCATCTGACTCTTTTCTCTCTCAGATGATTTGGCTGAGATCTACCAGTAACATAAGGCTTGGCTGAGCTCAGTACCATATGTCTTTCTCTGTACCCAATTATGGCCCATAAAAATTCATTCCTTGTTAGGACTCATGAAGCTAAAAAGGAGGGTGACCCAACTTGACCTTTTCTCCTTTAGGAAGCACATGGCAGAAGCTACCATACCACGCTGACGCAATGAGTGTTTCTGCTCCCACCACCCTGCTCGGAGGAAACGCAGAACTGATCTCTGCCTGGCCTTCCCCACTCAACAGCTCACACGGCTGATGGTTTCCCAAACTCCAGAGGACTCTCCTTTCCTCAGGGAATCACACAAGGGTAGTGCTAAGGATCATTTAACCTGTTCCATTTACACAATGCAAAGCAAGCACTAAGATCCAGGTTTTCTCGCTTCCAGCCAGAGTCAGGGCAGCACCGTCAATCCGTGCATTAACTTAGATTTGAGGCTAGTTCCCCTTCACCCAGCTATGAGGCCTTGAGTGAATCTTCATTTCCCTGGATTTCATTGTCCTCATGTGAAGAGTGGGCACTTTGGGTTCTTGCCAGGATTAACTAGGCCATGCCCAGGAAGCCCTTCACACTGTGCTTGGCACATGATCCATATGGGCTCAGTACCTACTTCCTTTCATTAATCAATGGGCAGTTTGTTAATTTCTCTTAGGCTCAGTGTTCTCCTCTGTTCAGCAAGAATAATGATTGGATGATATGAGACAATGAATGTATGTGTAAAGTTCAACTCAGTACTCAGAGTATGGCAGGCACATGGGAGCAATTATTATTAGCAAGTGATCATGATCAGCTTTTTTCTGTGTCCCTTTCTTCCTTATCAGACAAGTCTCAGTCTGGATAAGTGAATGGTGCCCTGGGCAGGGGGTAGGTGGGTAAACATGGTACATGTGGGTAGGGGGCCATCAGGGGCAAGAGCCCATGGCTCTGCCTGAGCCCTGATGGTGGTCAGCAGCCCACGATTTGCCACTCACTGAGCTGCTTGATCGGGGTCATATGGCTAGCACAGCTTAGCTTATCGATGTGGACACCTCTCTATTTCTGCCCAGGTACATTCCTTTCAGGTAGAGGTGACTGTTATCCACCTGACTCATCTATCCCCACAGGAAGCCTATTCAGATGTGACTGCTGACCTTGGCAGGTTCCTCAGTGACTTCCCCTGGTCAGCGGGGCTGAAGAGAAGCACTGGACACTGTTGGCACATGGTATGCCAAGGGACTTCCTGGACCTCACACGTCAGCTTGATGGAGTCTCAGTCCTCTTGGAGCTGAGACCCCTGGCCTGTAGGACCGAGGGGCTCATCCTAAGGGGCGGTTTGTGGTTAGGTCCTGTCAGACTGGTTGCTGGTTGGGAGGACTGAGGCAGACAAGTGTATGTCAGATACCCAAGTCAGGATGCTTCCCAAAGACAAGGCCAAACAGATCCCAACCCAGCCAGCTGTTTCACAGAACCACCCCAGATCTGGAGAGAGACCTGGGTTCAGACGCTGACTCTACGATTGACTTAGGGTGTTTCCTCACTGTTTAAAACCTCAATTTCCCTTTGAGGAGAATTAGGATAATCAAACACACCTTTTAAAACTGCTGTTAAAATTAAACTGGAAATTGTTGATAGTTCAGGGCCTGGATCATTGGCCTTATTGGATAATGACCCTCTTAGGGCAAAGCACATGGAAGAGAGCCAGGCCAGGGGACATCTCTGAGAGAAATTTTGCTGCCATGCATTGACAGTGTCCCCGAAAGCCAGGTTGTTTGTATTCAAACCTTGGTTCTGTCTCTCATTTGTGAATTTGTTAACCATTCTATGCCTCAGTGTCTTTCTTTATAAGGATTTATGATGATTTATTATTTAATACAAAGTGCTTACAACAGTGCCTGGCACCTACTAAGTGCTCAATAAATGTTGCTGATTAATAATAGAAGTAAGCATTGAACAACAGCCTAAAACAAATTCCTAAAGTGAAAGGCCCATTATTATTCTGTCTTTCCAAAATGACAGGTGGGCAAAAGGCTTGAGGCCTGCATCTTTCTCCCACACGAACTCATCCCTGATCAGAGCAGGGATGAGTTTATTTTATAACAATTATCCGCACTGCAATGCCTGCTACGTGCCAGTTCCTTTACAGACTGTTTTCCTTCTCACAACTTTCTGAAACAAATATTCTTATCCCCATGTTACAGATGAGAACACTGAGGCACAGAGAGATGATATGACTTGACAAAGGTACCCAGTCTGCAGGAAGAGAGGCAAGATTCTAAAGCAGGTCTGTATTTGGCTCCACGGACAAGGCCGCTTTGCTCCCCTGCATGGAGCAGGGGGTACAGGGTGTGTCCTGGAGTTCCTCAGCATTCAGTTAGCTCCACTGCTCTGGCTGGGGTGATTGATATTTTAAAAACTGGTGGAGGGTAGGGAAAAAAATGCTAAAAATAATAAACAGTGATTCAGAGTGAGTCTTCACTTGGGCGGCTACGGGAAACTGGGGGGAAGCAACAGCCTTAGTCACTTTGGAATGACCGAGCCCCTGACTCATGGCAGCAGGTCACGCTGCTCAGGACAGAAGCCAGCACAGCGTTCAGTGCCAAAAGAGCAGGGGAAAGGTCTGGGTGAGGGGGATGGGGATGAAAGGAATGAGGAGCTGGGCAAGAGCCATGTTCTGGAAGTGAGGAAACAGGTTTGTCCTAGTCCCTATAATCACATCCAAGCTCCCGTCGATAGTTCTTCTCTTCCAACCTGAATTCTCTGTATGTGCCAACATATCACCCGCCAGCCAAAGAGGATGACCTGTGATTTCCAGGATGCGGGGTCCTTCCCTTGACTGCCTGGAATGTCCTTGTCCTCTGCCTCAGGTGAGGCACCCCCTCCCCACCCAAACTCCTGCCCCTGGGCCCAGCATGGAGGGCCCTCCTCCCAGGCCTTCCCTCAGGCCTGCAGCTCTGAATTCAGCCCCTCATTCCTCAGGTGCTTGTGGAGCACATGCTGTGTGTCAAGTTCCAAGTTCGATGTGGAAATCCCACGATGTATTAGACACAGTCTCGTTCTCAGGAAACTTACACCGAGTGTCTGTGCCATGAGGGAATCAGGCACAGGGTCTTGACAAGAGTCTCTACAAAAAAAGGGCTGTGATGTGGGGAGCCCAGGGCACTGCAGGGGGCTCTAACCCATGCTAGGAACCGGAGGGGGGTGGGCTCCCTGGGGCAGGTGAGGTTTGAGTTGAATCTTCAAGACTAGGAATTCATTAAGGAATGTTGGGGATGGATTGGGGAAGAATATAGAAAAATTGTTCTCTCTTCTAAGCTGCCAGAAACAAAATCACAGAGCTGAGGGTTTTGCTCATCAGTGGTATAGCTCTTGCCTAACATGTTCTGGGTTTAGTCCTCAGCAATTAAAAAAAAAAAAGTAGGCAGGTAATAATATATGCTTATTGTATATAAAGGGAGGGGAGATGAAAAAAAAAACACATAGAGTTAAAATAAAAGCCTCAAAAATCCTTTTAAAACTTTGGAATAATTCTTCTAACCCTGTTTCTTTAAATATATATGTCTAGACATACATTAAAAATACCCAAAACATGTTCATCTGTTTTATAGGTTGTTTTTCACATTAACAATATATCCTAGAATCTTTCCAGGTTTATAAATATTAGTCAACAGAACACAAAGGTCACGTCTGATCTCGCCTGAGAGGGGCTTTGTTTGGCTAAGGGAGGTGCTGGAACATTCTGAATTTGCACACCTAGCATGGGGGAATGCGCTGGTCAGTTCCCGTGGCCCCGCCTCCCCTTGTCTTCCATGAATGAGATCTGCTTCCCCAGCAGATCAGGCATTAGCATTTTGAGCCCCTAATCCTCAGCCTTGGAAATCCAGGATCGGATTGGACTGACATGGCATCTTACCTGTGCTTCTCTTTTATCACTGCCCCTTTCCAGCCCCGACAGTGATTGATGGCACAGCTGCTGCCCTCTCTCCTCACCTGTGGGAGTCTCAGATAGGGAGTCTGCATCTGGTGCTGCTCTCCCTCCTCCCCTCTCTTCTGTCCCTCGCTGAGCCTGGCATAGCCCCATAGTGGCTCCTCCAGTTGGAGGTCACTAAACATTTGATGAAGGGATGAAGAAGGAGAGCTACAGGTCAGGGCTTGAGGTGAGATGCCCCCCCCCCCATCCTGCAGCCAGATCAAGGTCAGGGGCTCCAGAGTAAGCCTGCCTGGGGTCAGATCCCAGGGGAACACTTACTAGGTGCTGTAGTTTAAATCTCAAGTGTCACTCAAAGGCCCAGGTGCTAAAGGCTTGGTCCTCACTGGGCGCTGCAGGGAGGTGGTGGACGTTTTAAGAGGTGGGCCCGGTAGGAGGTCATTGGGTCTTCAGGAGCAAGGTCCCTGAAGGTGGTTGGTGAGACCCTGCCTCTTTGTCTTGCTGTCTGTCTCTCACATCCCAGCCTTGAGGCGAGCAGTTTTGCTCTACCACATATTCCCCACCCTGAGGAGCTGCCTCCACACAGGCTCCACGGCCACAGGGCCACGGATCACCGACTGAAACCTCTAAAACTGAGCCACAGGAAACCTTTTCCTTTTATAGGCTGGTTGTCCACGGTGTTTGTAGCAGTGATGGGAGGCCGACCAGCTGGTCTTTCCATGCTTCAGTTACTGGTGCCCATTGTGCTTGTCTCACCGGGGGACCCTGAGGGTTCACCCCTCCAGTCAAAGACCTTAGAGCACAACCCAGCACACAGCACAAACTCGAGCTGCCGTTTTCCTTCTTCCCACCCCTGTTGGCTCCTGTGTGAGCTGTGACTCTCAGCTTGTCTCTGAAGACGACTTTCTTTTTTCTCACCTTCCTCTCCTTCCTATTCCTGGGACACAGGCTGTCACTGTGGAGAGGTTTCTCTGGCCAGTCCCCAACTGACCAACAGGGATGGGTTCTCATTTCTTCAAAGAAGGATACTGAGAGTATGACCCGCAGTTTCCAAGTCTTTGAAAATACTTGGATTAGATGATGGGGGGGCATATTTTTCTATAAAGGGCCAGAGAGTAAATATGTTAAGTTTTTGGGTCACAGAGTCTCTGTGGCAACCACTGAGTCCTGCCCTTATAGCATGAAGGTGATCATAGACAATATGTTAAGTAAATGGTCATGGCTATGTTCCAATAAAGCTTTACTTACAAAACATGGCCAGCCAGATTTGGCCAGTAGGTCATAGTACCCTACTCACAGGCCTGGGTAGATCAATTACAAATCCATGCAGTCAGAATCTGTGGCCTCCTCTCTTGCTCTGAGACCTAGAGAAGCTCCTTCCTTACCACAGACTCCAGTTTTATTATTTATCAATATAGGAGATTAGGACAGATAATTTCCAAGAGCTCTTAGGTCTCTAAAAATGTCATAATTCTGTAATTGCTAAAACTATGGGACTCTGGGCCAGCCATGAACCTCTCTGGACCTCAGTTTTCTTCTCTGTAAAATTAAGGGGTACAGGGATTAGTGAGCCCTGGCCACAGCCTAGTAACAGCTGGGGGGCTGGAAGGCCCCTGCTTTTGCTCTAAGGTGAGCACACCAACTGTAGCCAAATGCTGGCCTTTCCTACTGCACCGCCCCTACCCCTGCTGCCTGGGAGCTCTGCAAGCTGTCACCCCAGGTCGGGCCAGTATTCAGCCAGGCTCCTGATGCAGTCAGGTGGCTCTTGGCTGCATTGCTAGCTTGGAAATCACTCTGCGGTCAGACTGCAACAACCAAATCTATCACTCCAGGCACTCAGATGAGATTGCACCAGGCCTCAGAGGCCTGCGTGGGCACACCCGTGTGGAGGTCCCCACACCATAAGGCCAGCTGGTGGGCCTCTTTGTGGCTGGCATCCTTAACTGAGCCCCTCAGAGTCTTTCCTGTGCTCTTGGTGTGGCTAACACACACACACACAGACACACAGACACACACACACACACACACACACACACACACACACCCCTGTGCCGGGCACTCTCATGGCTTTTACATCCTAGGAAATGTCTTTAAGAGCTAAGGAGAGTCAGGAAGCTCTTCTGACCCAACCAAATGCTGCTTTTATCCTCATAAAATAGGAGGCCAGCTTCTCTGGCGTGACCCACAACGATGCAGTCCTTAGAAGATGAATCGAGTCACCAGTGGGGAACCGCAGCATCCTTGTGGCCTGACCACTGAGGGACAGGCCTGGGGCAGCCTCGCTTCACTGGGAGCCGAGGTGCCCACAGCAATGACACCAACATCAGCCAGGCAACTCCACCCGGCAGATGCCTCCACCCCACAGAGCCTGTGACGTCCTCGCCTTCCCTGGGGTACCAGGATAACAAAGGCCATGTCCCAGCACTATTGTACCACAGGGGAGGGCCGGAAACCAAGCTGCAGGAAGCTTGTTGCTATGGTTTCCTTGAGTGCACTGCCATAGAAATGCTTTCTAATTTTTTTTAAAAAGAGATTTCTGTTTTTATTTTTTTCCTTTTTTGTTCTGTGTGTGTGTGTGTGTGTGTGTGTGTGTGTGTGTGTGTGTGTGTGTGTATGTATGTGTTTCAGGGAGAGGTAAAGAGGGAAACACTTATTTCAATATTTACTATAAGCTAGGCATTGAGATAGGCTTAAATCTGTACAGCAAATAACTGGGCTTGGTAAGTATTTTCTCCATTTTGCAAATGAGGATATGGAAGCACAGAGGAACTAAGACACTTGCTCACAGACACACAGCTGGAAGATGGGTGAGCCAGTTTTGACCAAGATCTCCATACTCCACCATCTGTTCCCTTTCCCAGACAGGAGATCCTGTGACCCAGAGTACTGTTGGTATGAGGTCAGGCTCTGCAACAGGGAGTGGGATAGAGGAGCAATGGACTAGGGTAGGGGTCAAATGAAAGAAATCATCCTGCTAAGGAATGAGGCCTGGAGGCTTATGATAGTATAAGGCTCTCAAGGGGTGGGGAGAGTAGAATTTGGCATCCAAGCATCTAAGAGTGAGATGTATTATTACCCATTAAAAGACTTTGTTTTCACATCTGTAAGATGGGTACAGTAATCAGATACGCCTCATGAGGTTGTTGGAAGGATTACGTGAGACTTTTTTGAGAAGGACACATGTATGTTAAGTCTTAAAAGAGAACTGGGAGTTGATCCAGGGAGAGGTGGAGAGGGGACAGAGTGGGAGGAAGGAGGAGCACCTGTCGAGCCAGCAGGGATCTTTCTCCCCACCCCACCCCACCCCCAGTGCTGGGGACTGAACCCAGGGCCTCACACGTGCCAGGCAAGCACTCTACCAACAAAGCCACACCTCCAGCCCTTGTATAAACTTTATTTTGAGGCAGGGTTTTGTTAAGTGGCCAAGGCTGGCCTTACACTTGTAATCCTCCTGCCTCAGCCTCCCCAGTGGCTGGGATTATAGGCATGTACCACCGTGCACAGTGACTTCAGGGCATTTTTGAAACCTGTGATTAAAGTGTATATCCGTGGCATAGAGGTAGGATGAGGGATGGAGTGGAAATGAGGGCTGGGGCTGAGTAGTGTAGTGCTCTATGCCAAGGATCCCAGAGGTCACTGTCTGCTGGGGCAGGAGAAGGAGCCACCAACAGTGGCCAGGAGGCACACTCGCAGGTGCAGGCTGGTAGGGCTGGCTCAGAGGAGCCACCCCATTGCCGACTCTTCCTCCCTGCGAGGCTCCTGAGGCCCTGGATGGAATTTTGGCTTGAACACTGAAGTAGTGTGTCCTTAAGGAAATCACTTCACCTCTCTGATCCTCCTTGCCTGGATCCCCTACTTTAAACCTCACCACAAGGTGATCAAACTGTTCCCCAATGAGCAGAGGCTGGGGCTGGGGTTGTGGCTCAGTGGTAGAGCGCTTGTCTAGCATGCATGAGGTACTGGGTTCATTTCCCAGGACCACATAAAACTAAACAAATAAATAAAGGTATTGTGTCCATCTATAACTACAAAAAAATGAAAAGAAAATGTGGTATATATACACAATGGAATATTACTCAGCCATAAAAAAAGAATGACCAATGAGTAGAGGCTCAGATGAGGAAACTGAGGCTCAGAAAAGTTCTATGACAGATGTGAACCCAGGCAGGTTCCCATATAACTGTGAGCTCTGAGGACGGGGGACACAGGGAAGACGACACAGTGCGCCAGGTGGAGGCGGGGCTGGGAAGATTTGTGTCTGTGCAGAGAAGGGAAGAGTTGCTCAGGAGCTTATCCTCATGTCCCTGTTGTGCATGAAGCACCATTGAGTGGAGATGAAAACAGGGACGGGGCTGGGGTTGGGGCATGATGACCCTCAGGCCTGCTTCCAGGAAAAGGTGACTTTGTTTGATGCAGGGTCAAGGTTACAGGTGAGTACGGGCCAGTAGAAAAGATGTAGAGGAATAGGCTGACACTTGAGCCAAGAGCTCCGTCCACATCTCCAGCGAAGGCTCTTGGCTGCATGGCCAGGCCTGACAGCCACGGAGCTGCTGATTCTTAATTATCTCCATGGCCCTAAAAGGTTGCTCGGCTTGGAAGGACCACCTGGCCCCGAGACACAGCAAAATGGACTGTCACAAAAACACAGCTGGGGAGGGGGAGAGACGACGGAAGGGGGGCAGATCTCCATCTTCCCAGGTCTGCTGTGACCACAGTCTTGCCACCCAGGCCTCAGGGAATCCTAAGACCCTGCCCCTAAGCCCTGGAGGCTCTCGTTCACCGAGATGCTTAGATTGAACCCACCATGGAAACAAGGAGGAGAAAGAAGTAAACCCAGGGCTCCCGCGTATGGGTTGTTTAAACAAAGTCGGAAGACAAGGCGCAAACATTTCCACCTTCCGTCTACATCCATTTACAGGATTCCTAAAAAAATTGATGATTGTGTCAATCAATGTCTCCTCTTCCCCCCAGTTAAGACTCCACTGTGAGAAGATTACCATAGAAGGTAGTGCACAGGAAATCTGTTCTCACAGGGTACTGAAAACAAACTCCTCTGGCTGGAATTTTGGCTTGAACACTGAACTAGTGTGTCCTTAAGGAAATCACTTCACCTCTCTGATCCTCATTAGTTTCCTCATCTGCTAAATGGGCATGATCACAGGATCTAATTCTTAGGATTGGTAGAAGAGTTAAAACGCTGGGTGTAAGGTACCTAGCTCATTGCCTGCCTCAAGCAGGTGTTCAATAAACACAGACATATATGAGTGTATTTATATATGTGTGTGTGTATATATATATATATATATATATATATATATATATAGCAATATATGCATATATATGCAATATATTGCGTATATATGCAATATAACATATATTGCATATAATGTATGCGATATAACATATATTGCATATAATGTATGCGATATAACATATATTGCATATAATGTATGCGATATAACATATATTGCATATAATGTATGCGATATAATATATGCAATATGCTGGGGATTGAACTCAGGGGCTTGGGCATGCAAGGCAAGCACTCTACCATCTGAGTTACATCCCCAGCCTAATATATGAGTATATTAATAAAGTACAAAGCAGTTTCTGGTTCTGCAAATGGAGAATTCTATTTACTGCTGTCACAGGTCAGTTGTTCAGAAATTCCTTCTGCAGTAATGGTGCTCAGCCTTTGCTATGAGTCCTCTTCTCCTTCTTTTCCTTGCCTCTGCTGCTCAGGGGTTCAGTGCCAAATTTAGTGTTTTACCCAATTCTTGGGCTATGGAAGGAAGTTTCTGGCTTTTCTTTCTTTTTATCAGCCGTATTCTCTGCATGCAATTTGTTTCAAAGTGCTTCAAATTCTTTTTGAAGGAAGGCCCAAAGCAAACAAACATGTAAACACTCACAAATGTCTATTCCATGCCATGGTGACTCTTTCCTGTCCCTCTCCCTGTCTCTGAGACCTAAGTCCTCTGGCTTGCAGAGGGCCATGGGCTGCCAGCTGGGAGCTGCACCCCCTGGCTCCTGGTCTCCACTGTCTCTGGAGCTGGTTGGTGTGGGAAGTGACAGTTTTCAATTCCTCTTAAGCTCCTTTTTCATGCTTTTCTGCCACTGAGTCTGTGACAACTCCCTTAGGGCCAGCTGTCTGCGCCCATGCCCTGGGCCAAGCAGATGAGAAGGAATCACCATTTGCAAGACATTTGCCAAGGGCCTGTTGACTCCTGGAGACACCCGCAGGAGGCAGGTCCTGCTATCATATCCACTTTACGGGTGGAAAACACACTGTTGGAGAATTAGAGTAACTTGTTCCACCCGGATCAGTTGGTGGCAGAGCCAACACAGAATCCATACTGAAGACAGGGTCCCTTTGACCATCCTGGATGCCTGGGTAGACCTATCTCACTGCTAAGGTTTTGTGTTAGTCAGCTGTTTGTTACTATAACAAACACTTGAGACAATCAACTTCTAGAGAAGAAAATGTTATTTGGTTCATATTTTTAGAGGTTTCAGTCCATGATATGTTGGTCCAGTTGCAAGTCAGTTGCCAAGGGCCTGTTGACTCCTGAAGACACCCCCCTAGGAGGCAGGTCCTGTTATCCTACCCACTTTATGGGTGGAAAATACACTGTTGGAGAATTAGAATAACTTGTTCCACCCGGGAGAATGGAAAGAAACAAATTTGCTCACCTCAGGGCCAGGGAGCAAAAGAGAAGGAGGAGAGGGTTGGGGTCCCACACTCCCTTCAAAGCCATGTCCAATCCAGTGACCTCAAGACCTCCCACCAGGCCCTATCTCTTCAAGGTTTCACTAAATCTCAATAGCATCCCACTGGGGACTGAGCCTTTAGCACACGGATCTTTGGGGGTACACTTAAAACCTAAACTATAGCAGGGCTGTACCTAGATCTAGGCTCTGTGATTTGATGAGAATAAAAAAATATGGAGAGCAGATTAAACAACCACGTATCTCCTAAATATCTTAAGCACCGAATCAGGACCTGACATGGGGCTGGGGATGGTAGTAGAAACTGTTCAATGCGCTCTATTTTTATGGAGCACCTACTATGTGATAGGTGCCATTTTGAGCATCCTCCACTTGGAGCCCCCCCTTCTCCAATAATCACCCTAGGAAATCCCTGTTCCCATAATGCTCTGCGGCATCCACCTCTGTTATAGTAGCCTATTTGTGAGCGTCTGTGCCTCTGGACAGGGTGTTCTCTGAGGACATGGGACATGCTTTATACAGGCTCACATTTCCCGCACATACAGCAGTGCTGTGTTCTAGCAACGCTTCTGAAGTTTTGCTTATCTGAATCAAGAGAGAGCAGACTATGTCCTGTCTGTGGGTCAGATCCAACCCCTGGTCCCTGAATTAACAATGACTTGTACATGTTTAGAGGACTGTAAACAAATGAAAGAAGCATGAAACTAGGTGACAGAGACAGCCCATGGCCCTGTGAATCCTTGAATACCACTCTCTGGCCCTTTATGGGAAAGAAATAAACTCCCGCTCCAAACTATTGAAGCTAAGTCTTGGGGGTAGACAGGGCCGTGTTGCTAAGGGAGCAATGGAGGTTTGAGGACTCAGTCTGATGCCCCAGAGCCTAGCTGGCCACAGGTTCCTGAAGGCATAGGGGAGGAGGCAAACGTCAGCAACCTGAGGTCGGAGCAAAGTGGTTAGGGAGAGAGTTCACGGAGAAAACTGAGTTCAAAGGTGAATGGAGTTTCCAAAAAACATCCCAAAATCAAAGTGAGTCCCGCTGAAGGATGGGACGTTGGCACTGAACAAGAGGAGGTGATCCACATGGAGAAGTTGATATCTGAGAAATCACACCATATGTTATGGGGTAGGGGATATATATGCAAGCATGATCATTCACCCATCAATCAATGGGAGCATCTTGTGGAAGGAGGTTTTAAAGCACGAGCCAGTTGTGGGTGAGACAAGAACCATCAATTCCCAAACAAGGCAAATCCCAAGAGCTAGATCAGAGACACATGGCCAGCAGCTCCGACTGACCAGTACCCTCTTTAAGGATAGGCTCCCACATGGCTTCAAACCGCCTCCCAACCAAGCTCTTCCCTCCGCTCGTTTGGCCTAGAGGTAGGAGCTGGTTGGCCATCCTTAGAACAGTCTTAGTCCCAGATTCTTGGCACAGCAAAGGTGTTAGGGAGATGTTCCCGCCAGGACTGGTCTAGCCAGGTGGGTGCTTGGGAAGGCGGGGCTGGAAGGACTCCTGGGGTTCTTCCATTAGCTGCGCTGGCATTCCAAGGGGGCCGGATGAACCAGATTGTGGCTACCGAGGAAGACAGGGTGTCATTATTTATCCACACTAAGTGCCCCACGGTTGTTATTTCTTTATTAATAATTTCCTGTGGGCTCCGAGATGCCCACAAGCCACGGCGTCCCCTCATTGGCTGCTCCTGCCTCCTCTGTGGCCCAGCTGCAGCTTCAAAGTGCGGCCTTTCTTTGTGCACAGAGGGACCAGGTAATTAGCACCCGCCTCCTCGCTTCCTCAGGTGAGTCAGAGAGGTGCTTGGTCAGCAGCCCCTTTTCCAGGCCTGGCCTTTGAGGACTTGGGACACACTCAGCGACAGACCGGGCGGCCTTGGATCAGGAGCCATAGCGTAGCTGCAGCCTTCCTTTCGTGTGACAGAGGAGAGCTTACTGCGCTCTCAAAGGAAGAGGCCTCCTGGGCCAGTATTTGTTGCACTCATACTGCAGGTAGCCTCCGTGGGAGACACAGGGGACAGGGCACTGCAGAAAAGGGGCCTTGTCCCCTTCCTCTTGGAGCTCAGAGGGACTCCAATCAGGCTGTGACTGTCCGGGGAGTTTAGGGTGAGGTGAAGAGGCAGCAAATCCAGACTCTGGGAGCCCAGGGAGTCTTGCTAGAGGAGCCGAGGGCCACGCAGGACACGATGGATGAGTGGGAGCTGCTGGGGTGAGGTGCAGATGTGGGGGAAGAGGGGAGAGGGTGCGGGAGTCGAGGGGAGACACAGTGTGTGCGGCTCACTGTGGGCCTGGGGTTCAGAGAGGCTGGAGCACAGACTGCCAGGTGGACTTGATGAGGAGCCTGCGAGTCTGCGAGTTAGTGAAGGCCAGCGCTGGGTCATGTGCCAGGCTGGATGCTTAGGACCTTCTCCCAGTGGCATTGGCTGTCCCATGCAGGGAGTGATGTGATCAGATTAGTCTTTTGGAAACATTTGAAATGTAGATGCCCGGTGGTATTCCATGTTTGACTTGTATGGCGTCACCCTGGACCAAGAAGGAAGGAGTTCTGCTCCACCACGGGCTACCATGACCAGTTGGAGCCACTCATGGACACTTGGCCTAGGAAGGGTGTGGAAGAACATGGAATTTGCCAATAGGAAAGGGAGCTGGTCAGGGCCAGACCTTCTAACTGACCTCAAGCCACTCCCAGTTACCTCTGGCTTACTTGGGCCCTGTCCACAGGGCTGAGCGCCACTGCAGATAGCTCTCACCATGGAGGAGTGAGAAGGGGCCTGGGAACAGCATGGGACCCAATGCTTGACACTTGGTAGGTGATCTGTACAGGGGAAGATACCCAGCTCTTGCACTGTGCTTCATATACACTAGCCTGTTTAATCATCCCTGGGAGAGAGGTACTGTTGCCATCCACAGATGTTAAAACTGAGGCACAGAGGAGGCATGTAACTTGCCCAAGACTGCACAGCCAGTGGAGGATGGAGCCATTTTAACTGGATGAGTGAAAGAAGGAAGAAAGGAGTGAGAAAGGCCATCTGAGGCTTAGGAATAGAAAAGTATTCAGTGAGGGGAGAAATTAATGAGACAAAGAGGGTGACAGTGAGGGTAGGCATTGACATGGTTCTTCCTGTGGGGAGTGGACAGTGAAGCCCATCTTGCAAACATCCTGGGCAACTAGATGAGATTTCTACAGAAAAGCCCAGTCCAGCTTCTAGTACCCAGAATGGCTTCACAAATCAGGCTTCTCTTGCAGTTGATGCACCTGTTGGAGCTATCCCCCCTTCTGATTGCCATGTGTGGCTGTCACCTGTCCATCCATCCATCTGTCCATCCATCTGTCTATTCTTCTTCATTTTACTGGAATGCCAAGAGGATGGACGAAAGAGAAAAGTCCGGGGTTTCCTAATTATCTCCCATAGTTCTGCAGCATCGAAGGAAACGCTCAACCAGAATGAGTCAGGATATTATTCTCAGTGGCATGCATTTGGCCTCCACGGAAGTCTCATCTCCTGGGGAGACAGCCAGGGAGCCAGAGCCTCACCTCTGATTTCATGAGCAGGTGAGTTGGAGGGAGAGGGCCTGAGTGCTGAGCAGCCACAGCTAGGTCACCAGGGCAAGGTGGCTCAGCGTCCCTTCAACTTCAAAACAGGGATGAGTCAAGGGCTTGAATTAGGACAGACAGGAAGAGGCAGACTCCACCCTGGACTTGAAATGATGGGAGATCATCATCGAGCTATAAACACACTTCAAATCACAGGGCTGTAGAACCCAAGGTTAGTTTTTAAAATGATGGATGGAAATGACACTTAGTAAGAGATCTTGGGTGATGCCACAGAGAGTGCTCTGTTGGACACTCCAAAACGCTTCCCTTCCTGCTCTTTCCCCTGATCCTTCATCTCTCAGGAGGGTCCTGCTTTGCCAGTGTTGTCCCCTTGACCAGGGAGGAGAGGGGCAGGAAGAGGTGATGAGCCTATGGATCTGGTCTAGGGAGTCCGGGAAGCTCTGGCTAAGACACACTCCAAGGGAACTTAGAAGTGTAAGGGCAGTAGACAGGGGTGCTAAAAAAAAAAACCTAGCAAGTAAAACTGTGGATTTTAAGTGTCTTTCATGGTGGGAAAGGACTTGATTTATGTTGAAATTCCTTTTGACCTCTGAATTGTTTTCTTGTAAGTATGACACTATTCTAGGCCCTAAATCCATGAACTAGTGCTCCACAAGCTGTGTGCTTTTAGCTAACATCAGGGTAAAGAAGTCTATATACGTACCAGTGCTTGCTAGTGAATTCTCCAGTTCCTCAGAGGTTAGGCATAGACTTCTTTCCTCCCTCCCTTCCTTTTTTCTTCCTTCTTTCCTTCTTTCTTTCTTACTCCACAAGCTGTTAACAAGCACCCAGTATGTTCCAGGCCCTGTGCTGGGCACAGGGGATCAGGGTGATCACTCCTCCAGCCCTCCGAGTCCCAGTCCTGGGCCCCACAACACATCAACTGAGTTGCCTTCTCATATTCTCCCTTTCTCCTACCTCCTGTGCCTCCCAAACATACTCCTAGGTACCAGTTATTCCTGCTGGTGTCCTTTGGCCTGAATAAGTCTCCAACCTTCCACAGGTGCCCATGGTCAGATGCCACATTGTAGGTAATAGTTCACATGTCTCTCTTCTCTGCCTGACCCTGAACATCTCAAGGATAAGGTCTTACTGAGCTTTCACTCACCAGAACCCAGTACAGAATCTGACCCAGAGCAGGTAGCAGTGAACAATGGCTAAACTTCTGAAAATATGTATCATCTATCAGTCAGCAAATAAGAACAGGTGCATGTTCTGTGTGAGGCCCCCATGCGGAGGTCCCAGCAGTGGTTGAGGTGGACCCCATCACCATCTCACAGAGCTAGCAGCTTCTTGGGGGAGATTGGCAATGAGGACAAAAAGAGGGGTTGACTCTAGTCTGGGGGTGGGGGAGTTGGGTGGGGTGGGAGAGAGTCTGGGGAAGGACTTATGGAGGAAGTGACATTTAAATCAAGTGGGAATTATCGAGAATCAGCAACTTTCAACACTGGTTGCATGTAAAAATAACCAACCCGCCGGGAAATACAAAAATACTCGTGTCAGGCCTCACTCCAAAAATCCTGATGCTATTGATTTGGGATGAGACCTGAACATCAGGATATTTTTTAAAGCTCTTTAAATGGTTCTAAGGTGAAAGGCCAGAAAGAGTCTCATTAGGTTATAAAAGGGTGGGGGTGGAGGTAGGGGTGCACTGAGCAAGAAACAGCCTCAGCCATCATGTGTGAAGGTCTCAGCGTAGTCTAGAACTAAAAGAAGCACAGTAGGGTGGGGTTGAAGTTGGAAAGGAAGCGCCACCTCAGCCTTGGCCAACAGGATCTACCAAGTATCATGATGCTCCAAGTCCTACAATCTAACAGGAGCCTACTTGGCTACGGGGGAAAGCAAACATGTAGGACTCAGGCCACCCAGCCCAGGTATCCTTGTGAGAGTTGAAAGACTGGATTTTAAGTCTCTTTCATGGTGGTAAAGAACTTGATTTATGTTGAAATTCCTTTTGACCTCTGGAGTGGGTTCTTCTAAGCATGACACTATTCTAGGCCCAGAGGTCATGAACCGCTGCTTCACAGGCTGTGTGCTTTTAGCTAACCCAGGACTGGGTAGCATTCTCTGCTTCATTCAGACTGCTGGAGGAGGAGCTATGAATAACTTCAGCCAGGTGGGGACTATGATGTCACCACCAGGGACTGATTTCTGCAAAGGCTCAACACGGCCTTTCTATGCCAATCCCAGATATTGATGATGTGCATCTGGCATTCATTGTCTGGGTTGGGCCCTGCCCCAGACTGGCAGAATCAGAATCCCAGCTGGTGGGACTGAACCACCCTGTGAAATATTAGAAGCCAGCAGACAGAGTGGAAAGAGAAACAGATTCACATTCTGTCCCTGCTACTTACTATTTGAACCTGCACAGTTATTTAACCTCTTGGAAACTGTTTTATTTGCAGAAGGTGGTGTGTAATACCTCACTTGTAGGCACGTGGGGGACTTGAAACTTACAACGTGAAGGGGTCATGGCCCGGGATACAAAATCTTAGGGTGGCCGTGGGAGGATGATGGAGAAGATGATGGTAATCACATTTCATTCTTTGAAAAAAAATGTTGTGATTCATAATCCTAGAATGAAACCATCTTCAACTGTCGTTGTAATTGACCATAAATATCATACTCATTTCTCATAGTTTGGTTTATTAATAAAAGGTCCTTATGAGAAGAGGGATAAGAACATGAAGCCAAATGGTTCATTATGAAGTGAATTCAATCAGCCAGTTCCACTCCTTCAAGAGGCAAGAACCTCATAGGGCTCTTACGTATATTGGGTTTAATATGAGCAAAACCTTTTTCAGATGAATATTGACACCTCCATTTTACAGAAGGCAGTTCCTTAGAAAACGGAGCCACAGGGCTTTTCCTGGACTGAGCTTCCTGGAGGGAGGTGTGGTGGGGAGGAGGAGGGACTCCCGAGCTGTCAGGAAGCTCCAGCAGGGATGTCAGTCAACAGCCCCCTCAATGCCATCTGTTCCTTGGCCTCTGCTGCCTGGAAACACATTGGCTCCAGTCATAGGAGTGCCAGGGACAGGGAGCTGGGGAGAAAAAGAGGATCTTGGCCTGTTCTCTGCAGCCCAGAGAGCCACAGGCCAGGAGCTGCTGTTCCTGAAGTGGGCACCAGCAAGCTCTTGTGTCCTCCAAGTTTGAGTGGTGGCTTTTGTCCTTTTCAAGTAGAGCTGATCCCCACAGTGGCTATGCATTTGTCCAATCCTTAGCCTCAGACTCTTGGGCCTGGGGTTACCTCTTGCTCATCTGCTCCCACGGGAAATGTGACATAGGTAAAAACACACTCCTTGTCTTTGAGTCTCACAATACCTAGGATTGAATTCCAGCTCTACTGCTTACTCACTAGCTGTGTGACTTAAGCTCCTAAATTTCTCTGAGCTCTGGTTTTTCTTCTGAGGAGTGGTGGTCGTTAAACAACTGCTCTAAGAATGGAATATGAGCTATAAAAATGTTTAACACATGGCAAGCATACAGTCAGTGCTCAGTAAATGTTCATCCACGCCTCTCCTTGCTTGAGTAGGTGGAGTTGACATTCTCTTCCACAGAAAGGGCTTTCTGGCACCTTGAAGCCCTGAAGGTGTAGCTAATGGGTCAGACTCAGGTGGGCTGAGGCCCCAGAACTGGGTGGTACTGACATTCAGTTTCTGCTGAGCTTCAGAGCTCTATCACCTGCCCCCTTTCAAGGCTTGCTGGGAGCTGGAAGCATGGGGGACTCAGCTCCTGTTCTGGGAGAGTCGTTTCTCTGGACTGTTACTATCACATTGGCTTGGAGAGTGCTTCTCCCATAAATGGCTCTGAATTAAGCTTGGACTCATGACCTCCCCATTAATATCCTGCAGACCAGTCATCCTCAGGCAGGGATATGAAACATGACTACTGAGAGCTCAGGGATAGCAACAGGGAAACACAGGCAGTCCCAGGAAACCAGCGGATCTGGTTCGTCTTCAGTTTGAAGTCCCAGATGACTGCTTCGCTGCCCAGCTGTGGGACCTGCAGCCACAGGATAAAGGATCAACTCTGTCTTTTCACTCAAAAGAGCCTTCAGCCCAAAGAGCCAGGGCTCAAAAAGAGGGAGGCCCAGAGCTAGGAGTTAATTTCAGCCTAAGCCCCCCCCCCCCCCAATGATCAAGTTCTAGTTTCCTCCAATAACTGAGATTGGATTTTGACTTCCTTTGAGGGCAATCTGGTCCCCTGCCTGTAAAGTTATGGAAGCCCACAGGAGGAAGGAGGGAGGCTTTGTTTCATGCAGGAAGGCCAGATCAGCTGGTGGTGGCTTTGTGTAGCTCTGTGCTGTGGGTTCTGGAGCTGTGTCTGGGCTCTGCAGGAAGGAGTCGGTGATGCCGGCCATGGATGTGGGAGTGGGGAGTAGCAGCCACATGCCACATGGCTGTCACCCCTGCCCTATAGCAGAAACCCGTGTATTAGAAGGTGAGTCCACACGCCTAGCATCAAAGGTGTGCGGATGTTATTTTCTGTGCAGCCCTTATGTTCTGCTGAGAACTTTGATGGAATCTGAGGCGGAAGAGGAGGTTAGGAGCAAAGGGCCTGGGGGGATTTAAATTGTTGTCAATAATAAAGGGAGAATATTGGAGTTTCCATGCTTGTCTGGAAGGAAGGAGATGAGGATAAGAAATGAGAGTGGGAAGAAAAAGGAATATGTTCCCAGGACCCTGTGAGGCTGGGGCGCTGTAGGGTAATGCAGCAGACAAAGAGAAGCACAGATCAGCTGGGTGGGAGGCAGGCGACCGCAGGAACTGCAGGGATTAGAAGCTCTGGAGTCACACTGCCCGGAGTCCAATTCTTCAACGCTGCTACTCACCAGCTGTGTAAACTCAGATAAGTTTCTTGTCCTCACTAATCCTCAGTTGTATTTGTAAATTGGACATAACAGGAGTGCCTAATTCATAGGGCTACGAGGATAGTCAAACCAGATAACGTACAAAAATGCTTAGCACAATGCCTAGGATACAATGAGCACACCATAAACATCAGATTTTGTTATTTTTTATTGGTCACACACAATATCTAATATTAACCATTGATATCTAATATTTATATCTAATATTCAATATGAAGTCATTCAATATGAACTCTGAAATACATTTCCTCTCTCTCTGTCCAGTAAATCTTCAGTGCACTCCTTACGTCTATATGTTCTGTGTGAGCTAGACTAAGTTTCCAGCTGAGCAAATATGATACAGAATAGAATCAGTATGGGCAGAGCGGGAAAAGGACCACTCAATTTCAGAGGAGGAGTGTGGGATCTGGGGTCCTGGGTGAATGGCCTTTCCTTTCCACTACCCCAACCAGGAAGTGATTGAAACTGGGGAGAGCTTTGGACCTCCAGAGGGCTGAAATGTGCCACTCAAGCTAATTATAAGCAATCTTCTGAGCCAGGGAGGCCCTAGTTGGAATTTGGGTCACATAAACAAGAAAACGTGATATATAGAGGGGAGAACACCAGGCCAGCCAAGGTGGACAAAGGACAAAGGCCACTTGTTCCTGGACCTGGAGCCTGAGTGAGTGTCTCAGGCATGGGTGAGACAGAAGATGCTGCTGCAGGAATCCATGAGCTGGTGAGGACAGTTTCATCATGAGGAGGTTGATGGAAAGAGGGCTCCTGGGCAGGAATTCCTGGAGTCACCAGCTGTCCAAGGCACACAAAGGTCCCTGGTTAGCTGAGTTCCACCCAGAGTCCGAAAGGCTGAAAGGCAGGTGAGGTGACAATTCCATTTTCTCCTGAATTTGCACCGATCTGATCCTACATACAACGAATGTAGGATCCTCAACCTGTTCCCTATCAGATGTTTGCACCACCTGGCTCATGGAGCCACCCTTGAAGATGTGCCACATCCACCAGTGGACAGTGAGGCCGCCCTGGGAAATGGAAAGTAACTGACCACAGCCATGAGTCTTCTGGAGTGGGATCAGCTGCCAAATGAAATATTCTTCTAACGCACTTTGAACAAGAACCTTCTGGTCTTGGAGGTAGGTAGAAATCTAAAGGTCACCTGATCATTTTGTTTCTATTATCTTTACAATAAACCTGTCTAAAAATGTACATAGAAAGTGACATTTCTCTTTCTCTCTCTCTCTCTCTCTCTCTCTCTCTCTCTCTCTCTCTCTCTCTCAATAAAGAGATGCCATTTAAACTACCATCTAGACCAGATATAGCAGATAGGTGGCTGCTATGTCACTTCCCAGTTCCACACTCATGGTGGACATTGCTAATCAAGCACAGCACTTTTTCCTATTGCATTCTGGCAACCACCAGCAATGGATTGGTTGATGTGTATGTTAAGTGTGATTTGTTTTCTCACTTCAGTCAGGAGACCTGAGTTCCAGTCTGACTTCTGTCATTCATTAATTCTATTATATGCAGGAAATGTCAAATGCCCTATCTCACCACAGATTATTATTTGAATTGGATGGATACAATGAAAACAAATGAAATGGACCCCATTAATTGTCAGGCTTTGCCCAACATTTTCACACTTGTTCTCTCATTTAGTATAATAACTGCCCACACTGTGCATAATGTCCTCATTTCTTCACACACTTAGGATACTGGGACACAGGACAGTTAAGGATCTTGTCTCGAACCACACATTTAGTGAGGTGACAAAGCCAGAATTACAACTCAGGTTTGAATTACTACTCAGGTCTGACTGGTCTTTGAACTTCTATTCTTACCTTTACACCTTAGATTCAAGAAGATTTTACACATCAAAATATTGGACAGGCCTTTTATAGTCATGGCATTTTCTTACTTTGAATCATCTTATCGGGTCTAACCTCAAGACTATTTATTACCACAACCATCACCATAAAACAGAAGCAAACCAATCACCAGATACACTTGAGTGGACCAACAAAATGGGGTCAATCTATACACTACAATATATATATATATATATTTTTGCCTCAAAAAGAAAGGAAATTCTGCTATATGCTACAACAATGTACTAATGTAGAATAAATCAGGCACAAAGGGACAAATACCACAAGATTCCACTTACCCGGGTACCTAAAGTAGTCAAACTCAAAGAGAGAGGAGACTGGTGGGTGCAGAGGTGGAGGTATGGGGACAGGGGAGAGTGATGGTTGGATGGGTACAGAGTTTCCATTTATGAATGTAAAGAAGCTCTGGATGATGGTGATGGTTGCCTTAAAATGCAAATGTAATGAATATCACTGACCTGTACAATTAAAATTGGTTTAAACAGTAAATTTCATGTTATATATATTTTACCACAATAAAAGAGTGACACTGCACAAAAGCTCCATTTTCCAGAACATTTACACAAAAACCTTCTGTGATTATTGCTACTGCTCTAGTTAGAATTGCAAATATCTATGTTCTACTGGCCACTCATGCTCAGATTAGAAATCATACTCAGGATTGTAAGCTTATATTTAGAAAGCAAACAGACCCGCCTGTCATTTCGGCAATATGCCTTGTGCAGATTTTCTAGGCTGGTGGCCACGGGCTCAAAAGGCTTGAGGACCCTGAGTCAAGGCGTCTGACCTGGACACAGTTGCGTTATTGCTGGCTTCCCTGCTCATGGGCTGGCCCTCCCCTCCTCCCAGCACCCTGCGGACCTCTAGTCCCTCCTGATGTTGCCGAGCTCCACTTTCTTGCTCCTGGACTCCACATCTTGGTTGTCACCTGAGTGTCAGCCTCAGGGACGTGCAAATCATAATGTCCAGGCCAGGAAGTGGTGAGTGATAGTGGTGACTCATCCCAAGCCACACCAGAAAAGGGACCAGACAGGTGATGGAGAGGGCCAGCCCAGCGGGAACCGCCCCTGGGACGCAGTGGCCTGATGAGGTCAGCATGAAGCCAGCCAGTTTCCCGTGGTCCAGCAGTGGTGTTGGGCCGTCGCTGTGCTGCCTAACCTGATATTTTCTGGGGCGCTGAACCTGTGTTTGCTTTGAGCTGCGTGGCCTGCCAAGCTCATGCTGGGGAAGAGAACACAAGCACAGAGAAAGGGGGATGCCTGGGGTGCACGCTCCTCTCCAGAACATTTTCTTTCCAAACAAGGGTTGTTTGCCTTGAAAGGCTCAATCTCCGAATGGCAAGCAGAGAAATAATCAATAGACCAGTATTAACAATAACTACAATCGTTCATGTAATGCTCGCTTCATGCAGGTATTATTCTAAGCACTTTACACAGAGCAACACATTGAAATCGCACAAAATCCCCGTGAAGTAGAAACTATGATGGCCTCCATGTCACTGTTGGGGAAACTGAGGCCCTCAGGGATTTTTGTCACGTGCCCAGGGTCATACCACTAATGAACAGCAGGGTCAGGATTTGAACTCAGAAAGTCTGGTTTGGGCCTCTCGTCTTCAGTGTCTCAAAGACACTGAGGTCTTGACTAGTGAATCACCCTCGATTCCACCCTCTCTCTCTTGCCTGGGTCAGTCCATCAGCTTGTCTTGTTGATTCTCTCTCCCACATATACCTCCCTTGTGTGCCTGGATACCCCGGGTTACCATCATCCTTCAGTTCTTGCCTGGATTCCTGACATGGCTCTGCTTCTGCTTTGACCACTGTTCTCCTTAACCACTTTCTACCCATGAGCCAAAGCCATCTTTCCATATCAGCAGTCATAGTACATGACCATCAATCACCCTGCCAATGCCCACTTAACACCCTTATCTAGTGCTTCCCAGTGCATCAGACCCCTTCTCAGGGCCCATGAGGTCCTGCTCCACCTGGCCACATCTCCCTTGCTTCCTTTGCTTTGCCTGAATTGGTCTCCAACATTTACCCTCTTTCTGGCCAGCACCTGGTCTTCATGTACATCCATCTGCCTGGATCCTGCTGGCTCATTTTCATCCCAAAGATCTCTGGTTTAAATGCCAACTCTTTACTGTCACCTTCCTTGACCCACTATATAACTCGATTCTCCTGTTTCCAGTCGTCACAACTTGAATTCACACACAAACATTTCTTTATTTTTTTTTCTTTATTTTCTACTGATCCCACTGGACTAGAAGTATCATAAAATCCGGGACATCTCTATTTCGTTCACTAAAGTATTTCCAGAGCACAGTGTTAAAAGGGTAAAGCACATTTGAGCTGCTAAAGATGTGTTTGTTGAATGCTGGTTTCTGTCTCCCTAGGACAGAAATTATTACCTAGCCTCAACTGAATATACTTGATTCTAATGTCAGCACACTGCCAGGACTCACCCAGACCCAGAGACCTTCTTCTGCTCAATGAGGGGATCCAAGGGTCTGAAGTCTATGTTCAAAGTGCTCAGCGAGAAGCATCCTCGTGGCCAGCTCCACCTCTGACTATATGGCATGGGTCTGATGCTGTGCATGGTCAGTGGTTCAAAGTTTGGACACTAGTATCAGGCAGGGACCTTTCAATATTCTGGCTCCTCTGCTTTCCAGCTCTGTGACCTTGAACATATACTCTCTAAGGGTCTTCGTGGATTTTAATACTCAGATTTATACCCTCAGCCTTTCCCCTCTCTCTGAATCTGTGGAACTAACTTCCTACTGCACAGCACCCCTTGGATGTCTAGAAGGTGTCTCACGTGCATCACAGGCAAGAGAAACCTCTCAATTCTCCTATCTGCGTGACTGGGTTTGAATCTCAGCTCTGCCTCCCCAACAAGTCCCCCCACTCCCGACCCAGTGCTCCAGCTGAATAAATGGTGCCTCCTGCCACCCAGGGGCTCGGGCAGAAAGCCTAGATGATATTCTTGATCCTTCTTTCTCACACACCCTACATCCAAATCATAACCAATACTGTCAGCTTCATCTGCAGATTATTCCCTGAGTCTGATGGCTTCTTAGCTCCTTCCCAGCTGTCACCAGGGCCCAAGGCACCATAGTCTTCCCCACAGCAGGCCTCCTCCAGCAGCCCCCAGGGGTGCAGATTCTGAGTCAGAGGGTCTGGCGGGGGATGGGATTAAAGGTCTGTTTCTAACAGGACCCCAGTTGATATGGGTGTAGCCAGGTCCCCAGGCTCATCCCTTGACTGTCCTCCTCCTTCCTCTTGCTCTTTACTCACCCATTAGCAACCAGAGATCACACTAAACATAAATCAGATCAAATCACTCCCTACTCAAAAGTCCCCAACATGCCCCCGAAAACCTGGCATGACCTGGCTCTGACTCCCTCCCCAACCTCACGTCTGTGCATCTCTCCCTCCCTCACTGCACTGTGCCACAGTGACCTGCTTTCTGTTCCTCAAACACCAAGCTGCCTCCTGCCTCAGGGTTTTAAGCATTTGCTGGTCTCTGCCAGATGGGTGCTGAGCTGGAGAATTCAGTAAAGCCCGATGCTCCCTCCATGAAAGCACGTGGGACAGGATCCCTGGAAGGGTGGCCTTGGCTGCTGAGAACTGGCCCAGGAGCACCTCCTGCCGCCATCCTCCCAGAAGGAGTACTCCTGGTGTCCCTCTCAGTGCTCTGCATTTTGTCATTTCTGTTTCCTATCTAGAGAGAACCCTGACTTGAAGCCGTGACATGAGATAACCACAGTACAGCAAGGCCCGTTGACACTGCCGGGCCCCAGCAGGGAAAGGCCTTCCGGAGTCCAGTGTCCCCGAAATGAACCCAGCTCGCCGTGTCCCATCAATGCATCAAGTCAGCCGCACTCTTTATTCTCCCCCCAGGGCCAGAGGAGTGCGAGGCTGCTAACTGATCTCTGTAGTCACCCCTAAAATTTTTCTGTCTGTTCATCCGGGTGAAAGGCAGAGCAAGGGAGTGTCTGTGCCCTGGAGCTCTGGTATCAGTCTACTCAGGCTCAGATCCCAGCTCTGCCAGCCAGGATTGCACCTCCACAAGGGAGCAACTAAGTGCTCTGAGCCCTGTGTTCCTGCTCTGGAAAATGGGTATAATGGGAGTTTACTATCTCGCATGTTGTTACAAATATGTTCATGATGATTGTCATGATTCATGATGATTGTCACCAATATGTTAGTACACCAGGGTTCCTGGTGTACAGTAAGTGCCCAATAAATGTTATTTTATTTTTGTCATGCCTCGTTCTTTCCTATGACATTCAATAATACAGTGAGCTGGAAACGGCATGAGGTTTTGCTATCTGCATGACTGGGTTTGCATCTCAGCTCTGCCTGCCTACATGTCTTTAGGCAAGGTCCTTCATCTCAGTTTTTTTATCTGCAAAATGGGGATGTTACTAGCAACCTCCTGAGCCTGTGAGAAGTATTTGTGAGTTTAAAAATGTAAAATGCCTGTCACTTAGTAGGGGGTTAATAAATGTTAGTCCTTTCCCTCTTGTCTTTATCTCCCTCTGAAACTTGCCTCTGTGTTCACACCACTTTTTTTTTTCCTTCCTTTACTGTCACACTGAATAAATGAATACATTAAGTTAGCACCAGCAGATACTTTCAGAGTCTGGGCTGGTACATTTCCCAGGTTTTGCCGCCGTCCATCACGAAACATTAGCAAGAGCACTTAAAGAAATGCAGTCGCATCAGAGACAGAAAGGAGCTCCTCCATTGCTCAGTAGTTCTTGAGCCAAGTGTCACATGTGATTAAGGCTGAGGACAGGAGAGGCTGAGCTGATGGGGGGGAGGGCGGTGTGGAGAAAGGATGGTGACTGAGAAGCTGCCTTATGCAGAGCTGGGGTTGCTACTGGACAGCCTTCTGCCTCCCCTGGAGCTTCCACAAATAAAACCCAACACTTTATAGCCTTAAAGAGGTGGCATCATACTAAATGCTCAACAGGGAACTGGTTAAGGAAATTATAGTCCATGCAAATGATTGGAATATTCTGCATCCATTAAGGAGAACAAAGTGCATTTATATGTGCTGTCATATGGAAAGCTGCCAAGCAAAAAAGCAAGGTGGAGAGTCTATGTATAAGATGGTTCCACTTATGCTAAAAAAAATGCTCTGGGGTTGTGTATGAACATATATGCACATAAATGCATAAACCATGTAACAAACAGCTAGCAGTAGGGATGGACCCAGAACTGTCATGGGGCCACTCTAGCTTTTTATCACAGATACTTTTATGCTGGTGATTGTTTTACACATGTATTGCTTTGAAACTGAAGAGAGAAGTGGGGGTGGAGGAGAAAAACATTAAAAAAAGAAGGAGAAACCAATAGTTCTTTGTCCACAAACCTGAGTCACACAATGCTAGGGTCACTGTGTGTGTCTTGATTTATGCAGAGAAATGTCCAGATGTGCAGCCCTCCCTGCTGATCTCCAGTATCTCTGCAGAGAGGTTGGGATCCAGGCTGCCTTGACTCAGTCCCACCAGATCTTATCTTGGGATTCAGCTGTGCCTGCTTCAGGCCAGAGCAGCCCTGGAAGGTTCTGGTGGGAAACAAGACCCCTCCAAGCACTCCTTCTCAGAACCCCTGAATCTGTGAAGGTGCTGATGAGAACTTACATTAGCTGGGGCTGTAAGTGGTGTAAATGGCATTTTTTTTCCAGTAGACTTCATTTAATAGGTTAATATCCCAGATGCATTTTGTGCATGAGAATTATTATCAGATAAGATCACTCCTTGCTCTAGGATATTCTATGGTCCACTATTACCCACAGAATGTAGTTACAACTGCCTTCCTCTGGTGCTCAGGTCCTCAGGTCCTCAAAGGTCCTGCCTAATTAAAAACTCATCCTGCTAGGTTGGAAGAAAAAGCATATCCTGTTAAGCTTTGTGACTCATTCTGCCAGAAATGGCTTTTAGAAACAGATGCCATCTGTCAAGGCTACCATCTGCCCTGTGTGAGGCTAAGGTAGATAACTGGCTGATCTCCCTAGCTTCTGTTTTCCATTAGACTCCTCTCTGGGCTCTTAAATGAGGATTGTGATAGCTCAAGTTATAAATGAAGTTCCCATGCAGTGGGCCTTTACCTCATGCCCCATGGTGCTGAGTGCCTCACAAGGACCATCTCACTTATTTCTCACAATGACCGTTCTAAGTGGGTATCACGTGCTCTCTTTACAGATGAGGAAACCAAGGCTCAGCAAGCATAATGTGAAAGGGGACTCTTGAGCTCTCAGCAATACTTCCTCCCAAGGGCATAGTCTGGAACTCCCTGATGTAGGCATCTCAGCAGCCTTGGAGGCCCGTCGGGGTATGGCCAAGGACATTCATGTCCTATAGACATGGCATGTAATGCGTCTCATCACAAATTCTGGAACCCCCACTCCTCATCTCCCAGGAAGTGGACCCCATTTCTTTCCAAGGGGGCCTGGTGTGTTGATGATGCTTGAGTTAAACTCTCTCTTATCTCTGCTCTTACGGGACCCTGGAGAAAAGATGTCCCCCTTGGAAAAGAGCTGTGAAGAATGTCTTCCAGAACAAGGCTCACCAGGGGTGCCAAGAGGGCCCACATTGCAAATCTTCTGGCTTCCAACTCTGGACCTGGTAGGTAGGACTGTCTCCCACTCGTTCCTTTGAGCTAAGACTGAGTATGAGATGCAGGTTTTGTCCTGGCCATCAGAACTGTGTAACCCTGAACAAATAGCGGTCCTTTTTAGAGCAACTTCATTAAGAAATAATTTAGGTAAAATAAAATGCACCCATTTAAGTGTTATAAGAGTTATTATTTTTTTAAACAAATGTGATGCTTTTGTAACCACCACCACCACAATCCAGATATAGACATTTCTATTTTTCCATTACTCTCAAAGCTCTTCTTTTGGCTTTCAGTCACTACAGCCCTGATTTTTTTTTTTTTTTTTTTTTTTAGAATTTCATACAGATGGGATTATCCTATTTGCAATCTTCTTTGTTTGGCCTCTTTGACAGGGTATAATGTTTTTGAGATTCATTTGTGTTGCCACATTTATCTGTAGTTCATTTATTTTAATTGTTGGGTAGTAGTCCATGGTGTGACTGAACCCCAAAGTGCATATCCCTTTACTGGCTTGTTTCCAGTCTGGGTCTAGGAGGGACAAAGCTGCTACAACCATTTGTAAACAAGTCTTTTGTGAAGCTGCATGGTTTCATTTCACTTGATTAAACACCTTGGCATGGAAGTTCTGAGTCCTGAGCTGGTATATTAGTTTGCTAGGGCTGCCAGGACAAAGTACCCCAAATGAGTGGCTCAAGATGACAGAAATGTATTGTCCTACAGTTGTGGAGGCTAGACGTCCTGTGTCCTGTGTGAGCAGAGCTGTGCTCCCTCCAGGGCCTCTAAGGGAGGATTCTATCCAGCCTCCTCCAGCTTCTGACACTCCCAGTCCCAGCCCTTGGCTTGTGGCAGCATAGCTCAGTCCACCTCTCTGCATCTTCCCGTGGCCTTCTCTGATGTCCGAATGTCCTTCTTGTAAGGATGGCAAGTCATTCTGGATTAGGGCCCAACCTAATGATCTCTTCTTAACGTGATTATGTCTTCAAAGACCCTGTTTCCAATTAAGGTCACATTTGCAGGTACCAAAGGTTAGGACTTTGACATACCTTCTTGAGGGATGCAGTTCAACCCATAGCATATGGTAAATACATGTTTAACTTCATATGAACTGCTAGCTATTTTGTAAAGTCATGGCATTGTTTTACATTCCCACCAGAAAGTTCCAATTGCTTCATATTTGGCCTTTTGTCATACATCTGTGTTTTGCCGTCCAAGGGTTGTACAGAAGCATCTCCTCACAGGACAGCTTAGATCCTAAGTTTTCATGAATGGGATCAGTACTCTTATGAAAGAGTCCCAAGGGAGAGCTCTTTTCTCTTCTATCACGTGAGGATACAGTGAAGACAGTCACTTACGAACCAGGAAGCAGAAATTTTCCCTCTGAATATGTGGCACCTTGATCTTGGACTTTCCGGCCTCTAGAACTGTGAGAAATAAATGCTTGTTGTCCCAGTCCAAAGTCCAGGGCATTCTATTACACTGGCCCCAATGGACCAAGACAGTATTCTTTATAACATAGTTGCTCCAGGTCATTTAAAAAGTAGAGGAGTTTAATCTTTTCAAAAAAATTTTTTAAAATTATAGATGGACGCAATATCTTTACTTTATTTAATTATTTTTATGTGGTGCTGAGGATTGAACCCAGTGCCTCACACGTGCCAAGCAAGCACTCTACCACTGAGCCACAACCCCAGCCCCTCTTATTTCATCTTAAGCCAATGCAAGTATGTCAGCACGTGGACCAGGTGCAAATGTTGCACATACTGTGTCCGTTAACACAATGACCTTACTCTAGAGAATTTATCCTGAACAGAGATACTCGGATTTAGTTAGGCTATTCCTCATACAGGAGAAAAACTGGAATTAATCTGAATGCTTTAAAATAGGAGATATAAGTCTACTTGACAGAATACTATAAAAATCACTAATACAAATGCCATAAAAATCATCAGGAAACAATGCTTGTGGTACAATATTAAGTGAACAAAAGCCAGCTATAAAACATGAGCTATCGTATTATTCTTTAAAAATGATCATAATTAGCAGAGAAAGATATCAAGTCAAAAATACACCAGAATTTTAATGGTAATTGTTTCCAATGGCAGACACTTGGGTATTATTTACTCCCTTTTGGCTCATCTGTATTCTCTGGTTTTTCTACACTTGGCTAATAACAATTTTGCAAGTATTGAAATATGTTATGGTCAGGGTATGATTTTCAAAGGACAACTGCTTGACATTCCTTTTGTTATCCTGGAGGCTAACCATGGCAGAGTGGAACATGTGGTCTCTCAGGGCCTCCCATCAACAACTATTCTCTGGGACTGGTGTTAGGTCACTCAGTAGATCTTAGCTCCAACAACAGCCACACTGGGACCAACGCCACTGCCCAGCCATGCTAAGAGCCTTCCCAGGGCAGACTGGGTGCTCAGGCATGTGATCCTGGGGCCATCCTAAAATACAATGCATGTGAAGCCTCTCAGGTAGTGGTGTGCAGGTAAATGCTTGCCAGCCAGCTCTCTAGGAGAAACAGCCAGCTCCGACTTGGTGTGTTTGCCAGTATGTGTGGTGTAAATACTCCCACCATGGCTGATTTCAAGCTACCAAGGTGACCTCACCAAGATGCATTATGAGCAGCATACTTATAATCAATTATGGCTCTGAGAAGATGATGTGCATAGCAAGCCATTATATAATATTTTACATAGTATTTCTACCAGAGGGAACACTGGAGCTAAGTAACTTCAAGGGCATAGAGTAGGAAAGTAATTAAGAAGTGCTGAGTTTTGAGTATTTATTACCTTTGTTTTTGAATCAAAGCATTTAATTGTCAGGCTATAAAATTTAATTTTTTAATAATGACTGGCTTTAACAAGCCCCTCACAAAATTCCTGAAAAATTAACAGTTGGCTTTCAAGCCTGGGTGCAGGCCAGCTCTAACACACTACTGTGTATTGAGCCACCTTCTCTTAAAGAGAGACCAGCCCTGTATATTCACAGGGAAGCCTTTAAACTGAGCGGGTGTTGTCATTTTCCTATAATATCAGATAAATCACAGCCCTGAGGAGGATTCATGTAAAGTCCTAGCACCACAATCTGGCACATAATAGCTGCTCACCAAGCATTCACTTTCAAACTTCTGAGGCAGACACAGGCAGAAGGAAGAGTCAGGTTTTTGTGTTGCTGTGAACAAAAGACCTGACAAGAACAGCTTAAAGATGGAGAAGTTTATTTTTGGCTCATGATTTCAGAGGTCTCAGTGGACTCCCAAGGTGAGGCAGGCTATCATGGTGGGAGAGTATGGCAGAGGAAAGTAGCTCAGGCATGGAAACAAGGAAGCAGAGAGGTCTGCTCACCAGGGACAAAATATACACCCCAAAGGCACGACCCCTCCTCTAGCCACATCGTGTCTGCCTACAGTTACCACTCAGTTATCCACCATCTATATCAGTGATTAATGCACTGATTAGGTTAAGGCTGTCATAACCCAATCATTTCACCTCTAAACTTTCCTGCATTGTCTCACACATGAGCTTTTAAGGGGACACTTCATCTCTAACCTATAACATGCCCTCTGTGGGGGCTTCTCCTGTCTCCCCCTTCAATTGCAGAAAAGGGTGGGTCAGAGACTGGACTCCCTCCATCCACTCCACATCCAGCAGCAGTCAGGGTTCACCACCTCAAGGTGATGGCTACAGAGGTGGCAAGGTGTAGCTGGGCAAGTCCAGGTTCAAGAGCTAGGTGCAGGTAGCAATGCTCCAATCTGCATGCTTTGGAAGCTTGACAAGTCCTTGATCCCTCCTTGTCCATTGATGGGGGTCATGCTATCTGCCTCACAGTGATAACAAGGCCGAGGGATGACACTGGCACTGGGGGGGTGGAGGGGGTAGATCTCATGTATCCAGCAGATGCTCATTTTGTAGTACAATCAGTTTTGTGGATTTGCAGGCTTGGGAGGATGGGGGAAGCAGAGACACTTTGGGAAGCAAAGTGTAGCTTTAATGCTAGGCATCCTCTGAGGACCAGCTGATGTGCAGTGCCAGTTTCTCCATGCATGCTGGGAGCCCACATTAAGATCTCATCTTGTGAGATCTGCAACAGGGGACAGACACAGTGGGCAGAGTGTGCATGCTCAGCCTGCTGTGCATGAAGACAGCTGGATAAGGGAAATCTATCTAAACAACTCCCGCCACAGGCTTGAAGATGGCAAATTACGGCAGCTCAACCCAGAGACCCTGCCTCTGCTGACATAGGAAGGGCTGGAATTCCTTGTACCCCTGCCATCTGCCTGTAATGGAAATTTCAGGAAACCTGCAGACTGAGTTGGGATGTCCTTCATAGAGCCTGAGGAAATGTGGGCTAAGTAAGTCACAACTAAGTCCAAGTCCTGGCTCTGCCACATTCAAAGCAGTATGATTTTATGCAAGTTATTTAGCCACTCTGGACCTCAAGGTCCAAACCTGTAAATTTGAGAAACCAATATCTACCTCACCATACAATTGATCAGATTAAAAAATTTATATTTAAAGAACCTAGTATAGAGCCTGGAATATAGCTTCTACTTTAAAATTGTTACATGTTTCCCTTTCAAATCTTTCTTTTAGCAACTGACTCTGGGCAGCACCCTTATCCTAACCTATATTCAAACACAATCCTGTGCTGGGAAGCTCCCTGAGATTGAACAGTTCCGAGCCCAGCCTCTCTCTCGCCCTCTGCCCTCTTGTAGTTTGGGCACATGGCATCCACCCCATGGTGCCATGGTCATCAATCTACATCATGCCTGCCATGTGTGACTGCCTAATCCTTGTCTGCACAAAATCTAAAAGCATGAGGAGCCAGCCGGCCAGGCTTCCTCTGCCCCACTGCAAGTAGGTCTGAGGTGCTGGTAAGAATATTTGTATAAAAGAAAAACAAGAGTTCTTATCCAATACTTCCATCTTCCTTCAAGGTTGGAAACGAGACAATTGGATGTGTACACATACCATGTTCATGTGAAATCACACTCAGAGATGCTGGGTATGCGTTTTCTGGCATTTGCTAGGAAGGCCATTAGCATTTCTGCTGATGGGGCTGAAGCCCCCAGCCCTGGCCTCTTACTCAACCCCATCTGCAAAGCCAAGAGATAATCAGCAAGGTGGGCGCCTGTCCAGAGCCAAGCTCAGTGTCAGGTGCTATCATTAATCTAATGTAGTGTCACTACCCCCAGCTGTCAATGTGACCTTAGGTGACATCACAGTGTGTGTCAGAGGCTACCCAGCCTTGGTAGCTTTGGATTCAGGTTTGGCTTGGTGTTTTCACTTTGTTATTTGCATGCTACATGGATTTGGATAAATCGCATAACCTCCCTGGGCTTCAATACTCTTAGTTACAAAATACTAGTTACCTCCTTACCTGATCACAGTTGTCGTGATGATTAAATGAGACACACTTTTGAACCGTATAGCAAATGCCTGGTGCATAATAAGGCTCAATATATTTTAGTCCCTCTTCCCTCTCATCCTCTCCAGCTTGTGGATATTCTTTGTCTAATCTCCATGTCTTTAGTTATGAGGTTAGAGATGGTGCACTCCCACCAGGGCCACGGCAGGCATTACCAATCTATTCCTTCTGTGGTAGGCAGAATTATGCCCTCAAAGATGCACACATCTAATCCTGGGAATCCGTGATTTTACCTTAAATGGTAAAAGCGACTTGGCAGATGTCATTGATTTAAGAATCTTGAGACAGGGAGATGATCCTGGATGATCTGGGTGGGCCTCGTATATGCACAGGATCCTCATAAGTAAAAGAGGGAGCCAGAAGAGTCAGTGACAGAGTGACACAGCTTGAGAAAGGCTCAACTGGTCTCTGTTGGTCTCTGAGTCAGGAAGTATCAGCAGCCTCTGCAACCTATAGTGGCCAATAATGTGTTCTTGACCTCCTGATACCTTGGTTTTTAGCCCAGTGAGACCTATGCTGGCTTTCTGACCTCCAGAATTGTAAGAGAATAAACTTGTGCTGTTTTAAAACTTGACATTTTTTATAATTTGTTATAGCACAAATAGGAAACTAATATATTTATTTTCTTTCCCATAAGAATAAACTTGGCCTGAAAATCATTATCAATAGAGGGCTCCAGGCAGCCAACACCAATCAATTGTTGCAAAATACCAGGTGTAACCTTCAGTCACAGCCCCACCACGGGCCACAGAAAATGCCTACGCTGGTTCATATCACAGGGATTGGATTATTTTGCCCTGGCCCAATGGTCCATCTGTCCTGAACTGAGACTTTTGTGTGTCGCACCTCTGCTACCAGTTTTCTGTTCCACTTGAGGTCCAGTGAGCCGAGGTTCACCCCACAGCTTGCTCTGGATCTCCACCTGCAGGCTCAGAACCTCTCGTGGCCTCAGAAATCATCAGCTTCCCTCTCCCAATCTCAGAATGTGCCTGGTTTCGGCAGTGGCCCCGTGACCCACAGCTGGGCCATCTTCAGAGCAAAGAAACCCACATAAATGGCAGGATCAGAAGCAATGTTAGACTACAGCTCCCCTCCCAGTTCCCATTTCCTTCAACTTAAGTGAAATAAGGCTTCACCATAGGGGGTCATAGGAGATGCACAAATTCATATCCACCGCCCTCGGGCCACCACAGGAACAAAGGCTTCTCACAGCACCACCACCAAATGCTTCCTCCAGAGGAACAAAGGATCTCAAATAGAGACATTTTTCTTCTACTTGTGCACACAGAGAAGCTACAGACAAGGACAAAGCTCCCAGGGGGTGGACACCAAAGGGGAGAAAATAATAACTTATAGTTCAAAATGTCCTGACATCAAACACCTTTTCTCCAGCATCTATTTCTGGAGTTCACCCCATGCAAATATAAACACTTATACATCTTTCCTCTGGGTATGTACAAAGCCCCCATCTGGGAGGCCCTGAACCACAGAAAGGGCTTGCATGCACATGCATGAGCGGCATGCACCACACCAACACAACAATCATTGCTATATGCACACACACACAGGGCGTAGACATGCTAATGCTTGCAAGGAGACTGCACATATAGAGGCATCATGAGCACATACACACAGAGGTCCCTGCTCACCAACCCAAGCCCCTGACATCTAATTACATGGAGACAGTTAAATACCAACTTCATGGTATGCATGTGCCCAAATAGAACATATTTACTTTGAAACAGAAACATATCCATCCTGTGGCATATATATATATAATTGTGAGTGAGATCAACACCTCAAAACCATGATGAGTGCCCCTCACCAGATGGACAGTCATGCAGAATGCATGCTGCCACGCAGTCTCCAAATGTCTTAGTGAAAACAACCAAAAGCCAAGGACATGGAAGCCAAGACCTTTGATGCTTTTGTTTCTCCAACAGAACTGCCATCCGATGCCGGGTTTGGCTGCGGCAAGCTGCCCACTCATCGCAGCAGGAGCCACCGTGAATACAGGGTTGGTGTGTGCTGATAGCATGGTAATCATTTCCCAGGGACTTGGGTGCCCACATTATCATGCACACACACAGGCACAAGGGTGCACGCTCACTCACACACCCCTGACTGTTTGCAGCTGCCTTTTCTTTTTAAATCTCTCATATAATACCCTTTGCAATCCGGCCCCCCTCCTGTTCAGCTGAGCTAAACTATTTCGGGAATTGGCACAGATGCTGAGAGCAAAGATATTATTCTGAGATGCTCAACAGAGATCAAAGCTGCTTAATCAAAGCCGTCGACTCGGTGTACAGCGCCTTGGCACATCCAGAGAGCCCAGGTGGAAGGAGAAGTCAAAGCAGATCAGGCAACAGAGAATCCAGCAGTGGAATTTCAAGTCTGGCTAAATGGAGCAGCCAACATCAGGGAGGGACTCTGAGGTCATCTAAGTCCTTGGCTTGTCTTACTCTCCATCTCCAGACAGAAGTCTGCTTGAAGCTGCCCCAGAAAGTCTTTTTTACTTGAAATGCCCTCCAGGGGCAAAGATTTCCTAACACTGTATTGAGCAATCCCCACCCTAAGCAAATGGCTTGGTCTCCTGGTGTCAGTCTATGAAACTCTCCAGAACTTACCTGGAATCATGGCCCTTCTTTGGAGTGTGGCTGGGTAGAGCTTGCTGGAGACTTGAAGGGTAGGTGCGCACAGGGATGTCATTATGGGTAGAGACCCATTGTGGGACATGGATACATGACATAGACACCTCTAGCAGTGTCCCCTGTGTAGACCATCCACATGCTTCAACAAAGGTTTTCAATGAAAGAACTCCTCCCATCCCCCAACAAACAGAAAGCACTCATCCATTTGTTCATTTCACCGGCAGGTATTAAGTACCTACTACATGCAAGCACTGTTCTGGGTGCGTGGATCAAACAACTTCTCTGTTCCTAAGGAGCTCATAGTTTAGATGGAAATGGTGGCGATGGGGAGATAGGTCAAATTATGAATAAAAATTATGTTTTACATTGTTATAAGCACAGGGAAGGAACTCAACAGAGTTCTGTTACACAGAGAGCAAGCAGAGGCCCCGGGGACAGAGGGCTGTGTTAATCTAGACAGGGCGAACACAGAAGCCTCTTTGAGGGGTGACATTTGAGCAAAGCCTGAGGGATGAGAAAGAGTCTGCATGTGAAGAGCAGGGCGCTGTGTGTCAGACAGAGGGGATGGTGCAGGGTGTGAGCGGCTGTGCTTGTGGGAGGCTGGCATGGGGCCACACGGTCAGCAAAGCCAGGGTGGCAGGAGGTGGGACTGACCAGCAGGCTCTGGCCAACTCAGAAGGGCGTTGAGACCACCTAAGTCTTCTGCAGTTCTCCAGGGAGGAGATGATGGCCCCTTGGACTAGGGGAGTCACAGTGGAGGTGGACAGCAGTGGATGGACTTTGCAGGTAGGAGGGATGGCCCTGTCCAGGAGTCGAGAGTGGAAGATAAGCAGCTGGAGAAAGCTGTCACTAGCCAGTATTGCAAAGCCAAAAATCCCAGGGCTGAGATGCACCTTTAAATCCCACTTCATCCCAGGGTTCAAATTATCCTCTGTCCCCACCATGTGGGCATCAACCCTGGCTTCCATGCCAGATCTGCAGACCAGCCTCAGGGGCTGCCTGCCCGTGGTACACTGAAGAGCAACGGTTCCTAGAGAGCTCTTCTTTGGATTCTGCTAACTCTTCCTATAAAATCACCCACCCCTTGGTCTTGCTTATGTCCCTCCCTAGAGGTGGTGAGGAAAAGACAAGCCCCCTCCCCCAGGTGGGGGCTTTGGAGGAGCGCAGACAGTGCTAATGTGTCCCAGGTCACATTTTTCTCCAGGCTAAACATCCCTGTGCATACAATTGCTTGGGGTCAGTCCCAGCTTAACATCATTACCACAATGTCCCTTTGCAAGTGTCTGCCTGGTGTGAGGATTGGACTTCAACACCTCCAGGTTCAAAGAATCCCGAGGATCAGAGGCCAGATGTTCATCTCTCTTGAGCCATTTGTTTGCATCCCTTGGCTCATAGCCCAGAATACTGTGCTGGATGAGCTGTGTCCCTGTAGCTTTACCCTTCTCCTTCCAGAATTGTTTTCTGTCCTAAAATGTTCTCTCAGGCCTAGGATGTGTACGGCGCTATGTGGAGCTGTATTTTCCAAAGCAGGCCATGCAACGGAGTTGCCATAAGATGGTGCATGGGAAGAGCCATCTGTTGGTGAGTAAATCTGGACAGTGCTGTTTGCTATGACATGTGGGATTATGTATTATGTATCTGTGCGTGCATACATATTTATATTTACACAAACTACCATGACATCCTCTAGACCTCGCTGGGAGTTCCAAGGTGCACACATGTATCGACACCCATTCTCTTGGTTGACTAGGGATGCTGCCCAACTTATGAACCGAAGCAACCCTCCTTCCCAGAATGCCTACTGTTAATAGGTCTGCTATGGGAAATGCCATTCCAAATGATAGCTATGAAATGCAATTTGTTCTTTAGGTAACTCAAGCCCCAACGTCCCTCTTTGCCCTGAAACATATAGATGTCTTAAAGTTCCAAATGGCTGTTTCTGAATTCAATTATCTGCCTAGTGGGTTCCTTCTTCCTTTACTGGTACTTATAGATCTGACTTCACTGAGGTACACACACTGATTTTAACAACTAAGTAAGAGGCTGGATTAGTCACCTTCCTACCCTCCCCTCACTCATGTTGAATTCAAACAAGCCATCCTTTGGCTGCTGCCCAGGCCTTGGGTGGAAGTGAATGTTTACACCCCGTTTCCAGTTCCTAGGGGGATTCCAGTGGTGAGGCCCTTGCTCCATGCTTTCTCTGCTTCCCGCTCCATGCAGGGGTTGGTCAGCCTGGGAATCACCAGCATCATAGGGCAGGTCAGGGAGGACAGCAGGGGAGGACACTGCAGCTGAACCCTGAGCCCAGCCCTCACTCCGCAGAGGGACCCTGTGTAACACCCAGGAGAACCGTTTTCTGAGCCTCCCCTTCCCTTAGTGTCAAAGGAAGCAGGTGACCACAGAAGCCCCATTAGGAACCGTTTGCTTTTGGTCCCTCCCAGTCAGTGGCTGGTGCAGCCCGTTTCCCAGTCAACCTAAAAATACAGCAACAGAAAGTGTCCTTCCCACGCACCATCTTATTAAAAGCTAGAGAATCTCTCAAAATAAATGCATCCTTTGTTGTTAAGATATCTAGAAATATTGTGCCCTTCTACCAGGGTGCCAAACCTGAAGTGCCATTGTTAGAAGGTTAGAAATAGTCGTGGTGGAGGTGGAGGGGGCTCGAGGGGCCTCCTCAAGGGCCTCGCAGGCTGTATTCCCCCTGTGGAGCCTCTCAGAGAGGTGGGTCCGTTGCATAAGCACGCCAGTGACCAAACTCTCTTCAAAGCAGTGAATCTACTTCATCATCTTTGTCAAATAACGAACCTAAGGTGGAGCTGTGCCAGACGTCCTCAAGCACATGCCATATTGTCTGAGCAAACGTTTTAGGCATAGCAAGCCCTCCTTATTGGGGGACAGTGGGAGCCCCACCCCCAGCGATCCCAGTACTTAGATGCTGGCCAAGGGCCAACCCTGTGAGCAGGACTTTCTAAGGACAGCAGCCTCAGGCCTGCTATGTTAACTCTTTTCTGCACAAGAGCCAATATTGTCTCTATTTCCAGATGAGTAAGTGAAAGTCCAAGGGCTGTACCCAACCACCTGTTCACATTTGGGCTCATTACTATCTCCACTGGGTCTTGGTTTCTTCCTGGGTAAAAATTAGGGATGGATAATACAAACTACCTTCTGCTGTCATTTTGATGATAAATGATTTAATGCACATCACCCCCCCGCCCGCCCGCATATAAAGTGTTTGGTTCCTGGTACATAAAAAAGGACTCAAGAAATTTTAGATGGTCATATTATTATTATTATTGGTTCAAATCACATGGCTAATATTTGGCAAAGTAAAGCTTTGGACTCTGGTCCATATTATTGCTTCTAGAAACTTCTGCTTTCTTAAGCACAAAACTTGCTTTTTTAGTTCCTGTGACAGATCCTGGGTTTTACTTATGACTATGCAGACAGTAAGAGTGAAATGGATCTCCTTTTTTCAATCCCAGTACCACACTCCCCAGGGAAGAAAATGAGTATCCCAACCTTTATCGGGTGCTCTATCCTGGATTTCTCATGAGGGTCTAAAGAGTGGGGTCAGATGGAATCTTATAATTCCTGCTGACATCATATGGTTTTGTGAAAGGGATTCTGAGGAAAGGGAGATCAAGACAGACAATTCTGTAAAGCATTCATTGCAAGTGGTATGAAAAAAAAAAAATATATATATATATATATATATATATATATATCCCAGAGTTATTCTGAGTATATAGTAAAATAACATTCACAGAGTGGTGAGCACATAGTTAATGCTCAATAATTGATGACTATGATTACTCAGTAAGAAATCTGTATCTGAAATAAAAGTCAACTCACTGATTTGCCATAAGAAGGAACCTGAAAACTACAAGAACAAAATGCCCGCTAACTCTGAAGGACATCAAACTACCTTGTGAGTGTCAGGATGAGTTGGGAGAAAAAAGGAGTTGGGTGGGTGGGGCGGTGGTCCTGAGCATGGAGATAAATTAGGGTTGAAGAGAGGTGTGCAAAATTTAAGCTGGAGGCAAAGACAGCAACCAGGGTATATGGCAACCAGGGGTCAGTGCAGGTAGAAGGTTATGGTCCTCCAGGAGGCAGGAGGCCAAACCACAGCTCAATGAGCCAGACAGCAGACACAGGCACCCTCCAGGGGCAGCTATGAGCCACCTCTTTTAGGAGGCCTAAAAGTGGGACAGGGCCATTCCAAGGTCCCAAGCCATGACCATCTCATATTCTGCAAATTGGAAGTAGTGAGTCTCCCAAGGGCTGTTGCAAACCTGTTTTCTTGGATGGAACAGCAAAAAAAAAAAAAAAAAAAAAAAGCCCTCTGGTCTTGCTACTTTACAGAAGCCTTAACTTGCAACTGCTGAGCTACACTGCAACCACATATGGCCCATTTGAATATTTTCAACTTCCAGCACGGAAACTGATTTTCAGAAGAAACTCCTCGTGATCACATTTCACGAGGTGTGGATCTGTGCCAAGTGGATTCAGCATTGACCAAGTCTTGTATATTAATTAACCTGAAAGGTGGGAGGCAGCCTGAAGTTCCAGCATGCTGCAGAGTGAGTGGCAGAAGACTTGAAGACTGCAGAGCTCCCCTATACATGTTAAGAACTGCTTGTAGAGACTTGGATTTTTCTCTCTACGAGCCCGAAGCAAGCCAGAAACCTCCTGGGTTCCAACCCTGAGGCCAGCAGGGACCCTTCCTGGATAATATGTCCAAGTTACAGGCAAAGCCTTCTAGATGATGGTGAGCAAAGTGAGCCACAGACCCTACGTTCATGATAGATCACAAGGATAAGGAAATCTTTTCCCTGCCTCCTGGTGCTCAGGGCCAAGTCCTTACTTCTCTAGGGAGAGGTAAGGGCACAGAGAAACAGAAAAGGAAAACAGAGTGGGACACAGAATAAAAACGTATGTATTAAAATAACAACACAAATGTTTGTATTTCTTCCCAAAACTGGCAAGTGCACCGATGAAGGCCATTGGCCAGGCCCCTTAGTAGACGAGATTCAGACTTGTAGCAATAGATCTCTCAAATAAGCTGCTCTATATGAATTATAGTTTCATGAACAAGACGTTCAATTAGCCATAGAACTAGATGTGAACCTGAAAGCTGTTTGAAGCTTCACTGCAATACAAACCCCTACACTGACCATTAGGACAGATTTCAACACCCTCCTCTGTCTCCCAATACTCGAGGCTCACCTGTCCTAATAGGAAGCCAGCCTCATTGCTAGAATAGTGTTCTGACTGGTTCTACTGCCCCTCAATCCATCCTCTGCATTGTTGTCGGAGGAACTGGTGTACAGATCAAATTTGATTATGTTACTACTCTGTGTAAATGTTTTTAAACGATTCTGCCCTACGTTCATGATAAATCCCAAGCACTCTAGCTTGGCTTAGGTCATGCATGCTCTGATCTTGCCTTCCAAGATCTCTTGACACTTCCTGCCACATACCTTTAGTTCCAGTCTTCCCCAGCTCCAAGTGTTTCACCTGGGAGATGGAGATACTACTATGTACTCACCCCAAACCACTTCCCTTTCCTCCCATGGACATGGCTAGAAGAGACAGAAGCTGAGGCTACAAACATGGTGGAGACTTCAAGATGGAAGATCACTGGATTCCTGAACCATTGCAAGGAAATGAGCCACCCAGCGCATCCAACCAGGAACACCAGTGTTTGCCCACTGCATAAGCAAGAAACTAACATTTATGGCAGGAAATCATTGAAAACCTTGGGGTGCTCGTTATAGCAGTCAGTGTGGATCCTATCAAACACACGAGCATGTTCTTGTAGGCGGTCGGCCTTTTTATGTTGTCCCCTCTTTCCAACATCCTCCCCTTTATTTTTTGCCTCTGTAATTCCTGATTATCCTTCAACATTCTGGGTTCACCTCTTGGCTGGGAAGCCTACTTGGGTCCAGACGGAGTCAGAGTGGAGTCAGAGTGGTCTCACCTCTGAAGTGCCCCAGACTCCGTACTTTCCTTCTGTCGCTGTCCCTAACAACGGAAGTTTAGTTGTTTCTTTCCTTGTGCATGTCCGCCATTGACCAGGCTCCAGACAGGGACTACATCTTGCTCATCTCTGTGTTCCTGGGGTTCAGAATATGGGGACTTTCTGAGTCGATTTTGAATAAATATTTTTCGAATGAATGAGTAATGGACGTATGAATGGAGTCAGCGCACACAGAGATTGGTGAATGGGCTGATTCCTGACAATAACCTAAACATTTACAGGACGTGTGTGCCGAGAACCACAGGGAGTACGAGGGAAGTGTGGGGACCATGAGGTCCCAGCCCAGGCCCAGGGAGGGGAAGTCCACAGAGCAAGCCTGCTGGACAGTGGTCACAGAGAACCCAGAGCTCTGTGTTCTCTGTGTGTCATGGACACAGACGGAAGAGGCAAGAGAGAGTTAGAAGGCAGGAGGATGTTGTGAAAGAAGAAACATACCTTAATTATGCACCTACTGTGTGCTGGGAAGTTTAATTGGATGTTTCAGAAGCCTATACAAAAGCAAGAGCAGATAAATGGGATTACATCAAACAATAAAGCTTCGGCACAGTAAAGGAAACAATCAACAGAGGGAAGGAACAACCTATAGAGGGGGGACTATTTGCCAACCATTCAGCTGACTGATTACATGAGGAACTCAAGAAACAACCTTAGAGAAAGAAGTAATCCAATTTAAAACTGGGCAAATGATCTGAATAGACACTTCTTAAAAGGAGAAATACAAATAGCCAACAAATATATGAACAATTGATCAATATCATTAGCCATCAGGGAAATGCAAATCAAAGCCTCGATGAAATCCCATCTCATTCTAGTTAGAATGGCTACCCTCGGAAACACAATAATGAAAGCCAGGGAGGATGTTGATCAAGAGGAACTCTGATGTAAACTAGTATAGTACTATGGAGAATGGTATGGAGGCTCCTCAAAAAACCTAAAAATACAGATCAATTGTATTACCCAGCTATCTGACTCCTGGTTATATAATCAAAGGAAATCAGCATACCAAAGAGCTGCCTGCATACCCAACTTATTGAGGCGCTGTACACAATGGCTGAGACATGGAATCAACTGAGGAGCCTATAAATGGATGAATGGATAAATAAATTGTATATATACACAAGGGAGTAGTAATCAGCCGTGAAGAAGAACAAAATGTTGTCATTTGCTGCAAACAAACAGTTGGAAATAGAGGACATTGTGTTAAGTGAAATAAGCCAGACACAGAAAGAGACAAAAGCTGCATGTCCCCTTTCATGTGTGGAAGCTTAAAAATAGTGAACCTGAATGTAAAAGATGATTCCTGGAGACTGGGAAGGTGAGTGGTAGGAAGGAAGAATCAAGGGAGGCTGGATTTGATCAGTATATACCATATGTATGTGCTGAAATATAATAAAACGCATTAGTATGTATAATTAATACACGTTAATAAGGAAAACAAAATATTACAAGGTGTGGCTATCCTTACAGCATATGTTTTCTGTGAATGTCCTCGTTCATCAGATAATGATGCAGCTCAGAGAAGTTAAGTGACTTGTTTAAGCCCACACAGCTGTTCAGTGGCAGAGCCTGAAATCCAAACCAAGTGTGCCTGTATTCTGAGCAGGGGCTCCTCCCAATGTACCTGAAGGGACAAAGGCTGAAGCTGACAGCTGACTTGTCTGTTTCTCTATGATATCCAGTGCCTACAGACTGCACAGAGCAAACCCTCCAGTGCTTCCCCTGGCAGGGGTGGGTTAACACGCACCAGAGGGGAGGGGGAAGGCCGGCTGCCTTTCTCTGGCCGAGCTCTGTCAGCAGGCCTGCTTTGCATGCCACCCCGGACACTATGGAGGCCAATGCTGGGCTGCTGGTCAGGCTCCCCTGCTTTCTCAGAGGGATCCAGGCTGGAGCCAGTACATTTCCCAGCCCCCAGGCAACCTCTGACCAGGCCTCCTGGGCTCTGTCTCCACTGGCAGCTGGGAGCAGTGCAGCCTCTTGGCGGGCAGAGCAGCCCGCGGCCCTGCTGGCAGGTGAGGGCTGTGTCCTGCTGCCAGGGACCTCCCCCTCTGTCTGGGGAGGAGATCCAGGAGCCCCAGGCCCAGGCCCAGCCCTCACTTGCCTCAACAACCTGGAGGCTGAGCAGAGTTCCCTGAATCGCTGGCCAAGGGATCGGGAAGGCCAACGTCTTGCTGGGATGTGCTGGCCAGCCACAGAGGAGTCTGGGTCCCAGAACGAGCCGTCAGTGGTCATGGTCTCGTGAGGGTACTCTGCCAGGTGCTGCGATGAGCAGACACAGCTTCTGTCCCCAGGGAGCTCAGAGCCTAGGAGAGGAAGGGGACACAAGGCGGACGATCCTAGGACAGTGTCCAAGGGAGGCAGCTTCCTCGGCTCCACCCTTCCTAGCTGCACACTCCCTAGGCCTCGGTTTCCTTGCCTGTGAAGTGACACTAACAGAATCTTCTCGGAGGGGTTTGAAGGAGAAGCACGTGGGTGAAAGTGCTGAGCCAAGTGTCTTGCTCTTGGAAGCCACTGGCTCCGGGCTGTGTGGACTTGTGTGCTCCTGGTTAGATGGGGCGTGTGGAGGTCAGGGCTCTGGGCTTAGATTTTTTGTATAACACCCATGGTTTTTTGCCCAGGGCTGAGGACTGAGTTGTTTTCTAAGTAGGAGAGAGGCGGAAGGCACAGCTGATGAGACAGGAACAACTGCCATCAATAATAGCTTCAGGATGTGCGTCTCTCTCCCTTACTGGGCTCGCTCCAAGGAATCGGCCTCTTTGAACTGACCAAGACGCAAACCACAAAACAGACAACAGCAGGCGGGGAAGAGGCTGGCCAGGCTAATAATCTCCAAATAATGAGTCTAGATAATCTGAACTTGATAAAAGGCCCCTTGAATCATCAAGGACAGTCTGCACTGGTGAGAACAGCTCCTATCTGGGCAGCACTTAGAGTTTGCACAGCTCCGCCATGAACATTATTTCATCTGGGGGAACCCAATAAATATGTGTTGAAGGATTGAGCTTTGCCACGGTCTCATGGTGGAAGTCTTAAGGACCCTGATTGGGCTGATTAAGATGCGGAGACCCGGGAGAGAAATTCAGTTGCTAAAAAGGATGAGGCATGTTGGATGCCAAACCCAGTGTTATTTGCATACCTTCCCCGTAAACAGACAGGTCATGGCAGCTGTGCAGTGACAGACCCCTGGGCCAGGCAGGAAATGCAGCTAACATATGTGTCCTCAGTGTGCCTGTCCTGGAGATGGGTCTCCAAAGCAACATGTAAAAAAAAAAAAAAACTATTCTGGGCGCCCCAACCCTGCCGCCAGCAGGCATGTTCCCTGGTGGGTGGGAACTGTGGAGAGAAAAGAAGGGGGCATTTGGCACAGCTGGAATGCAGACAGGCTGGGAGGCTGCTGAAAAAATTGGCTTGGCTCTCTCTCGCTGATGGAAGCTGTGTAAAATGTGGAAAGAAAAATTACACAACTGAGCTGCCTCCCGGGAAGCCGCTGGCTAATTAGGTGTCTCGCAGCGCTCGGCTCTTATTGACGGAGCAGTCTTCACCCTTGGGCTGCCAACCCCGGCCGGGTACAATGTCTGAAATGTTCTCCTGGGATGCTGGTGGTCACCAGGGCCACTGCTCCGAGGGCGCCTTCCAGGTGCCACCTCTGTGCTGGAGGTTTGCACCTAGCAGCCATTAAACACCAAGCTCTCCCTGAAACCACAGGAATGAAGTGTGACCAGAGCTCCCGTGTGGTGGGTGTGAAAGCAGAGGCAAGGAGAGGTCACTGGGTCCCAGCCTTGGGGACAAGGTGAGAGGTGGCTGGTGACTCTAGAAACCAGAGGGAAGTAGTCCTAAACCCTTAAAGAGAGAATTCCAATTTGGGGGATGAAGTTCATGATCCATCCTGACTTGGCAAAGCAGAAAAAGCCCTCCAGACAGCATCTAGACCAATGTTTCACCAACTTTTTTTTTTTTCCAATAGGAACTTTTATCTGAATACAGTCTTGGGAGGAAGCAGAGAGGATAAAACAGAGCAAGGAGGTGGTGCCCGGTGTTAAGTCGGGGCCCCACCTGCAGCCTTCTGGCCTCCCACTCATCAGCATTGCATCTGCCTGGAACCCTGGGGTTCCTCGGAACCCAGTTTAAATCACTGTCATTCAGCTCCTTCATCTTGCCACCTGAGAAAACAGAGATCTGGAGAAGCAAAATGACCTGTCCAGTGCTAAAAAGTTCAATAAGCAGTACAGGCATAACCAGTAATCAGACTTCCTGTTGTTCCAATGGAGGATTGTGGTGTGGGCTACGCAGCCTTTTGTAGCTCTACACCGTGACGGAGTTGGAGGTTAGATGTCTGTCTCGATGGTGCAGCAGTAGTGATATACACGTGCAGAGAAATGGAGATAACGATGTGTGGTTTATTGAGCCTTCTTTGTGCCAGGCTACGTGGATGTATTAAGAACCTAGAGTTGGAGGAACTTGGGCCCCATGCCCTAGGAGCTCACAACGGAGCTGGGGAGACAGACAGGGCCCCTGGGGCTGCCGGTCAAACCAGGGAGTGGAGAGAAGTTCAGTGGGAGTGCCCAAGACAGCCCATGAGGACCATCAGGGTAGGAGAGGGTAGTTGGGGACTGACGGGATTACGGCTTGGGAAGGGAGGACTTGGCGGGGGCAGGGTATAGCAGGGGGATTGTTCCAAGGAGGCTCTACGAGAGCCAAGGCTGGGAGGCACCAAAGAGCCAGGCGTGGTGACTACACGGGTGCCTTCTAACAGAGACATGCTCAGGCCCTTCCCCGCCCCCTGTGGAAGCGGGTTTGTCTTCCCGACCCTCCCCAGCCCCAGCCCAGGACTGATGGGAGGCCTCAGCTTCCTACTTTCCAGTGAGTGTCCTGAAGATGGGAGGGGGGATGGGAAGAGCAGGAGAAAGGAAATGGATTCCCCAAGGCTGTGTGTGTCAGGAGAGATGTCACTGCTACCAAACACTGAAGCTGCTAGGACAGTCACGGCGCAGCCAGCGTGGCTTCCTTCCTGGGCTTCTCTTCCTCGGCCATGTCCTGGCCCAGAAGGCAAAGGAGAAACAAGGGAGGGCTGGGTCTTTCTTTCTACATGACCCTGGGGCCTTGTTCCTGGAGGCGCCAGAGGCTTGATGGGCAAGGGCTGGACACGGGGCTGGGGCAAGGGCTCTGACAAGGTGGGAAGAGGCTTGCCACAGGGGATACAGGGGAGCCCTGGAGCAGGGCAGGAGGCTGCACTCCGTGGAGACCAGGCGTGGCGGCTGCGCCTCTAGGAACAGTTATTCTGCCCACTCTTTATCTCAGCGGAAGCCAGGCAGCCTCCAGAACTCTGTGTCAGTGGCCATTATGGAACAAAGATGGATCACAGAGAGGCCTGTGGTCTTGGGTGCTTAGAGCAGGGTCAGGAAGAAGTAGGCGCCTTGTCCTGAGCAGGTGCGCTGCAGGGGAGTAGCAGGAAGGGGTGCCCTCTCCAGGAGCTGGGGAAGGTCTTGAGCTGTTTAGTTGGGATATTATAGTGATGGATGCTTCCAGAAGACTGGGAGACTTTGGTATATGCTTGCCTATGGCCATGTGTGTGTATGTTTACGGTATGTGATCAGCACCGACATCTGCGTGATTGTGTAGGCGAATGTGTGCATTTTATGGGTACCTATGAGGGACTGACCTGTCCCTTGCATGAATGTGTGCACACGGTCCTGGACCTCAGGACCTGAGCCACACCTGTGTACGGACGTAGATGAGGGTGTGGCCTTGTGAGTTGAGTGCAGCTGAGATTCTCGTGAGTGTGCATCTGCACTGCTGCTGTGTACAAGGGTGTGGGGAAACTTGTGAATGTGTGACTACACTTTCCGAGGTGCCAGGGGACTGAGGCAGGCCTGGTCAGCTCTGCCAACAGGTCTCCTTCCCCATGGGGCCTGGCGTGGGCATCAGGGCTCTGGCAGGGTAAGGGACAGTGGGTGTTCCAAGTCTCCTTGCTCCAGAGCCCTGCTCTGTGCCCAGGAACATTCCCACTTTCTCATTCCAGGGAAGGAACATAATGTCCACTGGCTCCTCTCCTGCCCAGTGAGTCCAACTCCCTGCTGACTCGGGCTGAGAGGCACTTCCTGACCGGGACAGGGAGCATCCAGGGAGCCAAAGCCCAGAGGCAGAGTGGGAGGGAGGTGCACCCACTTCAAGAGACTCTGCCATAGGAGCTTGTCCCCTGAGGAGGAGTCTGCCATGTGCCTACCCTGGGCTCAGCATTTCCTAACCATACACTCTTTGAAGCCTTCTTGTGACCTGGTTGCTGGGTACTACCATTACCTCTTTTTGGCAGTCAAGGACAACTGAAACTCAGGATGAGGAACTGGTCCAAGAAGGCACAGCCAGGGATTGGTAGGGTGGGATTGGATGCGATTTTCCTGACTCTGCACCCAAGTTCTTACCCTGCAGGCAGGACCAGCCCCTCCTGCCCACGCTGCCCATCACCTCCCATGCACAAACAGGAAGACGGAGGCCCGGAGGGGACATATTCTCTCACCAGGCTTCCTCCTGCCTGGGCTGTCCCCTAGGAATCCCGGAGACTTATGGGCTGTGACTGCAGCAAGGGACCTACGTGACGATGGTGCCCTGATTTCTGTTTTGGAGAGAAAAGGCCTCACTAAACAGTCTAGGGTGCATTGGTCCATGTGCAAATTGCTTCCCTTTGTTGGGACTGACAGCGAGAACTGCAGCTTCTGTGGCCAGTGACCAGGGAACTTTCCTCAAGAAAATCTTTCCATGGCTTGCTCAGCCCCACCACTGACAGGCACACAGATCTCCTGATCTCCAGGGCATCCTACACAACTCAGCCAGCCTCACTTTCTTCAAAAAACCCTTGCTACCTGAGTGCCTACTATGTGCTGTACCATGTGCCAAGCCCTTTCACATCCTATATGGTTCATGTTATTCTTCCCATTTATTATTTCATTGAATCTCTATAACTGTACTATGAGATTGGAATTATTTCCATTTTACAATTAAAGAAACATTCAGAGAGTTTAAGTCATTTTCTTAGGGGCACACAGCTCATAAAAGCTGGAGCAGGAATTTAAACTTTGGTGTAACCCCAAAGCCTATGTTCTTTATAATTCAATGAACAAATTTGAGCCCCATGATATTTCTGTAAGCAGAAAATATTTAGCCTAGGATCAGAAATGGCACAGAAATGATTTTACTTGGCTGAGAACACATGCTAAGGGGCAGAGGGAGGATATGGGCTCAGGTCCATGCATATGTGGATGGACACCTGATTCCACAGCGTAAGAGTGAGAGCAGGTGACTATGTGTGTAGGGAAGGGCAGGTGGCAGCCTAGACAATTGTTTGACTTCTTTTCCTGCCACCATGATCCCTCAGCTCTAGACAAAGAGGGTCTCTCTCTTCCTTAGCCCAATGGGCCATCTTCCTCCTTACTCCACTCCCCACCCCTCACCTACTCACAGATCTCCATTATCAGGTTTCCCATGGCCTCAGAGAACACCTACATATGTCCCTTCTGAGTGCTGATGTCCCCACCTCACTCTAGATTTTTCTTTGGCTCCACCTCCATCTCAAATCTGGGGATGCCCAATGCTACTGCTCGCACAGAGATGGACTCGTGGTGAGATTCAGAATGTGCCCTGGCTTCTCTTAGAGACAAGGATGAGCCTTGAGTTCCAAGGAGCCTGTTTTTCCCTCCATGTGTTCATTCAAGTATCCACCCACACCCCCTTCCATCCATCCACCCAACCGTCCATCCATCCACCATTCATCCATGCACCAAACCATCCATCCACCCATCCATCCATCCACCCACTATCCATCCATCCATTGAACAAATGTTTTAAGCACCCATTATGCTTGAGGTACCATTGTAGAACTTGTTTATATCAAAGAATAAAAGCAGACAAAAATACCTGCCCTGATGGATATTATAGTCTTGGGAGGAGAAAAAGATAATAATAATTACATCAATTACAAAGTATGTAGGAAGATGCTAAGGGGAAAAATAACATGAGGAGAATGTAGAATCCATTGAGAAGGTGACTTTTAAGGCAAGGCTTGAAGGAGACTTATCCATATGATCATATGTGGGAAGAGTTTTCCAAATGGAACAAATAGCAAGTGCCAAGGTCCTGAGGTGGAGGTCTGTCTGTGGCCAGAGTGGAGTGAATTGGGGCAGGAATAGGAGAGGAAGTCAGATAGTGTAAGGACTTGACAGTCATCATGAGAACTTGGACTTGCAATCTGGGAGGGAATGGTGTGTGTGTGTGTGTGTGTGTGTGTGTGTGTGTGTGTGTGTGTTGGGCAGGGGATGGAAAGTCCTCCCTCCCTTCTGGATCTTCTTCGTTTCTCTCACTTCTTATCAGCTGTCTCTGCAGGGAAGTTTTTCCTAAAATCGATTTTCCTAAGTAGTAGCACCTAATGCCTCACCATGCACTTTTTTTTTTTTTTTTTTTTTTTTTGGTACTGGGAATTGAACTCAGGGGCCCTCGACCACTGAGCCACATCCCAGTCCTATTTTGTATTTTATTTGAGACAGGGTCTCGCTGAATCGCTCAATGCCTGGCTTTTGCTGAGGCTGGCTTCCATTCCCTGCTCAACACACACACACACACACACACACACACACACACCACACACGATCCTCTTTCCTCAGCCTCTTGAGTGGCTGGGATTACGGGTGTGTGCCACTGTGCCTGGCACCATGTATGTTTTATGCGACTACTGTATTTCATCTTCTTCGGTGCACTTACTGTCTGGAATCAGCTAATGTAGATTTTCTGCTTTGTGTCTCTGCCCACCAGAATGGAAGATCCTCGAGGGCCTGCCTGGGCCTGCCTTGTTTAGTTCAGACTTCCCGCTGCCCACACAGTGCCTGATGCCCGGCAGAGAGCTGTGAGGCAGCAAGCAGCCTGCCACCCCCTGACCAGCTAGCTGCTCCCTGGCCCCAGGGGCTGCTGGGAGGGCAGTGGATCTCCTGATCCCCAGCTGGTCCACACCACCCATGCCACAGCGGCCTCCAACCTCCTACAACACCCTGCCACACCCAGGGAAGTAGGAGGTGAGGATTAGACTCAAGAGGCCCTGTGCAGAGCTGAGCTCTCCCCGTCCCACCTCTCCCGCACTGGATCATCAAAATAAATAGGTCTTTTCATCGAAATCCCAGGCAAAGTTCTACTGGTCAGGTCAAAAAGCTGTGCTGCTCAGAGGCTTCCAGAGAGAAAAGGGGCCTGAGGAGGGACAGAGAAACTACTAGGCACTCACAAAGATGTTCTCAGTTGGGTCCTCGCTGAGTCTGCAATGTGAGGCGGCTAGACCCACTTTGCAGATAAAGAGATGGAGGCTCAGAAGTTAAGCAACTCTCGCAACTCCCCCTATTTTATATTACATGCTTAGTGCACGGCAAAGCCAGAATTCAGTCTTAGGTCTGCCTGACCCCAAAGCCTTGGGCTTCATCCATCTCTAGGCTAACCTTCAGCCTCAATCCAGCACAATAACCCATTCTTCCAAAGACTTAACAGAACCAAGAAAAGGAAAGCAAGAAAAATAAGGAGCCCATCTTGATAGGGACGGGGTTGGCCAGGCGCCCTCTCTGCACTTATGCCAGGAAGAGCCATCCTGGGCCCAGCATCCTGCACTCTTGACCCAGGGTGTACGGGGACAGCCCTGTCCTCCTCTTAACCCAGGGCATTTGGAGCAGCCCCGGGGTCCAGCTCTCAGCCTGAGCTCCAAAGGGAGTCTCCGGCTGCCTGCCCGCCGGCCTTCCAGACTAAACATTCCCTCTCCAGCTCTCCTTGCTCCGCCAGGGCAAAGTGTCCTAGGAGAGTCTCAACAACAGAAGTGAAGGATAGTTTACGTGTGTCTCTGGACACCCTTGGGAGAGAGGCGGGCATGTACCCAGGCCTGCAGACACGCTCAGCACACGCAGGAAGGAGAGCTGTGGGCGCCAGTGGGGAGAGTCAGACCAGCCCTAGGTTCACACGTCTCACTCACACACACACACACACACACACACACACACACACAGCAGGGCTGCTGTTGAACCTGATAAAGAGGAGTGGGCCCACAGAAATACTCAGATCCCACTGGCCCTGGGCTTTGGAAGGGGCCGGGACACGTGTGCCTCAATGTGGACACACATGGCCTACAGGGCTGTATTTTGGAAAAAAAAAAAGAAAAAAAACACAACCAAACCTGCCAATGTTTCCACTGTGGGCTGCTCGTAAAGTTTTTGTAGACTGGAGAAATGGCCCTGAGCTGAGGAGCTGCATGTGGGTTGCCAGATAAAGAGGGAATCAGGAAAACAAATGGCTCTGAGAGCAGGGGTGGGGTGGCAGTGCGGGGCCTGCAGGCGGGGGTGGGGCAGGGCTGGGGCAGGGTCCCCCAACAGCCACAAAAGCCACTGGTCTTCCAGCCCACGGGCTCAGGGCTTTGGTTTGGCTCAGTGAGATGCAGCACAGGGCCTACCACGCCCTGGGCCAGCACCTCACAGGCTCCCAGTGCTCAGAAGCTGTTAGGAGGGAGCTTGCAATGCCGCAGGTGGTCGGGGACACAAGTCACTTCATTGCGACCTTTGGGGCTGCCCCGGTTACAGCTGATTCATTATAATTCAGAAATATTTTGCATAGTATAACGTGTGTGTACAGATATTTGTGAAATACATCTGTAATAGCAGCAATTGCAAAACAAGAGCAAGCGCTTAAGAAGTCTGGACTCAGCGCCGGATGCTGGCCAAGTCCTTCACATGAATCATCTTCGACTTTCACCACAACCGTGTGAGGAGGTGGGCCCTTGATATCATACCCATTTCACAGATGAGGAAACAGAGGCACAGAAGATCTCGGTAAGGTTCCCCAAGACAATTAGTAAATAATTAGGTGGGGTGTGAGTGCGAGCGCAAATCTACTTAAGGTCCGGGAAACTGTAGTCATTACATAGAGATTATATAAAATACATAAAATTGACACATCGTGACACATTTGAAAAGTTATTATTGTTTTGTTGAAAAATGTCCAGTGGGCACTGCTGAGCCCGCCCTTGGGCAGTGGGTATGAAGTGCCCATCCATTCTGAGTGTCCTTCAGGTTGGAGAGTGTGGCCACATCTGCAGGCTCCATTCGAGGGTGTCTTCTGGACAGTGGTTTGAGCATGAAGGAAAAGGACGTGGTGGGGGCGGTTCAAAGGTCACAAAGAAGAGGACCATTTTGAATGTTAACAAGTAAAGTTCTGTGGCGGCTGGAGAGATCCTTACTGTGCTCTGGCAGGACTGACCATCAGGTAGAAGGTTCCGGGGAAATTCCCGACAGAGGCTCTGAGAAGAACAGGAGACCATGGCTGCAGAGCGGGGCCCTCTCTCGGCAGGACTCTGCCCCCCACCATATGGGGTGTGCACCCCCCAGAAGGAGGGGCTGTGTGTGCAAAAGAGCTGGGTGTGCGACGGATGGGCTGCGGGCAATGACGCTGGGTCCCGTGACAACCGGGCCTCGGGTGCAGAGTGGTGGCCTGGGCAGGCTGTACCTGGGCATGCTGGGGGGCATGGGGGCTCTACTTTCTGCCCAAGTTTTCTGGGAACCTAAAACTGCTCTAAAAATAATCATAAAAATAACGAAGTTTATTAATTAAAAAAAGAGAGAAAGAAGGAGGTGGGGATAAAACAAAGTCCTGAGCCACCTCTAGGTGTGAGGTTCTATCGAGTTCTGAGCAGCCCCGGGGTCTCCACGAGGGCCTCTTGGTCCCCAGGGGTGGGACCCTTGCCTGTCCCCACCCACCAGCCCGAGCCGACCTGGAATTCTTTGCTTTATCAACGCGGATGGCACAGCAGTGTCATTTGCAGGTTGCTCTGCCCGTCACATTCTACAGGCCTCGGTTTCAGGGGCTCATCTGTGGGGGCTCACAACCCTCCTCATGGGGCAGCACCCCACAGTTTTCAAGCCTCCTTCATAAAGGGCCCGTGAAGGCAGCTACCTCACGGATAAGCCACAGCCAGGTAGGCGTGGAGGAAGTGCTCTGTAACCGTTACTGTGTGAATGAGTGACTCTTTGAGTTTAGCAGTGAACCTGAGAGAGGGACAAGGCATTTTGGGCTTTACCTATTTTACATTTATTGAGCTGCTTACAATGAGTAAGACTATAGAAGCACTCACATGAATTAATTTCATTTAATCCTCATTACAAACGTCGATGGTGGCAAATAACGGGATAACTGAAGAAACTGGGGCACAGAAAGGTTAACGACCTTCTCAAAGGTCACACAGCTCGTAGACAGAGATTCCGCTTCTGGCAGCTTGGCTTTTACACACATACCACGAGAATCTGTTTCAGATCCAGGGAGACCTGGGCTGCGACCCGCCTCTAAGTCCCAAGGAAGGTTAGCGGGGTGGTGGCCAGACTCAGATTCCAAGAACAGCTCAGACCTCTTCCCACATGATCAAAACAACATTTCTACAGCCTGGCACAGCATGCGACAGCTGGCTTTCCAACCACCTAGCAAACAGCAGGACCTTCCCTGCCTAGGAGGCCAAGGCAGTCCCTCCCCGGAGATCCACTTACATCCAAGGTCTGTCTGATGCAGAAGTGGTGGCAGAAGAGGAAAACAGGAAGACAGGTTCAGAACAATCATAAAAGCAAGATGAAAACAGGATCTCCTCTCCGGAGGCCTCCCATCCCATCCACATCCTCGGCTCAGACATCCTTCGGACCTGACCGATTTGCAGAACTGAGTCCCTCGACTCAGGAAGGGGCTAGCCTGAGCCTAGAGGGCGATGACGAGGTGCTAAGTGTCCAGGTGTTGAGGTGCCTCCATCCTCCCCCACCTGGAGCCCTGCCTTCGTCTGTTCAATCATTCACTGGAAACATGGAGGACAAGGGCCCCAATGCAGCTGCTCTTAAGCTGATGGAGCTCCGGTCTTCCTCCCCTTCAGACTTGGAGGTCCTGTGAGAGCCGGATGTGACAGGTGGTGACACGCTCTCCAGCCCAGGAGGCCCTCTACCTGTGAGAAGCTGCTGGTTCTCTCTGTGTCACAGAGCAGTAAGAGATTTCTGAGCCGTGAAGGGAGTCCACTCCTTGGAGAATGTGGAGCCCCGGTGTAGCCCTCAGGGTGGCCTGGCTGAGCCCCTGCTCCCCTGCCTGGGAGGAATCGGATGGCCCCTCCACGTTCCTCTTTCCTTCCTCTTTCCTTCTTCCTCCACACACAGGTTATTATCTTGCATTAACTTACTTACTTGAAACCTCCTTAAATCCTTTTTGGAATAAAGTTGAATCATGAAAAAAAAAAAAATCTGTTGAGCTGAACTCGTAGAGGATAGAATAAGGAGGGGATTTATTCCAGGAACTGGGCTGAGCCTCCAAACTGAAACTCCACATTTCCTGTCACCCCCACTCATCTCCCTGGGGACAGGACTGCTGTCAAAGGGAGGGCTGCCTTATTGTGACATTCCTTCTGCCTCAGGGTCGGCGGCCCTTCCTGGAGAGGCTCTTGGGCCTGTCTGGGGGCATCTCCCACTGTCCTGGCCTCACCACTGTGGGGAGGAAGAGGTGGCCACTCTGCCGGGGAAAGAGCTAAGTGAGGGACAGTCAGTGACACGGTAGATCTGTCATTCATGACTTCTCTCTCTGTTCTGGAGCTCATGTGGACAGACCAGGCCACACCTTCCCCTTCCTCTCAGGCTCTGAGGGCAGGTGGGGGCAGAATCATTGCCAACATAGAGGCTCTGGCCACCAAGAATTGATGGTTCACCTGGTTCTAGATACTGAAATGTGGTGACCGCCCTGGCTGAGGCTGGGTGAGGTGTACAGAGCTCAGACTTGGTGAAGTATTCAGGGATGCCGGAGGTAGCAATGTGGTCCCGTCCTCAGGGAACACAGCATGGTGCTGGCCACCTGCCCACCACCCACGGCAGCAGGAGGGGCAGCAGGAGGGAGAATGACGGGCTCTGTGGCCTCTTGCCTTCAGCCTTTGTCTGGGGCCCTCTCCCAACACACCCTTCTCTTGCCTTCTTCCCCACCGGCGCCTCCCTCTGCAGAAGCTGTCCCTTAGTGGGCGTGTCTATAGGCTTGTCCTTGAGATGTTTGCATCCTCTTTTTGTCCCTCCCCTTCTTTTTCTTAATTTTCAACTTCAACCTTGATCTCAGTTTGGATGTTTGAAATCAGTGACATCCTTTAAATAGTAAGTAGCTCAAAGACACCTGCCTCTTATCTTCAATTAATAAACCCCATGGTGTCATGGGCTTCGTAAACTATGCTGGTGCGCTAGGGAGAATGATTGCTCCCCAGAGGTGTCTGTGACCTTATGCCCTGAATCTGCCAAGAACGGAGGTTACTTAGCGCGACAAAGGTTAATTTTGCAGATAAAATTAAGACTCTTGAAATAGGGGATTTTCTTGGTTTATTTAGGTGGGGCCAAGGTAATCATCAGGGCTCTTAAAGATGGAAGAGGAAGGCTAAAAATTGAGAGAAGGAAACGTGACCATAGAGACAGAGGCCACACTGATAAGACTTGGGATAGATCACTGCAAGACTTGGGGAAGACAAGGAAAGAGATTCTCCCCTGGAGCCTGGTGAAGGATTCAGCCTGCTGACACCTTGACCTTGACTCTGACCTCCAGTGCAAAATACATTTGCATTGTTTTAAGCCCCAGAGTTGATGGGAATCTGTTACCACAGCCATAGTAAATGGACACAGTCACCTTGGGAAGAAAGGGAAGGAAACCCCATTTCTTAGAGAAGAGTTCACAGTTCCCAGCTTTGATATCACAGGGTTTCTTTGGAGTGAGTGAGTGTGTGAGCACGTGTGTGTGTGTGTGTGTGTGTGTGTGTGTGTGTGTGTCTCTGAGATGTGACTTGTCCATGTGGCATATGGATGTCTTTTGTCTCCCAGACCATAGTTGACACAGGACAAGTTTCCTCAAACTAATCAGACACTCTCATCTCAATGGAGCCTCTGTGCGGAGGTAAATTCACATGCCAAAGTGGCCCTTCCTCAGAGACACATCAAGGGCACCATTGTGTTCATGCACTAATAAGCAGGCCCGGGCAGTTGGCTCTGCTTTTCTTGGGCTTTCTTTTCACAGTGACATCTGCTGGGCTTCAGCTGGCACCCTGGAGCCTGTGCAGGAGAGCCTGGTGGCGAACGAGATGGGGGACTGAGGCCCAGGGGAAGAGGCAGCAGTGCTGGCTGCGTCTGACTTCATAAATGCACACAGGTGTCACAGTGAAACAGAATTCGGATTAGATGACCCCATATCTTTTATTTGATAAATCGGACTCTGGAAAGTCCCCAACAGTCCATTGGCTCTGCTGGGATGCGGTAGACTGTGGTGGTGCCCAGACGGTTTTGAGATCAGAGATGAATTTGAAAAAATGCCTCCTGTTGGCTGCATGACCCGGTTTGTTACTTTATTTTTCTCCTTATCTATAAAATGGGAGAAGAGGGAAGTTCAGAGTATCCCCCCAAATTTATGTATGTGTATAGCACAGTCCCTGGATCAAAGCAAATCATCAAGATGGCAACGTTATTTGCAGGTAAATGGATGGAGTTGGAGAATATCATGCTAAGTGGAGTAAGTCAATCCCCCAAAAACCAAAGGCCGAATGTTCTTTCTGATAAGTGGATACCGATCCATAATGGGGAAGGGGCATGGGGAAAATGGAGGAACTGTGATTGGGCAAAGAGGAGGGAAAGGAGGGGATGGGGCCTGGGGGCAGAAAGATGGTGGAATGAGATGGACATCATTACCCTAGGTACACGTATGACTGCACATATAGTGCGACGCTACATCGAGTACAACCAGAGAAATGAAAAGTTGTGCTGCCATTGTGTACAATGAATCAAAATTCATTCTGCTGGCATACATACCTAATTAAAATAAATAAATAAATAAATAAAATTTTACAAAAAGATGGCAGCTCTTGGGATTGTCTTTATTTTCTTGGTCTGTCTTGCATCAACATGGAGAAAAACAAGGAAGCAAGACTAGGATTCTGTGGGCAGTTATCTTGTTTGAAGAATCTCTGCTGAGAGGTTTCCAAAGACATAAAATATTTTTCTTCTTGGTTCCCTTTACCCACACAGCTTCTCTTCCAAGCTGTGATTAGAAACCTGTTATCTGAGTTCCTGTCTTGAATTCGGCTCCATGTGCCTGTCTTCCTTCTCTTCGCTCTAATGTGTTCTCAGCCCAGACATACCCATTTATTAGAGACTCCAAGGCTGAGGAGGAAAAGCACTGACTGGGAGAGCAGAGGCCAACCTGCAAGAGGTACCTGATTACTCCGTCCTGTGGGGCAAGGACACCTGCGGGACTGGGATAAGTGGCCATTCCCCAGCTGCAATCTCAGATGACAGCTGCCCTAGCTCACTTAGAAAGGCAGGGACTCTTCTGGGGCCAGGTGGGACTGCCTTCCCTGAAATTCAGGATGGAGAAGAGAACAGAGCTGGTCCCCAAACCTGGCTGAGTGGGAACAGAGCTGCTAAGCACAAGTCATCCTGTCTTTCTTCTTGGCTAAGAGGGCTCCGAGTTCGCAGGGCAGTCATGGGGGGACATCTGGAATGGGGGGGGTGGGCGGTCACAATCATCCCCCAGGGACTTCCCTGAGCAGGAGCTGAGGGAATGGTGGGAGTCATTTCCACTGTGCCCTTGTCAAAACCCTATGGAGAGGCCTGTAGGTGGTCTAGTTGGAGAGGAGGCAGAAAAGGGCACAGGAGTGGGCACGTTCCTCTTCCCTGGCAGCCACCTGTGTGGTCCCATGGGAGGTGCCCGTGCCAGCCAGAGCAGCGCATCTCAAACCTCAACATGCATGCTGGGAGCCATGTGGAGAGCTCGTTAAAATGCGCACTCTGAGTCAGTGGACCTGGAGTGGGGCCTGAGGTTCTGCATGTCTGTCAAGATCTCAGGTGAAGCCAATGGCTGGCCCGCCTCTGGGATGAGCCAGATAAAAACAGAAATATAAATGATAATGCAGAAACAAGATGAGGGTCTTGCAGGAGAATTTTCTCTTGACTTCCATGATGTTCTGGGTGCCACATCTTTTAGCAGAGATAATATAGAGTTCTTTCTCTTCCTTCTGGCCTTTGGGTTTCCCCTATGTGTGCACCTCCAGAGTGGCAGGTAAGGGGGAGAAGGGTGGGAAAGGGAGAGAGCCATGTGGGGTCAGGAGCACTGGGCTCCACCTGTGTCCTGTTTCCCACTCTCATCAATTTCCACCCCTGAGGCAAACAGACCTCCCAGCCTGTTTCTTCATGTCTCCCTGAAGTGCTAGCTGGGCATCCCTAATCTGAAAGTCTGATATCTGAAAACCTCCAAAATCTAAAACTTTTAAAGCACTGACACTCATTGGATTTTTGGAGCATTTCTGATTTTTTAAATTGGGGATTAGGGAGGCCCCACCATTAAAGTCTATACAAATATTCCAAAATCCAAAACCTCCCAAATCTGAAGCTCCTCTTGTCCCAAGTATTTTAAATCAGGGATGTGCAGCTTGTATAAGAGTTAGGACTAGGATTAGGGTGAGAGTTAAATAAAGCAACAAATGTGAAACATCCAGCAAATTACCTGGAACATAATAACATGCAATGTCCAGTACATTTTGAAATTAAAAAAAAAAAAAAAAAAAGCAGGCTCATTCTGCGCAGGATCTTGACAGCCAAACAAAGGAGTTTGGCTGTGCTACCAAGGAGCCAGTTACAAATGATTCCTAACTCGGCAATAAAGCCAGCCCCCCAGGGACCTCTGCTGAGCTGCCTCTGAGTAATTCTGAGTTCTTAAATGGAACTCAAACAGATACAATTATAGCATTCAAAACCAGTCCTGAATGCGGACCTCTCACTAATGCCCATTAAGCTTTTGCCTCGGTCGGTCTGACTTGGTCTGATTCCACAGGCCCTGGATTTCCTGGAATCACCCGCCAGCTCTGTCTCCTGCTAGACTTGGAGATGAACAGCAGGTCGTGCGGGACTGCACATCGGATGAGCATCCAGGATGATGGGGAAACGACAGAACCCATAACCCTGCCCAAAGACCTTCCAGATCTGAAATCCAATGAAGCTAGAGAAAGAAATGACCCTTTATCCAGGGTCCTTGCTAGAAAAGGACAGCCTAGGGGCTGAGCCTCGATGGGTGAAGAGCTGAAGGAGCACAGGCTTCCCGGGAGAGAATGGTAGCTGGGGTTGGACCGCAGCTCCAAGGGATGAGTAAGTGTCCCTCCCCCAGCTTGATGGGTTGGGCAGTTGGGGAAAAGCTGGGGCCTTCTGAGCAGCAACTTCTTAGGGCTTCTGTTGCCCCTTAATATCACTTGTCTTGCTCCCTCCCTGGTGGCCTCTCCAGAAGCAAGTGGCTGTTCTGTGCAGTGGTTAGGGACATGAACCTGGACACGGGCTGCAGGAGGTCCGCCCCAGCTCTGTGACCCACGAACTAGGGGCCTCAGGTAGGTTAACTAGCTCCCGGGGACTGTGGTTCTTCCCCTGTAGAGGAGGGAGACACACATCGTCTCATGAGGCTGCTGTGGGTTTCAGAGGAGTTAACCCCTGGGAGGCATCTAGAGCATTTCCTGGCGCCAAGTCAGGCCCAAAAGCTCTCAATACATCCCAAATGCCAGTATCTCACATTCCCAAACTCTCCATCCAATGCACCCCACCCCTCTCCTTCTACAGTTCCCCATCTCTAAATGACAGCTCCACCCTCTAGTTGCTGAGGCCCTGAACCTTGGAGTCATTTTTGACATTTCTTTCTCACGCTTCACAGGCCATCCGATCATGTGAAATCCTATCAGCCCTACTTTTAAAATAAATCAGAATCTGGTCCTGCCTAACAACCCACAGCCCAATCTGCCGCCATCTTTCCTTCTGGCTCTCGCAGTAGCCTCCTGCTATTCTCCCCTCTAGGCACCCAATCCCTTCTGCACACAGTCTCTCGAGTAATCCTTTTAAAACACTTAAGTCAGATTTTAATTTTCCTCTGCTTAACACCCTGCAAATGCCCCCATCTCACTCGGTCAAAGCTTACGTTTTAGCATATAAACTTCTATATGATCTGCCCACTACCTCTCTGAGGTGTCCCCCACTTCCCTTCCCCGGCTCACTCTCTCCAGCCACATGCTGGGGGACAGTGCCTGGGATTTACCAGTGGGTAAATAGGCAAATGAGGGAATGAACGCCTGTCAGCTCTGCCCGCAGGACCTTCCGTCAGGGTGGGGAGCCGAGACACACTCACACCACAAGGGTGACATGCTGAGGAGCAAGAAGAGGGCAGTGCAGACCTCAGAAGGGCTGCTGAGGAGGAAGGGGAAGGAGGAATAGTGGGAGTGGTGGGCGGGGGAAGGGGGTGGGGTGGGGGGGTGGGGGGGTGGAGCAGGGTGGACCTCCTGCACGGGGTGCATGGGTGGTCCGGCAGAAGGAGAGGCAGTACCTGGGGCTCGTCATAGATACAGGGCCTGACTTGAGCACAAATTCCAAGGTAGCTGCTCTGAAGGAAGGTGTTGGTGGGCCAGTCCAGGGGCCTTTGGTAACTTAGCCACTTAGCTGATGTTCCACCAGGCACTGTGCCCAGAGCCAGCTATGCAGAGACGACAGCAGAACTCAAAGATCAGACTGAAGCCCTTGAGAGAACAAGACTTCGTTTGTTGTTATGAGGACCAGGAAAGGGGCAGCACAGAACTGAAGGATTTGTGGAGCACTTTACAGTTTAGAAGTGCTTTCTCACATAGGATTACGAAGTCACGTGGCATAGCAGGAACATGGTGGTGGTTGCTGCAGGGAGCCTGAGCTGTGGTCCTGCTCCACCACGTGTGGCTGCCTGTCCTTCAGTGCGTGGTGACCACCCTGACCTTCTTTTTCTTTATCTGTGGAACAGTGGTGGCTAGTGTTCACCAAATGCTGAACACCCATCTGCGTTGTGAGTGCTTGTGTGTGTGTTAACTTGTTGGACCTTCCAAAACACACCTATAAACTAGGTGCTATTGTGACCCATTTGGCAGGTATGGAAATTGAGGCTCAAAAAGACTAAGACTCTTGGCCAGGTCACACAGCAACTTGGGAGAACCCAGTGATCCTGGCTCCGGAGGCCACAGTCTTAGCCACACTGCTACACTGTGGATGATGACAGCAGCCCTGCCCCAAAGTTTTGGGGAATCAGTGAGATTATCATACATACAAATCAGCTCCCCTTGTCTAAACAAACCCAAGCACGGCTTTACGAGTGACTAGTTAAAAGTTCTAGGTAAGTAGTGGCAATGACTATTTTATCTGAAGCTCACGATGTTAGAGCAGTTGGCTGCTCTAGGAGATGTTATTGGCACCTTGGCATCACCCCTTGACCTTATCTGAAGGTCACAAATAGATGATGATGACGTCCTGCCCAGGGACACTGTCACTGATATCTTCTCAGAGAGGATTCTTGTGCATCAAGCAGGGCAGGTCAGAAGTGCTGAGTGTCCACACCCCAGGAGCAAACCTCAACCAACAAAGCATGTGAGTTATGGATAACACCCCAACTTCCTTGTCCCTTAGTGGGATGATTCTGAAGTGTGTCCCACACAATCACTCAGAGGGTCCCTTACGGGATGCAGCCCCAGCTGGCCACAACAGCACCCCTAACCTATTGGTCATTGGTCCTTCCTTGCCCTGTGTCCCTCCCTCTTCCCTCATGGTGCTTCCTGGGGTCGATTCCTGAATCACCGACTTGCTCCCTACCTCAATCTGAGTTGCAGAATCCCAAGGAAAGTGGGGACGCAATTCAGTTTGGAGAGAGAAGAAAGGAAGGGATAGCCCTCTGGAGGCTTGGGATTTTTCTGGACGGAGCCAACTAGGGGAAGAGCTGGGGAGAGGCGCGGCGCGTTCATCCGGCTCCAGTCTCCCAGATGCTGCTTCTCAAACAGCGCAGCCCCGTAGCCCATATTTCACCTGACACTTCAAACAGATGGGCCAGCACGGGATTCTGGCAGGAGCCCGATGCCTCTGGAGTAGATTACAAGAGCATTCCTTGCAACTCGTGGACATGAGCGTAGAATAAACACAAATAAGCTCCCCTTGTCTAAACAAACCCAGGCTCGGCTTTACGAGGCGTTTTTCTTTCCCCATCCCTCCCACACTCCTCTCCTCAAAGGCCAGGCTTGTTTGCTTGCTTAATCCCAAACCCTTGGCACCTTCAAAGGACCCCTTTGTGTCTGGGATGAAGGGGGAGCATTTCTGCCTTGTGGACACAATTTTCCAAATGAACTTCCAAACACAGAAGAGTCCAGATGATGAACAATGAGACGACATCGTGGCTTTGGCCCGTTGGATGACACGAACAGGAGGTAAGAAGCAGAACATGAGAACCGATGAATTTTCAGTAGGTTCCTCCAGCCAAATGGTTGGCAATTTCACTGGAAAGGATTCTCAGGAGGAGAGAGGACAAAGAACAGGGTGGAAAAAAAGCAAGTTGCTGGCTCATCAGAGCAGCTTCCTCCCTTGACAAGTCAGTCATGAGGCAAGAGAGACAGGACAGAGAGAAAAAGACTGAGGGCTGGCCAGCATGGTGGCAAAGAGGGCTTTGTCACCTCCCAACAAGGGTGGCCTGAGTCACAGCCCCTGGACCAGACTCAACGTCTTCTTGCCATTCCTTCAACACAGACCCTGCAGAAATTCTAAGAACAGGGGCAGCTGGCTGGAGCCACCCAGAGCATCCAAATGGGAACCAAAACCTCACAAAAGGATTCTCCCCACCACTACCATCCCCACAAAAAAAAAAAAAATGGCTATGAAAGAATATACTAGTGAGAACTCACAAAAGAAAAATAGGGGTTGGGAGACCCGGGATACTATGGCATAAGATTTTTAATCCTAGGTACTCAGGAGGCTGAAGCAGGAGGATTGCAAGTTTGAGGCCAGCCTCAGCAACTTAGTGAGACCCTGTATCAGAATTAAAAGAAACAAAAGGACTGGGGATGTAGCTCAGTGGTAGAGTGTCCCTGAGTTCAATCTTTAATATCACGAAAAAACAAATAATCAATTAATCAATCCGAAGCAAGGTGGGAAGGGGGGGGAAGGAAGAAAGAGGGATGCATCAGGGGCTATTTACATTGCCATGCGTCCTGCTCCCTAGGGATCAAGTTATTCCTATGGGAAGCACCATAAGCTAAGTGGTTAAATGCTTGACCATGGAGCCAAACTGCCCAGGAAGGGATTGCCTCTAGCTTTCCTTTATGGTGAACTTGAACAAATTACTTCACATTTCTGTCTGCCTCGGTTTCCTCATCTGGATCTTGGGGCTTAGAGGGTTGCTGTGTGGGTTGCGTGCATACATGTAAATCACCTAGAAGGGCATGTGTCCCATGGTCAGCAACAACACGTTAGCTCGAATTACTACACAACATGAGCAGACAACTCCTCCACCCCACACCAGTCTCATCAGCGTAGCAGAATAAACATTCAAGAGGCAAAACGGCATGAGAGTGGGTCAGGTCCCCTGAAGCCAGGAGGCCACCATTGCTTTGAACAAAGCCACGTGAACACCTTACCTGTGAACAGCTTCCACCGAGCACAGACGGCTCACAAGTACAGCGTGAATTCTGAGGTCCCCCTGGCATTCCCAAGTTCTCTTCCACGTGGTAGAAAAGTCACTGTAGGACTCTGGATTAGAAGCAAGGCTGAGGCCAGGGCTCTGCCCTGACAGAGGAAATGGCACACCCCCTCCACGCCTCCCAGAGCAGCTCTTGCATCTGGCCAAGCCTCTGGCTGTCAGAGGGGCCAGCATCTGCCTCTGCCCTGGCCAGTGGCTGAGGCTTGGCATGGTTCAGGACAGGAGGCCGGCAGCCCCATGACCTGTCTATTCGGTGAGTGGCATGTCCTCCCTCTCCACCTCAGCTCAAGACAGAGGCCTGGGCTTTTCTCTGCTGAGCTGTCTTCAGGGGTGAGCGAGGCCACTGCTACCCCCCATTCCTCTCCTGCAGACACACATGCCCCAGCTACTGTTCTCTGCAAACATTCCTCATGCACCACAGATCCCCCAACTACTGCCGCTAAAACACCCGCTCGTGGAGACTTCTGCAGCTTGGGAATGAAGCTGGAATTAAAACAAAGACAAAGGGCCACTATCAGTAATTATTTCTGAAGTAACAAGCAACTAATTGGGACTTACTGTTATTAAAAACCTATACTGCAGGCAGTAATTAAACTGCCACTAACAAGGATTTCCGCACCAGGCTCTGCAGCCACCACATGGCTTCTCCCCTCATCCCGGGTGGAGAGGGCTGTAGCTGGAGAAAATAAGTGGCTTCTTCGTGCCCCTCCAAGAGTTATCATTCATATTTGAGAGTTCTTCTCAGGGAAGTTGGAGTGCCAGGGCAGAGGGGCCAGATGAGGCACAAGGACAAGAAGCAGGGTGCGTGGAGGCTTCTAGATTGTGCCATTCCCTGGAGGATGCTGACATCGTGCCTTGGGCAATGGCTCTAGGACACTGTCAAGTCAGTGGGAAAAGAGCTGAATCGACTCTTTTATAAATAGAGCGATTGCACACCTCCTACACATGAGGAGGTCTAGGAGATGAGATGCGTTCATACACATTGTTTCATTTATTCTTCCTAACACCCGTAAGGAGGTGTCCTTAGGAACTATTTTATAGATGAGACTTGGCTCAAAGACGTGAAGTCACCTGTGTCAGCTCACCTGACTGCTGGGCAGAGCAAAGGCAGACATGGAGCTCAGAAGGAAGAGGAGACTTGGGTCACACCCTTGCAGGTCACACAGAGATGGTAGAGTCCATGGATCAGGCTGGGTGTGGCCCCTTTCTGGCTGCCTGCTGAGCTTGTCAAGTTGTGCAAATGCACTGTGCCTCAGTTTTCTGCATCCGTAGAGTGGGGATAATCATCCCTATCTAGTGGGTTGCTGTAAAGAACACCTAACATTGCTTGCAAAGCACTCAGATGGCAGCGTGTGGTATATAGCCAGAAGAGGTCAGCTATGTTCTAGATGGATGCTGAAGTAGCACTGTCTCAGAAGTAGCACTGTCTCTATGAATTGAGCCATGGCTGAATTCTGGCAATACTGAAAGTCACAGAAGTCTCAGCAAACAGTGTCTGCCTGCCTGCCTGTATCTCTTGGGAAGGGGGCAAACTAGCCCAGCATGCTGGCTCTACTCTGAGGCTCTGCCCTGGTGTCCGGGGCAATGGGAGGCTGGCCAAGCTCCCAGACAGCCTGTCTCGGGCTTGGAGCACAGAGCCGTTGCCTCACCAGCTTGTAATGAGCTACGTCTCCAGCCTGATTAGGGGAACAATCCTCACACAGAGAGACCCAGGGGAAGGAAGTGACAACATGTTGGGGACAGGGCATAACCTCACCTCCCAAGGAGGAGCTAGCTTCTGTGGAGCTGGTGACTTGAAAGAAGCAGCCCAAGATGGTGCCCATTCCCGGGGAGGAACCGCGTGAGAGTCTCCCCAGACCTCTGTGTGTGAGCCTGGGCGGCAGCTACTTGGGACCTCTGGATTGCCAAGAAGGGACAGCAGCAAGAAGACCAACCTTCCCTGGGCACATGCCAGGTCCCAGCCCGATGCCAGCCCCACGGCACCGTTGTGACCATCAATGCTGTCTTCTTGTGTAGAACCCTGGAGCGCTGCCCTCCCCAAATCTGTGGCTTGCAGCCCATTTCTGGGTTATGAAAACAGTTTAGTGGGTGACTAATACCATTTTTAAAATAACATGATTTCAAAAAAAGAGAAAATTTCCAAGTACACTGCACATGGTAAAGAAGAGTCTTGTTTTATAGAAGTTGTATTTCTTTAATATGTATATGTGTTTGGGAGTGGATTGTGATGTGACGTCAAATGTAGTTTTTTTTTTTTTTTAACTGAGGATGATAGTCAAAATGATAATTCCTGAAAGCCATTGGTGAAGAACACAGGCTGTACACGTGGAAGGCTGTGGAGCCTTGGTTAAATCATAAAGCCTCCCCATGCCTCCGTGTTCTCACTTGAAAAGGGGGATGCGTCCGTTTCGTACCACTGAGTTATTCTGTGAAGTGCTTGGAGCTGTGTAATGTATTCTGTCATCAGTGTCATCTCAGCTGAACCAGGGGCCTCTGCAGATAGTTCAGTTTTCCTGAAAGTGCCAAGACCTTCCTGAGTCTGTCTCCTGAGGATGCTTTCTGGCCACAGAAATGTGGTCAAGCACAGGGCAGGCCAAAGGGGTGGGGAACAAATGCCCCATGAGCTTCTCGTTGCCTATGAAGAATGGGAGGTGGTGGCTGAACGATGCAGCCCCTCTCCCTGCAGCGTAGCATAGGAAGTGTGTTCCTCACAGTCTCTTAGAAGGAACCCAGTGAGACTGAGCCCCAGTGGCCTTGGAAGCAACTTCTTCCTCATCTGACTTCCTGCACTCTCCCTCCCAAATAAACTTCTAGCCTCCAAATCCTTATCTTGGTGTCTCATCTTATTTTAGACAAACTTAAGCAAGCCGATTCTGGTGCAAAGTAGGTGCTCAGCAAATGTCAGTTGTTAGGGACCAGGTTCACATGGAGACAGGACCTGTGCAGGGGCTCTGGATGCATTATCTCATTTGATCCTCATTCCAAATCTGAAAGGTAGAAACCCATGGCTACCGTTTTCCAGATAAGGAAGCTGAGGCTTAGTTTAGCACTTTTCCCGAGGTTATATGGCTACAATGGGAAGAGCTCCTTTCTGGAACCACGTGTGTTACCACGGTCCTCCATTGAATCTACTACACAACCCCGCAGGCCAGTTAGCACCCGTTGTCACTTCCATTTTACAGACGTGGAAAAGGTAAATCCAGGAAAGTAAAACACCTGACTCCCAACTATTCACTGCTATGCTGGGACCAGCACCGTGCACTGCAACTTCTGGCCCTGCACTTCCCATAACAGCAGCTACCTCAGAGCACCCTGGAGAGGGACAGCATGGGAGCGATCCCTTCCCTTAAGTCAAGCCCCTGGAGTAGAATCAGGACAGCTGCCCATCACACCTCCTGGCACAGGAGAAAGGACACAGATAGAAAGAAGGGACAACTTTTAAGGTTAATGAGACTTATGTAGAGATATAATCTGTTATGGTAATGCTCATGTCTCAACTCCTCAGCCTGCTAAATGGGCTGATGGCCTGGGATCAAGTCCCTCTCACTCACTGATGGCCTTGACATTCAGCACTCCATCTGTATCTTCAGCATCCCACCAGTCCCACCAAGGAACCCTGAGTTCTAATGTGCCTGTGGTCTGAGCTCTGTCTGCACACAACTCACTGTGGCTTTTCCCCTGGAGGAGGCTCTCAGTGTCTTGGCCTCCTCATCTATTAAATTGGGATGAATCCTAGTACCCTCTTCATGGGATGGGTGAGGATTAGAAGAGTGAATTGCACAAACCTCAAAGTTGGAAAAGGACGCATATCTAGCATATATGAAGAATTCCCAAACACTCCATTAAAAATTCAATTAGAAGATGGGCAAAAGACATATAAAGACATTTTACCAAAGAGGATATACAAGTGGCAAAAAAAAAAAAATCTGTGAAAATATGTTCAACATCACAGCTTTCGGGAAATACAAAGATCCCACGGAGATGTCACTACACACCTACAAGAACAGCTAAAATAAAAAACAGTCACAACAACAAATGCTGGCAAAGATGTGGAGAAACTGAATCACTCATACATTGCTGGGGGAATGTAAAATAGCACAGCTACACAGTGCATGTAGAAACAGTTTTACTCTTTCATTAAAAAGTAAACATATGGTTAACATATAACCCAACAACGGAACTCCTGGGCATCTATCCCAGTGAAGTAAGGATGTATAGTCACGTGTGCAAACTTATACACAAACGTTTATAGCAGTTTTATATGTATGTAATAGTCAAAAACTAGAAATAATACAGATGCCCTTCAGTGGTTAAACCGTGGTATATAGGTAGTTCAGCAGCCCTTGGATCTTCAAGGTCCATATCCACAGATTCAATCAACTTTGTATTGAAAATATTTGGGGGAAATATGTGTCTGTATTAAACATGTATAAACTTCTTTTTCTTGTCATTATTCCCTAAACAATACAGCATAACAACTATTTGCACAGCATTTGTATTAATAAGGTATTAGAAGTGATCTAGAACTGATTTAAAGTGTGCAGAAGAATGCGTGTAGGTTACATGCAACTACTGTGCCTTTTATGCTGTAGTTGGAATGTGTCCTCCCAGGTTCATGGTTGGAAACTCATCCTCAGTGCAACAGTGCTTGGAGGTGAGGCCTGACAAGGGCAATCAGGCCAGCGCTTGCACGAGGAGATTAGTGCTGTCCCTGCAGTGGGCTGGCTGTTGTGAGGGTGGATTTATTACAAAAGTGGATTCAGCCCTCTCTTGCCGTCTCATTCTTGCCCTCTCTTCCCTTTCGCTTTCTGCCATGGGATGAAGCAACACTAACGTCCCTGTCACATGCTAGTGCCAGGTACTCGGACTTCACTTCCTCTAGATCTGTGAGCAAATAGTTTTCAGTGGTTTATAAGTTACCCAGTCTCGGGTATTCTGTTTTCACAATGGAACGTGGACTGACAGCTTTGTTCTCCCAGCTTTTGCCCACCACAGCCTCCAAAGCCTTTCTTGGAATCTAATGCCAATGTCCAAAGTGCATGTGCACAGAAGCCCATTTACGTAACAAGGGGCCAGCCCTCTGTTTATGCTGAAAAGCTGGGCGGAGATCTAGAGTGGACCACAGAAAGCAAGGAGAACTTCCACTCTGAGACTTTAAAAACCTTCCCAGAGTCCTTCCAAGGCCCAGCCTATGAAGGCAAACTCCCACCTTCTATGGGTCCTAGTACTTTAGACCTTCCCCTTTCAACAGAAGTCCTGAACTCTCTCCTATGTGTACTTATTGATTTTTTTTCCTCCCAGATAATACTGGTTGGATGGACAGGATCCAAGGTCTGATTGGATCATTGTAGAACCTAGCTTGGATTTGGCCACATGGAGGAGTCCATGTTCAATTTCATTCAAATCAGTCACTATTGATTTATTGAGCACCTGATAAACTCAGACCCAGTATTAGGGCAGGAGGTGAGAAGACAAGACTTTCCCTTAGTGGAGAGGAAGACGCAGCCATGCTGTGGGACACACAGGCAATGGCAATGCTTGGCCTTCTGGAGCCATAGGTGAAAAACTACCCTGTGCTGTGTGACCAATGAAGACAGTCACATCCCCTAACCTATCCTAGAAACTGTGGGGGCAAAGTGTCACTCCCACTGAGAATGGACATCATTGACAGGGGCTCCAGGACTGTAAATGGGCTAAGCTGAGACCCAGGGTACACTTCCACCAGAGCCAGTGTGTTGCAGTGGTGACCAGGAGACCTGTGATGTTTTTAAGGTCATGAGTGAAAGTTGGATACAACTCAACTGCAATATTAGAAATGCACTAAAGCATAATGTGCTTTTGCTCATTAGCTTTCTACAATTCAACTTCTGGGGCCCTAAAAAAATGAATTATCTAAAGAAACTACAGTTCAAATACTCCAGGTGGGATAATTTGAAAGTACGTCATTAGCATTTTCATATTGAAGTGGAGACAGAAGAAGCCCATGTGAGAAAACTGTGACAAGATGGTCTGACAGAACGACTGTGGCCTCAGCCAGGCTTCTTTTGAAAAGGGGCCACCTTGAAGGTAAATCTTGACTGAAGCTTTGGAGAAGGTGACCCTGATGAGTGGTGGAATGAATCACAGCACGTAAAATTCCTTAAAAAATAATTCATGGACTTGAAAAAAAAGCGTGGAGGTGGTGTTTGTTTGGTTGTGGGTCCTTGTCAGGACTGTTGCTTGAATAACATCCTCACTTATCCATGTCCATTTGGGTCTGCCTTTGCCAGACGGTCCCCCAGGGCCGGGCTCAGTTGATGCTTTTGGGAAATGGATTTCTGAGCTGAAAAAGACAAATTTCCCAGGTGTGCACTCAAGTTTCCAAAGGAGAACTGGATTAAAAGAACACCTGGGAGGGAACGGGGAGGTCCTCTTGAGATTTCCATTGAGAGTCTTCCTGGAAGCTCAGGTTCTTTGGAGGGGCCCACAGGGACCTGCTGGGCAGCCCTGGGGAAGGGGATACTGAGAGGCTGTGGCTCAAGGTCTCTGTCTGATTCACCAGAAAAGGTCAATGTGACCTTTTTTTACACATCAAAGTTCCATGTATGCTGGAAAAAAGTTTCGGTGGTTTCAGGTTTAAACCACACTAACCTAGTGTAACACCATCATCATAAAATAATAGTGATTATTAACAGTTGCTGATTTTGAGGGGTGAGCATGTGCCAATCACTGTTCAAAGTGCTTTACACGCACCATCTCATTGAACCCTCAAAGCAGCTCTGAAAGGGAGGTCCTCTCATTATCCCCATGGCATAGCGGAGAAAATAGGCATCAAGGAGAAGTGATTTTATGAATGCACTGTGGTTTAGTCAGCTTTTTCATTGCTGTGACCAAAAGCCCTAACAAGAACATTTCTTGAGGAAGAAAAGTTTATTTGGGGCTCACGGTTTCAGAGGTCTCAGTCCACAGCCGGCTGACTCCATTGCTCCAGGCCCAAGGTGAGGCAGAACACCATGGCAGCAGGTGTGGTGGGGAAAAGCAGCTCAGGACATGGCAATCAGGAAGAAGAGAGAGGGACGAAGTATATATCCCAAAGGCACTCCCCCAGGGACCTACCTTCTTCAGCTACACCCTACCTGCCTAGGGCTGCCACCCAGTTTATCCATATCAGTAGATTAAGCCATTGATTAGGTCCCACCTCTCCTAACCTAATCATTTCACCCCTGAACCTTCTTGCATTGTCTCACACATGAGCTTTGGGGGGATACCACATATCCAAACCATAGTACACGTGGATCATGAGAGATGATCAAACCCCAGCTTTGAACCAGTGCAGCTGGCTCCTGAGCCTGCACAAGTCGGCACCACACAGTACTGAGGAAGATGAGGCCTGGAGAGATACAGGGACTTGTCCACTTGCCCAGGCTCCATAGTGGGCTCCGGGGAGAGCCAAGGCTAGAATCCAGATTCCGATTCCCTCTTGGGTACTTCTTCCTCCTAACACTCTCCCCTTCCCTCTCTCCTCCATCTTTAAGTGTGCCCTCCACGAGTGGCTTTAAATAGACCATCCCTTGGTTACCAAGCATCTGTGCGCCCACGCTGGGAGCAGCGGAAGGAGATGGAGCTGTGATGGTTGATGTGCTCAGGACTCTTGCTCTGAATGGACTGGGGCTTTTTCTTACCTGTAGCCTCACTGCCCTCCTCCAGCTGTAGATGCAGAGGTGTCTGGTGGCTGCTCTGTCTGCCCAGCCTCACTGCAGACACTCTGCTATTGCAGATATGTACACCCCCTGTCCCTTTGCCCTTGCTGTTCTCTCTGCTAGAAATACCCATCCTGTTTTATGGACTCCTCCCCAGATGTCCCCTCTCCAGAGTCCCAACCTCTCTAACCTCCCTTCCAATGCAGAGTCAGCTACACCCTCTGTCCATGGCAGAGTGCGGATTCCCGGTACTGTAACCACTGATGGTTACATCAATGACATCATTTCCGTGATGAGAACACAGGCAAGTGGTCCCACTTTTACTTTCCTAAAATCAGAATCATTCATGCTTCTGTTTAATTTGGGAGTGTTTCTTGCTTTCTGAAACACTATTATTGAATTTAAAAAGTGTTTGTAATCAATGTCATCTTAGGATCCAGAAAATACAGGATTTCTCTGTTTCCCACCAGACTGTGATTTTACCTGGATGGGGGTCATGACCCAGGTGTTTCTGGACCCCCCCATCAGCCAGCACAGAAAAGGATCAGAGGACATACCAGGTGGTGGCAAGTCATGGTGCTCAGGGGCTGGATGACTCCCTTTGTGCCCAGGTTTCCATGGGAGGCATCCTAGGCCAGGAGAGCCTCCAGCCATCCATTGCCCATCAAGTTCACGGCACATGAACTGGAGAGAAACACGGTGAGAATGGCAGGCTTCCTCCCCCATCTCATGTGGCACACCTGAGGCTGACCCAGCTGGGCAGGAAGCATGTCTCTCTCAGATTCCAAATCACATCCTACCCCATTCGTGGCTTCTTTTTTTTCTCTCAGATGTAGCTAAAGTCACTTCACTGATGACAAATTCTGAGCCTTTTGCTCTTTTCAATTCTCTGTTTCCGAGAGCAATTTCCAACAGACCCACCACCATTCTCTGGCTTCATTACTTTCTGGCTCCAACCACCTCCTCAGGCCCTCCAGATGAAATCTCCAGTGGCAGTAGCTACCATTTTTCCTCTTGGGGCCTTGTTCCTGTAAACCATACGTGACAATCTCAGACTTGATAAGCTCTAGCAAGCTACATGGGACTTTGCTTATCATTTCCCTTGCCCTTGCCCACCCAGCCTGCTTTCTGACAGGATCCAACCCAAGGCAGCCACTGTCAAATGCTCTGACTCAGGAGGGGGATCATTTTTGCAGTTGTGGACCTAGATGCCCTCTAAGGAAACTTCTAATTAGAAAATCGGTGGTCTTATGTATACCGGAGCCATAAATCAGATTCGTTTGAACGATCCCAAATTTATATAATGTTTAAATTGCTCTTCAATAAAAGAAGTTTGTACACTTGATATATAGCTAAAATAAAAGTAGCTAAATCTATTGGATATATTACCTAGAGTTTTGGGGGGACTTTCCAAAAGGATTTGGATACCCAAATTTGACGAACCTAGGACTCTGGCCTAAATAGGAGCACGTTGGAAGTGGCCTGAAGCAGCTGACCAGGAATCTGGCTTTTCTCTTGGATAACCAATCAGGGAACAATGGAATCGTCTCTTGTACAAACAGTGACTGAGCATCTACTACACCCTAAGCACTGCTCTACAGGTTGAGGACTCACAATCAAAAGTAGTAAAGGACCTTACGGTGCTAGACCAGGTGCTAGACCCAATGGCTTTCTATCTGCATATTACATTTATGGCCTTGATTTGGGTTCATTTCTTTTTCTGTTGCTAATTGTCTTCCAAAACGAATTGCTTTCCCTTCCTAAGGGTAGTGGAGCTATGAGATGAAATGAGCCTGGGTTCCTGAATCATTGGGTGAAGAAGAGCCACCCACTGACCAGAAATGCCAGCCTTTGACTATCACATGGATAAGAACTCAGTTTCTCTTGTGTTAGGACCTTCATACATTTTGGGAGGTTCTTGGCATAGAGTCACACATTACCCAAACTAATACCCTATGTGAAGTCACCCTCATTGCTACACTGGTCTAGACACACCATTGTCATTCCATTGCTGACCTTCCAAATGGATTTGGATCCCAAAGCAAAGGTTCATCAGCCAGGAGTCAGGCCTGCCTCAAGGTCAGATGCCATAAACTCAAACTATAAGAGTTAAACTCCGTCCTCCTATAAGAAGGACTAAAAAGCTCGGATAAAACAAGTTTTCAAAGTTTGACAGAAAATTGTAATGCTTCCCTGGGAGGTTCCCAAGCACCATGTTCCTCTTTGGGAAATCAGTCTGGGAACTGTCAGAAGACCCTGGTCTCAGTTTCAGTACTAAATGGCTGTGGTTCTCTAAGGGTACAGGCAGAGTAACAACCACCTGGCAAAGAGAATTTAGCAAGTAATGGCTTCCCAGTTGGGTCAACAGCATGAGTCAGCGTGCCATAGAAATGAACAAATCCCATTCATAAATTTCCCAGTTTAAGAGCGTTCCGAGTCATAAAGTCAGCAGAAAGCCAGAAGACCTACAATTGTCCAATTAGAGGTTTTATCCAGGAAAATGCACATTCTCAAAGATCCTGTTTGGTCCTTGAGCCAGGAGTGTAGCTGGGCTGGTTTGGTGGGCTGGGCCTCTGGGGTTTATAGCACTTTTCACTTCAGAGAGAGAGGACGGAGGCCTTCTTAGAGTCTCTAGTTCCCAAGTTGGAGTCTGGGAAGGGCCTAGAGATTCCCAAAGCCAAACTTCCCATGAGAACTCAGGAAAAGCCAGGATCTGCCTAAACCAGGTCACCTGGGAGGGGGAGCAACAGCTAATAGCTATTGAGCACTCACCATTTACTGTTATTGAGTACTGGTCCTGTTCTAATTGCCCCACACATATTATTGCATTTCATCTTTATTGCTACCTTACAAGGAAGGCTCTGTTTCCTTCCCATCTTCCAGATAATTGGTGAACAAATGTCCTCAGTCACAGGTTCAAGATTTTTTATTTTTTTAAGTTGTTGATAGACCTTTATTTTATTTATTTATATGCAGTTCTAAGAATCGAACCCAGTGCCTCACACATTCTAGGCAAGAGCACTATTGCTGAGCCCCAGCCCCAGCCCAGGGCCAAGATTTGAACCCAGGTCTACAGATTGTAAAAACCCCTGCCTCTACACTGTGTCCATGATCCCAAGGGCCCTCACTCCCTCTTTTTTCAGCTACATGAGCTGTGCTAAGAAGGACAAACAAATGCAGGTCTAAAGAGACACACTGTCACCAGTGGGCAACACTGTGGGAAGCCAGGCTCGAAGAGAATCTCCAATTTTTGCCAAGCACAGTGTTTTATGTAAATGATCGTGATAAATCCTCATAACTCTCCTGCAAAATAGATGTTATAATACCCGTTTGACAACTGAGACCACCGAGGCTTAGAGAGGTCGTAAAGATTCACACAGCTAGAAGCAGTGGCGAGCCTGCCTACATGGTCCCTGCTCAGAGTATTACGGAGGATGCTGAGCTTGCCCACCTACATATGCATAGTACGGTATTTGTTCTTGGGAGGGACTTCATTTCTGTCAAATTCCAACTCACTTGCATACATTCCATAGCCCTGGACATTTAGGCCACTTACTAGCTGAGTAATCTTGAATGTATCCCTAACCTTCTCAGAGGGGACATGGTTTCTGCTCTTAAGTGATTTGCCAGCCAGACCAGGGGTCGGCAAGATTTCCCCACAAAAAGCCAGAAGGTAGATATTTCAGTCTTTGGGGACATCTTTGCTCTGCAAGGTGACTATTCAACTCTGCCACTGTGTTACAAAAGTAGCCAGAGACGATACAGAATTTACTGCATAGGGCCAGATGTGGCCCTTGAGCCTAAGGATGCAGATCCCTGACCTAGATGGCCCACAGATTCCACAAATAAGTGAGACCTTCCATTGTGCGAGTGTTACAAAGGAGAGATATCACCAGACTCTGAGGTCATATAACTAGCCTCCAGGAGGGTCAGGACCTGGACAAGTGCACGGTATGAATCAGGACTGGCACTGAAGTTCAGTCCTCCTGCTTTCCTCCTTGTGAAGTTAATGTTCCTTCTAGAGGCTCGGTGACAATGGAGAGCACTGGCTTTCTGCAGTGCCTTGGCTTAACCTCTGACTGGGGCCCTGAGGCTTCCACTAGCAAATCATCGGCTCTTTCCAGCAGGACTGGCTCCCGCAGCACCTTCTGGAAGGCCGTTACAACAGCTGCAGCAGCACGCGCAGCGTTAATTTATGAAAATCTCAGCTTGTAAAAGCTGAGCTCACAGGCAGAGCTGGAGGAGGCACGCTGTACTGGAGACTGGCTCGAACTGCTATTTGCTTCTCTCGTAGCCACAAAAGGAAATGCTGGAGCGGTCTTTGGAGAAGGGGTGGCTGGTGGGGAGGGGGTGCTGCTAGATTTAATAGCAGGAATACAAGTCGTTTGTCTTATTGTAAAATAGATGTGTGTTTAGATGCAGAAAATGCTCTGGATCCTTTCTTTCCTCCCCTTGCAGGCTTGAAAAGCCCTGAGCAAAACAAAACACTGCTGATTTTGAGTCTATTTTTGGGCTCCTGTCGCTAATTGTCTGCTTCCGAGGCCTCTGTGCAGGCAGCCTTCTTGAAGAATAGCTCTACCAAAGGGAAATGGGGATGAATGAGCGGCTTGCTGCTGCTGCCATCATCTGAGCAGAAAGCAGTCCCCAGAGGCCAGCATGGCTCATGATTGCTGTTATTCCCTCTCTCCCCAGGTACCCACCCTCCCCACCGGCCCTGGCCACGCTGCGCTTGCTGGCACTAGATTGAGGCTGCCCACCCTGTGCCAGAAAGCTCTTTACCGAAGGAACTAACTCTGATAAAGGGGATAAAAATAGCCAGCAATGATGGAAAACATTTTGTTGAGAGATCTGTTGACAAGAGGGGAAATTGAGCTGTGAAAAAGATAGGTGGTGAAGGACACAGAGGGAAGAGCGGCCACCCTGGGGCAATCCAGGGAGTCCAGCAGTAGCCGGCACAAGCCAGGATGACCTGCAAGGAGGGATAGCCCAAGTGGCCGATGGCTTCTTTTTGTCAGAGGCCCACCCTCGTGTGATTTCTCCCTCGTGTGAGACAAAGGAGGGACGGACAGACTGCAATCTCCTTCACCTGGAGGTGGTATCTGAAAAGCAGCCCCATGGAGGAGACAAGCAGAGTGCAGGGCGGAAGCCAGGCATGAACTTGGCTTCTGGAGTTCAAGGTTGCCACTGTTCTGACTGTCATTTTCTAACACAGTGACTTAGACAAGCCGCTTGCCTTCTCTGAGCCTCATTTCCCCAGGTGATTAATAAGGAGAGAATTAACTGACATCAGGGCTCTGGTGATAACATGTACACACAATCTCCCAAAGTGGCATCAGGCAGGCCATCCAATGTACATGGACGGGGGGCCTTCTATGTGCAAGTGCTACCCTGGGTGCTGGGGGTAGACAGAGTCCTGCTCCAAGATGCTTCAATTCCTTAGTGAACCCAGCAGAGAAGGGAGATGCAGCCTTACAATTAAATAACCAGTATCACTCACCCAGATAGAAGGACCCCAGAACACCTTCTCTGGGTTATAGAGACATTGTTCTGTCCAATGCTGAGTGTCTACTATGTCCTACAGGCTGCATACATACAGAGGAATTGAGGAGAGAGGCCCAGTCTGCCCCTCTGAGACTCATAGGCAGCAGGGAAAAGAGACAGATGGAGAGATAGATGTCATTCAGCATGTAAGTGACCACGATAGAGTCTGGTTGAACAAGGAACTGTGAGCTCTCACTTGGGAGCAGCAGGTCCTTGAGATTTCCAGGCACTCGAGCGGGCAAGTTTTTCCAACAAGCTAAATATATACAAGTTAATCATATTCCTGCATTTGCATAAATTAAAAGGCAGCAATTATATATTGCAGCAATTCTAAATAATTTCCCAAAATAACTATCTCAGTACATGAAAATATTAACAACGGTTATTTCTGAGTGGTGGAATTATGGGTGATTTGTATTTTCCCTCAAGTTTTCTATGACTAGATTATTTTTGTAATAGGAAAACAAATAAAATGTGAGTAAGAGGAGAGCTGTCCCCAAATGCCCCACAGATGGAAAGTCTATACTTCCAGATTCTGCTGAGAGTCTCCCTGTGACTCTAAGGATGGGAGTTGTTGTGTTTAATGGCTGACTGTTCACCTTCTCCGTCTGTGGGCAAGAACCGAAAATAGTGTGCTACCCTGAGGGCCTTGAGATCTTGCTGGGCCATACACTGCATGTGGGATCTTGGCAGGCATTTTGCCCCCCCCCCCAGCATGTTTCCTAATTCTGTGTGGTTTAAAGAAGTCTTCTAGGAGCACCCCAAGCCCACCTGAACTCTCCTCAGTAAGGTCCACACCCTGATGGATTTTTGCAATGGGAACACCCCTTGTTTATAGCTGCCTGGCCTTTTCTCGTGCCTGGTACAATGACCTCAGTACACATTTGCTGAATGAGTGATGGAATGAATTAAATGTCAAGCCTGTGCTAGGCCCTGGTGCTGCAGAGCTGAATGCCTGGACCCCAGGCCATCTGGAGCTCACCCTTAGTTGGACCTCCATCTCCCCCATACAGCACAGATGACGCCCAATTTTTTTTCAAAGAGCTTATAAGCAAAGAGAAATCAGGAGAATGGGGAAGGAGGGTGAAATCCCTTAGCGGTGACTGAGAAGGAACTTGCAGAGGAGGCAGAACATGAGCAGAGATGAGAGAATGAGAAGCAATTCCTCTAGGTGCAGAGACAAGGTAGGCAAAAGCGTGGACCAGGCAGAAGCAGGCATGTGGTGAGGCAGGGGCAGGAGCAAGGAAAGCCATGTATGGAGACACTTGAATCCAAGCCCAAAGGGTCTGGTTGGCATTCTGGCTGCAGTAGGCAGTCCAGGCAGGTTTAGAAGTAGGACTGTCGGGGTGTGGCCTCCTTTCTGCTGGACTGTGGGACAGGGCATTGTGCGTGCATGTTAGATGCCAGCCTTGCCAAGCATTCTTCCGCCTGCCCATCTCAGGGGCTCGGCAATATAGCCAGTTGGAGTTCATCACTGCCAAATTTAGTCATCAGCAAACAACTCTCTAATTTAAACTAGCATCCGTGGGAAGGGTCAGCTTTGGCAGGGCCCTGATAAATATGGACATGAATAATCTCTGCCAGTTGCAGCAAATTAACTGCAGAAAGGACATCCTGGGAGTACTCGGATCTTAAGTGCAGCCAACCCTTGCAGATGCAGGCTGAACACCTTGTCTGGGCTGGAACAGCCCCCTCAGCCTGAAAGCCCTTCTCCCAGGGTCAAGAATGGTTAGCCTTCTCTGACCTCTCAGGTCTTGGTTCAAGTCTGTTTCCTTAGTGGTTCTTTTCCTGATTTCCCATCTAGAGGTAGCTTTACTGCCCCCAACATCACTTTCTGTCATATGATCTTACTTTCTCATTTGCAAAAGGCTCATTTTATTTTCCTGCATAGCTTATTCTTTTCCTCTCCACTTAGCTCTAACTAGAATTAGAATCTTGTCTTGCTCATAGCTATATTCACAATGCCTGGAACTTAGAGGTTGCTTAATAAAAATGCATCAGAAGGAAGGAAGGAAGGGAGGAAGGAAGGAAGGAAGGAAGGAAGGAAGGAAGGAAGGAAGGAGGAAGGAGTGAGGGAGGATAGAAAGGTGTTTTAAAATTTTTTTAAAAAATACATTGGCTCCAAAATGATCACCCCAGCCTCCAACCTGCTGAACTCATTAACCAGAAACCCATAGAATACCTCTAAGGCAGGGCCAGGAGTGTTGGACCCCCGAAGACAGCAGAGGTCTGGACTTTTATGCCAAAGGAAGGAAAGGGAAAGAGGAAATGAATTAACGTTTATTGAGCACCTACTTTGTGCCAGGCCTATGGCTACAGAAAGGAAGTTCATTACAGCAGAAGAGAGGGGAGCTAATGGTGAACAATAATAATCTGAATGAGCTCTCATTTATTTTGCACCTGGGCTAGGTATGTTGCATACATTTTTCCAAGCAATTTAGGAGGTAGGCAAGACTACTGCTGACATTTCATAGCCAGGGGGAATTAAGGAACATTTAGTAACTGGTGCAATTCTACATAACTAGCTAGTAGCAAAGACGCGATCAGAACTAAGGGCTTTCTAACTCTTGCCCAAGATCAGAACTAAAGTCTTTCTAACTCTTGCCCTTCTCTCTTGCCTTTCACACCACTGAGATGGCTGGCTTGGCCCTGCCCAGCACCTCACTCTCCCAGGAAAGTTGGTAGAGAGAGCCCTGCTCCAGGCCAGGGCTCTCAACAGACCTTCCAGGCAATCCCCAGCACATCCCAGCGGCTCAGGGTCGGTTAATTAGCCTGCCACCCCCGGGTGCTGAAAGCAGCTCAGGCCGCCTGACTTGGGCACGTGCCAGGAGTTGCGCCCACACACAGGCAGGTGAGGAGGGATGGGCCTTCTGCCCTGCACAGCAGCCAGCTCAGAAACCACCCAGGGAGGCCTCCCGACAGGCCATGGCACAGGGGAGGGCAAAAGCATCACTTTCTCTTCCAGGGGAGAACTCGCAGGCCTGGGGCTCTGCCACTACAAGCTGGTGACCAGATATACCTCTTAATCTCCCTGAGCCCTAGCTCTCCCACCCAGAACGCTGCTTGAAGATGACGTGAGCCGACAAGCACTGCCCAAGGCTGGCACGGGGGGAAGCTGAGCGAACGAAGCTCCATTTTCTCCACAGAGCTCACCTTTACCTGATGAATTCTAAACTCACAACCCACCAGCCAATCCTTCTTCTCACATAGATGTACTCATACGACCAACATGCATTTATTGAGCCCCTGCCGTGAGCTTGGTGGTGTTCTGTGCTTAGGGAAAAGGAAATGAACAAAATGGCCAAACCTCTGATCTAAAAGATCTCCTAGCTGAGAGTGGGCAAGCAACTAACTAAAAAATAAAGAAATAAAGTAAGACAAAATAAAATAAAAATAGAATGTCAGATAAGGTGCTAAAGAGAAAAAATAAAACTGAGAAGGTAGATATGACTAATAGGGGGCAAAGGAGGAGCCAGAACTTTTCATAGGGCATCCCGGAGAAGGTGGCCTCTGAGAAAAGAAGTGATGAAGGTGGCCATGTGGTGTCCCTGGGCGGCGAGGGGGACCTTCCAGGAGAAGGAACCAGTTGCACATTCCTGCCAAGAAGATAGGATTCTCCTGAACACAAGAGCCAGGAAAGGGTCCTCACTAGATTTCAAAGACAAAGCACTTTCTAAACAAGTCCGGGAGAAAATAAGATTTTGTAAAAATGCAACTTGCAGCCAGTTTTTCAAAGGGCATGATACTGTCCCCGGCTGGTACCGTGGTTGGCCATTTCTGGGAGGTTGCCCTTGACAAGCTTCAGCACATTAACACAGGCTTCCCCAGGTCGTCACCCTGACTGATACCTACAGTAAGAATCAGAATCTCCGTCTTTTTAAAGCCCCTCCCGTGAGTCATGCCCCACTCTGGAAGCTTTTTTGTGCCCCATTACTCTTCCCATTTTACACATGAGGAAACTGAGGCACTCCGAGATCAAGCCTTTCCAACAAAGTCATGCAGCTCCGAAGTGGGAGGACTGGGGTTGAAACGACAGCGGCCTGACTTCAGAATCGATGCACTGACTACCAGGCTAACCACCTCTAGACACCGACCTGAGGGTTATCATAACAAGAAGGGACTGCCCCAGGCTTCTTGTCCTTCTTCATGACCCATGCTGCTTCCCCAGAAGGGACACTTTGAGCTTCCTGCTTAACTCATTTTGCCCCATCATTCCAGATGTGGAGCACCCACAGAAACTTAACTTGAACAACAAATGTACCTCTTATGGAAACATTGCAGAATTGAAAACTCGGGACTCAATGAGTTAATCTTTTGATCGGTTTTGCCAGAGACATGAAATCTTGAAACAAATGCCTGCTGCAGATGGACTAGTCCAGCAAAGAGGAGACCCCAGCTTCCAGCGTCTACTGCAGAGGAAGGTGGCTGAGCAAGGAGCCAGGCAAACAGGGGCCACCACCTCAAGTCTTGTTTCTGCCATCTGCAATGTAAGAAGGGATGGAGGGCTCGAGGGTCTCTTCTAGCCGTGATGTTAGGGTTGAGGCAAGGGCCCTGGATCCTGAGCTGAGCCAGGGACTTGGGACTTTTCACCTTCCACAAAGCTCACCCAGGGAAGCTGGCCATGCTGTTGGGCAGTGGGAGGAGCCTCTGCCCCGAGTGCACCCTTTGTACCTGCCAGGGTCGGCACTGTGGCTCACCCCCAGCAGGAGCAGAGGACCCTTCTGCACACCAGGCTGCTCATTCAGAGCATGCTCCCAGCAGAGCGAGGGCCTGGACAGTTGGGGAAGTCCAGCCCTGTGCCCATGTCCCCTCTTTCCTGTCCTCCCACCTCTGCACTTGTTTTGTAAACTCATAAGACACTTACCACTCAGCCTTTAGGGAAAGCTGATTTCCACTGGGAAGGGACGTGTGCAGGACATGATAGTCAAGGCAGGACCTGCTGGCTGCCTTCTCTGTGTGTGTTTTTTTACATTGAGATGAAATTCATATAATATGTTATATTGATCATTTTAAAGTGTGTAATTCAGTGACCTGTTTTAGCACAGTCACAATGTTGGACAATCATTGCTTCTATCTAGTTCCTTTCTTTTTTTTTTCTTTTTTTTTTTTTTTTTTGGTAGTGCTGTGGGTCAAACTTGGGGCCTTGTACATACCAGGAAAATAGTTTGCCACTGAGATACATCCCTAGCTCTCCAAACACTTGATCACCCAAGAGAAACCCCTGTACCCATTAAGGAGTCACCTCCCATCCTTTGTCTTTGGCAACCACTAGCCTGTTCTGTCTCCTATGGATTTGCCTATCCCACACATTCCATGTAAGTGGATCATATACTAGGTCATCTTTTGTGTCTGGCTTCTTTCACTTCTCATGGTGCTTTCAAGGTTGTAAACTTTCCATATGTTGTAGTGATCATTAGCACTTCACTTCTTTTTATGGCTGAGTAATATTCCATTGTATGGACATCACAAGTTTTGTCTATTCATTCATCCATCTATGGCCATTTGGGTTGATTCCAACTTTTGGTCATTACAAATACTGCTGCTATGAACATTCATGTCCAATGTTTTTAAACACTTGTTTTCAGATCTTTTAGGTGTACTACCAGGAGGGAACTTGCTGGATAACATAGTAATTCTATGCTCACCCACTTGAGGTGCCATCAAGCTGTTTTCTACATGGCTGCGCCATCTTACCTTTCTACCAGCGTGGTACAAAGATTCCGATTCCGCCACGTCCTCACTAATGCTTGTTACATTTTGATATATGTTTTGGAACTATAATCATCCCCGTGTATGTAACCTGGTTTCTCACTGTGGTCTTGATTTGCTTTTCCCCATGACTAATGATGTTAAGCATCTTTTCATGTGTGTTCTGGCTATTTGTATTTCTTCCTAGTCAAATCCTTTGCCCACCTTTGAATTGCCTTATTTGTTTTAATCGGGTCTTTCTATTGTTGGGCTTTTTAAGTATTCTATTGAAGTTCTTCAAATATTCTGGATACTAGACCCTATTGTATATAAGATATGCAGATATTTTCTCCATTTGATGAGCTGTCCTTTGATGTATACAAGTTTTAAATTTTGATGAAATCCAATTTATCTATTTGGCTTTGGTGTCATATCCAATCCTGGGTCATGAGTATTATTTACCTCTAGACTTTACCCTAAAAGTTTTTTTGCTACATGTTTTACATTTACTCTTCCCAGCATCCTCTGAGGTAGATATCCAATCACCACCATCTCCATCCTTGAAATTGAGGATCAGGCCTTTTTAAAAAACACTCATTTTTATTTGTAATGAATACATAGTAGTTGTATACAGGTATGGGGTACAGTGTGACATTTCAATACAGGTATTTGATGTGTCAAGATAATTAGCATATCGACTATCTTAGGCATATACTATTTCTTTGTGTTGGGAACACTCAAAATCTTCTCTGCTACCTATTTTGAAATATCAATAAATGGTTATCAATTGTAGTTATTCTACTGTGCTATAGAACATCGGAAGTTATTCCTCCTATCCAATTGTACCCCTAGATCTAGTAACCATCCTTTTTCTATCCCTCCCTCACCCAGATCCTCTCCAGGTCCTGGTAACCACTATTATATTCTCCACTTTTTAAAATCATCTTTTTACTATCTACACATGAATAAGAACATGGGGTATTTTTCTGTGTCTGACTTATTTTACTTTAATATAATGTCCTCCAGTTCCATCTATGTTGCTGAAGAGGACAGAATTTCATTCGTTTTTTTATGGTTGAATAATATTCCATGCGTGTACTCTCCAATCATCTTTATTCATCAGATAACAGAGATCTAGGTTGGTTCTACCTGTTGGCTATTATGAATAGTGCTGCAATAAATACTCAAATGCAGATGTCTCTTTGACATACTTAATCCATTTCTTTGCATATATACCCAGCAGTGGAATTGATAAATCACATGGTAGCTATATTCCTAGCTTCTTGAGGCGCGTCCATACTGTTTTCCATAATGGTGACACTAATTTACATTCCTTCCAACAACATATAAGACAGTTCCCCTTTCTCTGTGTCTGTGCCAACATTTATTATTTTTTATTTTTGATAAGAACTATTCTAACTGGGGTGAGATGCTACCTCATTGTAGACTAGTGTACTTGTTGGCCATTTTGAGAAATGTCCATTCAGATCACGCTCTCGTTTTTAATCAGATTTCTTAAAAATATTTTTGCTGTTGAGTTGTTTGAATTCTTGGTAAATTCTGGATATTAATGCCTGACCAGATAAATAGTTCACAGATTTTTTTCTCCCATTCTGTGGGCTGTCTCTCTGCCCTTTCACTCTTTGGCTGTTTCCTTGCTGTAGAGAGGATTTTTAAGTTCCATGTAATTCCATTTGTCTATTTTTGCTTTTGATGCCTGTGCTTTGGGAATCATATTTTTTGAAAAAAATCTCTGCCCAGATTAATGTCCTGATGTGTTTCCCCTATTTTTTTTTCCTAATAGTTTCGTAGTTTGGGATTTTACATTTAAGCCTTTAATCCACTCTGAGCTGAGTTGCATAGGTGATAGAGAGGGTTCTAGTTTCTTTCTTCTGGGTGTGGATATCCAGTTTTCCCACACCATTTATTGAAGAGACTTTCCTTTCTCCGGTGTTTATTTTTGCTGCCTTTGTCAAGGTCAGGACATTTAAGTTCCCTGCCCCAAAACATACAGCTGAGGCTGAGTAGGTGCTGGGTTTAAACTGTGTCTTCAACCTTGGAGCCTGAGAAGCACGTCATTTGGGCTCCCCAGGTCTGGCTTCCGGCTGCCCATCATCTCTTTATCTTCAACAGTATGGCTATTTCACAAACAAAATGCTGGCCCAAAAGGCTGACGGGAAGGAATGAAAAGGTGCAGACTCCCGCCTGACCTCTGCAAACAGCAATTGTGCTGCCCAGGTCAGAGCGGCCACCAGGTTGAATCCAAAGGAAAGTCCTCTTTGCCTCTCTAAGTTCAGCCTTAAGTAGATTTTGCTGTTGTACTTTAACAATTTCCTTCCTATAATGATAAAGCTGGGCCAGAGGGACAAACTCTTTGAGCCACTTCATTTCATAATTCCCCATCCTGCAGTGATTAGGGACAATGCTGTCTTCCAAGGGAGCGTCATGTTGTCATCGGTCCCAGACCACCCAGTGCCCCACAAGAAGGGGCAAGGTGTACCCTGAGCATCCTGCCGTAACCTAAGCACAATGCCTCACCTTCAGGCTAGCAACAAGCATCCATTGACTGAGGCCTAGCGTGTGGCACACTCTGTGTTGTGGGGCCACAGAAATAAACTTTCCAGCTAGCTCCCAGGCCACTGGAGAAGAGGGAGAAACAGCGGTCACAGGATGAGGCAGAAGGGACCATGGGATAGAAAGAGATGGATGTGAGAAGCCAGATATGGGGGTACCCATTTATTCATAAAATATTTATGGGCTTTTCCTTTGTTCCAGAAACTCCTTTAGATCTTGGGGAGAAGACAGTGAATAAAGAGCCAAGCCTTGCCTTGTGGGGCTCACATTCTGGTGGGGCAGAGACAAGAGTGAAGGAGTTGAGTTGCTCAGGATGGCATCAGGAAAGTGCAGGAGTGGAGCAGAGCAGGTAAGATGTCAATGCACAGAGAAGGAAGGGAAGAACATTCCAGAGGGAGGAAGCACATAAGCAAGGACCAGGAGGGTGGATGATGATCCCATGGCATCTTACATCTTACATCCCATTTTTTTTTTACTTAAAATATTTCTTTCATTATAAATACTTCACTTTTGTACATTTTGAAAGTGCAAAACAAACAAATCACCCACAATTCTGAAATCCCCCATGGACAACCGTTAATTTAGTGACTGAGCAGAGGCTTCAGCCACGGGTATTCTCCAACCGGGTCCCTGCTTGGCACCTAACAGCATGCCCTGGGGACAGCACAGCCTGGCTCTCCTCCTACACTGCCTGTCAGGAGGATGCTCAGGGGACCCGAAGGGTCTGCAATCCCAGCTAATGACTTTGGCTCAACCCCACACTCCTAATCAGATCCACCTACCTTGGAATGAAAGAGGGACTCACTCTGAGGTATAGTTAGTTGGGGAGGCCATGTCTCAGTACAGACTTTGGTTCTGAGACTGGCTCTGCTGGACACACCCATGACCTTGGACAGGTGCTTACCCTCTTGCTCCTCTGCTTCTCCACTGGGAGCAAGGACTGGACCTTCCCCACCCCCACCTTAATTTTTTTTAGTTGTAGGTGGACACAATACTTTATTTTATTATTTTTATATGGTGCTGAGGATCAAACCCAGGGCCTCACACATGTTAGGCAAGAGCTCTACTACTGAGCCACAACCACAGTCCCCCCAGGAGGCTTCCATAAGAAATAAGTGAGATCGAGTATGTGAAGTGCTCACCAGGGTTTGACACACAGACAATGTTTAGTGAAAGATGCTCTTATGCTCTGGGTATGAGGACCAAGTTGGCTAAGCACCCTTTAAAATTCCTTCCTGCAGCTGCCTGTGGTGCTGCCCACCTGTAATCCCCACAAAGCTGAGAGGAGGGTCAAAAGTTCAAGGTCAGTCTCAGCAACCTACTGAGACCCTTAGAAACAGTGAGATCTGTCTCAAAATAAAAGGCGGGTATGGGGGTGGGGAAAGGATTAGGGATGTAGTTCGGTGGTACAGTGCCTCTGGGTTCAAATCATCAGTACCAAAAATAAAAAATAAAAATCCATTCATACAACTTGGGCACCCAGGATTTACAGATATAGTCCAGAACTGGGTGCTGCACACACCTGCAATTTCACTGCCCTCTGTGTGCTCCACATCCCTCCACCCCAGTCTGGCCCATGTCCAGAGCTTCTGTCCTGGATCCTGGAACTGGGGCTCACTTCTCCTGACACTCTCCTTTCAGGCAGCCTTGGCTTAGCCAGATTCTCCAGTCCCTAAAGACATCCCTGGTGGCCTCCTGTCCATCGGGGAAGTGAAGCTCAAAAGAAGAATGTGGTAGTGACATGTGACAATGCATGCAGGAGGCAATGCCAGCCAAGAGAACCAGGGAGCCACGGACACAGGCAGCATTCTCCCACTTGCTTATCGGTGCTTTTATCCTCACAATGCTTATTGAGCACATGCTATGAGCCAGGCACCACATCAGCTGCTGAGGTTGCCAATGTGAGATGCACCTGTTCTGAGACAGCGCATCCGCAGAGAGACAGAAAAGACTTTGGGAAGTACCCTACAGCATGAGTGCTGCTAGGTGTGTGCAGGTGGGGTAAGGTTGGTGGTGGGAGAAGGGGAGCCCTCAGAAGCTCCGTAGGACTGTGAGTAGGTTCCTAGAGGACTTTTTTTTTTTTTTTTTTTTTTTTTGAGAGAGAGAGAGGAGGAGGGGAGGTGTGGGGAAAAGAGTTTCAGGCAGCAGGAACAGCTTGTGTGAGGGCCTAAAGACAAGGAAGAGTGTAAAATATTGCTAGGATTCAAAAGAGTCCCACACTAGTGTACAAAGGCCACAGTGAGACACCTGAGGGCTAAGAAGATAAGGAGGGGGGTGTCCCACCTACAGCTGCAGAGCATCGGTTAAGCCCAAGGACCAGGAGGCAGGGAGCGCAGAACAGATGCCCTAGTCATCGCCTACTGGTTTCAGGGTCTTGGCTACTTGACCTCTCTGAGTTGCGCTGAATGGAAGAGACAAAAGGGAACGGGTGTGGGAGTGCCCTGGAAACTGCAGAAGCACACGGGCAAAGCCCCAGCTTGCAGCTCAGGGAGGCGGGTCTTCCCCAAGGCCAGTAGGACCCTGTCGACTAGCCCCGCCCCTGTCCTGGGAGGGTCACTCTGCTCCTCCTTCTCCGTGGCTGGGAGAAGTCCATGGTCAAAAGGGTCAAAAGTGAAAAGAACCAGTTGTGCCTGGTCTTCCTGTCCCCGGCAATGGCTGAACGTTGAAGAGAGGAGGAAGAGAAGTATCTGTAAGGCTGTCAACAGGGAAACTCTGGGCCATGATGGAGACAGAAATATTTACTTTGTAAGAATAAATATTACAGAAACCACTTTCCGCCATCCAGTCTCTGGTCTGAGGCTGATTTCTCTTACTACCTGAAAAAGAGACAGCAGCAGAAGATGTAGACACCTTTCCATAAAATACATAAGTGTACTTCTGTAATACCTGGGAGATTCCATCTCCCATGGGTGATGTGAAAAACGCATGAGCTTGAGGGAGGCCATCTGGATTGGCCCTTCAGGTCCTTTCAGTGCTTCCTGGGTGACTATGGCCAATTATCATCCCTCTCCAGGCCTTTCCCTGGATCCCAAATGGAGCTTATGGAGCATGCCCAGGGTCATGTCTCTGGGGTTCAGACTCTCTTCCTCTCAGTACTACTGATAAGGTTTAGATGAGGCGTCCCCCAAAAGCTCATGTGTGAGACAATGCAAGGCTTGGAGGAAAAATGATTAGGTTATAGACTTAACCTTATCAGTGACTTCATCCCTGATGGGATTAACTGAGTGTTGGCTGGAGGAAGTGGTTCCACTGGGGGCGTGGCTCTGGGGTATATATTTTGTACCTGGCAAGTGGATTCTCTCTCTACTTTTCTGATCACCATGTGATCTGATTTCCTTTGCCACATCCTTCCACCCTATTGTTCCTGGCTCACCTGGAGCCCAGAGGAATGGAGCCAGTGGTCTATGGATTGAGACCTCCGAAACCTTGAGCTCTTAAATAAACTTTGCCTCCTCTACAATTGTCTGGTTTGGTCTTTTAATCATAGCAGTGAAAAAAAGCTGACTAAAACAATTACCCAACCTCCTACATAACCAGCATTTCTGAAATATCTTAATCCATAAGCAGAACCCAGGCTACGTATGCCATGTGTCAAGCTACCTGGATTCCCAGTCTCTCAGGCACAGGCATGGCCACCAAAATCAATCTCACTAACAGAACCAAACGGTGTTCCAGGACAAACTTGAGGCTAAAGGTGGAATTCAACCATGGCATCCTTTTGTCTCAGAAAGATCTTTATGGACCAGAGTCCTTTTTCTTCTTAACATGACCAAGTTGGTTAGCTTAGCAGAGGTTGAAGCCTGGTGTCCTACAGTCCATAAGCATCCATGGACCACTCATCAGAAGTCACCAGTATGAACTGGAGCAAGTCCAGCACTCCAGGAGAAGGAAGACAAAGCCACCAGTACTTTTCCTCCAGCTGCCACAGGACACCAGGCTACGTGTGGTGTTTGTCACAGTTGAAGAGACAAGCTGGAGGAACACGGCAGTGTCCTCATGGTGCTGTGTGTGTTGCGTGACAGCATCTTTGTAAAGCACTTCTCGCTGGTGCATGGGGGCTGGTACATGATTGCACCAGACCTGGTTTATTCTCAGGGGGTATCCAAGGAAGGGGGTGGACATGGACAGTCACTTTACTGCATTAACTTCAGTGGAAAAAAGGAAGGATGTCAATTGACCACATGGGAAAATAAATTCCATTTGAGCCCATTTCAGATAACCATGCAAGGGGCAGGTGAGGGTATAACTCCTCCAGGGGTGAATGCAGCTCCTCTTTCTGTGTTCTGACCCCTGGGCTCCCAGGAGCACAGTGTAGTAAGGAATCGGTGCTTCAAGATTGGTAATTACAAGCAAGTCTACAAGTGGGGCGGTGGTCAAGCCATGCTGGCAGCCCTCACCCAGGTACTCTTGGATTAACAGGGGACTTTATTTGTGAAACAAATTGGTGGCATACATCATTATTAAGTTGGTTGCTCACTTGCTGTGTAGTGCTGGGCAAGTCACATGACCTCTAAACTGTAGTTTTCTCCTCTGTAAAATGCTCATGAGGTACCAGGTGTGAGGTCCAGAATGACACATAGTAGGTAATCAAGCCAGAGTGATTGGCTTTGATTCCTGAGGAATGACAGAAAGGAGATCTTAACTCAGGATCAGAGGGTGGGTCTGTCCTACCCTACTCCTCACCCTGTTCTTCAGGAAAGAAAAAAAAATTGATGAATATGATGAAGCACCTAGTAGTTCTGCTCCTTCAAGTGGAAAAAGAACACAGGGCCCTGCTCCAAAGCTCTGCCAAGAGTCTCTTGGGACTCTTAGCCCCAGCCTAGGTGGGGAAAATTAAATCAATAGGTCAAAAAGACACCCTTCGGGGGCCTTAGGGGACCCCAGCATTGAGCCAGCTCAGCGTCTCACCTTTGAGCATCTAGAGGAAGGGCAGCATTCTGTCTGGTGAGGTCTCCAGCTACTCCCGTCCATAGTGGGGGGAGATTCAAGAACAAACTGCTGATTTCAGCCTCAATCCATTTCCCCAGAGACCCGACCCCCAGGATCCCAGCATGCTGTGCTCTGAAATGTGTTTTTGCCTCCCCCTCCTGGGGGCCATTGTCACTGCACCCAAGACCCCTGCCACAGAATGGGTGGGCCAGACTTACACAGCTCTCCTTTCTGGGTGTTGGTGTGTGGATGGTCTCCTGGGATCCCTGAACTCCTGACTGCAGTGATCTGGAGACAGGGAATGTCTCTAAAGAGTGCAACCACAGTCACAGATTTTATGTATGCATGTAGGTATTTATTTTGCTGTACAAGGTACTAGGATTGAACCCAGGGGTATTCGGCCACAGAGCTATATCCATAGACCTTTTTATTTTAAGATAGGGTCTCATGAAGTTGCCCAAGCTGGCCTGGAACTTGTGAGCCTACTGCCAGCCTCCTGACATGCTGGGATTACAGACATGCACCACGCCCAGCCAGCTAACATCTACTTGCTTAAAATTTGCTAACATATTTATTTGCTTTGCTTTATTTGCTTAATATTTGTTTTCAAGGTGCCAAGCCCCATGACAAGTGTTTTGCTTGTTCTGCCTCCCTTAACTCTCTCAATGACCCTCTGAGGTGGTAATTATTATTATTCTTCCCATGGCACAAATGAGAACCCAAAGCTAAGGCATGCTGAAATTCACACATCTGGTAATGGTGAAACCGAGACTGGGATCCAGGTAAACCTGACTCCAGAGTCTGCATTCCACTGTAGTGGCAGTAGTCCAACTTTAGAAGGGTTGGGAATTACCCAGAATTCATGTTAAAATGTAAGTTCCAGGACCCCATTGATCCTGGAAGCAGTGGGTCTCAGGAGTTTACTTTTCAACAAACACGTTGGTGAATTCTGCCATAACTAATCCATGGGTGCTCCTTCACAGTATATTGTAGGACATACCTAGCCTCACTCTCATCCAAGGGCTTAAATACCAACTGAAGTGGTTCTGGTAGTGTACAGCGTTACAGGCAGGGAATAAAATAACTCTGGTCTGTGAAGGCCCCTATGTATCAAAAGGGTGCCATGGCTGAATTCCACTTTCAGCCCTGAGCACATCCATAAAACCCATATGAACTGTGCTGAAGTCTATCCCAGAGTCCTGGCACTCGCCCGCGCTCCATCAGAAGTGGGGAGGCTGGGGAAGTGACAGCTGGAGGAGCCCTGCCCTCACTACAGAGCTTGGGAGGTCCATTTCTCCATGGTCTTGGTTTATCTATCTCAGCAGTGAAAAGGCTTGAGATCACCTTTACATGGTGTGTGCCCACACACCAATCTTTGTATTTCTTTTGGCTTCCTGAGAGCTGCCACAGCAATTAAACCTGGCTGTCCAGTGTCTCGGGTTCTGCTTCCCGATGAGTTCAGAAGTTGAGTTTGGATGTTAATGCTCTTAACACCTTCTGGAGGTCAATAAGCCATTTTTAGCAGGGCCTTCTGCAAATTGTATTTGTGACATGATTTCAGGACTCAGGGCAAGTTCATGGAATTAGGTGGATGATCGGGGATTAGGTGTACGGTCAGGGAGTAGGTGGATGGTCAGGGAGTAAGTGGATTCTCAGGGATTAGGTGGCTGGATTGGCAATCATTGACATCCCGCTCATCATACCAGCAATGCATATGTTCTGCTGAGTGGAAACGCCATTATGAAGGTGCCCTGTCTATTCTGGCTGTGAGTGAATCAGATCAACAGACCAGGAGACATAGACAGACCCTGGGCTTTAACCCCTAAACTATGGCTCTGGAACTGGGCCAATCCCTGCCATCGTTGGGCCTCCACTGCTCTCTTTGCAAATGATATGTTAGGCTTTGCCCTACATGGTCTCTTCCTTCCCGGACCCTGAGGTGTATTAGACTGCCAACTGTGGGCAGGCCAGGGGTCCGCAGGCCTATCCTTCGTGAAACACCTCAGTGTTCTATCCTGCTGCTGATTTAGTGCCCAAGCCCCAACCAAGCCCCAGGGACACTGAAACTGGAAATTGAAAAATTGAGCAAGGGCCAAAGAGGTTAAGGGAAGATACAGCCCATGCCTCAAAGATCATAGCTACTTTAAGATCTTGTTCTGCCTTAGAAGACACCTGGGGCCCTAGAGATGTCCTAAACTCTTACAGGGAGGTCCACTGGTCACTCTGTTTGCCAGTCAGGCTTTGCACCATCCCTGAAGGATCTGACTCCAGAGGTTGGGGTTGGGCCTGATGACTTGGTTGCTCTTACAATTTGCACCACAAGCAGGTGCGGTTTTTCCTATATATGAATGTTGTGAGGATGAACTGGACAACGTAGATAAGACCTGGCACAGCTGGAGCTCCCTACCTGCCCCTTGTGGTGGGTTTTGTTATTTTTGCCAGTTAATCTCTAGGATATGTCTGTGAAATGGGTCGGACAGATCCACTGTTAGGGACATGGTTGGAAGATTGAGTGAATGAATCATGGAGGCACAAGTATATCTCCCCGGGGGCTTGGTGACCTTGTCTGGCTGGAATGGCCCTCAGACAGTCAAGTCAGAGACTGTAGCTCACAGCACCAGGACCCCTTTGTCTTCCCCAGGATGCAGCCTGGGCCATGAAGAAGGATCTCCAGTCAGCCAGGGCCTAGTACCAACCCTGACTCAGCCAGATTTGCAGGTTGTGGGTCTTGACCAAGTTACTTAACATCTCTGAGACCCAATGGGTGGGTGCAAGGCAGATGGTCCTGCATGTCCCACTCAGGTAACTTAGTATCCAGAAGCAGAAATCTCAGAAAAGGTTTTAGACAGTGACCTATTGTGAACGGGGGTTTGTGGCAATTTAACATGACCCTCAGGGACTCCCCCAACAGGTACCTAAATTAAACAGGATGATGAAGATGGCAGGGTGGCTTGTGCATGTCTGATAAGAGCAGGTGCTCATAAACTGCTGACTGACGTACAGAGGGGGAAATTCCCTCAGGGCGTCAGAGCGGGTGAAAGCTAAGGTCAGCCTCAGATGGCGTTTGCTGGAAGCCTGGGATTTCCCAGTCTTCACACATGCTACGCCAAGACCAGGCCCGGCAAATCAACACAAGGCCAGACAATTTCCGGGTTTTGCCTAAATCAGCACTGCCCCCCTTCCCTGGTTTCCCACCTGACCCCCCAAAGGCTGTCTCAAAGGAGAGCTCAGCTTGCTCGGAGCATCCACACACCAACATCTGGATCCACCAGCATCTGGCCGGTGCCGAGTGATGTTGTCACATGAATAGGATGAGTCACAATTCTGGTGAAAATCAACAATGAAAGGAAGAAAACCACACTTTCTCTTTCTTATCTTCTACCAGATATGCCTCCTTCCTGACCTCAAGGGCCCATACCCAGATGCAGCATGGGGGAGGAGGCGGGAGGTCATGTCCCCCAGAATCTTCCAGGTGTGTTCAGCAGAGCACTAGACTTCATGGACAGGAAGAGTCTGTGGTCAGGGAGGTTCGGAAAACACTGCACATATATTGTCTCCTGCCTCTGAAACTCCCCACGCACTGGGGCATTTTAAAGACCGTCAGGCATCCTGCATGAAGAACCCTAGTCAGCTTTGTTTAACCCAGAGTGCCCTCAACTTATTTAACTGCGGAATCTTCGTCTCCACGGACGTCCCCCCCCCCCCCAACATGGATTAGCATTAACTTTTCTTTCCTCTGGTCCAAGTCACTCTTCCGGCAAACCCTGGCTCCTGGAGTCATTTGAATGTGTAAACCCAGACAGAGTGCCACCAGGCCACACAGCTCACTGTCCTTAGCGGTAACAAGACCAATATTTATGCAGCCCTTGAGAGTTTTTCTACAAACTGCTTTTCTTTCCCAGCGTGTTGTTTTACCGACTACAGGGACAGTTGTTAATGCCATTGAGGACACTCCATGTCGGGGCATTGGCAGGCACCACACAAGACTCTGAGGTACATGTTTATCTTGTTCATTGTAGAGAAGACTCCAAGACTCAGAGAGCCCCATGACTGTGCCCAAGATCACACACTGGCAAGGAGAGGAGCCACAGTTGGAACCCAGGAAGTTGGACCCCCGACACCCACACTCAGCCCAGCCGCTTGTTTTTCGGTAGCAGGAAGCAGATGTCTGCAGAGCAGATAACTCGGGGTGGGGGTGGGGTCCCAGGGCTATTCCAAAGCTGTTATCGGGCTTCTTAGGAAGCACGACTTTTTTAAAAATTTTCTCCCCTGAGTGGGGAAATGACCAAAGGAGGCCAAAACAGCAAGGAAATCGAGGCTAGGTGACCACCTAGGAAATGAAAATAGCCATGAAACACAGCTTCCACAGAAAGCGAATGAGGAAGTTGTAACTTGGAAAACCATCAAGTGTAATTTTGATGAGGATCAGACTTAATAAAAGCGCAGCTCTGGTTCCTGCGGCCAGGGAGAGCAGCACGAGGCCACAGGCCAAGGAAGAGACCCTTGGGGACGTGGAGATCCCAGGTACCACCGCAGGCCTCGAGCACTGCCGGTCCCTCTGCCTCTGAGGGCAGAGGGGCTGGAACCCAGTGCGGTTCACGGAGAAGGGGCCTCTGGAGACTCACCAGAGGAGACAGCACAGAAACCAGACTGGCCCCGAGGGAGAGGGAGAGATTTCCAAAGAAAGCAGCTCCCTGTGTCCAGACGCCTTCTGCGGAAGCAGCAGGGCCCTTGGGAGCGTCTTTAAGGAACAGACGGAACACCCACATCACTGGCTGCTTCTCGAGGGCCTGGTCTCTTGCCTGTGGGCTAAGCACTGTGGCCCTTGGTCGTCTTCCCTCCGCCACCTTCATTCCAATGCCAAGGGAAGTAAACATGCTTACAGACGCTACGCAGGAGACAGAGTCCAAATGGATGATGTTCAAATGAAAATCTGAGAAGACATTTGTGCTCCAGGAATGCTTTATGGGTTACAAGGCACTTGGTCGGGTATTTTCTTATGCAGTCTGCACCATAATTCAATGTGGTTGTTGTCTTTATTTTATCCGCCTGACGTCATGTGAGGAAAAACTAGGCTTGGGAAGGTTCATGACTTGTCCAAGGTCACACAGCTGACAGTGGTGGTGTGATCAGTGAATAGGTTTTGAATTCAGGAAGATTTCATTTAAATACCATCTCTATCCTTATCAGCCATGGATCTTTCTGTTCCATGTAGCTGAGGCAACTCGATCCCCTCAGCTGTGAGGGTGGCTACCTTTGAGGGGACCTCCCCATGTGTCAGGCACTGCCCTGAGTGCCTGGAGTACAGCATCAGCGAGATGGCCACTAATTCCTCCCACTCCCATCAGGAGGCAGAGCCTATTTCTCTTCTATTCAAATCTGACCTGGCTTTTTAACTTGCTTTGGCTTGTAGAATGCGGAAGAAGTTAGAGCATGCCAGCTGCCAGTCCAGGTTTTAGGCTATAACTTCTACATCTCCTCTCCTAGAGTCCTGAGCCACCATGTAAAAACACTCAGACTAACTTGCTAGAGAGAAAAGCCCTGGTCCATCTGTCCTGGCAACATCATGAGGAAAGGATCACACCCCCCCCAACCCCTGCCCTGATCAAAGAATAGTGAGCTAAGGAGGAGTTGTTGCTTGGGGGTGGTTTGTTTTGCAGCAATAGACAACCAAAAGAGAGCCTCATCTGTGTTAATGCACAGCCTTCATATCAACCCTGTGGAGACACTGAGGTACAGAGAGTGTAAGTTACAGAGTACATAGCAGAGCTAGCTTTAAGCACATGTAGGCTAAACCCAGAATCCACGTTTATAAGCACTGTGTTATAAGATCCCTTGAAAATGGGAGCAGTAGCTCTCAGAGTTATTAATGAGATCATCCCATCCTTTGTGGTCCATGATGTGCCTTCCGGGGCTCCTGCACTAACTAGACCAAGAGCCCCTCTGCAATTCTGGCTCGATGCTGCCCCCATGTGGCCGCTGACTGTCCAAGCCTTCTTGTCCTGGCACATCCAGGGTGGCAGGAATGTGTTTTGAGGAACTGTCATCCCCACCCCGTGCCTCACTTGAAACTGCAGCCCCAGCTCTTTTCTGGTTGGGTTCCACTTAGCCAAAGCTTGCCCTGTTCACTGCTCAGAGGAAAGCATTCCACGGAAGCTCAAGTTGAGGTTCCTCTGGACGCCCATGGAACTGCAGAAATACAATGTCCCTGCCAAAGCCATCACCAGACTCGCGGCAACCAGAGGCCCCAGTGTTCTCATTTGCTCCTTAGAGCAACATCAATTGCCCAAGAACTGCCTTGGCAACATTTAATCAAAGGCAGCTGCGCTCCAGCAAGGGAAGCATTCATGTTAAGATGGGATTTCAGTGACAAAAATAATCGAACACATACACAACATTCAGCTTACTCTTGCTATTTAAAGTATTAAAAAGAAGCACACATACTAGAATCTTGCAAAATTGTTACCTGTATCTCATTATCATTGTTTTTCTTTGAAATCCTATGTTGTGTGTTTCATGCATTAAAAACCAACTTCCTGTGCTAAGAGGGGGCCTAAAGCTTCAGCAAGCAGCCAAAAGGGGTCTGTGGTGCAAAACATGCTTGGAGACCCCTGCTGTGCTGCCTCCAGCCAAACCACGAGCTCCAGATTCTCCTGCCAGTCTTTAACGGTTCACTGACTCCATATTGTTGCAATCAGGTTGTAGAATAGAATTTTGTGGACTGTTCTCAACTAACCATAAACACGTTTTCATGCTATTTCTCACACACATAATTTTTAAAGGTGGCACGATGGTCCATTTTGTTGATGCTCCATAATTCACTGCCCCCACGGTGGCCTGTCATTTAGAATGGGTTGAATCTACCACTTTTATACATGACATTGGGGAGAGCATCTTTCCCCAAAAAGGATCTCCCATATTTTAGATTCTTGCCTGCAGTGAGCTCCCTAGCAGAGGGAGAAGAAAGAATTTGCAGGTTCTGACACCTTTCCTGGCTCCTGGAGAGCTGGAAGCACAGGCAGTTGGGAGGGAGGAAGTGAAAGTAGAGAAGGCTTTGGAAGAGGAAAAGGAGGGAGGTTGACATTTGGGAGGACAGGGTCTCCATGGACAGGTGTCCAGGCTATGTCCTGCTCAAGGGTGCCTGGCCAGGTAATATGCATGAGCTAAACTCAAGTCAGCCTCTGTTTCCAAGCCCTTCTTCATTCTGGCCAGGATGGATGTCCCAGAGGAAGGCACAGGGAAACAGAGGTAGATCTACTGGAAGAATTCACCTTGGCTCCCTGGTCAAGGCATCTCCTTGGGGCCTCCTCAGAGAATGTCAGAAAGGTGAGACCACATTTTCAACCTGGAGCCCTGACCTCTAGAATCTGGGAAGGCAACAATAGCTTTGTGAGTGATTTTTTTTACTTCCAAAATCTCTCTTTCTCCTTTCTTTCTTTCCTTCTGTCTGTCTTTCTTTCTCTGGAGTACTGTGAATCAAGCCCACGGTCTGGGGCTTGCTTCTTAAGTGCTCTACTACTGAGCCTCATCTCCAGTCCCTTCCAAAATATCTATGACAAATTGATGATGTGCCTTCAGTAAACCCTTCCATGTAAAACTTCTACAGGTCGAAGGTCATAGCTGTTTGTTGCTCCTTCGGCACACACAGACCCCCATCCTAGCTGCAGTCTGCTCAGGGCTAGTCCCTCCCCATTGGCTAAAGGAAGCTGCCTTGCCTGAGGTGAGGCCCCTGCTGATTGGGGACATGGGGGACACAGAACTGGCCCTTTTGCCAGATGGAGACAATTGCAGCTCCCCCCAGCACTCATGCTGCTGGGAGGTCAGCTGACACCTTTATTGCAACTGCATCATGGCCCAACCTTTTCTGCCCCCCTGGGTCCCTTCCTCCCTCCCAGATGGCATTGCCAGAACATGCTAGTCTCTATCTCAGGATGTGTTTCCCAGGAAATCCAATCTAAGACCATTATGTATCTTTGTTTAATCAAAATCAAGAGAAGGAATAAATTTCCCCAACATACGTTGCTAGATATTTTTTTTTTTCTTAAAACATGGTGTCCATGAGGTGGAACAGCATTTTTTAAAAAGATCCTTGCTGGTTAAATCAACAGCAACGTAAACACTTATCCAATCCTGATCCTCAACTAACCTTAAAAATTTTATGGAAGCCCAGGGGACAAGTGACTTGAAAGTCACCCAGCCTATAAGCATCAAAACTTGGATTCAAAACCACACTGATAACCCAGGACTAGCAGAGCTCCATCCTCCCCCCAGCCTTGGGTTCAGGAAACCCGTTCTCTAGATGAAAACCTACATCACAGAACATTTTAATTATGTAATCCTGAACTCCTTCTCTGTCCTTTCATCTGCTGTGCTAGCCATGGATTCTAATAATGTGGTATCTTGATTTGTCTGGGACACTTTCTTCCCATGTTGCTCATGTGTCTTCCTTTCTAGCTCTGTGGATCTGAGGCATGACCCTTTTTACCTTATAGGCTTATCATGCCCCTGTAGTGTTCTAATACCTCTCCTTTGAGGAGAAGCAGTATAGAAATTCCTTGGAAAATTGGAAATAGAACCACCATTTGACCCTCTCCTCAGTCTATACCCAAAGGACTTAAAAACGGCATACTACAGGGACACGGCCACATCGATGTTTATAGCAGCACAATTCACAAAAGCTAAACTGTGGAACCAACCTAGATGCCTTTCAGTAGATGAATGGATAAAGAAAATGTGGTAAAAATACACAATGAAATTCTACTCAGCATTAAAAGAGAATAAAATCATGGCATTTGCAGGTAAGTGGATTGAGTTGGAGAAGATAATGCTAAATGAAGTTAGCCAATCCCCCCAAAAAACAAATACTGAATGTTTTCTCTGATATAAGGAGGCTGATTCATAGTGGGGTTGGGAGGGGGAGCATGGGAGGAATAGACGAACTCTAGATGGGGGGAAGGGAGGAGACAAGGGGTGATAAAAAAGATGGTCGAATGAGACGGATATCACCACCCTAAGTCCATGTATGAAGATACGGAATGGTGCGAATATACTTTGTACACAACCAGAGATATGAAAAGTTGTGCTCTGTATGTGTACTATGAATTGTAATGCATTCTGCTGTCATATATAACAAAATGTAAAAAAAAATATCCTACATCACTAGTGGAAAGAAGCAGGAGCAGGAAGCCTGGGGTCACTCCCAGAGGGTGGGGCATGTCCCTGCCTTCACTCTGACATCTGGAGGGCAGTCCTTGCTGTGAGGTGAGCCTCTCACAGATGTTGGCCTCCGACAACCAGAGTTCAATCTTGGCTCTGCTGCTGGATGGCTGTGTGGCTTTACGACAATTTAAAAATCTCCTGAGCCACATGTTTATTTATTTATTGAATACAAATTCCTAAATCTAATGTCAGAGTTATTTTCTGAATAAACTAGAAGCCTGCATGATAGATTTCCTAGCACTGTTTGGGCCTTGGAAGGCCCTAAGCTACCAGCCCTCTGCCACCCTTATCCCACAGAACTTCCTGCACAGTGAGATCGAAAAGAGAGACAGAGAGAGGAAAGAAAGGAAGGAAGAGAGACAGACAGACACTGACAGATTTTCAGTGTGAATGCTCCATCCCCTTCTTGGATTGCCAGGGGAATAGAAGCTGGCCTCCCCTTTTGACAGGACCCAAGGCCCTTTGAGTTTCTCAGCAGGTGCCTGAGAATCTGCGAGGCCACCCACGGGCTCAGCCCACACCGGCCAGCAGAGGGCAGCACCATCCTGCTAAAATCCCACCAGGGGTTTGCCGCCCATTCTGGGCCTCCACGAATAGATCATTTTTCAGCTGGCTGGCACACACTGAACCTTTCCCCTGGAACCCTGAAAACTGTAGTGTGTCTCCTTAGAAAGAGAATGTCAGACCAGCGGCTCTGCAGCAGCTGGGGCTGGATTCAATCTGCAGTGCCAAAACACATTTTAAAAATAGGCTCTTCTTTTTAATACCTTTGTTACAAATCACACTGCCCCAGGGAGGAGACTCCAACCAGACTGAGGCCACCAGCACCTCAAGCTCAACATTTCTTGACACTGCACCATCTACTAGCCAATGCCACCCCCCCCCCCCCCCCCCGCATCCTAGGTGCAGGGATCAGGGCAGAGGAAACGTTGAGTGTGTGTTCTGCATTTGTGTATACCCATGCTCCAAGGTAGGCCCTGAGCCCCAATGCACAGCACCCGGAGAGAGAGCGGGCAAAGCTAGGGTGAGGTTCCCCCACCTCTCTTGCTCCTTGCATGAAGAATTGGGACAAAGCCCAGGAGCAGAATCCCTGAACAACTGAAAGTCATTCTCAAGATGGTGAAATTAACAAGTAAGGGGACCACCGTTGGGGTGTAGAGAGCCTGTTGACTGCCTGCATCTCAGAGTCTAGGTTTTTGGCAACTTCAGGGCTTTCTAGACACTCTGGCATGTGGGACCCCCTGAACTGCAGCTGGCCATGCACTGAAATAGTGCTGCCCCTCTTCCAAGTAGACACACTCAGGGGACAGGGACAGACTTCTACATCGGGGGACATTTTCCTGCACAAATCTGCCCATGGGGAGCACACGTTACTGCCATGCTGAGCACACAGGCCGGACTGCCAAAGCTGGCATCCTTCTTCTTTCCTTATTATTATTGTTATTTTGCTGAGAATATAGTAGATAAGAAAACGGATTTCTGCTTACACATTCATTTCTCTGTTAGGACATTCTCAACACCCCCTCACACATCTCTCTCTCTCTCTCTCTCTCTCTCTCTCTCTCTCTCTCTCTCTCACACACACACACACACACACACACACACACAAACAGCAATGTTAATGCTAAAGAAGTAAGCAAATTCCTCCACAGGCTGAATTGCTGCCCAGGAGACAGCCCCGTGGAGAGAGTTACTCTAAGGAAGCCAACCCTCCCAGCACACTGGCCTGTGAATGTGGCTCAGGCCTTTCAGACTGCGGGGCTCAGATAATCTTTTCTTCATGTCTCTCCAAAATGCCTATAACATCTGCGAGGCGGAACAATGTGCGGTTCTGCCTGTCCTTCAGGCCACAGAGTGGTTCCACTGAATGCTGTGCCATGGCCTTGTGACAAATGGAGCTTTCGCTTGTGTTCTTTGACCCCGGTGGGATTTAGGCTGAGAGAGTCTGCTGCGCCTGGGTGGGATGGGGGAAGCTGAGGGGGAGGAGGTAGGGCTGCCTACCGCCCGGGGCCCACCGAGGCGGGTCTGTGCTATAGGCCTTAGCCGTGAGGGTGCGGCCCTGGGTGTCTGGAAATTGATTCAGAGAAGCAGAAGAAGAGCAGAGTGAGGAGGCTGAACACTCAATGACTATAAACTGTGAATTCCCCGCAGACGCCTCACACACCACCCCCCCCTCTGGTGGCTCCATCTGTCCATGGATTCCCTGTTCCTCTGCCTCTTACTCTTCCAGGCCTCAGGCACAGTGAAGAGGCAAGTGGATGGCGATAAGCTCTTTCCCCGGCCCCTCCCTGCCACCTGCACATGAGGAGGCTCGGCCCTGTCCCCCCAAACTGGCCAGGCTTGCTGCCTTCCCCAGGAGTTCAGGCCACTCGGGGCTCAGCCCTGGCCTCCTTCGAGTGCGGCCCTCATCAATAATTCACCAGCTTCCCCTTCACCAGACAAAGGGAAGAGGGACCTGCAGGCCTCAGAAGCCCAGAACGCCAGGCCTGTGGAGTCAGGGAGCTAAGGTCCTCTCCAGAGAAGAGCAGAGTCGGGAGAAGAGAGGAAGAGGGGAGGCCAGCACAGGCAGGGACCCCAGGAGGGGACAGCCGCGAAAGGAAGGGTAAGAAAAGACCATTCTAGAAGTTAGGTGTGCCACGTGGGTAAAATGGGCCCTTCTGAAAGAAGGAAACGCTTTCTCCCCACTCTCTGACGGCAGAGATGAGAGGAAGCAGGACATGGCTGGGTTTACAGACTATTTCTTCACAGCTTCTTACTCTGTTTTGACAAGACATCTGCCAACGCTGCTATTCTGAACCGTGCCGTGTGCCACCTCTGTGGGCTGTGCCAACTCCAGCGTTCTGCAGTGTACCACAGAAGGTGCCGGCAAGGGGCACACCAGGCCGGCTGTGAGGTGGGAGTGTGGGTAGCAAAGAGGAGGGCACTTGGGGTCATGGCTGGGAAGAGCCATCTGGGCCCAGGTCTCAGCAAGGAGGACCTGCTGCGTGACTCAGGCTATGTCCCTGGACCTCTCTGAGGCTCCACCTGACCTCCAGACCCCCTCTTCATGGGGATGTGAGTCTGGTTTGCAAATATGTGAAATTTGGTCCCAGCTACAAATCAGTCAGTCTGCTCATCTCTTCGCGTTCTTCAACTGCATCAAAGAAAGTGAGACTGTGCGGTATCCATCCCGAGAGAAGATATAGGGCCATGTGGGAAAAGAGGTGCTTTGGTTGTTCCTTAATGAAGATTTACAGAGCACAGAAGATGAGGCAGTGAAGTGAACACACCCATGATTCCTTCCCCTGTGCTGCATATAGCCATGAGTTCAAAGCTCTGTTCCAGAATTGATTGTGTATCCATCAGGGCCAATCTCTGTGGGTCTCAGTTTCCTCATCAGTGAACAGGAAATTGTTACTCTGGCCCTGGTGGGGTAACCCAGGGCACTTGGTGAAGTTTTAGGTACAGGGTGCTAGACCAGAGTTTGCAGACAGTACGCACTGTGCATCCCTCACCCTCTTTGTTTCTTATTAGAAAACAGGGGCTCTGAGGGACTCTAGAAGGAACTTGGAATTTCTTAGCCATTGATTTCCTTCACGAGGCCAGTGATCAAATGCACATCAATAAGAGATTTTCTGCTGGATGCAGGGGCGAACACCTGTAATCCCAGCAGCTCTGGAGGCTGAGGCAGGAGGATTTCGAGCTCAAAGCCAGTCTCAGCAAAAGCAAGGTTCTAAGCAACTCAGTGAGACCCTGTCTCTAAATAAAATACAAAATAGGGCTGGGGATGAGACTCAGTGGTCGAGTGCCCCTGAAAGCAATCCCTGGTACCCCAAACAAAGAAGAGCTTTTCTTTTCTTTTTTTTTTCTGTGTTGAATTTTCCTTCCTTGTCCTTAGATAATATCTGCATCAGGTCCAGGAGTTTTTCTGGTTGCCTTTAGGTCTCTCTTCAGGTAGTACAAAGCCCAGTGCAACCTAAATCATAAATTGAGAGTGTCTCACCCACGCCCATGGGTCATCCCTTGCTGCTGAGCAGGGGAGCTGTGGGTCTCCAGGCCAGCCACAGGAAGGAGGGGGTCCTCCTGTGTCTCACATCCTTATTCTTTCCTGTTAATGGTCCCTCCAGAACTGAGGGCAGGGGACAGAGTGACCATCACCAAAGGGATTAATATTTTTCTCATCCAGCTTATGGTACCCTGGTGGGGTAGATGGCCTAGTGCTAGTTTGGGTTCCTGGGCAATGCTCATGGGCCCACTGTGTCCTTCATGAGTTGGGGAGGCCCTGTGGGATGACCTCTCCCTCCTCGATTATGCTCACACGTCATGTGGTACTGGAGTCCCCTCACCTAACAGGCCACCAAAGGGGGTCCTTCGCAATGGCTTTAGCCTGGCTATTGTTTGTTCTCCACTTCCACACTATTGACGGGAGGGTTGCTTTCTCGTGGTCCTCTTTGCTCTGGGGGCAAGGGTATCTCCTTCTGGCCAAGGTGTCTCTTCATCAGGTGAACCCCATGTTCCTGGGATACTCATCCTTCAAAGCCAGGACCAGGTGGAGGGGGAGCTATGAATTCCCATAGGGGTTAGCAAGTATCCCACCCAGAATCAGAGGCCAGCCTCCCTTCTTGAAGGCAGCCTAGGCCTCTCTGAGTAGTTCCAGAAAGATGTCCCTTCCTACACAGCCCTTGGCTTCCCTTCTTTACCCCCTAGGCAGGAGCCCTAAGACTGGCCTTGGTCACCTCTTAGCCAGTCTATGAGGATATTTCAGCTCCTGGCTTTAGAGGGAGTGGAGACTGTTCCCCAGCTTTGAAACCTCAGTACAAACTCCAATGATAAGAAAAATGCTCTTAATGACTTGTTACATCCCGAAAGAGGAGAACGACCCTTGGTCCCAAAGGTGAGATACCACTTGTTTAGGGATCCAGATTATCTCAGAGACCCTTCTATCTCCAGGAAGTAGTTATCTGAAAGAGATGCAGTCTAACTTTTCTTATCTGCAACCTCAGACAAAAAAAGTAGGCAAGGAAGGACATCGGTCACCTCTACTTAAAACAAAATTCTATGTTATCTTGGAAGCATTTACATGTTTGAAACAGAATGTTTAGACTGTTTTAAAATTTACTATTATTTGTAGATGGTAAATATGGGGAGGGGTCCTCTTTGGCTGTGAGCACAACTGTACTTCATTGATCCCTACTCTCCTAATAGCACTCAGTGTGACCTCAGGCAAATGACTTGCCATCTCCCTGCCTCAGTGGATATGTCTGCAAGATTATCAGGCCCTACCTCCCAGAGTATATGAAGTCAAGTGACTTGGAATAAGGCCTGGTGCACAGTAAAGGCTAAGAAAATGTTTGCTGTGGGAAGTGAAGGACAGTGACTGCATTCCCTTGCCATCTGGTTTCCCTTGATTATTCACATCTCCAGTCACATGGTTCTTATCTTTAATGTTTTAGGACTTTGTTTTTATTGATAAGTCCTTTTCTTGTTTCCTTTATGTTGATCTGTAAACTGTGCCCATTATCGACAGCCATGATATTTTTAAGCAGCTAAACCTACCCTATGGACTGAGATACTCAGGGAGGAAAAATGGCAGCCATAGAGTCTAGGCCCTTGTGTCTGAATCTGATCTTGTTACTACTCATCTGGACAATTAGCAGCACTGTTACACAACCCCTAAGATGATGGGCTTCCCCATCTGTCAATCAGAGATGGTGCTCACATTGACTTCACCTTTATCCATCCTTCACCTACTTCTTACCCACCAGATTCCAGACACTGAAACTTCTACTATTAGATATTTGCTTTGTTTAAATTAGCATGGAATAGAGCCCAGAAATATCTCAAAAAGTCAGCTCATTCCCTGTAGTGAAAGTGAATTTTTAGTTATAAATCTCATAATTGTTGGTTGTTACAATTATGATTTTTTTACTAATCATCATTATGAGTCTGGGAAATGCAAATTTAGAGCTCAGATGAATGGGTGGGTTGGGGGTCCTACTTCTCTCCTGGGCTCCTAGCCTCAACTTTTTCCTTAGTAAAGGGCTTCAAGGAAAGGGGAAAAGAAAGAAAATATCTGGAGGCAAAAAAAAAAAAGGGTGGGGGGAAGAAAAGAGAGAAACTGCAGGTAGAAGCCAAGATCCCCTCTCAGTGCCTGTTCACACAGCGCGCGGAGTAGAAACATACATACTTCAGGCACCTGCCATCAACAAAGGACTGAGCAAAGCCATGCAGGAGAAGGGAAAAAAGAAGAGAAAAACTCAGTGGATGAACCCATCAGAGTCTGTAATTAGCAAAGCCAGAAAGAAGCTACTTTGTGTCAGTGGTTTCATGTTTGCCATTCCATCTCGGGGGTGGGCCCAACAGAGGATCCAAAGTGTTTCCAAGGTCTTCCAAGCTCTGCTTCTGCAGGGCCTGCTTCTGGCTCCCAGTTGAGCTTTGCAGTTCCTTCTCAGCCCAGCCTACCTCAATTAGCAATGGCTTTCCATACCCTGGAGTGGTGGCCTCCAGAAAGACTGCAGGATTATTAACATCTGGGACTGCGGCAATGCCACATTCAAGCCAGGGGTGCACAGGAACCACCCTCATGTCAATTTTCAAAGGAAACCAGACCCAGTCCCTGGGCACCCACCTCTGATTCTGCACCTTCCATTCAGAACAGAGGTAAAAGTTTTCATCTGAGCTTCCAGAATTCCAGTGTCAACTGTGGCTTAAACTCCAAACTGGTTTCCCAGACCCTGATCTGAAAATGAACCAGAAGTTTTCATACTGGAAGAATCCTAAAAGTCACACTCATTTATATGTGAGGAAATTACTGCACCTGAGGGTTAGAAAGTGATGTATGTTAGGAATGTTGCTTCATATCTCAGGAGGAAGGAGAAACAAAAAAATAAGATAATGGAAAGTAAATCAATTGAAATGGTTTTAGGGAATTAGTAGGGAGAGACAGCTCTCAAAAGCTGGGAAATAAATTTTTTTTCTATGTTCCCCAAAGCTATTTAAACAATACCCGACACCCCCCCCAAAGCCTAGGGTGATTAATGCTAGAGTTTGGACAACAGAAGTGGTTGCCAGGGTAACCAGCCTCTCCTTCAATATACAACCCCCCTTGCAGTCACCCCACCCTGCAAGTGGCTTTGGAGAGCTGGGGATTGTGAGAAGTGGCATGGAGGCCAGCCTGTCTCCCTACCTGCCCACAGTGGATCAGCCCTTACCATCAAGCCCCAGGCCCAGGGCCCAGCATGGCCCACCACGGCCCACCATGGGGCCTCCATTAGTCACGCAGCCGGACCCCACCGACCAGCCTCACCCTCAGCAGGGCCTCAGTTACACAACAGGCAGGCTGGAAGACGCGGGAGCCTGCGGGCTGGGGTTTCAGCCTTCCCTGTCATCTGCTTTTCAGAAATGGGTCCAGCCTTATTAGAAGCCCCAAATCAAAACCAAATGGGGATGACATTTTTATTCAAGCCAACAGCTATTTGCTTTCCATGCCTGCACGAGCACAGTTTGGGGTGGCTGCCTGGAGAATACTGTGCTTGGTTTGATCCATAGAATTTCAGGACTCCCTGGATGCACCTGATAGAAACTTCCTCAGTGGGGGAGGGCATCCCCTATCCCACTTGGAGCTGTTCAGCTTTATATTACAGATAGACTGTAACTAAATAAGTGTGTGTGTGTGTGTGTGTGTGTGTGTGTGTGTGTGTGAGAGAGAGAGAGAGAGAGAGAGAGAGAGAGAGAGAGAGAGAGAGAGAGATGCCAGAAGACTTATTGTGCTTAAAAAGGTTGAGAACTCTTAAGGTACTTTCCTAATGTTTAATTTCTTCAACATTTAGTCCCCTCAGGGAAAGAAAGGACACCTCTGGTGTTCTTCTTTGGCCTGGTTGTTCCACACTGAACTTCCCAATAAGAAACTGACTCCCTGTTCCTGCCCTCCAGTTCCTTAAGTGAGCGAGGCTTCTAGGCAAGATCCCCTTTCCAAGGTAGCAGGATGGCCGCGACAGCTTGTTCTTTCGCCTTCCACATACCAGGAGTGCAGCTGTCCCCCAGGAGGGGACTTTGTCCTTGCAGGACACATCCAGGACAAATGGCAGTCTCGAAAGCAGAAGCAGCTCCGAGAGAGAGAGAGAGAGAGAGAGAGAGAGAGAGAGAGAGAAAGAGAGAGAGAGAGAGCACACATATAGCAGATAAGTCAGTTGGCAGCCATGACCGCACCAAGCCCCCCCTGGAGGCAGCATAGAGACCCCATCTGCCTATCTGATGAACACTGAGAGCAGTTGCCAGTAAGGTCGGGGTAGCAGTTTGGCCTTCCTGTGATGGATGCTCCCAATGTGTACCTTGGTGTGGGGCCCGAGGTGCAGCAGGTACATGGGAAACTAATGATAGGAAGGATGGGAGCCATGAGACCCAGAGGCCCATCATGGGAAGAAAGCGGTCTTTGATTATGGCAATGGCTCAACTCCAAGTTCGCTCTGCTGCCTCCTATGCAGAAAGCAGGGTAGAGAGGTGGAGAAGGGAATGTTTACTATGGCCTAACCGTGTGTTCAGTGCTCTGCAGGTTGTCCTTGATCCAGGGTGTCCTTGCCACAGTACTGTGAGTCTGGTATGGTGATTCCCATTCCCATCCCTTTGCTTTAAGCCACTCGCAAGGAAATTAGGAAGATTGGACTGAGGTCTTAAACTAGCAAGAAAGAGACTCACTTCCAGCTCTCTTCGGCTCCTAAGCTGGAGTTTACTCCACTGCACCCCTGACTCCCTACTCTGACTTCTGGGGCTTTCTGATTACTGTCTCCAGGAGCACAAGGTAACCAGGTAAGCAGCCAGAGGATGCTCCAGGGAGCAAATTTTGTATTTCTAAGCCTTCCACATAGACAAGGGCCCCAGGGTGGTACATGGCCCATCCAAGCCCTTCCTGACTTTACCTTTCCACGTGTGGAATGTGGACTCCAGGGAGGCAGAACCCAGTCAGACCCTGGCACCTGCTATTTACACCAGAACCATAAGAACTTGACACAGAATTTGAACCTGGCCTTTATGGCAGTCTCTGTTTATGTTGTCACCCCTGAAGCCCATGTCTGGCTTGCAACATGGATCCCATTCTGCTTGTACTGGAGAGATTCACAGTGGAAGGAACTTAAGAGTTGGAGTTGAGGGATCTGGTTTCAACACCCATCTCCTTCCCTGCCCCTTACATTCCTTGGTCTCCATGGCAGCCGCCTCTGCCCACACGGATGCTACCCTAAAAAAGCATTCATTCACTCATTTAGTTCACAATCCGACATTTATTGAGCACTGACTCTGTGTCAGGCACAATATTAAGCATTATACATCTACAGGGCACACAGTAAATATTTGAATGAGTAAAGTGCAGATCCTTTGTTACAGTAGTAAGATCACAAGTTTTGGTCAGGAAAGGCAAAATAATTGATTTATATTTGAATGACAATTTTCATAAGGCTACAAAGCACATTCATGTCCATTATAATATTTGATCGATGATCCTCCAGCTCAGAGGGAGCACACAGCTCTTGTGGAAATACAGGGGGAAGTACAAGAGGAAGAAAGATGACAAATGGCACTTGCTGCCGCTGAGAGGTCAGCCTTGGAGCTAGCCCAAGTGAGACGTGAGGGCAGAGAATAAAAGAAGTGCTTGAAACCTACTGTACCTTATTAAATCCCAAATGACCTTAAGGGGGCAGGCAGGTATTTTCACCTCCCTTTTATAACACAGGACGCCAGGTTCAGGGAGGTTAACTAACGTTGCCAATTCACACAGCCCACAGTGGCCAGGCATCTGACTTCAGAGTTTATGGGTTTTGACACCTAGGCCAGGGCTGAAGCTTTCTCAAAAGAGGGGCACAATGTGGAGCGACTGGCCCCGTGGGTGGGGTGAGGTGAGGTGAGTGGGGTTGTGACATAGGAAGGTGTAAGGGTAGGAGCCATGATGTTTCGTAGGTGACAGCAGCGGTTGCTGTTGTGTTGCTTGGCAGCACATAGCGTGGACCACTGGAGCCATGGCTCCTGTCACTCTGCGTGCATGGATATGCAGGGAGAACCCTCAAGAGGAAGCCCAGACTTCCAAGACGAAGACTGACCACCATGCCAGGTTGCCTCTCTGCTTCATAGACAAGGAAACGGAGCCTCTGAGAGGTTAGTTGATTGCATGCAGAGGAAAAGGCAGAGCAGGGATTTGAGCCCAGGTCTTTCCCACCTTCAAATTTACATCGTTTTCTACAAGCCTACTCTGAAGGTGACTAAGGATGGACGGAGGAACCCTTAGAATCTGGAGGAGACTGTGTGCTTTCTCTCATCGGGTGGTTCTCATACTTTGGCGATTAGACCCTTGCTGGACCAGCTGCAGGGAAAGTTTGTTGAAGAGAGGGGAACTCCATCCCAGCAGAGGGGCCTGCCGTCGTCTCTGTGGCTCTGGGGCAGGAGAGGTTACCAGGAAGCAGGGTGAGAGGTGAGCAGGAGAGTGAGGAAGAACTGGGAGTGGGCAGATCTCCTGGCTCTGCACCTTCGAGCTCAAGACTTGGACAAACTCCTGAATTTTCCAGGTTTCAGTAACTTCCCCTATAGAATGGCAGCATAGTAGCATGTAGAAGAGTATGTATTTAGGATCAAAAGACCTTGATTAGAGGAATCTCAGATGAATCACAACTTCTGGGCATCTAGGGTCCTTTTCTCTAAAATGGGAATAACAAGAACTACTTTAGGGCTTGTTGCAATGAAATCAGATAGTGTCTATGGAACACCTTAGCCCAGGGCCTGGCTCCAACACACTATTCTTATACAAGGGGACAGAGCAGAGTGCTTAAAAGCTTAGCCCTGGAAAGAAATTTTTTCTCCATGTCTTACTGTCTATGGGGCCATGAACAAATTCCTTAACCCTCCATGACTTATTTAACTCAGTCTGTAAAATGGGTATATTAATAGTACCTACTTTAGAGGTTTATAATGAAGATTAAATATGATCGGCATGTCAAACGAGCAGCACACTGTTTGGCAGGTGGTCAGGGTCCCTTAAAGGGCACCGATTAGTAGCTCTATAGAGAACCAAACTTGTCAAGAACTGTATAATAGCAGATAAGTCTGCACCATGCAGGAATGAGCTCCTCGTTTATGGTGGCTCAGGCAATGGGTAAGAGGATCTGTGAAGCGTGGGTCAGAAGGATTCCCATCTGAGGTTCATGGTGGGCTCTGCTGACCTCTAAGACCCTGCCTGTCTTCCCATTCTGTGACTCGCAGTTTGAATTAGTGGAGAAAACACTCACCCATCAGTGCTACCACTCACAAGTGGAGAAATCACTTCCTAGCTCAGTTTTAAACATCAGAGTCCCTTTGCAGCCAAAGGCAATTACAGACTGATCTGCTGTAAGGCAGAAGCATATTTCAATTGAAAAATGGCATCTTCCTAGCCATTGCCATATGGAGCCAGGACACCAGGTGGCCCAGGGCTGAGACCAATCACAGGGTCCAATTGGAACTAAATAAAATGACCCCCTGGAGGAAATAGCTCCAGTGAGGCCCACAAATCCCCATGACATGTCATTTTGGCATGTCCCACATCAGCCTGGGCCTCATGCTCTGCCTGATGCCTGAGGTCTTGTCCCTTCTCTCCAGTGGGACAAAGAGATCAGGGGCCTCAGCTGTGCATCCATCTCCTGTGTGGGGGAGGAGCCCATGGCGCAGTAGAGAAGTCCTGGCCTCAGCTTGCTGCTGTAGAGAGCCCCAAGGAGAGTCAGCTTCACATGGGGACTTTGCCATCCCCTGTCAGTTGTCCCTAAAGATGAACCACCTGACCAATGCCTGCATCTATATTAACATTCTTGTCCCTGCGCTTCAGCTCCATCTCAGGGCAATACTCAAAATGCAGCCAGTCTATCTTCTCCTTCCCTGTCTTTTGGAACAATGTGTCCTTTTGCCTGCCACAGGAAAGCAAGTCACCTTTTTTGCATACAAGGTGGTATAGCAGATGCTGAAAGATGGCATTTTGTGTTGCTGCCAAGGTCTTACAAGAGAGCTTGGCTCTGACACTTTTAGCAACCATCCCAAGTCCAAAGCAATAGTCAATGAATCTGTCTCCACTGAGGGCTTCAAGGGCCATGGGCAAGAATCAGGATGTTCCTAACTTCCTTGAGCTGGCTGCTCCAGGCCATTATAGCATAATTCAGTATTTAACAAAATGTAATGTACTGGGAGCAAGAAAAAGAAAGGCAAATACTTGGGAAATACTGAGGTAGGCAAAGTTCACAGGTTTCTTTTCTCCAGCAAGACTTCCCGGACTTTTTAATAAATTAAAGTTCATTGAGAATTTCCAAAAAAAAAAAAAAGGGGGGGGGGATCAGGGCAGAGCAAGCTGCTACAGCCTTTCCCAAACATTGAATTAGTGGAGAAGGGAGCACACTTTGGGAAACATTAAAATACCTTGCAGCATGAGACTTTGGAGATTGATAGCCCCCGGGCGGGGGGGTGGGGCGGGGGTGGGGGGTGGGTAGAGGGATTGCATCTGGGTCCTGCAGCTTACCAGGCCATGTTTAAGCTCTTGTTTGCCTTATTTCTTGGGAATGACCATAGTTCTCTTGCAGAAGTGCCAGGAAAAATTGCAGCTAAATGCATGGATTTATATAAAATATTTACTGTCTGGGAAACGAAGGCACAATAAATGGTTACAATTCATATTACTGATATTGCTAAGATTTCATTGTGAAGAAAGAAACAGAGAAGGGTCCTTGGGCTTGTCAATAGAAGACATAAGGAGGAGTTTTGGGAAGATCTTCCATTGCAACCAGTCTTGGCAGGACATTGAGAGATACTCAGGAGCAGGTTGTTTTTACTGAAGGTGGGTGGTGGCCACCTGGTAGGACAGGAAGGCAGGCTGAGTCCCCCAGCTCTGCAACCTAACAAAGAAAAGGCTTTGGGGGCTCAGCTTGGCCCTTTGTGGATAGTGGCTGGGAATAGCCAATCGTGTTTACCCCCTCAGTTGCTGGGAACAATTGTCCCTCTCAGTTGGTCTATTGTCCCCAGTAAAGCAGGCACATAACTCCCATTGGCACTGATGGGATTATGTGCTCCTATCTGGAGAGAAACAGAGCCCAAGCTTGAATAAGAGACAGGGCAGCAGTGGGTTCCCCTCGGAGACCTGTCTCAACAAGGCCATTCCTTTGATTATCAGCTGAACACAGTGAGGCCCCTTTCAAGAGAACTATTCAGCCCTGAGCATTTGTAGCCTGGCTGCTTCTTGATAAGTTTTCAGGGAGTAGACTGATTGCATCAAATTCAGGATGCAATGAAAAGCTTTCAAAATGCTCATGACATTAGATCTTGAATCAAAATGGCAGCAGATAATGGTTTTCCAAATGGCTGTGTTGTCTCTGTGGCCTTCAATCCTTTTGCTCCCATCCCTCCAAGGAGAATATGGAAAAACATTTGGACGCCTTTGCATGGTATTAAACGGATGATCTAAAAGTTGTCATTGTGTGTTTGTGTTAGTTTAGTTCATATTACTAGGAAGTAGACAATAATACAGATTTTATAAAATGAGACAAGATTAGGATCAAGTATAATTATAAATACAGTGTGTTTCCAAAGAAGAACTAAGATTCAACTATCTTAATGGATTAAAGCCTACCAAATCAGACACAGATCACATATAAATTTTAGTTGTGGATTTTACCTAATATTGCTTGAAAAAGACAGTAGTCCTGAAAAACACTCCAGACCCCTTGAGAAGGATGAGCACCCCCTCCTTTGACGGCTTTCTTTGTGCTAGACCCCAAGCAGGCCAACACAGGGCGGAAGACCATGATTCCAGTGCCAACTCTGCCTGGAACCAGAGTGAGTTCACTTCAGGTCAAGACCAGAAGCACCGTGTGTTTACAGATGTCGGCTAATCATTAAGGGTGGCTTACTCCAAACTAACATCTGAATTTATCCCTTTGTTTGTTGCCTCCCTGGGTTTCAAACTCCAGTGCAAAATGTAAATAGCAAGATTTGGGATGTGAGCCACTCTTGGGTAGATCTCTTTGGTCACATTAACATTGAAAAAGAGCAGAAAAGCAAGCTGAGTCTCTGGAAATTGATCCCCTTCAAACTATTCGTGCATGCCTACTCCTTGGAAAATCTCCATGTACCCCTAATCTGAAGACCATTGCTCTAATTGATCTTAAGGAGACTCGGAACACAGAATTAGAGAATCCTGTGGCTTTGCAGGGTACAGGCTACCTGGGCATCACTTAAAGATTGAGGGGAAGGTGGCAGGGGTGATAAAGCACACAGGGTTCTCGCTTTGAATTTTTATTTATAGATTTAGCAAATGTTTATTAAACACTATGTGATATATTGGGAATATTGTGTTGGAAACCTTAAATTCTAGTGAAAACATTAAAACACACACACACACACACACACACACACACACACACACCCCATGTCAACATCTGGGTTGTAATATTGCATTATAGTTTAGCAAGTGATTATCACTGAAAAAAAAACTGGGGAAAATTTATCCAGGAGCTCTCTGTATTATTTCTTAAAATAGTAAAAGAATTTATAATTACTTCAAAATGAAAACTTAATTTAAAAAGATATGCTAATGAATAAAACACACACTAAACAGACATGAAAGTATAACGATAAGCAAGGATGTTTAAATTTATAAAGCAAAACAAAGGAAAGTGCTAGAATAGAAGCAGTGAGCTTCCACAGATTGACAGATCCGGGAGGGCTCTCAGAAGAGGTCACAGTCAAGCTGAGTGATTGATGACAGCCATCTAGGCCAGGTCACTCTAGAGATGGGGCGCAGCTTGGCGGGGTTATGGGACCTCACCACAGCCCTTCCAAAGTCCATGATATTTAAAGATAAACCCATCAAAAAACAATCTGGGAGGTTCTACTGATCTGAACTGCTTTCTGGGTGGCATTTTTTCATCAGGTAAGCTACAGAGCACAGGTATTGCAGAAGGGACAGTGAGGTGAGGGACTCAGATCTGGGTTCTGGACTCTCCTTATGGCAGCCCTATAACCTTGAAATGAGCACTTGCTAATTTCTCTGGGACTCGGCTACCTTCCTGCACAATGCAACCTCCAGGCCATTCCTTCACATACATTTCATCTCTTAATGCTCACAACACCCTGTAGGCAGGTGCTATTATTATTTGCATCATACAGATAGAGAAACTGAGGCTTGGGAAGATTAAATAACTTGTTAATTTCACAAAGAAAGTGGCAAATCATGCCGGGCATGGTGGTACATGCCTGAAATCCCAGAAGCTCAGGAAGCTGAGGCAGGAAGATGGCCAGGCCAGTCTCAGCAAGTAAGTGAGACCCTCAGCAACTTAGTGAGACCTTGTTTCAAAATAAAAAATAAAAAGAGCTCAATGAGAAAGCAGCCCTTGGTTTAATACCCAGAACCGCCCCCCCACAAAAAAAAAAAAACTAATTAAATAGCAAGCAAGAAAAAAAAAAAGCAAGCAAGTGTCAGAGTGAGGACATGAATGTGGATCTGCCTGACGTGAAAAGCACTTAAACTAGATTGGACATACCTGAGCTTGTGTCCAGAACTAAAGAGAGCCAGCCTGGACATACATGGTCAAGGTGACCATGCCTAGAATTCATGTAAGAAGGAAAAGATAAGGTTCATGTGGTGACACTGAGAGATGGCTCATTCAAAGCCCATCACCAAACTACTATAGTGAAACTGTCAACTCCATCCGCATGGCAAACAGAATGGAGGCCACAGGTGGGGTGCAGGGCTGTGAGAAGAAAAGGAGACCTGGGCTTTGAGTTCCTGCCTCAATCACCTGTTAGGCAGGAAGCTTTGGGCAAGTTATTAAATCTCTGTCAGTCCCAGTTCCCTTGGCTGTGAAATGGGATAGTAATGGACCATCCTCAGGTTGCCTTGGAGCATCACCCAGCACCCCTGTCACCACCACCGTCACAATCTGCTGTTGTTATTATAGGGTTGCTGAGAATTAAATAAAATACCCCACACAAGGCAACACCCACTGGTTTGTTCTAGACCCTGAAGGATCCTTTTTGTAGTCTCCTTCCCATCAACGGATCTCACAATTTGAAAGCCATTGTCTCCTAACAAGTCAAATGTTTGAAAGGTAATGAATTCATGTATCCATTTTTATCATTCAAGGCATATGTGATTGCCAATCTGAACTCTTGCGTAGTTTCCATGCTGGTTTTTTTTTTTTTTAATAATTGTTGCCCAAAGCAAAGATATTTGTGCACAAGGTCATGTCCCTACGGTCTGATTATGATGAAGCAAGATCATCACTTGGGCCTTGGGAGAATGCTAAAAATGGCTCTCAGTCCCCATTATCATCTTAAAGCCCAAGGACATCAACCTAAGAATATGGGATAATCTTAGACCTCAGCTTCTAGAACTGCAGGTCAAAGTTAAGGACCAATCTGGTCTGCACTCTCATGGCATGCATGCCCAAGGGCAAGTCTCTTAACTTCTCCTCATCTGTTCAGTAGGGGCAATATTATCCTGTTAAGAGTATGTGCTGAACAAATGTCACATCTCCAGTTTGTTTTACAGACATTAATGGTCATTGGCATATCCTGGGGCTCTTGTTAAAGTACAGATTCTGATTCATGTGCTTGGGGTAGGGCCTGAGATTCTGCATTTTCCACATGCACCCAAGTGAGCTGGTGCTATTGGTCCTCGGACCACACTCTGAGCAGCATGGATCTAATGCACCCTCCAGATGGTCTTATAAAAAAGGCAGAGGGGTCCAAGCTGGGAGAGATTGATTCTAATCCACTTAGCATAGTGAAGTTGACAGAGAGAGCTCTTTGAAGTAGACAGATCTTGACTTGAGTGTCCCAGGTTTCTTGCTAACTGTGTAGCTTTAGGGAGGTTGATTCATTTCACTAAGGCTTGCATTTCTCTTCTGGAGACTAGAGAAAAACTGCTTACACCTCATTAGAAGACTTGAAGACTAACAGGGACCATGTTACATAAAGCACCAAACATAGTACTTGGTATATAACAGGTACCAAATAAGTGCTAATTCTCTACTGACTCTCTGATCTTTGTGGCCTGGCTTTGTGACTCCAAATGAGTTATTTAACCTTTCTGAACCAGGCTGAAGCCCATGAGCTGTCTCATGATCTCCTCTGCCTCTGTGTCCCTAGTTAGGGAGTTGGGTCTGAGTGTATCTGAAGTCACAGTCTCATGCCTGTCTGCTTGATTCCAGGAACTTCATCAAAAGTCTGTGCCCAGGAGGTCCCCATACCCTTGACCTCAGGACAAGGAGTCACAGGTGCTGTTTGCTCACCCGGGGCTTGACAGGACAGCAAGAAGATGGATCCCCATGTTATTGGGGATTGACTGAGAACCCTGATTCTCAAACCCCAATCAAGACTGGTTAGGCCCACTGTACCCTGAATGTCAACAGGGAATGATTTGGCTCAGGACTGATGAGACCCTGTGATCAAAGGAGGCAGATGAAACTGCTGAGATATAATTTATTAATAAGGGATAAATAGAATGCTAATTAAAGCCAAGCTTTCAAGAAGGCGAATTCCCAAAGTAAAACTTTAAGGAATGCTCAAATGATTACCATTTTAATTAAAAGTATATCACTGGATACAAATGACAAGCCACCCCTTGTCACCATGAGGGCTGTCTGATGACTTGCTGTGCACTGTGGACCAGTCAGGGGTTAGACTGGATCGGTTCCCTTTCCTCAGGGAACATACAGTGGGGTGAGGTAGACAAGCAAGAAAGAAATAAGCAAATAAATGAGGACAAAAGCCGAGGGTGGCAAATGCTCTGGAGGTCACCAGTCAGGGAGAGGCGGTAAGGAGTAACTGGAAAGGTCAGTGAGGAGGGCCCATAAATTGGTACTATGTGAATGGAGGCCTAAATAATGAGAAGGAATCACACTGGTGAGGGTCCAGCGAGTGCAAGTGTCCTGAGGTGGGAAGACATTTGGTGCATCTGAGGATAAGATGATGCCCAGAAGGAATAGTGTGGGAGAGTGAATGCATGTCTCTGAGAATGTTTAGCATGAGACGACTCTAGGAAGAACCTGACAGAACAGGGAGAACCTGGCAGTGGACTCCAATCTTGCAGTCAGATGCCACATGGAGGAGAATTCTCAGGAACAACCCCTGATATCCAGGACATGCATGGGGTTGGCCAGCTAATGACCTGAGCAGGTGAGGGAACTGTTCACACCAATGCTCATCAACCCTGGAGAAGTGGGGGCGGGGAGATAGTTTGGTCCCTCAGGGAATATCTGGTAATGTCTGCAGATATTTTTGGTTGTCTTAATAGCAGAGAGGAGGTTGCTCCCAAAGTAAAACTTCAAGGAATGCTCAGATGATGACCATACTAATTAAATGAATATCATCTGATATAGGGAACCGGCCCCTCCTTGGTCACATGAGGGTTGTCTGAAATGTAGAGCTGGCTCCATCTTCCAGAGGGCAGAGGCCAGGGATGCCACTAACTGTCTCACATAGAGGACAGTCGCCCACCACAAAGACTTATCTGGCCCCAAATGCCAATCTTGCTGAAGCTAAGAAATTCCTTAGGCTAACGGTAACTGAATCTGGTCAACTCCATGATAGATCTCAGCCAAAAGGCAGCTTTTCCCCATCTCTCCAGCTTTCTGAAACCCACTCTTCCTTTCTACTCACTTCTCAGAAAACCTTCTCAGGATAACAGGAAAGGCCAGGCAGCCCCTGCCAGCCCTTCCCTGCCAAGAGAGCCCATCGGCATGGCTGGGTATGGACATGGGCTCTTGCCTTGCAAATCCATGGTCAAGGAAAACACTGAGCTGGAGTCAACAGGATGGAATGTGAGTCACCTCTGCGTGTTAATGTCAGCTTCCTCCCCCTCCGATGACCTTTCTGGTGACACTGCATTCCCACAAAAGCATGTGAGTCCCCAAGACAAATTATGCTCAACTTCAGGGGTTGCCCCACATTATGAGAAGAAGGTGCTCTTGGGCCCTGGCCATGATGCTTCTAAATTCCACTCAAAAACTAAATAGCCACCCCAGCAGGCAGGCCAGGGGCTGGGTAGAATCCATCCTGCCTCCTCACTATGAGTGGCCTGCCCTTTTCTGGGCCTGGGTACCTTGTCTGTGAAATGGGAACACAAACATTCCTACCTACTGTGGGTGTGTGCGATTAATGCCTCTGGAACCATCTAGTGGTAGACTCTGCGGGTCACACGCTGCAGCTGGTGTTACTGTAATGGGAGTGCCTGAATCAGGAGAGGAATCAGAGATCAGCCTGTCCAACCTCTTCATTTTACAGATGCAGACACTGAGGCCTGGAGAAAGGAACAGATGGCCATATTGGGGGTTTGGAGACAGAGCAGACATCATATGCATGCATCCCTGAGGAGAAACTGGTACCAGGTGTGAACCCAGGGAAGTCCAAAAGTTTGACCTTCCCAGATGTCACCATGCAGCCAGTGTTACAGTGCTGGCCAGCTGCCCATGAGCCCCACAGAGCAGCTGGAACAGCGCTCCTTCCAGACAAGACCTTGAGCTGCCAGAGTCGCAATGGTCTTGACTAGGCCATAGAGACCCAGCCTGAAAATGCTCAGTCTTAGAACTTGGTCCCTGCACCTCAGCTCTCTCTATATATATCTTTTATCACTATCTTCATAATTTTATCATCTCCTGCATCCTTAATCCCATCCACACTGGAAACTCCCAAACCTAATTCTTAGAATGCCACCGATTCTAAGACACATTTTTTTTTCACATCTTAATATCTCTGAATGGAATGGATCCTAGTTTAACTGATGGTGCTTTTAGTAGTAAATAGAATAATGGTGATCTTATAGTCAGGGACACCTTAGATTGATGAAATAGTGGACACATGTAGCCTTAGAACACCCCCTTGAATTCTCTACTTATAAGTCTCAATATCTCCCCTGGGAGGAGCAATGGACATCTCAGACGCCAGTGAGTTTGGATTCCTGGATGGGTCTCCCAGTTGGATTCCTGATGCCCCCATCTTCCCCACCTCTGCAACTGGCAAATTCATCGTTCCAGTTGTTCAGTTCAAAATCTTGAAGTCCCCTTTGACTCCTTTCATTCACAATCTGCATCCAATCTGTTAACAAACCTTTCTTGCCCCCCCTTTTGGAATCCAAGCCCCTGCCCCCACCAATCTGCTCCCATCATTCTGATCCAAGCATTCCTCACCTCTTACCTACACCACGTTGGCCACATCCTAACCAGCTCCCTGTTTCTCTGTGCACCTACAGTCCTGGCTCAGGCAGCAGCCAGGGAGAACCTGTGGTTAAAACCTTCTTTCTTGATGGCATCAGCTCCCTGCCACTCGCTGCCTGGTTTTAAAACAACTTATAATTAGCTGAAATTTTATATATATATATATATATATATATATATATATATATATATATATATATATTTCTTTCCATATTTATCATTTGATTTTTCCATCTGAATGTGAAACCCAAGGCAAGGATTTTGTCTCTCCTGTTTAGTGCTTAATTCCTTCCTTTTAGAGCGGTCTATGTTAGGCATACAATAGGTGCTCAGCAAATATTTTCTTGAATGCGTTATTTCTCCCAGGATGATGCTTTCAAGGGCAATCAAACAAACCTGAATTCAAGTTCAAGTACTTCATGGTCGTGTGAGTTGAGAGAGTCTCTTTCTCATCAGGGTAATGGGGATAATAATAATAATAGTCCTCTTCCAGGGCTGAAGTGAGGAGTAAGGAGCTGCTGGGCATGAAGTGCCTTCACAGTGCCTGACACACAGCAGGTGCTTGGTTGTTGTCATTTGTTACTATTATTACTATTGTCATTCCACCTTCTAAATCTAGTCATGGGGCTCTGGAGCATGTCACAAAGCCAGAGCACACTTTAGTGAGAGGTAAGCACAGAGATACCAGTACACTGGGGGGTGGGGGGGTTGGGCTTGGATTCAAGTCCTTGCTCTGCCATATCTCAGCAGCGTGACCTTGGGCACACCACTTAACCCCTCTGAGCTTCTGTGTTCTCATGCGTGAAGAGGAAATAATGAGCACATCTATTACATGGGATTCTTGGGAGTACCTTTAGCACAAGTGATATGCATGTAAAGCACATCCCATCCAGTGAATTCTAAGCAAATGTTAACTTGCATTATTACCAACTCAGTCCCCAGCTCCCGATGCCTGGGGCACTGCTTTGAGCTTTGCCTCAGCCTGCCTTCCTGTGGCTACACCCAGTGAAAGGAGCTGGCAACTGTTCTCCTGTAACTACAGTCACCTCCTGAGAAACAATTACACTGCACCCACACAGAAGCAGTGTCCACACCTGCCTCCCTGCTGGGGTGACTGGAATGCTAATGCCAGGCTCTGGTCCTGCTGAAGAAGGATCTCCCCCACACTTCCAGCCTGACAAACAATGGTGACCTGAGCAGGGGACTTGTGGCCCTTCTGCTGCCATCAGCATGCTTTGCTGGGCCAATGGTTTTCATTGGGGGGAGGGGAGATGGAAAGCAGCTGATTTTTCTTTTCTAAATATTTCCCATGACCTTCCAGCAGTCTCCATGCCCCTACAAAAGGAAAACAATGGTAAAAAGCAGATTTTTTTTTCTATTTCTCTGTAAAGAAGCACTGTGTTCCACTCTTATCCTTCTGATTGGAACTCCATTAATTCAAAGTCAGAACACCCAGGCCGGGCAGGTATCCATCTCCCAAGTGGATCACGGAGTGATTTGAACAGGTTACTATGTGAGAGGCCAGATGCATCCTGTCCTGCTCCCCCTCCCAGCTCCAGGATCCCATCCCACATCAGCCACTGTGGGAACCCCTGCTCCTGGCTGCTAGAGTTGTAGCGCCACTGAGCCAGAAGACGTTCCTGCACCCCTGAGCCTATGTTCCAGAGGAGACAAGCCCGAGGCAGGATGCAAAGACCTGGACCAAGTCATTTCCATTAAGGTAAAGGCTCCAAAAAAAAAAAAAAAAAAAAAAAAAAAAAGAAAGAAAAGAAAATGGGGACATGTTATAGAATGACTGGGGATAGGTGGGCTCCCAGTTGTCACCTCAGGGGTGTTCTCCAAGGGTCTCCCTGCAGGTGATATCTTTACATTCCCCCATATAATCAGTTGAGATCAGGGAGCAGGGTATGGCCCCAGCCCCAAACCTAGTGCCCAGCAAGAATTAAGTAATCCAGGTATGTGTATTAAACATTGAAATCAGTAAAGGTAAAGGGAGGTGGCTGTTTGCATATTTGAACAAGCATCTTAACTTTATGACGGATTCAGTAACTTTAGCTCCGGCTTCCAAACTTTAGTACAAGGAACAGGCTACGACCAAATTTTCCCAGACTGCCAACAAAATATGGAAAATAAAAACCCTCCTGGGAGTTTTTACACAAAAATCTAAAAGGATCTGGTTTAAAGGGCTATCATTTATTTTGAGATTAATTTCCTTCTTATATATGGGGTGCGTATGTGCATGTTAAAATGTCTTTTCTTAGCCAGGTGCAATGGCAAACATCTGTAATCCCCGTGACTCAGGAGGGATGGTAAGTTCAAGGTCAGCCTCCACAATGTAGCAAGACCCTGTCTCAAAATTTAAAAAATAAAATTAAACAAGGCTGGGGATGTGGCTCAGTAGTTAAGCGTCCTGGGTTCAATCCCCTCTAACAACAACAACAACAACAACAAAAAGTCTTTTCTTTTCTGAAATAGTGGTGTTGAGCAGGAGATTTTCATATTTTCTTCCTTTAATGTCCCTTCTTAACAAAATAAGTTTCTTCCCATTCTTAAAACTTTTTATTGGTCTGTGAAATCCAAGGACCCGGGAACCATTGTTTTAAGGCTTTTCTATGCAGCAACCTACAGGGTAAAGGAAACAGCTTCATTCTGGGGTGGGGTTGGGGGTTTGGAAAATCCTCCCAATGCTTTGCTCACCTGCCAACATCTGTCTCTGATCTCAGGATGGGATGATGGGTTTCCATCTTTGGAAGCCAGGCAGTGCATATAAGAAATAGAGTCACCTGCTGTTTCCAAAAAGGTTGGGAAAGAAAGAAAAGAAAGATACTTCTCGAATTGCAGAGTTCCCAAACTGCCAAACTCTCCTTACCATTACAATTGTAGGAAAGGAGGGAAGGCAAGGACCAGGAGGTCCTGAGGGACAGCAAGCTGCCGGAGTCTGCTTGGGCTGACTGATAGTGGGTTGTGCAAAAGGTCTTCTTCAAGACTACCTGCTTTTCTGCTACTGTCGTTTTTTCTTCCCCTGTGCCCCTCCCGGCCCCCTCCCTGATGAGGAAGATGCTGTTGGAGTGGGAGGAGAGGTCTTGACTCAGTGTTATATTTCTCTGATGCAAAAGTTGCTATTCCTTCATGCCTGTTGCTGTCCCAACCCCAGAGCAGTGAAGGTGACTCCACTTCACAGAAATCCTGGGGAACTTCCCCCTCCTGTGCTCATGTTAAGAGAAACAATTGCAGCTTGTGTGTGTGTGTGTGTGTGAGAGAGAGAGAGAGAGAGAGAGAGAGAGAGAGAGAGAGAGAGAGAGAGAGAGAGAGAGAGAGAGATCCTTCTACTTTGACTGTCCAGCGTCCCACAGGAGAGACACAGGGGAGTCTGCAGAATTCCCTGTCTTAAGTGTTCAGGTGGGAGACAGCTGCCCAGGCTCCACCAATCACAGGGACCAGCAGGGCTGTGAGCCAGGAACCTGGTTGGAATGCCTGACAGCCAAGACCTGAGGACACACAAGAGACATCCCAGACTTTGCTAAGTATGGTGGGAGCCCAAGAGGCAGAGGTTCACAGTTGGTATCTGGGTAAACTCAACAGAGAGCTGCTGTGGGGCGGAGGAGAGGATGTCCTCTGGAGAGGGGAGGCTCATTCACAGGCCCAGGAAAGTTTGAGCAGGGGAGTGTGGCTGTTGGCAGAGAGAGCGAGACTGGCTGAGAGCTGCCCTCCCTCCCAGCAGCAAAGAGGCACCATCTCCAGGCGTCTGAAACTTCCATGGGACTGTTGGCCTAAGGGGCAAATTGTGACCAAGAAGAGTCCTGCTATCTTATTCCCAGGGTTTGTGAGTCTAAAAATGGCATTTTTTTTTTTCAGATGTTGGTTCCCTACAAGAGGAAGAGCTGGCCCAGGAAAGCAGTGGGTCTTCAGAGGCAAGCTAGACCTGACCTTCAGGCTGCTGAAGGGGCTTCTCACTAATGGCAACCTTAGGACTAAGGTCGGTCTTCCAGACGGGCAAATTGCAAAAGGCAGTCCCAACAATGATGGGGACTCTGAGAAAGTGTGACAGAGCTCTGGTGCAGTGTGCCCTCACGACTGCCCACACCAGGAGCAAACACCAGACAGGAGGACTCTGGCCTCCCTGCCCTTGTGCTGTCCTGGAGTTCAGAGCACACCAAGGGGGAAGGGGAACAGGGAGGGAGAGAGACGAGACCCACCATACGCACCCCCACCCGAGACGGGCTGACCCTGAAGCTGGCCTTGAAAAGAGGGGGGAGAAGATTTGTCTCTAAATCAAATGCAGATCTGGAATGAACACAGAGGGCTGGCTATTGCAGTTGTAGAACTGAGTCGTGAGAGCAAGAGTCGTGATGTGAGTCCTCTCTGAGTTTTTATTTGGGGGCAGGAGAAAAACTTCACTGAGGAAGATGGAGATGTACTTGACCAAAGTCCAGTGTAACCAGGAGCCAGGAATAGCCATTCCTGGGGGTGGCAGAGGCTGCAGAAAGCTTGCCGGGTGCCCAGGACCCGCTGGGGCAGTTGTGTGGGTGGCTGTGACCAGGCTGCCAGTGGGAGGTGTTAGTACAGTCCTGGCTGCTCCCTTTCTTCCCCACTAGGCCATAGCTTGGCAGGAGTGCTTTCTGTTTTGTGCAGTCAGAGTCCCTGACTGACACTGTTTCTCCCCTGGTCCTTCCAACCAGTTGATAAAGCCAGGCTCAAGTCCCCAGCATCCCAGGCAGCCATCCCCTGGCTCCGCACAGCCTTGCTAAGAGGCCTTGGGAAAAGGGCTTCCCCTCATTGTAAAATGGATGCAATCAAGCCCTGAAGGAGAATGCCAGGATTAGAAGGGATTATCACATTTGAAGCTCAGAGCACATGACTCTGCACCTAGTGATAAATAACATTCACTAGCAGCACTCATGGTGATAGTGATAGTATTCCTATGGAGTAGAAGTAATGGTAATACATGCTGAGCCTCCTGAAGCTCCAAAGCTGAAATCTGAAATGCTCCACAATCTGAAACTTTTGGAGCACTGACCTGACAACACAACTGGAAACTTCCACACCATGAAACTTTGTTCCGTGCATAAAATTCTTTAAAGTATTGACTACCATTACCTCCAGGCTGTGTGTATAATGTGTATAGGAAACCTCAGTGAATTTCATTTTCAGACTTGGGTTCCATCCCTAAAATATTATATATATGCAAATATTCCAAAATCTGAAGGAAAAAAAAATCTGAAATCCCAAACACTGCTGGTTCCAACCATTTTGGATAAGGCTGTGCAGTCTGGAGTAGTAGTTCTAGAAGTAGAAACTTAGCTCTGATTTCCCCCCTGAAATTCCTTTGCTATCTTTACATTTAAATAAAAACTGTCTTGAAAGAGGAATTGTGGCTGAGATCATGTTTTTGTCTCTTAAGAGAGGAATGTGTGCCTGAACTCTCCTTAGCTGGCCCTGGAGTAACTGAAAAACAAAGAAAGGACAGGGGTTTCCTGGTGACAACATGGGAATAGGGCCACCTGCCTCTCAGGGTGAAACTCAAGAAAATGAACCCTTCTTTCTTCTAGGCCATATTTGGTAATGGCCACCTCCACCTTTGCCTCCCCTGACAGTGAGGTGGGGCATGGAGGGGGGGGGCTAACCTGTGGGTCACCAAGACCTGTGCTGCAAGGTCCAGGACACTTGTTCCAGTGCAACCCCCATGTCCTCTGGTACTCAGCTGCCCACCAGCCTACGTTGTTTTTTTCTGGATTGAGGTTCCTCCCAACACCATCTCAGCAGGTCATCAGGTAAAGATCCAGAATTACACGTGGGTGAGGCAGAAAGGCGGAACCTCCCTATGCACAGGGTGGTCTGGGAGGCTGCCTGGAGGAGGCAGCTCCAGACATCTGCTAGATAAGAAAAGGCAAGATGAGGGTGGCTGGCCCATGGGGTGGGGAGGGTCTCTGCAGCCACTGCTTCCTGGGAGTAAGATTCTCCAGCTCCACCTGCAGCCCCCTATCCCTGAGAGGTTCCTGCAGGGCAAAGGTGGGTGAGTCCTCTCCGAGGCTGCCTCCTACCACAGGGACTTCTCCCCCTCCACTCACATTCTTCTCTGTGCCCAGGGACTTGTCAGCACCTCTCTAACAAGATGTGTGGTTTCCGCATCACTAACAACAGACCACAGGTTTTTGTTTTCTCAGCGGCCAGCACTCTCTCTTCTGTTTCACTCAGGCTGAGTTTGTTGACAGGCCGTGAAGGAAACATATCTAACTCAGCTAGATGAATTTATGCTAGAATGGCTTGGGGTGGGTACGTAGCAAAGTCGGGACTTTTCTGATAATCTGAAACATGGTGTAGGAGACCAGCTTTGACACCTGCTTGCTATGTGCCCTTGGGCAAATTTATGCACCTCTCTGAGCCCTGGTTTCCTCATCTGACTAGGGTAGAATCTATCTCTGGTAGACCCTAATTCTATGAAATCCACACTGGCTTAGGATACTGCATTTCGGTTTGAATTTATCACCTGGATAGAAATTTGAATGTCCATCTGATATTTCTTTTATGGAGAAATGAACACCATTCCCAAGATAATAATTAGTTCAAATCAAGCCAGGAATTAATAGGAAGAAGAAGAAAAAAAAAAACATCTCCAAACTCACTTCAATAAAATTGTGTCTACATAACTCGGACCTTACCTAACTTCATACACTAAATCCCAAAGGTCTGTTAGCTGAGGCCAAAAGCTCAGGACCCCATAATTCTAAATAATTATAGTAGAAAGCCTAGAAGCTTCTATAGAATTAGCAGGAGAGAGAGATACCACTTCCTTAAGAGTTGGAGGCAGGATTCTAGGAGCTTCCCACTATGAAATTCAGATCTTAAAAAAATAAACAGTCCCCAGATTAGAGATGGGACACCTACCCCAACCTTTCTAAGAGCCTGTTACATGGCCTGGCCCTTTTAGGCCCAGCCCCCACCAGGGCCATTGTGCTGACATCAGCTCTGGGTCTCCACAGCCAGCAGCCCTGGGAGCTGGACTTGCTGGATCAATGAAAACATCAACTGTGCCAGACGTGTCTGCCCCACTCCAAGTTCACCGTGGAGCCAGGGGTTCAGGCATGGAGCCGGACCATCTGTCATTAGGCCCTGCTGTTAATTGCTGTGCTGATGAACAAGGTTTGAATCAGAGGCACGAATGCACATGCAGATTTATCTACAACTCTGCACTACTATTTCCTGTCCCCTTCCCACCTGGCGCGGTCTCCAGACTGCAAAGGTAAAGGTAGCCATCACAACATGGGCCCAGACAATGCATACCCCGATGGGCAGACACTTGGAAAAGCAAATGCTGAGCATTTTTCAGCCAGGTGCCCCAGTTGTCTATCTACCCAACACATACTCGCTTTATGGTGGATGCTGGGTTAAGTGTCAGGCCTCCAGAGATGGCAACAACATGGTCCCTGCCCTCAGGGGATCATAGCCTATCAGGGGAGATGGACAGGTGGATAAATACGACAAATGCAGGGTGACAAGTGGTAGGAGAGAAGTCAGGCTGCAGGTTACGGGAACGAGGATCTAACCAGTCCACGTGTCCATAAGTCTTCCCGAGGATGAAGGAAGGCCTGAGCTAAATGTTAAAAGATGAGCAAAATTCCCAGGGAAAGAAGTGGAGCAGGGAGTTAGGGATGGAGGGGACCTGGAGGTGAGAGAGGACATAAGCTTCTGGGGAGCCCAGGGAGCTGGGTATGCTAGGGCTTGGGTGTGCAAAGGAGTGAAGAGGGGAGGATGTGGGGTACCCAGGGAGTGGGAATGCTGGAGAGAGAGGTGGGTGCAGTAGGGGAAGAGCCCTGAGGACCAATTGTTCCACAAACCCTGATCAAGCTCTTGCGATGTGCAAGGGATCGCCTTCGGTCCACATGGCGCCCCTGCCCCCAAGGAAGCCCAGGAAGTGGCCCAGAGTGGTTCAGAAAAAAATGTCAGCCAACTGGTTAGAGAAGGCCCCACTTCAGAGGGAGCCAGTGTGGGCCTGTGACCTCAGGAAGCTCAGACAGGCAAGCCAGGGTCAGAAGCTAGGTGTTTTGCATATGTTCACCCCTCAGATCAGGGAGGACATGGCCTGGCCCCATTTTCCAGGTAAAGAAACTGAGGCCAGGGAGCTGACAGAGTTTGGGAGAGGGGAAGGGCTCAGCTGGGATGCAGAGCTCTGGCGTGCCTGACCTTGGAGCTGGGCCCTATTTGTTATACCCGTCTGCTTCCCCAGGCCTTCCTGGCAAGGGAAGGGATAGGAGCAAGTGCGTGGAAGGGTGCGGAAGGCGCACAGGAGCTCCTTGAGCCTCGGTGTGAGGTGATGATCCTTAAAGCAACACAGGCTTCATCTTTGGAGTCTAACAGCCTGGGGACAAGTGACTTACCCTCCCTTGGCTTCGGTTTTCTCACTGGAAAATCCCACCTAACACCTCTTTTCTATGGATAACATTAGAATTCAGAGAGAGAGGGAGTGAGTCGAGCCTCACACCTTTGAATCCTCAGGCATGATGACATCATCGTTTTTATTGGCTGTCATTATTATTGCTAACAATAAGCAAAACCTCAGAGGTAGGTGGGACCAGTCAACATACTTGCAGGTTGCTGAGTGCCAGGCGGGCACATGACCTTGACCTAGTCAACAATGGGGAATCGTGATACAAGGTTTTCAGCACAGACACGCAATAACAACTTGGACAGAGTGTTTTCTCTTTTGCAAAATTACACAGCAACTCCGTTATTCAGAAATTGAACCACTATTCTCCTGCCCAGGAAACTCTCCTTGCCATGAGGAAAGGTATTTTCAATGCCTGCAAATGCTGGCCATGCAGTGCCAGAGGGGTGGGAGGGACTGTCAAAAGCCTGAGCACATGCCACAGGAGGCTGAGAAGGGCTCATGGGCTCTTCAGGGTCAGGGCAGCTCTGCATAACCCAGCTGGTGAGGAAGGCCAGATGCTGGAGCTGCTGCTGCTGGCTCCTTCCCACTCGCTCTGTGAGGCTGTGTGAGGTGGCATCCTCTAAACCATTTATCACCAAATCACAATCCTCTGGAGACCATACTCCCGTAACCATAGAAACAGATGCTTTCTGGACCACTCCTCTCTTTATTTAAAAGGACAAGATGGTGGGTACCCTTTGCCAGTGATGGGTGTGGAGACAGCTGGTGGTGGGGAGGCCTTTGTGCAGGGTCTGCTGTGGCTTCATTCATACCCTGCTCCACCCCTCTTGCTGCTCTACAGAAGGGGGCGCTGTGTGGTAGCATCTAAGCTGCACAGCATTCCCTGACCAGGGGACAGGGATCTGACCTATGTTCAGGCCCCAGTGCCTCCTTGAGCTCCTTACTGTCTAGTGACCCCTCTGTGAAGTAGACCTTCACAGGGAAAGGTGGCCCAAAGAGGTCAAATAGGTGTCTAAGCCATGCAGCTATGAAGCTAGCCTGCCATAGTCTGCTTCTCAAAGCAGGGGGTGAGAGATAGGAGCTGGCTACAGCGCTTCATAAAAAATGACCAGATGATGGTGGCCAAAGAGAAGAGAAGGATCCAGATGACTTCTGGTTCAAAGCCAAGGGGAGGGACAGGCCACGGTCTGTATCTTTGCTGAAGCAACCTTGGGTCTGTCTCTGCTTCCTCACCAGAGGGCCAACATGCACAATGGTGGCAAAGAGTAGAGATAATGTGTTAAAATCCCTGGGCTTTAATAAGTGTTCACTGCTGTGATTATTGGTTATTGCAGAGAAGAGTTAGGAAAGAAGTCTCCTCAAATAGGTCCATTAGTATGTAAGATAAGCCAAACATGGGGTGTGAGGACCCCCTTCCCTGAGAACTGGCCCTGGGAAGCAGTCCTTTATTGGAAGCACTTGTGTATTTATCTGATTTCATCCTCCCCATCACCCAGTGATGATGAGAGACCAAATGGCCTGTCACTAGCCAGCTAGCTCTTGCTTATGGGTGGACTCGGGCTCCTGCTCCTCAGAGCTCGGCTTCCTGCCTCTTCCGTTCACAGCTGCCCAGGACAGAACAGGCCTCTAGGCCTACAGTCTCCAGAAAGACTCTGTCTCTACCCTCAGCCTTCACAACGCGCCCCCTTAGAGGGTCACTCCAGAGGTAGAACATGGCTCAGTCACTCTTCTGAGCTCACTGGTGGCCATTCAGTAGGAGGGACCTACCTGAGGACTTTGCTGGGACACAGGGAGAGGCAGGACTTGGCTTGGAGTCCATCACACCTCCCTGCCCTGTCACCATATGGCTGTAGGACCCAGACTCATTTGCAGGGCCTGAATGCACCAGCCAGCCAGGCGTGTGGGCCCTTGAAGGGCCTCTGAGGCTGGTCTTCCATCCGCTTCATCTGGGCACTGCCACAGCTCAGGGAGAGGGCCAGGGGAGCCGTCAAATCCCCATTTGCCACAATTAGCAGATGAATAATGAAATGGCAGCAGCAGAACCAAGGCCTCTGCTCTCCAGCGGCCCACACTCGGCCTCCTGTGAGTGCCAGCTTGGGACAGAAACCAGAAGAGCACCTGGTACCCAGAGGCAGCTGGAGCCCCAACCCTGGGCTTTTGATTGGAGAAACACCTTTCCTCTTCCTCCACCCTGAAATCCTGGCTGTGTTTGATGTGACTGGGGAGCTCAGGTCCCATGTGTGAGGCCTTTGCTTGGTCTCTCAAGAAAGGGTGAAGAGTGGTCCTAAAGGATGAGGAAGGAGGAGGAAGGGAAGGGGAACCACCATTTGCAGAGACCCCCAGGGCAGGGAGGAGCTGTCTGCACAAAAAGCAGGCAATTCACTCTGTGGCTGGAACAGGGAGGCACAGGGTCTGGGGGCTGGACGGTGGGGCAGAGATACACAGGTGGGACCCTCAGGACATGGGGTGTCTTTGCCACTGAACTGGCATGGCTTCTTTCCTTCTGCTCTGTCATGTCCTTTAATACTTTTCTAGAAGTCAGCAGCATTTTAAAATTCATCCGTAGGTAGCCGTACTTGCCTGAAAATGAGCTGGTGTCAACTCCTGGGCCGTGATCTGTTAAATGCCCATGCGTGTTTGTTTATGGGCAACATCACACATAAGAGGATTAGTAGCAGCCTAGCCTTCCGGGGTCCCCGAGGCCAGGGGCTGGAGAAGTGTGGAGAAGAACCGAGTTCTGGGCGTCCTGCCAGGAAACCCCCTGTCTCCTTTGGTTCAGCCAAGAAAGGACCCCAGGGCCCCGAAGCCCAGAGAGAAGAGGAAAGAAAGTCTCAGCCAGACAGAAAGAGTAATTCTCTCAAAAACACTTCCGTCCTGCTTGGTTAATCAAATCTGCTTTATGTAGCACAAAATAAACACAACCCTAATTAGCAGGTTTGTGCTGCAGCTGGATTATCAAAAGCGCATTACAGACTCCAACCTTAGCATCCCCAGAGAAAGCCCAGCGCCTCGAGAGGCCCAGGTGGCGTGTGTGGAATTGCACCTCCTCTGCTGTCCAGGCAGCTTGCCTCAGTCCTCCAAGGAGCTATGTGCTAGGGACATTCTCCATTGGGTCTGACCCTGCTCTTGTCAGCAAGCGGCCACACTCGACAGAGTCCAGTTTATGGGAGAGGAGGAGCAAGGGGCTTCATGGATGTGCTGGGCAAGCCTTCATGGTCAGGAGGGAAAAAGACTCTTACTTCTTGCAGTCCTGGAGGCTGTGAGTCCCAGATCATGGAGCTGGCATGGTGGGGTTCTGGTGAGGGCCCTCTTCTGGCTGGCAGATGCCTCTTCTCACTGCATCCTCACAGGAGGGCAGAAAAGGGGAGAGAGCTGCATGGGCCCCCCTTTTAAGAGCACTAGTCCCATCCATGAGGGCTCCACCTTTATGCCCTAGTCACCTCCCAAAAGTCCCACCTCCCAACACCATCCCATTAGGCATTAGGATCTGGATATATGGATTTGGGGGGAATGCAAACATTCAGACCATTGCAATGATTATCATTAAACTATGTGAGTTCTTGTGCTTTGCACGAGGAACATAGGGGTGATAAGTCAGCTGTGACTTCCGCTTTCATCCACTTTACCACATATCAGGAGGGAGGAATGTTAAACAACTAATAAATGTTTGTTGAGTGCTCCGATAAATGGATGACCTACAGGGTTATTTCATTCTAGCTGTGAAGGAAAAGCCCAACAAAGGACAGGGGGCTGTGTATAGCTGAGGCCTCTGTGGACATGGCCATGGCTGTAAGACAGACCATGAATTAAGATGCAGCGTGGGGAACAGTGCTGTGCAATCTGGAGGGGCAGAGTGACCACAGAACAGAGCCACCTGGTTAACCAGGGAGGGGGCTGCTTAGGGGAGCTTCCCCCGCTGAGCACTAAATAACCCCCGTGGAGTCAAACAAGCCGAGGTGGCAGTGGACTGGAGAGGTGGGTGCTGTGATGAGGCTTGCTATCAGCTGGGATGGAAGGGTGTGACAGGCAGAAGCAATGAGGACAGGTCACTGAGGCTGCCCGATGAGCCCATTGAGAACATGTGTGTCGGGTGGGTGGGTAGAGGGGGGAGGAGCCGGGGTAGGAGGTGGGACAGGTGGAGTAAGAGGGCACACCCCTGCAGGGCCTTGCTGGCTTGGGGAGGAGTCTGGCCTTTCTGTTGGACCACAGGGAGCCAGGAGTGGGTGGGTACCAGACCCTGCCTCCCAGGGCTTCAGGTGATCTTGTGTACAGCATCCAGGGATTGGTGTTCTTCCACAGAGTGCCCTCGTCCCCTGGCACTGCCCTGCTTCCATCTGGCCCAAGCCCCAGCATGTGCCATGGAGGAAACTGGAAACTTCATGAGGAACCAACAATATCAATGTTATGAAACTATCTTCAAGGCTTTCATCCTTTGAGTTGTCAAGCCACTACTTCACATGATGCCGAGAACATAAGCATCTGGCAAAATGTTCACGTAACATTCTAAAGTGAAAAAAGATTCATAGAAACTGGAACATTATATTCTAAAATGTCCTCTGTGTTCTGAAATGAGAGGGATTTGAAATTTCTTTTTTTATGTTTATATTTTCTAAAATCTTTTAAAGAATCAATTATGTTCATTATTAGGAAAAATGCAGTTTAAAAAAACAATGATGGGGGGCTATAATCCCAGCAGTTTGGGAGGCTGAGACAGGAGGATCTCGAGTTCAAAGCCAGTCTCAGCAATGGCAAGGCACTAAGCAACTCAATGAGACCTTATCTCTAAATAAAATACAAAATAGGGCCAGGGGTGTGGCTCAGTGGTGGAGTGCCCCTGAGTTCAATCTCTGGTAAAATAAAATAAATAAAATAAATAAATAAATAAATAAATAAATGGAAAAGGAAAAGACAGAGGCAGACACATGCATGTTGAGGACAAGCGAGGAAAGGCTACAGTTCCTTCTCCAGCATGGAATGCATAAGCCCTGCCACTCCCATCTTACAGATGAGGAAAGAAAGGCCTGGAGATGCAGAGTGAGTTGCCCAGAATGACCCCTGCTTCCATTTACTTCATGGTGCTAAATGCTTCATAAGTTCCATCAATTATGTTCTCCACACTAGCTGTCTGAGGGTAGGAGCATCACTCTCACCAGCCACCATCCTATAGAGGAGGAGACCAAAGCTCAGTAACAGCATCTGTCCAGAATCACATTGCTGGTCTTGCTCAGAGTAGGTATCCAAACACCAAAAGCTATGCTTAGTGACTGTTATTTTCTTACTTCACAAAGCATAAGTTTAGTTAGGAAGGAGAATCTGGGTTTCCAAGCTCCCAGGCATCTTGCACCATTTTAAAATAGAGGGAGAATGAGGAGAATTCAACAATGCAGAGGCTCTTGACCTCTTCCTCTCATCTCCTCCTCGGTCCATCCCACAGTCTAGGCTATGCCACCTCCTCTGCTCTGACTCATGAATCCAAAGCTTCTTCCTCATAGGAGGGACAGCTGCTGTGGGCAGGAACCTTCCAGACAACATGGAGCAGGTGGATGCAGAGGACTGGCCTGGGAGGTGACCTACTACCCAGCACCCTCTCCTCTGTGAGTCCTTCCAAGGCGGTAAATGCAGAATTGACTGGGGGAGCACATCCTGGGGTCAAGTGTCAAACACAGCTTCAAGGATGGATGATGAGAAAGCGGGTAAGTGGCTGTCCAGAGCTGCTGAGGAAGTGGACTCTGGTCACTTTGGTGGGGTCCAGACTAGGTGCATTGGGGCTGCAGCTGAGGGGCTCTGGTGGCCCAAAGGGGAGAACTGAGCTGAGGAGATGAAAAATATGTCACCTAGGATGTCTACAGAAACAAGGCCAGGGAAAAGCAAAGAGCCGGTAAGGCTCTCTGCTGAGAAAAATGTCAGTGAAGCCCAAGGTGAAAGACATTGTTCTGGTGCTAAGGACACCAGTCCCACCCTGAGCTGGCCAATGGGGAAATTAAGATCTTCCTGCTACAGGCACCCAGAGGACAAGCTCAAACACACTGGAGCAGGTCAGGCAAAGCATCTTGAGAAGGCAGAAGAGCTCCCAGGCCTGGGCTGGAAGCTTGATGCCAATCTTAGCATGTTAAAAAGAAAAAAATGCAGGCCAGAGTGAAACGGTAGGGCAGGGTAGGGGTCTGTGTGCTCTTGCCTAGGGCTGCCGGAGCAAAGGACCTCAAATGGTGGCTCTAAGCAACAGATATTTATCATCTCGCCTTATATTCTGGAGTCTAGATGTCAAAGGCCAACTCACAGGCAGGATCATGCTCCCTCTGAGGCTGGGGAGACTCTTCCCTTGCCTCTTCTTAGTTTCAGTGATGGCCAGCAGTCTTTGGCCCGCCTTGGCTTGCAGCCGCATGGCCCCTTCTCTGCTTGTCGCTGGTGCTGTCCTCCCTGTGTCTCTCTCCCTCATAGGGGCACCTATGGTATTGGATGAGGGCCCACCCTACTCCAATACAACCTCATTTGAGCTAATTACATCTGCAAGGACCCTGTGTCTGAAAAGGTCCCATTCTGAAGTACAAAGGTTAGGAAGTCAACATATCCTTCTTAGGGACACCATTCAACCTGTATCAGTTGGCCAGCAAAAGACACAAAGATAATTGGGGAATCCCTAGACAAAAACAATCTGCCAAGTGTCACTGTGCACCATCTATGGAACAGGGATCGTGGATTTTTTTTTACTACTGGGGCTCCCGGGCTGCACCCTAGCCAGGAACACCAGCACATCCCCTCCATAGAGACACCCTATTGTGGAGGCTCAATGATGATAGCATGGAAGCCACAGAGGGTGGCGCCACTCTGGGGTATGACTGGAGAACCAGCAGGGCTTCCCTAGGTGGCCCGGGACCCCACTCCACATTTCATGCAATCAGCCATGAGGATGCCTGGCTCCTCCAGCTGGCTCTTTGACACCTGTGGTTATTCTCAACCTTGGTTGAAAAATAACACCCTCTGGAATAGAAAAACTGTGAACAACACCGGGGTGGATAGAGACGTGAGATGCCATGAAACGAGTCGGCGATGATGACAGCTTTGCTGCTGCCGCAGCAGAACCAAGTTACACTTTTCGATAAAAGTGCCCGCTTATCACACTTGTCACGTGGGGTCTATAAAAGCAGCTGCAGAAATCACATAGCTCTGATCTACCCCCTGCCCCAGCCCAGGTCTCCGTGTGAGCAGAATCACCTATGGCCCTTCCTGTGCTGTTCTGCAGATTTCCAAAGCCAGGTTCTCCCATGCTTCAAGTCAACTGAAGGGACTGGCTCTTGCATTTCTTATCAACCCCAGCATCTGTTGCTTCTTCACAACATCACCCAAACTGGTGTCACGGTACCTGTATGTGGTTCCTGCAGAAAGGAAGGGCACTTGTCATTCTGACTGGAGCCTGGTGGAGCTCCTGCAAGGAACGGCACGGGGAGAGGGGTCCCAAGGCACACGACTGGAAGACACTTTCCAGCTCTGGCAAGAAGGCCTAGGTATTTCCAAACGTTATTTTTTTTTTTTTTGGCAAAGGTTAAAACACAAAAGAGGTTCCCACCTGGCTCCTGAGTTACCCAGAAATTCAAATCAGCCCCTTCTAATTAATTGAGCTTTCAATCTAAGAACCTAAAATAAAATGTGAACACAGAACAGTTGTTACCTGGTGAACTTGAGCCTATTGTCAAGTAGGGAAACTTCCTTTTCCTTTTGCTCCTCTCCCATCTCCTTCCACAAAGCCTCCACTTGGCAGGTGGCCCCTTCACCATCTTCATTCTCCCCTCCTGCATACCCAGTTCCAGCCTCTAACTGAACCCCAGCCTACGGACTCAGTGGCTCCCACAGTCAGGAAGCTGCCAGCTATGGGTTTCATTTACAGCTAATGCAAAAAGAGGCTGCTTTCCCTGGAGACAGACTCAGAGGAGCCTGGGAACTGCCACTCTCCCAGTGGCCCCTAGCTCTCAGCCCCTGACCAGATGTCCCCACCTCCTTTCCTCCCTTTGGGAAGGACACTTGGGGTCCCAGCACAAACTCCTGGCGAGGGAGCTCTTCGGGGAGCACAGTGGTTTCCCAATGCAAAGGGAAACAGAGTTTGTCTATTTCCTTTGGAGTGTGTCCAGGCGACACAATGTCAAAGACTGGGCTGGGGTACAAAAGGCATTAGGCAGGGACCCCAGAGGGCAGTGTGCATGATTCTGGCCACAGACCCTAGAATGTGTTGTTACTGGCTGTGTCCATTCCTCCTTGGCAAGCGGTCTTTGGACGGGACTCTGTTTTTCAGTCTGGGCTTAATGTGCAAAGTACCCTGGGTCAGGAGGGAAAGCTGGTGTCTGTCCAGATGGCAGGGACTGAGGGCGGGGGAGCTGCAATACTCTGCAGGGTCCCCACAGTGGCAAGACCCAGCGGAGTCACCACCAGGGAACCCAGACCTGGGAGACAAGGGCAGTGGTTCCCTTGCTCTGGCCTGTCCCTCCAACACCGCCTCCTAGGCCTGAGCAGGAGGCTGAGGAGCCTGGCAGAGAAACAGCCATTATTGCTGGGTGAGAACTAAACAGCGTCTGCTTCCAGGGTCTTGCTGGACCAGAAAGCCCATGTGACACATCTCTGTTTCTCAGCCTGGCCTTCCTCCCATGCTAGCCCCCCTGCTTCATGCCCCCACAGGCCGTCTTCACTCTTTAAAAAAATAACAGCAGCTTTATTGATACATCATTCTCAAACAATTCGCCTAAAGTGCATAATTTAATAGTTTTTATTTACAGAGCTGTGCAATGAATCCTAGAATATTTTCACCCCCACTCCAAAATCTGTACCACACACAATTCTTTTCTCCTCACCCCCCCCCCCCACAACCCCAGGAAGTCACTATCTACATTCTGTTTCACACACAGGCCTGTTCTGGACATTGCACATAAGGCTTTCTGGAGTCCAGTTTGGACAATTTGGGCTTTGGCTGCCTTAGGCCATGGTGCAGACTGGGTATCCACGCAGTGGATGAGAAGACAGGCCTGACGCCTTTGTCTGCTCTCTCATCTTTTCTGGTTTTTTCCCTGGGTCTCTTTAATTATGAGACCAAGAAAGCCTACTGACCCAGCTGTACATGTCTCTTAGGCTCCAGAACCTTTTCCTTAGGCACAGATCAAGATCAATCCATGAAGTCTACCTCCTAGCCCTGCACAAGGATCAAGCAGGATGGGGTGTGTGGACCCCATTGTCTGCACAAAGCCCTGAGTGACTGAATGCCAGGAAACTCCAGCCCCTTTGAGTTTCTAAACAAAAGTGAAGAACTCATCTTCTTATCTTGCTAACTCCAAGCTCCCCCGCCCCCAGCGCTCCTCCCCAGTATTCTTTGGTTTGTGTGCCTGTTACATGACTGCCAACCATAACACAAGTGACGCCACCATGAGAAGCCGGAGAAGAGCTGACCACCTCCCGGAGTTACTGGGTGGAAAAAAAGATCAGCCCGAGGTTGAGCAAGTGGCCACCCAAAAAGTGCTGGCACTGCTACAATGCACAAGGCTTATGCTATGACCAGGGATGGTCTTGGGTGAAAGGCTACCTCTGATTTGTTATTTGTGACAGCCTAATTAACCTCCTCTCCCCTGATTCTGTACAATTTGGATAAAACAATTACAACCTTGTGACATGTGTACTAGGATTACCTGAGACAAGGGCTCAGTACAGGACCCGGCAGATGGTAAGCAATAAATTGCAACCACTGTGATTAATGTTATCACGCTGTAATTATCAACTATTATCGGACAGGGGTGCAATGCACCAGTGACAAACACAGGCTCTCTGCCTAGCTTTCAGACCGGGCTCCATTGCCAGTCTGTGCCTCAGTTTCCTCATGTTTAGAAAGATATAAAAATAATACCAAACTCATTCTGTAACCCCGAGGGGTGATGAGCTCATGTACATAATGTGCTTCGAAAAGTGATTGGAATATTAAGCCATAGATTCGTTACCACTATCTCCTAAAAAGACTCTCCTGGTGCCCTCCCCAGATCAACAACCACTCCTGGGCATTTTCCTATCCTGTTCTCCCTTGTAGGCCTGCGTTGGTCCCTGTTTTTCATCTCAATGATCCTTCTGATATTTTTCCAACCTTCAAAACAGTCTCTGGCTTTAGAGTCCCATCTAAAAATCTGTTTGCACCTACACAATTTAAAGGATTGAATGCTGGGTTTGTTGCTCATGAGCAAAGTCCCGGGTTCAGTTCTCAACATTTCGGGGGTGGGGGGAGTTAAAGAGTTGAAACCATTTGATAGTTCTTCCTCCTGGAAAATGTGTATGCATAGGGGAAGAATGACTCCAGGAACAAGAAAAGACCTCCAAATGCACTCTTGGGGCTGGGTTGCTGACTGCAAGACCCAGCTCAGAACATTTCTTTCTGGCAGGATGTTTTGGGCAGGACTAAAGAAATTCCAGCAAATGTCAGGGGCTGCACTGCCCAGTGCAGTGCCTCAGAATAAAATTCTATCTCCTTCTTAGAGTTTTAGGGAAGTGATTCTGAGGCTTTCATGGGTGGGGGTGGGAAACACTGATGAAATCTAAAGAACCACCAAGGGGGAGGTGGAGCAGCCGATCATCTTCTCATCTCGCCTGTGTCTGCTGATTGCATTATCATTTGTCGCAGCTCCTGCTTTTGCCTAAGAAAAGCATCTAGTGATACTGAGTTGAATAAATAGCCCAACCATCAGCGCTGGGAATACAGCCCGATTCAGCCAAATCTCAAACGCATTTGCATCTAATCCCTTCATAATCCTTTCTGTGGAATGGTGTAAAAGCTGAGCAAGACGGTCCATCCTCCCCTGGGGACACAAGACACGGGTACACCTGCCCAAACTCAGTGATGTAATTATCCTAGGCCCAGTGCCTTGTCTGAGTTTTGCTGGAAGCCCAGAACCCACACTGATGACAAAGTTCCTGTCCAAAGTGATTTTGTGCACTAGCATATACTTGCGCATATGCAAATGGATAACAGGAGACGGAATCTCAGGAGAACGGCCCACTCAGAAGAGACTTAAAGGGATGTCTCACCCCTTCACTAAAGTCTAGAACAAAGATTAGGGCAGTCCTCTCTCCTATCTGTTCTCTCTCTCTCTCTCTCTCTCTCTCTCTCTCTCTTTCTCTTTGCTTCCTCATTTATTAAACACAAATAATTCCCCTTCATTGCAGGGCTTTTGAGGACTCAATGAGAAACACAATCCTGAAATGTAGAAATGTAGAAATGTACAAACGTCGTAATTTTGCCTTGATTTCTTCCTTCCCAGTGTAGGGGTCGGGACTTTGGAGATCTTATTCACGTGTCCATTTACTCAACAAATTGAGCCAGTCATTGTTAGAGGCACTTGGAGATTCAGTAGTGAATAAAACATTTATTGAGACAGATCGTAGCAAATCATTTCATTCATAAATATTTAATTAAAATTCTGACAAGTGACACAAAAGGCAGACAGGTGGCTGTAGGAGTTGATAACAGAGGACATAACAGAGCCCGGGTGGGGTGGTCAGGGAAGGCCTCCCTAAGGAAAGAACATTTATGCTCAGATAGGAAGGCTGATTAGGAACTTGCACGTCACTATGACTCCACCAGGCTGGGACTGAAGGTTGGGGAGACCCGCCCAGGAAAAGAAGGCAACATATGCAAAGGCCCTGTGGAGAGAGAGTACCTGCCATATTTGAGGAATCAGATAGCAAGAAGTCTTAGAGGTTGGTTTTGTGTTTGCATACTAAGTTGTTTTTGTTGAGTTTGGGAGAGGACAAGATTCAGTGGCCCCAAAGCTCTGGGGAGGAAGGACCACTGGAGTGAGTAGCCAATGAGTCAGCCCATACATCTTCACCCTGACCCCAACCCATAGATCCGACCAGGGTAGGAGTTGCTGCATCTTCAGAAGAATCAATGGGATAAGCTTAGGGAGAGACATCTGAACCCCTGAGGTTGAGCAAGGACAGTCTCTGGAATAGCTCTATCAGCTGTCCTTAGTAAAACACCTTTCTACCCAACAGTTTCCTTTGTTATGAAAATAAATGTATTTCTTATTTCATGAAGGAACAATCTTCCAGAGACAACTGAAATTTCGGAAGATTGCATGTCCCTTAGTCAGGCTTTATGTCATTACTAACCGTCCACCCTCGGGTATTTTGTATACTAATTAAGAGTTTGGGTTTTGAAGTTTGGGTATGTGAGTTTGAATCCTGACATTGTCATTTACCAGCTGGGTGACCTTAGGCAAATCTCTTCACTTCTCTGTGTCCTGATTTACAAGCTAAGGATAACAATGTACTCACTGGCAAGGTTATAAAGATTAAATGAGATCATAAAATACACATAAGGACACATAGGTGCAAGCCCTCAATAATTGTAAGCTTGATGATGAAGATGATGATGATTTCATTACTATCATCAGCACAGCCATGTGGTACCCATCTGCAATGCTGCAGAAACTGAGCTAAGCACTTCACGTGCTTTACCATGAATGCTCCCACAAGTTTGATATAATGATACCCATTTTCTAAATGAGGAAACAGGCTCTAAGGAATTTAGTGACACAGCTATTTAGTGACAGAGTGAAGATTCAAACCCAGGCTCCCAAAGCAATCCACCCTCCAGATTTCTATACCAAATTAGCCACTTCTCAGTAACATCCTGTAAAATCCTGTTAATTACGACAAATGAGGATGAGGTTGGCATAACTACCTGTTCATTGATTTGCAGATTTTTAATAACATTCCTTGCCCCAGGAAAACTCTCCAGGGGACCATCATTACCATACAGTTCTTTGGGGAAAATGAAACAACAGCTGGCCCTGCCAATCACCATGGCAACACTCTGTAACTACTAGAATCGTGTCAACAGAAAACATTTATATATACATATATGTTCTATATTTGCAGTTAACCGTAATATTGTACTCGCTGATGACCCCACTCGGGGCTCAGGTAGAGGAATTTTCAATCAGCTCCAAAATCTCTCCCCCTCCTTAGCTATTCCCAATACTCAAAATAAGCTGGATGCAGGTAGGGAGAGAGGTTGCTAGGAAGAAAGAACACCCCAACTCTGGCCCCCTGTACTTCACTTTAGCAACATGTAAGTGTTGGGACAGGGCAGGCCGTGTGAGCATCAATCAGGCATACCAGGGCCTGTGCTGGGAAAGGCTTGGTTCAGTGCTCACTGGGGCCATCTTGAAATTCTTCATCATTTTTGAACAAAAGGCTCTGCATGCAGAGAGCAAAGGGAAGACACTTGGTGCATTTGATTCCCCTATGCTATTTTCTTTCTTTTCTCCTCTCTCTTAGACTGACCAAGCCACTGAACACTAGCTCAAAACTTCCACTATTTCAAACTTAATGTTCTTGCAGCTATGCCAGTGTCTCTGGAACTGAGCTGCTCTGAACCCTGCAAGCAAAGGTTGCTGTAGACTGCATGCCTGACAGGTGCCAGGCAGGACACTCAATTGGAACCAATATTATTTCTAATATGGGAGATGGTAGGTATGACCAGCCTCATTCACAGGTAAGGACATTGAGAGATGCAGTGACTTGCTGAAGGTCCACAGCACATCAGACGCAAACCGGCTGAATCTTTCCTCTTGACCTCCCACAACCCTCCACTGCTCACCCTGCCTAGGTGGTGGCTGTGCCTGACTTGGGCCCAGGCAACTCTGCCACATGGGACAGACCAGCCACAAGACCTGGGAGCATGGGCCCTTCTGAGCCATGGGCTCAGAGTTTCTGGCTCCTAGTACCTCTTCCAGATTTGGATGAAACCTTCTCTGCATGGTATGGAAGCTGGCCTGAGAGGCTGCCTACAGGACAAGGTGACATGATCCTCAAGTGAAGAGGAGTTAACTCCCCACTAGGAAAACTTCAATCACTGGGAAGTAGGAGCTGAGCAGGAGCTGGGCACATGCCTTCCCTTTCCTTCCTCTTCTGTGGTCTACCTCATGACAGTCTGTTCTTGTGGCTCCCTCAGCCAAGTCCCCCATGCTAAGCTGAGAAATCTTGGGCAGTGACGCGCTGAGTGCCTCTGAGGGTGTCTGTGAACTAGTAGTCACTGAGGAAGTGCCCCGCTCAGAATTACTTCCCCTCTTTTTTTTTGGCCTTATTTCCCTTGCACCTTAGCTCTCTGCGATGGGTTAGCACCCTGACATTGAAACATCCACTTCTCATTTTTGTACCAGGTTCCATTTTCAGAGAATCGGGCCTAAGACACATCCAGGAAGAAAAGGTTCCCACTCAGCCTAAGGGTATAGGAAAACTTCATAAAGTCCAGAAGTAGAAATCAGCTACCTGTGGTTCTCTGCTCTCATCTGTAGGGCACCTGTAGGAATGACTGCTACCTGAGATAGACAGTAAGCGGTATAGGCTGATGAATAACACTGTCTTCTTTCTTCGCTTCCATCCATTCTGTGCGGCCCTAGTTCAGGAACCCCCACCACCTGAAGTCAGGGTTAATTGATCCACTGGTACACCTGTCCCAAGCGGAACCAATCACTTTCTCCCTTCTTTGAGATTATTTAATTTAGGACTAAGTGATTCATTCTCTGCTTCTCTTTGCATACACTCTCTCAACACCCCCACCCAACACACACACACACCTACAGTGTTAAGAAATCTTGCGAATGATCAGTGTACACATTTTCTGTCACATGGATAGAACTGATCTGCATTAGGAGAGAAAAATTCTACCTACATGCACAGGAAAACAGACAGGGCTACAGTAAGAGCCCTGGATCTGGCTTTCTGTGCTCTTGAAACTCAACTACTCTTCTACTTCCTTGAGGTTTAGTGGTTATAGGTGCTCAAGCCGTATCCCTCTATTGACTGTTCCCTGTTGCCTAATTCTGTTCTGTGTTTCTGTCATTTGCAATCCAAGAAAGCCCACTTGAGCCCACCAAGGGAAGCTAGAAATAGGGAAGGAGGAAGAGCCTTCATTTGGAGTACAATAGGCCTGGGTTAGGGTTAGAATCTTGAACTTCATCACTTTTATCTAGGGACCACAGGCAGGTAATTAAGCCTTTCTGTGCTTCAAGTTTCTTATCTGAAAAATCTGAGGAATTGGGCCACCTTTTGAGCCAGATGTGAGGATCTAATGAGATCATGTGCATAATATACTTTGCAGAGACCCATGATGATCCCTCTCCCTGTTTCACATGTTAGTGGGAGAGACTGCCTGTAAAGGCAGGCTTTGCTTTGATCCCACACTCCATTCGGTTGAGTCAGAAAGCACTGTTAGTAGCTCCTAACTGTCCTCATTTCCAGCACTTTGGATGGAGAAAATACCTAGAGGTCCTCCCCAGAAATCAAAGATCCATAAACTCTTATCCCTGAAGTATAGCTCACAGATAATATAGCTCCATCTTTCATGTTGGACTACTTTGAAAATATTCAAGGAGTGGTCATTAAACTTGGACTTGAATATTTTTAATGACAGGAAACTCACTTCCTCACAAATCAGCACATTCTGTTATTGTATAACTCTGATATGAATAAAGAATTCATCAGGTTTGGAATCTTTGGCAGACAGGGAAATCCAAATTTCTATAAGTTAGAAGGAGCTAAACCTTGAAAGTTCTTGTATGCCACCAATGGAAGTCAAGAAGAAATCTTTTTAAAAGACATGACATGGATTGTATGATAAAAGGATACTTCATTTTGTAAGAAAGCACCAAACTACACTTCAGAGTGGCTGCCATTTTGCCTTCCCACCAGCAATGAATGAGTTCCTGTTGTTCCACATCCTTGCCAGCATTTGGTGCTATCAGCGTTCTTGATCCTGGCCAGTTTAGCAGGTATGTATAGTGGTATCTCATTGTCCTTTTGATTGGCATTGCCTGATGATATATGATGTGGAACACCTTTTCATCTGCTTATTTGTCACCTGCATATATTCTTTGGTGAGATGTTGGTTAAGGTCTTAGGCCCATTTTTAAATTGGATGATTTGTTTTCTTATTGTTGAGTTTCAGGAGTTCTTTCTATATGTTGGATAGCAGACCTTTATCAGAAATGTCTTTTGCAAACTTTTTTTTTTCCAATCTGGATATCTTTTCATTCTCTCACCAATATCTTTTACAAAATAGAAATGTTTTATTTCTGCCCTTCTTGGTCCTCTCCCAAAGGAGCTGAAAGCTTATGTTTACACAAAACCTATACATGAATGTGAATTGCAACTTTATTCATAATTGCAAAACTTGGAAGTAATCAAGATATCCTTCAGTAAGTGAATGAAGAGGTAAACTATGTTGAATCAAGACAATGTAAATTATTCAGTGCTAAAAAGAAATCAAATATCAAACCATGACAAGACATGGAGGAAAGTTTAAATGCATATCACTAAGTGAATGAAGCAAATCTGAAAAAGATACTTACTATATGATTGGAATTACATGACATTCTAGAAAAGACTGAACTATGGATCAGAGATCAGTGGTTGCTTGGGGTGGACAGTGAATAGGCAGAGCACAGATAATTCTTAAGGCAATAAAACTACTTTGTCTGATATTCTAATGGCAGATACATGTCATTATACATGTGTCCGCACCGAGAGAATGCATAACACCAAGAATAAACCCCAATGTAAAACACAGACATTGAGCAATTGTTACAATTTAGATATGAAACACGTGTGAGAAAATGCAAGAAAGCTTAGAGGTGAGATGGGTTGAGAGGTTATAAGAGTCTTAACCTAATCCATGCATTAATCCATTGATGGGAATTAAGTGGATGGTGACCATAGGCAGATAGAGTGTGGTTCAAGGAGGTGGGTCACGTGGGGGATGACTTTGGGGTCTATATTTTGTCTGTGGTCAGGGGAACTCTCTCTGCTTCCTGCTTGCCATGTCCTGAGCTGCCTTCCTCTGCCATAAGCTTCCACCATGATATGCTGCCTCACTTGGGCACAGAGAATGGAGCCAGCTGTCTACAGAGTGAGACTTCTGGAATCATGAGCCAAAATAAACTTTTTTTCCTCTAACTATTCTTGTCAGGTCTTTTGGTCGCAGCAGTGACACAGCTGATTAAAACAGTGATCACCACGATGTGTCAATGTAGGCACATCACCTTTAACAAATGCATTACTCTCGTGGCAGCTGTTGATAATGGGGGCGGCAATGTATGTGTGAAGGTTAAGGGCTAGGTTGGGTATTTCTGTAACTTTCCTCTCCATTCTGCTGTGAATTTAAAACTGCTCTTTAAAAAATAAAGTATTAAGAGAAGACATTTTAAAATTCACTTTAACATGTTTACAAGGTCAGCATGGTACATATACGTATGGTGTGTTGTGCCCACACAGCATGGTCATGAGATCAGGATCATTTTAGACAGTCAAGAGAAAATTCTTTTGATGCTCTTCAAATCCAGAGGGGAAGTCTAGGCCCATCCCCCTGAATTTGGGTGGGCTTTCTGTCCACTTTGGCCAATAGAATGCTGCTAAAGTGACACTGTGCCAGTTGCCAGAGCCAGCCTTGTGCTGCTGGCAGTTTCTCTGTTGTTTTTTGGAACAATGACTCTGGGAGCAATGGCTTTCAAACTTACCATGCGGTGGCAGGGACACACAGGGCTCCAGCCAATAGTCCCAGGGGAGCCCAGCCTTCAGGCCATCCCTGCAGCCAGGGCAACTTACTTGTGAGTGAAACCATCTCAAACCCTCACCCTTGCACATCAGCAGTTGAATTCTACAAGTGGCCTTCGTCAATGCCACGTGGAGAAGAAAAATGGCTCAGCTGAGCTGCCTGAACTCCTGATGCCCCCAAAATTGTAAATTATAATAAAACGGTGGATGTTTTAGGCTACTAAATTTGAGCATGATTGGTTATATAGTAAGAGGTAATTGGAACAATCGCTACCCAATCCCACCAATGAGGAAATGGAGGGCAAAGTGGGGTCAATGACTTGTCTAGACAGCTGGGCACCGAAGGGGCTGGGACCCAAGACTTCTCATCTTAGTCCTATTTTTTTACCTTGATGATGCTATGAAAACCTATAATCATCAACAGTAAAGAGCACTTGCTATTAATTTTAATTTTTGCTAAAGTAACATTATATGGCACTTCTAGCAGCCTGGTATCAGTAGCGTTGTTTAGCTCTGTTCTAAGTTCTTTGTGCCCATTTAATTCTTATGGCAAATTTATAAGGTAAGGGCCATAAAAACCTTTAATTTATAAATAGGGAAACTGGGGCTGGGGTTGGGGCCTAGTGGTAGAGTGTTCGCCTGGCACGTGCGAGGCCCTGGGTTCGATCCTCAGCACCACATAAAAATAAATAAATAAAATAAAGGTATTGTGTTCAACTACAACTGACTAACTAACTAGGGAAACTGACACAGGCTGATTAAGCAATTTGCCCAAGGTCATGTAGCTAGAGAGGAGAAGAGTAAGGATTTGAACCTAGATATTTTGGTTCTTGAGATCACATGCTTAACATTTGGGGCATATTGTCATTCAAATAAAGTTCTCCTCTGCCCAGAGATGACTTGAACTCATGTCCCTTATGTGTGGCCCAGTGCCACAAGTGGCTTCCCCCATGAGTACTTAAGTTTGAAAAGGTCCCAGAAGCTTCCAGGAGACTTGGGACCCACCAATTGTTCACTTATAACATGGAGCAAAGCTAAAAAGTATATAAAGGCCGGGAGAAGGATAGCATCTTTTTTGTCTGTCTGAAATCCTAACAGAGAACCAGGGCCACCCAATGAATGCCACAATTAATTTCCCAGTGCGCAATATTGCCTGTGGGGAGAGGAGGCTCCGGCTCATTTCTTATTCATGAAGTCACGCTGCCAAGCCTCATTTGCATGAAGTAATTTCTGCTGCTGCTACTCCACCATAAAATAAATCCATTTCTCCTACAGGATCTGGTCTTTTTACACCAAGAGAGATGAGTAAGCAATATATGCTGTAGGAACACACCCTTTGGACCATTTTAATAAGAAGCATGTCTGAGGCTAACAATAAGGGACTTTATAGGAATATTCTATTTCCTGGTCTCTGAGTACTCAAATGCAACACTGCCTTAAGATCTGTTTTGGGGGTGGGGGATGTTCAGCATTTCTGCCTGCTTGGTCAAATGCTGGGGTTCTATAACCAATGGAGCTATGGAGCTGTAGCTATTGCACCTATTGTCCAGGAAAAAAAGAAGAGGAAGAAATGGAAGGAAGGTGGGTCAGTAGGCTGCTGCCATGTTCTGATTAGATGAGTTACTGGAAATGTAGCTGTGCCCTTCAGATTGGCAGGAGTGGTCCTATGAAGATGTCCACACTTTTGTCACCGGAGCCTGTGACTATACTACTTTACATGCAAAAATGACCTCATCAATGTAGTAATGTGAGATGGTGAGAGAACCTGGGTTACCCAAATGAGCCCAACACTTTAAAAGATGAGAAACTGCAGAAGGTAGCCATTTCTCCCTGTCAGTGTGTATCTGACAGAACAACTCCAAACAGAATCTCCACCTTTGCCCTGGTGTGGGGTTATCACAGTTGGTAGATGCTAACTAGTTCCTTTAAACAACAACAACAACAATAGAAGCTCCTAGCAGAAACCATTAATCATCATTACTGAAGCCTCTGGTTCACTTCAGTCTTGGGATCCCAGCCTTTTATTTATAGTGCCTTCAAAGAGGTTCCACGTCATTAATTGCTCACTATGTAGGCCAATTAGATGAGGCACTCCTGGATAAATCACCCTCCCCAGGTGGCAAAGACAACTGGGCCTGCCAAAGGTGCTGGCTCTGCCCTCTAAGAAGTGGGACAACCTAAAGGAGTCTGAGTAGGTCGGCCAGCTGTCTGGCTTGTATGAAATGAATGGACAGATGCTGACTGTGTATTTATTTCAACAAATCAAACTTGAACATGATGAGAGTTAAACTAATGGCTTAACTATCACACCTTGCTACTAAGTGAGGGTAAACCTTACGGGGGGAAAGCTGCTTTAATAGCACAGCTGTCAACCTAGTGAATTAAACCTTTGGAGCAAAGCGTTTTACATCTGATTGTCTTATGATACTCAACACATTTGCCGAACCCAGACTATGAGCTTCTTGAGAGCAAGGACCTTAGCTTTTCATCTTGGGAATGCAGCAGAGAGTAGTAGCTCAACAAGAGGCTGAGTGATGGAATTTTTGGATGAGGGATAGGAAGTCAGATGGACAGGCAGAAGGATAGATGAAAGAATGTAATGGGATAAATATGGGGATGACCAGGTAGAAGTAAATGTTTGATAAATCAAAAATGAATGAATTTGTGAATTTTTAAAAGTTCCAGTATATTTTACAGGGTGGGCAGGAACAGGAACAAAATATTTTTTGAAAACTTTCTATACTGCGGTACTTTTGGTTCTAGGGATTGAACCCAGTGATGCTTAACCAGTGAGCCACAACCTCAGCTCTTTTTAATATTTTAGTTAGAGACACGGTCTCGCTGAGTTGCTTTAGAACGTTGCTAAATTGCTGAAGCTAGCTTTGAACTTGCAATTCTCCTTCCTCAGCTTCCAGAGCCACTGGAATTACAGGTGTGCACCACCACATGCTGCTATACTGCAACACTTGATGCATGTACGGTTATTTGGTCCTAATTGCACCTCCCTGGTGTTGTCGTGATCATTCTGTTTATAGAAAGAGACACTGAACCACAGAAAAATTACTTAGGTGGTTTAAAAAAAAAAAAACCCAAGGGTTCAAACCTAAGCCTGCTGATTTCTTAGAGCCTGTGACCTCCCACTTTTAGGGATCCATCTCTTAATTTTGTAGAAGACAAAATCAGGGCAAGGAGGAGAACACTGATTCAATCTTCTTAGTGGGTCCATGTGTAATAAGTCAGGGGAGCTGTCTGATCTGTTGCCCTCGACTTTAGAGGAGCCACATGGCAAATGGGGCTGGCCCAGAGAGACTCCGTCATCAGGGTAGCATTTTGGAATGTTCAGAACCTGGCTCTGGAGCCAGAATAGGATTATGATAAAATGACCCCAGGATTATTGTGGGCACTAAATGAACTCTGATTCAGAATATGCAAACAATGGACATGAGCCACTGTTATTCTCAGAGTCTGCTGTTCCAGGGCCTCTTTGTGGCTCACTGCTCCAAACGTGGTAACTCCTGACTCAACATGACGCTCAAGCTGAAGGTGGCCCAGGGAGGCCTTGCTGCTGGTTGATGTTTGGTGTGTTTGGTACACAGAGCTGGGCTTAGCAAGGCATTCTGAGAGGGAATTGCATTTTCTCTCTTGTGGCTTTCAGGTCACAAGTTCAGGTGGCAGGCTCACCTTTGGTTAGCAAAATTCATTCACTCCAAGCCCATGATTAATGACTCTTGAAAGCTCAGATCCATCTGGACCTTGGGGCCAAGGGCTGCAGCTGTCCTTCTAACTATGGAAAAGTGAGGACAAAATGTATACATAGGAAGAGATCCTGGGCAGTCTGAGGCTGTGAGAAGTCAAGGAATAGCAAACACTTTAGACCACTCTGGGGACGATCCCAACACACATCCTAAAGGTTCCCACTTACCAGGGCAATGAACCATTTTTTTTTCTAGAATGTTCTGGTACCTTTACTCTCTGTTGTGGGGGAAAAGCCTGGATGGAAGGGAGAGAACGCTACTCATTATTAAACATCTACCATACACCAAGACTATGTTTCATTTCACAAGTATTTGTACTGCACTTACAATGTGTCAGACACAGAGTGGAGTACTTTATAAAAACCAATGCATCATTATCATTGCCATTTTGTAGGTGCAGAAAGAGGCACTGAGAGGTGCAGAAACCTGTATAGTCAGACAGCCAGTAAGTGGGAATACCAGGACTCAACCTCTTAACATCTGTGTTTGGAGTGGTACCCTCTGGGATGGGCACAGTCTGCCTTTACTCCTAAGAGCAACCAGGAAGGTGGCTGTTATTGCTCTCCACTGTCATGGTTTGGATGTGAGGTATCCCCCAAATGCTCATGTTTGAAATAACACAAGAAGATTTGGAGGAGAAATGATTGGGTTATAGCCTTAACCTAATCAGTGGGGACTGGAGGCAGGTGGGTGTGGCTGGAGGAAGTAGTTCATTGGGGGCATGGCTGTCGGGTATATATTTTGTATCTGAAGAGTGGAGTCTCTCTCTGCCTCTGATCATCATGTGAGCTGCTTCCCTCCGCCACACTCTCCTGCCATGATGTTCAGCCTCATCTCCAGCCTCAAGGAATGCAGTCAGCCTTCTGTGGACTCAGACCTCTGAAAGTGTGAGCCCCTTAATAAACCTTTTCTGCTCTACAGTTCTTTTGGTCCAGTCTTTCAGTCACAGCTGCAAAAAAGCTGACTAAAACATCCACTCTATAGGAGTGGGATCTCCTGCACAGAAAGATTAAGTAACATGTCCAAGTACAACTGGGAAAAACTCGAGGAAACCCCAGTTCTGGATGAACTCAAAACCATGCCCACGTCATTGGGAGCAAACCTAACCTTAAGCAGAAATAGTCCTAGATGGCCCTCAGGGATCCCTGGCACCTAGTATTCAAGTCCATGCATAGCACAGTCCCATACTGAACGGGGCTGACCTGCAGAACAGTAGAACACTGCGGGTCTGATGTGTCCTGGGATGTCTGCACCTGGGTGGTGATCCTCACTGGGACTTCTGCCCTGCTCTTCATCGAATCACTTGCTTTGAAGAAAATCTGCTGTCACGTTCTTAGACTCAGGCAGCCCTTTGGAGAGGGTTGCCTGACCAGGAGCTGAGTCCTCCTCTCAATCAGCACCAACTTGCCAGGCTGGGAGTGCCTCATCTGCACAGCTTGGCTAAGGCTTTGGAGGAGTGCAGTGCAGCCTTTGCCCATATCTCAACTGCAACTGCCTGAGGGACTCTGAACTAGAACCACCAGCCCAGCCACTTCAGGGTCCCTGCCCGACAAAAAGTCAGCTGGCGAATATTTATTACTTGAAGCCATGAAGTTCTGGGGTAACTTATTACACAGCAAAAGATCCTAGTCACATGTCTAAGCATGAATTTTTCTACCTTTTGGAGACTTTTTAAAATAGAAAATATAAAGATTGTCTCAACATTTTACTTGGAAAAAAAAAAAAACACTCCCTCTGTGATTCTGAACCTCACCCAGTGCCATGACCCTGTTTTCATGCTCTACCACTAGTCTGTGCAGAGATGCTCTCCTTTCCGTTTCTCTATTCCTAAAAGCCTCCTGCTCTTTTGTGGCCTCAGCTGTACCCACTATGTTAGAAGAGAGGTGGGACAAGGTAACCCAGCATTAGCTTCCCTTGGACCTGCTGCCTCCATTCTCTCTCCCCATCTGCCTTCATCTTTTATATCTATTTTTATATATTTATAACATTTTATATTTATCTTCTTTCTCTTGTCCATGCATTTGTGGCCTTTTTTTCTTTTCTTTTTATGTCAATGCTGGGGATCAAACCCAGGGCTTCGCATGTGCTAGGCAAGCACCTACCACTGAGCTCCTTCCCCAGCCCCTTATTTAAGATTTTTGAGGCAGGATAGAGTTATATCCAGAATAAACCCGAAAACACAGTAAGATCTTGTTTAATGATGGCTGAACGAGTGGATGGATGACAAAACAAGTGAATGACAACTTGCTCAGGTCTAAATATTTCCTGTATATTCTGTGACTTACAAGTGGTATGCAATGTATTTAATAAGCTGTCAGTCCACCTGCCAGGTTTACCTCCTCCAAGTAACCTTCTCTTTGCCAGGCTCAACCAAGGGCCCTTCTGGGTTCATAGCCAGGTTTGCTTCCATCTCTCAGCAGGAGAAACACCAAACTGCAGTGGTCTGTTAACAACTGGGGCTGGGCCTGCTGCACTTCTGGCTGCCAAGATCCTAGTGGAGAGCTTGGTGTTCCCTAGCTGAACTAATGAAGGAGTGAGCCAACAGACAAGAGATAAGGAAAAAGCAAATACAGAAAGGAAAACAGCTTCCCCAAGGGAACTCCTGCCACAGGCTGAGCTGACAGCTGAGTTTGTGATGTGACCTGGTTCCCTCCCACCTTTTCGGCCTGTCTGCTCTAGGTGAGCATGAGTTTCCCTGTCTTGGAAGTTACGCATAGTTTGGGGGAGAGAAAACTATGCTCATGAGGAACATTGTACTATTTACCATTGATTTAGGCACCTGGTGTACCCCAGCACTCGGCAAGACAGTTCTCACATCACCTCCGAGGGTCGCGGTGAGAGAGCTGAGAATCTGCTCTGGGCACCAACCTTATGCATCTCACTTAACTCCTGATGTGCAGGCCTCTGATTTGCCTCCTAAGATGTGCTCCCATAAGTCAGGGCCTGGGGTGCCCCTTTTCATGGATGAAGAACTGAGATGTCAGGAAGTGATAGAAGTTGTTCAAATCAGCCTGTGAATGGAGAGTTAAGCACTACTTTGTCTGAAACTAGAATCTCTGCCCCCTTTTTTTTGTATTATAACACCGTATTCCTTTCTTTTCAAAGCTATGTGTTATTAGAAGTGACAGCAGAGGTAGAAAGGCTCAACAGTTTTCAGATGACACAATGCCTTCTCTTTCCCTGTCCACTGCTAGAAAAGTTTAAGACTCAAAGTTGGTACCTTGAGTCCCAAGGTTTGGATGATTTGCAACTAAGACGTGGATCTTTGGGGAAGAGATGCTGGGATCCTAGATCTTTACACTTCCAGGGACCCCATAGCTATGACAGTCTTTCACCTCTACTCTTAGGGAAAAGAACCTTCTGGACACTGCCTGTTCTGCCCAGGGAGAATCAGAACTTGGCAGCAGAAGAGATCCTGGATACTGGGTCCAGGGCAGCATTGACTAAGAGACTCCTAAGAGCAGACACCAGTGATGTTCTTTGAATGGGTGACCTGTCTGAGAGACCCAAGGTATCCAAAGGGAAAAAACTGCCGCTTTACCCCAAAGAGATGAAGTCCTATAGACTGCCACCTGAAATACCATATGAAGACTTTGGCCTCATAACCTGTCGAATTTATTTTTTTGCAGTGTTGGGGACTGAACCCAGGGCCTGTACATGCAAGACAAGTGCTCAACCACTGAGCAACATCTCTGGTCCAAATTTAATTCTTTTTTTCCCCCCTCAAATTTAATTCTTATGAAAATTCTGTGAGATAGTTGCGATGGTCCCCACTTCTGGATTGAGGTGATTGAGGATTTATGAAATAACTCTCTGAAGGGCACACAGCTGGGAAGGAGCAGAACTGATCCAAGAAACCAAGACTGTGTGACCCCAGTGTCTTTGCCCTAACCTTGACCTTACCATTTGTATATTGTGTCATGTGAGTCTAAAGTAAGATCCAAAGGGGTCTGTCCAGGGAATAATCTGCCTCCACTTCACTCACGATATTGCTGGCATAGCAGCCAAATCACTGCAGGCTGAGGGGTCAAGGGCTTCAGTAATCACTGCCTATACGCAGAGGCTGCTCATTGTTCTTGCAGCATGGACCTCATATGGCAGCTTGCTTCTCCAAAGCCAAGAAGGTGATAGAGGAAGGGACCAGCAATACCGAGGTCACCATCTCTTGCTATCTAATATAAAAGCTATATCTGTGCTGCTGCTGTGCTGTGAATAAGGGTCCCCCAAAGGTTCATCGTTAAGGGCATGGTCACCAACCTGTGATGCTATTAGGAAGTAATGGAGCTTTTAAGAGGTGGTGCCTAGGGAGCAAGTTAGGTCACTGGGGCATGATCTTAAAAGGGATATTGGGATCCTGACTCCTTCCAATTTCTCATTGTTTCTTGGTTGACATGGGGTGTGTCGCTTCCTCTATTATACATTCCCACCATGATCTATTGCCTTGCCACAGGCCCAAAGTCCACCTGGCCAAACAACCATGGACTGAAACCTCTAAAACCATGTGCCAAAAAAATCCTTTCCTTCCTTTAAGCCAATTATCTCAGGTATTTTGTGACAGTAAGAGCTAGCTAACAGAGTTGCTATATTCTGTTTGTTAGAAGCAAGTCACTAGGGGGAGGGAATTGTACCAGTGGGTGAATACCAGCAGGCAGGGATCATTGACAATGTGAAATTTTAAAATGGGAAAGTTTTTGAGCATCACTTCCAGGTGACCTTACAAGTGACAAGTCTTCACAATCTGAAACAATTTTTTCAGTATTGCTTTCTACACCCTCTCTCTGCATCAGATCCAGGCTGAGGGTATAGTTAGGTTGAAAGCAGCCTCAATTCAATGTCATTTAGGTACTTTCCAGATAAGGAGGCCCAGAGAGGTAAGGCCACTTGCCCAGGGTAGGGCAAGTGGCCTTACCTCTTCACTTCTGATCTGCTCTCAAGCCTAGGAAGAGAATGCCCAGTTGGTCCTGGGCATCCTGGGGGGCCTCCAGGAACACCTTTGGGCTATAAGGCACTTACTCAAGGATCTGGGAAAGTACTTCCATGGACTGAGGATGGTTCTAGGTTCAAGGGATTATGACTATTCATTCACTTGCTCATGGGAAACTCCAGAGAAGCTGTCTGAGCAGAGTCTTGCAGGATGAAAGGTGAGAAGGGTGGCTAAGACAGAAGGAACAGAAAGGTCAAGGCCTGAAGGATTGAGAGAAAATGAAGAAGGCCATTAGCTAGTGGCTTTGATGCATATGATCTGGAGGTGGGTGGGTATAAACCGGCACATCTAACCCCCACTGCTCCTTGGCAGCTAGTTCGCCTCCTCCCACAGTTGTTCTGATTCTGCCCAGTTTGCCTGCTTGTCCTTGCACCCCAAGGGCTGCATTGGGTGAACATCAAACCCAGGCTATTTTGCACCTGGTGGGCAAGGCTCACATCAGGGGGTTCTGGGGATAAAGAGTCAGGGCTCTGGGCATCCTCAGGTCTCAATATTCCTTTGCACACTTATGTACAACTTCTGGATAAGATGTTACTCAAACAGAAATGTGAATTGCCTAAGGCCACAAAGCAAGTTTATAGCAAAGCCACGAGACAGGGTCTATAGATCTCCACACCTGAGCTTTGTCCTTTACACTATGCTTGATTCCAGAGGGGCTTTGGAGGAGTAACTGGTGGTAGATGGTAGAGAAGGGCCAAGGTGGAATTGGAATAATTGAGTTTGCAGCTAAGCCTCTAGTGCACAGGGAAGACCCAAGCACCCCAAGAAACAGTCACTTCTGGTCTCAGGGGACTGCTGCCCTGCAAACCCAGCCTGAAGTCCATCCCAGTTCTGCCTGGTATGTGCTCACTCAGGCAGGAGCTTGTGTAGGAGGTGAGAGTGGCCCTGTGCCTGCTGCCAGAGACAACTCTGGGAGGCTTCCCTTGCACCTGCTGCCCATCCAGCAGCAATTTCCCTGCCTGATGGGCTGTGAGGCTGGAGAGGACCTGTGGTGGAGGGCTGATGGCTCAGTGGCTGGTCAGGCTCAGGGAAGGTCCTCTGGGAAAGAAAGACTAGAAGCTGGAGCTCTTCTCAGGAGGGAGCCAGCCTGGAAATAGGGAGAAATATGCCCAAGGTGTAAGATAACAGACCATAGGGGCCAGACAGCAGGCTCTCAGATCAAGAGCTAAAGTGTCCTTCCTTGGGGCATGGGGGCACTAGAGGCTGTGCTGCTCCTCTGGGGTCTAGGTTTCCAGGAGATTATGATGGGTCTTAAGAAGATGGTTTCTAACAACCAGAGATTTGAATAGAGGGACCAGCTCTCTTGGAGTTGGTGATATCCCTGTCATTAGAGGGGTATAAGAAATGGTTGGACCAGTATCTGAGGATGCTGCAGGGTAACTGACCAGATGTACCTCCCAACCTTTCCAGGTGGGAGGCAGCACAGTGCAGGTGACAGAGTCAGATTTTAATTAATTACTCATCCTCTGAGGGCCTGAAGAGGCACAAACATACCTTGTACATGTGCATGTATGAGTGTGCATGTGTGTGTGTGTGTGTGTGTGTGTGTGTGTGTGTGTGTGTGATGTGTAAGACTAGTCAAAAATCCAAGGTTATAGAGAAACCAGCAGAGCAAGAATCAAGAGGCAGAAAGGTAGTACTTTAGCAAGATGTGTGGAGCCTCCTCCCAGGATGCTCTGTGATGACCTCAGGGAAGGGACACCCTGCATGAGCTCTGCAGAGTGAAAAAGTGAGTTTGGGAACTGAGAGGCCTTGGGTTCCATCCTGGCTCTGCCACTCCTTTGTGTGCCTTAGTCTTTTCTTCTGAAAACCAAATATACTCAAAGTACACACCTACCTGTGACTGGCTGTTATGAGAATCCTGCTGATTAGAGCTCAGGCCAACGGACTTGGACTTGGCACCAGGTCTGGTAAATAGTGAGCTTGGCTCAATAACTGGAAACTGACGTTTGTTCTAGAATAGGGTGTGGGGCTGGGAATGCTGCATAGGAGCAAAGAGGTGTGATGGCAAGATTAGCTGCTGCCCTGCTCCTCAGTCCTGCAGTAACCCACCATATGCATGTATACACGTGTGCACACACACCTGTACACATGTGCGGGTGGAGTCCTCTATCTCCCCAGCAGGCTGGCATTGGGGAAAAGGCTGCAGCTTATCACACCTACTTTAAAAAGAATACCCACCTACCCCATGTGATAAACAGCACTAAGCTGTGCTGGGCCCTGCCTGAGTGGACCCGATGTCTACTGACCTGCTCATCACTGCTCACTTGAGCTGCTCAGGCTGACTTCACAGCCTCTTGGGACCTCGCTCAGTCCACACCAACAGCCCTGTATGGCAAAGGTGGCTGGGGAGGGCAGTGCAATGTGGGCAGAGGCTCATAATAACTTCCCAAAGGCCTGACCTTCCCCAGTCATCAGCAGCAACATGTCACTCCCATTTCCAGTGAGTGTACACATATCCCCAAGCATATCACTGTGGCCCTGGCTTGACTTGTGGATAACTGCCTTCTTATGATTCCACAGGAAACAATAACCTTGGGTCCCAAGGAACATTTTTCATGGTCTAGGGCAGTTGGATGTCTTGCAGAGGGCTCAGGTAATAGGGAATCTGGCAGCACCCTCTCCTTACTGCAGACTCCACCCTACATTTGGAGCAGCGGAGGGCCCATATAGGAAATTCATTCTTGGAGTTGTCCTAGAGCTGAGAGCTTCCTCTTTCCAGGAATCATATAGATGGGCTTCAGGTAGGTAATAATGGTACCTACCTTCCTGGACTGTTGTACAAATGTAATTGAATTAGATTATCATAAGTGTAAAGTTCAGGGCATGGTACTTAAACATAGCTGGCTTTCAATAAATGAATAAGACATTTAAAATCACAAGTGGGTAGCTATTATATTTGTCTGTAAAAAGCATTAAGAATCTCCCACTTGAGCCAGACCTCCTATGTATTTGCCTGAGAATTCTACCTCTCAGATCAATGCTAAGGACACGCTGTGGATGATTACAAAAGCAACCAATCATTTCCCATGTGCTGGGCACTGCCCTAGATGCTTTCCATGGATGACTCCATTCAATCTTCCCAAGAACTTCCTGAATGTGGTCATTTACTATTATCCCCATGTTCAGATGGAAAAGCAGAAGTTTAAACAGGTTAAGTAATTTGCCTGAATTTGAACCCTAGTATTCCTACTTCCAGAATCTTCTCTCTTAATCATTGTTCAGGTTTTAGGAAGAAACTGTTACAAAATAAAAGTGAGATGTAAGGGTTTTCACAGAGCAGGGGCATGGATGTCCACACCTGGGGTCTCACTGTGCCACACAGCCTATGTGTCAGGGACAGCCCTCCCAAGAACTTGTTCCTTCCTGTAGTGCCCTTGACCTGGTTCAAAGGCCTGGCCCTAGGCCCTTGGCTCGTCTATCAACATGAAACCACTTCCATCCCTGTCCAGATGTCAGGAGCTAGAGATTCTCCAGGGCACTGTGGACAGACCTGGAAATACTAGCAATCTGATTCAGTAGTGGACCACAAATTGAAAATGGCCCTGAAATCTGTCCCCTATAGTCACTTGTCGGGCGGCAGCTGCTGCGGATCCCCATGGCTGAGGTTCCACGGAAGCCATCTGCTCTGCCCACACCATCACCTCTCTCCCCAGCTTGTCCAGGCTCTGTCTGCAGATGGTGTGGTCACCCAGTGAGCAGCCTAAGGAGGGATCCAGAGAGGGAATGCGGGAGTGACCCAGCAGCAGCTGCTCTGGGAGGCTGCATCCTCACCTCTCATCTCAGCTCCTGCAGTCAGTGGGGGAGGACTGCCGCAATTTGCATGACAAGGGCCAAAGGAGAGAATTATGGCAAATCAATTCTGCAGGAAGAGATAAAGCCCCCTATTTAATGTATGCAGTGAAAGGTAGAAATTCAATTCTCATAATGTCAGATGATGCTGATTAAAACTGACATTCATTATTAGTCGGATGATTTTTCCTTCTCTTCTTGGGCTTGAAGAACAAACAGACCCTACAAAGACAGGGTTGTTGAACACCATTGTAAACAGACAAGGGAATAAAGACAAGGCTGCTGTGGCCAGCCTCGCTGATGACCCTCTCAGGAGGAGGAGCTGCTGGGACTGTGGCTGTTCCTCTGACCAAAGCTGGCAAAGTGCAGACAGGCCCTAACCTGCCTTGGGAAGCTTCTGGAATCCTTATCAGGTCCTAGTCAGCCACAGTAAGCTGCATGCCCTTGGACTGACTAGTCACTTTCCTATCTGAAGTGGTCTCCTCCCTGAGCAAATGTTCTGGCAGAGTCTTCCAAAGCATGCCTTACAGATGCCTCCAGAGAAAGGGTCCCTGAGTTACCCTCCCAACACACATTGGCAGGTTAAAGGCTCTAAGAAGTTGTGTAGCAAAGGCACATGCTTAATTTTATTAATTTTCCTTCCTTGTGTTGCAAGCTTTTCCTGTCCAGGGCCAGATAGGAAGTATTTTAGGCTTGGCAGGCCATACGGTGTGTCATAGCTACTTGGCTTCACTGTTGTAGCACAGAAGCAGCCTCAGACAATATGTAAATGAAAGGGTGTGACTGCGACTGTGTTCTAGTAAAACTTTAAGAAAAATAGTTTGCCAACCTTTGCCCTAGACCATGAGCCACCCTAGCTATAGCAGCCTTCTTTCAATGTGAGACTTAAAACAGGCCAATAAATAAACAAATAAATAAAATAAAAACCAGAACAGGCAGGATCTCAGGTTCAAATTTCAATTCTGCTATTTTCTGCTATTTAGTGTTTCTGCATCTTTGGGTAAATCACAAACTCACTGTTGCTCCTGGCACATAAGACTCACTTTCCCAAGTGGTGGGGGGTCAACACGACAGTTTATTGAAAGAATATACATAATGAACTAGGCCGGGCATCTGGCACATAGTGCTAAATAACTATTCACGGCTGTTGATGACAGCTTAGCTATTATTAATATTCTTATCCGGCAGTAGCATATTCTTTAAACACTTAGCTGAAGCAGTCTCCAAAAAGGCACTTGAATTCTGTTGAGGAGGTAAGGACAGGGAGGCCTCGCTGCAAATATGTCACCAGAGAGAGCCACAGCAAAGACCCCTTGTGGAGTTTCTACACTATCATCATTAATTTCCCATCAGAGTTCATCCTCCCTGACCTTCCTGTCAAACAAGTTTCTTTAGCTTCCTTTCTGCTTGGGTAATTACACCCGACACAGTGACTGGGCCATCAAATGAACTGTGGCTCAACTCACGACCACCCTCCAGATGCAGTCCCATCCAACTGGCTGGGGTAACCTGGGAAAAATGTGCTCCCCACCTCTGCAGGCTTGGCGCAGACCACCAGCAGCACTGAAGACCCCCCTGGAAGCTGGGAACTATGCTAAAAATGCACACCTGTCTTGGGTAATGAAAAACAATTCCACAAATGCCTGGCAAAGCCTCCTTTTTAATTACTTCATTGCAAGGAATGTACTAAAGTAGACATCATATTTGCATCAGAATTTCTGACCTGAGAAGTAAAGGGGACTTGGCTTGGTACAGGGGAGAGATGCCTGGTAATCTCTGTGGAAGGCAGCAGGAATCAGAGACTGGGATGAGAAGCACGTGTGTGCACACAAAGTATGTGTACAGATGCGCACACCAGCAGGTGTATGCAGGCACTGGACAGGCATTAGGTTGAAAGGCTTGTGACCAAAACTTAGATTGGGCAATACCTCCTTGTACTTACTTTTGCATTTGCAAAAGCAAGTACCATGTCTTACACATAGAAGCTGCTCAATAAATTTTCATTAGCTGATTATTTGATCAATGAATTAATTAGCAAATATCATTCCTTCATTTTTCTTCTGGGCCCTTGCTGTTCTCCTCCTCATGAACTTCCAACTGACCTGCTCTGCCTATTGCACGAATATTGTCTCTTGCAATCCCTTTCCATGCTGTCCCCTTACAGTGAAAACCCTCCATCAGTGATTCTTGCAGGCACCTGGCTCTGAATTTGCCTGTCCAGGCAGCCAGAGTGCCTGGGGCTCCTCTTTGCTTTGCCAATATGGAGCTTTCCTTTGTCCTCCCCTCTTATGGCCCCCATTTGAATCCCAGCTCTCCCATGTCTTCAAGAATGAGGTATTACTCCCATGCCCAACTTTCCCTTGCCTATACACTTTCTCTTATTGACCCTGATTGTTTTCTGCCTGATAAAACTTTTTTAAAAAAATGTACCTAGTTGATTCTCTTCAGAAAAGCTCATTGAGCATTTTGAGGGTACTAGGACATCTTTCTAGGGAAGATACTTGTTTATAGCAGTGAATGCTGAATTTGGCATGATAGCAGCGAATTAGCTTTATATTGAATGGTGTTTACATTTGGCGAAGCATTGTCACTGGAGATCCAATGATATGCTGGAGGCCACCTGGGATGTAGAATCCTAGGCTTAAAATTTAAATTCCGGCTTCCTTCTTGGCTGAGAAGCCTCAGGCAAAGCCCTTAGACTCTCCAAACTTCTGTTTCTTTATTTGCAAAATGCAGATGGTCATAATCCTGGCCTTACCTAGCTCAAGGAAATGCCATGAAAATGAAGTGAAATGATGTGTTTGAAGGAAAGGTCCTGGTCAACTTCAGCCTTTACCACAGCAGTGTTTTCCTGCAGCCTGGCAATTGTCAGGCTCTGTGCTGGGGATCCTCATGAAGGCTGCAAATTTCCTAGTGTGGTCTTCATGTTACAGATGAGACAACGGAGACTCAGAAGTGACATGACCAAGAACTCATAGATCAAAGAGACGACCCAATTCTGTCTGATTGCGAAATCCAACTTTTTGCTCTGCCACACTGTGGACATTTGACTATATATATGACTCAGAAGTGTGCATGGAACCCCATTCTGTAACTCCTTCTTCAATAGCTGTTTGAATGCATAAGATAGAATAAATAATGCAAGTAAAATCAATGCCGGCTTCCTGCCCTCTAGGAGTTTTTAGTGTAATACAAGCAACAAACATTGCAAGAGACAGAAAGCAACCGAGTTGGACATAAAAGGGCTGTAAACATGACAGGTCTCACAGGATGTGCAATTTGTTCTTAGCAACACCCTCATCAGTGCTTATCAGCCAACATTGAGGAAGAGCTAGGTACCTGGTTCACCTTGGAAAGTGCTTTGATTTTTTTTACCCCAAATAATCATTTCTCTCTAACCTAAGATTGGCTATTTTTACCTCTTTGTGATTTGGTTTGGAGGCAAAGGACCCTCCAAAGGACTCTTGTTTGGAATGCAAAATGATGGGAGGGAGTGACAGCTTCCCTTCAAGCTTCTTCTGATACCCAAGGGCGCTTAGAGAGAAAGGGTTTACTGGGGGCAGTAGAAGAAGGAAATGACACTGGAAGGTGGCAGTGGCTGGGACTGCTGGTGCTGGGCAGGACAGCTGGGCTCATGGAGGGTTATCCTGGCACTGAGTCTTTGTGCTGGGCAGGAACTTGAACATCATTCTTTGCTTCCCCGAATCTAAGAGAACCCTAGTGCACTGTGAAATGAGACTTTCCTAGAGAGTTCTTTCTTTGGGGGAAACAGATGTACATCAATTTGGAAAGTTCTGCATACAGGGATGGACTTGATTTTTTTTCTAGCACATTGCATCCTGGTGGATTAGATCATGGGACTTTATTCCTGGCCTGTGGAGCTAATGTTCTTTGGAACATAGTATGGGGTGGGGGATGCTCTCTCTTTTTCCACATGGGTGACTCTGGGACCCAAGGTACTGGGGAGGGAGGAATGTTTGCTTAAGGTCAGTTGCTGAAGAACTGGTATCCAGGCCTGGAGGCTGCAGCTGCAGCACAGTTTTTGACAACACAAATGCCTATAGCAGTAAAGCAGACTAGTTATAAGAGGAAAGCAAAGCCTCTGGATGGTCCAGCTTATAGTACTTTACATTTTAATATGCTGTGATGCAGCAATGTGAAGATGTGAATATATATATATATGTATGTGTGTGTGTGCATATATATATATATTTTTAAAAAAAAAATATATATATATTTTAAAACTAGATAAACAGTTGTGTAAGATGATATGCTCTTAATGGCACATGGCACTTAGCTGCATGGAGCAATAGGGAGTGGTGGAGACTGGGGCTAACTGGAGTGGCCTGGTAAAGGGCAGGTGGCACACCTCTTGGTTTTTACCATGTATCAAATGTTGTTGGCTTTTAAAGCTTTCAGGGAAAGCAGAACAGACTGATTTTAATACACCATCTCCTGAAGAATAATTATTTTAGGGCTGAATGTTGTCTACTTTTGACAGCGTGTCTCTGTTTTCTCTGTGCTACAGCCTTCTTTCATCCCTGTCCATTCCACATGCATTTCATGCACAGCTGGCCAAACACCAGCTAGCTCTAGGCAGTGGTGGGCAGAACCAGGCCAGTCAGCGGGGAGCGGAGGAACCCCTGCCCAGCTTGCTTTGCTTCCAGGGATTCCCCAGAGCGATAAATGGGGACCACAGGGCTCCCACACAGCAGTTCTCAACATAAATATTGCCAGGTTTGAGCTAATGTGATATCAGCCGGCCTGTAATCCAAACAAAATAGACCATTGTCCTGTGATTATTTCTCCTGTGGACAAAAGCCTGTGAACACTTGGTTTCCCATTTTTTTAACCTCTGTATTTATGGGCCATGTTAATTTAACTCAACAGCTCCGCCTTCAATGTGGTTCAAAAGCAGCCGGTATTTGCATTTCATGATTTTCAAAGCCTTTCTGGTCTGCTGGGTTTCAGTGAAAAGGGAGGCTTTGTCCTCTTCATTCTGAGAAAGAAGAGGACAGAAAAACCACCCAAATCCTTTGACTTAACACAAAACATCCCCAGCAGCTCCACACACGGCTGCTCATATCGCAGAAACAGACTCCATCCCAGAACACCTGGAACAGTCCACGGTCAGCCTCAGACCCCTTCCCCCGAATCCTTGCAGATGCAGGCTGTGCCCAGGCAGCAGAGACCACCCTTCCTCTGTGGCTGCTGACGGGAGCCCCAGCTGACTGTTTTCTGAGCTGCTGGTCAGCTGTCCATTGGACCAGCTCAGTCCCCATGGAGGACTGCCAGGCTGTGTTCTCTGCAGCAGAGGAGCCTTCCTCAAAGTCGGCCACCACCGGCTGACCAGTGCCCAGCAGTAGTTTCATTGGGTTGACCTCATTTCAACCTTACAACCCACAGGATGGGGTGTAACTGTCACAGATGGGGAAACTGAAGGTGAGGAAGGCAGAGTGATTTGCTCAAGGTGTCAAGGCCTCTGGAAGTGAGAATAAAAAATTCTCTTTGGAACGCAAACCTGACATTTTTTCATTTGTCTTTAGGTAACATCTGGGCGTGGTGGCGCAGGCCTATAATCGCAGAGGCCTGGGTGGCTGAAGCAGGAGGACTGTGAGTTTGAAGCCAGCCTCAGCAATTTAAAACAACTTAGTGAGATCCTGTCTCAAAATAAAAAGGGCTGGGGATGTGACTCAGTGGTTAAGTGCCCCTGAATTCAATCCTTGTTACCAGAGAGAGAGGGGTGGGGGGATATAATACAGATAAAATTAGATGTCTTTAGGAAACAACTTAGATTTTTAGTCTTATGAGAATGTGTTCTATTTTTTTCCTCCACACTATAAATTTTAACTGTACAAATAACTCCTTAGACCACCCCTTCTAGTCCCCAAGCTCACAGAGCCCAAGCACCTTACAGGCAACCACAATGACCAGCTTCCGCAATATCTTCTGCTAAGAATTTATAAACTACCTACTTTCTGTGGCTACACAAACCTGCATGGCTTGGAATTTTTTTAATAAAATGGTAATCATAATGTACAAGCCTTTTAAAATGAATTTTTATATTCAACAAACTCTTGGAGAACATAAATTGCAGTGAATCTAGAACTTTCTCAGACTTCCTAACATTCTCAACAGCACAGCCACACTATGGTTTACCTGGCTGGGCTTTGTTCTCACACGCACAAACTGTGCTGCAAGGCCAGCTCTGGGTATGTCCTGGGGCACATCTTCAGAGCTGCTGTGAGGAGTGGGATTGCTGCAGGTGACCAGGACAGTTGTTCCCACATCCTTCTACTACTTCTGCCAGGTTTCTCAGTTTGGGTTCCTTGCAACCCTGTGGCATGGAGGTATGTGAGCAGGCTTATTAGGGAGTGCTCTAGGAAGGGGCATGTGTAAGAAAATGGGTGGCCAACACTGGGCAGAGGGAAGAGTGGGTCTGGACTCCAGTGGACCCTAAAGGGACCTCTAGAACTGAGATGACCCTTCAGAGTTGTCCCAAATTGAGGCAGAGGATCACAATATTTCATGCATATATAAACCAATTGCTGGCAATAATGGCCTCTTGGGGAATAGAGTGTAGTACTAGGTCCATGTCCTGTGGCTCTGGGCAATGATCACAGAGGGATACAGCTGTGTATCATTAGCTGTCAGGAGATGATATACCAGCTCCAAAGAGGGGAACTGGGTGATACACTGTGGCATTCATGCACAGTGGTGCAGTTGGAAGTGCACCTCCGTCCCCGAGTCCCCCTCCCAGCCATGTGCCTGTGACTGGGTTCCGGCCACCAGAACTTGAGCAGGAATGGAGCTACTTCCAGGTTGCACCTGGAAAGAAAGCAGTGTGCCACCAAATCATTACAGACTTTTGCAAGAAAGGAAAGTCAACTTAAGTGCTGTGTAGCCAATTTTATTTAGTGTCTCTGGAAGAGTTGAAAATTTATACTAACGAATATACTACTAGTTCATTGGCATGAACTTTTAAGTAAATTTAATAGATAATACTATTACTTAGTCTCTCCCCCTCTACCTATATCTTTTCCAATTTGTACCTCCATCTGCAGTGTATGAGCCCGTTCATTTCATGGAAATGATTCTACAGAGCCATCTGTGTCCTGTAAAACCGGGGTCCCGTTAGGACCTATGTGCAAGAATTCTAGCAATGGTTAAGGGTTCTATCAGATATGTAGAACAAAGCAAGCAAAAGATGGCAGGAAGCAGACCCCTATAGGTTCCACTAAGCCACCTAGCTCCTGGCTGGGATAATCAAGACCAAAGAAGCATACAGGTCTGAGGCAGAGCTCTCAACTCTGAGACCTGGGCGCCTGTCCCTGGCTGGCTGCTCCTGGGAGCTTGGGGGACTTTTAAATAAATGTAACAGATATTACTTAGTCTCTATGTTCCCTGGAAAATGAGCCCTGACTGGCAACACCACTAAGTGTGGAGTTGGTGAAGGGTAGCTCTTTCCCAGACCCGGAAGCCTCTGTTACTCTTGGCTCCTCTGAGAGCCCCACAGCTTAGCTTCTGGGGTTCTCACCTTGGGCTGACAGTACCAGGCCTGGCTGCTGAGTGAATGATGGTTTTTACCATTGAAACTTTGGGCGGCACTTCGTTTTCCCAGCAGGTACCACTGACTTTATGAACGGTGCTGCTTGAATCAGCCAGGAAACAAGGGCACTGGGGACACGGCACTGACAGAAGACAGCAGCAACAACACCCTTGGAGGGCCTGTTGTGGCCCGAGGTGTGCAAACATCACCCCTCTTCATCTTCCTGACAACCTGGGAGGCTGAAGTGTGACTACAGATGACGAAACAGGACCCAAGGCAGTTAAATGAATTTGCTTGGTAGACACAGTGAGCCTTCAAGCCAGTCCTATATTCCTCCAGGCTCAACAATAATAGATCAGGATTCATAGTTATATTAATAGCTTATGCTTTTACATTGCGTCTAGCATAGGCAAGTTCTGAGCACTTTACATACATTAACTGTTGAATTCTCAGGGCAACTCTACAAGGTAAATCCTGTCCCCTACTTTACAGGTGGCACCTTAGAAAGGTTAAGCAAGCTGCATCAGGGAACCGACTGCCTCTTGATGTGTGTGGTTCACATGGAGCCCCAACTATCCCTTCGTGCTGTATCAAAAGGTCACTAATGACAGGAGGCTGTGTTGCTAGTAGTCATTTGCTGAAAGGCATAGAAGGCAAACTTGAATGAAACGCTGATCTGAAAATTGGTGCAACCACTATGGAAAGCAGTATGGAGATTCCTCAAGAAAAAAAAAAAAAATGGAATGGAAACACCATTGGAGCCAGTTATCCCACTCCTTGGTATATACCCAAAGGATTTAAAATCAGCATACTACAGTGACGCAGCCACATCAGTGATTATAGCAGCTCAATGGGGAAGTCTGGTGAAAGAAATGACAATTTGTTAAAACAGGAGAATTTGTTGGGGGTGGTGGTGGTGGTGATTTTTTTTTCTTTTTGCTCAACAGACTGTTCTCCACACTGCATCCTGCTCTGTGGCTCAGAAGGCTGGGTCACCCAGGCTCCCTTGCCCTCTGGGTACATGAGGGAGGAAGGGGCAGGGGAAGCTGGTGGTTAGTCCCAGCTGCCTCCCTGTTGGACTTGCCTCTTTCCTCTCCCTAAGGCTAAAGCTGTGGTGGGGCAGCCCCTTCCCCCAAGTCAGCTCTCTCCCCCTGACTCTCAGGTCTCAGAGCAAGAACAGCTCCTGCTTTGGCTAGGTCCTCCTGGTTTCTTAGCCATGCCCATCCCTTTGCAAAGATTCCTGGGATGGTTCTCTTGGGCACCCTTTCCAGTGTGCCACCTGTTTTCTACCAAAGCCTGATAGAGGCTTATAAGATCCAGGGAACACAGGAATGTTACTGAAGTCACTATGACTCATCCGGAGCCTATTTAGGAGATGGTCCATAAACTTCAATGAATTACCAAGGCAGCCAACAGCTTTCTGAAGCCCCCATGGTACTGATTCACTGGTTCCTCTGGGTCTCCCTCTCCCCACCTCAGCTCCAGTGGGACAGAAAATTTTCCTGGAAACAAATTCCCAGGAGTCACTGTAAGGGTTTCTGGCATGACCTAGGCCATCCCCCTGGCCAGGGTCAAGCCCAGAGTCTGCAGGTCATCTGGAAACCCTTCTCCACCAGTGGTAATGAAGAGGCAGAGGGGAGGGACAGGGCACAGGGGCTGCTTTGCTTTGCATTCTTGTCTCCATCTAAGAAGACAAAGGATCAAAGTGAGGGTCTCCCATGGGGCTTTCGTGCAGCTGGCCAGAGCTGCCTAATTGGAAAAATTCAATACAACAAGGAAAAAATAATGGCAAGGAGTCCTGTAAGAAAAACATAAAACAGGTAGAAAAAAGAGAGTGGCCAGAAACAGCCATAGCTCAATCGAAAAATGATGTTTGGACTTCAGTGGTCTTCTTCCTTCTTGTCTCCTGAGTTTTTTGACTCCTAACACATTTGTAATGAAAAAGGCTGCCAGGATCCTTCAAGAGTACACTTGATGAGGTAAGGGAAATGGAGGCAGTGAAGTGACAGAAATGAAAGTGCACAGGAGTGCAGAGACTGGAACCAATGCTCTGACCACATGGGGAAATGGCTGTGGTTGACCAGATGTCTTTATTAGCAAGGCCTGTGGAACCAGATCCTAGGAATGGTGGACTTTCCCCATGTGTTGTTCAGGAAAGCAGAGTACACCATCCTCTGAAGCTGTAAGCCAACCTTTCAAGCCCCACTATCTTTTCCCTGACCCCAGCACTCAGAGTAGGTGGGAAAGTCTGGGACTCAGAGATGGTTTCTCCACCACTCTATCCTCACCCCAGGCCCTACCTCAGCTCATTCTTTATTAATTTCCCCAAATGGTCATTCTTGGGGCCAGAACTGGCATCAGGGGAGCAACTGCCAATTTGGGGAGGTAGTGGGCTCTCTGGGAAGCCCACTCATCACTGGATGTCACACTTTTCTGAAGTTTGCTACCAATTCTGCCACTTGGAAAAATGACTACAAGTATTGAGTATTCTGTGCATTTCAGGTACTATGCTAGGAACATTATGCAAATCATTTATTTAATTCTCGTGAGACATGACAATTCCATAGCATTAAGTCCAGTTATGCCCATCTTGCAGGTGCAGGGTCACAAGCATAATTTATGTAGGGATTCCAATCTCAGCTCTTCATCTCCCAAATCTCTGCACTTCAGCCATTATGTAGTCTGTCATTCATATGACCCATCTACATTTCAATTTCCTCTTCTAAAAAATGGAGGATAAAAAACTACCTAAAATATAATAATAACACCATAGAGAAAGGCCTAGACACATGGTTATAATAATAATAATGATATAGCTTTGAATTTTTGACATTTACTTCAGCCTGGCACTGTAGTATTAGTTTTATTTTAATATAATTCTCCTAACTAATCTGTTATGGGTTGAATTATGCCCCCCACCCCCAACATGAGGAAGTCCTAAACCCTCGTACCTCAGAATGTGACCTTATTTGGAAATAGGAACATTTCAGATGTAATTAGTTAAGACAAGATCATGTTCGAGTGGCCCCTTAATGACAGAGTGACAGAGGAGAATGCCCCATGAAGACACAGATACAGAGAGAAAGGAAGGGGCAGAGATTGGAGTGATACTGTCACAAGCCATAGAACACCTGGGACTACCAGAAATCTGAAGAGGAAAGAAAGCGCCCCTAAAGCTTTCAAAGGGGCCACTCTCCTGCCAACATCTTGATTTTGGACTTCTAGCCCCCAGAACTATGAGAAAATAAATCTATGCTCTTCTAAATCACTCCATTTCTTTACTTTTGGTTGTTTTTCCTCAGATTATTTTCCCATTTGTTTTTCTTCTGATTTCTATAGATGGTGAAACCAAGGTCCAGAGGCATTAACCAACTTGCCTAAGATTAGACAGTAAGTGAACGGCAGCTGGGAATGGAACGCAGGCCTGTGGGACCCCAGAACCCCATGCTCGATCACAAGGCCTATTGCCTCTCCTGGGAGAGACTCAGCACCTGCCAGTTCCCTTCTGTGTGCCTGCCTCTCTGCCACTCGGAGACTCCTCCCCACCCTGAGATTCTTTCCATGTGGTATCTCCCTTCTCACCTCCACAGACAGCCGCAGGGCCATGAAACACCCTTCTGGTAACTTCCTCTGCCACTTGGAAAAATGACTACAAGTAGCTTTGGAACTTCAGAGACAGCCTGGCTTCTTTCATTAGGCTGAAAGTTCTTTTGGGCCAGGACCAGGTCATATTTTCTGCTGCTCTGCCCAGAGCCAAGAACAGAGTTCAAGGCTCATTTGAAATTTGCCAGTCTGCCCTGAGACTGCCCCCTCCAGGGATAGGATGCTGATGTTGGCAGCAAGAGCCTATTCTGACTTGGCTGCAAACGTGAGAGATCCAAAGGTCCTTAGGAGGAACAAGAAACTTCCCAATGGCCATCAGTTACCTTTAAAACAGTCTAAATTCTATGCTCAGTTTCTCAGGAAAAAAAATCTGTCTATCCAGGGTACGACAAATAAGCTCTTTCATCACCACTTCTGAATGCACCATCAGTGCATTCAGAAGTCATAGAGTGGTTACAGTGATTGGACAATCACAGTGGAAAGGTGCACTGGTACAAACTTCCTATAAAGCAAGTCAGCTGTGAACATCACAAGTGGCTTTTTGGTTAAATTCACTGTTTTTAACCCACTCATAGGAATCTTTCCTAAGGAAAAGACTAGAAATTCTGAAACTTATGTTCAAATATGCTCATTAAAATATTATCATTTAAAAAAACCTTGAAAATAGCCTAAGTAACAGATTAGTTAAATTAAATTATAGTATAGTCATAGGAGAACTATGTCTTATTCACTGGATAAATTATGGTTCTTCTAAAATATTTAAATATTGTAACTGGTGTATTAAAAATGTTACTTCTGATGAAAATGTAATATCATGGGGAACATGGATGGTATAATGTTAAGGGGAAAAGTCAATCTACAAAATTTTGTATATATCCTATTCATGTAATATGATCCCAGGGAAAATAGATATGTAGCCTGGAGAGAGAGGGAGGGAGGGGGGAGAGAGAGAGAGAGAGAGAGAGAGAGAGAGAGAGAGAGAGAGAGAGAGAGAGAGAGAATGAATTGTAGTGGGTAGGAAGAGTGTGAGAAAGAGATTCTCAGATTTACAGAAGGAAATTCATTTTTAAAATCCCATTCCTTTTGGTAGAAAGACTAGCAGTGAATTTCTTGCCTTTGCAACTTTCTGTATTTTCTAAGTTCTCCACAATAATCCATGGTAACGTTTTTATAACTGCAGTGAAGGAGTCAGGAGCTATCTCTCTGCCCAGCAAGATGTGCCTGGACACCTCTCTTGTCCTCCCTGCATGTGTCCCTGCCCATCCCCACTCTCAGACTCCTCTGGGTGATGCCCACAGCTAATTCAGAGAGGATGGCTCCTTCCTTGGTGACGCGGTACTGTAGAAAAAGCAAGCATCAGTGCATTCAGAAGTCAGAGTGGTCACAGTGATTGGACAATTTCCTGGTGCATCTCTCTGCATCCCATGAGCAATTGATCATCAGGGGCTACTTCCAAGAAAGACTCATCTGCTCAGCGGGCGCAGCAGCTGGCGCCCACACACCTCCCTTGCTCCCAGACTTTCAGATGCAAAGAGAAACTGCAGGCAAGCCCCTTGGCCAAACTGGAAGTGACACCTCCCAAGCACATTGCCACCAGCTACACCTCAGGGATGAGCACAGTCAGGGCATTTGGTAGAGGAAACAAGGGATTATGGACAGGTGCAAATGGATTTTCCAGAGGTCGCAGGAGGGGAAATCCCATCACTACAGACAAAATGAAATGACTAACCTGTTCTGTTGGCCCAGCACCCAGTGAAGGCTGTGATGAGGCTTTTATAAATGCTGCTTGTCTTTCCAGCTGGTGTGTGGCTATAAAATTTAAATAAAATACCAAAGACACACAGCACCAACATTATCGTCATCATCACTCTCTCGGAAACGAGAAATTCAACTAAATGAACTCTCCACTGTGCCCTGCATTTCAGTGGAACTCACGCCCATGTGTATTTCCAGACCCCTACCTCTCTTCAGCATGCATCACATTTTACAGGTTGGTGCTCTCTGTCCACAGCTTAACTGTTTAATTCCTCTCTATCCTTGCCTTTCTAGTTTTCATCCTGTAAGACAAAGACTATTTCTAATCCTAAGGAATAAGGAAGAGTAAAAGAACTGGACAACTGGGTCAAAATTGTGGCTCTACCACTAGTTAACTAAACCTCCACTCTCCCAACTGTTTAGTGGAGATTAGAAATATCTATATTACAGGGTAGTTTTGAAGATGAAGTGAGATAATAGATATAAATAGTGTTGGCCCATTGTAGATCCTCAAATGAATATGTTTTATATTCTATCATCTTATATTCTTTTTGTTTTTTGTTTTGTTTTGTTTTTTGGTGGGGGGGGGTACCAGGGATTGAACTCAGGGGCACTTAACCTCTGAGCCACATCCCCAGCCCTATTTTGTGTTTTATTTAGAGACAGGGTATCACTGAGTTACTTAGCACCTCAGTTTTGCTGAGTCTGGCTTTGAACTTGCGATCTTCCCGCCTCAGCCTCCCAAACCACTGGGATTACAGTCTTGCGCCACCACTCCCAGCTTCATCTTCCATTCTTGAGGATGGGTCATAAATTTGGCCTGGTCCCTTTCTCTATCAGGGACCTTCCTGTCAACTTCCTCTTTCTACAACTTTCCAACATACAAAAAGCCCAGATTTTCTTTATATTTTATGAAAGACGGTCTTTCATAATGAATCTGAGTATAAAGGGATTCTTTTTTTTTTTGAACTGGTTAATTAAATCTGATTTATTCAATAACAATTAAAATGATTAAAATATCCTAGAGAGATAATGGTTATTTAATACAAAGAAGTTCTTTCATAAAATAAAAAATTGAGATCTTTGATTCTACTTTACCTGTACACTGACAGATCCTAAAAGAGAAAAGTTGACATAGCTGTGGCTGCCAGGGCAGGCAGCCCTCCCCTCCAGCAGGGGGCTCCCTTTTCTTTGGGCAATCAGGAGTCATTCTAAACTCCCCCATATCCCCCCAAGTACACTCAACTGTAGGAGAAAATAAGCTCTCAGGTGTCCTCTGACCCTGAGGAAAGTAGAAAATGTTGTTCGACCGATGGTTTCCTGAGCTGGCCTATAAAATAGCTTAATTCCAAGTGAGCCTATCAAATAACCACACTATTCTAGACCAATCCAAAGAAATTGGACTACTCCATAGAAGCCCCATCAAAACTAGCTCTTCTGGGCTGGCTCATGAAAGAGCCCAACACTCCAGGCTACCTCATAAAAATCATACTACCCTAAGTTCAGTCCTATAAAACAAATATTATTTTGATTTCATCAGACCTGAACAGAGTGTTTATGAGTTGACCAAGAAAGTTACATTCAAATTAAAGATCCCCTGGAAAGTACATTGTAAGTTTTCCACAAGAGATCTAAAAACAGACTTTAGGATCGTAGCTCGTTTCTAAGTGTGAACCCGCTTCACCTTTTTGTACCAAATAGTTTGTCTCCCATCACAGTGGCCCTGTTTGGACCAGCACGTTGGCCACGTACATCCCTCTGACGGATGAGAACAGGCACAGTCTGGTGACTTGTTGATGGAACTTTCTCTGAACCAAATCTCCCCAGCAACTACTGTCTGAACAAGGAGTATCACTGGTGGAAGGAAATTTAGACAACATGATTCTCACTTTTACATTCTTCAGATGAGGAAACTGGGACCCAAAGAGGGGGATGGGATTTGCCCCGTGTTGACAAGCTTGAATACGGACCCACTCTCAGAGGCTGCTTGTACCCCTCATTCTGCTCCAGCCTGTGGGATACTCCCTTATGTCTACTTCCATTCCCTTTATTTGCCCTCCACTTTAAAGCTTATTAACGAGAAAGTTCTGCAGCCAAATTTCAAAGCCAATCACCCCCAAGAGTGTGGCCTTAAGTATTGTTCTGGGGCCCCAACCCCTCAACACAGCAGCAGAACCCAGGCTCAATGAGAGGACATTTTTTTAAAGCAGGGATGGTATTTTTTTTTTTTTTATGCAAACAATCCCATTAGAGTGTAGCCTGCAGTCAGCTCGTGATGGAAACGGGTGCCCTGGGCTGCTTTGGCCCAGCACTAATCAGGTTCTGTGCTTGATCCTGAGGGACCTGGATTACTACCATCTGAAATAGAGAAATGCCTCCATTATCCCTCAAATCTTTTTTGCTGGATTCAGGCGTTTTCACACAGAGGAGGAACATTTCTTGCCTATTAGCCTCTCTTCTTCAGGTTAATCCGCATCAGTTCAGGTTTCTGTCCAGGTGCTGCGCATCAGGGACACTTTCTGCCTGTTCCCGGGGGCATGGTGGGTGGTGGTCTCCTGAATTCAGCACAGCCAGGCAGGACCCCCAGTCTGGCCTCCCCTTACTCCCCCAGTCTCAGCATTCACCACCATCCCCTCCCCACCCTCTGTCCTTCTTACAGTCCCTCAAACATTCCTTGTTCCCTCTTGACTCCAGGTCCTGCATACATGGGCTGTTTCCCTGCCTAGACTGTCCTTCTTCCCCAGCTGCCACTTATCCTTTTAACCCAGTGAACACCTATTTGTCCTGACAGACTCAGCACCTTCTGGAAGCTTTTACACATCAGGTCCTCTCCAGGGAATTAAACATACGGTTGCTGGGGACCCCTGTTTCCTCTGCTGTGACACTGACCATACACCAAAGTAACTGTCTTTTTTGGGGGGCCTCACAACTAAACTAGGAAAAGTAATGAATTCAGTGACATATGTTCACTCCATCTGCAAAGCACTGCTGCCTGAACTCTTGTGTGCAGAACTCTGTTGAAGTTGCAGAATGAGCTCAGTATGAAATGATACAATAATCAATTAGTAATGCCTGCTACAGGCATAGAATCAGAGAGTGGTGAGAGAGCTTCCAGTTTAACAGTAGATTGTGAGCTGCTAAAGTTTATCTCGGTGACTTTGGTACACACAGCACGGCATCTATAACCATAGGAGGTACTTGATAAACATTTGTGAGTGGATCAATGAAGGATATAATATATATTTCCTATAATATCTATTTCTTAATTACCAAGTATCATTTAAATGTTTTATATGTTACTTAATCTTTTATTTTTTTTTTAATATTTATTTATTTATTTTAGTTCTCGGCAGACACAACATCTCTGTATGTGGTGCTGAGGATCGAACCTGGGCCGCACGCATGCCAGGCGAGCGCGCTACTGCTTGAGCCACATCCCCAGCTCCGTTACTTAATCTTTTAAAAAAATTCCTATGAGTTGTAGGTATTTTAAATCTAGGTAAAAAGTGACATTTAAGACTTGGAGAAAGTTAGGTAATTGGCTCAGGATAACACGTAATGAGCCTCAGATTCGACTCAGCTCTGTCTATTCTCAATCCTGTTGATCTTTCAACTCGGTTATACTAGAAGCAAAGAAGTACCCTCTGAACACAATGTCCCAGCTGAGGAAGGGCCTCCACTGAGGTCCATCTGAAAACAGAGCAGATACATTCCTGGACAGTCAACCTTTCTCCTGTTCTCAGGGTCTCATGAAAACCAGCCATGCATGTGTCAAGAATCAGTAAGGACCCAGGCATGGAGGCAGTGGAGAGTGGGGCAGCCACCTGACTTCTCCTCAGGCCTGTGCAGCTCAAAGGTGGTGTGATTTTTCAAATCACGCACTTATCCTTCTAGAGTATTACCCAAATAAGAAGGGAGCTGGGCTTGCAGGCTCCAATTTTTCCTCTCAGGCAGTCCATGTGTGACTTTGAGACAAAATGCAAAAACATACATAAAATACACAGAGAGGAATTCTTGCCAGATGAACTCATTAAAGATGGATTATTTCAAAAGCTAAAGTGAGCATAACATGGTTTACAGTTCTGAGGTCAGTTTGTGACTTGGCTTTTAATTGGACTAGCTGTAAACCTCGCATGATTCCTTTCTCTCCCTCTGAATCTCAGCTTCCGCATCTGTGAGATGGAAATGATGAGGCCAGGGGTTTTCCAGCTGTGGTCTGGGACCAGCAACATTAGCATCACCTGGAATCTTGTTACATGTGCAAAATGTTTGGCCACATCCGGACCTACTGAATCAGAAACTCAGAGAGGAGGGTGAGTACTCTGGGTTTTGACAGGGTGCCCAGGTGATTCAAGTTTGAGAAGCACTGACTTAGGCTAGGGACTTTCAGACTGTTTTCCAGCATGATGCACAGTAAGGAATTTATTTTTCTTTCATCCCAACCTCAAGCACATACATATGTTCATACCTAGTTTCAGGAAACCTTCCTCTCTTTGCTTCTTGGAGTGTTCTCTGTGGTTTGTTCTTCTGTTCCATGCCATATCATTTTATGCTATTTTATTTTTTAATTGCTGGTTTCAACCCATCAAATTGATTTCCTGACCCATTCATGAATCCCATGCTATCGTGTGAAGAGAAACACAGATACAAGTGTTCTCTCCCAAACTGGGCTGATCAGAAAGTGTCGGTAAAATATCCAGTCCTCTGCCTGTCGCACAGCAGATTCTCAATTAAAGTTGCTGTCACCATCGATGTCATCACCATTACCATCATCACCATCACCATCATCATTATCATTAACAAACTATGTAGTGGCTGAAGTAGCGGGTAGAATTTAGTTTCTGAAGTGAAATGAACTCATGTTAGTGCCTGAAACCACATGATACATGCAAGTCCCAAACCTCTCTTCTCATGTGTGCTTATTACATAAACCCAAGTCCATCTTTCCCTAGGAAATCCCTCTGAAAGTTATAATTACTCTGGTTCTTGGCAATAAAATAATCATAGCGCTGGAAAATCCCCACGGAGGAGTGCTGGCAATGGACCAGTGAGAGAGGAGGCAGGGTCAGGGAGGATGGTGCTGTGGGGCTCAGGAGAAAATCTCCGAGGTGCGATGAGCTCTGTAGGTAAATTTCAACTTTCCCGTGGCATTTACTCAGCACTGCAGTTGCCAACAAAACAGATCCCTGGTAAGGGGACCAGATGGCCACAGAGGAACCGAGTGGGAAGGTGCTGTTACAAATGACAAGCACGGCACCTGAGCTCTGCAGACGGAAGCTGCACAATGCTAATTACCCCGGAAAATCAGACTCGAATTTAATTCTAAAGACCTGAAATTATGAATCCCATCAGAAATGTCTATAAGTCTCAACTCCCTCTATTGCCAGTGGAAGGAAATGAGGAGGGTAAAGGACCCGCCTGTCAAGCAACCGGGAACCCCTCTTTCAGGGCTGCCAGACAAGAAATTCACTTATCTGCTAAGTTCATGTTGGGTTCCTTCCAAGCCCAACGAATTTTTTAAAATGATCATTTCTGATAGCCACTCTTAGAAGGTCACCCACTACGTGCCAGGACTACAGCAACATGCTGAGTGCTTTGTTAGGTGAACTAGGATTGCCAGTGAAATTTTTCAGATGAGGAAGGAGGTTCTGAGAGGCTAACTAAATTGTTCAATTTAGTTAACTGGTCAATAAGGAAGTTGGATTTGACCCAGATCTCTGACCTTAAAATTCAAAACCCCATGTTCTAAGTCAGCACTTACTTCCTCAAACACTTCAGCTGAATCAGGTCTCTGGATCACAGGAAAAGGAAGGAAAGAGAAAATAAACTAGTACTTACTGAGCATTGACGATGTGTGAAACACTGGAGGAGGTGTTCTATAGACATTTTCTAAATCACATAATTTCTTTAAGATCATTATCCCATTTTCCAGATGAAACACTGAGATAAGGAAAGGTTAAGGTATTTTCCCAGGGTCACACCATTTAAAAGTGGAACAGCTAGGATTTTAACACTCAGTCTAAACCTCTTGCTGTCTCCATTACACTTGCTCCTGAAAACCTTGGGAGAGCATCCTCTCTTTACTTTCAATCTACTCGATTGTTACTGCTGTCTTAATTTTCCTAAGATACAACTCGGGCTGTAGCACTCTCTTGCTCAAACACACATATGGCTTCCAAGTGTAGAGAGAATAAAGATTAAAAATCACTTAGCCTGGCCTCAGACTCTCCTCAGTCTGGTTCCAAATACCCTTTCCAGGACTGATAACAATAATTCAAACACAAACAGGCACCTCCCACAGCCTCCTGGCTCAGGCCAGCTTCCTCACCATCACCAATCATTCTTTCTAAAACATGGGTTGATTACACCACTCCTTTGTTTGACCACCTTAGATGGCCCTATGGAGACATCTGTTCTATTTACTATATGCATTGGATTTTCATCTGGTGACAGAGGTGACTGTCCTCCACTCTTCTTGGGGTGAGCCTATCACCAGGCCTGACTGACTAGAGCATCACACCCTCAGGCCACGGTGGTGGTTCAGGTATGGACCAGGAACCAGAACCACGCCAATCCAATCAGCTTAGAGATGCTCCTAGGACCCTGGCTTGGAGGACAGCGTTGTTTGTGCTAGGGGCCAAGGATTTGAAGACTGGGTTTGTTGGCAGCCACCTTACTGCCACAGGGGAGACAGTATCTGAGAATGCAACTCACAGAGGGAGAGATCAAAAAGATAAGCTCTTAATGTCATAGCATGTCACCCCTGGATCTGGCCTGGCCTGAAACAGTCCCATAAGCTGGACATTTCCAGGATGTTGGGCTTTCTGTGACTTCCCCCTGGAATCTCCTCTGAACTAGAAGCTGTCATTGAAGTGGGTCTTGCCTGGCAAGTGTGAAGTTCATTCTTTTGAGAGATCCTTGAGGCCCGTGCAATAAGGACCTGCCTACTACTGAGGCTCATCTCCTGCCACTCCCCACCCACAGTGGCACAGTCACTGCTGTGAGGGACACATTCAGTCCTCCTCACATGGCTCGTGCGCTCCTGAACTTAGTGACCCCTGGGCACAAAGCCAGTGGGCCAGGGTTTGAACCCATGCACATCTGTCTCAGGATTGAGCTCATCACAGCTAGGACACATGGCCTTTCAGAGGAAGGAGGTGAGACTGAAAAGGCAGATGGGGGACCAAGAAGCACCACCTTCCAGGAGAGGAGTCAGCTTCACTCCTCTCTTTCTGTGTGCAGAAAACTGGTTGAGGGCTAGGGCTCAGCCAGACTTTCTGGGTTCAAATTCTGACTCCACCTATCACTGACTGCGAGGGACACTTTTTCCTCCGTTTGCCTTGATTTCCTGGTCTACAGAACAGTGGCCATTAGGGAGTCTCCTCAGAAAGGCCATTCCACTGTGCGCATAAATACCTTACCAAAGATGAAGCACTTAGGACCGTGCCTGACACAGAATTGGCACGAAGTCTTCGCACTCATCACCACAAATCTGTAGGAGACAGGGACATGGAATGTTCCTGAGCAAGTTCTAAGGCAGGCACAGGGTGTTTCACGGGAACATATGGCTTAGTCACAGGAAGGCTCTGGTGAAGCCTGCGCACAAGCAGAGGATCCTCATCTAATGCTTCCTCAGTTCAGACCAGAGGTCCATGGAAATGGGCAATGGGACAGCCGCAGCTGACTGGCCCCTAGCACATGCACTGCTTGCTCCCAGCTGTGACTGTCACTGTGCTGACCCTTCATGCACATGCTTTAGGAGCAGAACACGAGCCACTCCTTGGATGGCAGGTCTGGGCACTAGGCCAACAGGACACTGCTGGGCCCCTCTGCCACTGAAGCTGGCGCCTCCCACATGCTCTCCTCCAGCTGGACTTACAGACTGGCAAGAGCAGGATGCCTGGCACACAGGTGCCAAGCCTGCCACCAAGCCACGAGTGGGATGATGAACCAGATGGGGGTCATCAGGCTGGAAAAGAGTCAGACAGCAGCAGGTGGGTCTTCTTTGTCTCCCCAGCTCCCTGCACACTTGCTAGCCAGCCTCTGCCCCATGACCCGATCCGGGTCTCATTCACTTCAAGTCTTTATTATTATCTCTTGGGGGTAAGACATGAGTCAACAGGTCTGTAAGAGCCTCCATCACACATATCTATGCCCTCCCTTCTGCCAAGGACAGTCCTGCCCCCAAACTCGTTATATAATCTCTCTGCTTTTCTCCACATCCCAGGGAGCTTCTCTGGCAGGGATGACTGGCCTTCCTCTCCCCTAGCCCCTTGCCATTCATTCTTTAAATGGCAGCCCAAGTGACCTTTTAAAAATGCAAATCACAGGGTGTCATTCCTTGCTTAAACCTCTCAAACAGCTTCCCGTCCAAATTAAAATTGAGCCTGAGCTCTTTACCACAACCAATAAGGGCTTCATGGTAAAGCTCCTGGCACCTTCTCCATTGTGCTCCCCAGGGACCCTGGCCACGTTCTCTCTCTCATCTTCACCAAGCAGCTTCTGCCCCAGAACATCTGCACTTGCCGTTCTGTTCCCTCTGCCTGACGTGTGGGTTCCCAGGTCTCCAAAAGACCTGCTTCTGCTTGCTGCCAAGTCCTTTCTCAGAGATGCATTTCCTGAGTTGGATGCACCCAACCAAAGCTGGCCTCACACCCTACCCTATGTCTTGGTTCTAGGCTGGCTTCTTCATGGTATTTACAGTTACTCCTCCAAATGAAACCCGGCGTTTTCCTACTCATTCTTATTTCAATTTTGCTTATAATTTTTGTTCTCCCATTAGAATATAAACTCCACTGGAGTAAAGATGGTGTCTGTCTCTCATCTTCCCTGTCCCCAGAGCCTTGAACATGGCCTGGTGCATGGTGAAAATGGAATAAATCAGTATTTTTATATAAATGAAAGAATCTAAAAAATCAAGTGATCCCTTCCTGCCTTGACCATATGTTACAGAAATACTGGAAAGGAAAGAGACAGCGGATTTCACTACAGGACTCCCAGTCTATAAGGCTCTCCTGTGCACCTCCCCATTTAGTGGCAGCAAAGTCTTTGTAAACAAAGTCTAGTCCAGGGAAGGGACAGTCACATCATTCCGGGAAACTGGAGCCAAGAGTGAGAATGGGGTGGGGCAGAGCCTGGACTCTCGAGTCAGACAGATCCAAGTTCAAAGCCCATCTCTGACACTTGTACCTGGGAAGCTGGGGAGTTATGGATTCATTCTCAAAGACTCACTTTTTTCATCGGTGAAGTGGGGATATGAAGAGTTATTTTCCAGGGTTGTTCCACACATTAAAAGTCATTATAATGATCTCACAAAGGTGCTTGAGGAGTAAAGAAAATACCCGTGGACCTGGCATGACAACTGGCTCCTAGTAGGTGTTATAACCTGCGTTTCACACTAGGGAATACCCAGGAATACCTGGTACATCACAGGTGGCCTTTAAATGCATGTTCTTTTACTTTCCTCTTCCCAGCAATAAAAGAAAAACCTTCTGATGGTTTTCTTCAGAGCTGGATCCTCATCCAACTGGAGGAGTGAGTGGGCGCAGTCCAAGTTGTGTGGAGGACATCATCATCCCTCCAAGGTGTCCAAACCCTGCAGAGCAGGGGCAGCCAGTGCTGCTGCCTGCCTTGATCTCCCTCCCTCCAGCTCTGCAGGGATGGCCCCACCATGAATATGCACACTCAGGCCTCAGGCACATCCAGAAGGAGGACTCTGCCTTCTGTAGGTCAAACACCATGGCAACCAGGCAGGCCAAACTATTCCCGTCTTTTGATGTGACGGGTTCTGGTACATTGCACAAAAGGACTATCTCCCAGCACAGGCATTACCCTGGAATCCTACTGATGGTTTTTCTTAAACAGTGCAATGATTAAGGGACAAAGGAGAGAGGAGTTGTCAGAGTCCTGAAAGGCAGGGTTGATTCTAGCTCTGAGGTCCTAAGATAACATTTACTCTTGTCATGGAGCATCTTCTGTAAAATGGAATGATAATAGTGCCCACTTGCAGAGCTGCTCTGACTGTATTAAACTATTCATTCAACAAATCATATTCATTGAGGCCTGAGGTGCCACGCATTATATCTGGGACCTGCTCTTGCCTCATAGAAATTACAGCAGAATGAGAGAAACGTACCAATAATTATACACAATTCATTTAATTTCATGTGGCAAGTGTTATGAATGAAATTTGCAGAGTGCTATGAGGGTACATAGCAGTCTAAAATGTGATCCTCCTGCCATTAAATATTTCCTGACGTCTACTAGGTACCACTTGTGGCTCTGGGACCAGAGCCACAATAGATAGAGGACACAGCAAACAAACTCTATCTTCTATCTCTACTCTACAATGCAGCTATAAATATTTTTAAAATAGAAACCAGATCATCTCACCCAAGTGCTGAAAATTTGTCAGTACCTTTCAATTGTACTTAAAATCCAAATTGCCTCTGGCGGCTTACCTGGCCCTACCTGTCTTTCTGGCTCCTCTTGGGTCTCTGTGCCCCTTACTCACCCTGCTCACACACAGGCTCCAGTGTGTATGAGAATCACCTGGAGGGCTTCCTGGGTTCATGCCTGGAGCTTGTGACACAGTAAATCTGGGTGTGGGGGGGACAAGAATGTGCACCTAACCTGCTCTCAGGTGCTGCTAATGCTCCCGGGGCAGGAATCCACCTTGACACCTGCTGCTTTAGCCTGGGGCCTTTCATTTTGTTCCCTGAAGACACTAAAGTCCGTCCCAACCCAGGACCTTTGTACATACTTCTCTCTGTTGGAATGTCCCCCACCTCCCTCTCTTCCCTGCCCAGCTCCTTCTCAAATCAATTTCCCCCTCCTCGGGAACTTTGCCCTCAGCCACTGTTAACTCATAACCACAGTCCCTGGCCTATTTCCATCACTGTCCCAGCCCACTGTCCTCTAGGGCAAGGGCTGGGTCCACGTTGCCTACCAGCTCAGCACAGCGGGCAGTCAATGGGCATTTTCAGAATGCATGAACCTGTAAAGGAACAGGATCCCTGCCCTCAGGATCTTCCAGTCTAGGCCTCCCCACCTAACACACCAAGCCCAGCTCACAGCAGATACCAATCATCATTACCCTCCAACCCTCAGGTGCTGGGCCTGAAGGAAATGTCCGCCCTCTCTAACTAGGAGCCGCAGAGGCTGTGTCCTCAGAGCTCACCCGAGACCTACTTTCTCGTCCAGCATTGAGGCAGCTGTTTGCAGCTGGCTTTGGCCTTGCACCCTGAGACCAGACAGATGGCTTTCTCTCGGCGGACACCCACCAGCTCCAGGATCATCAAATCAAGGGCACCTTGTGGAGACAGCCCTCCCTCCAGCTCCCCAGGCCCTTCCCTCTTCAGACCCGCAGTCTGACCGGGTCCTCCCCCCGCTGCTCTGAATGGCAACTCCTCTGGGGCCAGCAGTGTCGACTCCAAGTAGGGGTCAGTCCAGAGCCCTTGGTTTTGTTGAAGCTGCAAGAATCTGTCCCATGAAGTGGCCAAGAATAGTGTTCCAAGTTGCTCAAGAAGCCTATTCTGAGGCATAAATGGATGGGGGATTAATAACAAAAAAATGATTGCAATGGCCTTCTCCACGTAAAGGAGTTCAATTAAGGCACAATGGTGGCGAGAAGGCGAATGGAAGGCTCTGGACGGGCTCTCTCCTCCCTTTTCAAAAGGGCTGACTCTGGCCTTGAGTAGGAACAAAACCTAAAGGAGTCATTTAAAAGGATAAATGGTCTGACGTGAAGGGGTTGGGGAGGAGGAGAGAGCTGGGGGCCCTGAGGGTCTGCAAAGAGCCTGGGCCTCTGCTCCAAGGCCAGGTGGGACTGCTTTCTGAGCCACTGCCTGCTCAAGAGCGACCCGGTGAGGCCTCAGACAAAGATAGCACCGTCGGTCTGGGAGCGCCTCATGCCAGTTGGAGGAGAGTTAAACCAGGGCTCCAGTGACCGTGGCTGACTGAGGGAATGGGGTGTTTTCACACCAGGCCAGCCTAGTGGGAGGTGAGGAATGATCTCTAGTGGGCAGGGTTGTGACTAGTCCAGGTGGGAGGTGGAGCCCCCATGGAGCCCTGGGGATAGCGGGGCAGGCGGCTGAAGTTGGAAGGAGCCTCCTGGATGGAGTGGAAGTGGCTGGCCCGCTGGTGGGATTCACAGGAGCCAAGCTCCCAGTTCAGATGAGGCTACTGTTTTTCTCAGATGACATCTTAAGATCCAGTTTAAGGTTAAAGTTCAATTTCCCTGAGTTGATCTGAATCTAAGAGTTTACCCCATCTTTGTTGGGATCTCGGGTGAAGCCCTCTTTAAGCACACCTGCCCTTTCTTAGCGTCTCCAATCCCAAGAGGCTTGCTTGTTCCCTGGGCCCCATGTCTGCCCTGCATGCATTTTACTTTGTCATGAACTGCCATCAGTCGGTCCCATTTAGGACACCTGTGCTGGACCAGGCACGTAAGCGCTGGGGCAGAGGGCAAAAGAGACCCCGTGTCTGGTGTCAGATTCAGTGGGGCATGGAGAGCAGCGAACAGTCAGATGTGGGCTCTGTGATGCAGCAGTTATGACCCCAGCCTCTGGCGTCAGACTGTCTGGGTTCAAGCCCCAGTTCTGGCATGTGCCAGCCATGTGGCTCTAGTTTGATGGGATATTGACCAAATTACTTGACTTCTCTGTGCCTATTAGGGTTTGGATCTGGATTGTTCCCCAAAGACTCATATATTAAAGGCTTAATCCGCAACACAGGGATTCTCAGCCATGGGACTTGGCGGAAGTAACTGGACCATGAGGACTCTGACCTCACCAGTGAATTCATCAGTGGACTTTGGGGACTTGGTAGAGGCTGTTGGAGGCGGGTCCTCCTAGTTGAGGAGGTAGGCCCCAGGGGGCATGCCCTGGAAGGGACATTTGTACCCAGTCCTTCCCCTCTTTCTGTTTCCATGAGGTGTGCAGTTCTGCTCTATTTCTCCTCTCCACCATGACGGAGGCCCCGGGCTCTGGAGTCAGATGATGTGGATTCAAGCCCCAGCTCCAACACTTGCCCAGCCACGTGGCTCTGGCTTCATGTGATATTGACTGAATTACTTAACTTCTCCGTGCCTGTTATGGCTTGCATCTGGAATGTTCCACCAAAGCCTCATGTGTTGAAGGCTTAATCCCCAATGCAGCACCGTCTGATCCCACCAGGAAGCCCACCACTCTCACTTGCCACAGGCCTAAAAGCAATGGAGCCGTTCAATTATGTGCAGAAACCTCTAAAACCAAGAACCAAAATTAATCTTTGTGATTTTAAGTTGATTTTCTCAGGTGTCTTGTCACAGCGATGAGAAGCTACCTAACACAGTGTTCCAGTTTCATGAACTATAAAATGGAGATCCATCAGAGGGCTGTTCGGGATTGAGTTAATACACATATACAGCTTTTGCATATAGAACCAGAATTTAAGTGCTTGCTATCTTATTGGAATTACCAAATATTATTATTGGGGTCTGTGGAAGAGAGAGGAGCATTTCTTACCCAAACAGCAGGCTGGGGAAGCCGGGAGAGGCTGAAAAAGAAACTGATTCTGGAGGAAGGGTATCAGTTTGGAAGACCGAGGGCGTTGTTCACTTGTGGTCACCTCTCCAGCCTCTGAGCTGTGCCTTCCTCATTTGTCTCCCTGTCTCAGGGCCTAGTGTGGTACCTGGCATGTAGCAGATATTCAGAAACTATTTAGAGCCTTAAACAAAATTTTAGAAAGGATTTCCTTAAATTCACTTTAAGTTGGACAGATTTTACAGGGCTATCCACTTGGGTGTAAAGAACAGAAAGGAAATGAATAGGGGGGGGGAAACTTTGGCTTTGAGGGGTATTTTTTAAACCTCTCAGAGCTGATCAGGTGGGGATGGTATGGTTAGAGGACCATGCAGTGAGATGAGACCACTGACATCACGGCTGTGAGGACACCTCATGTGGAGACCCTGTGTCAGTCCTCTTCAGTGGACCCCTGCTCACTTAGGGTGGTCTGGCCTTCAGGGTCTGCTGGCCGGTCCTTGCCCACTGCAGCAGCCGTTGCTCACTCACTTTCTAGACTCCAGTCAGCCTCTTCTACTTCCAGGTTTTTGAATGTGTTTCACTCCTTTCTGCCTCAGGGTCTTTGCACAAGCACCAGAGGCTGTTCCCTTTTCTAGAACTCTCTTCCTCTTCCCTGCTATCTTCTAGGGAACCCTCCCCCACATCTTCAGCCTGAATTCCGCTGTGGCAGGCCAGCCTTTCAGACCTGCAGGCCAGGTCTCACTGTGCCTCGCTCTCCTAGTGTCCTACATGTATCCTTTGCAACACCTAAGTTGCCTGTATTTAATTTGCTATTTGCAAAATTTTTCTTTTTAAATCTCTTTCTCTACTTCTAGATTGTAAGCTCCACTGCTGTGTGTGTACAGCCAGCACAGAGCTGGGAATAGGTGCTCAATAACTATCTACTGGAAGGGAAGGAGGGAGGAAGAAAAGGGAAGAGAGAGGATTTATGCCATCCAGAGACAGGAGGAGGTGGACAGTGAGTCTGTCAGGGGATGACAGTTTTCCTTTCTGTGGTGTCTAGGATGCTGCCTGGGGGATAAAAGCAGCTGTCTAAGCTGGGTATGGTAGCACATGCCTGTAATCCCAGTGGCTCAGGAGGCTGAGGCGGGAGGATCGTGAGTTCAGAGCCAGCCTCAGCAACATTGAGGTGCTAAGCAACTCAGTGAGACCCTGTCTCTAAATAAAATACAAAACAGGGCTGGAGATGTGGCTCAGTGGTGAAGAACCCCTGAGTTTAATCCCTGGTGCCCCCTCCCCCAAGAAAAGCAGCTGTCTAGGAATACCTGTGAGTCACAGGGCAGATAATAGGGGAGGCACAGGGAACGGGAGGAGGTAGAGAGCATGCACAGCGGCCCTAGAACTCAGTTCTGAGGCAGAGGGAGAGGGAAGGATTATATGCGGATGAGGTGTGGACAGAGCCAGGGCCCTGTGTTGTATGAGCTCCTGGCATGTGCTGTGCACCAAGGTAGAGTTCACCTGGGGAGAAGTGAAGTTCTGTATCTCCATAATGAGAAGGAAACTAGAGAAGGCCCTACAGATTAGTGGCTGCCCCCATCAGATGGAAGCCTCCGATGCCCTCTGGGGACAGCTTTCTATCCCCTCTGATCATGACTCCATACCTCATTCAGAAACTGGTGCAGACCCTGCCTGACCCTGTGGGCTCCTGCACTCACTCACAGTTGGCACCATCTTGCTCAGGTGGCCACACACATGACCCTGTTCTTGAGAGAGGAGGATCCACCCCTCAGTGAGAACTGCACACAATCGTGCTCCTGCCTCAGACCAAGCTCCTGAGGCCAACACAGCAGCTTGGTTTTGTTGTGAATGATGAAGTTGCGTAGGTTATGCAGGAAAATCTTGTTAATTCAAAACTCGGGAGACCAGACATTAATTCAAAAGTCAAAACAAGACTGAGAATGTGCTGGTTTCTGATATTTTTATTAATAGGGCATTTTTGTCAGCTGGGAAATAGCAAAGGTTCTGAATTATGCACTGTTTGAATAAGCCATTAAAGGACTTGAAAAGTTTTTTTTATTATTATTTTTTGTTGCCATTTATGCTACAGGACATAACAAATGACTTTGGGACTTAGCACCAGTGATTTGCCTGAGCTGGCTCTGGCCAGAAAAGGATAGACTAAGCTGTTTTCTTGCTACCAAATGGTATTTCTCCAGCGCTCTGTGACTCAAGCTGGTTTTAGACGCTGAGAAAGGGGAGATGAGAAGGAGTTAGGTAGCACTGCTGCTCTGAATGCTACTGATTACAAGTGACCCGCTGCCACTCAGGAGCCTAATCATCCTATGCTGCACACGGGTGCACGTGCCTGGCGGTCCCAGGCGTTCATCGGGGGATTTTATAAAACCCTTAGATTCCATATTGCTGACGGTCCACTATACAGTGGTACAGGGACTTCCAAGCCCATCATCCTGGGCTGCTTTACCATTCCATTCCAAACACTTACGATAGTCTTTTTTTTTTCCCCCCTCCCAAATGAGGTCCCAGTGGTGAATTTTAAGTGACATGGTTTTCAGATCAGACTCTCTTCCTGTCAAGCCTTTCCATAGAAAAAGGAGTAAAAGATCCTTAGTTTTAGACACTGGATGTCTGGTTCATTCTCATCAGAACAGAATGAAGCCACTGGTCTATAAAGTGGAGGGCAGGGTTGAGAGAGTTTGCAGAAGCAAGAGGGTGTCACTGAGCCCACAGCCATTTTCTTAGCATCAGCACTGTCTTGCTCTGGACCAGGCACTGGGCACATGAAGGGCCTGCCCTCAAGAGGCACACAGCTGGGCGGGGAAGGCAGACGTGGATCAACAGAACACCCACCCTGGGCCCTGCCCTCTCTTCCCATTCACACACACACCCCACCTCTGTTCTTCCTTTGCCTCAGACAGGCCAAGGAGGTCAGTCCAGGGAGGTGGCCGTCCGTGAGTGAGGGTGTAGGAGTCCCAGGGCCCTCCCTGTGGGATTGTCACCAATGCATCCTGCCTGTGGCTGCTACTTTCTGTCTCCCATCTTTCAAACCAGGCCTCTGTATGCCCTGGACGCCTCTCTTTGGGAAGTGTTTCAAGAGCCCATACTCTGCTTACCCCTCTGCTTTCAAGGCCACACTTGTCTCTTCTCAGCACAAAGCCCAGCTGGGTCCAGCTCCCCAAACTGGGGACAAAGTCCATGATGACTTATCAGACCCAGGAGCTGGGGCTGGAAGACAGGGGGTGGAGAGAACCAAAAATAATTGCTCAATTTCAGGCTTGCTCAAAGCTAAGTGAATTTAATAATCCATAGATCATGTTATACAAATCGCATTTCACAGTTTGAAAAAAATAATCCCACACTGTGTACAATCCTTGGTGGTTTATTTTGCAAATAAATAACCATACTCCAAATGGCCCTGTTTTCTTAGCAATCACTCTTGGAGAGCAGATTGACTCTCTGGCTCCCCTCTTTCCCTCCCTCCTTCACATACCATAATTTTACTACCAAAGAGGCTTTATTTATGAAACTAATTACTATGTGAATGAGAGAAAAAAACGGTGGCATCTTTTGAGTGCTGAGGATATGGGGGCAGCGTGCTCTATGTGTGTTATTTCACTCAAAACAATCTAAAGCAAGGAGTGTTAGTTCATTTACAGATCAGTGATCGGAGAGGTTAGGTAACTTGTCAAATTCATATATGGAACGAATACTCATAGCTCAGACTCCATATGACAAAATGACCTACCATATAGCAAATGGCCTTCCCTTGGAGAACCAAGTGCCAGGATCCTGGAATAAAATGAACTTGGGATGCAGGAGAGTGCTAGGCTCCCTAGAGTGTCCTAGCCCTGGGGGCCTTAGCCATTTGTCTCTGGACCCTACCTCTGAGGGACCACTGATATTCTGATGCATGCAATGGGACAGCCAGGCCTGATGGTGGTGATGAAGTAACACCAGGCCACACTGAGTGACCAGGGGCAGCAGGGGTGGGGGAGGAACAGCTCCTGCTAAACCAGGTTGCCAGGGTGTTTGTCTGTGGAGAGGAGAAATGGGAGGGGCTGGACTCCTGAGTTCTGAACAGCTCATGGAGCGAGGGGTAGGAGTGAGGGTCCTTATGCCTCATCTCTATGTCTCACTGCAGGAATCCAACAGAAGGACCAGTTCCTGGAACAGTGAGGATAAATAGGAAGGCAGAAGAAGTACTCTCTTCCCAGGATGCTTTTACAAACGGACTCAGTTTCTAGTTGGTCCAGAAATAGACCTTCTGTGACTTGCTCTGATAGTAAGGGAAAGAGACATGACACGGTCTCTGCCCACGAGGCAAGCTTACACCTCAAGTCAGGGGTGTTTAATATTTACCCTTGCTACCTCGTAGTGCCATGAGAATCAATAATTATAATAGCAGCTAAGTAAATGCTGGAGCCTGAGTTACAGGCTTTAAATGCATCGTCTTATCTTCCTCTGTGAGGTAGGAATTACTATCCCCATTTTGCAGATCAGAAGTCAAAATTAGGCATTTGGGTCTGGCTGTGTCTCAGCCAGGAAGTGGTAGAGCTGGGATCTGAATCGACTCCAGAGCTCAGGCTCTGACCTCCCGCTCCACACAACCTATCCAAGTGAGGCGGGGGGGAAGTGTCTTAGAAACTGAAGCAGTTAAGATCGGAAAATAGACATCCCTCTTTTACCACAGGCCTCTGGGCTAAAGTGGGGGTCAGTATCCAAAATTGTACAGTGAATGGATCAAAGCCTTCTTTCCAGGATTCCATTCTGACTCAACCAGCAGCCCCTGCTCATGATGGGTTCTTTGCTTCCCTCAATTCCTTGCAGGGATGATGCAGGCTCTTCCCTCACCAGGCCCAGGCTATACCAGCATCTCTGTCATGCAGCTGTCCACACAGATCCAGGCCTGGGAGTCATGGGACCTCCAGGCCCCAGATGGGATGGATGGATATATTAAAGGGACACTGATTCTTATGATGACCTGGTTCTCTCTCTCCCCAGACTCTGGCTCCCATGTATGAGGAGCCCCATGCAGTTCTACAATTCAGCTGTTTGCATTTATAACGACTCCAGTGGGCAGGCGCAGTGAGAGGCAGTCCTCACTCTTGTTATCAAATCCCCTAAAGCAATCACCAACCCCCTGCGATCTCACCTCACAGGCTGGAAGCAGCTCATTAAGAAGCAGAAAACTCCCCAACATGCCCCCAAACTCTGTTCCCTTGAGAGCTGCCTATTGAAGCAGTTAAATCTCAAGTTGTGTCAACTTTCATTTAAACCCAAACAACCCCTGGCCCTGCTCTCTGCGCTGGCTGGGTCTTGGCTAATGACGCAGAACACACACCAGAAGAACTGGGGGGGAAGAAGAAAGGATGCAAAATTAGCATTTAGATTGCTCCTCCCCCATTTTTTTTTTTAAAAAACAAAGACAACTAGAGCCAAAGCTGTGATTCTGTGAGAGGGAATGGGGGGCTCCTGGCCACAAGTGGCTCTGTGGCCCCCGTTCCACTGCCTTCCCAGAAGAGGGGGATGATGGACCCAGAGCTAGAGGGCCTTGTCATTCTCATTCCATGGCTTCTTGCAGGAATTCTACAGAGGAGACTAAGATCTGGGAGAAGTCTTGAGGATGCACTGTGTGGTGACGTGGAATGACCTGGGTCTCTATGCCACAAAGACATTGTTCACGTACATACCTAAGAAGTTGGATATACCAGAAGTTTGGGGGCAAATAACTTAATCTCTCTTGTGTTTCAGTAATTCTTGTCTATAAAATGGGAAGAATAACATCTCCTTATATTATGTAGGTTATATGATACAGTTGCTCTATTAAAGAACTCAGTAGGGTTTCTATACATGAGGCTTCCCTCCCTCCCTTTTCCTCTTAAAAAAAAAAAAAAAGTCCCTGTGTTATAAAGAGACTTTCCCAAGGCCACAGGGCCAGCTAGTGGTAAAGGGAGGGCAGCTACTTGTCTACTGACACTTCCTGCCTTTTCCAACAGTTACATCTGAAAATTCTCTGCATTAGCCTTGGTGAATGGATATGGCTCTATTCAGTTACGATTCAAATCCTGGCCCCACAATGAATGTGACTGGGCAAGTTCCATTAGGTACCTCCCATCAGCTTCCTCTTCTGTGAAAAGGGGATCACTGCAACTTCAGGACATTCATGCTGAAGCCTAAACAAGTAAAGGTGCAGGAAGTGCCTAGTCCCAAGCCTGGTGTGTCCCCTTCCCACCCCTCCAATATCCCCCAGCATGGTGCTCGGCCTGCAGTAAGCACTCAGAAGATGCATGTTGGCCAGGAAGATTAAAACCATCTTCCAGAACTATGATGCAGGCCACGGCTGTCTTCAGGAGCACATCATTTTCTCCTTCTGCTTCTCCATTGCCCTTTTTCAAGCCTGTGCACCATATTCTGAAGCTTTTGCATGTCTCTCTTCAACCCCAACGTCGTCCGTCCACCCCTGCTCACTCAGTGCACTGTTCTCCACTGACGAATGATGGTTGGGATGGTGATGAAGACATTGGTAGTGACAGTGGAGATGGTGGTTGTGTGTCTGTGCCAGACACTGTCTTATTTTTTTATATAGATTTTCTTAGCCAATTCTCATAATATCCATATGACCCATATTTTAGTTACAGTAATTTAGCACAGAGACCACACAGCTAGTAATGTGATGGAATTGGACTTCACATCCAGGCTCTCTAACTCCACTGTCCACATGCCTAGCCACTAGAAAAAAAGGGGGGGGGGGTGTGCCTCCTGGAGAAGCCCTTACTTAGAATAATTAGTAATGATGTTGACAGTAAGTTAAAGCAATGGCAGTGTAATTATTAAGATGATACTATTTGCTACACCCCGTAAGATCCAAACTCTTGGTGGTCTGACACCAGGAATTCATTTCATGTTCATAAGGAGTTCAATGGTAGACAGTAGGGAGAATCTGGCGAATGGGGTGGATGGTCTCTTAGGGTCCAGGCTGATGGCCGCTCTGGCCTCTTAGCAAATGGTGAAACTGTAGCAAAAACATTTTATGAACCAGCCTAGAGGAGGCACATTTCACTCCCCAGAACTTAGTCATATGGCTTTCCTTAGATGCAAGGAAGGTTGAGGAATGAAGTTCCTGGTTGGGAAGGACTCCTGAGCCATACTCTTCATGGTGGGAGGGGCATAAATCTCTGGTGGACAGCTAACCATGTCTGCCACAAACAGTAACAGCTGCAGCAATAAAGAGGACAATAGAAGGAGCTATCTTTAATTGAGCATTTACTATTCATATTCACTAGACCCTCAGCTAAGTATCCTTCACAACTGATAGCTATTATGATGCCTATGAGAGAAGAAAATTGGCTCTTTAGGAGGTGTGAAGAATTTGCACATATGGTCAGCAAGTGGCAGGTCAAAACCTCAAGCTTGATGTGTCAGCCTGGACCCTCTGCAAAGCTCAAGCAGGAGTTAAAGGGCAGACACTGGAGGAATTGCAAGCCCAGGGCAGTGCCAGTGAGGAGAAAAGGACACCAAGGCAAGGAGAGGGGCAGATGAGATGCCTGACTCTGCTGGCCACTGCTTAGCCACACACTGCCGACAGATGCCTGACTTTGCTCAGCATGTGGGACTTCTACAAAAGACTTGCAAGGACAAACTGCATCTCAAGGTGGTCCATGGCAGGGAGCATCTTTCCCATTGGTCCATATAATCTCTACATTATATCACTCAGATATAATGGCTACTGAGAAGAACCCTGAGACTAGACCTACAGTGTGGCATTTCACCCAAGTCTCATGGTGAGGAGCAACTTAACAAGGATGAGTTCTAGCGTATAGGGCTTGAGGGCCACTCTGCCAGGGCTCCAGCTCAGAGAGTCTAGTGAGGGTGCTGTGTGGGTGGCAGTGGGGCTTGGATGCATGCCACAGTGCCTGGTGGAGGTGTGAGCAACGCCATGCCCAGGGCTCACGTCTCATTCCTGAAGCACAGGCTCTCTCCACTGCCAAGTCTGGCCTCCCTCTCGATTTAGACCATTGTGGGAATTTCAGACACTTTGAGGCCAGATAGGAAGACCTCTTTGGACAAGAGTGCATCCCAGATCTTACCCCCAAAGGGGCCAGTGAGCCACCTTCTTTCTTCTCACAATGGAAGGAACAGCTGAAATCAAAACTCAAGATAATTCACTTCTGCAGCTCCTCTGGCTCTGGAAATGAGACACATGCCTGAAGTTGGATAGTACGTATTATAGAGCCCATTGTCACACTCATTTTAAAAACTGGGCTATGGCCTATGCTTAAAGGGGAGACTTGTCTAGGGTCACACAGTCAGCTGGTGACAGGATGGGTCCAGAGCCCCAGCCCCTTCCTATGAAACCAACATCTCCCACCGTATCCACAGGTTTCTGCAGATTACCCTTGCCCTGACCCCTTGCCTTGCCCTCCAGTGTCTGGACTCCCTCATCAATCACAGAAAGTCCTCCTCCCTGCGTCTGAGACGTGAACCTCATTCCAGCCAGACCAGAAGTGGCTTCTTTGAGGAAAGCCCTCCTCGGCATCATTTCACCTTCCGTTTTCAGTGATTCCAAACCCACAAACATAATTATCCTTGTTTATCAGCTGGCCTTATCCCAAGAAGTCAGAAGCTTGTCCAGGCTGCCCGCAAAACCCAGATAGAAGTGAGAAGCCTGCCTGAAAGGCTCAGGCAGCTCCAGGAGCAAAAGGAACAGAGGCCCAGCCTCCCACACCAGTCCCCTTTCCTCCACCCATTAGTATTCCCGAGAGAGCCTCTGGGGAGATGGGGAGGAGGGGGACCATAGATGCTAATGGTTGTGGTCTCCCCTCCCTGGTGCTCTCACCCTTAGAGCCTACTCATGTCATCAACGAGGGTCCCTGTTTCTGAAACTGGAGACTGCTTGAGAGGAGAAAGTGGCAGCCGAAGCCCTAGTTCCCAAGCAGCCCTGCTCCCTCTGCAGAGCCATTAGGAAGGAAATTGAGATGATGGGGCATGGGGCAGCCACAATTAGGCCAGCACATCGCTATCTCTGCAAATGGCATGAGCAATGTGATTTAACAGCTCATTATTAATGGAAAAATGAGATAAGGACTGGGTTCGGTGTCCAAAGGGGAGCTCCCAGACCACACTGAATATGTGCTAATGCTCTGTTTCAAGCCAATGGCTGACACAGGGTGGATTCCATTCCTGCCCAGCTTTGCACCCCAGACCCCAGGCCCCTCTGAAATCCGACTCTGGCAGATTATCTGCTGACCCACATCCTCTCTCAGACAATATCAGCCCCAAAGAAACATTGTATCTGTTCTTCCACAAAATTGATGAAAAAATAAACAATGAGCCCTCTTACTAGTGCCCACCTTAATGCAGGAGGAAGGAGTGGGTCATTGCAAAAAGACTAGAGAGAAATAATGTGGTATGACTGTGTCCTCTCTCAGTCAGATCTCAATTTCCTGTTCCTACTACCATCTGTGTCCAGGGCATTGTCAGCCTGTTGAAGGGTATATGTTTGTGTGTCCCCATGTCCTTTCTTGCTCTTCATTAAACCGTCCTCCTCACAGCAGCCAGTGTCATTTGATCATATTTTTCCCCTATCCACAAACTTTCAGTGGCTCCTCAGTATCTTAGACCAAAGGTCAAAATCTCTAAAGTGGCTGAGAGCCATTGTGTGAGGAGCCCCTGGCATGCGGCAGCCCCCTCTTGGTCTTTCTCAGCTAATTCCTGCAGTCCAGCCATGCTGGCTCCGGTCATGTCCTTGAACACACTGCACCCCCACCCCATCTTGGAGTCTTTGCTTCCATGCTTCCTCTTCCTGAGACATTCTTCTCTGCCCCCCCCCCCACTCCCTTTTGTCACTTCAGGACCTCCTTCAAAAACAGATTTCTCAAGAGAGCCTTCCTGGGCTCCCTTATGTGCCCCTACATCACCAAGTACATCTTCTTTGAATTGCATGCCATAATTTTTAATTACAGTGCATAATTGTTTGTGTGGTTAGTTATTTAATGGTTGTCTTCCGAATTATTCTGCAAGCTCCATGACAGCAAGGTCAAATTGTGTGTGTGTATGTGTGTGTATGTGTGTGTGTGTGTGTGTGTGTGTGTGTTTTCTGTACTAGTTTCCAGAACATTCTGTCAGAGGATTCATTGGTTTTATGATGGGACAGAGGTGTTTCAAGATGTGTATGCAGCTGAGGCTAAAGGAAATGGCTTGAGTGGTGAAGACTAAACCAATCCTCCACTCAAGCATCTAGTCAGTCACCAGGTATTCATCGAAGGTCTGCTCAATCCCAGCAGACAAGTGGGATGGACACTCAGGATGAACAGTTAATAAGAAAGGCATGGCTCCATCTTTGTATTCTGTACCTGACTTGCACCTCCTACCATGCTTGATTGTCCTTACAGAACCATCTTCTCCATCTGACTATGTGAATTGTGAGGTCCAGGGCCACTCCTGCTTAGGGCCACTTGGGCATAGCCAGTGCTAACATATCCAGTGTCCCCAGCAATTCTGGCGCCAAATAAAAACCCAATGCAAGAATGAGTGACTGGGGCTATGCAAATGCAAGCCTCCCATTAGACATCAGCAAGTGGCATGACCTGGCCCTTCCCCCTTCTCCACCTCCCATCCCCACTCTCTGTCCCAACCAAACTGACCTCAGCACCTGGGACAACACCAGGTACTCTCTCAGACTCTCCCACACTTTCCTTTTGCCTAACTCTGACTCACTCTGCAGCTGGTAGCTTAAGCATCACTTTCTTCAGAAGGCCTTCCTGACCTGACCATCACCCTTACTAGTCCCAAACCCAGACTAGGTTGGGACTCCTGCTGTAGCTTTCCCATAGCCCCCAGCACTTTCCATGCTAATTCTCTGCCTTCTCCACTAGATAGTAGCTTTACAAAGATAATGAACATGACTATCTTGTACAGAAGTCCCTTACTTGACACATACTAAGCTCTGAATGTATGTTTTCTTAAATGAATGATTGAACAAATATTTGAGTGGCAATTGCATATAAAAAAAAGAATGTTTTATCATCTGGCATTCAATTATGTACCTTTAAATATATGGGCATTTTGTTGAAGGTCTGTACAAAAAGATAAATTACTTTTTTAAAAAAATTCACTTTTGAAATTAATTTTTTTAAAACTGATTTGCATGTTATTCCCAATATCCTACATCATCCTTGGCTATACCTGCAGTCTTGGGTAATGAGGACTGAAGTTCAAAATGATTGGAAGATTAAATCATGCTCGCTGCATGTAAGAAAAATGGATTCTGACATTTTCTAAGGGTTTTTAACAAGGATTGGAACAAAGGAGGATTTGTAATTAACCCTCAGTTACCTAGGAAATTGTATCTGTCAGAGTGTTCATTCACACAAATATGTTTCTTGATGATGTAATTTGTGAATGATTAAGAGCCAAATATGTGAATGGCCACATGGGGTGAAGGAAATAAACACGGGACCACATCAGGCCTGTTACACAGATTATCCCATCCAAATCTCACAACCTCTCTATGAGCTCAGTGTGATCATTACATTTTTATAACTCATGTGACACAAGAAATATCTATTTGGTTCTGGGTTCCTGGAACAGAGCTTCAGAAATTTTTGGGATTTCCTGAGTAATAAGGGTAAGGAGCATATATCTTTTTACCTATAACATGCCCCTTTCAGATATACTTGCACTTACACCAATGGGGTGAATCTCCAGTGGTCTCCTAGTTAGTGGTGGCTCCTAGTTAGTGTCAGGATGGGGCTATTTATCAGAGGAGCCCATCATATGATTTGAGGGTTAGAATTTTTATTCTCAACCCCCTGACTTCTGGGGAGGGGAGAAGAGTTGAAGATTTAGTCAAGCACTAATGGCCAATTATTTAATCAATCATGTCTACTTAATAAAACCTCTGTAAACCCCCATAAACTATGGGGTATGGAGAGCCTCTGGATTGGGGAGTGCAACCCCATGATGGTAGGTTGGCCCATTCTAATTATAGGGGATGGAAGGTCTTGTGCTCAGGATCTTTCCAGACCTTGCCCTACACACACATCTTCATCTGACTATTCATCTGAATCCTTTATAACAAATTAGTAGATGTAAGCAAAATGCTTCCCTGAGTTCTATGAGCCATTCTAGCAAATTATTGAACCTATAGAAGTGGTCTTGGGAGCCTCTAATTTATAGCCAGTTGGTCAGTGTCACTAACTCCAGGTAGTTAGTGTCAGAATTAAATTGAATCATTGAACACCCCGTTGCTGTCTGGAGAGCTGGAGAATTGATTGCTGGTGTGGAAAACCCCACAGACTTGGTGTCAGAGTGTAGTGAGTAAAAACAGATCCTAGTGGCTGGGAAAGTAGACTCAGAGAAATAGGATAATTTCCCCAGGATTGTATGGCTGATAAGGAAAGCAGATAGAATTTGAGTTTTGGTCTGCATGAATCCAAACCTGGCTTCTTGCATGTTTTGGTCTGCATGAATCCAAACCTAGCTTCTTGCATGCAATGGCTGATTAGTGTGGGGAAGATAGTCAATGATGTCAATACTGGTCTTGCAGCTGGGAGGACAAGAGCAGGCAGGAAAGCGAGGTTTGGATCCTGATCTCACCACTACTGATGTCTACTCTCTTTACTTAACCCTTGGAAGCCTTAGTTTTCTCCTCTATAAATGGGAATAGCAATAGTTCCCACCTCACAGGGTGGTTGTCAGCATCCACAAATCATCCACCTAAGGCACTTGGCACATCAAAGCACAATGAATAATGAGTCCACATTGAAGAATTCACTTAAGCCCAGGGACCAGATGACTGCTGGGCAGGATAAGGCATGGGTGGCAGTGAATCAGAAGTCAAGAAAGCAGAAATAAAAAGTAGGCTTCCGGGGAAGGGAAGGGGATGGGAATAGGAAAGACAGTAGAATGAATCGGACTTAACTTTCCTATGTTCATATAGGAACACACAACCAGTGAAACTCCACATCATGTACAACCACAGGAATGGAATCCTAATTAGAATAAGTTACACTCCACGTATGGATAATATGTCAAAACACACTCTGCTGTCATGCATATCTAAAAAGAACCACAACAACAAAAATGTAGCTCCGTGGTAGAGCATTGCCTAGCACATGCCAGGCCCTGGGTTCAGTCCCCAGCACCTTAAAAAGGAAAGAGAGAGAGAGAGATGGAGAGAGGGAGGGAGGGAGGGAGGGAGGGGGAGGGACAGAGGGGGAGAGAAAGAAGATATAAAACTAAAGTAGGCTTTCTTTAAGTAACTGCCAAGGAGGCAGCTTGGAGCCTCGTTCCACTGAAGGCTTCTCACTTTTTTATGGATTCATTTCAAAAACCCTAAATGACCAGGGCTCATGCTGGCATGGAGGATGGTATCATGTGGGAAAACAGATCCATGCCTCGAAAAGAGATTCTGAAAACTCAGCCTCTAATTGGGGATTTTGGAATACTTCTCGCATCCAGTTCGCCTGTTTTTTTTTTTTTTTTTTTTTTAACTCATGCATAAGAGTGATAGGATAGAAAACTATGTTTAATTAATTATGAGGACCCTTAATAAGTAGGAAAATTCTAAGCAATGAGAATGCATTGTGTCATGGTTTACTTGGCAGTAGTTCTTTTTTTTTTTCCCCCCTGAGTGTCATATAAAATCACAATGAGTTTTAAACCAATGATGATTGAGAGTTGATGGGTTGCGATGGTTCTTTACCGACAGACTTGGTGTGTGACTCACCTGTGAGCTTGAACTCCTCAAGAAGGAATTCACTCTAAGATAGAAAGGACTGCTGTCCCCAGAATATCCCAGGGTTTATTTGTTAAAAGCTGAGGGTGCAGAGACAGGTAAGAGGGGAACAGGAAGAGGATAGAAAACAGAAATGGGAGGCAGAGTCCAGGTGGTGCTAGAAGCAAATTTTGTATGATATTCATTTATGTTTAGGGCCAACCTGATAGGAATAAATATTTAAAGAATTTAAATCCAGGACACTGAAACCCTTAGCCTTCAAGCAAAGACCCTACTGTATTCATTATGTTTGTTTGGGAATGTGGATTATGTATGTGGATTTTGAGTTAATGATAAATTTCTAAGGATTACAGCAAAAGATTTTTTTTTCTGGTTAGCTTCAAATAACCAGAAACTTAGGCACCTTAGACAGTTCAGTTATATGAGTTGACGATGGCAGTGGCTTTATTTCAGGAGTAGTTGCTGTTTCCTTTGTGACTGATCACATCCCTCACAATGCACCGGCTTCCTCTTTCACTCTTCCTACCTCACCGTGCCACCTGCAGAGTGGCCCCATTAAGATTTAGAACTGGAGTCCAGTGTGAGAAATTGAGACAGATTTTGAGAACATAAACCTTTTTACCTTTTCAGACAGAAAAGGCTCCACAGCCTTTAGCTGTTTTCCTGCGCATCATTCACCATGAAGGTATAAGAGATTTCAATGGCAACTGGCATTTCCATACAGAAGGTGGCTGCACATCTTTTTTAATATCTGAAGGCTCATTTATAACAAAGCCAAGGTGACGCCCACCTCCCAGCCTAATTTGATATGGCCAGGGAGCAAAATGCCTTGGAAACTGTTAAAATAGTACCAAACTCCTGAAGGGTAAAGAAGCCTGCTCACATGCAGGGGCAAGCTACAGTGTGTCTGTTCTTGGTGACAACATGTAGCATCCAGGAAGGCAGCCACTCTCAGTTTTGGATTCCAAGCTTTGGATGACAGCTTGTTTCTTTTCCCCAAGATTGCTTGAAAAACTTTCTATCCAAGTTCCTACTTCTTCTTTTTCTAACTACAAACAATGAAATATTGGCCATTCCGACATATTAACTCTTCCCTGAAAAATGCTTCATTTTTCCATCACCAGATTGCACAGGGATGACGCCAGTGCTGCTTTCTCCCTTTAGGGATGAAGATGCTTTAGTATCCTCAATGTCCACCTGAGTAGAACATGATGCTTGACTCCAATTTCACTGACAGACTTGCAGTATCCATCTCCAGACACACCTGGAAAGTCCTATCTTCCGTTTCTTAGGGAAGAGACTTTGTGTGTTCACCAACATCCCTCAGCTCATCTCCCAGCCCTCTCTTGTCCCATTGGGATTAGTTTGCACCAATGGAAATGGAGTGTGGGAAAAATAGTCAACATTACTTCAAAGCCTGGCACCTTGATAAACCTTCTGCATGAAACTTTGGGCTCTCCATTCCTTTACTTAAAGCCCAGATGCTAAAATCCAGGAAAGGATTCTAAGACCCTAGGTGACATATTTGATGAGAGAGAGTCCTGAGATGGAAGAAACCTGGGGTCTTGAATACTTATATGGGGCAGAGCCCCTGCCAATTCATTTTAAACCATGGCATCCACAATAAATACACCTTAATTTTGTTACGTCATTGAAATTTTAAGGTTCATCTGTTATAGCAGTTCATATAACTTAGGACTGTAATATATTTCCATTTTTGAATTTTTTCTAATGCAGATTTTATTTGTACATGTGACACTTTAAACATTTCAATTGTATGTAAGACTTTTGAAAAACAACGATCTGCCTTTGAGTCAGGGAAAATACAATTTACTAGTGAGGGTCACAATAGCAAGGAGTTAGATTCAGGGGCCTAATAGGGTGGTCTCTATGGAGCTAATATTCTTCAACAAGCAAGTCTGTTGCCGGCTCATGAAATGCTTGGTCCGTACTACCTTTCAGTTGAGCAGATGGGAGTTTTGATATAAACTGTGTTGGCATTTGCTGCTCTGAAAATAGATTTATTTTTGCCTGCTTCCAAATTCAGTTTTAAAAAGCAACAGTCAACAAGTTCCATTTCCTCCCTTTCAGCAGGTCAGCAGGACCAGACCTTGGTTTCCTATTAAGAAGCTCAGGAATGAAGCCAAGGATCTCAGGCTGTGGAGGCCTTTGGGCTTGGTCTTGTTGGTGCCCTGTCAAATGCAGAAATACCCTCTAGAGCATTGTAGAAAAAGCACCCAATATTCTTGCTTGCCCTCTTTGATGGGGAGCTCACCACTTGATGAAGTAACACATTCCAGTTTTGAGGAATATTGCCCATGAGAAGCCTCAAATTGACTTTAATGAAAATTTCACTGTACATAGGCTCAGCAGACGCATTTACTCTATTTTGAGTCCCATCTCTATTTATTGACCCTTCAGATATTTGAAATCAATGTTGGAAGCAAAATTCTTGTCTTTTCCACCTCTCTGCCCTAAGTCGTCTCCTCTTCATATGGCATAATTGTCAGGGCCCTTTCTTTGAATGTACACCAGCTTGTCATTGTCCTACAAAAGCTGAAGTGCCAAGAGATGCCCGGTTTGTCTGAGCCATATGGAGAGGAATGGAGGTAACAGCCAGCATTTCCCCAACATTGCTTCCAGGTGAATTGGGTTCTGTTGATTGAGTAAGAACAATCTCTGAGGACAGCTATAGCACCACATTAGGTTTGTGGGGACTTGATTTAAATGGAGATTCAAATGATTCAAAAGGAAGACAAGAACTTGGACATCACAGAAACCCCGGAATGGATTGGTATCAAGACATGCTTTGAAAACTGTGGGGTCATTCAGGATCCGATGCAGTTCCAAACACGGGGGGAAACTTAGCTGCTTCGCAGGGGCCCCTCCTCCACCCTGTCTCTGCTTCTGTTGCTGTTGACACCAGCCACCTTCCACAGCCACCTCTTCATTTGTCTTGCCTTCCTTGCTGTGCAGGATGCCTCTTGACTTCTTCTGCCTCCTTGGGAGGGTGTCATTTGTGGTCTTTCCCTAAAATATCCTCTGTGATTTAAATTCAAGACCTCCACAGGGAGAGAGAACCCTTGGTGTTTCCACTTTATCACCGTCAACCAGGTCAGGCAGTGTTGCAGCAACAGGTGGCCTGAGCAGTTTCTGGTGAGCAGACAGATTTGCTCAAATACCCTCTCCTGATCAATCAGCTATGATGAGAAGCGGGGTGAAGGAAGGAGACAAGATGGGCCTCTAAGTCTTGGTCTCACTTATAGTCCCATTCATAAATCCAGGTTTATCAATGCTTTTTGACCATCATGCCATACTGTAAGCCTCCCAATTATGGAAAAGTTCCCCAATCGTCCTTTTACTAGTTACTGCTAAGCCACCTGTCTCCACCCTCCACAGTTCACGCTGGGCTTTGCCTACTGCCACTCAGGCTGCTAGACCCTGTAGAAGTCCTGTAATACCGCTGTACCCAAATGCTGTCTTCTGACAACAGGAGTGTTTTCTTCATCTCTGCTCAGTACATCCCCAAGGTCCCTCAGAGTCCTGTCAGGACCATGAGGAGAGGAAGCAGATCAAGATAGGAGTCAGCACCCAGCCCCAGCCCCACTTTGGCCAGAAAAATTCCTTAAGCCAATGAAATTCCAGGGAAGGGGTTTTTGGCACCATGGTTTCTGAAATAAAAATAAAATTTGAAAATCATAAAACCCAGGCCTCCTTCTGGCTTCTGTGCTCAGTGGTTGGTTTCATTTTCCAGTGCATCACAATCTTGCAGGATCCCTGGGGCCTCCTCCCGGGCACGATGAGATGGGTACACTCCATCTCCCTGCCGCGGCTCCAGCAATCATTAGACACGGCAAAGAGCTGGAAAAATGACTGCTGACCTCCTAGCTCCAGGAAGCAACAGCCCGCAGTGCTGTTTCCCACCTCAGGCTTTAACCAGCATGGCTCGAGGGGATGAGCTGCGTATCCTTAGCACCATGAGAGCAAGGCCGTGGGAGAGCCGTGGACACTGGCTGCTGGCAGCTTCCAGACAGGGGGTGAGATGCCTCTGTGTATCCATGTTGCCTTTAATAAAGCTAAAATTAGGCAGATACACATTGCAAAGCTTTAACAGGCCATGGGTGGTGGTGGTGGGGGGGGGGTGGTTCCTGTGTCTCTGAATCCTGGCTAAAGCTTCGAGTTTCAGATAAGGGGTGGCAAACTGCCTGTGTTCTAGAGAGCAGCTTGACACATTGCAGCAGCACTTACTTAAGAACAGTGAAGCTAGTCCTGAGATTCCATCCAGGGAGGTTGCCGTGACCGAGGAGCAGGCCACTCTGAAGACATTTGTAGAATAATGACAGAGGATGGGGCAGCCATGGGTTCCACCCCATCCCTTATTGGCCAACCGAGGGGGCCCCAAGAGAACCATGGAGAGGTTGGGGATCCAGCAGGCGTGGGAGAGGTGGCATCTCACCTCCTTCCCTGGATGTGTGATGAGTTCCAGAAGTTTGTGAAAACAGATCCCCGTTGTTAATGGAGCGGCCCAAGTGGAAGAGGTCTTGGGAACTTGATGCGTCTCCAGGAGCTGGAACATGTATATAAATAAACACTGCTGTCCACAGCTGAAGCTGATGATGGAGGTGTGAGGGGGGCAGAGGCTGAGCTAATGGCTCCCACCTCTTGGCAGGCCAGGGAGACACTGCACCCCTAGCCAAGGGATGCTGGGGAAGGTCACTAGGCAATAATTAAGAAGGTTGGGAAAGGGAACTGGAGTGGGAGAGCAGTGACCAAAGAGGTGATCGGGGAAACACTGTTCACTTTAGGGTTGGGGCAATGCAGAAGACCTCAGAGAACCCACCAGGCACCCCATGGAGGAGCTGATTTCGGGAAGCATCCCTGACAAAGTCACTGGAGAGCCAGAAAGAGTCAGCCGCATGAAGAGGCTTCTGTCTCTTCCCTTCCTCCCTCTGCTCAGTCCCAAGAAGTGTGAGTCAGGGGCTGGCAAGGGGACCAGGTGGGTAAGAAGTGCAATGGTAGAGCGCAGGGACATGGGGCCCCTCCTTCCCTGTAGTTGCTGCCTGTGTGCTGCCAGGAGGGATCAAGTTTTATGTTGAACATAATTAGTTTCGTTTTGATTCAGATTGGCCTGTTGTTTCTAGTAACTCAAGATGAGGCTGCTACTTCTTTTTTGATAGATGAAAGAGACTGGAAACGATGTGTGTTGCCAAGTGAGAGGGAAGTGTTTGAAGGCCCTGGTGGGAAAAGGTGGTGTGCTTTCCTGATGGGCTCTGAGGACTTCGGGGCACTCAAGGAACCAATCGCACAGTGATAGAACCCCATCTTCCCAAACCTCAGATTCCTCCTGTGTTAAGTGGACGGTGTAGTGCCCACCTGCTGGAGCAGTTTTGAGGATCAAAATGAAAGCAGTATGTCAACTGGTGTGTGGAGTGCCCAGCCAATGGCGCTCCTTCTGCCTCGGTCTGCCATCACCGAGCAGGGGTCCCGCCCTGTGACTTCTGAAGCAAGACTTCTAGAACAGCAGAGCTGGACGGACTGGAGAGAGCTGTGATCCAGCCTCCTCATGTTACACCTGATGACATCAAGGTTCAGGGAGGCTGGAGTCCAGTTGCCCAAGGCCACCTAGTGGATTAATGGCAGTGCCAGAATTAGGATCCAGCCAAGCTGACCCCCAGGCCAGCCTTCTGTCGTCCAAGTTAATGGAGAATGCTGTAATTGTTGATGGTTGACTGAAGAGTAATTAGGGGCCACTAGACTCGGGTCTGACCTTCTTGGAAGATAAAGGAAAGCACTGGCACCTTTTTTTTGGGGGGGGGTGATTACCGGAAATTGAACTTAGGGACACCCAACCACTGAGCTACATCCCCAGCCCTATTTTTTTTTTAAATTTTATTTAGAGACAGGATCTCTCTGAGTAGCTTAGTGCCTCTATTTTGCTGAGGCTGTCTTTGAAACTCTCCATCTTCCTGCCTTAGCCTCCAGAGCCACTGGGATCACAGGTGGGCACCACTGCGCCCAGCAGTGCTGGCACCTTTTCCCACTCACCCAGCAACCTTTACAGAGCACCAGCCCCTTGCCAGGAACCAGGAAGGGAGCAGGCCATAGATCTGGAAGCCACCATCTCTGAACACACCGAGCTCCCAACTCAGTGAGGGAGGCAGAGGCATAAGACTGAGTATTGCTGGAGGATTCTAGTTTCACAGAGAGTTAGGAGCCTGCGTAATGAGTGGAAAGACGGAGGTCTGTGCAGAATCATTTTGCTTTTGTCCCAGGTGGCCTCTCCCTTTTCGGGACATCCGATTTGAGTTCCCTTGCTCTGTATTCAGAAAGCAGAAAGTCCTCCCTAACCTCGCTGTTACCTCCAGGTCTGTTAGTGCACGGTGCACGTGTCAAGGCTCTGTGGCAAGATGCAGAGAAGATCACAAGGGAAAGAGGTTGCCCACAATTAATTTGCACATCTCTGTTCATTTCAGAATTGAACAGGTCCTCCACTCAGCTCTTGACTTCCATCCTGATTGTCTGCTGATAATTTTTTTACAACTGGAGGATGACTGGATGCCAGAGAGGAAAGAAGACTGCTCAGGCACAGGACTCCCCCAAAGAGGGCAAAGCAAATAGAGTTGGAGGTTTAGTTTCTTCTCAAGGTATTTAACTTCACATTTGAGCAGCATCATTGACCCAGTGATCTCAAAGCATTAAAAAGAAAGACATAAACTGCATTTTTTTTAAATTCCAGGAATTCAACTCTTGAGTTCAGCGTCCATGTAAGTAATACGGAGATTAGCACTTCCTTCTTTGGATTCAAAACCAAATAATGCAGCCAAGACAGTATAGATAATTCCTGATGATGGCTAATCTGATCAGCCCCCGAAAGCACAGCACTGAGACTGGTTGTGAGACTATCCCTTTCATGCCAAAGGCACTGGGAGACAGAGAGAAGAGGCTTTGAAGCAAATTGGGAAGTGTGTGTGTGTGTGTGTGTGTGTGTGTGTGTGTTGGATTAGTTAACAATATTAAAAATTTTAACAATTAAAAAAATCCATCTTCTGAGTTTTCTTGAAAACTTGGAAGATTTAAAAGACCTAAGGAAGGAAAACTTTATAATAGAAGAAGTCATTGAAGAATCATTTTATATCCTCGAGGTAATGAAGGCCTTTCTGATTGGGGCCCATGGGCCAGAAGTTATAAAGGAAATGATTGATAAGTTTGAACACGCACATACACACACACACACACACACACACAAACACCACAAGCAAAGTAAAAAAAAAAAAGATAAACAACACACTGTAGGAGACAGAATATTGCAACTTATAATAAAAATGGATAATTTCTCTATTATATAAAAAAAATCAATAAGTAAATGATCAACATCCTAAGAAGAAACACCCAAATGATACAATCTGGCAGATCACAGGCACCGGAAGAGAAGAGGCTTATCAGCACAGAAAGGATGCTCAGCTTCATCACTATTTAAAAATAAAAAAGTTAAATTACATGGAGATGTCATTTGTCATGCACTGGAATGGCAAACATCCAAATCCTCAACTATACACCATTAACATGTCTGTGGGAGGTTATAATCCCTCTCTCAGGAAATTCAAATTTAAAAAAAAAACAATTACTTGTGCCACAGACCAGAAACTGCTCAACTTTTCATCATGTGTTACAAAGACTGGGTTCCCTTGGGAGTTCCATACCTGAATTCTGAAGATGGAGACAAAAGCTTTGTCCAGATCCTACCTGGCATTGAACTTGAATAAACTATTCTATAAATACACAAAGATCTTAGTTAACAACAAAAGTGCTTCCTTAGTCATCTTAGCTGCGTGTGCTCTTTGCCTATTTCTTATTAAAGGAGAGAAAGCAAGGGAGAAGCAGCAGGAAGAAGAAGAAAGTCTAACACCATGGCAGGCTCACTGTGCACTGGGAGCCATGGAGAGCTATTGTGAATTATCTCATTTATAGCCCACAACGATCCCGAGCCCACTGCCATCCCCTCTTTGAAGGAGAGGAACCAGATTCAGAGCAGTCATGTGACTTGACTTGTTCGACAGATGTGTGCAGGGAAGAACGGAACAGAGAGCCATGGCTTGTGTCCCTTTGGAGAAGCTTTTTCTTTCTTTCTTTTTTTCTTTTCTTTTTTTTGATGTGGGTGGCTTTTGTTGAATGAATTAAAGAAAATCTGGAAGCTAAGGATGGCTTAGTTAACTGCTAAGAGGTCTTAGTCACACTGTAGCATGGTCCCATGCCAGGGATTTAATCTGTGTTTTTCTTTAATCCTCTTCTCCAGTGAGAGAGGTGCCAAAACTGGCCTTAAATGGCTGCGCTGTGTGAAGCAAATGGCAGCACTGAACCCGTCAAGTGCCATTGCTCCCTCTGATTAGAGGAAAAGGCACGGCTGACCCTTTGCACTACCTCAGTCACCAGGTTCCTGAGTGACGTGGTCTGATAGAGCAGTTGGAAGAGGAGTCAGTAGAGGAAAGAGAAAGCAGAAAGGGCTCAGGGTGTCCACTCTGAGTCTGCAAAGAGAAGCTCACTGCTTACATCCTCTTTGGTTTCCTTCCCCCCTGTCCCGAATCACATTCCTCTTTTGGCTCCTTTGCCAGGACAGACACTATGATCCTGCTGGTCGGCCCCTCCTTGAGAGTGGAACCACTTGTGGGTAGATCTTGTTGTCCTTGGCAAGGGGACGTCATTGTAAACCAGAGTGAAAAGACCCATGTGTTTTTCTGTAACCAAGGAGCATCTCTGATTGATTTCTTCATGGAGTCCTTCATGGAGTATCAGGTGGTGATGGCAAAAATTCCCAGAGAAGCGTAATAGGGAAGAAAGACATTAAAAGGCCTGGAGAAGCTGAGCTCCTGCAGAGACTGCCAGCAGCAACCCCAACATCTCCCTTGTGACCCATCTGAGCCCTTCCTCCGGGGAGAAACAACTGTCCATCTACAGCAGTGGTGCATACTGATTTCCTGTGATGTTACAAAGACTGGACAAAACCATGGGGGAAAGGGAGAGATCCTGCAGTGTTGAGGGCCACAGCCCAGTTGGGATGATGCATGGCATTTTTGCCAGAATGAGTGGTTGAGAGGTGACGCCAGCAAGCCACTGAGATGATGATGGTTATGTTAAGCTGTATATTCAATTGTATATCAGACCCCTGCTGTCCACCTCAGCCTGCTACTTTGGAGTTCTCGCAGGATTCCTGGGGAGTTCCCGTTGGTTGGGGAAGTGCCAGAGGAGGGATTTCCAGAGGAGGGATTTTCGGTTGGTGTGTGGTGTGTCCCGGGAGAAGGCCACGTGAGTGGCTTTCGCGGGAGTGCAGAGAATAAAGGAGTTCCTGTTTTGAACCTACAAGGCTGTGTGGTGGCTCAGTTATTTTGTGCCCAGCTAGACTGCGGCACTGCAGGAAGCTGTCAAATTTTGCAGAAAACTTCATTTTCAGACTCTCTCAAACCCAAACTTGTGCTTCTTCTCACCATGACTGAGAGTCACTCACTGAACTACCATGGTCAAGATAGTGCATCTCTCTGGAACAGATCAACTTCAGTAATCAAACCCTGCTAAGTCTAAGCCCTAAGTGGCTCAAAAGCTCTCTATTTTTTTCTGTCCCTCTGTCATGGAAACAAAAAGGCAGAAGATAGGAAACCAATCTCCCCTTGGGACTTTGGACAATAACTTTGAGCAAGTATCTTGGGCCTAACATCAACCATTACAAAGCCATGGGAATTGAGGTTCCCAATAACAAACCAGAGGTCCTTTAACATCCTCAGTCATCTAAAAAGGATTTGATATGAGTCTCACACTCTATCTACTAGAGCATGAAAAATAACTCAGAACTAAAAAGGTAGAAACCAAAAGGGTTTTCTGGATAACCTTCCACTACTCAGGATTCTTCCAAGTTTAGCACTTTGTGGAAGTTGGGCTACATCTTCCCATTAGTGCAGGTGTGTTTCTTGGCCATCATTCTGTGAACTAACAGAGCAGAACCACCTAAAATGCAAAGAAGACTAAACCCCCAGGGATCTAACTCTAGTCAAGACTGTAACAAGCTGACTTCACGTCCCTCTAATTCTCTGGGCCCCAGCCTCCTCACCTGTGAGACTGGCCAGTTGAATTAGAAACAGACCATTCTTAGATGAAAGGGAGGGGAGATGAGCAGGGCTCAGAGCACCTGTTTAACCCAGAGAAGGAAAAGGTGTTCCTGAAAAAGGGCAGAAGACCATTCAAGCTTCACCAGTGGCAAAACATGTGTGTCATCTTCCTTGAATTTGCTCACCCGATCTGCACTCTTCTTGAATATGGATTGGTTGTCCATGCCCAGGAGTGGTTCTCCCATTCTTCTGCATGTGTCTGATTCTATTCATCCTTACAGAGCCAGTCAAAAGTCATCTCTTTAAGAACTCTTGTATGAATAATCTCTTCACCCAACTATTCTAGCGTTGATTTGCACCTCTACAGAAGACTTGTCACTTTGCCTCATTCAAAAATGCTTCATTCCAACCTGTAGCCTTCCAGACACAAGACCGTATTCCATATTTGTGCCTGGGGGAGCCCATGTTACCGTGGCATGGCTGGCCGACTGAAGGAAGGAATCAGTGGAATCCCGTAAAATCTGGACATAGCAAAATCACTCCACCTAAATACTTGGCTATTTTGAAATTCTTATTTAGATCTTCCTATAAAAACCCTGAACTAATCCCATTCCAAATTCTATAGCTTGTTTAGTTATGGTTCCCACATCTGACCACTTAGACTTGAGAAGAAACTCTCACTTCTGACAGTCAATCCCTGATGAGTGCCACACATAGTGGTCTTCTCGTACCCCTCGAATCAATGCCCTTGACAGCATTTCAGCCCAAGCCTGCTGGGAAGACGTAATTCCTCTCTTTTAGCCCCACCTCCCAGGAACCATAAGATGATACTTAGAGAACCAGTAATCTTTATTCAACACAAACAAAGGAGAAAACAATACCCATGGCTCCTTAAAGCTGTGTATTCGCCACACTGCAGAGAGCATCTCATTGATATTAATGTGCTTACAGCTTATTACACAAAATTAATTAAAAATTGAATAAGACCAGAGCCCCAAATTCCGCATGTCTAATTTTTCTGCCAAAGCAGCTCACACAATGAAGAGCTAAAGTTCTAAGAGTATTAGTTTATCATGGTGCAGCATACACCTCCATTTTGGATCACTCCCTTTCAAAGGAAATGGGGACTGTTGGTGGCTTTGGGGGTCTGCCATGAACATGCCATCTTTGGAGATTGGGGGCTAGGTCTCAATGGATTTGATGCCATTATTCTAGGAGACTCAGCTCAAGTCTCAGTCCCCAGAGAAGCACCCAGTTCTTTTGAAAAACCACCAACGGCCCCTCCCAGGCAGGAAGGCCGGCCCTGTCAGGCATCTCTCCTGGCCTCAGAACTCTGCAGACTCGTGGGTGAGTGTCAGGAGGGAGCCCCTGCCAGGCTGGCCAAGCTGACTCCTCTCTCTGTGCTGATGCATCTGCTCCCTGGAGTAGCTGGATAGGGTAGAGAGCTAATGAAGGCTGGAGCTAGACACACAACGGCAACGGCTTTCCATCTCTGAGCCACTGTTCCCTTACACAGCCACTGGCCTGTGAGGATGGTGTTAAGAGCTAAATGAGATAAGGTCTAGGTTGTGCCTGGCACAGGGGAGGTGCCTAATAATTGTGATTGCCATTTAGGACAAACCCCTGCCATATACAGTATTCATAAGCCTATGGCCTGTCAATCTGGAGGGAACAATAGATTCTGGAAAGTAAGAGTGCAGTTCAGTCATCTCTGTGTTCTCAGTGCCTCATACAGCACCTGGCACACAGCAGTCTATAAATGTCTACAACACAAACCAAAGAAAGGATGGAAAAGAACAGTCACTGGACTCTGGGTGTCTACCATTAGCACCTTACCCATGCTAGCTCGTCGAATCTATCCATCAGTCCTCAGAGTCGATACCGTCTCTGTTAGACAGTTGAAGATAAAAAAGCTCAAAGAAATGTAGTGTGACAGCTTTGCTGAGGCCACACAAATAAATAGACAAGCCACGTGCAAGCATCCATATTCCATCTTTTAAAAAAACATGAATGTTATGTGCCAGACAATGAGGTGAATATCTTACATATAATTTAAATATTATCATCTAGTGAAATTTCAGGTGGGGACACTGAGGCTTACAAGGGTTGGATAGCTTGCCCACTGTTTTCAACCCCAATGGCCATTTGAAATGGGTCCAGTTGATATTAAAAGGGGAAGCCAGGACGCCAGCACTGGCCTGCAGGCCTTGAGCTCCTTATGTGCTATGCTGCTTCTGCAGAGAACGGACCACCGAATGGTAGGAGGGACTGGAGAGTGGAGGAAGAGCTGGCAGGGAAGAGAGAGCAAACAGGAATGGGAATGGAAGCTGTCGGCAGGCTGTAGCAATGTGGGCAATCCCACAAGGCCAGGCCTTTCCCATTAACCTTCTCCATCCTGGCGGCCAGAAATGGCTGTCTCCAAAACCCACAGTGGCCAGCCTGTGTGGAAAACACGGGAGGAAGGCCCCAGAAGGACTGTATGGATGCTTCCTGTTGGGATGGGAACGGCTGTCCAGTTCCTGCCTAACCCAGAATACTGTGCGGCCGCCACGCTCGGCTGGGGTTGGCAACACAGGGCCATTCCTTCCCGGTCCATCGGCACCTAACTGTTCTCCAGGGCAGTGGAGGCCTCCTGCTCTGGCTGGCAGCCACGGCTCCACAGCGTCTCTCACGAAGGCCTCTTAAAGTCACTGGTGCCCTTACCATTGGAAGTCAGAGCCCAGCAGAGATTATAGAAAACCAGGCTGCTGCCAGGGCAAGCTCTTCTGGCCAGCATTGTGTCAAGGAAACAAGGACTCACAGAAACGGAATGAGGAGGGTTGGCTCCTCAGAGGAAAGGACACAGGGAGGAAGCCCTGCCTGTATATGAGACCTTCTGCAAGACTACTCCTCTCTCGGAGGAAGAAGATGGACTAATTCTTTTAAGCCTTATAAACACCCCGTGGCACAAGCCAAAGATTTTTCATAACAGTAAGAAAACTGCAGCTCAGAGAGATTAAGTGACTTGTGCAGTGTCACACAGCAAGAAAATGGGGAGTTGGGCTGTGACTTCAGGCTGGTCTGGCTTGAAGTCTTCACTGCCCTGCCATGGGCTCTGCTCCCTCCCTGGTGATAAGGGCTGATGGTCATTGTCTACCTCCCATGCTGGCTCAAATCTTTCTATTAAGAGAAATTCTCTTGAAAGACACTACAGGGCTCTCAAATAAGGTATTATTAATGTAGGAACTAAGGTCATTTTGCTGTTCTTCCCCGAATCTCCAGCCCGTTTCCCACATTCCTACTGCCATGATTTGCATGATAGCTTCATATCATATATACTGATATTTGTTTTTAAATCAAATTTGAAAGAACCCATTTAAAAATGAAATATTATCCTAAGATACATGAAATCAAGGATTTAATGCATGATTATATTCTTTCATAATGCACAACAAAAATAACTTGATAACAATTTAATTATGCACTCTTAAATGACATGCAGGAGCATCCCTCCAGAGGCCTTCTGGGGGGACCACCTCTGTGAGCCTCCACCCCTCTCCCTACATGGATACACGTATGTGTCTTGGACCACATCTTCTCCCAGCTGTGTGCTCTCTCCTCCACCATGGATGCAGAACTGGAAGGGAACAGGTATCTTTTAAGAGAACCTGGACTGCAGCAGGTGGGCATAGGAGGCAGAAGTTGAGATCTGAGAACCAAGAGGAGTACAGCTTCCAGTGGGATGTGGGATGCAGTCAGAAATGGCTGAGGGGTGGGGGACTGGCTTGCAAGAAGAGGTAGAGCAAGAAAGAGGCCTGTCCACTGGGCCATGGCCCATTCTACCACCCGCAGTAGCACAGTGTGCAAGTTTTAGTTTCTATGTATCCTGGATAACACTTGGAATTCTTAATCTTTTTAAGTTCAGCCACTCTGGTATGTGTATAGTTTGGTTTTATCCAAACTGCAAAGCAAACCATAGATTCATGCCATTTCTAAAGACAGCACAGGGAGATAATGGTGTGCATGCTGACCCACAAGACCTAGTCTCAATGTGTGCTCTCCAGCTATGGACCTGATCAGGAAAGATTTGCCACTGGTCTTTACAAAGCTCTCATCCAGCGCCTTGCAAAATATCTGACCTTCCTAGCAGACTAAGGAAGGCAAGGAAGGAATTATTCTCAAGAGCTTACATAATTTTCCAAGTAAGTGGCTGAGACAAAATTCAGAACTATCTTCTTCTGATTCCAGTCCAGCATTCTTTCATGAAGCTAATACTGACTTTTAATTCATTTGCTCCTTATTTCCAGAAAGAAGCTATCAAACTTCATGATCTCTGATGCTCCTTTTCATTTAAATACAGTAGAGGATTTATTTCTGAATGTATGTGTGGCTTACTCACTAAGGGTATAAACAGGGGAAGACCCTGGCCCAACCCCAAGAAGAAACTGAGCTAAGCTCAAATGGTAACTCAAATGCTAAATAAAACAGAATCTTTGTGAAGACATCCCTGTTGGAAACTACAGAGACTCAGTAAGACTAAGAGTGAGCAGAGATTTTCAGTTTGATCATGATGTTCATCCATCCTGTTATTCAGCAACCATTTATTCAGTATGCTCTCTGCCAGTCCCATACTAGTTTGGAGAGTTGCAGAAATCATTCAGAAACAAACCCTGCTCTCAAGAGGAAAGAGCCCAGACCTGGGAGCAAAGAGCCCTGCTTCTATGCAAGACTTTATGTAAAGAGCCCTCCTCTCTTGGGGAAAGAAGGTGGACCTACTCCAGGCTTGATCATCTCTATTAAGCCTTATAACCTCCCTGTGGTGCAGGCAGAAGGTTTTTCTCACACTATACACACCTCTTTATATTTTCAGTTACTAGAACAGCCTTATCTCATCTCTCTACCATTCCCAGATCATCTATTACTAAGTCTGGTGCAAAGTATTGCTAAGATAAACTTGATGAATGAAGGAACTACTCATCCCTGAACATTCTAAAAAAGAATTTGGAATATGCATTTCTGTCATTCCTCATTTTTCTCATTAGACTAAGCATCACGTCTTCACTGGCAACAGTCCCTTCCTTGGGTCCTTTAGAGTGCAGAAAGGGTAGAGGAGGTGATACTGGGACAACCTCCTTTCCCAGTGGTCCCAAGGAGTGTGTACATCAGGGAAGAAAGTTCTGCCCACATCCCCAGGAGGCTCTTATTTATGAGATTCCTCTGTATCCGACACGGTTTTCGATTTTCCAATTGGCTAGTCATAGATTTCCACAGTATGCTTTTGATGAGGCCCACCTGCAGTACCTCTAAAGACAATAAGAAAGTTCCAAAAAAGCAAATTATTCCCAAACACAGCATTTCAACAAAGAAGATATGTAAAAAGTAGTTTGTAAAAGGTGAGAAGCTTACAGACAAAGACCATTGAAGAAAGAAAGACACCAAAACTCCAGCACAGGGACAGCATCCCCAGTGTCCTTGCTTGCCAAGCCACTAGGGCTCAGCTCCAAGACCCAAGGCATGAGTCTATCAAACAGAGATCTTCAGGTCCATACACATTCCCTGAGCTTCTGTTACATGGACCTACCCAGTGGCTCATCTCTCTCCCTTCCTCACCCCTCAAATATCATTAGTCGCCAAGTCCTCCAAACCTTGTATCTCTGGAAGCCATCCCCAGTTAGCACTGCTTACTGCCACCATCTAAGGCCAGATCACCATCCTCCTTTACCCGGACTCCCACAAGAGCCTCTTTATTCAGCCTTCCTGCCTCTGCTAAGGCCACTCACCCACACAGCTGGTGCAAATTTAATCGCAGCACTGTCCTGCCACAAAGCCTTCTTCAGTGGCTGCAACTCACCCTCAGAAAATGTCCCAACCCCTTCTAATAGTCTGCAACAGTTGCTGCCCCCAGTTCTCACCCTATCTCATGCATTCTTCCCAGGGTTCATTGCTCCAGACAACACTTTTTCAGTGAACCCCCACCTGAGCCCAAAGTGCAAGCTAGTCCCTTTGCCTTAAGCCTTGCAGTACTGGGCATTCTCCTCTGGTGATGCTCATCCCATTGGTAATTCTTTTCAGTGTCAGGCCTCCTTCCTAGACTGCAGGCTCCCTGCAGGACCATGTACATCTCATCCACTTCCCATCCTCAGCCCCTAACAGGCAGCCTGCCCAACAGGAGGCTTTCAATAAAGCCTCCTGATGGACTGAGAAGCTGACTGAGTGATGCACCAACTGTTTGATTGTAAGCACTGAACTCAGTTCCAGACAGTCAGAAGTCACAGGGCAGATACTTGGGTGTCTTTCCAAGCTCAGGAAGGATCCATGAGCTACGTGACCCATAACAGGTAACTTCACCTCACTCAACTCTTCATCTTCACCAGCACAAAGAACTCCTGCCCTTTGGCCACAGAGAGGCTGTCCCCAGCTGTGAGAAGGCTTCACAAAACGCAGATGCTCTGAGTAGGGCTGTGCTCGCAAATAAACCCCGCCCTGGTCCTCTCCTCTCCCTGATGGAAAGGAAGAGGCTCTACGTACCTGTGCTGCAGTCTCTATCCTTAGTACATTCTCAGGGCACCTTGAGTTGGAGCTAAGAGCCTCTCAATAAATAATAAATGGACACAATGAGGAGGAGGAAATCAGGAAGATTCTTAAAGAAGGTTGAAGAAAGATATTCCAGTCCCCCCCCCCCCCAAATTAAAATAGCTCCAGCCCTCTCTGTCTCTGGGGTCTTGTAATGAAGGGAAAAGGCCTAAATTCATGTGAGAAGAGGAAAGAGATGCTCTTGATGATTTGTGGGTAGAGAACATCCTGGGAAGGTCCTTTAGATTCCCTACAACTTACTGGTTTTGATGTCTTCCGAAGTTCAAAGTGTTGTCCAGGTCGCATGGAAAAAGGTGTTGTCCTTGGAGAAGGGGCATCACCTGGGAACTTGTTAGAATGCAGATTCACCCGCCTTAATGATCAACTATGGGGCTGGGGATGGGGATGGGGCAGGGCAAACTGGGTTTGCAGGAGCCCGTGAGTGACAGCAGCTTGTCATGTGTGAGAACTCCTGTGCCTGTGGACCACAGGAAGACTCAGAGAAGGGGAGGTAGGATGGAGCCTTTCCTCTCTAATCAAGGTGTGCCAGTGCCCTCCTCCTCCTCCAGCACCAATTATGTATTTCAGACTAGCAGAAAGAGGATGTAATGTCAAGTTGCACATGTCTGGGATTCCCTTCATTGCTAAAAGCACTGGTTCTGAAATCCCAGCAGAGATTTAAGAATAGGGACCCAAGAAAGCAAATAAATATTTATGCCTGCCCACCCTGTTTCCTTCCCCAATACTCTGGCAACATTGGCTACGGAGATGTATTTGTCAATCCCTGCTCAGTCTAGGGGGGGTCTTGAAATTGAGAGGGAGGATGAGAATGAGAAGTGGGGCAAAAATTCATTGGCTTTCAAGGGTTTCAGGTTTACATTTACATCCCGCCTACTAAGGAAAATCCCAAGTTTAACTTTGATTTCTTCCTGCCCTCTCTGAGAGAGAAAAAGTTTCCATTTGCTAAGAGAGAGACCAAGTCCAAAGGGAAAGATTGAAGGGACAGAGAAAATAGGAAAATAGGTATGGAAAGTGACAGAAACCCCTTACCCAATGTGTGTTGTGAGACTTGGGATTTGGGGTAGATAGAGGGGTGGAGAGAAGTTATAGAATGCAAGAAAAGTGGGGAGGAGAGGAAAGGGTTGTTCACACAGGACTGGGGCAGACAGATGATCCTGAGCACCCTCAATATTTCCAGGAAGTGCAAGAAATGGATTTCAGTTACTCTTCAGTTTCTTTTTTTTAACTTTTTTTTTTTAATTTTAATTTTGATTGTTAATCCTTGGATACAGCAATGCTCCAAAACTGGATCTTGTGCTTCCTTAGTCTTATGGTCACACGTCTAATCTGACCAGCAGATTACATGTGTAATGTACGCCCTCTGTGCTAAGCTCACTCTGCTGAAATCAGGCAGGGAGGCCTCTCCATAGAGAAGACATCAAGGCAGGGTCTGAAAGAATGAATAGAGGTAGTCAGGGAACAAAGAGCAGCTGGTCAATGACAAAGGACCTGTATTTTGAAATAGCATTTTGGTGCAAAAGACCCACGAATTTCAACAAGAGTGAGCCGCCATTCTGAATACTGTGGGTAACAAGGAGCGCATCCAGCATCTCCTGGGACAGGTGGCACTGCCTCAATTACAGAGAGTTTACGATCAGCCACCTGGACATTTCCAGCTGCCTGAAATGAACTATTGGATGGAACTTGCCCGTACTGAGGCGCCTCCTCTCACCCTCTGCCATGCCACGTGTTGGGGACACTAACTCCTGTCTACAGATGTGACCCTCCCCCATCTCTCTGAGTCTCTAGAAAACCAGGAAGTTCCATCACTGCTCATCTCCAGGAGCAGCAGCAGCATTTCAATTCTCATTTATTGGGAGCGGGTTTAAGAAAGAGTGAAAGCAAAATATCAAATGATATTAACAGGATGTTATCCTTCCTTGACAGATGAGGAAACTGAGGCTCAGCCAGAATGTGGTGGAGCCAGATAGATCCCAGGTAAATCTGGCCCTTGTCCACTAAGCTCTACTGACCCCAACTCTTATCACACATTGTCCTTTGCTCTGTCTTCTACATGCTGAGGTGACATTCCTAAGCTAAGAGTTTCCCAGCAAAATGCCTGATATATATATATATATAAATATATACTGAGTTCTCTGCGGATGTGTTGAATTCTTATTTGAAGGAAAGCACCCTGTGTGTCCAGGAATACATGATGCTGGTCTCATCGTGGAAGCTGAGGTATGATGTGAAGGATGGCTAAAGTCCCTGCCTCCAAACACTAACCCCACTGCACCACACGCCGTCTATTTGCCTACCTTAGTTATGTCTTAATGTGCTTTTTTTTTTAACATAACGTAAAAATGAAGCTATGGCATCTGGGTACCCTCAGAAACATCAGCACTGGGGAGTGGCCAGGAGTACAGATGCTGGATACAAATTCCAAGTACAAACTCTAGCCCAGCCACAGACTTTGTGGCCCCGGATAAATTAGTTAGCCTCTCTGTGCCTCAGCTTGTTCATTTGTAAGATAGTGACAGTGACATCTGATTGGTGTAGTTGGTATGGAGATTGAGTTTATTGGTATTTGTAAAGTGCTTAAGAGGGTGTCTGGCACATTTAACACTATTTAAGCATGGGTTGCATATGTAATCAGGCAGGGCTTAGATGGAAACCAGCAGAGAATCAGAATGAGGTTCCATATAAAAGGGAAGATGAAAGGCAGGAAAGGGCCCAGATGGAGGGCGGGGGTGCAGGATCTGCCAACTGTATGATGTAGTCAAGACTACCCTTCCCTGGACAGTTCCCCCGATCCTTCTTCTGTCTGCACCCCTTGAACCAGGACAGGAAATGGACAGGATAGAGAACAACTCCACGGAGGATGCTGTGGACTCTCGGGGTCTCTCTCTGTGGGGTCCAATTCTCTGAGCACAGCAGAGCAGAATAGCTGCCCAGTCCAGCCCCAGGACTCTCAGCACTGGCTGAATCCTGATCTCTGGCCCAGCTCAGAACACTCAGACATCTCTCTCACCATCTCTGGGTCAAACAAAAATCTCAAGTTTGATTTGGGACTTGAACTTCAATCCCAGCTCTACAGCAGACACTGTGTGTGCTCTTTGGTCAGTAACCACCACGTATGACTCTCAGTTTCTTCATCTTTAAATGGGGCAGGGTAGTTAATTCACTTCCGAGGCTTTGGGAGAAAACTAAGTTAAATAATGTAGGCCAACCCTGGGGCATGGAGCCTGGGCCATGATGGGCAGTCTGAGAGTATTTGCTGGAGAACTGAAGGAGGGAAGGATCACGGCCTCCATTGTTCCAGTTAAACTTGGGGCCCCTGCACCAAATCACCCCTTCCCCTCTGAACTCTTCCAAGGCCCCTCCAGGCAGCCCAGGACTATTGGAACCCAAGTGATGCGAGGAGGTAAGAGCTTCCAGGCTCCACCTGCCACCTGAGAGCCAGGCTGAGAGCCCAGGGAGCGGCTGGGATTGAGGAGAAGGCTCAAAGGGAAACCAAGCTCTAGTAATGAAAGATCAGGAAAGGTAAGGCCCAAAATGGGGCTTTTTAAACCTGGAAGTCACATTAAGTAAAACAAAAGTGATCGAGGAGGGGATTTTTTTCCTTTCCTTCTCTTTTTTAAACCTTCCAGCCCCAATCAGCTTTTTACCTTTGCAGAATAAACCCATGTCTTTCTAGCTCCTATAAGGCCCATCAGACAGGGGGTGGGCCAAAGATTTGCTCACTGAGGGGAGCTGATACTCCCCAAGGGGGAAAAAAGGCGTGTGATTTACATGGCTTAATATACTCATTAAGGGTTTAATTGGAGTCACTTTGCCACTGATCCTCCAACAGTCCCCCTTTTCCCCCTTTTAATTAACAGGGTAACCTTTAGCTTCACGACGCATAAAGAAAGACGAGTATAAAAGAGGGAGCTCTATCTTAGTTCTCGACAAGATCCTGCCAGACAGCTTAAAACCCCAGTGGGATTCATGAGTTCTGGGGGTGTCTGTCTTTGGGGTATTAACATCCTCAGAAAAGAGGTTGTAGAGAGCTGAGTCAGCCAGGCCCGGTTTCCAATACTGGCTGTGTCATTCACTAGCTGTGATCTGGGGAAGGTGCTCAATCTCTCAGCCTCAGTTTCCTTCTCTGTAAAACAGGGACCATAATTGAATAGAAAGTCCACAGGGTTATTGTGAGGGTCAAAGAAGGGAAACATCTGCTGTGAACTTAGCACAGTACTTGGCACTCAGTAGTTAGTGCCCAAGGAAAGTTTGCACCAAAGTCACAAGATAAAGGATAAAAAGTTGCAGGGTAGCAAGAGCAAGGGGCTTCCCAAGCAGTAATAAATTATCATTTTCCCTTGACAGAGAAACACACAGTAAAAGTTTTTTTTTTAACTAAATAAAATAATTTTAGCAAAAATTATGTGGGGTGTCGACACAAAATTCCCTGTACATGATCGAGGATCAGAATATCTTAGCTGATGGGGTGGGGTTGTGGCTCAGCAGTAGAGCGTTCGCCTAGCACATGTGAAGCCCTGGGTTTGATCCTCAGCACCACGTAAAAATAAATAAATTAAGGTATTGTGTCCAACTGCAACTAAAAAATAAATATATATTTTTTTAAAAAATGTATCTTAGCTGCTTGCCACAGTCTCAACTGGTCGGGCACCGCCCCCCCCCTTTCCGACCTCCCTTCTTCCTGCCCCTTCCCTGCTTGCTTGTAACATGAAATATAAATAATTAATGTTATCCAATTACCCAAGCCAAAAATAAATAAAGCCTCAAGGATGTATTGGATTTCCACCCGAATCCACCGTCTGGAAGAAGATGCCTGCCATGTGCAGGTGTCTGCACCTCAAAAGCCATTTGTGATGGGGTGCTCAGTGGGTACCAGGGTTAGTTAAAGCTCGCTTCATTACGGTGGCATCGGGACAGATGGGAACTGGCGGCGCTGGGCTGTTTTCATAGGGAAATGTGCACAAAGTCCCAGGTCAGCGCGGTGATAAATGGTCTCACCGACAATTTGCTGGGAGCGTACATCTTGGGAGACTCCCGAGGTCATGAAATCTCTGCTGTTAAGCTACACAATTTTCTTTACTTATCAGTTCCAACCACATCGCAGACACATATTTGAACAATGAAACAAAGGACGGTACTCGCATTATTATTCCCCAGCCGAAGAACTGAGCGGTGCTAAGCCAGACAGTGCTGATTGGACAAAGCCTGGGACATACAAACCACGGACTGCGGAAGGGGAAGAAGGCTGGAGGTCGCTTTTTAAAGTAGCAAGTTGGAACGGGGGTGCACTCTCTAAAGGGCACAAGTCCCAACGCCCCTGTGGCTGGTCCTATCTATCATCCACACAGCCGTCAGAGGGATCTCCACAGTGCAACTCCTATGTCAGACTCCTTGGCATACCTAGAAACCCTCCATGCCTGATCCTGCCTTCACCACCTCACTCCTCTCCCACGGTTCCTTCTGTCTCTTCCACACTCTGGCTATACCTGCAGGACTCTGTTCATGCTCCACTCTGCCACCAACACTCTTCTCTACCTCTTCACCTGACTCGCTCCCCCTCATACTGAACATCTCAGCCAAGCATCCACTGTTCCCACCCCAGCGCCCTGCAGTCTTCCCTGATCACCATCCAGCTGGGATCTGGTGCTCCTCCTTGGACTCGCATGGCATAGCCCTGTTACCTGTCTCTAGATGTAGCTCCACTGGGTCAGGGACTGTCTTGTTTGTGGTATTTCTGGTGTCCCATACCATGCCCTGGGCAACGTAGATGCTCAAAATTGCTTATAAAATGATTGAGTAAATACGCAGAGAAAGAAACTTTGCACCTGCCGGAGGCGGCAGTCTTAAGAGGCCCCACGCACATCCTGCCAAATAGGGTCAGGACCCCCATCTCCTCCCCTGCCTTCATCCAAATGAGCATCCATCTGGCACTGGGAGACATAGATTAAGTGAGTTAGCAAAGTTTAAAAAACCATACAGGTCACCAGAATTGAAATCCCTGGAAGGAGTTGGGAAGTGACCCTGGAATAGGGAAGTGGAGGCAGGTATGGGATTTGGTGTGTGCACCAGAAGTTTGGGGCCAGAGGTATGGGAGAGTGCCAGAGGGTCAGGAGCAACAGGAGAAGAGGTGGTTCCAAGGAATTCCCTTAAACAGTCATGAACATATGCTGACACCTTCATGAGTGAGCTTTATGGGCCAGAACAAAGCAGAATCTCCTGGCTATCGGGAGGGGGCAGGGAGGCCTAGCTGCTCATTAAGGCAGAGGGGACAGTTTCCAAGAGAACAATAATCTTGGCTAACTGGAAAAAGGAAGCCTGGGTAAAGGGCAGGAGGAGGAGAATCCTGGTGATGTAGCTCCTTCTGGAGGGAATGGATGAATCCAGGGGGATACTCAGAGAAATATTGGGAAATGTCTGAGCAGGCAGCTTGGAGAAGAGAGCAGTGGCTCTGGTTCTATCTGCCCCATGACTTTAAGCAAGTCCCCTGCTGCCTTTGTCTTTCCCTTTCCTCTTTTGGAAAACACTCCCCTCCATAGTCTGTTAGCATCTTGCCATTCTTCAGGGGCCTTCCCCATGAATACACTTCCCACATCTCCTTGGTAGGGACCTCCACATAGCAGATGAGGAAACTGGGACCCCATCTAAGCTCACTTAGCTAATGAGTGGCTATGCTCAGATTGCAACCCAGGACAAGTCCAAAGTGTATGTTCCCTTGAGCTCAGGTGGCTCAAGTTCACCATGCTGCCCCACCAGCTGTCACCTGGAGGGAGAATGTAGAAGCCAAGTCAGTTCGGGTTGACCCCAGCAGTTGGTAAAACGTTCTACCTCTCCCTGCATCAGCAAGCTCCTGGTACCTCTTTTCTTGTATTTGTTACTTGGTACCCAGCATTCAATTACATTTCCCCTGCCCCACTGCATACTTTCTATACTCTGACCCAATGACCTTGTCTTGTTTACATAATGAGCAGTCCATACCAAGTTAATTATGGGTGATGACATTGTCATATGGCATCCCTTCTAGATAACACTTTGGCACTCCTAGAGGGCTCTTCTTGGCCACCCAATGCCTTCACTTGAAGGCCTAATAAAAGAAGAGAAAATGAGAGCACTCACTGTTCCTCAGAGTCCCTACTCTGTGCTGGACTCATGCATGGATATTACCAAGCAATTGCTACAGATCCCATTTTAAAGATGGAAGAACTGAGGCCTAGAAAGACTCATAACTCATCCAACATCATGGGTAGAAAGTGGCAGAGCAAGGATGCCACTCTAGGCCTGTCTGAATCTCAAACATGCCTCTTTGCTATCTTTCAACAGAGCTAGGTTTCCAAGCACCTGGTGGGTGTGGAGGGAGTTGGGTGTTTCTGGCAGTGTGCAGAGCAAGGGACTTCCAGGGCAAACAGACCTTCTGACAGTCTTCACGTCACTCCTTGTAAATGGAGTAATACAGCCCTGGCAGCCAAACCATCTCCACGGAGAAAAGCAGGAGCCACTACAGAAGGGAGGGGATCCTTTGTCAAGGAGGGGGCAGTAGGAGGTCCAGGTGGGGAAGAGGTAGGGGAGGGAGTGAGACCAATGTCAGAATTTGGGTAGAAAACAATCAGTATCCTGGCGGGCACCTCCCAAACATCTGCTTCTCTGTTTGTTTGGGGAACCTGGTGGTCTAAAACCAGCAGCTTTTGGTGCATTAGTCAGAGAGTATTTATTTCTCTTCTCTATCTAGAGCGTTCAGCAGCATCCTAGGCTTTTCTAGGACAGTTAATGCTACTTCTGTCTTCTGGAGACAAAGGACAAAATATTTACAAAGGACAAGTTGGCCACCCCTTGCCTCTCTCCTTGGTCCACATTCTTTGAGCACCTGGAACTCCAGGTCAGGAAACAGAGGCTCAGGCATGCTGCTTTGAAGACCAGACAGAATTCCATATTAAAACGTAAAGAGAGAAAAGAAGCCATTTCACCCTCTGTTCCATGATTCCCTGCTGAATAGGAGTGGGGGTTTAAAATTTAATCATGAATTCATTGGAAGGAAATAAATCATGGAGTAAATGTTTAAAGTGCAAAATTGCTGAGCTCTTGGGTTGTGATCACTTGATTTAGCATAAAATTAAGAGTTCATGTTTTCCAAGAGCAGAGACAGAGCCGCATTTAAAATTTGCTTAAATGACAGATGCCATTAATTTTTTAAAAATAATCTGATTTGCAATGCAGTCTACAACATAAAAATGTCTCACTGCTCTCAACTTGGGCTTGGAGCTGCAGAAGTTGGATCTATGGAAGCATCTGCAGAAAACTGGAGACTGATCCCTACTCTGCTTCACAGGCTTAGGCAGATGAATCCTGATCTTTTCCACCCATGACTCAATCTAGGAGGGGATGCTCTTGCCCTGCAAGGTGCTGTTGAGAGAAGTAGCCAATAATTAAGAAAACAGGTGTGTGTGCAATCAGCTTGCATCCCGGCCAAATTCAGGCCACTCTCCTCTTACCTGGGTGGGCTAGGAGCTCCTTACTCTGCTCTTTTCCCTTTAATAAACTCTAGCACCTTGCCCACCACATTGTGACCACATGGCTAATGATTATGATCCTTCTTCCTTGCCACCTCAGCCCAGCTCTTGTGGAATAAACCCAATCACCCAGCAGAGCTTATGCCATGACCCTGAACAATCAGGGCCCCAAACCTGAACTCAAGGTTTCTCTCCATGAGTCCTCATAAGGCCTGACCAAATGTGGGCACCCCTTTGTCTGATCTCCCTCACTCTCCCCTCTCCCACTGTCAAACAGGCCCAGCCTGCTCTACCTCATGACCATTTCTCTACAGTGAGAACCAGTGTCCCCTTAAAAGCCACCTAAGTGAGGGAGTCCTCACTTTGCTTAGGGTCTACATAAGTGTCACTTATCAGAGAGGCCTTCCCTGACCTCCCTACTCATCTAAAATCACACTCCTGCTTCTACCCACACACTTGGTATCCCTTTCTGTTGCTTTATGACTTCCCCCATAGTACTTATGGCCACCTGGTGCATGGTATCCACACCTGCTGTTGCTATTGGTTGTCTTCCCACACTAGTGAATATTAACAGGAAGAAATCAATTGAACAAATGGCATCCTGTTCTGTTTGTTGTTCCCAAAATATGTGTGCCACTGCCTGCCTTCCTGTATTTGAATTCGATGTTCCCTTTACGGGGAAACAAAGCTAGGCTGCAGCTCTTCTCCAGTGCCTCTTCTCTAGGAAATTCCATGTGTCCCCCCACCTCAGACCCTGACCTGGTGCAGGTGAGGGTTCTCTGCCACATCCTTTTATGGCACCAGAGTGTAATTATTGATGTGCTTTGCTATCTCCCCTGGAAGATCTGATCTTCACTCAGGAGGGTGCATTCGTTTTCCTATATATCCTAAGCAACCACCAAGGGCCTGGTGCATAGTAGGTGTGCCATGAATGTTTGCTGATTTAGCAAGTAAATGATCATTATGGCTGACATCTATTAAGCAGTTAGTAATTGTCTGCCATTATTCTAAGCATTTCATAGAGATTAACTCATCAGCCTTCCAAAAACCCTGTAAGGCAGGTGCTAACATAATCCCATACTTCAGAGGTGGAAATAAGTGCACAGAAACACACGTTGTCCCGAATTCACAGCACATGAGTGGCTCAGCTGGGACCTATACCCAGACCTGTAGTCTGGGCTCTCACTGCCATCCTCTATCGCCTTCATAAGGAATGAAGGAGAGAAAGTGTTGGATCTTAAGTCATATTTTCCTCATTTTCCTCTTCTGTCAATGATCCCTCTGTTAGTCTTACTCTCTCCTGTTCCATATAAGCGCTTATATATTCAATTAACAAGTAGTTTTGAAAACCTCCAATGTGCTGTGGGACAGATACTACACAATTGCATGGGTACACATGGACAATCACAACAAAGACTATCCACACCAGGATCCTATAATGGCCTATTGATTGCCCACTGTGTGCCAGGAGCTGTCCTAGGTACTGGGGATAAAGCAGTATTTATGTGTCCTCAAATGTACCAAAACTAAAGAGGAAACAAACATTCAAGATCAGTTCAAAGTAACATAAATTGCATTATAAATGTAATGACAAGGAAGGAACCAGTGAAGGAAATACTCAAAAGGCCACGAGAGCATACAGCGGAGGGCCTTGATCTAGACAGCCAATGGCAGGACGGTACGGAGCACTTGATCTGTTTCAAAGCACCCGTCTCTGCATGGATCAGTTCATTGTGCATAACCACCACATGTAGTGGGCACTATTAGCCTCATCTTATGCATGAGGAAATGAATTAGACCCACAGAAAGGTCAAACCTGTCCAAGGTCAAGCCTAGTAAGCAAATCTAGATTTAAGCCAATATAGCCTGGGAGCCTGCACTGCCCAGCACCCAGCTAGCACCTTCCTATCATCTAGAAAGAGATATTGGAAGCTGAGTGACCCTAAGAGGGCCACCACCTCTTTGGACTTGACAATCTTGTTTGAGAAATTGAGACTCCTGGACTAGCTTAGCAATTAACATGCTTGCACTGGGAGCAAAAGACCCTGGCAAATAGCGTGTGTGTGTGGATATGGCCACAGGTTTCTTCATTGTGGTCCGGCAATTTAAATTTTCTAAGTGGTCTGTGGCTCCTAAAATGTTCAGTAAATCCTTCCTTCTGGAATTCAGGGTTCCATGAAATGTACCAACAAACAGCATGCATACTTTTTTACGGAGTATACGGTGGTCATGCTCAGAACACCAATGTAAGCCTCTATGTAGAGGGTGAATTCTGAGTGGATCTTAAGTGATTTCCCTGCATCTTTGGGATTGCCCTTTGATTTGCGATCTCCCTTCAGTGGCTACATTCCAGATACTGGCGATCCAAACAGCCCTCTCTGGCCCTCATGTCATTAAGGCCAAATAAAGCTGAACTGCACAGTTGTGATTTCATAAATGTGCCCAGTAAATCTGACCGTAAAACATTTTATTAGGTGGGAAATGCCATTCATAAGTTATTTATCTGCCCATCAAAACATGAATAAAACAACTTCATTTTACACGATACAGTTTGAGTCCATGGCTGCTGGCATGGTCAGTAGGATTCAGTTTTATCTTTATATTCTACGTTAATATCCCAAAGAAAAATAAATCTGACTGCTCAGTGCTTGAGTCTTAAGTCACTTAACATTATAAGCATCTTTCAATAATGCATTAACATATAAAATATATTCTTAAAGACAAACAGAAAGAATGAATATTTTATGGGCTACATCCCACAAATGTCTTCGGGAGCCTGGATAGCATTGATTGTTTCCTAAATCCATTAGGCTCTATTTTGATCTCCAATGGCTGGAGACAGTCTGCTGTGTGGTAGGAGTTATTTTGGCAGCACCATAATTTAGAGGTGGCCCACGTTTTGATGACCTTCAGCTTCTGACGCTGAGCACTAAAGAAGCTCTAATAAGAAGATGTGGCTCCTGGCTCACCCCTGCCCGTGGCCATGATTACATACTAGCCGGTCACATTAGAACTGCTCTTCTCTGATGAAAGCTGAATTAATCAGGTTCATACTGGTCCAACCAGCCTCCACAAAGGTCAAGGTGATGATGATGATTATAATAGTGGCAGCTCTCATTTACGCAATGGATAATGTGCATCCTACATCACCCCAGGGAGCACCGTTCACATCATGGGCTGGGAAATCATGATGTGCCCTGAGGGAGGGGCACCTTTTTTCTACTTCTAATTCTCACAGAGGCACTATGTAAGCTGACAGCCTCATCTTCCAATCACAATCCCCCACCCTACATTTGAAGGAATGAATTTAGGAAGGTTAGTGACTTACCTATAGCCACACAGTAGCCAAGGTAGATGGTGACAGCCCAACCCAGCCCACCTGGCTTCAAATCCAGTGCTGTTTCTTCACACAGTGCTGGATGACATACAAACTGGCCAAGAAGAAGGACCAATATGACTTCAGAACACCAAAGGAAGATACCAGCTGGAGCAGATGGGAAAGCCGAGACAGGCTTCCTTTTCACCCAGAGAGAACCTTCAGAGCTAGCAAAGCCCCTCACAAGAGGCTCCATCTAGAACATGGCAGGGAAGGCACCCTACCTGTTGATGAAGATAACTGATGTCTCTCTTCCTCAGGACTCTTACATGTCATGGTCCATCAATTCTCCAAAGCTCTTAGTGAATTAAACCCCGGCCTATGAGGTGTGTCTCTACTATAGGGAGGGCCTCAGACTCTTCTCTGCCCACCTCTCCAGACACATTTTCCTACTTACTCCAGTTCTCCCAATACCTCGCAAGACCTGCCCACTCTGAAATGCACCTGGCCCTTTATAGTATGGACTGTTACCTCCTTCTCATGCTCTCACCACCTCCTCCCAGTCCTTCTCTCACCATGAATATCTCCTACTGAGTCTTCAGGGTGAGCTGAAGTGTCACCCCCTCTAGCAGTTCTTTCCCACCAGCCCTTCAGGCTGAGCACAGGCTTTGGTGTTCCCACAGCTCTTCACCCTCCCACCATAGAACTGCAACCCCATCTTATCGTGAATGTCTGTTATGTCTCAAACAACCCTGCAGGGCTGTAAGTTTTGAATGTTTCCTTATTGTGGTAAGACCACTTAACACTAGGTTTGTCCTCTTAACAAACACTAAAGTGTATAATATGGTACCGTTGAACTGTGGGCACAATGCTCAGCAGATCTCTAAAAAAGAAGGAAATTCTGCAAAATGGGGCCACGTGGATGAACCTTGAGGATATAGTACCAAGCGAAATAAGCCAGACACAGAAGGACAAATCCTGAATGTTCCACCCATCTGTGGTATATAAAATAGGCAAATGTATACAAGCAAAGAGTGGAGGTGGAGTGGGCGCTCAAGAACATCTTGTTACATTCTCTGGTGTAGCTGCTCAGGGTTCCTGTTGACTGAATGAATGAGCTCCAAGTGAAAGTGATTTCCCGTCAGCTCCCTTGTCTCTGGACAACTCAGAACTGAACAGAGGCTGCCCCTCTCAAAGCCATTCTATCCATAGGTAGCCCATCTTCTGGGTGCAGTGCAGACCACATGTCACCTTCTAAATTTTCCTCCTCCCTCAGACTATCTCACACCATGGGGCTCATAAACCTCTGTCATATATGCAGACTTACATGTCCGAATGGATCAAGGAATTTGTCATGGGAGAGGAATAGACTTAGCAGGTTGGAGGCACATACACACGTTCCCAGTGTGTGCTCTTTAACTTTTCTAAGAAGTCCCACCTTTCCTCACAAGAGGAATGCAAATAGAACCAACCAACATCAACTGAGTAAATTCTTATAATGTCTCTAGGAGTACAGAGAAAGTGTGCCCATTTTGCAGAAGAAAAATTGAGGCCCAGAGTTGTGAAGAAACTGGCTTACAGTCAACTAGCAGCAGATTTGGGATTTGAGCCCAAACCAGGTCTCTTCTTTCTACAACACCAGGCCACTCTCTGAGCTAAAGCAAAAATATAGTCTCTAACTTACATGTTCGGTTGGAAGTCAAAATAATTCAGTTTCCAGTAGCAAAGAACCACCAAAGAAGTAGTTTGACCCCCAGAAACATCACCAGGCTTTGTGAAGTCTCTTTATGCCACAAGTAGACCTCTAACTTAGATTCAAAACTGAAAGATGCCCATATGTTCTTGGTTTGCAATTCAAAATTTAGAGGTTCTCAGCCCTTTCCTGAATTCATAAGCAAAACTTTTTTTTTTTTAATATTAACTATACACTGGCTTAAGAAGGCTGCTTGCCAGCTAAAATGCAGTGCTGATTCCTCCCTGCCAAAAGACCAGTGGGGCCCCCTGTAGGCCCACTGGGGACATTTTCTGGGGCCAGCACTCTGCAGCTCTGGACCGGCTATGATGAGACCTTGAGGTGAGCCCTCGGGCACAGCTGCAGAAAGAGTTGAAAGTTAGGAGGCCTGAAAAAAAATGAAGGAGGCAGAGGATGGCAAGAAACGGTATCTTTTTCTAATGTCAGTCACACCGAGGCCCACCTCCTGCTTGTCCTCCTGCCTCACCAGCCCTTTTCTCTCATGACCACCCCCAGGCCTCTGTCCCTGCTGATGCTCTCATCTTCTTGACATTTTGGGATGACATGTTGCAGTGAGTGTACCAGAGAACAGACTTTGCATCTCTTTTCCATTTCCTAATGTCACGGATTAACATACAGTCTATACTCCGACGACTTGCAAAAGTATACATCAGGCCTGGGCCTTTCCTCTGAACCTCAGACTCACATATCTAAATGCCTACTCAGTGTCTCCATGTGGCTGTCTAAAAGCATCTTGCCCTTAGTGTGTCCAGACCCAGGCTCCACAGGCTCTTCTCCCCACACCTGCTGCTTCCACTATTTTCTCTGACTTATTAAATACCAATTCCATTTCCCCACTTGTTCACTTATAAACTTATAGTCGTTAGCTCCTTGCCTTCTTGCATAATCCAGGACTCATCCATCAATGAACCGTGTATATTCTATTTTGTGTATTCAATCTATATCCAGAATGGAACCCCTTCTCCACGTCCATGGCCACAGTTGTTTAAGACACCCACCTTGCTAGGGGATCTGTCCCTACACTTCCCTATTACCTTATTCCATGGCTTCTGTCCTTACACCATCTTACCAGGCTCCACAGTGCAGCCCAAGTGTGTGCTTTAAAATACTAGTTGGATCTTGTCTTTCTTCTCTTCAAACCTTTATTGGCTTTTCATTTAACTCACGGCAAATACAGAGGCCTTATGGTTATCTCCAAGGCCTCTGGCACTCATTCTCTTCCCTGCTCCAACTCCTGCCACACTGGGCTCCTTGCTATTCCTGAAAAATGCCAAACACAGTCTTATCATAAATCCTCTGCACTTGCTATACTTCCTCTTCTGGGCACCCTCATGTCTCATGACCACCCCCTCTGCTGATATGCGACCCTATCAGCAGAGCCCTCCCTGACTGGCCTGTGGAACACACCAGCCCTGTCAGTCACCATGTTTCCATTTTTGCATTTCAGTTGGTCTACATCTGTCAGACATGCTGCATGTTTAACTCCTTTTCTTATTTTGATTGTCCTCTCCCTTACTAGAGTACTGACTCCACTCAGGATCAGACTTGGCTTGTCCATCAGTGCAGTCTCAGCGCCTAAAACAGTGTCGTGTACACTAAGTGGTTTTCTGATGAGTGAGTGGATGTATGAATCAGGAGAAATGCTCAGAGCCCAGGAAACCAACCAGCAACCTAGCCCAATGAGCTTTAGAAACACACAACAGACCACTCTCACAGCCCAGCCTGTCCTTTGCCTTCTGCCATTAGAGAGTGGAAAGAATCTGGTCCCTTTCCTGGAGGGGAGTCTTAAGTGGTTGGGTATGTGTCCTTGAGAATGAATCTCCAGTTTTGTCACAGAGCTCTCTTCTGGTGAGTTCCGTTTGTGAAGAGTGAAATGCTGTCATGTGTGTCCTTTGGGTACTTGTCACCCATGAGGCCCAAAGATCTCATTGATGGCAAATAGGGGAAGAAATAACCTCTTCTCCCCATTGCTCTAACATTTCCTCTAAGGGAAAGCCCACCCATGCCAGCCAACCAAGACAAAGCGGGCTGTGGGACCCATCTCTGTGTGGGTGCTGGCCTCCACGTTCAGTAGACAGAGGAATGGGAAGAACAACAGAGAAAGGAAAGTGAGGTAGGATGGAGACACAGGAAAAGGTGGTCTCCTCCCCCAATCTCCTGAATGTACTGCTGCCACTGGACTCCTCCAAACATGCACTTGCCTTTCTCCAACACACCCTGCTGGTAACAGGCATGGTACCTGCTCATCCTGGCCTCAGAAACCTGCCTCAGCACAGACTGATCTCCTAAATCTGGATGCAGGAACCTGTCATTCAAGAGCCTGAACCTGCTACTGAGAACCATTCATAGAATCTCTTTTATTAAAATGGAAATGGCTTTCACAGAGGCTATATACAAATTGAGGGTGTTCTCTGTGTCCTGACTTCTGGCCTGGGGCATCTCTGGGGCCAGGAGAGGAAATATTCCATGGGTGGTATAGGGTTAGCTCATTTTAGGGCCAAGAAGAGCTGGTTCCAGTCTCGGACCTGGGAATTTTAACCTCCCTAAGCCTCAGTTTCCTTACCATCAATGGAATCTTGATCACAGCACCTACAATTTAGGATGGATGAATTAATTATGCACATAAAACACTTAGCAGAGGGCTGCTATCTTGGCAGCACAGGGAGGACACAGGGGGGTCCCTGAGAACATCAGCCAACCTCCGTCATACTGAAGGCTATGGGCTCTGAGGGCAGGAGCCTTGTCATGTCCCTCTGTGTCCCCTGTCTACTCCAGTTAACCTGCAGAGAGCAAGCTCTTCAGTGAGGATTTGCTGAGCTGTATCAAATTGCAGAAGACCTGAAATGAGGGGTAAATCCAACCTCAGAGACATGCAAGAGAGAAGGAAGCCACTGTATTACTGCCAGGGACATTACCATTCTGGTAATGTCAGAGCTGAAATAACAGGCTGCTGACTGTCTCTCCAGGTTGGAATCTGACTTTTGAAGGTGGCAGGGGGTGCAGCATGGGGAGAGGGAGTTCTGATTTTTTTTTTTTATCTTGCAAAATTCATCACAGACACTCAGCCTAAGACACAGGGGAAAACAGAACTGTGTTTTGACTTCTAATTTATCTTCTTAATATCCACTTTCTCCTGCCCTGGAACACAGCCAACAAGTCTCAAAGATCACATTTCACCAGCGACCTTGAAAGTGTGATTCAACATCTCTTTTTGCAGTAATAAGATCTTTTAACCGAAAGTGACCATTTTATGAGGCTGATACATTACAAAAGAGCCAATAGGCAAACTGAAGCCCTGGGTTATTAAAGCCCTGGGAAAAATCAATGAGCTCTGAAGCCAGCAACTTAAGCAACAGTGACCCAGAGTTCAGGAAAGGTGTTTGCCAGGGACGGAGGCTGCATCCAAGTGCTGTTCACCCACCGACTAGGAGCATGCCTTGGGGGAAAGGGGACCCAAATCCTCAGAGGGGGGATTTCACATAACTCTGACTAGCAGGGTACCCCTTAATTCCACACTGTAGATCTGGCCAGAATTCAAGATCTGGGTAAGAATTCAAGATATGGATAAAAATTGAGAATTAGAAGCCAAAAATGGAAGCCAGGGAGGACACCCTGAAGGATGGAAGATGGAGACAGGGATAAGGCAGAAGACGGGAGGATGGCATGTAGAGAGAGTTCAGTGTAAGGTGTTAAGGAGGGCTGACAGGCCTCATGGGTGCTCCTTGTAGAAGAAGCATGGTGCCTGAGAAAGCCAGCCATGTTTGAAGGGACAGGGTCAGGTTGACAGAAGGGGAAGCCAGCAGTGCCATCTCCTAGGCTGGCTTCTCCCAGAGCAGCCCTCTAGGCATTTTGGAGCTCCCGAGCACCAGGGATACTGTAGGCTTCTCCTGCACAACACCAGCAGGACGTTGCCAAGGAGGTGGGGACATGCACACACCCCTTTGTAGTTACTAGCTCTAAACCCATTATTATGGTTTGATATGAGATCTCTCCCCAAATCTCCTTTGTTAATGTAAGAATGTTGAGAGGTAAAATGACTAGATGACGAGTGCTGTAACCTAACCAGTGGATTAACCCATTTGATGGATCACTAATTTGAAAGGGCTACTGTACTGGGTGGTAACTGTAGGCAGGTGGGGTGTGGCTGGAGGAGGTGAGGCATTGGGGATTATATCCACCTGGCTCCTCCTCCTGGCTCTGTTTCTCTCTGCTACCTTGTGTCCAAGTGAGCAGCTTTCCTCCACCACACCCTTCCACCACAATGTAATGCCTCACCTTATCCCCAGAGCATGCAGTCAGCCAACCATGGACTGAACCTCTGGAACTGTGAGCCAAATTAAATCTTTCCTCCTCTAAGTTGTTCTTGTCAGGTATTTTGACTACAGTGATGAAAATAAATAAACCTATAATAAATAAATAATAAACTAATAAACCCATTTCAGAGGCACTGATGATAACCTTTCTCCCCTTCTTTATTCCTTTTTCATATCCCATTGCAGGCCAGGTGGAGAATCAGAGCTGCATGGGACCAGGCTTAACAACTAAACTATATTGTTTAGTCCTCCCATTTTACAGATGAGAAAACTAAGGCCCAGAGTGGAGATGTACCTGGTGCAGTCATATGGCAAAAGAGCAGCAAGGTTCTGGCTAGACATCAAGTCTCTTGACCTGATCTTTCCTCTGTGACACATAGTTCAGAGGCAATTTTAATTCAAGTTGCAATTTCATCATATTTTTTATTATATAATCCAAACTTGCTTATTATAAAATATTCAAGTATATATACAAAAATAAAAAAATGTGGAGATGATGTGCTCCCTCCCCCCATTCACCCACAAACACATACACATCAGAAGTAAGCACTCCAACAGTTTAGCATGTGGGGGTCAGGAGTTTGCCGTCCCATTTCAGGAGGCAGGTAAGAGGTAGTACTCCCAACACACACACACACACACACACACACACACACACACACACACTCCCCCTCTCTACAATACCCCAGGAAGTGGTCACTCAGTCTTGATGTGCACCTCTAGGAAGACAGAGATCCCAACAAGTAATGGAGTCCCCAGGCCACCCACTAACCGCACATGTCAGACGATCCTCCCTGTCAAAGATAACCAGGAAACACATTGCAAAGAGCCCACTGAGAACCAGCCAGCACAAGGCGGAGACCTCCCCACCGGGTGAGATGCGAGCCTCCTTCTGGGGATCCAGCAGACTTCCTGGATCCCACTGTGTGGTCAAGGTGAGCCTGGATGAGAACAAGGCCTGGCTAGGTGTTCTGAATGATGTGGAATTTCTTCACAGAGAATGCACAGCGCAAAGACATCCTTACTGGTGGTAAGCTGGTGATACATCGTACACTGACCCAGTTCAGACCTAATTCCTGGTCTCCTACATCTCACATGCCCCCACCACATGGGTTTAAATACTGCCCCTCACTTCCTATCCAGGTGGTCTTGGGTAAAAGCATAAACAATTCCTCTGTCCAGTGCTCAGCATATATAAAGTGCTCAAATGTTAGCTAGTGGTATGGGTAGGAGCTTAAAAAACACAAGTTGCTATACTGATGAGGACACCCTCTTTCCCTTGTACTGTCCAAACTGCTCAGATTGGTTTTTTATAACAACCAATTATCATTTCTTAGAAACAACTCGGGCAGGACTCCAGGTAATTAACATGCATCATCCCTGTTAATCCCCATGACATCCCAGGAGGAAGGCACTACTAACCCATTGTACAGATGAAGAAACTCACAATTCCTGCCTGAGGCTACACAAACCCTCCCAGATTAAACCTTGTGGGGACCTACAGGGCTGACTCTGGTAGGAAATGAGATTCAGTTCTGTCACAGGAGTACCAAGGGGTGAAGGGAAGAGGAGGGGCAGAACAAAGGAACAGGGGCCATAAGGTAGAGAGACAGAAGAGGGCCAGCACCAAGGACAGGGACTGGTGTGTTAGGATTGCCTCCAAATGACATCAGAAGCCTGCAGTGGCTCAGAGGTTGGCCCTTTTCCTCCCTGAAAGGTTTCCCTTTCCCCTGAGCACAGGGTTGGGAGACGTCAGCCACCTGCCCCACAAATCAATGACTGCCCTTCATACTCCTACAAAGACAGTGCCCCTTTGGTCAGGCCATGCGAAGACCCACCTGGCTCTGAGCAAAGGTGGAGCTAGAGGCTGCTGCAGAGCAGTAGCCTCAACCCTTGCTATGCCTTGAACATCCTCACCAAAGTTCATATGGAAATTTAATCCTGCCAGGTGCAGTTGTACATGGCTGTAATCCCAGCAACTCAGGAAGGTGAGGCAGGGAGGATGGCAAGTTCAAGGCCAGCCTCAGCAACTTAGGCCCCAACTTGGAGAGACCCTGTCTCAAAATTTAAAATAAAATTAAAAAGGGCTGGGGATATAGCTCAGTGTTAAAGCACCCCTGGATTCAGCTCAATTCCCAGTAAAAAAACAAAGAGGAAGAAAGAAGCTGGAAGCAGAGGTGTACACCTGTAATCCCAGTGGCTCTGGAGGCTGAGACAGGAGAATCGCAAGTTCAAAGCCATCCTCAGCAATGGTGAGGCACTAAGCAACTCAGTGAGACCCTGTCTCTAAATAAAATAGGGATGGGGATGTGGCTCAGTGGTCAAGGGACCCTGAGTTCAATCCCCGGTACCCCAAAAGAAAATAAAGAGGGGGGAAGGAGAGAGGGAGAGAGAGAGGTAGGGAGGGAGAGGAAAGAAATACAAAGAGAAAGAGAGATGGGGAAGAGAGAGAAAGAGGGAGAAAGGAAGGAAGGAAGGAAGGAAGGAAGGAAGGAAGGAAGGAAGGAAGGAAGGAAGGAAGGAAATTAGTCACCATTGTAAGATACTAAGAGGAAGGTGGAAATTCAATCTGACTATGGTATTTGGAGGTAAGACATTTGGGAAGCAATTGACATTAAATGAGGCCACAAGAGTGGGGCCTAATCTGATGGGACTATAGTTTATAAGAAGAGGAGAGACCAGAGCTAGGACTCACCATGAGTTCCCTGCCTTACCTTGAGATTCTGTGACTCCACAGAGTCCCTACTAGCAAGAAGGCCCTCACCACCCGCAGCCCTCAACTTTCGACTTCCCAGCAGGACTATAAGCAGTAAGTTTCTTTATAAGTTACTGTGGTATTCAGTTACAGCAACAGAAAATGGACTGAAGACAATCATGTCTGGGTGCTCACCACAGACCCAACTCTCCTGGGAGTGGTTTTGTCAGAAACGAGGGTCCTCTCTGCATCCCCTGCTCCCTGCAGAGGAGGCCCTCAGTAGACACACACCCAACTGCACTGAGTAACTGAAGAGGAAGGAGGGATGAGTGCTGTCCAAGGTAGCCGAGGTGTGCCTGCCTGCGCTTCCTCCCCCCTATGAAGGCCAGTTCGCCCACGCGCAGGCATGTTCCTGCGGCCAGGCACACACGTGCCCACTCGGGGGCAGACCTGGTCTCACATATGCACAGCCAGGCAGACAGGCACCTGCTCACTGGGGTGTCCATGGGAACACAGCTTCACTCCTCCTCGCTGATCCCAAAGCACAGCACCAGAAGATTTCAGGGTACTGTGTGAACCCTAAGATAAAACAATGTCCACACCCAGAGTTTCATTAGAACCAGCTTCTGCTTCTTTTCCATTTCACAGATTTTAAAAGACCTCTCTCTAGCAAGCAAATCTTGGCAGTTTGGTGGATTCCTGGATTTCCTTTGCAGAATTGAGGAGTGCTCAAAGCACGCACATGCGTACACATGCACACATGTATCTAAGCTCTGGGTGGTGTGGTACCTGCCATTTGTCCCACCTCCTAGCAAGGGCTTAATCACAGCCATAGTGGCCCTTCAGGCCCTCAGGCCTCCCAATGCTGGGCTGGGCTGTTCCCTCTGTTGGGGACACTCTTCTCTCCTCTTTCACTCATTAAGTCCTACTCTGCTTAAAGATGGCAGAAGGCAAGAGACTTATCTCCCCTCCAATGTCACCAGGCCTCTGAAAGGAAGGGGATGGATCTGTTTTAAAGCTACAGATCAGCCCAATTTGCTCATCCGTGAGCCCCTATGAATACTATTATTGCTGGAACAAGGCTCTAGGCTCTAAGAGGTGAGGAGTTGTGCTACTAATGCTTACCACAGTTTAGCCTAGTGCCTGGGACAGACTAGGTACTCCAGAAAATACAGCATGAAGGAATAAAGGAAAGAAGGAATAAATGCCCAGGAGCCCTGGACGCAGTCAATCCAAACAGTTATTCTTTAGAGTCATGGTTTTCTTTTTAAATCAAAGGTTTTTCTTTCCCACTATAAAAGCATTCTCTATACCTTAAAGCAAAATAGAAAATAGAAAATACACACTTTCCCAGTGCCCAGAGTGACCCCAAACAGTAAAATCACGAGGCACCAATGCCGAAGCACCCAGAAGGCCAAGGCGACTGAATCACTCCTGGCTGTGATGGGTCAGGGGTCACGCTGGCTGATGGGGAGTGTCACTTTCAGAAGAGGCCCAGGATGGAGCCTCTGACCTCCTGCTCCCTTCCTTCTCCCCAGGAAAGCAGGGCTTCATCTGTTGCTGTCTCTGAAAACAGTCTGGTCCCCAGTCTAAATGGAAAGAGGAGCACCTGAGAGAACACTTTGAAACACGAGACTGGAATGGAAAAATATTTTTAAAATTATGAATTCTTCTTTTAAAGAGGAAATAATAATATGAAGCAAAAAGGCCCTAGATTCAGTCCATTTTAAATTTAAAGCAAGCAAATTGCTACTGGGAAAGAAATAACCAGGCGTGAAAGGGAGAGAGAAGGAAAGAAAATCCAGATTAATAAGCCTGGAGGCATGGGCCAATTACATTGTCTTCTTCCTCAGATTTTTGTGTACAAAAGGTACTTTTCATTTCGGGGAGGAGGAATACATTTTAATGTGACAGCTGATATGATTCCTATTGCAAAATTAAAACACATTTTGTCAGATTTTTTTCTATATTTTATTGACACACATAGGATTTCATACCACAGAGATCCTCATGTTTTATAAGCCCCGTAAACAGACAAAGGGATCCGTAACTTCCCTCTAAATCAATGGAGCACAGCGAAAGGAAGGGGATGGCTCTGTTTTAAAGCTACAGATCAGCCCAATTTCATCCACAGCTGCAGGGGAGGACAGAAGCACCCGGAGACAAGCAGGGGAACTTTAGAGGCCTCCCAAGGTACAAGGGGACTGGGGCTTGGAGCGGAGATATGATATGCAGGGAGGCCTATCTGGTGTCTCTATTTGAGTCCTCTGGACAATGACCTGAGAAGAATGAACCTATGGGTCTTCCTGTGTCAGGCCCCTGGCAGGGTGAGCAGCACAAAGCAAAATATCACAGTCCCAGGGAGGGAGGGAGGGTTGGTCCATGGTTACTAGGTGAGGAGCAAGAAGCTCTTGCACGGGAGGGTGACTATAGATAACAATAGGGAACCGTACACTTCAAAAAGAAGAAAGGAGCCTTAAAGTTTTCACCATAAAGAAACGATAAACCAACCTACATGAATGGATAAAGAAAAAGTGGTGCATATACACAATGAAATATTACTCAGCCTTAAAGAAGAATGATACTATGGCATTTGCAGGTAAATGGATGGAACTAGGGAATATCACGCTAAGTGAAATAAATCAATCCCTCCAAAAAAGCAAAGGCCAAATATTTTCTCTGATAAGCGGATGCTGATCCATAGTAGGGGGTGGGTGGTTAGGGAAGAATGAAGGAACTTTGGATTGTGAAGAAGGAAATGAGGGGAGGGGAGAGGCTGTGGGGAAGGGAAGGACGGTAGTGTGACTACTAGTGTGACTCTGCACCCAGGTACAGCCAGAGGAATGAAAACTTGTGTTCCATTTGTGTACAACGTGTCAAAATGCATTGGACTGTCATGTATAACTAATTAGAACAAATTTAAAAATTTTTTAAAGGAAATGATAAATGCTGGAGAACATGGATATGCTTACCCTTATTTACACATTACACAATGTATACATGTATTGAAACATCACATAACATCCCATTAATTGACATACTTTTAATGTTTTTATAAGTATCAGTTAAAAATTGAACTTCAATGGAAAAAAAAACAAACAAAATTTTCAAAGTGCAAAGAGGGTTAGACATCCCGGGACAGGGGAGCTTTTGGCTGTAGAGGTTAGATCATCAATCCAGCCCACATCCTTTTCCTACAATGTGTGGGATGGCATATTTCACACAGGGCAGTGTGCTGACAGTACTGAGTGACATCAGGGCCATGTGCTAGCCTCTAGAGGAGCCACAGGGAGGCCCCAAAGCAACAGTTTCAGATCTCTGCCTGGAACTCAGGGAACCTGAGTGAGCCACGTGACCTCTCAGAGCCTTGGACCCTTCGATTGCAAACTGGAATCTAGCATACTTCCTGAGATTGGCCTTGTTATCCATTTGTGCTGGGCCTGGTGCCTGGTTTTAACTGCAAGGTCACACTTGATCCTCAGCGGAATCCTGGCAAGGAAAGACCTGTGCAGTGATTTTAAGCATGGCTGCAAATTATTCACCACTTCTTGCATCAAAAGGTGGAACCTAATTCCCCTCTCCTTTATGTGGACCAGCCTTCTAGGTAACAGAGGTGATGTTGAGTGACTTTTTCAGCTTGGTCAGCAGAAGCAGTACATCTTCTTCCTGCCCCTGCCCTGGATGAACATTCTTGGATCAAGCCCCCACATTGTGAGGAAGCCCAGGTTGCAGGGAGAGGCCACAGGTAGTCTAGCCAGAGCCCCAGCTGACCACCAACTGATAACTGACCAGCACTGACTCCCAGAGAGGGAGTGAGTGAATCTTCAGATGTTTCCAGTTTCCAGTCACTCCAGTGGATGCTAAAAAGAGCAAAAAAAAAAAAAAAAAAAAACCTACCCCTGCTGAACCCTGCTTGAATTGTAGGTTTCCAGAATAATTGCTGTCATAGCTGTAAGTTACTATGTAGGGGTGGTTTGTTATGCAGCAATAGAGTCCTAGAACAAACTATTGTGATACCCATTTTGCAGACGAGAAAATTTGTCTCATACACCTTACAATTTGCACAGTCAGGATTCAAATCCAGCCAGCAAAGGTAAACCCATAACCACCCTCCCACACTGCCTTCCCAGCCTGGTTCCACATCATGGAACCAAAAATTTATACACATGCAGTCTGGTTAATCCTCAGTTACTAGAAAACACCTATTATAACTCTCCATTCTCTTGCATTCTAGTCATGAATTTCATGAATTCCCTCCTTTACTCATTACTTTTTAGCTTGATTTAAGTATTATTTTCTCACGGAGAACAACATTAAAAATACACACATAGCCAGGAGACCTTTTAACCTCCTGTGGGTTTCTCCTGTGGGCTGAGCTGATGCAGGGGGATCATGTGGGAAGAACTATCATTAGCATCTTCTACATGTACAGCACTGTGCTGAGAATTTGTCACTTGTTATTCTAGAAGTGTAGAGGAAGAATAAACTTAAAAATCACAGTTGTGATTTAACTTCAAGGTCTGTTACAAGATACAGAAAATCCTCCTTCCCCACCAGCTCCTTCCGCTCCCCCCACAACCCCCCTCCCTGCCCTGCACACCTCCAATAGGCAATAAAATAGCTATTACTTTCTGACTGTGATGCCATTAGCAACATCCAAGTTCAAAATCGTACCCCACTGTTCCTGCTACTTACAGGCACACGTGGACAGCAAATGCCTTGCTCAGCCCACTATCCTCCTCAAGTGCAAGAGCCTGTTAATATCATTCATAAAGTTTTGAATACCTGACCTCCCTTGAAATTCAGAATGTCTAGGTTCACTGAGGATTGAACTCAAGACTAGGGATGGAGCCACACTTGAGAATGATAAACCAGGCTGAGGGCTTTGGGATTCGGTGGGAAGGCAGCTGGGAAGGAACCGAGGTGACACATTGAGAAAGAACTGACACAGCACTGAGGGAGGGCAAGGGGACAAGCCAGAGACAGCTGGGAGGGGGCTCAGACAGGCTAATGACTTAGCCCTTTGCCTCTCAGCATCTTCATTCCAAAGATGGAGATGACCCTGAAGTAACCCTGAGAACTTGGGAGGAATGGTGTTACCATTCGCCTCACAGGATCCATTAAAACTTTGCATTTAAGAACGACAGACAGTGCCCGGCACGTAGTTACTGCACAACACATAGCAGCTGTTTCTAAAAGCTCACCAAGCTCTTTCCCACCTCAGGGCCTCTTTCCCGATCTCTCAGCTCCTTCTCAGTATGCAGGTTCTCTCCGAGGTCAAGTACCTAGAGAAGCCTTCCCCACCACTGCCCACCCTCGCCACCTTCCCCCACCCCACATTTAGGTTCCTCATAGCAGGCACACCAAGGCTTGCTCATTAACCCCCAGTTATGACCTAATCCATCAGCCCATTCTCCCTAGTCCCTGACGTCAGGGTTTATTCTTTCCTTCCAGCCCCAACTGAAACTTTATGATTTATTTCTTTGTTTTACTTGCTTATTGCTTTTATGCCTAGGCTTTGTCTATCCTGAATTGCCCCGAATTCCCAGGGTTTGCATATAGTTGGAGCTCAGTGCATGTTTGCAAAAGGACTAAATTCAGACTGATTATTATTTTGCATTCAAAAAAGCACAGTTAGGCAGTTTTTCACTGAAGATCAAAAATGGAGGCAGGTTTAAGGTGAGTTCTTGCTTCTAGAAACTCAGAGACAGAAAACTGTGGTCCCAGGTCTGATCATCATGAAAGGCTTTGGAGAGAGGGAAGGAAAGGGAGTCCAGAATCATCACAGCATCTGGCCACTGAAACCTACACAGCTGGGCCCACAATAAACTGGTGACCAAGGGGAAAATTCTGGAAGGGACATGGAACCCTAGATTATCATTTAATCGGGACACGGGTAAACCTTCCCACAGATTTTTGAGCCAGTACAAACAACTGCTCCCTGGAATATTGCACAAATTGTATAAATTACAAAACTCTGTCCAAAGGACAAATATCACATGGCCAGGGTCACAGAGCAGCCTGGTCCAGGGAGGAGGGGGGAAAAGGATTCTACCTCTGATCCCCAGTCACAGTTTTTCTGATTGACCCGCTCACAGTTGAGAGATGATGCAGGAACCAGGTGAGGCCCTGGCTGCCCAGAGCTTAGAACTTTTGGCTGGGGAAAAAGTGAATTCAGAAAAGTTCAAGAGGCCTGAGCCAAATTACTCACACCACAGAAACACAGATGAGATGTCAGGAACAGCAAACTTTGAAAATTATAAATTACCATAACCTTTTTAATGCACCTACTAGCTGGGTGTGGCGGTGCACACCTGTAATTCCAGTGACTCAGGAGGCTGAAGTGAGAAGATCCTAAATTCAAGGCTAGCCTCAGCAACTTAGTGAGACCATATTGCAAAATGAAATTTGCAAAGGACTGGGGTTGTAGGTGAGTGGTAAAGCTCCCGTGGGTTCAGTCCCTAGTAACACACACACACACACACACACACACACACACACTCACAGAAGTACCTCCTATTTGGTCCCTGGGACTTGGAGCCCACCTTGTGCCTCATAGCTATTTACCAAATGTTGATTGCATTGACCGGTTGGTGACTGCTACCAGACAGGAAGTCCAGCAGGCCAGCTAGTGCTCTCTCTCTACTTACTCACAGATGAACAAGTTTATGCGTTCACTTCCATCAACTGAGGGTAACGAGTTGACATGGGGACAGCAATGGGATGGATCATGAAGCACAGACTTCAGGAAAGAGAATGCAGGCTAGTGGGTCTCATGGCAGCAACACAGAATGTCAAACCCAAAATGAGCCCAGCTCACAGTAGGTAACTTTGGGTAGATCAGAGAAACCTCTGGGCATAAAAGGATCTAGATTCCCATCTCAGCTTCCTGGCTTGCACTGTGGCCTTGAACTTGAGCTTTCCTCACCTGTAAAAGAAGATAATGCCACCCGACTTGTGATTGCTATAGGGATTTTAGATAATGTGTGGAAAATCTATCGCACACAACAGGTTTTTGACTAGTCATGGCTATTATGGACTTCAGGGATGATACTTATGATAGAATGACAAAATTTCACAGACAGCGTTTTGTCCACACCACTAATGTTCAGTTCATAATAGCACTTAGAGGTCAGGTGTCATTCTCCAAGTCCACCAACATCCACTCCTGCCTCCCATGGCCCCTCAGACCTCCAGTCACAAAAATCCCTGTTCATATTACAGTTCAATCTTTCTGTGAAGATTATATTGTGGGAAGTTAAGAAAAACAGATAACTCAGATGAACTATGTATTACTTGGGTGTTTTTAATAACTAGCAAGTATGATCTTCAGAATGAGAAAGTATCAACAGGAAAGCTTTCAATGCCCCCAAAGATGCTCAACCACGAGGAAGCCAGACTCAAGACATCGCCAGCACAACTGGTTCTCTGGGTTTGGAGCAGCTGGACAAGGTCACACAGTCCCAAGATTCTCAAAGTTGAGCAATGAGCTTTCGAGGAGAGTCACGAATGTCCACTACCTTGTTTAGAAACTCGAGCGTGCCATTTATCATCTGCTGATTTATATTCTAAATTATGGCAAAGATTGACCATTGGTTCTAAAATTCCTTAACCCTTTGCCTTCCATCCCAAAGTCTAGTGTTACTAGCTTGGAGTCACTTCCTAGGAAGCAGGGCTTGCCTTCTATGATTGTCCATGCATGAGCATCCACAGTACTTGAGGAGCTTGCTCACATGCAGGGTCTCACTGAGAAGGTCAAGGGCAGTGGGCTGGAATTCTGCGTTTCCAACAAGCTCCCCTGTGACACTGTTGCTGGTGGTCTACACGACTGAAATGCTGAGGCACGAGGAAGAAAGTGACTAGAAACCCGAATGCCTAGAGTTCATCCGAGAGAACTAAATGTTTGCAGATTTTTCCTCTCCACTGAGCTTTTTTTCTATAATTGGACCTCTTAAATGAGGCTTGAAAATTAAAGAACTCTATTTAAATCAAATTAAAGCAAAGGAAAAGATTCGGAGAAAATAAATGACTTCATGGTTGTTATGCTGAACCAGGTTCAGCCATCTTCACTGACTCTAAAAAGGCCCCTGTCCTCTCCTCACAGTCTCAGGGACGCCCTAAGTCAAGTCCTCTGAGGCTTAACTCCACCTCCCCTTCCCTGGAGGAGGGGCTGGAGCCCTTTCTGCCACCAGATAGTCTCCCCCAACACCCACTGACTACAGATCCCCCTGTCTCTTGGCTTGAGGAAGAAAGTACTTTTCTGTTCCATTTAGTTGGCAAAGTTGGAAGGGAAAGAAAATGTGTCATGGAGGAAAAGATTTGTGGGGCTCAGCAGCTCCTCCATGGCCCCTATTCCAGCAGGGCAAGCCAAGGCGATTTCTTTTACACCACGCTCCTCTGGGCCCCTGTGGTTTCTGCCCATCAGCCCTGACCCAGCTCTTTCTCTATAATGTGCAGTGCTCTCCCTCACCTGGAAATCTCCACTTGGGAAGCCAGCGGGCACCCTCTGTCTCAGCCGGCGGCTTTCTCCACTGCTACACCCTCCTGATACCACACGCCCGGGACACCTGGCTATCTGCACCACAAATGCTGAAAACCCTCAGACAGGATCAGGAAGACTCCAGGTTAAAATGTGAGCTGGTGGACCGTCTCTTCTCCCAGAAGGGGCTTGCCCACTTGTGTATATGTAGGCAGAGCATGTGTGGGCACCTGAGTGTGCATGCTCAGAAGCTAAGGACCTTACTAAAGAAAATCCTGAAATGGGACAAAATAGGATGTTTGGGGGATGAACTGTGAGTTCTCTTCCTGGATCAAGCAGCAGCCACCTGTGTAGTCCTGAGAAACAGCCCTGCCTCCCCTCATGTGCCTTTCCTACATTTTACCCCAAAGAAAGCCCCCACTGTCCTACCCCTGGGCGAGTGACCTCCAGCAACTGGTCCTTTCACTCTCAGCCCCTCTCATGCTTGATTCTTTCCCAGGAAATTATTAAATTATTTCTGATGGCCTCCCTCCTCCTCACAACCCCCCACCCTTTTTCAGTCTTGGAGAGAGTAGTGTAGGGCTTGTTTCAAAAACTCATCTTAGTTCTGCCAAATCATGTTTTCTGTCTATCAAACCAAAGTCAAAGTTGTTAACACATTTCCTGATGTGCTATGGCTCAATGAAAACTGCTGAAAAATCTTTGGATGGAAGTTACTCCAAATGCTGTGCCAGCCCAAACTTGAACTTGATAATGCAGGCTCTCCCACAGTCCCCTGGTGTCTCAAATAATCTATTCAAGCACCTCCTAAGCCTCCACCAAGATTTAGATTCAACAGGCACCTATCACATGCAAGACTTTCTTTAAAATATGATCCATTTAAATTGACCATGAAAGATTGGTATTATTGTATCTATCCCACTCAGGAGAAAACAGAAGCTCAGAAAATTCAATGTGTTCAATTACATGCTTAAGACATCGCAGGTTCATAGTTCAATCCAGCTCCCTAACTTCAAATCCAGCACTTTTCTCATTATAAAATGGTATCGGTTTCTCACATCAGAGACCCACAGTAGCTGGTTAATGTTGGGCACAAAGAACATTCATTAAATGGTTTTGTCTTTGCCTTGCATTTAAGTTTGTAGGCAAATGAGCAAAGTCACACCAATTTATAATTTAAAGATTAAAATAATTTAGGTTTTTTTTGTATCGAGGAGTAAAAATGCAGCTATTTTAAAAAGAGATTAAGAAAAACAGTTTCAACAGATATGCCAAGATCATTATTAATACCATGTGCTTCACTTTGATGTCTTTTCAAAGAACTTAAATGCACAGGTGAGAACAAGACATTAAAAATCATCTTTCCTGAGAAGCCAGGTCTCAGAAAAAAGAGACAAATAGACCCAGGCACCTCGAGTCCTCCATTTTTGGTGTAAATTTTTCTTCAGTCATCATATTTATTTTAAAATTTTTAAGATAATGCTTGTATCTAAGAATTAAGAAAATATGGTAAATAATACTAGCTAAAAGGGGCTGATTTAACAAGGCTTCATTTTGCAAACTGTATGTTCCTCCAAGGAATTCACTTGGCTTTACCCATCATGAACTCCAAGTTCATAATTGTTGGATAAGTGTATGAATGAATAAGCATTTTTATCCCCAAACTATTTTATGATATAAATCAAACAATTTTAGCAGAATTTAACATGAACAGACATTCAAATTATTTCCCCATAGCCCTGAAGTGAGATCCCAGTAGCTCTATATGATAACCAAAATCGGGAACTATCAGACTTTTTTATGTTCGCTGTTCTAGTTGACACGAAAATGGATGGCACTTTGGGTTTAAATTGCATTTTCTTTTTTTTTTTTTCTTTTTTTTTTTAGAGAGAGAGAGAGAGAGAGAGAGAGAGAGAGAGAGAGAGAGAGAGAATTTTTTTTAGTTCTTGGTGGACACAACATCTTTGTTGGTATGTGGTGCTGAGGATCGAACCTGGGCCGCACGCACGCTGGGCGAGCGCGCTACCGCTGAGCCACATCTCCAGCCCTAAATTGCATTTTCTTGATTACTAATGATGTAGAAATCCTTTTAATTTTCTTGTTGGCCATTCAAAGTTCTTCTTCAGACCTTTCATCCTCTTTTTACTGAGGCATCTTTTAACTGTGAATTTTTAGTAAACCTTTATATATTGTGGATGTAGATCCATTGTCAGAGGTATGCATTGTAAAAATTGTATTCCAGATTGTGGTTGATTTATTCTTGCAAAAGCACAATTTTGACAAGCTTGGAGACAAAGTCATGAGTATCCGTTAGGAGCCCAGCTCAGCAGTGAGAAAGTCCATGGTTTGAGTATTCTGAGAGGGCTGCCTTTCCAAACCTTTCAGCATGAGGTCCCTTATTAAGTTAAGACAGAGTTTCCAGTTTTTGTCTTGTGGTTCTCAGTCTGTCCAGAGAAGTTGACAATCACTAGGCACATGGCCCCACCAAGGACAGGGTTTACACTAAAAGCAGTAGGACCTTTGTAGGGGAGAAAAGGAGAGACTCACATGCACATAAATCCATGCAAACAATAAGCACAACACTAAGCACCCAACAACTAGCACCCAATGGAACCACAAGTGACGCCACCAACCTTGGACTAGACATTGCCATAGATAGATACTCTGTGCCACTCAACATCTGTCTTCATCTCTCACGCTGCCCGAGCGAACACTAAGAAAGCTGATAAAAGATGTTCAATGTCACAATGAAGGCCAAGACATGATTTTTTTAGAACTTAATTCACTCTCTTTGCCAAAGTAATGCCTGTTTACTATAGAAAATTTGGGAAATACAGATAAGCAAAGAAGAGAAAACCTCACAAACCCCATTCTCCAGAAATAAACAGTTTAATATTTTAGTGTATATAGGGATTCAGTCCTTTTCTCCTGCATATATGTTTTAGCTTTTAAAAATGGGCTCGCAGGAGGCATGCTGATTTGCAATCTGTTTCTCCTGCTTTTTTCTTTAACTGTGACAGTTTTTCCATGTCATTGCACTGGGTTCTATTACCTAATGTTTAATGGCCAAATAGCTCTCAATTGAATAGCTACACCACAATTTATTAACCAGTCTCCTATTGCTGATTTTTTTTTAGCTTGTTTCCAGTTCTTTACTTAAATGCAACCCTAGGACAAATGTTCTAAAAACTGAATCTTTGAGCATCCAAGATTATTTTCTTCTAGTGAACTTCTGGAAGTGGAATAACTGAGTCATGAGGGAAGCAAAGGCTTTAGGTTTAACAGTCTGCTCAACTACTATCTCATTAAAAGGAAAAAGCTGGGACAGGGATACGGCTCAGTGGCAGAGTGCTTGCCAAGCATTCATGAGGCGCTGGGTTCCTGGGTTCCATCCCCAGAACTATAAAAAAAAAAAGGAAGGAAAATTGGAAAGAAAAATTTTACATTTGCATATTTATAGAGCAAATATGCAGCCCAAACCTTTAGGGAGGGCTCTGTCTCCATGGGTATCACCTCCCACTGCTGGAGATAACCCAGCATGGGTGGTGTTACCTTGATTCCACACAAGAGGCCCCCAGGGTTCTGCAAGGTTCAGACACATGGCTAGCAAGTGGTGACTTAGGATCAGGACTCAGCTGTCTCTGAAGGTAAAGCCTGTGTTGTTCCCATTCTTTGTCCTCTTGGCTCCTATTTATTGAGGTAGAGAAGCACTTCTCAAGGGCTTTTTCCAAAGGGTCTGTCTATAGGGAGGGGGGGGGTGGAGGAGGAGCTGGCTGCAGTACCAATACTGCAGATACTTAACCCAACCAGACATGACCTCTCACTGGCATCGCGGTCCAGTGCTGGGGCAAGGGTTGCTCCTGTAGTCATCCAGGTACTCGGGCTCCTTCCATGTAAGTTCCATGACCTCCTGTAAGTCCTCTAGGGTCACTGACAGGAGGGTTGTCTTGGAGTGGGAAAGGCAAGCCTGAAAATGGAACACATCCCTTCTCCTCATATTCTGTTGGCTAGAATTCACCAACGTGGCCACACTTTGCGGGATGTGTGATGAGACTAAGAGCCCAGGAAGGAGAGAGCAGAGATACTAAGCACACTGTAGCTCATAGGGTTGAAGAAAATGAGCTTGTTTTCCCAACCCTCAGTTAACTAGAAAAACCTACAAATACCTTGCTGAAACGAATATGGAAGTTTAGTATGGATATATTGGAGTCCACATCCAGTGCCAGTTCTGATCTCATAGCTGTGTATCTTAGGGGATAATAACAGTAATAACAGCTGACAGTTATTGAGTGCTCTATGTAAGGTGTGGAGTGAGTAGTTATGCACTCAAACTTTGGAGTCAGACTACCTAGGTTCAGATTCCAATGGTCCCTTGTTAGCTGTGTGACCTTGGGCAAGCAACTGAACCTCTCTCTGTGCTTCAGTTTCTTCATCCATAAAATAGAGCCAAGATAGGAACTTGTATCAGAGTGTTGGTAAGGATTAACTGTGTTGTGCCTGTAAGTGAGCTTAGAACCATGTGTGAATCAGAGCAAACCATACCTAACTTTTAGCTGCTACTGTTGGGCTGGTGTGCCAGTCATTGTGTGAAGTGCTTTGAAGTTATTAGACTTCTTTGGGCCGGTGGTTTCCTCCTCCATAAAGTGGGGGAGGGAGTACAACCCACAGGGCTGTTGTTGTGATGAAGCGAAGTCATTTATGGAAAGCAACGCCTGGCATCTGGCTGGAGTGAGCTGCTCCGTGAACAGCAGACGCTGCTCGCCTCCCCCACGTGCTCAATTCATCAAGGTTTGCCGGCCGGCACAATTGTCTCACCCTGTGCTGCTGTCGGAAGGTCACTGACGACAATTCTGGTGCTCATTCAGTACGGGCAGAGAGAAAAGAATTCTATAAGCAAAGCTGTCTCCCATGTGCACCTCCCGTCCCATTGTGCACGGGGAACGTGGTGTCGCATGCACATTATTCCACTCCCCACAACACCATGCCCTCCCCCGCTCCGCTCTATTCAGCATAGATTAAAAGGCACTGCCTTTCCCAGCTGCCTTTCTGAGAGTCTTCCTGCCCACAGGGATCCCAGTGCAGGAGGCAGCCCCTGGGAACCCCAGGGGATTCTCTTGGGAGCCAAGCAGTAGCCTGGCCCTGGCCACCACCCGGGAGCCTGGCATGGGACACGGTGCCCACAGCTGCCTTGAGTCTGCTGACACGGCCCTCCTGCCCTCAGATGCCTAGGAAGGGACTCTCTAAAAGGAACCTCCAGAGATCTAGGTCCTGGTCACCTTCCTATGTCTGCCCCAGTCCCAACCTCTATAGGCACCTTAGTTCAGAAGAACCCTCGGCATCAAAAGCCAAATGACCACATTGGTGCTGATGTTGTTTTGGCTCACCTCAGCCCCATTTTTCCCTGGAGTTCAGTAGCTCTAATCTGTCCCACTTCCTGTCTTGTCCTTGGAAAGAGTCAGGGTCTATCTGTCTTTCATGACCAGCAACCCCATTCCTACAAATAGACCACAAGCACACAAGGTCTGGAAGTTCACCAGCACCTCTACTATAGAGCGCCATCTCCCCTCTCACTCATTCATTCATTCATCCGTTCACTTAAATATTTAGATGATTAAATAAATCTCTAAGTTAATATTTACTGAACGCTTATGTCTGGTCACTGTACTTGGTGTCAGGAATACAAAGTCTAATCTAGCACATTTCTGCCTTCACAAAGCCACCAATAAAGTGGGAGACAGAGAGGACAGGGACCAAGAGACAGGTAGCAAAGGAAGAGAGGGATGATTGAGGATCACCAAGGGGAGAAGCCCTCTAGCTTGAGGGATCAGCAAGGCTTCCCAGATAAGGGAGTGCCTTGCTGGGCCTTAAAGGATGAGGGGATTCAGTTACACATATATAGGGTGGGTTTCTTGGCAGCAGAGAGAGCATAGGAAGGGGCATGGAGGGCACAACAGCAGGCACCCATTGGGAACCACTGAACTGTTGTTCAGGGTGGAAGAGGGGAAGGGCAGGGCTGCAGCAGGTGGGCTGGTGCAGGTCTGGGTGTGGCGGGGACAGCTCAGCTGGGTATTCCCAGACCTTCTCTCATCTCAGGGCCGAGGGTTCCACTTCCCTGGGACCCACTTGATTCTGGGTGAAGCAGGGAAATTGGCCACCCTACTCCAGTTCCTCTTTGCATGCTTGGAAATTTTGTACAGATAACAAGGAGTCAGTAAAAAGTGATAAGCAGGCAAGTGAGATTGGATTTGTATTTATAATTTGTGCAAAACTCTGTTCCCCTACTTTCACCATGAAAACAGGGGTATGCCCTCTTTCAAGAGCATCACACCACGGGGGCTTGTGATATCCCAAAGAGCATTGTCCACCAATGCTCATTCATTAAGCCTTTCCACCAAATGGAACATCCTGTTCACACCCCCCACACACACTCTTCATGGTAACCTATTCAACAGCACTGGCCTCCTGAGCAGCCCATGAGATCACAGAACATGGAAATTCTAAAGAGAGCTCAAGCATGTCAGCATTTTCCTAGAGCACAATTTCTAACCAGTGCCTTCCAGCCTTTAGAGCCAAGGAGACGATGTATCTAATGCAAGGGAACAGCAGTAGCCTAAGGAAATCCAATACAGAGAGAATCCCACTGTAACAAGCTTGACAGATATCAATGCTGCCGTTTTGTGTTCAAATCTCATTAAGGCTGACCAGACTATTGCCAGAGTGGCGAGGAGACATGCTCTATTGTTTATTAGTTTTATTTTGTTTGCATAAAAAGATTCCAGTTACATGGTTAATTGCAAGCAACACAGCAACAACAGGGGGTGAGGAGAAATAGACAAAAGGGATGTTTTGTGCAAGAGCCTGGAAGGTAAAAGCCATCAGGGCAGAATTCAACTCTTCTGCAACGGTAGCCCATGATATTAATTGTAAAAGTCTATTATATATGTCCATAAATAAAGACACTAGAGCTACTCAAGATATTCATTAAGTCTGTTTTGGAGATGGCTCGTTGGGGATTTGGAAGAGCTTGTTAAATTCTTGGTGCTGGTGGAAGCGCTGTTGGCAGGTGTGCAGAGAGCAGCCGGCTGGGCTCTTTGCACAGACAGGGAAGCTGTAAGGAGGAAGATGGGTGGGGGTGGGGCGGGTTTTGGAGGAGTGCTGGGAAAGGCAGGCAGACGGAAGTGAGATGGAGTGAAACCCTCTGAGAAGTGTGCCCTGGGCTCTGTCAGCTCCCCAGAGAGGCACTGGGGGAGGGAAGATTGTGGGCAGCAGAGCTGGGCCAGCCAGGGAGGTGTCCCCACCCTGAGGAGGTTACCACCCTCTCTGGTCCTCCCAGCTCTGCTCCTTCCTCTAAAACAGCCACTCGGCAATCTGTGCAGAGCACAACTAGAAAGTGCAGAAAAGATGGATATTTTCTAGCAAATCAAGTGTGAAATCCAGACATGAATTTCTTTGAAATTTCACTGGGGATTTTCATAACCAAGGTCATTGCTTCGTGGCATCCCTTCCAGGTAAGAGACCTCATTCTTACTCTGAATAGCTCTCTCTCTGGCCCTCTTGACATTTCCATCTTATCTAAGCCCTGAGTGGCTCCACACCCTCTCACCAGGAAACTCCTCTGACCCTGCCCCCACTCTGCCCGGGTAGGGAGTCAAGGGAGGCTGAGAAATCTGCCCAAGATCCCAAGCAAACAAGGAGAGAAGCCAGGGCTCCAACTCCAGCCAAAGAAGAAAGTAGACACACTTCACTCCCTCCACATTCTTGGCACTGAGGCTGGGGCTGGGCAAACTAGAGGAACACCACAAAGCCTCTGCCCTCAGGGAGCTCAGTCTGGTGCTGACAAACCTCCTGCCCTTGGATCCAGGAGTCTCAGAAGCTAGAGCTCCCTTAGCATGGCTTGGGACATGTGCTGATCACCTGTTCTTTTGGAGCAGACCATCAAAGTCAACGTCAACCCTGTCCTCCACTAGACACCTAGCAGCTACGGGCACAGACAGTCGGTTTTACAAAAAGGGACATCTCCGCTGTGAGAGACGCCCCACCCACCACCCGGCTTTCCATCTGCCATTTCAAAGGCCCATCCAAGCGAGATGCTTCCACCACAAGCAGCCCTATCATAGCCAATTGCAAGGTGCTGCTCGTTATTAAAGGTGCAGGCCATTTCCACTAGTGACGCCTATCAGCAATTCAGTGTGTGCACACGGCACTGCCACCCTGTATCTGCCAGAGGACTGATAAGGTACCTCTCGTTGGGTTTTGACAAGCAGCAGCATGGGAGGATGCATCAGAGGCCCCACCAAGCCAGGGGCATGTTGCCAAGGAATAGCTCAGGGGTGGGAGGAACAAAGAGGACCAAAACAATATCTCAAAGCAAGCAGTGAAAGTGAGAATGAGGCAGGCAGACACACACACACACACACACACACACACACATACGCAAAGGAAAGCCCAGCCTCGGATTTCTTCTAGCCCAAAAGAGTTCATTGTAACTTGGAAGTCAAAAGATAACTGACATGTGCAGGGGGGACCAGGCTGTGACAGCCGAATGGAGGGGGAGAAGCCTGTTTGCGGCACGCATCACTTCACTGCGCATGGAGCTTGTCTCATACACACACTCTGAGAAGCCCTTCTCTCTCCCCAGAGAGGAGCTGTTTGTTCAGGCCCCGGACAGCTCCGCCTTGTCAAATGCTGTCTTCTCTGATCTTCCACCTGCCTCCTGCCTCCCAGCCTCACCTCCTTAATCTATGCAAAAGGCTGTTACCCAAATGAACCTTCACACACCTCGAATCACTTCCTAGCAGAGCTGTTACACCTCCTCTCCCATCTGCTTTAGCTTAGACCAATGAATATGCCCCTTCTGTTTTCCAAAAGAAGTGAAACCAAATGAAAGTCCTGGGCACCTAGGTGGAATGGCCAAATCATGGCCCCGGGGAGGGGACCTGGTTTGTCCTTCTAGTATGTCTTTTAACCTCTCAGGGCCTTGAAAATCTTGCCTGTGTTTTGGGTATGAAAGTATGTTATTCCAAACATCCAAGTCGTCTTTTGGTAACCTCTTTCAACTCAAAGGCCTATGATGGTGCCAAGTCCACAGTCCCCCATCATTCACTGACAGCTGTGTCATCCAGGCACCAGGCTCCCTGTGAGGGACCTGGCTCCCCCAAGAAGCCCATGACCATATGGAGAGTCAGGCATGCAAATATCCAAACACAGAATGTGGGACAACACATTACAGCCCAGGGCTGAACAGGAGCTGGAAAAGCTCCCCACATTAGCCTGGGAACAGAGAGCAGATCAGGAGATGACTGATGGACAACATGGGCAGAGGCTGTCCAGGCAGAAGGAGAGGATGGGCTCTGGAAAGGCAGTCCCCCTTCCAAGATCCCTGACAACAGTCCCATTTGCCAGGCTTGGTGCTTCCTTGGAACTGTGAAAGACACACTCTTTCAAGCTTTTTAAAGATCCAACCTGCTAGTATCACTAACAAGAAAGCAAGACCTGGAAAAATGACAGAACTTTCCCAGGGCTGGAACCAGGTTTCCTAATCTTGTCTGGGCACTTTTCCCATACCGTGTGTCCACGGCCTTCTGCAAGCCACCTTACCACTCAAGCTTCGCTCACTTGGAGTATCCTTCCTTCTTCAGCTGGCTCTAGCTCCCTATTTCTTGACAATTGAGCTCAAGAGTGGCATAATGGCCAGGCACGGTGATACATGCCTGTAATCCCAGCAGCTCAGGAGGCTGAGGCAGGCGGATTATGAGTTCAGAGCCAGCCTCTGCAACTCAGCGGGACCCTAAGCAATTCAGTGAGACCCTGTCTCTAAATAAAATATTAAAAAGGGCTGGGGATGTGGCTCAACAGCTAAGTGTCCCTAGGTTTAATTCCCAGTACAATTTTAAAAAAAAGTAGCATAAGGGGTGGCGCAAGAAGTGATACACACATGCCCACATGCCCATGCCGGTCAAGACTGGGTGCCAGCGTCACTTCCTTCAGAAGCTTACTCTAACCATTGTCCCTCCTTTGACTTTTCAGAACCCCAGTGCTGATGTTTAAGCACTTGCCACACTTTAATTATCCATTCATTTTCTGTCTTCTCTGTCAAACTGGGAGTTCTAAAGAGCATCTGGTATGTAGTAAGTTCTTAATGAATAGTTTTAGATGAATGGATGAAGGATTGAACAAATGAACAAATGCTATTGGAGAAATGGGGTGAGGTTTTAGAAGTAACTGGAAACAAGTGACAGAACTTCAGTTCAAGTCCAGCTCCCCCCTCACTAGCAGAGCAAGAGCAGCTCCTCATTCCCTCTGAACCCCAGCCTTGTCTTCTGTGGCACGGGTTTCTAAGCGTACCTCTCTCAGGAGTGTCGTGAGACTTAAATATGACTATCCTTGTGAAGGTGTTTTGAAAACTGCCAAATGTGCATGTATTTACCAGTTAGAATGCTTTGCCAGCAAGTAAGGAAAAAAATGCACTTTAACGTAGCTTTAATAAGGGAATGTATTGGATTACATACCCAGAAATGAACAAATACGAAAAAATTTGAGCAGCAGACAGCTACATAAAATAGAAAGCAAGATTTTCCTAAACATGAGATTTTTCTTAAAATAAGCTTCCTAAACTTGCTTTTCCTCTGTGACATTTCCAGCTTTTAACCAGTAAGTACTGGGCTGTTACCACCCATCTGAAAGACAACAGAGGAAATCTGCCTTTAAGAAAAAAAAGTCTGTGGCTCTATTGTGGTCATTTACTTAAGCAACAGTTTAAGCCCATAGATATTCTATTGTTTTGCCTCATCTCTTCCAAAATCCCCTTCAGTCTCCCTATCAAGATATTTATAGTGATATTTGTGTTTTTAATAAAAACGGAGCTTGTGAGGAGAGGTTAATAAAATGATCGTAAACACACACACCCCCACCACCGTCACCACTAGAAGATAAAAAATGAAGAGCTGTAGGAATGCCAAGTGATAGTAACATGGGGTTCTTTTGTCGAGGCCTTCTGGGATAGTTCAGTTCTTTATTAGATAGAGAGGCAGGACCTAAACACCCTCACAGATGAAAGCAAGATGCTTTCAGATAATTTTGTAGATAAATTTCAGTCCATCCAAGCCACAGCATCCATCAATTAATGCACAGAGATGGTAACTGCTGCTGAGCTGTGTTTGCTGGTGAATCCACTAACATCTCATTTAATAGGAAGGAGAGGCTGAGAGAACGGTAAAATCAGATTGCTACAGAGCAAGATCTAAGCTTGTGGAGAAGGAATAGATATTGAAATGCAAGCTCCACAGAAAAAGTCAGTTCCCCAAAGAATTCTGCTGGAATGGAGCGGAAGGAGTACCAACTCATTGTCCATGCTCTTGCTGGTCATTTGCTTCCTGATTTTGAGCAACTCTAGCAGGGAAACAGTGTTCCTGCAGATGACTCCCACCATCCTCTCACAGAAAAAAAAAATTAAAAAATAAAAGAAAAGAAAACGAGAAAAAGGGAAAAGAAAAGAAAAACAGAATTTTATCCAGATTTGTGGGACCATACTCAAGTCCAAGGGGATCATGGAAAGAACAACCGGCTGTCACAGACCAAGAAATTAGACAATCAAATATTTACTGAGTGGCCACAGGTAGCCTGCCAGTCTTGGGCCAAAATTTGGAAAGAATACAGAAATATACAACACCATTCTGTCCAGGAGAAGGCCTCAATGTGGCTAGAGAGGAAGATGCCAGCATCTTATTTTTGGCGGGGGGTGGGGGGGACCAGCCAGGTGAGGAAGCAGCGTTCAGTCAAAAGGGTCAGATATAATCAAAGCTAGTCTCTGCGTGCCTGAAAGACTGTAAGTCAGAAGGCAGGTGGGACAGGGGTCTTGATAAAGGGCAAAAGGGACAGGCTCAAACCCAAAGAGAAGGGAATTGAGTGATCCAGGGGAGATCAAACTGTCAATGGGCCAAACAGCTGGGGAACAGAGTGGGAAAAGGTTGTGCACTCTGAACGTCCAGATTCTGAACAGCCCTAGGTTCCTTGTATTCCCAGTTTAGACTTCCTAAAAATCAAAACTACAGATGATATATAAAAGAAGGGTTGATCTAGCTTACCAGCTTCTGTTTGGATTCTCTTTGTGTGACTTATGAAATGGATACGTAAAATACATTTGCATAGTTGCAACATAAAGTTGAAAATAACTAGCTTCTTCCCAAGTGAACAAGGACTGGGGAATATCCTGACTAGGTGTCACTAGAGGCTTGGCGGGGTCCCCTGTGACCAACTGGCAGCTGCCCTACAGCCACATGGCAGGCATACAGCAGGTATTACAACAAATTGTCCTTTGGTGAAGGCATGATGTGGGGTTTTCAAATAGATAATTATTCAAAAAAAAATTTTTTTTAATTCTGTTGAATGTACTTGGTTTTGAGCTTCTTAGACAAACAGACTTCTACTGGGACTGATGAAGAGTTTTGGGTGCCAAGTTCATGTATATATCACAAAAAACAAGAGAACAAGGTTATGTGTAAAGTCATAGAGCACAGTTTTGAGGGATAAAACAGATGGGGGATGGACGTGGTAAGTTAAGGTCAATACATTATCACCATGGCTGTGATATGCACATACTGAGTTTTGCAACCTGGACAACTCAGAAAGATGTAGACTCATTATAAGTTCTAAATATTATTATCAAAATAACTCAATGACTTGTTTTCATAATGGTAATCTTGATTAAAGGTATTGCACCTTTTCCAAGGGCAAAATAAGGTAATGAGGGGTACAGTATGTTTTTCATTCTCCGTTTCCTCCTCTCTTAAACAGGGAAAGTTATATCTACCTCTCCTATTATTATTTCATTCAATAGCAAAGATTCAACAGCAAAGATTCATGGGGCCTAGCTCTTGTGCAGCTATGTGCTAGGTACTGAATGTATGGCAGGGAAAGTGACAATACCCTATCTAGCATTTGTGGATTATACAACTTGGACAGACCAACCAATACATGAGTTTATACACAAGCATGCAATGTCGTTTTCTGTAGGATAAGTGCTCTGTTATGACAAAACAAGAACAAAAAAGACAGGATCAGGGACCAGAGCATGGGAAGTGGGGTCCTGTAGGAGGTGTCGTTCAGATGATGTGGTCAGAGGAGGTCTTTCAGAGGAAGTGCCCTGCATGAAGAGTGAGGCGGACATGAGAACCCTGGAGGAACCATTCCCCAGGGAGAAAGGACAGCAGGTGCCAAGACCTCGAGGCATGAATAGTTGGCAGCTTCAGGGAACATCAAGAAGACCCTGGCAGGTAACAGGGAGAGTGGAAAGAAAAGAGGTGGGAGAAGCAAGCAGAGGCTAGATCTTGAAGTGTCGTTTAGACATCCAGGTGGGCCACATGAGTCTGAATCACAGGTGATTAATTGGACCTGGAATCATACCTATGGGGAGTATCAGGATAGAGGTGGAAGGTAAAACCAAAGTCCATGTGAAGAGAAAAAGGGACTAAAGGTCTGAGCCATAGGACATTCACCAACCAGAGGATGAGCCAGCTAAGCCAAGCCAAAACAGAAGCCATTAACCAGAAATTATTAACATGGTAGAGAGAGTAGGAGAGAGAAAACTTGGCAAACACAGAGGGCTGTTTTTTTGTGGAATGGTATGGGTAATGTGTGAAAGTCTTAACATAGTTTCCAGTTCTGTTTCACAGCTCTCAAAAATGTTATTATTTTCTGCAATATTTAAGGAAGAAATCAGTGTCAACCAGAGAAAGAAACAATATTCCTCCAATTGGATAAAAAAGAATATAGTAGGACCATTTAAGGTTAAAATCAGGGTTTTTTTCCCCCCATGAAATCCCAGCAACAAAAATGGCCAAATGTTATTCAATTATTAGAATATAATGTTAACAAACACAGAAGGTCTAGAAACCTGGTTTCCATGGCCATTCCTCAGCCTTACTTTTTATTAAAATCTCTCTATCCTTGTTTCTTTGCCCTCTCACAGAGGTGGGCAGTACTTCGGAGCAGGATTCAGCCTATCTCTTTGGAACCAATGGGTTTTATGCATGTCACAACTGTTTGACACAAAGTGCTGGGGACTTGGTGCTGGAGGCCCTACTGATCCCCTCTGCTGGCACCCCAGACATCTGGAAGGCGCACTGCAGCCAGGCCCTGTTGTCCCTCTGAGCCAGCCAGAAAGGAGGTCTTGATGACAACCACTTAATACCCAGGCCATGCTCCATCTGAAGAAAATGCAAACCCAGCTGTCATCTAACTCACAACAAATGTGGACCCTCCAGTGGAGGGCGGAGTGGACCTTGCAAAAGAGAAAGCTCCCAGACCTCAAAGGACAAAGGGACCTAAAGGAAAGAACCCGAAGAATCCTTGCTCAGCACTTAGCAGCTGGGGATGCACATGTACATTCACTGTCTCACAAGATGCAGGGGCAGAAATGGGGGATGCCACCTCTTACTTACAAATGGGGAAACCAAGGAACACAGAGCGGGAAGAGACTTGCCTAAGAGTACAATATACTTAATCATGAGCTTGAATTGTATCCAGGTCTCTGGATTCCTTGCCTACAAGGTTAATATAAGGACTAGATGAGATATAGAAACAGGTATGTACAGGTGATTCTGAGATGCCTGGACCCCAAAGCAGAATTAGGCAAATCAAATTTTGGAGTTGGATTTCTTCCACTTGAATCCTAACTTGGTAACTATAAAACACCACAATAGTTACTCTTAACCTCCCTGCCTCCAGGTTCCTTCACCTAGTAATACCTACCTTATTCTAAGACTGTGGTAAAAATTAAATAGAAAAATGTAAAGGACCTGGCACCATCCCTAGCACATAGTACATACTCAATAAATATAAGCTACTTTTAGTAGCAATAACAATATTGTCCACTAACTATGTGAGTGGCCTTGCGTGGGTTGCTTCTTTTTGTATTCTAGGTGACCTCATCTGTAAAGTAGGTTGGTGGGTGCGGTGGCGGGGGGGCGTTAAACTAGAGACAGTTGGGAGGTGGAAGAGGACTCCGGTGTCAGGAAGTAAGCCTCTGAGTTCTGGCTCCTCCCCATTTATTCTCTCAAAACTGCATTGTCCCATTGGGGAAATGAAGGTTATAAATGGTACCTACTTGCTGGATCTCTTTGAAAATTAAATAATGCACATAAAGTTCTTAACGCAGGGCACATAGTAAATACTTGCTGAAGCTCCGTTACTGCAGCTATTTCCACTGTCTGCAATTCTTCTCCAAAGAAGACAAAGATAATAGAGGCCAACTTTCTAGGTGACATTGAATGACTCCTTGCCACCTGAGACCTCCAGTTTCCCACTGTAAAATGGGGGCTTGGAACAGAAGGTCTTAAAGGAGCCTCCACTTCTTATGTTCTAAGGTTACAGGCAGCTCAGGATCAAACGGCCAAGAAAACATCTCTTCCCAGGGAGTCATGGAATCCTCCCAAAACTCAAGGGTTGGAGAGCCCGGCTGGCTGCTGTTACACAAGCTTGGAAGCCATATCTCCTGGCGTGTGTCCCTTTAGCATTAACTGTCAGCAAAGCTGGCCTTCAAAGCAACTGCAAATGATGTATCTGTGCACAGTGGGGAGCCAGCAAGCACGGGCGCCATATTCTCCTCTGTGGTTAGACCACTGTGGTCTCCGCCAGGACTCCTCTGACTTAGGCCATTTTAGGACACTAAGACAACTGTTCTCCTTCCTTATTTCATAAAGTTCAACATCAATGTTGTGATTATTCTCTGTGGGATATAAAACATTTAGCAGAAACACTTAAGGAGTAGGCAAACAGCTTCAGGAAAGCTGTATCATATGGGGCCTTTACTGCTCAGTCACCCCATATCAGATGACACACTCTAACCTGCGTAGTAGCTGAATGAGGGTCATGAGAATCAGTCCCTTGAGAAAAACTTGGTGAGCAAAATGCAGCTTCCTCCATCTCCTTTATCTCCCAAGACCAGTTCAATGAAAAGGATTGTCCAACAAGAAGCCTTAGCCATTTCCTCATTAGCCACTCCTTCACCCATTCAGGCCAAATGGGTATTTGATACATCAAGGAAATGTGTCCAGTACATTATTAATTGGGTTCAGTGAAGGAAAGGTCGCAGGGGTGACCTGCACAATTATGGGATATGGGCAACAGTCCAATCAGAGAGAGAGTCAGGGAGGTAGGGAAATCAATGGCTATGAAATCATGGAGGTTAGGAATAGTTGGAGGCAACCACAAGGCAGATATTCTGCCCAAACCCAGACATATGCAAAGGTGCTGTCTTCAACCATCTTCAACTGTTTATTATTCTGAGGGAAACTTCTTGTCTCTAAGATACGTGGTGCAAAGAAATGAACCCAGAGGGTTGCCACCAGATCACAGGAACAAGAACCACTCAATTCAGCAGATTTGATTGGAAATTTATCAGACTGGTTAGAGCTGCGGCAAGAAAAGAGATGTCAAGGCGCCCACCAAAGGAAACTGGGCTTGTTATTTTTCGATTTCCTGATGTGGCTGCTCAATATTCTCAATAGTCTCGTGAGGACATGAGTTTCTAAGAGGCTTTTCCAGAGAGAGTGTGTTGGGGTAAGAAAATGGCCCAAAACTGCCTTAACTGGGCATTGATTCTTTAGAATCAATGTGCATTTAATTCTACAATGAAATGGTAGTGAACCATCTAGAAGATCTCCCGAGGGCACACAGCTCAAAGGAAATCTCCAAGGAAGTCACAAAAGTTAGCGCAGGGTTTTGTGCCAGAAATGGACCACACAGTATTAAAACCCTCAATCCCTGAGAAGGGTCCTGGCTAAGGATTTCCTGCTATTAAATGATAACTACAGAGAGAACAATCCATCTTGTTTATCCAACAAAGAGTAGACCAGGCAGAAATGAAGTTATGGTCATTTTATAAAGGTTTTTAGATTATTAATCTGAATCATCAATGAAAGCTTTCATTAAATTGCACCCTAGGAATTGATTTGCAATGGGTAGTTCCAATGTAGCATGCAAAGTTGCTGTAGAAAATTAGTCATCCTACACTCCCTAAAGAATACAGACATGGCATCCGGGCATCTGTTAAGTTTGCTCAAAAACATATGCGAAGGCTTTTTTTTTTAAAGAACCATAATTACATCCTGCTGAAACCTCCAAGGACCCTGCTAACTGCCTTTGTATTACAACATCCATTTCCCACTTAGGAGGCTCGGCTCTGCTATTTAGTGTGCCTTACAATCTGCTTGACTGTCCAGCACACTTTGTCAGTCACAGTCTGAGAATGGTCAAGTCTTTCCATGCTCTAAGAAGATCCACTTGAAGGCAGTAAGAGTTGTAATGTGTTATGTTGGTGTGTCCTTTGTTAAAGTATGACCAGGAATTTAAAGCTTAAAGGGACTTCTGCATTAATTCATGACAAGTCTATTCATTTTCAGATGGTACCATTGAAGATCGGAGAGAGAAGTGGCTTGTCCAATATCACATAGCTAAACTATGAAACAGTATACAATATAATGATCAAAAACTTAGGCTCTGGGGTCACTTATTTTTCCATGACTTTGTGCAAAACACTCGATTTCCCCAGGCCACACATAACCGATGAGTTTCGCTGTTGGCATCCTTTTCTTCTTCATAAACATGATCTCACTTAATCCTTATAACAACCATTCATTCAAGGGAGGAAAGGGTTGGGGTTACCAACCTTATCACACAGATAAGAAAACTGAGGTCCATGGCTACACACGCCCAACTGCTATTCTCTTACAATCCTGCTAAAGCAGACAGGAGGGAGCGTGGACGCCCTCACCATCCCATCAGCTCTCTTCATGTGCCTAGAGAGGAACAGGGAGGCGAGGGGGAGCTTGCTTGTTTGTCTCCACACACAAGCTAAACTAGTGTGGCTGCTATGCTCAGGTGTGGAATCCTGCAGTGCATCATGGTCCAGTGGGCTGTTCCCTGTCCTGTGGGAGGGAAGAGAGCACTTGGGTCTCTGAACCTGCTTCTGGATGATGGGGACACATGTGAAGGGGGAGGCAGCATATCACTTTAGGATTCAACCGCATATTTTAAAGCTAACATCAGAGTACTTGTCACTACTCCATCAGCCTGCCCTCCTGACCCCCAAATATGGCCTTTGGGAAAATGTAATTGCCTGCTCTGAGTGACACCGGAGCCGGGTGTGTGATAAAGTTGTAGACCGTCACTCTGATTATGAACCCTAACAGAAGGGGAACTATATTGAATGAATGCAGGAGTGAATGAATGAATGCACATCAGGGCTATTTATTCTGAGCTCTGGAGTGCAATATGGTGATGTCTCCATTATTGCATCTTCTGGGAACTCAATCCCCATAAGGATGTCAGCCAAGGACCGGATTGAAAGGAAGCGATAAAGGCTGTACGAAACATAGACCCTAAATCTCAGGCTACTTTGGGCCTCTTTTTGGAAGGTTTTCTAGTCCTTAGGGCCCACAAATATGTCCATTCAGCTTAGATGGAGTTGGCTGCCCTCAGCCACTGGGAGAGAGACCATCCCAGCAAGAAGAAGAAAAATCTCAGGTGGAGTGGGGCTCTGCCATCCTGTTAGCAGAGCCAGCAGGAGGCTGTGTAGAAGAGTCACCCCTCCACACACACCTTATACTCTTGCATTTGTTAACTCACTCATTCATTCTTTGATGAATAGCTTCTGGAGTACCTACAATGTGCCAGACATGAGAACAGAAACAAAATGAGTAAGACTTGGCCTGAATTCTTGACAAGCTCATTGTCAACTAGGAGAGACAGGGAAACAGCTTTCCACAGTAAAATGTGACAAGTGCCCCCACGGAGGCCAGCTTAGGGCAACTGGAAGCATAGGGGCACTCCAGGGAGGCTTAATTTGGGGGAGGCATGAGCAGGGAAAGCTCCTCGGAGGAGGTGACTCCTGATCTGAGCCCTGCAGGAAGACGGACAGACCAGCAGAGTCAGCAGATGGTTGCTCCTGGCAGGGGAACAGTGTTGTCAAGCGCTCAAGAGAGGGTCCTGAGGGTCCAGGGAATTACAAGTGGTGCTGTGTGGCCTGGATGGAAGGCCTGGTCCTGGTTCTACTCTCTGGGCATGACTATTCTGGACCTCGGTGTCCTTGTCTACACAATGATGACTGAATTTAAAGACCCAAATACCAAAGGCAATCTGCCCAGACCTGAAAAGCCTCTCTGGACAGTCCCCAGGCAAAAGTGAAGAGCTGACACAAGGTAGCATCAGGACATCCCAGCAGTTACTCCAAGCAGCTGAAGGCTCCTTGTCTATTTCATATTTGGGTGTAGAGGGGTGGGGAGGGGCAACAAGGGGCTGTCCAGGAGCCCGTATTCACTGTGAACCTTCTCAGTGTTCTCTCAATATCTCTCAGGAATCTCCAGTGCTCTCATCAAAGAAAAAGACCACAAAATCTCTGAAAAGTATTGCTCTCCCTCATTTTACAGATGAGAAAACTGAGGCTCAAAAAGAAGCAATTTGCAGATGGTTCCATTGGAAGGGCTAGGTCCGGGACTTCATTCAGAGTCAAGCTCTTTCCAGAACACCATTCTGCCTCCATCCACCATCGGCAGATCTGGCAGGCCCATTCCAGGGACCTGAAGCCTCTCCCCAACCCAATCCTCTTGCCTTTCCTCCCTCCAGGGCCTCAGTACCACTCCTCTATAAACTGCCCCACCCCCCAGGAAAAGCTGCTAAAAGAACTGAGTGGGAAGGAGGAAGTAAAGGGAGACCACTTCCAGCCCTCCTGCCATCCACCCGAGATCCAGACCTGGGAGGGCTCTTCAGAGGGGCACGGTCATTGGACCCAGCTGCTGCCTCTCTGTGCCGGCCAGCACAAGGCTCTCAGGAGCCAGGAGCTGCCCTGACGTCATGCCCACTGGTAACCTGACCCTTGATGACTGCTCTCTCCTTGCCCAGCTGGGCCCTTCCTGCCGGTTCAGGCGAAAGGTCAACCCCCCAGGGGAAGGGGCCAGGTGGGGCTCTTTTTCAATGGCTGCTGAAATGAGAGATTATTTTGATTACTAACATCTCCCACAAGACTTCCCCTTTCTTTGAGCTGCTCCTAATTCTCTCCCTGACTGCTTCTAGAATTGGGTCCACTTTCACTTCCTGCTAAGAGAGCAAAGGTGGCTTCTCCTCTGGGCTTATGCTCTTTCTGGTAGGTATTCATGGGCCAAGAGCAAGAATTTTAAAAACAAAGTCCGTGTTCGGATGCTTATTTCTCCAAAATGAATAAGGTTTTTATTTAGTCACCGACATGCACTCTATAAAATGGGTCTAAGTACCAGCCAGATGCTACTTATATTTAAATGCAATACTAATAAAGCAGACAGAAGAAAAAGCATGACATTTGCAACCTCTTTATATCCGTTGAGTAGTTACAGAGTGATGCTATGACTTCAGCACTACATTCAATGCAGGAGGACAGAAAACAAAACTGTCTCAATCCCTGCCTTCTGGCACCTTCCAGTCTAACTGGGAACACAACCATTGCCATTGCCATGATCCACCGCTGCTCCTGGTTGGCATTCACCCCATGCACTCCCTGCCTGCCTACAGTACTCACATTATCTCATTTGATCCTTAAATTAAGCCCAGGATATAACCACTGTTGTATCTCACATTTAACAAAGAAGGAAGCTGAGGCACACAGAGGACTTTCTGAAGGTCATTGAGCGGAGATTTTCATCATTTTGACTCCACAGCTGTCATCTTAATCTGCAAGTGATCCCATGAAATCATATATGAGGAATGAAAGAATGAGAAAGAAGAGATGGGGAAAGTTTCAAGTGGATGAAAATGTGAGCTGAATCTTGAACAGTGGCCAGGGGTGACTGGTGGGAGAAAAGAGGAGAACAGGTAAAGGGGCATGATGCCATGTATATTCCCACCACGAAAGCAGGTCCTGGCTGAGGTGGTCTAGACACACACTATTGCTGTCTGTATGCATCATCCATAGCCTTGAAAGTTGGGCCCTGAACACGCCTGCAAAACAGGATCGTTTCTGGCTCATTCTTACCAAAGAAGAAAAGTCGTGAATTTCTTGTCCTCAGAAGGAATCTCAGATGCCACAAATGATAACGTATTCTCAGAAATCTTCTTAGGAAGGGGAAGAAAATCAGAGGCCAATGCATTGTTGTGTGGTTAAACCTAGCTTGGCCCAGTGAACAAGTTCATGAAAAGTAACAAGTGGGAGTTCCTTGTCAAGTTGTCTTCCTAAAAAAACTCTCTGGTGACACTGCTATAAAATAAACCACTCTTCCTTGCGATGGAAACCAGGCCCTTACCTCTTGCAGCTTGCAACACAAGATGTTCTCATAGGCTATTATGATCTTACTGTGCCCTCCTTGGAGTTCTGTTTCCAACAAATGTTGCCCTCCTCTGTGTGCAGGGGCACCGGGACTCTGGGCAGACACAGTGAGCGACACAAAGATGCTATGACAAGCTGCAGGAGCTGAAGACCCACTCACACATACCTCGACTCATATTTAGAAGATGGACACAGGCAGGGGAGCGCTGGTGGCTCGGCAAGCTCAGGGGTCACAAGCTAACTGCCAGGTGCGGCTCAATTGGTTCAAGGTGAAGTCAGGCCATGTGTCTGAGGAGTAATGGACAGAAATTCCTCCATCAGGGAGGCCCTGCTCTCATGGCAGTATTGACAGAAAAGATAAGAGTACGAGCTATGGCTTCTATGATATTGCCATACCATGAGGAATACATATTTGGCCCCTGTCCCTGGTTCCTGGCACAGAGATTCTAAAATCCTTGCAATTTCCTAAGTGATAGGGATGAGAAGAGTATCGTATGTTATTTATTATTTTTGTTAGTTGCCTGCATTTTGTTATTTGCTGGTTATTTATATTTTGTCATTTAATAATGAAATGACTCTTGATGGGCCCCTAGATAGCTTCTGGATAGGGGCAGGTTGCCAAAGAAAGCAGTCATATGATTGGAGGTTGAAAATTTCAACCCCACTTCCCAACCTCTGGGAAGGGAGAGGGAGCTGGAGATTGAGTGAATGGCCAATGACAACCCTTCAGGTCCATGTGATGGAACCTCCATGAAAACAATGGGGTTTGGAGAGCCTCCCCCGGCTAGTGGATGCTTTGAGGTGCTGGCAGGCTGTGTACTCGGAGAGGGCACGGAAGCTCTGTGTTCTCTCCCTGGACCTTGCCCTCTGCACCTCTTCCATTTGGCTAAATTGTATTCTTTAAAACAAACTGGTAGCAGTAAGTAAACGGTTTTCCTGAGTTCTGTGAGTCATTCTAGGAAATGACTAGACCCTCCCCTAATCTAGAATCAGGCAATCAGAAACATGGGGAGGCCCAGACTTGTGACTGGCACGTGAAGTGGAGGAATCTTATGAGATCTGAAGCAAACGCCAGGTAGAGGATGTTGGAACTGAATTGAATTGTGAATCACTCCACAGCTGCCAGAGACCTGTCAGTGCAAGGAGAAAGCCCACATGGTTGGGGTTGGAAGAGTTCTCTAGCTGAAAATGGATCATAATAGTAGAGCTTCAGCCCTATGTGGGTTTGAATCTCAGTTTCATCACAAATTAACTTGGAGACCTTGGAGAAAACTACTCAACCAGTATTCTTATCCCTAAAATTAGAATTACAATAACACTCATCTCACCAGATTGTTATGAAGATTATAGATCAGAGGCTGGCATGCAAAGTATCAAACATTAACTGTCTGTCGAATGATTAGATGGAGGCACGTACCAAACAGCTGATGCTAACAAATATTGCATTGCACTCACCATAGGCCAGGTATACTTTCCTAAGTATTATCAACTTAGACACAAGAAGAGAGATATTATCATTCTCAAGACAACTCTAGAATGTAGATACGATTTTTATCCCCATTTCATAGATGAGGAACTCAAGGCACAGAGAAGGTAACTGAGTTGCTCAAGGTCACTTGTCAAAAAAAATGGGGGATTGGAAGTCCAAGCCCAGGTCTAATTGTACAGACAGTGTTCTAAGCACTATGATGCTTTGCAGTTTTGGGTACATGGTGATCCTCAATAATAAAAGATATAATTATTTTTGCTGTTCTATTGTCATTTGTGCTACAGTGTGGTGTTTCCCATACTGAAATCTGTACAATCTGTATGCACATTGTAGATGGTACATTGGTGGACTTTTTAAAAACTTATAGCCGTGATTTTATTTTGATATGTATTAGGAAGAAAAATAGCACCTCAAACCTAAAATTTCATTGGTATTACCCTGTGATAAGGCTAAATTTTTAAATAGTCAATTCAAAGACAGATATAGGACTGAGGATGTAGCTAAGTGGTAGAGTACTTATCTAGCATGTGCAAGGCCCTTGGCATCATCTCCAGTACTGCAGTAAACATTTTGAGAGAGAGATTAAGTAATAATAATGTGGCAGAAATCAGATCACATCAATGTCTGATAGCGGTATGTGATGAAAAAAAAACATAGGCATTGAAATCACCCAGAGCTGGCTTCTAGACTTAGGTCTATTTCTTCCAGCTGCAGGAATCATGGAAAAGTTGCCCAACCTCTCTGAGCCTTTATTTTCCTATCTAAAGTAGGAACACAGCACCTTCTTGCATTCTGCGAAATGGGGATTGAGGGACTGAAGTCCCCTGCACCTGCATCACAGGCCACAGCAATTCCCTGTCCACCCACATTCCATCTACCCTGCCTCACTCACGGCCTTCCTAGGCCTCTGCCTCATTCTCCTCCCAAAGCCAGGAACTGGATCTTTGGGCATCATTCTTAAAACCTACAAACTCTCCTCACAACTCAACTCCAGCAGGTGAACGCCTTCCATCTCCTCAGTTGTGCTGATAAAATTTGGAGACTCCATAGGAATCCAAATGGGAAGATACTCCAGGGACACAGCAGAAATTAGATTTTTTTTCAATTACCATAGGAAAAAAGGGTTTCATGTGGTTCTAATAATGCAATGCTTATTTGCCATTTCTCTCTCTGCCGCCCTATCTGAGCTCTGCTGGTGATTGATGGACACAGGATAGCATACCCACATCCACTGCTCATGTTGTGGATCCCCCTTGATTTCTATCTGCTGAGTGAATTGGCTCCCTGGGCTGAGTGCAATGGGTTCAGGGGCATGGTGGGCATCCAGGAAGGAAGACATTTCACAACTAGAAACTTGGTCAGCCTTCCAAACAGAAGCCTCCCCCTAAAAGCAACCCACATCCCAAGTACCAGAAAAAGCATAGATCAAGGAGTCAAAAGAATTTCACAACCCAGCAGGACCTGTGACCCAAGGACAAGATGTGACCCACCCTGTCACAGCTGTTACTCCAGGAGACAACAGCCTGAGAATGAAACTACATCCACTCTAAAGTGTGACTTTTTGAGACTTCCGTTGACAAGAGATGGTGGTCCCAAAAAGTAGACCACTAATTTTCAGGGCCCAACATGAGCTCAGAGACAGGTAAAGGTGACAAACTCACTTTTGGTCAGCACCAGCTACTGTGTTAAATGTTTTATGTACGGTACCTTGTTGAATATTGCTCTACAAGGAAGGAGCTATTAATGTCCCCGTAGTTTAGCTGAGGCAGCGAGGTTCAGAGAGGTTAAGAAACTTTCCCAAGATCAAAAAGCCAAAACACATTAAAGGGCAGGGACTGAAACCCAGACTGTTCTAATTGCCAGAGTTCTTCCCACCTCACTATTTGGCCTCCTATTTCCCACTGTCGAAAGATCCACCTTTTGTGGTATATTCCACTTGTCCATTCATGGACCCTAAGTACATATTTATTCATGTGATACCTACTTGCTCCATTGGGCTGTGAGCTTTGTGAAGGCAGGGACAACCCCATGAGGAAGACAAACAGTCACCAGATGAATCTACGACTTCCGGACCACCCATCCCAGAGAGTACCTCTTGCTCTTTAGTCTGTTTCGCTCTTCTCCCGAATTGTACTGATTCCTCCTTCTGGAGGAATCCACCCTCAAAGGTTAGGTTCTATACCATGTGACCCTGTCCCACGGTAATCATAATTGATCATCCCAGGGACAGATACAGAACTCAACTGAGGCTTTGTTGAACAAAGAAATACACACACACACACACACACACACACACATGCATATGATATAACATATATATATATATATATATATATATATATATATAATTTGGAAACTTGTTAAAATACTAAGACTTCATTTAAAACTATTGCAATACAGGCATTGCAATGGGGAAGAGAGATCAGGTTCAACTGTGAATATATAAAGACAGTTGGTGATTTATAGCCAATAAGCAGGGGTGAAGGGTCTGTGGAAGAAACAGTACTGAAAGGAGACATCAAGAATAGGCGGATTCTTAACCTAAATGCCCTTCAATAGATGAATGGATTAAAAAATGTGGCATATATACACAATGAAATATTACTCAGCAATAAATGAGAATAACATCATGGCATTTGCAGGTAAATGGATGGAGTTAAAGAAAATAATGCTAGGTGAGGTTAGCCAATCCCAAAGAACCAAATGCTGAATGTTTTCTTTGATATAAGGAAGCTGATTCATAGTGGGATAGGGAGAGGGAGCATGGGAGGAATAAATGAACTCTAGATAGGGGAGAGGGTTTGGAGGGTAAGGGCATGGGGTTAGAAGTACATGTATAAGGACATGAATTGGTGTGAATATACTTAGTATACAACCAGAGATATGAAAAATTGTGCTTTATATGTGTAATAAGAATTGTAATGCATTCTGCTGTCATATGGAAATTTAAAAAATAAGAATAGGTGGATTCTTGCTAAAGGCAGGTTGAGGACTTACACATCAAAGGCAGGGTACAATGAGATAGCAAGGGTTGGGAGGCAGCAGGACTCTTGTCTACACTAGGCTGGGCAGGCCAAAGTCAGGCCAGGGGCCAAGGCTGAGGTCTAGATGAATAGATGGCTCTGGGGAGCCTGGCTAGTTTGGTCCAGGACAGAGTCGGTCAGCTTCTAGGTTTGGCAAAACAAGGCGGGCCAATCAGACAATCTGCTGAACTGAGAATCACCGAGGGAAGCTCTGAGTAGGCAGTGATATTGAGAGAGATGGGTAAGGCTAAGGAGGGTCATCCTTGGCCTAAAGAACAAAGGGAAAAAACAAAATAGGAATAGCAGTGGAGGAAGAGTGTTAAGAAAAAGGGACAGGAATTGGAACACTGAGAAAAGCAAAAAAAAAAAAAAAATCTTTCAACCCCAGAGGCCCGAGCACTTTGAGCTGTCCCATTCCTGCCCTTCCTGAAGCCTTGCTGGCACCTGCAAAACCAACCTTCATCAGCTTCTCTACATGCAAAGCTGTTTCTCTTGAATGTCACAATGTCACTCCCATTCTTCTAGAAGAATTAGCTGGAAGAATAGCACCACCAGCTTAAAGCCATACACTTCTTCCAGGTGAGCCCCACACATTTCTAAATCAGTGACTACATGATTTGTCTCCATCTAAAATGTTCCCTGGACTTCAATGGGATACCCTGCCCCCCAGCAGTAGAGAGTCCTCATTATTTGCTCTCACAATTTGTCCCACTGTGAGCCAACACATAAGGGCATATTTTGCACTGATTTATTCAGGGCATCCCCTTTGGGGTACGTCTGAGCTACTGTTCTTGCCTCTTATCTCACCTCTATAAGTGATCAGCCTGGGGAAGACATCAATGAAATGACCTTCCAGGTCATCCATCACCATGGACCCAGGGAAACTCAAAGGGGAAACCACACATCTCAGCTGGGGGTGGGGGAATAATAGATTCACCATAGTAAGACTGGGTCGTCACAGTTCAGAATCCCCACACAACTAAAGATTCACAAGTGGAGGACATTCACCTCTAGGCAGTACTCCTAGCCACCTTTTCTCCCATCAGAAAATCAAAGACAATTAAAATCTCCTTTCTAAGAATCTACTTCTCTGTGTCATTAAAGAGTCTGGCTCAGAGAGTCAAAGGAAAGCCCAATCCCCGACCTTCGCCTGCCCCACATTCAGAACACTGGCTCTCACTCATTCACTCAACAAACATTTGCTGATTCTCTGCTTTGTGCAAAAGGCTAATATGTGTTCCGAATACAGAAACAAACATGAAGCTGAACAGTTAACCAAAGAGTGATACCAAGCACCAACTATGTGCAGGTTTACACATGAAGATGCTCAGGGTATAAGAACTACAATTCTTTATTCTCATCTTTTAGCTTCTTGTGACGATTTTCTCATGTCATTGAAGAAATGGCATTTTAAAATTGCATCAAATTGTTGTTGCATTTTAAAATTATGATCATAAGAGGAAAAGAGAAATATTTTAACCTGAACTTAGAACCACGCACTCCCTGGGAGCCTCTTATCCACAACTCTCCCTCTGGGGGTCCCCAAAGGAGCCTCCTCCCCTACCTAGAAACTGATGGGAACCTGGATTCTGAACCTAAGAGCACAGCATCCCAAGGGTCCAAACGGACATCTCTGAGAGGGCATCACCAGAGAGAGAGCATGGAGGATGCTGTAGTTGTTACCAAGGTGTTGACTCTTACCCCTCAAGTTGCACCATGACTCCAGAAATTCCAGAGACTTGGGATGTAGGAAATTGACAAAATTTGAGTCACTAGGTCCTCGCTTCCTCAGCTTAGCCAAGGAAGAAATCACTACATACACCCAAACATACTTCTCAGCCTCCCTAACACATGCAATTGCACAGCTCTGCCCTCTTCCCCAAAAGACCTCCAGATCCCATGTCAGGATCCCCTGGCTTCTTCAGCCACCAGCCCAGTCTCAATCCTTGACGCTGCTTCCTCCCGGCAAATGGACTCAGATTGCAGCTGCAAGCTTCAGTGTCGCATAGTAAAAACATCCACTCTACCATCCACATCTCCTCCCATTTCTCTTCCCAACCCCCACATCCTTCTCTTTCTAATCATCCCAGAGAGAAGGAAGATTAAAAATTAATGCCCTGAGGATGGGAGTCAGGGATGTCATTATTCTGATTCAAACCCCAGGCATGGAAGAATCTGATCTAAGGTTTAGGAGTAAAGTAACCTAGGATGGGTTTTGGAAAACCTTGATTAATTGGAACTCATCTCTAGGTAACCAGATTTCCCCCTACAATGCTGGAGTCTTAGGGAATGCCACAGAATGTAACAAATGAAATTCATACAACATATTCAGGTAAAATTTCAACTCGCAAGGTGTGTCTTAGACTCACACAAAAGGTTGAGTCAAATGCCTGCCTACATGCCTGAGTCCTAAAATGTGTGGAACAATGATGTCAAGGTAGTTCCTACAGAAACACTACACAAAGGAAGACCCAGTTGCTTTCAACTACTGTATTTCTGAAACTGAAAGTCAGGCTTTCTTTTAGGAAGATGTGCAGTGACAGAAGTTCAATCCAGAAGGAATTTTATGTGACCTTTTGTTAACCAAAGGAGTAAACCCAAATGAACTAGAAGCAGCCCTTTGCCCCCCCCCAGTCCCATTTCACTCCCCAAATATACCATTTACAAGGATTCTGCCAAATAGAGAAAGGGAACCACATGATGAGAATTATAACAGAACACAATCGTGTACTAATTACTGTGTTAAGTACTTCAAGTGCATGATGCCTGCTAATCCTCACCAAAAGTTTCATTATTAACCTAATTGTCATCATGAAGATGCAGAGAGTATCCAGTGTAGTGAAGACCCAAAGTTTTGCAATTTACAAATAACAAACATTCTAGGTGACATTGCCACTCTTCCCCCTCCATTTGAAAACTACACTATAGACAGTTTAAGGCAGGAGTGGGTAGGGAAGGTATAGACCAGCAGGACAAAGTGATGTCCAAGGAGTTCAAGTGGAGAGAGGGCTTAGGCAAAGGTGCCAGCCCACATCCTGCAAGGAAGCCAACAGGAGAGTTGGCTCCACTTTCTACTTCTTCATATTAGATCCCATCCTGCTTTTGCGCTGAGGACTCAGTAATCTGGCTACTGGGAGCTCCTGTGGGACAGAACTGGAAGGCCAAAATAAATTCAATTCACTAATGTTCGGAACTATCTTCAGGCAACTGATGTGAATCTTTTGAATAAATAGGGAATGGACATCTATGAGCTGCTGGGATTGGTCTTAATTTATATATAACCCAGATTTTCTGATATCTATTAAATTAGATCCTTCCAGAATGCCAAATCTTCTTCCTCACTAAAAATTAAATTAAAAAAAAATATATTAGCCTTCACTTCTGCTGACTGAGGAAGGTCATTTTATTACCGGGAAAGCAACTGTAAGTCAGAGGAAAGGACTGAAATCTTCCACTCACTTCTGATGACTGACAAGCTGTGGGACCTTGGTCAGGTCACTTATTTGTCTATGCCTTGTGTACTTAAACCACCAAAGGGAGACAGCATCAGTTGATCTCCTGTGACAGGTGCAGGTGCAGGGCACAGTGCATCCAGGGGCATTAAACAGACACAATCCAACCACGAGTCATGAGACACCATTCTCCCAGACAGAGGTTAGGAGGCTCTGAACCTTAACACCTGAGATTCCTGCCACCTGGAATGTGTCGACCACACCTGGCCAGATTCTGTTCCTCAAATGCTATTCCTTTGTATCTGGGATGACTTTCCCCCTTCCTTTTTTGTCCTCACCTTGGAGGAGGATCTTACTGCCAAATGCCAACATCACTACTGTGGCCTCCCACCCCATCCCGTGACTCCAGGATATTGGGTGGTAGAGATCAGACCTAGTGTGCCTCAGGGGACTTTCAGTCCTCAAACTGCCTTCAGCCAACTTTCCCAACTCACCCGAGTATTAGTGTTCTTGGACTGCCATAACAAAACACAGAGGATGGGAGGGTGAAGGCACAGATATGTCATCTCAGATCCAGAGGCTGCACATGCAAGGTGAAGGTCTCAGCAGGGTTACGTCCTCTCTGAAAACCTAATCTCACCGGGTGCAGTGGCACATACCTATAATCCCAGTGGTTTGGGAGGCTGAGGCAGGAAGATTGCAATTTCAAAGCCAGCCTCAGCAAAAGCAAGGTGCCAAGCAACTCAGTGAGACCCTGTCTCTAAATAAAATACAAAATAGAGCTGGATATGTGGCTCAGTGGTAGAGTGCTCCTGGTACCAAAAAAAAAAAAAATAATAATAAAATAAAATAAAACCACCCTCCAAAACAGTCACATTAGGGAAGATGCCAATCAATCCACAACAGCCAGTGACCACCCCCACCCCCACTGCAGCCCCATTGAAAGGCCACATTCTTTATTTAGTCCTCCAGACACAGCTCAAGTTCCTTCTCCAGCGATCCTTTCCTGACTTCTCCAAACCAGAAAGACACTTACTTAATATAACAACAGTCCTGCTGGTCTAACTGACGGCCCTACCTCCACCACCCTGCCAAAACACAGGAAGCGCCAACAGACAAGTATCTAATTTTATCATCATGACCTCAGTGCTTCATGCTGTGGCTGGCTGGCACACAGTAGGTACTCAATAAATGAATGTGGGGTGAACAAATGAATGATTATGCTGTCTCACAGTCTCCCCATTGAGACAAGGGCAGGGAGCTGGCCTGACCCCTCTACCATCCTCCCCCCATATCCTGAACCTGAGTTAGGGCTCAAAGCTTACTGATGGAGCTGCATCCGGCTATAGTCCCTTTCCATCCTTCTTCTGTGACAGTGAAATGTACTGTGGTAGGTCCTCAGTGTTCGGCCCCTGAGCTCTTGGTTAACACCCCCTTCATTCATGCCGGCCATACAGGCAGGACAGCCAGGCAAGGACCTGTCAGAAGCAGATCAAGCTGTAACTGCTACTTCCTCCAGCTTCAAAGGGGCAGCAGCAGCACACTGGTCCAGACCAAAGAGCCAGAGTTCGGCTCACGTGGAAAGGGCTCAGGGGACTGGGGCTGGGGCCTTATTCTCACCTGGCATGTGGGTATGCATGTGTCCATCCAGAGCTCTGACTACATCATCAGCACCTCAGAAAGCAGATCACTATGGCAGAGGCTATTCTTCTAAAGCAACCTTACCATAGCCACTCACCTTGGAGAGGGTGGTAGCTGCCGCCCTGATTTGCTGAATGACATGTACACAGTTCCTAGATGAACATCAGTTAGATGTCATACAGGCCAAGACCAATACAAAGTGTGTGTATGTGTACATCTATATACACACTCATGAACGATGGCAAAGAAGGTGGAAAAGATCATTTTAAAAGTAAAATCCAGTTTAAGAAACTTAGACATAAACTTAATGGAGAGGAGAAATTACAATGAGGTCCTGGAGTCTAGCAGGCAACAGAAGCTGTGGAACTTGAAAGATGTTTAACTCTTAGCCACAGGTTTTACATGAATCGAATGGGTGAAGGAAACCTTCATCCAGGGCCTGGGGAAGATCTAAATGAGACAGAGTAAAAGGAATGCCTCGCTGACACATAGCAAGTGCTCAGTGTTAATTACTTTTCTTACCCTTAGTTTACTGGTCCAAATTTTTAATACTTTTGGGAAAGTTCACCAAATCTAGCCATCTCTGCATGGAAAAATCAATTTAAAACATTGTGTGTCTTACTTTCCTTCTGTGTGTAAAGGAATAACAATTGCCCTGCTGCTATAGATGTAAAACAAGTGCAAGGACATTGCTCCCCAGAGAGCATGAGAAGGCACCATTCCCTCAAGTCACCTCCTCCAGAGAGCTGCCAGTTCCCTCCAGCCACAGATGTGGTTCCACCTGAGTTTCATCCCTCTCCATCAGCTAGGTTGTCACTAACTCAAATCCTCTTGCTTCTTCCTTTAAATAATCACTTTAATTTACCTTTTGCTATTCTACTCACCAGTAGAATAATTAATTAAACTTCTTTAATTAAATGTTTTGATCGCTGCAGAGAACTCCTCCTAAATGTCTGCCTGAATTTTATATCTCTCTCCTCTGCTCATGAGTGGATAACATAGTAAATCTTAGACGATCAGATTCATTTTCATCATTGAAGGAGAAAAAGGAATCTCAAACCAACACCTACCATCCGTTCATTCCACCAGTATTTGCTGGAAGCCTACTATGTGCCAGGGGATGGAGAAAGGGACAAGATCAGGTTCCTCCTCAAAGATCCAACAGTCTGTTCAGAGGTATGACATGTGGGGAAAGATCCAGGACCTAAGGAAAAGGCAGTGAACTGCTACCAGGCCGCATTTGAGCAAGGTATGGAAACAGGAAGAGCATCCTTTCTTACACAGGATGAATGAGGAATCCTGGAGCAAGAGCCACCTTCTTATGATACATAAGCAAAACTCAGAAGTGGGGGCAAAACTCAGGGAACAGCCATCAGAAGTTAGCAAGAAAAGATTTGGGTCAGAGAGAATACGAGAATATAGCGGTCCCAGCAATCCATCTACTGAATACTATGTGCTGGGCACAGAGTTTGCATCTCATAAGCCCTGTGCATAATAAATACCACTGGGGAGACATCTCACAGAGGTTGCAGAACATCTCAGGTTTGAAGCTGAGGTCAACAAGAATTCCATTTAGGTCTTAGCTTTCACTCATCAAACCCTAGAAATTAAACACGGTGTTAAGTGCCAAGACCTTGGGGGACATGGTTTGTTATGAGGATACAGAATGATAATAGCTACTCTCTGATGAATGGATGGTGAAATGGGAGTCAGGAAGGAGCCTATGCCACACTCCAGGAAAGAATTCCTGCACCTGAAACTGGGGTGGTAGAAATGAGAGCAGTGAGGAGGTACCTAAATTCACCCTGGCTAGGGGCAAGTGTGGCTGAGGACCAAGTGAAAAGTCGTGGGTAGGAGGGAGGGGATGGAGGCTAAGGTCAGGTGCTTCTGATCTGCAGCCACAGTGACAGAGAAGTCGGAAGGCCATTAATACAAATGAAGAGGAGAGGCCGATAGGGCAAGGACAATAATGCAGTCCCCGTCGAAGGACGGAATTTGGGAATCCAGAGCTGCTCAGCCAACCCTGGAAATTTTAATTACATGAAGCCCAAGTTTACCCTCTCCAAAGTCATTTTTTTAAAACTGGCTCTAGGAAGCTTTCATGCTGAGAAGCTGTCAGCCAGGAGAATATTCAAACTAAACCACTTTTGTCACCACTCAGTCGTCAGCAGCTTTCGAAAACTACCAACAATTCTTATTTTACAGCGCTCACCCTCTGTGATAAAGCTCTGTCTGTGAAGGACAAGCTTCTAAGGAGGAGTAGAGGAAAAATCAATCAAAAGTCTGATCAATAGGTGTCCATCGGGGAAAAATTTACTTGTCCCCCCTCTGCTAGGAAAGTGCGTTCTTAGGGAACGATGCTTTGCTGGCTGAAGTTCTGTCCATGGTGACTTGTGCCCCCCTGACTCTCTGGCAGTTTCCTGACTTCAGCATAGAATTCTATTCTGGACAGGGAGGCAGATGGAGTTGCCATCCATAGGTGGCACCAAGATAAGTCACCAAAGGGAAAGAGATGAGCTTTGAGAGCTCTGAATGGCACCTGCCCGGGTGCAGGGTGCGACAGGCACCTTCAGGTCTGAAGTCCACTTCCTGATCTTTCCATGACCCACTGCTTCTCATCACTGAGGTCTGCGCTCAGAAGAAACTCCCTCAGGAGATAACCCCCTATACCCCGATAAGCCCAGTCTCCTGGGGCAAGAGATGTTCCAGTTCTTGGTCTGTATGGTGGTTGCACAAGTGTACAAAAGGTGCAAAAATCTGTTGATCTGCAGACTTAAACGTATGCATTTTATTGGATCTAAGCTATACCTCCCTAAAAAAAGGAAATGAATAAGTCATCATGAAAAGAGAATTTTCTCCCTCCCCCACCCATTTCACCACTTTGCCTTACTTATTTTCTTCAGAGCACAGACCGCTATCTGTAGAAGCAGCTCTTTGTCCATCGCCTCGGTTCAGAAAGGCACTGTCCAACTTGGTTACCACCAATCACATGTGGCGACAAAAGTTTAAATTAATGAAAACCAAGTAAAATGGAAAACTCGGGTCCTTGTTCACACCGGCCCCATTTCAAGTGCTCTGTGGCCAGATATGGATAGTGGCTATTGATTTATACAGCGCATGAGCAGAATGCCCCACCATGGCAGGAAGCTGTGTTGGAGAGCACTGGACCTGACTGTAGACTCCAGGAGAGAAGAGCTCTTAGCTGTCAGTTTATACTCAGCTCATAGAACAGGGCCTGGCACGTGGAGGTACTTCATACGTACTGTTGAGGAGATAGAATTTTGTAATATCATAAAAAAAAACACCTCACAGAGCCACAAAGACCTGGAAACATCCCAAACATGCATCTATATGTGATGTTATGTACGTTTTGACAATTCCATAGTGAAACTCTATTCAGCTGTTAGAAGACAGGAGGCGGGCGTTTGTGTCATGATTCAGATATCCGCATTATATTAAGTGAAAAATGTGTCCTAAAAATATGTACAATATGATTCAATTTTATTTCAAAACTTAAAGCAAAATTCAGAAGTGATATGGACCTAACTTAATAGCAATCACTGATGGATAAAATTAGGGAAAAAGAGAAATTTACATTTCGTATCTGTATGTGTACGTATTTGCAATGTGTATGTATTATTTGAGTATTTAAAACAAAATCACAGATCGCCCTTATTAAAAAAGGGAAAAACGCATAATCTGACATTGCAGTCTGTCCCAAGGATATATAGAGCATTCCTTGAGTGTTTACCAACTTACCAGTTTTATTTCATTTAATCTTAATGATATCCCTATAATTAAATATTATTGACCTTTATTGAAAATATAAACTCTGAAGATCAGAGTGATTAAGTAGCTTTGCCAGAGTCACACAGCTATCACACATCACCCCTGGCATTTGAACCCGGCTTCCTGGTTTTACAGCTCACCGCACTCTTCACTGCAGAAAGTACACACAAACATCCCCCAAAGAGCCAGATCCCAAATGAGCCCTGAATTAGCCACTCCATCCATATGAAAGCCCAAACATGGGCCAAACTACAATAAGGTACAGAAGAAGCAGGTTTTGCTCTTAGGCAGTAGGAAATGCAGCAGCATGAAAGCGATGTATCCCACCATTGTCCTTCCCTAAACATTATAGCGGGAGAGAGCGCAAGGCCCTGAGGATGGCATGCCAGCGAAGGCTTGGTGACTTAGGCTGCTGTGGAGACTCCCGGGCTCCCAGCAGATGTGTAGATGGTGCCTTTGTTACACTTCAGCCAGCCCCGCCCCTCAGGGGGAGTTTCCAGCTCACTAGGTATTGGAGCCAAAACACTGCAGAGTTCGCCTTTCAGCTCCTGGACAACACATTCCAGGCTGCAGGCCGGGAGGCTTGTTTAGCTTCACACTTGACGCAAATGGGGAGTGTGTTTACCCACAAACACACACGCACACACCAACAGAAGCGGCTGCTGCCAACAGAAGCGGCTGCAGTGGCAGTATTTCTCGGAGCCCAGAATTGTACTACAGCAACGGAGAGCTGGGTCACAATGCCTATCAGGAAAAACAATCTAATTCCCTCTAAGCAAACTTGCCATCACTGCCCGGAAAATTCAGTAGAAAATGAAATGTAATACTCTATTAAGCCTTATTTTGCCAGCGCAAGTGAGAGCTTACCCAAGCATGGAGAGTCATTAAAATGGATCTTACATATATCATTATAAATTTAATAATCACCATGACGGCTAGAGTTCAAGTTAAAATGAATGTCAGCTGAGCATGACCAATTGATGTTACCCCAGCTGCCGCCGAGCCTCACTTGGGGTTATATTCTACTTCCAGCGGCTCGGTAGTACATGTGGACCCGAGACAGCGAGAGCCAAGAACAGATGGGAAATGCAGACAGCTACACCTAGCCAAGGAAAAGCCATCATAATTGCATATTATCTCCGTGTACCAGCCCAATTAAAATTTTCTACAGTGTCAGAGGTCCCAAATGTTCCTCTACCAAGTGTCTGGATAGCAAACTTAGCTGATACTTAGTCAAATGCAGTCAGTCCTGGGTTCGGTGCACAAGAGTTATCGATTTTCCTGCTATTTCTCAGAAAGCTCCTGTAGAAACAGGAGCAGAAGGTCTAGTGGGCTATCCCTTTAATAAATCAAACACCAAAAAACAAATTCCACTTATCTAGGTGCCTGAGATAGTGGGCATTCTCCCTGAATTACAGGGAGTTCAGTATCTGGAGTGGATTTTTTTTCTTCTTCTTTTAAAGAATGGAGTCAGTATCCATGTTTTTAAAATGTATTTCAATTTATTTTTATCCTTTGAGAGGCCGCGTAAAACCCAATCCAAAAATCTTTTTCCATACTGAGAGAGGAAGCGCACGCTAAAACTGTAAATAAGAGTAGGAAAGCCAGTTTTCACCTCCACATGTATTTTAGACTGGGGAGAGTTGATCTTTGAGACTCACTCTAGGAGAGGGTTTATTCACACCACACTGAGAGAAAATCAAAGTTTTTTTTTTTTTACCATCCGTGACATTTCATAGGAGCTACTAGAAATTATCTTCAGATGAGATAGACTCCGTCTCTATTTGTGCATTCATCATCCCTGGTCCCAACTCCAGCCCTGGGAGCAGAGAGACCCAGCTTCACCTTCCATCCCCGACAATCAGCAACTCCATGCTAGTATCCAGCATGTCTGGCTTTTAGAGACAAGTTGAACTTTAACTGGTAGACACAAGTCCTGAAAGCCACAAGTGACGGTGGCTTTCAGACTGATGACAGCAACTGACCTCTGCTCAACAGGCCATTTTAAATGGTTGTGACATTGTCACAGATGGGGCCAAAGAGTACAGTAGGATGTATTTGATCCATAAACACAAGAGCCAGAGGACCACACAGAGAACAACTCAAACGAAACCACTGTCATCAGGAGCAACATTTCCAAAAGGTGCTAAGAGCACATAAATCCCAAAGAGGTTTCAGTACCAACAGACTCGTATTTGACTTTGAGAACAACAATATTAAAAACAAAACAAAACAAAAACAAAAACAAAAAATCTCCATTGTCTACAGCTTATAAATCTTTTCCTTTCTGCCTCTCAGGATTAATTTTTTTTTCTTTTTTCTTTTTCTTTCTCTCTCCCCTACCCATCACCAAGTCAGAGCACAAAGCATGATACCAAAACGCGGCAAATCGCGAGCGCTACCCTGCCTCTTTACCAGAGAAAGTCCAGCAGATGCAGTCAACCAGCCGCACAACCCTGCCAACCTCTCAGGCTCTGAATCACACGTGGTCATTCCAGCACCAGGCGCCGAGGGACAAAGAAAGTTCTGCCACTCACCCTCTTTTGATCTTCCAGTCCGTGGGTAACCGGCTTTCTCTTCTGCTGTTGACTGGTCTCAGAAATCGATTCCATTTCCCAGGCATAGAATCCCCTGTCTTCTTCAGCGAGACTTCCCAATCCACGGAAGAACAAAATCACCCAGACGAGAGTGACACCTGTACCCCACCAGACACGGCTCCTGCCAGCCCGGGACTCAGCGCTGCCCCTTCAAAGGTCTTGCTGTCTTCTTAAAAGCCACTGGGGAACCTCGCTCGCCACCACGGCCATAGCAAGGAGGGCAGCTGCTGCTGACATCGTGAGAACAGGGACTTGGGTTTTACGGTGCAATTCACTTCATAAGAACCCAAAGGACAGATTCGGGCAATGAAGAGTCCATGTCCTGGGGCGCATGCCACATTACTGCCCCAGAAAGCCTCTTCCTCACTGTCTCCTTGGCACAGATAATTTATATGTCAATAACAATGTAAATGGGCATTTAATCCGCCGAGCTGATAGCATCCACATCCCTCTCCGGCAGCCCCTGGCTCCCATAAATCACCACAAACGCCGCACGGCCAGCCGCCCCTCACGGTTCCTGTGAGCGTTCATCACAGCGGTGCTCCCCACCTGGCTGTCATCCTCCTCCATGGAGTGAGACTCATACCTGAGGAGAAAATGTTCAACAGTCAGATTTGTCTTTTGTGCAGAGGCGCAGGGTTGAGCTGTCTTGCCTACCATCTGGAGCCACAAAGTGAGGCCTACAACCAGAGCAGCAGTCGGCCATCCTCCGAGCCCCTCAATACTCTGATCATATCCGTGGACAAGCAATCTCGGGGGCTTCATGGACTCCCTGCTTCTCCTGCTCTTGAAGAGCACACCAGAGCTGGAAACGAGTTCTCCTGGAAATCTATGTGGGGTGCATTGTCCTCCTCATAACAGAAGCAAGACGCCAAGGTATGATGAGACGGGGAAGCAATGGTCTGTGAAGCAAAAAGCATCAACATTTTTCCCCCAATTACAGCTGCGGGAGACAGCGTATGGCAGGCGAGACTCCAGGGTCCACTGGGAGGCAGAGAGAGCAGCCTAGATCATCTGAGGACCGAAAAGCAACTGTGCTGTGGAGCCGGAGCCGCATTCCCTGCCTGGGAACCTGCAGGCAGAGCAGACACCCAGTCACCTCCTTGCTGACGTCACAGAAGCTTGAAGGGACAGGGAGGAGGAGAGAAGAGGGGACCTCTGCACCCAGGAAAGCACTCACACTAGATGTGCCCCTCCATGAGTGTTTTGAAAGGTGGAGACGTATCTGAGACTCCTCATGAAGATGCATCAGTAAATAATGATGAATGCCTCTTAACACCAGCTCCAGCAGGAAAGAAAGGCAAAGGGGGAAAATGACCTGAACTAAAAGGAACTAGTTTCTTGCCAGCATTTCGAACCAAGTCCTAGCCATTCTACAATTCAGGCTGCGCCAGCCTCCGGGACAACTGTGGCCAGATCCGGCCATAGCCAGCGCTAGACAGAAGCCCCCAGATCCTCCCTTGCAGCTGTCCTGACTGGCAGCTACTTTGGAATGAGGCCGAAACCATGCCCGGTCACAAAAGGCTTCCGCCCAGCTCAATGCCAGGTTGAGAGGCGGATGGACGTGAGACTTGGCCACAGAGGGCTTGTGAGGAGGAAGAAGACTAGGGGATGCCTGGGAGAGAAGCTGCAGAAGGGCTATAAACGCACAGGTGCACCACCTGAAATGCCTGGCGAGAACAGAGTTAAAAATTCATGAGGAGCCAAATGTCCAGAGGAGGGGAACCCAAGGGTGGCTCACATTTGTAGCAGCATGACTGATATAGCTGATATATAGCTGAGCTCCCAGAGACAGGTTGACACCATCCGGTTGCTTGCCATGACCACAGGCCCTTCAAGGAATGCACAACACAGGTAGAAACTCAGATCTATTCTTTTTAGCTCCAGACCACGATGCATGTAAACTCTGGCAAACTGGGTCCAAGTAGGTCCCCTTTCTGAATCGCCACTGAGACCTCAGACAAGAGGACTCAGGTCTGGGTTTGAGTTTCAACTCAGCAACCTCCTCATTGTATGACCTTGAGCAAGTATCTTAACCTCTCTGATCCTCAGCTCTCTCCTCTTAAAGGTGCAGATAATGGTGACACACAAGTTCGGAAAGATCAAGATCACTTATTAAAACAGAGTATGTGATCAAAAGATAACATGCAATGTACCGAATGTCCACTGAATACCAGGCACTATCTACTGCTTTACACTCATTCAACAAATCTGCCAAGTACTTTGGTACTTTGCTATGTGTCAATTATCTTCCTTCTAATAGCTCTCCACCCCCAGGTTAAAGACAAGACAAGCGAGGTCAAGAAACTTACCTAAAGTCATATAACTGAGAAATCGTGGAATTTGAACCCAACTTTGACTTCAAAGTTCTTACTTATATCCATGCTGCCCTGGAAAGATCCCTGTTATCTGACTTTTCATAAGCAGCCACAATTCAGAGTGCACACTTTGTATAACTCCTATCTCTTTTTATGTATAATAATAAGAGAAGAAAGAAAAAAAATAAACCCAAGTGCTCAGAAGGGTCTCCTCCTTGGAAAGCCTCGAATGGAGGGACTCCTTCATTGGCAGCTCTGGGCTGTCTCCATATCTGAGAACAGCTCTGCACTCTGCACCAGGCCCCAGTGCTACAGCTTTCTCCCCAGTGAGACCCTGTCACATCCCATCACGCCAGCCGGCACACATGACCCAAGTGAACATGAGGACAGACGTTCTGGCCACAGAAATACCTCCCCACCAGCAGGGAGTGGGAGGATGCTCAACACCTCCTGTGAGCCTTTGTTTTTTCCAGTAGTCAGTCTCCACCAGTTCTGGGGCCATTACTGACCTTGTGTCCTTATGCAGAGGAGGGGTCACAGGAGAAAGGGTAGAAGCAAGGATGCTGCTGTCAGCTAGCTGCCATATCCAATCTGTTTCCTGATTGGCGGGGGTGCGGGGGCGGGGGTGGGGGGACTTCACGAGGGCAAAGTCTGAATGTAAATGGTCGGGTTTCTCACAGCCAGAGGAATCTCAGGAAGATTAAAGACACTTGGAGGGAGATAGAGCCAAAAGGTAGGACTATGAGAACATTGAACTAGATTGTTGAGAAGTGGACATGGTTGCTGGATTGGTCCCCAAATGCAGCCATCTATCAGCAGCTTCTCCTCTCTGCCATGAGTCAATCAGCTGCAGCCACAGGGCAGAGCCAGAACAAGGAGAAGACATGGAGGGTTATCCCATGAGATTGGAGTGGGGAGCAGTGTGGGCAAGCCCCGTCTTCTCCAGGAAGTTCAGGAAACAAGACTAGCCATATTGAAGATATCCTGAACACTCTGCCAGGGTTTTCTCCTGACTGGCCTAAACACAGTCTCCTAAAGGCTTCAATCTCTCATTCCACAATCTGTCCAAATCCTTCCTCCTCCTGGGCAATCCCAAAGGATAGATAGATAGATAGATAGATAGATAGATAGATAGATAAATACATACATACATACAAGTTCGTATAGACCAGCACATAGGAGGACAGGAAAGGGGCTTTCTTAGAGGTAGAGGCATCAGCAGAGGGGCCTACTGAGGTCCCTCCTGCAGGAAACCCAATTCCGTGGTACGGGCTAATTGGGATTCCAATTTGGGTTTCCAGGTACCGACAAATCACAGTCTAGGCCTTCCCAGGTGGAACTATGAGCCTATTTTATAAGTTTTGGCAAGCATCCTTAAATTCTTCAAAGTTTTCAAAATTGGGCAATGCCCCTTTGACCTTCTCATTCCTCTGCCACCCTCTGGCAGCCCCTGCCTCCCCCACCCAACCTTCTTCCTCTCTTGGTGGCTGCCAAGACTGGGGAAACTGATTTTAAACCTGTATTAAAGGCTGGGGGCGAGGGGAGTACTGACCTGTTTCATCTTATAAGTGGAGTTAAGCTTCTGAAACAACAGTGCATCCGTCTTTCCAATAGTCTAATTAACACTCATAACCAACACAGCATATTTAATTAGTCTTTGGTGCCAATAGGGGTATCGGAGGAGCTTCTTGGAAACCCAGCCTTTCATTAATCAGTCAATAAATAAATTAAAGATGGACAAAAAAAAATAAAATAAAAACAAAAAGAGAGCCAAAGAGGCATGGTGGTTTGGAGAACTGGATTTTGTTTGTTTGTTTTCGTTTTGATTGGAGGTGGGTAGGGATTTTTTGCTCCCAAAGGGAGTCCTGAAACAGGACACTTCTGCTCAACCTCAGGGTGGGTGGACAGAGCCAACCCCAGTGCCTTTATCTGTGTAGGAGAGGCGGCAGAGCATGCTCCCGCCTCTTCCTTGAAGAAAAGAAAGGATCACACACAAAAATAAGTCACTAGGGCCCCAGCTGGGCCGCGCGGGCTGCTGCTGCTGCTGCCGCAGCCAAAGTCCCTTTGCCTACAAGAAAGGAGCAGGCTCAGCCGAGCGAGCGCAGGCTTGGCTCCTGGAGCTTGGGCGCCCCCTCCCAGCCCTCCGCCCGCTGTCCGCGCCTGGCCGCCTGCGGCTACCCTGGAGCGTGGGAGAATGGAATGGAAGGTTAGCCTAGTTGCCCGGCTCCGATTCACCTTCACACACACACAGACTGATACTGACATAACAGACACTCGCAGACATCCAGACATCCACGCACAGACTGAGAGATACACACCCAGCTACCTACAGAAGCTCTGATCACACACGGGGAAGCACACCCACCCAGAGAGACAGGCGCAGACAGGTACTAGACCTACATTCGGAGACAGGCATGGCTAGAAAATAGAGACACCGGGAGCAAACCACACAGGCTCATAAATACACCGAGACATGCACACATAGAGGAGGACACACAGGCAAGCCTAAAACACAGAGAGCTGACGGAAGAACCCACCACAGTGATACTCAGACACAAGAACCCGGAGAGGGCGTTCACAGACACCCACGCCAACAGCAAGCACAGAGACCCAGACGCAGGGATATACTCTGAGACACAATCGAGCAGAGGTGGGACACACAAACAGAACACACACAGAAACACAAGAACACGCACAGGGAGATGGCCCATACTCAGGCGCATATACCCAGAGGGACACACACCCACTCTGGATAGGGGCGTGCACAGTGTCGCCCGAGGCCAGGGGAAAGTGCGCCCTGGAGCTCGCAGAACCCTTCTCAGAGCACGACACAGCGCCCCCAGCCCCGCATCAGCTGAGGAAGAGTTTCCCAGAGCATCTCTGAACAAGGGCCAGCTGGCCTTTGGCGTGCGTGCGTGTGTGGCTGTGCATCTTCCCGCCTGGTCTCTGTGCTCTCGTGGGGTGACTTCAGAACCCTCCCGCCCCCAGACCTCCTCCAGGATCCCGGAGCAGAGGTGTAGCTTCCGAACCTCTCAGCGAAGGGCCAACCCTCTCCCTAAGGCAACCACAACCCTGTTTTGGACCCCTGAGCCCAACCCAGAGCATCCCAAGTCCTCTTCTCCTTGTCCATCCAGTTTCACAGCAAACTTTCCCCAGGCTGGTCCTGGCGCCCAGCAGCCCAGCCCACCCTGACCTCCAGGGAGTAAGTGCAGGGGACTCTTACCTGCACCCACGCAGCTTCGCGGAGCCGCTGCCTCCAGCTGGTCTCTCACTGTACTCCTGCCGGCTCCTCAGCCCCGGCCGCTGCCACTGCAGCCGCTCCTTGCCCTCGCGTTACCCGGGAAACCGCCTCCTCCTCCCTCCTGCCAGCCAACCAGTGCCGTTCACATGGCGCCTCACAGCCAATGGGCAACCTCGCCATCCCGGTCCCTTTTCTGGGTCCCAGTCTTTCCCAGGCTAGGGGGGCGCAGAAAGAAGCAGGGTTCTCTCCAGAGCTACTGCTACTGGAGGTCCAGCCCCTGGGGGATAATAGTCATCTCCTAGCGCTATTCTTTTGTGGGACTGACGCATCTGACACTCTAAAGAAGACAGAAGACAGACGGGGGAGGCTGGAGAATCTGAGTAGGAAGACACCTCAGGGCACGTGGCTCAACCTGTCACCAAATCCAGGAATCCTCTAGACAGGTTCCCTCCAGGGAGCTGTCCAGCCTATGTTAAAATGCCCCTCTAAATGGAGTGCCTGCAATCTCTCAAAACAGGGCTTCCTTGGAGGCTTTCCTGCTGCAGAGCTCAGATGGGAGCAAGTTCTTTAGAACAGGGAACTCAGATCTACCTTCATGCGAAAGCCCATGTTTGTTCTTTGGACCTGCAGAAAAAAAAAAAAAAGTTCCTTGGGTCTCTAACAGCCAAGCCTTTGGAAACCAGAAGACAGACCACCCAATCCCCCAGGTGACCCATCTCAAGGGTCATAGTTCTTCTTTTGCCTTGTTTTCCCCCAGGGCCACTTTAAAACTTGAGAGTTTTATGCTCAGCTATGCCTTTCTCTCTCTTTTACAGAATGGTTAAGTACCTAGCACAAGGTGGAAGAATCTCCAGAACCCAGTGCAAATTGCAAATAAGAATTTGAACTAATGAAAACAAAACTCTCTCATTTAAGCTGAGATCTGGTCCCAAGACATGGAGTAAAAGAGGAGACCAGACATGTTCTGAGAGGTGCTACAGTGGACATTTTCACTAGTTCATTCATCTTTCTCTCTCCTCCTCCTCCCTCCCTCCCCACTCCTTCATTTTTTAAAAAATTTCATTACCTATTCAAAACTTGCTTCATCATACGCAGTGGCTGAGGTGGGAAGGCAAGGAATCACTCCAGTTACTCCTGACAGGAAGGTGGTCTGACTTTTCCGAAGCCTATGGATACCACCAGGCTGCAGGGTCTGTCTACAGCCCCAGACAGGTCTTCCCATACCACCACCTGGTGAGGGCCATGTGAGCCCAGCATTCTTGACCCAGACATCAGAGAACAGAAACCGAGGACATGCATCAAAGCAGAAGGATAACCCTGCTGCTGAGCCTCCAATTGGGGGCTCAGGAAGGGAGCCAAACTTATCTACCACCAGAAAGGGACTGATGATAATCAGACAGAGTACCCAGCTGTGTCTCTGCCAGCTCCAACCAGGAAGGAGGCTGGAGTCCTCTCTTATTGAGAACAGAGGGGTCAGCTGCAAGGATGTGGGGATGGTAGAGGTGAGGTATCACAGCTGCGGGGGGAAGCTCATGCCCACTGAAACATAGCCACATATATTACACTTCTGGGTCCTCCATAGAGGGGTCCTGCTGTGATCTGAATGTACCCACCAAAACTCACGTTGAAATCTAACACCACCACATGGGACTTTTAAGAGATCATTAAATCATGAGGGCTCAGGATTAATGCATTCATGGATTAATGGATTAGTAGGTTAATGGGTTATCTCAAGAAAGGGTCTAATTTAGAAGCCAGTTTGGCTATCTCTCTTGTATGAAACTCTATTACCGTGTGATGACCTATGCCATCTTGAGATTCTGCCGAGTCCCCACCAGCAAGGAGTCCGTCACAGTGCAACCCCTTAACTTTGGACATCCCAGCCTCCAGAATCATGAGCTAAAGAAAAACCTTTATTCCTTATAAATTACCTACTCAGTTAAAGCAACAGAAAACAGATTAAGACAGGTCCATTGAGACTGGCAAATGAGATCCAGGCAAGTGTGTCTTTGAGGTCATACAAGGAAGAAGACCAATATGGGAATGGTAAGAGGTAGCAGAATGTGCCGCTGTAGGGTGTAGGATATAGTTGGAAGAATGTAGAACTCAGTCAGATAGCCCAAGCTAGAGTCTCCTCTCTCCCACTTACTAGCTGAGTGAGCTCGTTTCTGAACCCAGATTTCTTTTCTTTGTTAATATTTTTTTTAGTTGTCAATGGACTTTATTTTTATGTGGTGCTGAGAATCGAATCCAGTGCTTCACACATGCTAGGTAAGCATCCTGCCACTGAGCTATGAAACCAGCCCAGGATTTCTTATCTGTGAAGTAGGGTGGTTAATCCTCTGCACAGAGACAGCCTGAGGATCAGATGAACTATGAGTGAACACATGCTTGAACCTTGAAGAGAAGGACTTTTACCAATGCATGCAGTTTGCCCTTGTAATGGTTACTTTTATGTGCCAATTTGGATAAGCTACCCAATTTGGGGAAAAAAACTTGTCTGGATATCCCAGTGAATGTATTTGTTTAGGTCTAATTGACATTTAAATCACTTGACTTTGATGAAAGCAGATTATGTTCCATAATGTGGATGGGGGCCTCCTCCCATCAGTTGAACACTTTGGAGAGCAGACTGGGGTCCCTGAGGAAAAAGGAACTCTCTCAATGTGTATATCCTATAGGTTCTGTTGATGTGGAGAGCCCTGAATAATACAGCCCATTCCTGGAATGATCTAGATCTGCTAGGCTAATTCAAAGAGCAGAGACAACCAGGTGGCTGAATCTATAGACTGATCACAGGCTAGCAACTTGCTAGCACATGTTTCCCCAAGTCTAGGCCAGCTGAGTATTGACTTCAACCCACGGTGCCAAGCAATGACCTTTCCCTTACTACAGGTGGGGGTCCTGGGGAATGTTTTTCTGAAAGAGCTAACTTTTCTCTCCTGCCACTATGCCACTAACCCCACTCCCCACCTATACACTAGGATCCAGGAGGACAGAGTCTGTCTTGTGAAGATCCTCCCCCCACCCCACCCCCCCACACACACTGTGATCCCATCTGAGAGTTGCAAAAGTGGCAAAAGACCTAACACCTACTCCAACTGCAAGGCCATTTTTGCCTCACATTTTAAAACCTTAAGCTCAAAATTGTCCTCTTCTGTGTTTAGTTCTCTCTGAATTAGACACGGAGCCAGTTGGCCAACAGAACAGGAAAAGAGACGGAAATGCCCTTTTATAAAATTCTTTTTTGAACTGTGAATTTTTTTTAACCTTTGGGGACCCAAATATAAGAATTCCCCTCCCCCAAAATCTCTGTCAGATTTGGTGGTTCCCTTACTTGGAATCCCACAGTATCCCATCATCTCTTTTCATATTTATCCCCCTCAGTAGCCGTTTTAGTCAGCTTTTCATCACTGAGAACAAAAGACCTGACAAGAACAATTTTAAGGAAGAAAAGTTTACTTGGGACCCCTGGTTTCAGAGATCTCTGTCTGTAAATCTCTAATTCCATTTCTCTGGGACTGAGGGGAGGCAGAACATCATGGAAGAAGTGTGTGTTGAAGGAAAGCAGCTGGGAACATGGCACCAGGAAGCAGAAAGAGTGTCTACTCCCCACACGGGGACAAACTATATACCCAAAGGCACACCCCGAATGGCCCTCTCCTCCTGCCACACCCTACCTGCCTACGGTAACCCTGAAGTTAACCACTATCGGGGGACTAATTCACTGATTAGATTAAGGCTCTCATAACCCAGTCGTCACCTCTGAACTTTCTGGCATTGTCCCAGGCATGAGCTTTTGGGGGACACCTCATATCTAAACCACAACAGTAGTCACTCATTCATCCATCATTCACACAATTCTGCCCCAAATTTCATGTATTCAGTAAACATTCTGAAACAGAGTAGTGGACAAGGTAGGGAAAGTCCCTGCTTTTGTGGTGACAGTGGAAGATGACAGAAAATAAACATATATTTAATCCACATTATTACAGTGGGATAATTAGAGCTCTGCAAGAATAAGTATAGGCTGGTGTACTAGAGAAGGACTCGGTCCTTCCTTCAGTTGGATAGTTGCAGATTACTTCCTTGAGGAGAAGAAATTTAAAGTGAGATCTAGTGGAGAAAAGGATGCATCCATGAGAATATTCCAGGTAGAGGCAGCTGCTAGGGCAAAGACCCTGTGGCAGATGGCAGAACAACAAACTTCATATGCATACAGAGCAAAAAGGTATCAATGTCCTTGCAGTATGGAGACTTAGAGGGAGGGCAGTGCAGGATGGATTTGAAGAGTGGATGGAGCCACATCATATGGAACCATTGAGTTCACTAAAAAAGAGATTGGATTTTACTCCAACTGCTATTGGAAACCGTGGAGTGTTTTGTGTTTGAAAGTGTCCTAATGTGATTTAATAGACATTTGGCTGCTTCATGGAGAATTAACAAGAATGGAAGCAGGGATTTGCTTAGGACCTCTTGCAGAGTTCAGGCAAGAGTCTACTAGACTGGGACAGAGATCAAGACAAAAGGATAGATTCAAGGAAGACTTTGGAGTCCTAATCAACAAGAATTCCTAAAGGACTAAAGGTTGTGGGAAGCAAATGACATATAATGTCTAGGTTTCTTTTTACCTGAGTTATAAGGAGGAGTCTCTCAACTCAAGAATCATCTCGTATTTTTCTTTTCTATGCTCTGAACTTGGAAAAGAACCTAGGACATGATATACTCATCAAATGTCTGGATGGATGAGTGGGTAGGTGCATTCATATCTTAGAAACACCTGGTTCCAACCTAGAGCAGCAGCACATGCCTGTAATCCAAGTGGCTCTGGAGGATGGAGGATTGCAAGTTCAAAGCCAGCCTCAGCAACTAAGCAAGGACCTAAGCAACTTAGAAAGACCCTGTCTCAAAATAAAAAAATGAAAGGGGCTGGAGATGAAGCTCAGTGGTTGAGCACCCCTGGGTTCAATTCCTGGTACCAAGAAAAAAGAAAAGAACCAACACTTTGTTCATATCTGCCTGTGGAAAAAAAGCCTATGGGTTAGCAGGAACAAGAGAGGGTGTACTCCTTTCCTTTTCTCTAACCCCGCATGATACCAACTTTATTCTCCCTCAGCCTCCTTCCTTTCCTTTAAGACTGAGTCACTTCATTTCTTCTAACATGTCAAGCCACCCTCACTCTACACTCCCTCATCTCAACCCTTCCCTCCATACATACCCTGTAAGTTTAGGTTGTATTATATCCCTATGATGGTTCTCTTGCTTTATTTGATGTATTATTTCAGGTGCCTGCATATGCCAAGAACTTCCATGTCTTTCCAGGATGATCTCACTGATGAGAACACACCAAGTATCAGGAGAGCTGACTCAAAGGTCTGTGGTCAAGGACACAGCACTCAGGTCTTCATTCAGAGTCTGCCGGCTCTTGCTTTACTCACACTTTTAATGGGACTGGCGTTTCGTTTCCAAGCCCACAACAAATCAGAGGAAGCCATTGATTGCTACCGGTTGGCAAACTGACAACTATAGGAAGTAAGAGACAACAATCTGACAGAGAGGAGAGGAGCCCAATAAACTATGAGAAATGAAAACAAAGGGTCTGAACAAGCCGGGCCTGGACCTATTGTCTGGTTCTCCTTGGATGATTGGGAAACAAACCCAAGGAAATAGAAGATGATTCCTGCACTGAGGGGGCGCTCCTTCAGTGAATGGGCAATCAATCTTGCACATCGCATCCATTCATTAGGCCCCGTGGATCCGTCGGAGTGCTGACTGGGAACTTGACAGAGGTCTTACGGAGCAGGGGAGGTTTGGGGATGCCAGAAAGCTTTTCATATAAATTGGATAATGGAATTTAATGGCAAAACCCAGGGCTGCTAAAAAAGTGCAATGTCAAAAATGACTTAAATTTTGGATTGTCAACATTTTATACCGATAAGGCTATTCATTTCAATTTATTGAACAACTCTCTTAAGACATGCGAGGTGCTCTAAATTGTCTCCATTTGAGTCTCCCCAACAACTCTGTGAATAGGCACCATTGTCATCCTCATTTTCTGAAGAATGAAAGAGAAGGCAGTGGACTCAGAGGGGTGGAGTAACTTCTCTTTGGCCACAAAGCTAGTTCATAGCAGATATTTTATGACCCAACCGAAAGTTGAAGAAAAGAGTATGGATGGGGTGGATCCATTTCTTAGATCCCAAAGAAACATTCCTCTTAATGCTTAGCATAGATCTGGACATACAGTAAGTCTCCAAAGGAGGGGATTGGGCTTTATTCACTCAATAAGTTGCCCCAGGAACTATGCTGGTACAAGATATGCATCAGAGAGTAAGTAAGCCCAGCAGAACCCGTCCTCAGAGGGAAGCAACAAGAATGGAGGAATCTATTCCACAGTTTCAAGAACATCAATTTGTTGAAATCATATAAAATCACAATTGTGGATCTTTTGGAAACAGCTGAAATTTTACTCTTAAAAAAGCAAATACCAGACAACAGTAAAGTTAGAGGTTAGGATATAGTAGAAAAGTTGACACCTGCCACCTGATTGTCCCCACTTCTTGGGTAGCCTGCAGTTCTCATTTTGAGGCCACCCTTGTGCAACTTGGTGGAAGCCATTGTAGTTGTTTTCTGGGCCTCATGGGCACAGAGTGGGTGGGGAAGAGAGGAGTGGGCCATGATTCTCTGGGTCTCCCCTGCTCTTGTCCCTGGCAGGTCCTCCTCAAATGCTCTCACATCTTCCTCAGCACCGAGTGGTGGAGCAGCCAGCGTAGATATAAGCAGCCTGCTCACCCTGCCCATAGGGTTGAGACAATGCAGCCTTGTCTGAAATAGACAGAGGCTGGGAGTTTGCCGTGAGCTGATGAGAGCTGCAAGCAGGGGGTGGGCGGCTCTGCTTCCCTGGCCTCTAGTAGCTGGCACTTCTGTAAGCATGGGAGGATGCTATAAAAACAGGCTTGCTGAGAAGCTCCCACGGGTGGTGGGAGCTCATCAGGTGGGCTGTGAAGAGTCAAGTGTAGAGAAGGAGGCTCTGAATGGAACATCTTAGGAAGGGTGGAATGGGTAAAAAAAAGAAACCTGAGCTCCAAGTTTATCTTAGCAGACACTTGGTTTTCAAACTATCTTAAGAAAAGGGAGGATGTACCTATATTGGTAATGGAGTCAAAACTAAAATTGTGGGAAAATTCCAACAAATACGTATCAGGTACCTACTAGATCCCACACATGCTCTGTCCTCACTCCCAGAAATAATACAATACCAACTAATCCACAATAGAGGAGTTTCCTGACCTCTAGGAATCTGTATTCTAGCAGTGGATCTAGTCCTCAAATGGAGAAATAAACATAACATCCATTTATCTTATATTCATTAAATATATCATATATTCATCTTAGTGATGAAAATATGAAAAACAGAATGATATTACAGTGAGTTGAGGACAGCAGCATTTCAGAGAATGACCAGGGGAGACCTCTCTAAGAAGAGGACAATTCCAATGAGACCTGAAGGAACTGGCCATGTAAAGGTCTTGGGTGAAAAATTTACAGACAGAGCAAATATCAGGTGCAAAGACTCTGAGGCCCCAGTGAGTTTGAGGTAGAAAAGAAACCAGTGTGACTAGAAAGTGTCCAATGGTGAGATTAGGCCAGGGAAGTTTGTTCTGGATGCACCGGGAAGGCGCTGGAGGCTCTTCAAGAATGTTTTCGGGTCGCACTAGCAGTGTTGTTGAGACTGAGTTTAGGATAGGAAGCTGGGAGATCAATTTGAAGGTCACTGAATTACCAAGCCAGAGGTAACGGTGGCTCAGAGTGAGATGGAGATAAGAGGAGAGATTCTGAGTGTATTTTGGAAAGAGAAGCACCAAGGCAGGGCAGGCAGGAAAGTCAGAGGAAACTTGGGGGCCTCCGGATCTACATGCTATCTGTGCATTTCTCTGGCCATCTGCTCCACGCCCTGGTCTCCCCAGCAGGTTCCTGTTTACATATTGGGCTCCCTCAGACCTCAGCTAACTGCTGCCTGTCCCACCCAGGGCACCTTCAGCCCCTACGTCCATCTCGTGTAGGCATGAGGAGGAGGAAGGGTTAGCCCTGTTCATCTCATCATGCCAGGCACCCGGGGGATCATCTCTCTTAGTTGTGGGGTCACCTCTAGGGCAGGTACAGAGACAGGGTACATTTACTTAAGTCAGAGCCACTGAAGGAGTGGAAGCTGTGACAGGGCTGCCTCTCTCAGATGGTGCTCTGTGCTGCAAGCAACACGGCCATCCCAGGGGTCGTTGTAGCTTACACATCTCTCTTGCTTATTTTTCTAGGCACAGTTCTATGTGTTGTACACATAACAACCCATGTAATCCTCACAATTATTCCATAAAACAGATTTTATTACTATCCCTGTTTTGCAAAAAAAAAAAAAAAAAAGGAAATGGACACAGAGATAAAGTCACTTTTCCAAAATCACACAGCTGGTTAGGGGTGAAACTGGGATTCAAACTCAGGTGGTCTGGCTGTGGGGGACCCCAACCTCAATCACTATTAAAATCCTTTCTAAGCTCCAACTCAGACATTACTGACATTACATTATTGAACACAGATGTTGAAATAAGTAGAAAGGAGTGTCACTCCAGCCACCGCTGCTGTCTTATCGGGTGAAGCGCAAGGAGGCTGCAGCACCGCCAAGCTTAAGCTCCTGCTCTTCCACTTCTATTTCTGTGATCTGGGTGAAGAACTGGAATTTTTTGAGCTTCAAGTTTCTCATAAGAAAATCAAACATACTGTGTGTCCTGGCAGCCTCACAGGGTGGTGTGTGGAACGCTGATTAAGAGCCAGTGGAAACACTTGGTAGAGAAGGAGATTCTGCAGGAGCAAGAGCAAGAATGAACCAGATCAAGAGGAGGCCTAGGGTATCTCGCACAGAAATCCCACGTCCAAGGCCCGAAGTCCTAGAGGGAGGGCCCAGCCAGGGCCCTGACACAGACTCCTGGGCTGTACTGCCCCCTAAGGACAACAGGGGCCGCTGAAGGATTTTAAGTGGGAGGAAAAATGCTGTGGTCAGCTGAGCTGTGCACAAAGACACCTCTGTTGAGCGATGTGAAGAGTGGGAAGGACTGTAGACTGGGAGTTCAGAGGCAATGGCAGGGTGAGCAGGAGAGGGAGCGGGTACAGAGGAATACTTAGGCACACCATCGGAGAGTGTGGGGTCTCTGCGCTAGAGCCAGGCCACAGTCTGGGAGAGGCCTGCAGAGCATTGTTAAGTGAAAGTCTCAATGACTCCATATCTGCATGGTTTGTTTCTTGGATGTGTGACATTTTTTTCTCTAAATTCTTCAAAGGGAAGGTCTTTGCTTTGATGAGGAGACTCGCTCACCCTGACTTCCTGTGTGTGGACCAGGACCTTCCCTGGGAGGACAGGTGTGGGGGCCCTGGCCCGGCTCCTTTGCAAGGCACATGGAAAATATTTGCATTCCTAGGTTTGTTTCTCCATCGAAAGGGGACCCCATTGGATTTCTTGTTGTTCTGTGGCACCAGATGAAAGTGCCATGGAAATCAGGCAAATTCCTTTCATCTTACATGTCCAGCGGCCTCCTAACTACGAAGCCCAACAGGCTGAGCCGAGCAAGGACCGAGCAAGGACCATTAGAAAACTCCCCTTTGGATTCTCTTGGGTAAGTTCCTGGAAGCCTCCTGCCAGACCTTCCCTGGTCCTCAACATGCCATGCGCACACTCAAGCACTGCTGGAGCCCACAAGCCCCAGGGCCACACTTTCACAAGTCCTTCCTCAAGGAATCTTCGAAGTCCAATGAAGCCACCACTCTGTGCCTTTGCCTTCTCCCCAGGGGGTTACTGATAGAAGCCTATGTGTTCTAAATCCTCAAAGGGAAAAAAAAAAAAAAAAACTCGTTTCTGTCTTTCTAGGTCAGTAGGTTAGCTTTGTGGGAAAAAAAGAACAAAACAACAAAGATGTATCCTTTGTGGGAAAAAAAAAATCAAGTAGGAGTGCTGCCGCCATGAAGCACCATGCGTTCCCTTAACTCAGAGACTCCCAAAGTGGGGTGCGGTGCTCCATGTAAGTGGGTTCATGCAGAAATGTCATCTGGGAATCTCCAAACCCAGAGATCCCACCTCTGTGGCCCTTGTTTCTATGTAGCTTTGGTTCTGACCATAGTTTTAAAACATTTAGGTCCTATTCCTGCAGGTTTGCTGACCATTTTGGAGTAGAGAATGAGATGAATTTATGATTTTTAAATGTAGAAACCATTATTTTTACATCACACTGAAAAAAAAAGACTTTTTAAAGAAAGAATAAATATCATTGGTAAGGGTATAAGGAAGAAATTCAACAAACATTCATTAAGAACCTTCTACATGCTAGGTATCACCTTAGGCTAGAATCACTGTGGTATAATAAATAAATGGACAGACCCTTGATTGATGAAATGTACATTCTAGTGCAATTCGTTAGAAGGCAGAGTGTATCAAAAGTTTTAAAAATATATCTGTATCTGTGACATAGAAAATCATGCACCCTATATGTGCAAGATGATAAGATTTCTTAGAAGAGTAAAAATTTAGAAAACAAAAACCTAAATATATTACATTAAAAACAGATTTATTAAAGTCCATTTTTGCAACTGAATATTATGCTACTACTAAAATAATATAAAAAATATTTATTGATTTTGAAAATGTTAATGTATTGCTACACACACACAAAAGGCAGGTTACAAAAGAGTTGGGAAAGGGTAATTCCATTTGTATAAAAATGTATATGGACAAAAAAATTCAGAGAGGTTATTTATCAATATTTCCTAAGCATTCACCAGGTTCTTGGACCCTGGGGCCACAGAAATGAACAAGATAAACAGAGTTCTTTTTCTCTTAGAATTTATGGTAGTTATCTTTCAGTGGTAGAATTTGAGGTAATTTTAATTTTTTGTTTCTTTTCTGTGAAATTCCATGTCTTCTAAGTGGGTCCAAATTACCCTAAACATAATTTTTAAAATAAACCTTGGAGATGTTAGTCGGAACTTGGAGCTAAAATATGTGCCTCAAGGACTAAAGCTCACCTCCTATGTCCTCCCTCCCTTGGAGGAAGTGATTTGAAGGGTCCCAAATGGTACAGCCAGAGGGCAAGAGCCAGAGAAAGAGAGAGAGAGAGAGGAGAGGAGACCAGGATTGAAAGGAGGTCCCACATCTCCGGCCAGGAGTTACAGTGAAGTAGACAAGAAGCCAAGACCAGGAGTGAGCAGGGTGGGAATGAAATGGAACCAAGGAGGAGGCCCAGCATTCCACCATGAATAGGGCTACCAGGCTCGCCTTAGTGCTGGCTCCTGAGCAGATGGGATCAGCAGGGGTTAAAGGCAGAGGATTATGGGAATTTTCTGACACCTTTTTAAACCCACCCCCCATCTGATCAGGAGTTAAATGCTGGAAACCATCCAAATGCCCGTTCAAGGAATGGTTAAGCTTCTTTTAATATATATCCATATAGATACAGCCAAATAAAATTCTGAGATGCTAGCTATTATTGAGATGTTATGATTTCCCTTATAATTCCCTAGAGAATTAGGTTTAGTGGATTCTCTGAGGTGGCTCAGGCCCTCACCATACCAACTCTTCTTTCTTCTGCCCCAAGAATCAGTGGAACTAATTTTTAAGACAGGGTTAGGGGAATTTGAGAGGGGAGGAGACCCATGCCTCACTTCCTTAGGACAGTTCAGGGTTTCACACAGTGGAGTGGGGGCAGGGTGACAGGACAGTGCCAGACAGAGCAAGTCTGTAGTGGTCCTTGAGTCTCCTAAGACCCCCCAGTGTATAATGAATTATCCAAAATTTGCTATAAACTCTGAGAGGGGAGTTTAAGGGATCAGAGAATGTCCAATGGATCTGAAGAGGTATCAGGAAGAGGACAAGGACATAGAATGTATGTAGAAAAATGACCAGACACTGCAACTAGACAATGGAAATCTCAGAGGAAGCCAGTGGGAAGGGGATGCCAGCCACGAAGATCAGAAAAGCCTGGTTCTTCCACAGCAAATGACTATATAGGCCAGATGGTGCCAGCAATGGTCATTCACATTATCCTCAGATCCACTTCCCACCCCAGAGGACCCCATCTGCTCTCTGCACAAGGAGCTACCATATTTCCCAAGCTCCTTTGCCAAATAGCTCCTAGTTAAGGTGAACAGCAGAGGCACTGGGGCCAGCTGATATGCTGGAGAAGGAGAAACCAGGTTCTCATTCTTTCTGCCACATGTGAATCTCCACCTCTACCTCAGGTGGATGTCACCTTTGTGATTCTGGCTCATTCCAAAACACTGCTCTCTACAAGGTCCTCACCTCCTATGTCCTCCCTCCCTTGGACAGCTTCTGCCATGGATCCTGGCTTTAGCCAAAAGATCCTGGCTCTTTAGCTCTGTAAAGCCATCATCACCCTGTGTCCCTGCACCCTCAGAGTGACTGTGGCGTCCCCTGTAGCTGGTCATTGTCAGGTTTGACTTCTGAGTCCCTTCATATCGATGAATCCAATGTCCTGCATTATGTTTGGTTTCTGTTTTCCTACCTGTACTCTGATTAGTCTAATCTGGATCCCTCCCTGCCAACTGAGTTCTTGGTGCCGTGTGAGACCCTGGGATTTCCCACAGTCTCAGAGGGAAGGAAGGAAGCAGAATATTCTAAACTCACCAAATGTACCCATCAATCTTTGAATGATGATATTTCTGTGGAACTGATTAGGTGCAGTTTTTCATTTCTTTGTTTTTGCCATCGGGTCTAAAAGGAGTTCAAAACAGAGTTAAAGATATGGGAAAGTTCATCCTCATCTTAGATGTAGTTTGTGAGTCTTCCTCATGACATTAAGTAGAAATATAAAATGGATGTGTGCCATTTTGGCCGAGTAAAATTTATATGTGTGTGGAAAAAGAAAAGGAAAATAATATAAAAAATGAATTCTTTATGAGATAGGAAGACGATATGTGATTTTTTAAAAATCTGCATTATTCTTTATAAAATACATTTTCACAGAAAGATAACTCTTCAGAGTCACCTAGGAACCTTAACAAAGTAGTCACCTCTTCTGTCCCAATGTCGGTGTCTGTGGACAATGGCAGATAGTCTTTGAGGCACCACAAATTAAACGGGGGCACTTGAACCCTATGGAGAGTTCACAGAACCCAAGGTGTAAAGCTAAAAATACAGACAAGCAGGAAAGAACAGCAGAGGTGCTAAGATACACACATAAGAAGCAAGTGCTAGAACTTTCCTGAGGCCACATGACAGTTAAATTAGGTCAGATGGAAGGCTTTAATTACAAAAGACTTTGTAGGGGTGTGGGGCCAATGTGCCCCAAGAAAATAAGGGCCTTTTGTACAATTTAGGGAGTCATCTTCCTGCTGAGGTTAGATGTCTTGGCCCTACTGTCACTCAAACCAGTCCTTGGCATCCCCTTGAAAGACATAAGCCTGACCAGAAGAGCCAACCTGGACTCCATGTCCTCAGACCCAGGGGGAATGGTGAATAGGCTCTGCAGAAAATTTGGAAAAGACATTTAAGAAGAGGAGACAGTTCAGCATGGTGGTTCTGACCATGGACTTGGAGCCTGACAGACCCAGGTTTGATCCTAGCTAACAGCTTACTAAATATGTAAAACACAGCCCTTAACCACTGAGGGCCTCAGTCTCCCCATCTGTATAATAATGCAGATGATAGTAGGACCTGCCCTGGAGGATGTGAGGGAGTTGTAAATGGATAACACTGGTAAATGGTTAGCATGTCAGTCCTCTATCAATGTTAGCTGCTATGCTTTTATAGAATCAGATACCTATTAGTTTTTTAGAGTAAACTAAAAGTGTCATCTGTGACAGACCTTGAGACAGACCATATACCAGTCCCAGTCAGAGAATGTGAAACAAACATGCTGTTAAAAATACCTCACATTCATTGTCGTTTGAAGGGAGGGAGAGAGAAAGGAGATGAAAACCCATAAAACCCAATCAGAAAACCTGAAGTCCCAGTAGAGAGCAATTTACTGAGGTTGACACAAGAAACACGTGTGCTTCAGGTTACAGAAGGTCTTAAATAGCTTTTCTTGGAATCTTCACTGATAGGTCCTCACTCATTTTATAAGCAAGTCTTTCTACCAGTGTTAAGACAAACAGGACTCTCAGATCACTCAGAACAAAGATGGCGGGTTCCTGCCCATGACACTCCACTGAGGACAACCTCAGATAGGCATCCCTCCCATTCAATATGCCCCCAAGGCCTCTTATCTTGGGCACTGTCCTGGACCTGGCCAGATATGATTTGGATGGCAGAGAGGAAGGGACACTGTTTAATTTTTTTTTTTCCAGATCACACAGCCAATCTCAGAAAAATGAAATTACAGGTCCAAGTCTGGTGCTCCCAGTCCTACGATTCTTAATATTTTGGAGGACAAGCACTGAGAATCTGATGAAAATTTTGTACCCTTCCCTAGAAAAATGCACACATGCAGATGTGTACTCTATCTTCACACTATTTCGGGGTATTTGAATATTTAAGAAACTGCATAAACCTTCTAAGGTCTAGAGATAATTTGGTTCATGGACAGATTTTGTTTTTTAATCCCCAGACAGGAAATTTCAAGGGACATCCATTTAGGAAAAATGGTGATGTAAAGACAAACAAAATGAATTCATTCTATAGTCAAGACCAGCTGTTCCCTTTGCCAGTGACCCTTTACAAATGTTAGTGTGGTAAAGCCTAATTTCCACTCACCATCCAAATCCAAACCTCCTATGAGCAACGACCTACCTCCAAATGTCTCCCACCCTGTGACATCCCCAAGGCACTGCCCAGTTGTCCCTCCTCACCAGCTGGGTAGTCCAGGCAGGCCTTGTGGCAAAGCTGTCAAGGCGAAGGCAAGAGGTTACATAATTCCAATTAGCGGAAGCCCCCGCCAAGTCCAAACAGCTCCTTACCACTTCATCATCTTTTCCCTCCGAGGAAATAATCACAATTGCCACCAACATCCTGGAAACAAAAGCCAACAGAATAAACAGTGCTCTCCAGCAGACCTCAGGATTAAAATGTAATCTCAAAATAAAGTCTAATAACTTTCCCCCTTTGAACACACTTGGAATAAAATTAGCATATAAATCAAAGCTTAATTAGGACATTGTAACAATGAACAGCACCGGCTGGTATTAAGGGTTTCAGGCCCAATATGATGCATCAAATAAACACCGTAATTAGAGAACAAAATCAAGGCGGTCTCTTGGTAATCAATCACCCTGCTAGGTTCAAGCCTTTCAACTCGAGGGTCACCTCTGTTTTCTGTCTTGTGATCTTGCCTTCCAGCCAATCTCTCTCAAGGGAAGTCATACACCTTCCCTTCTGTGTCTCTGATACATCTCTCTGGCTCCTGGCTCTCAATGGGGAGTCCTGGCACTGAGCAGGGGTGGGGGAGACTTGCAGTTTGCTCAGAATGAGAGCCCGTGGGCTTCCAGAAGGAAGCATTTATTCATAATTTGAGCTGCACCAGGCCAATTAGCTACTGGTTTTATCCAATCCAGATATATAACTGTCTGGGGCAGAAAGCCAGGAATCCTTAAGAAATGTCTCCTCTAATTTTGCTGTGCTCCAGTCACACAGCTTCCTGGCACGTGCGTGTGTGTGTGCGTGTGTGTGTGTGTGTGTGTGTGTGTGCGTGTGTGCACGCGTGCATGCACACACACACACACACACACACACACACAGAGCAAGCAAATACCTGCCTCAGGCCCTTTGCCGGAGCTGTCCCCTTTCCCTAGAATGTTCATCTCCACTTCTTTCTGGTCTTTCTGCCAAAGTGTCACTTCATCGGAGCAGTGTTCCTCAGTCCCCTTATCTCAAACAGCACCTATTTCTTATAACTACCTTTCCTGGGGAGTTTGAGGAGCCACCAAATAGCAACATTCTACCCATGTTAGGTTTGATCCAGTATTGGAATAAGACAAGACAGGTGAGAGAATAAAATCTCGCCTTTGTTTCCAGTATAGCTGATGTTCCAGAATGTAATTTGTGGCTGAGGGCAGGTAAGCTTCAGGGTATTAATGGGCAGACAGGGTGTGGGAGTCACCTGAGAAGGAAGACAGGGGAAGTAGTTGGTTGAAGGCAGGCTTATTCCCAGCAGAACAGAGGAAGAGGTGGGCCTCCCATGACCCATCCTTTGTCCCCAAACCATGGGATCTCCTGCCTGGAGGAGTGGTCCACAGGGAAGGTGCTCTTACACTTGGCAGCAATGCCAGGAAGGAGGATGCTGTCCCCTCCTCCACCTGCTGACGTTTCCTTCCTAACTCTTGGCACCACTGATGGCTCTTATCGGCATTTGTTCATTTTCTGTCTTCCCACACCAAATGCAACTGCAGGAATGCAGTGTTCTTCTTTGCATTCTGCCACATCCCGAGTCCCCAGGCCCTTGGGCCATGCCTATTGTATGGTTGGTATTCAGTTAAATGGTCATGGAATTGATGCACGAAGTGGACTTGATTGCATCCTTAAAGAAATCCTGTATTCTTAGGTGGCAATATGCCTGGGCCATGGTTGTCTTTGATTCTGTAGTCTCAGAAGTATCTTTTAGGGTCCTAAGGGACCAGAGTGTTCCTTTGGAAAGTCTGAGTTTAATCCCCCAAGGTCTCCTTAACTGTCTACCTGATTCCCACCTGGCTCAGCTTTTCTGACCTTTAATCCCATCCAGCTTAAGCTCCAGGAATACAGGACATTGTCTTGCTTACTGCCATATCTCCAGCAACAAGCACAGTAACTGGCACAAGAAACAGTGTCAACCAGAAAGAAGAAAAAGGAGGAGAGGAGGAAGAATGGGTCTCTTTCTTTCTGACTCTCCTTCCACAGGGTGGACTTTTCTCCTGCTAGCACAGGTGAGCTCAGCCTTCAGCATTATCATCTTCACCTAAGGGATGAGCCCACAGAAGTTAAGCCACCTCCCAAGGTCAAACAACCAAGGCTGTAGGAAGAGATGATGGAAAGACAGCTACAAACTTTCTGATTCCAAGGATGTGTACCTATTGTGTAACACCCAATCTCTTAAGTCCATGTGTCATAAGCAACCAGGTTGTGGCTCAGGCACCATAGAAAGCCCTCTTCCTGTCAGTGTCCAGTGAGGGGACTATGCGGCCTAAAGCTGGGTTTGGGTTTCCAACTGTCTGGGGCTAGGGTCTGGGCAGAGGTCACGTCCAGCTTCTCTCCTCCCCTCTTCTGTTCCTCTTCCAAGTGTCTTCTGGCCCCTGGAAATACCCCCAGACCACCAATATGGAAGCAGAAGTCCCTGCCTGAGTTGCATTTCCTGAGCCTTGGAGTTCCAGCATTCCCTGGTTCTGCTGGGAGGGGGAAGACCCAGATGAAATACCACAGACTGTGCCTAGAGGGTCCCCATCTGGTAGGGAAGGCAAAGGTACAAATGACTGTCATGTGACCTGCTTCTTCTACAGTATCCTGTCGACTGATGATAGCTCCCAGTCCTGGGTATCCCCTATGGGCCAGCGGAAGCCAAATGGATGCACTTCACATCCGTCTGCTCATTCAATCCACAATGACTCCATGAAGCAGTTTCTATTGCTAGTAGTCTCATTTCACAGATGAGGAAACTGAGGCTAAGAAAAGTAAATTTCTGTTGAGAATCCTGCAGGAGGTAAGTGGTGATGTTGAGGTTCAATTCCAAATCTGGAATGCTCACACTTTTATTGCCCATCCCATCCACTTCTGCATACATCTTCTTCCCAGGCTCCCTCTCCCCATACTGAGCAAGAATATAGGGTAAATGAGCAAGAACTCTGTAACATGGCAGCTTCTGCTTCTGCACAGAAGATCTCTTGCCAAATGTGCACTCCTACCTCTCTATACCTTGTTTAGGCTCTGCAAGGAATTCCCTGCCCTACCCTGCAAACCCCTGCTCATCCTTCTAGGCCCAGTTCAAACATCACTACTTCTGTGCCCATTCTCCCAGAGCTGAGTTTACGCCTCCCTCCTCCACGAAGAGAAAGTGCCTCTGTTCAGTGGCTCTCCGAAGGTAGTCCCTGAACCCAAAGGACCCGCCACACAGAGAACTTGTGAAAGATGTGTGTTCTTAAAGCTCAGTCCAGAGCTGTTGAATTAGAAATGCTTGGGTTGGGGCCAGCAGCATGTTCTAACAAATCCTGCACCATGGTTGGATGTGTAAATACCAAAGTTAGAAAACCAATGCTTTATTTTTACACACCTCATTAGAGACATTTGCATGTGTTTAAGAAACTGACTCCTCTGAGCACTTGCAAAGCCAGGTCTGCATGGTGTTGAGACCTTGTTACACAGAAGGTGATCTGTTGAATTTGTAGGCAGCCTCCTTTCCCAGTCACTTCCAGCAACAGTGATGTTAAGAATGACAGGCAGACCAAGAATGGAGGTATTTTAATCCAACAGGCCTTCCAGTATCCTTATCAGCAGACCCCTGCTTCAGGACTGCACCTGCTTGTTGGAGAAAATCTTACAATTTTTCATTTATTCCTTTCTCAAAAAGTTATTGAGCACCTATCAGAGACCAGACCACAAAATACAGAGACACACTAATAAGTGTGAACTTACAGTCTAGTGAAGGAGACACACATTCATCAAATAATATGAGCCAATACTAAGTGCCCTTTACATTGATTAGCTTCTTTAATTCTTACAACTACAACTAGAAGTGGGTCCTAGTTTCCTCTTTCAACAGTTGAGGAAGCAGAAATAAATAGAGCCTTGGCCAGGTTTGCACAGCCTGAGTGAAGAGTGCTGAGATTTGGACCCAGCAGGAGTTCATCGCTGCTCTTAGTCACAACACATAATTATAGAATTAAAATATGGATTTTGATAATCACTGTGGAAAATAGTGCACACGAGTATGTAACAGGGAGAACCAACATAATTAGTGTCACTGGACAGCCAGAGAAATATTCTGGAGCAAATGACATCCAAGCTGGGACCCAAAGGATAAGCAGGAGATTACAGTGAGGAGAGAGTGGTGTGCGGATGAGGCATTTCCATGCTCAGGAACTTTACCTGCAAAGCCTCAAGGAGGAGTCCTGACAGGAGCCAGGGCCCTGGGAGCAGGGATGGAAGAAGCTGTGTCATGAAGCTGGCGATGAGGTTAGACAAGCAGGCAGAGCTGGGTTGCCATGACAACAATCCTATCCCTTGGTCCAGCCCAAAGCCTGCCACTTGTCCAAAGAAGTGTCAAACTGAGGGTCCCACATGGATGGATGACTCCATAGTGTGAGCAAATGGAGCTAAACTCCATAAAGTCTCATCCTTTACCAACTCAGTTATTCAAAGATTCTGACTGGGTGCCTTCTGTGCACCAAGCCCTGTTGTAGGTATCAGGGATACAGCCCCACTCATCCAAAGCCTGCTCAGGGAGAAAGGATTCTCAGATGATGGAAATTTGCATCCTTTCCTCAGCACTGAGCTGGGCTGTGGATCAAGCCCTGTGCTCCTGCTCTTCTGAATGGTTAAGTGTGCATGCTAACGAGAAACACAACTAGACTTTCTAGTGACCGGAAAGGACCACACTTAACAATTCCAACAGCCACTTCTACTTCACAGGATTTGAAACATTTCTTAAGAAGCTAGGGTACCATAAATCATTTTTTGGCTTCTCTATAAAGTGAACTTTGCTAATAGAATCCAGGGCAATGAGTGTCTACAGACCTGTAATTCATTCTGCATAACATTTACACACTCTACTTCACTGAAATCTTGTTAAATGATGTTAGTCAGCAAAGCTCAGCCTAAAGAGGAGGTGCAGAGCCAACAGATTGACTCAAAAAGGCCTTCAGAGAGTGTTTTCAAAGCTGTCTGTGTTGCCTCATGTTATTTTTATTTTTCCATAGAATGAAAGCAAACACCAGTGAAATGGACATCTTGGTTTCTAATCCCAACACAGGATAAAAAACAAACTCCTTTCCTGAGTCTGTAAGTCCTACATGACTTGGCCATCCCCCATCTCTGACGTCACTGGTCCTCCCTTGCTTAGTTCTTCAAATCAACCTTCTTTGTGCAACTCAACTAAGCCAAGTCCATTCCCACCCCGGAGCTTTTCTCCTGCCATTTCACTACCCAAAGTGCCATTCCCTTAGATTCTTACATGACTGGCTCTGATTCTTCATTAACAGCATAACTTTGGCTGATCAGTCCAAGGTTCCGTACCTGTAATACTTGCCAGTCTCAAATCATCATGTTTTTTTTTAATTTACTTGGCTTTTCTAATCTGTTCCACTACTAAAACAAAAGCACCATTTAGAGCAAGGGCCAAGTCGTATCACCCATTGAGCCCATTGACCTTGGAAGCTACATATGTCAGATACAAAGCCTGGATCCCTGAATCATTGCTTGGAGGAGAGTTGCCAGATGATTGTCAATCAATTGGCTCTGCAATGAGACTTGGGATTTACCTGTTATATCAAGCATTCCTTTAACTAATTCAAAACTTTTTGACCATTTTTTCCTGTAAAATGGAGATTATAGCTGTAATAACAAGATTAATACTTGTCTGCTTGGGAGTTTTTAATATTCTGTATAGAAATCCTTTCTTGGTTATACTTTCTCTTGATCTGTCACTCATCTTTTCTCTTTCTTTATGGTGCCTTTTGTTGTACAATCATCCAAAATTTTTATCTAGTCAAATCTGCCAGTCTTTAATACATATTAGGGGCTTTGTTATATGCAAAGAAAGACTTCTTCTATACCAAGAGTATAAAAAATACTCTTCAATATTTCCTTTGGGTTCTTTCAATTGTTTTCTAAGTGGATAGTTAACTGTCACAATATTTAAATTACCTATTGTTGTCCTTGCTGATTTAAAATATCACCTTTTATTTAATTTCTAGGTATACTCTATTCTGGTTAACTGATACAGCTCCACTTGCCCCAGTATCAACTTTTTTTTTTTCAATCACTGGTGCTTTACCATTTGTGTTAGTATTTGGTAATGTAAATACCCCTACTCTATGTTTTTTTTTTTTTTGCTTGTTTGTTTCTGATTTGGGGCTACTCTTTCACATTTATTTCAAATTAGCTCCAGAATAAAATTATCTGTTTTCACCAAAAATATCCCACCAGGTTCTGCATATGGGATTATACTTGTGCACCAAATTGAGAACAATTATTACCTTTACAATATTGAGCTTACCCATACATAAACATGGTATATCATGTAAGCGTGGTATATTTTATCACTTATTCAAATCTTCTCTTGTACACGTGGTAAAGATTTATGATTTTCTTTACATTGACTTCTGAGTTTGTTTTGTGTTGCTATAGCAACACCTGAGACTGAGTAATATATAAAGAAGGGGTTTATTGAACTCACAGTTTTGGAGGATGAAAGATCAAGATCTGGTAGTTTCCTCTGTTGGGCCTCTGCTGAGAGCCTTCTGGCTATACCATTGCATGGCAGGTGGCATGACAGGGCAAGAACACTTGTGAGACAACACGTGGTGAGAAAGGAAACAGGAGAGGGAGCTGGGGAAGTTGAACTCACTCCCTAATGACCTGCTCCCTAGGTAATCTATCCAGTCCCATGAGATTGAGATCTCACTCATGACAAAATAATTGATCCTTCTCAAAGCACCCTTCCCAGAACCCCAACTTTGGAGATCAACCTCAACATGAGTTTTGGTGGAGACAAACTATAGCACTGGCCTTGAAATTTTCCAGCTTTTGCTATGTACTTTATAGGTATTATTGTTATAAATTAAAATAATTGCCTTATTGGTTGCTGTTGAGTTTTAGATCTGGAATTTCCCTCAAAGGCCTGTGTGTTCAAGGCTTGGTCCCCAATGCATGATGCTCCTGGGAGGCGGTGGATCCTGTGAGAGACGGGAAGTTTTGCAGACATCGGTGGTGTGCCCCTGAAGGGGATACTGGAGCCCCAGCCCCTCCCTCTTCCTCTTTTATGTACTGGCCAAGAGGCGAAGGGTTTTGCCACACACTCCCACCATGTTTGCTACCTTACCATAGGCTCAAAAGCTTTGGGCCTAACCCATGAGGGAATGAAACTCTAAAACAGTGAACCAACATAAATCTTTTCTCCATATAAGCTAACTATCCCAGGTATTTGTTATAGTAATGGAAAGGTGGTTAACACAATTACAAGTAGCTACTGCTCACAGTTAAAGTGTTCTGTGTATTTCCTCTGTGCCTTAATTAAAATTCTTACCTAGAATGGTATCACACTTCTGCAATCCCAGCTACTCAGGAGGCTGAGGCAGGAGGATCACAAGTTCAAGCCATCCTGAGCAACTTAGTGAGACTCTTTCTCAAAAAAAAAAAAATTAAAAAGAACTGGGGGGCTGGGGTGTGGCTCAGAGGGAGAGCACTCATCTAACATGTATGAGGCACTGGGTTCGATCCTTAGCACCACATGAAGTAAAATAAAGACATTGTGTCCACCTATAACTAAAAAATAAATATTAAAAAAAGGATTGGGAATGTGGTCCAGTAGTACAGCTTTTACATATCATATGTGAGCCCTGGGTTCAATCCCCAGTATACACACACACACACACACACACACACACCACAAATCTTAATAGTCAATCTAGTTAATTCAGCCAAACAAATCAATCATTTCCAAATAATTATTATTTTATCTATTTCCCTTTAATTCCTCTTATTTCTCTTAGTTATTGCATTAGCCAGGGCTCTGGTACCATTTTGAAAAATCCTGGAGATACTGTAAATTCTTACATTCTCCTTTTCTTTACTACAGAGGCTTCTATTGATATATCATTAAATGTGATGTTTGATCTTCACTTCTTAGGGTCTCCATGCTTTAAAACTTTCAGAACTTACCAAGTTTTAATTAGAAAAATATGTTTACATTTGTAAAATGTACTTGAGCACTCATAGTCATATGGTTTTTCTCCTTTAACCTATTAATAAAATGAAAGCATTAACAGATTTCCTAATGTTGAGCCGTATTTGCTTTCCTGGAACAAAATCTTATTTTGTCATGGTATGTTGTACTTTTAATACTTTTCTGGATTTAATTTGCTAATGTTTTGTGTAAGAATTTTTTGCAACTACATTCATAATCATATGTAGTTTTTTGGAACCAACAATTCTCTTGAATGTTAGGAAAACACAATGTGGAAAATTATGGATCCTCATGAATGAAGTGATTTATCGAGAAGATAAATAAATGGAAGAAAGGGACAGACTTGGTGGGCATACCTGAAGTTGCTCACTTTAGAAATGTAACCCTATCCTGCTAATCCTCTAGAACTGGAAAAGAAAACTGGAACCTATGAGGGATTTGAAATTTGGCTTCCACCTTTAACTTTGAAAGTTGGAGACATATTCAATCATTTTAGTAAAAGATAATAGAAGTAAAGTAACAAAGAAACCAAGACTATACCCAAGTACTTGGGTGGGACCCCTCTAGTGGGAAATGGGCAGAAAAAGGAATCAAAGAGAAAGACATCTGAGCATTTTTCATTTGGAATTTTACAAGCAAAGAGTTTCATATTGAAATTTAATATCTCAATGGGAGCTTAATAATGAGAGAGATTCATGTTCCAATTTGAATTGTTACAGATTATATTATTTGGGTTCATTGTATTTTTTTTCTTTTGCACTGGAGGAGACAAACTGGCTGGGCATAATTTGAAATAGAAATAAAATATAAGAGCAAATTTTTGAGCAATGCACAATTATCTAGAGTGTTCCTAAGACAGAGTGACCTAGAGCTAAGAAGTGCTGTCCTCTGGCTCATTTCAGTGTCTGTAATGCCCACCTGGTCTCAGGAGTACAGAAAGGAGCTGTGGTGGATTTCAGGTGAGCAGCCTCACCAAGGTGAGGTCAGAGTCCTCCCAATGACCCTAGGCTTGGCTCCTAAAACCTGATAGGTTAAGACCGAATAGATAAAAGGAGGGGAATATAGAGCAAGAGGATTCTTCAAGCCCTATGCCCATGAATCTCAACTTGCCCTACTTCCTCATTAGCCTTACCACTACCAGGGAAATATGAATTGTTAACCTGGTCAGTCAAAAGTTCAGAATTTTCAGAGGCAATTTTTATTAACATTACTGTTCTCTAGAGGTCAATAGCTATTTACAGAGTGCTGTCTGTAGCTTCTCACCTCCAACTGGGCCTTCCTGTCCTCAGGAAAAAATGACTTTGACTTTCTATTTTCCTCTACCTGCTCTGTACTTAGAAAAGAAAAGAAAAAAGATTAAGACAGGATTTGTTTGGCAGCTCTTGATATTGAGTGATAGTGGTGGGGAAAGGGAATCTACACCTTCCAGCACAACTGTGCTTACTATTCTCAAAATTCAAACTGGCGAGAGAGATGGAAAAAAGCCATTTCTGAGTCTAAGCCAGACTCTACAATTCAGCTTTTGCCAGAGCATTTGTGCAAGTATTAATCAAGTTATGCTGTGATTCTTATTCTTCTGTTTCTGAATAGCACATGTGCCCTCAATTGTATGAGAAGAGGTCAGGGTCTAGCCATTGTCTCATTTTCCAACCGTCACCAGGAACCAAACATCTGTAACCACAACAGAACAGAGGTAAGGGCTGGACCCCAGGCCTGTCTTCCTCCAGAGTCCGCCCTGCCCACTTCTGCTTTCATGGCTCACCAGTTCCATGCACGTGTCTCTTCCTCTTTATTGGGTGTCTTGTGCAAATTCTTCTTTGGTTAACTGAAGAGGTTCCTTAAGGAGTTATTTTATAAAAGTGACATGGGTGGCACACTTGCTACATCTGTGTCTTGAATATTTCTTTCTTTTACCTTCACATAAGAATGATAATTTGAATAGTGATTGAATTATAGGATCTCTATCTTATCCCCCTCTGAACTCATAAATATTCCTCCTTCATATTCTGGCATTTAATGTTGTAGATAAGAAATTCAATACCAGCATAACTCTCTCTCCTTTGTAGCTGGTTTATTTTTCCTGTTAAAGAATTGTAGGATTTTCCTCATTTAGAATTCCAAATTTTTTTTCTTGATTAGAATTCTAAAATATCAAAATGTATATTTATATATATATATATATATTGCATGTGTCTGGTAATACAAACACACACACATTTATAACAGAATAAAATTGAGTCTTTTAAATCTAGATTTGTATATTTCTTCTATTAAGGGAAATTTTAAAAATATTTTCTTGCTTATTATTTATTCTGTTCTCATCTTCAATGTTTTCATTTTGTGGATCTTGGACCTGCTAACTCTAGGTTTCTTTATAGGAGGAAACTCCTATAACAGTTTTCTTTTCATTTATTATCATAATTACTCTGTGTGTGTGTGTGTGTGTGTGTGTGTGTGTGTATGTGTGTGTGTTTTGTCCTGCATTCTGGGAAATTACTCCAAGTTGTCTTTTAATTCATTAATCCCATTCTCAGCTCTCTGACCTTCTAGAAGGAACTGGGCTCTTAATTTTTTTCCTTTTGTTTTATTTTGGTCTTAAATTTTTTTCTGTTACCCGATTACTCCTGTTTTATGTCAGCTTTTCCTTATTTTATTCATTTATCATCTTTTAAATGATCTCTGAGAATATTCATCAGACATTTAAATTTTTTTCTTCTGTTTCCCACATTAACCTTGTTTCTGATGGAAATATTTGCTCTGAGTTCTCAACCTGATCATTTTCCTTTGAAAGGTAGTAATTCTCCTGATAGTTATGATGAGTTCTTATCTTATTGTAATTCTAACTGAAGACATGCTGATCGGGACTGGTGGATAAACATGGATTTTGTTAGCATCTCTAAAGACCACTATTTGAGTTGTTCTCCAAAGCCAAGTGTGCTGAATTAGGAGGGATGAATTTTGAACCTCTCTTAACATTGCACAGCAGAGTACAGAATAGTAGACAGGATATCCTCTTTGGGTCTATGAGTAGTATCAGCAACCCTCACCAAAGCAACCTGATATTCATACCTCATGGAGCCCAGAGATGGAGGTTATGGTCCAATTCTCTGGGTGATGCTGGGAAACCTCCTAAATTCTTCAGTTGGACCCTCTCACTGAACAGTGATACCTCCGCACCCCACCTTCTATACCTAATACCTAATGCTCACCCTGAATTTCACAGGCCCTTAGTAAATGTGAGCCATCAATACTGACCAACCTATCTGACCAGAATTGGTAATAGACAGGCCTGGGGAGGGAGTTGAATATTCTAGGGAGATGCACAGACTTTGGGCCAGGACTACTAGGGGTGCTCCTCACTGGACTGTGAGCTTTGAAGAACAGACCTGGTTTCTAGCCCATTTGCAGTGCTGGTACATGCTGCCTGCTTGATGAACAACAATTGAATGAAAGATACCCACTGCCAAACCTCTAGGCTTTTGTTCCAAATGTGATGTTGTGTGGCGGTCCTTCCCATCCCCACTGTCATTCACGCCCATACCCAGACTCAACCATCTTTGGTGCAGTTCAAGGCTCAGCTCAAAAAAGAAAGAAAACTTTCTGTCCTTCCCTTGGGCCTCCACATTCCCTCATAGCAACCACTACACCCTACGTTTTGTAGCAGGTTCCAAACACATTGTGTACGTGAATAAATAACAAATAAATGAATTCCCCACTGAACTATGAGCCCAAGGCAGGAATCACATCCCATTCAAGTCACTGGTCTGTGCTCAGCATGGCATCTGCCACAGAATAGCCAGATACTGTGTAACTGAATTGACAGTACACAAGGGATTATTATCTCCAAATTAGGGTATTTATTGTCAGTCTCTGGGAGATCAAACATTTTTTGTGGTGGTGGAGTCTCAGGCACCACAGTACTCACTGGAGTCAGGAAAAAGAAAGGAAATTTACCACTGAGCACCTAATATAGGCCTAGCACTGTGCCAGGTGCTCTCAACATTCATAAAAAAAAAGGAGCTAATATTTTTCAAATATTTTCTGCCTGCCAAACAATGTCTTAAGCATCTTACATTTAGCATCACTATGAGACAGATGCAATAGCTGGTTCAACGCTGCAGGCCTAGGAAGTGGCAGAGCTGGGGTTGGAACCCAGAAGTACAGATGTGGAGGCTGGGCTCTCAGTCGCTACAATAGGCCAGTTATTCATTTAATATCCACATTAACCTTTCTAAGTACTGCTCCTCTCTTGAATGATCAGGGGACTGAGACCCCCAACCATAAAATAGCAACTTCCCTGCTCCTAAACAGCTCCTGTTCAAGCTGTTTTCAGGACACAGACACAAAACCCTAGGACCTGACCCAAGATGACCTTGACAGCCTGGTGGAAAACAGAAGTGTTCAATGAGCAAAACCTGAGGAAAGAGACCAAGTTCTCACAGACCTAGATTGGAAGCAAGGGTCCCATTAACATTTGCAGGATGGACCAGTATTATCCACAAGTTCCACCTGGACCAGTAGACTGGGTGGGGACTATTCCACCAAGATACCCAGTTACAACCAATCAGCTCTTCATTTCCCTTTACAGAGTCATATAGATTCCTTTGCCACCTGCCAAAGGGGGAGATAGATTTGATCATGTCTCTGGTCTCCTTGTTGGTTGAACTTACAATAAAGCCCGTGCTTCCCCCACCGCCACATTGGGGATCAAACCCAGGGATGTTTTACCACTGAGCTACATTCCCAGTCCCTTTATTTTCCCCTTATCTTTGAGAAAGGATCTCACTAAATTGCTGAGATTGCCCTGAACTCACTATACTTCTGCCTCAGCCTCCAGTGTAGCTGGGAATAGAGGGACGGGCCAACACACCTGAAGGTTCTTACTTTCTGCAAAAAAAAAAAAAAAAAAAAAAAAAAAAAAAAACAGTTCCACAGTATTGGCCTCTACGTGCAACAGGCAGCAAGACCTTGCTCAGTTTCATGATTTTCTCTTATCCAACTAACTTTTATAGGTGGATGGAGGTTAGACATTGGTGCACACAGTACAAATAGAAAACCAGATCTTTCTGTTTCTAAACCCACATTGCCTCTACCACAGGCATAGCTTCCCTTCCCAGCTTACCTGAAATAGAGGTGCAGAGGGACACCTCCTTGCTAAGCATCATACCACAATCTCCAGATACTTCCAGAAGACAGTACAAGGACAGCTGGGGATCCCTGGGTCTCCAAGTACCTCCAAGACCTGGGCCTGTAGACACTTGAGAAGCACCAGTGAGCTGAAGACTTGGCATTACAGTGGCTTCCATTGACTAGGGGCTACCTGTGGGATTGAGATGTTATTTATATTTGCCTCTCTTTATTCTCTCCACAATCCCATGGACAACTATAATCTCCATCTTTAAAATCTTGGGCTGGAAAGATGACATTCCTGTCCTCTAGGCAGTGAGTGGCAGAATTGGCTTTTGATCCTGGGTATGTCTGACACTAAATCCTGTGATCTTAACTGGAAAGTTTGGTCCCAAATTCATCTTTGCTCTATGGACATCTCCCTTTAGACCTCGTTCACAGCTGTCAAGTTTGTAAGAAAGTTGGTGAGAAGAACTGGGAAAAGAGGAGTAAGAAGGACATTCCAGGAAAGAAGCAGAAGAGATGGGGAGACCTGGGGGAGGTACAGCATTGGCAGAGGCATTGACCTCTGCGGGGCCACCCAGGAATCACCTGCCTGAGAGAGATGGGTCAGGGAGAAGAGAGCTATGGGAACAGTGTTCTGGAGGGCCCTATGTGCAGGATCTTGAGCTCTGTGGAGGAGGAGCCTCCCAGGTCTCAAGCTCAAGACCACAAGTCCTGTGATGTCCAAGCTTCCAGCCACAGCATATGCTACATACCCCAGAGTCTGTTCAGAGGACCCATTCTGGGAATCAGAGTAAAGGCACAGCCAGCAGTGGCTCTTGGTTACAGAGGGCCTGCTCTGGTTGGGACTTTTGCCTCTCTTCTCCTATGATCACTCAGAGTCACAGTCCACAGTCTTCAGCCAAATCTGCTTGTGCCTCAGGGACTGAGAAAAAACAAATTATGCTTCTCACAAAGGAAGGCCATTTACCAGAAAGTTCTCTTTCAAACTTTTTGAAGCAATACCTGGACTGACTAGCTTGGAAATTTTCCCTTAGCACTTTCTGCCAGGCATCTGCTTGCTCCCCCGCCTTTACCCATGTCAAGCCTATTAAAAATCAGCACACATGCAGACACGAATGGTGTGACTCTACTTTGTGTACCACCAGAGATATGAAAAATTGTGCTCTATATGTATAATCTGAATTGTAATGCATTCTGCTGTCATAAATAACAAATTAGAGTTTTTTTTAAAGAAAGAAAGAAAGAAAAACCAATGGGGTGTGTCATCGAGTTTTTGAACTTTGTTAACCTATTAGGTGAAATATAGCTTCTTGAATTTTAAGTTTTTTTTTCCTTAAAAGAGTAAAGTTATATGACATTAAAAAAAAAAAAAAACAGCACACAGTGACTTACAAAGCAACTTGGAAATGTCACACACTGTGCTGTTTACAGTTGGGTGATGGGAATTTAAGATGTAATTTCTCCCCTCAAGAAGTTTGTAAAATTCCTGCAAGAATAAGAACCACAGTGGCCCCATTAATAAAAAGTCACTATTCTGCTAGTACCCATCTATTACACATTAGTACACATTGTATTATTTAGGCATCAAAGTAACATAGCAAAGAAGGTCACTAGGACTTTATAACTCAGTGTTTTTGTCTGTAATGGAGCCAAAAAAGGTCTAGGTGAAGCTAGGCACAGCTGTACACACCTGTAATCCCAGTGGCTCAGGAGGCTGAGGCAGGAGGATGGTAAGTTCAAAGCCAGCCTCAGCAACAGTGAGGTACTAAGTAACTCAGTGACCTGTCCCTAAATAAAATACAAAATAGGGCTGGATGTGGCTCAGTGGTTGAGCGCCCCTGAATTCACTCCCCAGGACTCCCCATACCACAATAAAAGGTCTAGATGAGAGCAAATGCCAAAACAGCTTGTGTCAGCCAGACCAGGCCACAGAAGACCAGAGGCCTGTGGAGCCGTCTGTATGCTGTACCCAAGCAGCTCCCTGCTGTGATCAGCCACCAAGGTAGGTGGAGGACTTCAGAGCCAGACCCAGCAGGGCCCAGAAGGGGCAGCTGGATGCCTGATGTGACCTTGGACAAGTCACTGCCTCTCTGGACTTCAGTTTCCTCCTCTGTAAAACAAAGAATTTAGAGGATACAAGCAATTTTCTAGCCATTGACGATTTATGGATCCCTCTGGTAACCTGAAGGGTATAGATTTGTTCCCCAGGGGGAAAAATGCATACGAATTTGGCATGAAATACTGAGGATACCTTCATCTTGAGCTAGAGACTTCAGAGAAAAACTGTTGGGCTAAGACCTCTAAAGATCATTCCAGGTCTAGACTAGGAGGGTGGGGGTTCTGTCTGTAGGAGACGTTCAAAGCTAGGCTCCAGCAAAGTAGAGGCTCCTGAAGGTAGAAAGCCATGCACTTTAGTCAGCTTTTTTGCCACTGTGCCAAAAAGGCTGACAAAAACAATGTAGAGGAGAAAAAGTTTACTTGGGCTTGTGATTTCAGAGGTCTCAGTCCACAGACAGCTGGCTCCATTACTCTGGGCCCAAATGAGGCAGCACATCACAGCAAATGATTGTGGAGGAGGAAAGCAGCTCAGGACTTGGCCACCGGGAAGCACAGAGAGCTCCACTCTCCAGGGACAACATATAAACCCCAAAGACACACCGCCAGTGACCTACCTCCTCCAGCCACACCCTATCTGCCTTCACTTACCACCCAGTTAATCCCCAGAAGGGGGTTAATCCACAGAGTGGGCTATAACTCTTATCATCTAATCATTTCATCTCTGAACCTTCTTGCATTGTCCCACACCTGAGTTTTTGAGGGACACCTCATATCTAAACCATAACACCCTGGAAGGTAACAACGGAGGAACGGTGTGTTCCAAACACTCAACCTGTCCAATGTCTGTCTTCTTTACAGAGAACCCAGGACCAAGTAAGCCTAGTTTGCACCCCACCACAGACACAAGGTTGCCCGTTTACTAGGGAAGCCAGAAGGTTTTTTTTTTTTTTGTTTTTTGTTTTTTTTTTTGCTGCTCTGATATAGAGGCTAGATTCCAGGAAGAAGGATCCCACCTCACTCATAGTGGCAGCAAAGCAATTCCTTCAGCTCTCTGGGCTCAGCAGCAAGTTCAGACCTGTGCCTTTAGACACACAGCATTTCTCATTTTGGGGGCAGCTTGTGGACTCATATGCTTGCCTGTGTGTTCTGCCCAGGAAACATCTGTTACCAACTCCAGTCCAAACGGCTGGTTGGCTATTAGAGTTGAAACAAAAAGTCAGAGTCCCCAACATGGTGAATTAGGTTGTCGGTCTCCTGTTTAACACATCAATTTAAAGCGGAGCGTTGGTCTTAGTGGAAACTCCTCCCTCCTCAGGGCTGAGAGTGAGTGGGGCCTGTGAGCTGCCAGAAATTTCATGAGCGAGTGAGAGAAACCTTCAGGCGTGGCTCTCACCCCAAGCTGCACATTAGACTCACCTGGGGAGCTCTTCAAATACACAAATGCTGCTTTCCACTTGACCAGGTGAGTCTAATGTGCAGCAGCAGTTGAGAACCACTCTCCTGGACAACCCAAACATTTAATAAACCAGCTTCATGGCTCAAAGACCAAAAAAAACCCTGATGCAAAGCAGTCAGTGGTGAATGATCAAGCTGTATGCCATGCCCAAGGAAAAAACACAGCTCCCACTAGGGAAAGATTCCAGAAAGGCTTCTGGATGCTGGATGGCAAAGACAGCAAATCTTGAGCAAGCAGACCCAGAGACAGGCCCTCCAGACTGGAAACAGCTTGAGGAAGGATCCAGAGGCAGCAGAGTCTGCTGGGAAATCAAGACCTGGTGCTCTTTGCAGGGAGGAGAGTACGTGTCACCAGATGGACGCTAACATGCCTTTTAGATTGCTTCTGACCCTATAGCTCCTGATTGAAAGTAGTTTGACTTCAGGGATTATTTGTTCTTGTAAAAAAGTGTTCTGCAATTTCAACTGGAGGTGAAATAAAATGGAGCGATAAGTCTATAAGTAATTTTTAAAGACTTTTCACAACAACGTTTTAATTTGCTTCCCAGGAAATCATCCCTGAGGGGAGGGCAAAAGAAATGTAGCTGATTTTTACAGAGGAGGACAGAGACAGAGGTACATTTCCCTGCCTATGTCACATGGGTTTTTTTTTTTTTTTGTACCAAAAAGCAACCTTAATTCTTAATTCTGCTGGTCCTGAACAACCAGCCCTTCAAGACACAGAGCCTGGCCCCCTGACTCACAGAGAGGACCAGAGGACCACATTCAGGAAAGAGAAGTTCCAGAAGGGCCCTTTGCCTTCTCTTGGATCCACAGAAGTCCCCAAGGACATCCTAAGGCCACCCCAGGACATCCTTGCAACCTCCTTCCTGGAAGGGTATCAGAGCATGGGCCTGGGCAGACCAGAGTCTAAGTATAGCCCAGTGCCTCCTCAGTCATGTGATCTTGGGCAGGGTCTTCTACCACTCCAGGATCCAGTGTCCTCATCTGTAAACTGGGATTTTCAGATTCAGGTAGTCTTTAAGAAAATGCAAAGAAAGACCATCCACAGAGGCACCTTAGAGGGGCTGGGGAATGGTAACCATTGCTCTTATTATTCTTTCTCCCCCTTCCTAGTCTCAGAGTAGCATGATATCCAACAAAGCTTTCTCCATCTGAATCTCAAAGAAAGTCTCCCTCCCTCTGGACTTTCTTTCTGTGCCCTTGGACTACACCACTGTATGGACAACAGTCTCAAGAGTGCATCCACAATGATTTACTTCCTGGAGAAGAGAGGACATTTTCTGGATCCAGGGCTGCCCGAGCTGCTCTCTGCTGCCCCCTGTTGGCTCAGAGCCTGAAGCGTCAGTGGACCATTTTGCCGGTAAGTTACATCTGTGGAAATGAAGGTGACTCAAGTTGGTTAAAAACAACTCTAAGCATACTAAAAGCATGCTTCCTAGAGCCAGTCCTGCCCTGTCATGTGTGGCTTCTTTGAGATACTAATGCCTCAGGTGCCCCTCTGATCTGAGTTTTTTGAGAAAAAAAAAAAGTGGAGAGCAGGCTTAGTTTTTACGCACTTGTGGAAGTTCAGGGGACTCTCTGGATTTCCAGAGAATGAATTTGATCAAGTTCTACAAGAACCTAGCAGGAGTCTTTTTCTTTCCTCCATTCTCAGTGCTCTTCCAGGTATTATCAACCAATCATTTCTTTCCCATTGAGTCACACTCATCCTTGAAATCCTTCTTAATACAACAACACTCCAAGCAGCCAGTCCTAGTCATTGGTCAGAGTGGTGCACAAGATAAAAACTGTTTTACTTCTTGGGGTTTCAAGTTCAACTGCTAGATGAGAGGATGTGGATCAAATTCCCTGTTCTGTGTCTGCTCCAGTGCTCACTATCTCCGAAGGGTCAGGTTGCTTCCTGGTTGTGATGGCACAGCACTGGACAAGGTAATTTGAGGTTCTCGGCTTCTGAACTGAAATATATGAGCTATACTATTTAGGAAATGTACTTAAGATAAGTCTCACTCAACTGAGACTAAAAATCATCACTGAGCCACAGGGTGGACAGGTATTTTCGTTAGGGAGCAAACAATACTGTTGTTGGGCAGGCCTGGTGCCCAGGCTGAGTGTTCTGGAAATGGTAAATAAGAGGGTATCTGAATATCATCGGGTGTGTGTTCCTCCAATATTTCTTGTTTCCACTTTGGTGTGGCTGAACTGGATCATGCAGCATCCACTGCCTCCTGACTGAGTGATTGCAGCAGAAGAGAGAAGAAATGTGGGGCCAAATCCTGGGTGCTTAACCTTTTGAACTTTCAATGCTTTTTAAATAAGACCTGGGATTTTCAGTGTCAGAGAACTGAGACGGTAAATAACAGAGCTGGAAGAAATTGTGACCACTCTGAGTCATTCCTTATCACTCCCCAGACTGATTCCACATGCTGTTTTGAGTAGAGGATGGGCAGGCAAAGCAGAGATCTCAGATGCGAGGAGACCCCCGAGCAGGAGCCCTGCATCCTATCCACCTCCCACTGAGGCCCCAGGCCCCAGAGCAGGAGAAGTTGGGTGTCTAAGAGCAGACATGGCTGAGGATCTGTTCCTGGGTAAAGCCTGGGCAGGTGAAATGTCTGGCTGAATTTTCCCCTCCTAGAACCCAGCAGGCAAAGGAAAAAATAAACAGAAATGGTTACAAGAAGTGTAACCTATATTTTTTTGACATCAGAGTAGCAGATATCCAATCTCAGTCAAGTCTGTGAGATTTTATTCAGTCTGGGGTTTCATTAGCTCTTGTCCATCATGGGGTGGTTCTGTTTTATTCTGCTTGGGGGCACCAAGGCATGAAGGAAGGAGAAGCCTGTTCTCTATCACCATCTCTCCTGCGGTCATCTACAGAGCTTTCCTGGTCATGGCATCTCTGGGTTCAGTCACACAAAGGCTCCTTGGCCCAAGCCCCCCCAGATCTCAGTGTCCTAGTGTGTGTGAAGACATTCTGTTGTTTTCTGTGCTTTGTGGATGTGTGGGAGTCCTGGGAGATTTCCACTTAATATGAATTTGCATGCAGTATAGGCAAATGTTCTACATTAGCCCCTCTGTGACTCAGTTTCTTCATCTACAAAATAGGCATAATAATAGAACCTACCTCTCAGGATTGCTGTGGGGGAGCAAATGAGTTAATGCAACAGTGTCCAGAACACTACAAATGTGTCTGCTCATATTTTTATTTGCTATTTACTTCTTTCAAAGGGGTGAGAGTCAGAAAGGTTGTACATAGAAATTCTAAGCATTTTCTATTTAGCGCAGGCATTTTGAAGTGGCTTTCTGGGTGGGAGAGGAAAGGGTAAGGTAACAGTCAGGGCTTAAGGGAAACACATAGTTAGTTCTTAGATGCACTGATGTTCAACATCAGACCCAAGAGAGCAATCCTGGAGATGCATTTGCGCCGGGCATACCCCTCCTTCAGTTGCTGGATGGTGAAGAGGAAGTGTTGGGATACAAGGGAAGGTGGTCAAGGCAGTAGGCAGAGTAGGAAGGACACAACCCTCCAGGAGCTCAAGACACTGGCTCTTTAACCAGTCAATGGTATGGCATTCTTGTCTTTTTTTTAACAGTGTTTCTTCACCTACCTGGCCCTGGGTATCCCGCAGGAGGGCCCTATGCATGTGAAGGATTGTTGTCATGTCATTATGTCCCTGTCCCCCAGTGAGGGCAGGAAGAGCATCTGGCTGGGGTGTTTTGTTGGACTACCCTTTGGCTGGGTGTCCATCCAAGTCACCAGGTAAAGAGGCATGAGCTTGAATCCAGGGGGGACCAGATGTCCAGTCTGATCAAGCCCATTGAAGCCAGCTTACCTTCTCCTTCAGGTAGGCCAAACTGAATGAGCTCCTAAAAATAGAATTTCCCGCTAGGCCTACCCTGAATCAGTTGGCCTTGGCTCACCTCTAGAGCTCCTGGACTCTGCAATTCTCAGGCCTTCTTCTTGGACTGAAGCCTGAGGTGCATCACTGACTGAGCATTACCTTCTGTACTGTAGCTTCTATTTGCAATTGTCCAGGGGTCACATCAGCTTCTCGAGCAACGTCCAAGCCCAAAGATGACAACCAAGTCTTACCTCCTATGCCAACTTGTGTCAGTGCCTGCCTGGAATGCAGTGTTTGGAAGGCGGCCACTCGGAGGCAGGGAACAATCATGCAGCACTATCTGCCAAAGGGTCAGGGAGCAGAAGAGGCACCAAATATATTGTCAACCCTGCCCCAGGCCCATGAGCTTGAGTGGATTCGTTATCTGAGGGGTACAAGAAGTTTCCGGGGGTGGATTCACCAAAATCTGGAAGCGATCACCAGAGCCTTTTGGTAAAAACTATTAACAATTTACAGGTGGCGGCCAAGGACTGTCCTTAAAAACAGGTGACTAACAGTCCCAGTTGACCTGGTACTGTTTCCTTTTAAGCACTGCAAGTTCCATATCCCAGGAACCCACGGCACCAGGCGAATCAAAACTGCTGCTTATCTCACTGACAAGGCCTTGCCTGCCCCTGCCAAGGACTGACGCTGCAGCTCAGTCACCAGGAACACACACTCCCCTTCAGAGGCCAGGGGGTGCCCAGTGCCCCCTCAGCTGACTCTCACCATGCCTTCAGTGGCTCTTATATGAAATATATGACCAAGATCCCGAGGACTTTTGGTTCCCCTGATTTTTCCACGTGCATGAAGATTAAATACTGTTGACAGAGCCATCTGGAGCCAGGGTACTTAATGGTCCTTACCTGCTCAGGAAATGAGACCTATGAGACTGTGTCCACACAGCACATCTGCTAGCAACTGGCTGACCACAGGGACACACGTGGACTTGCTTGGAGTCAGGCTAGTTTATTCATCCAACACCCACCTTTCTTCAGATCAGCAGATCCATTGAGTGCCACCCTTAAATTCCTGGTCAACAGCTTGTACCCAATAAAGCCAAGCCACCTGCACCTAAGAACCCTTTTAAGGTACCCAACTGACACCTGTTTGGCACCCAGGAAAGAAGACACTCTTCCTTGGTTTTCTCTAGAAATTTACTTTCCACAGCTAGAAAAAAAAAAAAAAAAAAGGTGTGTGTGGTGGGGGGTGGGTGGACAAAAGCAAGACACAGAGTGAAATCATATGCCTCAGTCAAACGTTCAAAGCTAACCATCCAAAGGAAATCAGGAAATTGAAATTAAATGCAGCTCCTTGGTTTATGTCCTTTCCATTTCCAACTTGCGAAGAAAATCCTCCACTTGCCCTCACTCAGCTATGTCTGCGCCTGGTGACATCTGTCAGCCAAGGAGTTTAATTGTTGGTAATAGTATTTCCCTGTTATTCGACCACCACACAAATAGCATAAATACAACTTAACCACCCTTGCCAGAAATCGCAAATTTATGCCGTGCCTGCTGAACACCAAGGCTGATTAGCACAAAATTTAATTTTCGTTAATATCAGCCCAAGACAAGTAGAGCATGAAATTAACCTGATGTGTTAATATTGTGCTTCACAGTTCCAACTGTACCCTGTAGACGTTGTCGCTGGAGACAGGTGCCGCTCTGCATGGGGAAGAACTCCCATGCAGACTGAGAGGCAGGATGAGGCCCAGGAGGTTGGTGTTCCTGCAGCCGTGAGTGTTCCAAGGAGGCATTGGATGACAGCTCCTGGAGATGAGTGGCAGTCAGAGGTGGTGGTGGGAATTGAGGACTAGTAGCCGTTGAGGTCTTTTCTGTTCCTGGGGCTGAGGGATTTTAAATCTTAAAACAACTTCCACAGGCCAGATGCTGTTATCTAAGAGTGGTTGGCCAAATACCACCCGAAAACTGAATCCAGACCACCTTTTAGCCCTTGAGCTAAGAATTTCTTTCACATCTTTAAATGGTAAGGAAAAAAATCATATGAAGATTATTTTGTAATGTGAAAATTATATGAAATTCAAATTTTAATGTCCACAAATTTTCCTGGGACTCAGTCATGCCCATTCATTCTGTTCTTATCCATCTTCTCTCTACAACAGCAGCCCTGTGTGGTTGCAACAGAAACCTCACAAACTGGAAAGCCCTAAATATTAACTATCTGGCCAACCTCTGATCTAAGACAATAATAGTTTTCAAATGAGTTCTTTGGAGAAGCGAGAAGGATAGGACTTCATGCTTTTGCCAAAGCAGCTGTCTTTGTGTCAGTTATACACAGTGTGTTTTTGTTTGGAAAAAAAAAAGGAATTATAACTAAACAAGATCCAGGAGATGTACAAGAAGTTAAAAATACTTTCCCTCTTGAGGTGATTTTTGTGGTTTGTGAATGGTGGGCTGCAAGGTGGCTCCAGGAAATCTCCAGAGACCCAAGACTCGACCAAAATTCAGTTCAAACAAAAGTTGTTTTGTGTGTGTGTGTGTGTGTTTGTGTGTGTGTGTGTGTCCACAGGTGCACCTCCAACCAAGGGGCTTAGCTCCAGGGCAAGTGTACAGGGAATTATAATCCTCATGGAGCACATTACAGGGATTTTCCTGTGTGTTCAAACTTCCCTTCCTTCTCTGGCAACACTTACTTAGTCATGTTCAAATAAATTTGCTTAATTATTAATTAAGCCATCCATAATAGACCAATATTTATGACAAATCCTGGGAAACTGTAAATGTGACTGTGTTGGGGGAAGGTCCTTGCAGAAGTGATTAAATTAAGGCTCTTAAAACCAGGAGATGATCCTGGATTATCTGGGTAGGCTCTAAATGCCATCACAAGCTTCCTAATAAGATAGACACAAAGAGCAGAAGCCATATAGAGGAGACGGTGACGTGACAACGAGGCAGAGACTGAAATGATGTGACTTCCAACCCAAGAATACCAGGATAACCACCAGGAGCTGGAAGAGGCAGGAAGTGGATTTTCCTCTAGAAACTGTCATACATTGGATTTCTGGTCTCCACAACTGTGAGAGAATGAATTTCTGATGCAGTAAGCCACTAGATTTCTAATAAACTTGTTCCAGCTGCCTCTAGAAACTAAGACACAATCACAAAAGGGTTTTCTCATGAATAGTATCCACAGTGCTGATGTAATTTTCATTATTTTGTGTTGAATACCTATGTATCACTCAAAAGCCTATTCATGGGTTTCATCTCATAAATTATGCTATGGGGAAAGCACAAAGTAATTTTAAGTCCCTGGCACCTACTATATTCCCAATAAACAGGAGCTCTGTGCATACTTTTCTCAAGGCAGAATCAGTCACCCCATCCTTTGAGGTCGCAGGGCTCTTCAGACATGTTTTAATTAGCACTTCCCTCTCAACTAGGCATCTGTGTTTTTGATGTCCGTCACCCCTCGTGGGTAAGCTATGAAATTCTTGGGAGCAATGAATAGCTCTCATTTTTTAAACACTTTTTATTGAAATTTAACATATACAATAAGGAGCCTGTATCTTAAGAGTATCAAAGAACATTTTCAAATGTTACGTCTAGGCAGCCACTACCCAGATCAAGATATAAAGCATTTCTAACACCATGAAGCCTCTTCCATGCCCCACTCCCAGCCAATACCTTCTCCAAAGAGTAGCTACCATTCTGACTTAATGCAGTTAGTTTTGCCTGTTTTCGAATATCATAAAAATGAAATCAGATAGTATATACTTTTTTGAATATGGCCTCTCTCAGACAGCATAATGTTTTTGAGATTTATCCATGCTATTGTGTGTAGCAATAATGAGTTCTCTATTGTATGAAATTACCACAACTTATGTATCCATTTGATTGTGGATGGACTCTGGGGAGTTTCCCATTTGGCATTATTACAATTTGTGCTGCTAGGAAGATTCTTGAACATAGTTAGCCAGGGAGGAAAGCCTTCTTCCCTGTTAGAGACTGACAGGGGTAGAACTTCTAGATCACAAAGGAGGTGTGTAAGCAACTTTAGTAGATACTACTGAATAACTCTTTCTACACCTTATGCTGCACAAATTTGTATTTACTCCATCAGTGGATGAAATTTGCAGCAATGTACCGAATCCTTACCAAACTTAGTCATTTTATTTATTTATTTATTTGGCTATTTTAGTTGTTGATGGACTTTTATTTTATTTATTTATTTATTTATATGCAGTGCTGAGGTTCAAACCCAGTGCCTCACACACGTCATGCTAGGCAAGCACTCTACCACTGAGCTTCAACCCCAGCTCCTATAGTTACCTTTTCATTTTAATCATTCTGGTAGTAACTGATTCATCTTTATATTCCTCTGTACTAGACTAAAATTTGTACTAACATGATTCCACATTTTTCTTACTGGGTCTAGTGGGCAGGTAGACATCTGGCCAAAAGCCAGGTAAACCTAGGCCAGCTTCCAACTGATCCTGCCTGGAAAAAAAAAAAAGAGAGATGGGTCAATTTCATTCCCTTCTCTTGGAGACTAAAGCAACAAAATAAAGAGAGTAATACAACCTTCAACAGGAGCAAATAATGAAAACAGTAATGGCTATGATTAATCAATACAAAACAAAGACATGAGAAATTGTAAGGAGGCAGACATTATAACAGAAACAATGCAGAGCAGAGGGGAAGGAGACCAGCTGAGACCAGGACAGACAGAAGCAGATACCATAAGAATAGCAATGAACCACAGCAGAGAGCCTAAGGCCCTGTTCTAAGGTCACTATAGTGGCCTTGGATTCAGAACAACCTCCAGCCCCTCCCCTCTGCTCCATATAACCCTGGATAGGCCTGTTCTTGAGTCTCCCTGGTAGCCTCCACACCTTTCCTCTCAGTAAGTACCCTTACCAGGAGTCCTTCCTCACTTCAGTTATAATACTTGGAGCCCTTTTTCTTGCAACTAAAAAAGTTCAACTTCCATGCCTGATATGCAGTATCAGTAATATGCTAGCAAATAGTTAATAATCAACCACCTAGGAATTAAAAGCCCTGATTAGAAATGTTTGCCAAAATCTTGATGTAAATACTCCCACCATGGCCGATTTCAAGCTATCATGTGACATCATTAAACACAGGCAACTGGAAATAGCACCCCATCATGTAATATTTTCACCACATTGGTGCAATAAATGGAAATATAATCTCAAGAGCATAGATAGTAGTAAGATACTTAGTTGAGTATTCCTACTCAATAAAAAACAAAGGTATTAAATTGAATATTTAATACCTTTGTTTTTTATTGGTGCATCTCAGTTATACAGAATGGTGGGTTTCATTGTGACATATTCTATTACCTTTATTTTTAATATAATTTATTTAAGTTTATATAATCTAATTTTTTATAATGGTGATGCTTAAATCACAAAAAAATCCTGAAAATTTAAAAATCAGCTGGCAGGGCCAGCTCTGACATGCCACTGAAGTAGATGCCCACCAAATGTTTGAATCCTTTCTGGCCTTCTCGGTGTTATGACAGGCTCCTCATTGTGCAGAACCCACCTGCCCGGCTCCTAAGCCAATGGCACATCCATGTATGAGTAAAACCAATCATATGATGACAATGTTATACACAATTTTCCACAGTAGATTACTACTGGTGACATTCAAAATCATGGAAATGGGCACGTCATATCTCTATTTACCCAGTCATAGGGGCTGGACCTTTCTGGTTTGGAAGTTTGTTTTGCCTTGTTTTTATTTCATCCAACAGCTCAGAAAACACAAGCAGGTAGGTATGCAGGATGTTAAGTGTTCACAGAAAACCTTGACTTGCTCAAGTGGCTCCTGGATCAAAAACTCCAACACATGTCTGATCTCCTTCCATGTCCCCACCATTCTGCTAGTGCACACACACACACACACACATCAATCATGAGTGTAGTAAAAGTTGCAGGTTTTGCCCTTAAAGTTTTTAAATACTGATAACTGACATTTAATGCTTTTCTGTGTAACAAGATGCTTCTTTTATGTTGGTAAACAGAGTTAATCCTCACAAGGATTCTTTGTGGTAGTCACTACATTGTCTTCCTAATTTTACTGATATGGAAAATAGGGAACAGATAGGTTAAATAGGAGCCCAGGGTTAACTACATGAATACAAGTTTCTGAACCCAAGAATCCAGGCTAATAGCCACTGGACTACCTCACCAAAGAATGCTAGAAGATGAAGATAATGAGAGAGTGTGTGTAAGTACATTAGGATCAGAGAAGGAAGTAGAAAATATGGGTGAATTATTCTCAAGTGATAACTTGCAAGTAGCCTCTAGCCTAAACTTAGACATATATAAAGACATGAATGGTATGACCCTATTTTGTGTATAACCAGAGACATGAAAAATTGTGTACTATGAATTGAAATGCATTATGCTGTCATATATAGCAAATTAGAATAAATAAATTTTTTAAAAAGATGAGCAGGATTTGGATAGACTGCAAGGATGAGCTGGGTAGCTTTAGGGGAGGAGAGCTGGGTACATGAAGGCCTAAGAGCAGGAATAAGCACTAGGCATCAGGATGAGTGCAGGGAAATGTGTTCGCTGAAGAGGTGGAGGACACCTTAAGGGTGATGGGTTCATGTACTATATTGACTGTGGTGATATCACAAACGTGTCCAGGCACCAGGGCTTATCCGATTGCATACTTTATGTAGATACAGTATATCATATTTGACTTAGACCTTAATGATGCTGTTTTTTAAAACTGAAAATATAAAGTTGACATATAGCATGATTCAATTTATATGCCATCCTGTAGACCAAAACAAAAACAAAACAACAACTACAACAACAACAAAAACACCCTAGATCAATAGTTAACAGGAATGGGGTATGAGGGAAAAGAGAATTTGGGGATAAAGGAGTAATAGACATATTCTATATCTTAATTGTAGTGTTGATTACATATTTACATTCTTTTTGTCAAAGCACTTAGAACTGTATGCTTAGCAAGGATGAATTTTACTACATATATTTATATATCAATAAACCTGACTTTAAAAAAATATTACATGCAAACAGATACACATCTGCATGTATTTGTAGATGGGGGTCAATAAATAAATCTTTCTCCTCCTGCTGGGACTGAAATGCTGAAAAACCCAGTGCAGACTTCAAAGACGGACTCCCCCATGTGTGTATTGCTTTTTATAGTTTTAAAGTCTTCTCATATCCATGTGTCATTTGATCCAGTCACCAACGATAGGAGGAAGGGAGGGGACAGGTTTGTGTACTCATAGGGGAATGAGGACACTGTGGCCAAGGTGGTTAAATACTCCTCACACAGTTCAGAAGGGATGGAGTTAGGCCTAGTACTGGCAGACCTTCTCGATTTTAGCCTGCTGCTCTTCCCATACACTCACCAACCATTCCCAACCCACTCCCAGCTTTGAGGTCCTTCCTCATTGCAATCCATGGTCTTTTTTTGGTACTGGGGATTTAACCCAGGGGTGCTTTACCACTGAGCTACATCTCCAGCCCTTTTTGGTTTTTTTTTTTTTATTTTGAGACAGTCTCACTAAGTTGCTGAGGCTGACCTTGAACTTGTGATTTTCCTCCCTCAGCCTCCCAAGCCACTGGGAATAGAGGATGTGGCCACTACACCCAGCACAATCTATGATCTTGTGTGTCCAGAGAGAAGAAATCCAAACCAAGATCCCCATCCTAGGGTCCCTCCACATTCAACTCATGGTGGCATGACTGAGAATTGATACTGATAGCATCTGGGCTCATCACTCAACATATCCACTCCTTAGAGGGACCAAAGCAGTCTTCCTTCCCCATTCATAACCCCAATCTAGCCATGAGAAAAACAGCAGACAAAACCAAAGCCAGGGTGACTCGGGAAGCTGAGACAGGAGGATCGCAAGTTCAAATCCAGCCTCAGCAAAGGTGAAGGGCACTAAGCAACTCAGTGAGACCCTGTCTCTAAATAAAATACAAAATAGGGCTGGGGATGTGGCTCAGCATCAAGTGCCCCAAGTTCAATCCCTGGTGCCAAAAAAAAAAAAAAAAAAAAAAACCCAGAGCCAGAGAAAGCCTATAAATTCCTGATTGATACTTCTCAAAACTTTCAAGGTTATCAAAAACAAGTAAAGGTTAAGAAACTGTCACAGCAGAGGAGACTAAGTAGATGTACCAACTAAGTGTAATACGGTGGGTGCCCTGAGAGGATCCTGGGACAGAAAAGGGGCATTAGTAGAAAAGCTAGTGAAATCTGAACCAAGACTGGAGTTTAGTTCATAATAGTAATGTGCCAGTGTTTGTTCCTTAGTTTTGATGAAGGAGCCGGGGTGATATAAGCTGTTAACAACAGGGAAGATGAGGAGATGGGCATATGAGAACACTGTGCTGCCTTTATCTTTCCTGTAAAACTCAAATCATTCCAAAATAAAGAGTTTATCTAAAAGAATCTTGGTGGAGGCCCTAGATGCTTTTGTCCTTCACTGTTGAATCTTTTCTCAACAAACAATGGGCATATTTTATTTTTAGCTGGGATAATTAATTTTCAAGCCAAGGACAGGAGCTTCTGTCCCAAGGACCCTCCAGGCTCCCAAAGCAGCCTGAAGATGGAGTCATCCAGCACCCCCACCCCCTAGCCCTTAGCTTTCTGCCCAGGGGTAGCAACACCTGGCTCTTTGAACACAATAAAATCATCATGGTCACGTATGGATCTGGACTGCTGAGGTCAGAGGGCAAAGGTGGCCTCAAGGCTGCTCTCTTGAAGTCTTGCTGGTTGGATCTGCTCTGGGCAGGATCACTGCTGGAGGTCGCTAGGGACAGGTGTCCCATCTGAGGCCAGGAGACTACAGTGCTCCCTGTGAATAAAGAAGTGTGTGAGAAAGAGAGACCGACAGGCGGACAGGCAGACAGAGACGGAGAGGGGAACTGAATGATGAATGCTGAGGTCATGGTGAGTGACCTGAGACAGGCTCCTGGAAATAATCCCTCAGCAGGGAAGTGGCTAGTCCTTTTGGAAACCAATGAAGCAAGAAAGTGGTGTTGACCAACCTATTGTGCAGGCCATTTTTATTATCAGCAAATAAATGAGAGGCTGAAACTATCCTTCAGTACCAAGGCTAATAGTCTTCGTGATTCCTTCCCTCTCCTGACTCCATCCAGCTCCTCACCCTGCATTCTGCCCATCTTGCCTGCACATAATTGTTTTTTTTTTTGGTTGCAATAATCACTGTAGCTCTCCATCTTTCTGCAATGGGCTTTCCCAGTTTCCTCTTCTCCTCTCATCCTCTCTTAAAGAATTGTTCTGTTTCTCAAATGTGGCCACTCACTTGAGACCTTAACCCTGCCTGTGCCCTTGGTGGCAGCCCGTAGCCCACAAAGCAGCCACACCAAGCCATGCCCCTGGCACAGCTTCAAGGGCCAGTAGTTTGCTCCAACAGGTACTGCTGAATGAGCCTGCCCAGGCGGCATGATAAAGACAAAGCTCCCCCGACAGCCTTTCTTCAGATCAAGTTCAACACATTTGCTCATAAAATGAATGCTTCCTTCTCAACTGTCTTATTTAGGGAAAGTGAAGTTTTAGATGTGGTATCAGAGAAGATCCAGTCAGGAAACAGAAACCACATCAGTAATGTTAACAGAGATAACTTAGTATAAATGGCTGTTCACCAGAAATTAGAGAACTGAGAAGACAAAAAGGGAATAATGAAGTTTCTCCAAGAAAACTGCAGGAAGCACTATTGTGCCCTGGCCGGAGGACTAAAGACAGAAGCAAGAAGGAGGCCCCTACAGAAATGGAACCAGACTTCTGAAGAAGGTGTGCTAACTTGCGGGAGCTGAGTCTGTAAGTGTAAGAAGGGAAAGAATGAAGGCCAGAGCCAGTTGCTCTCTGGAAATCAACTGCCACTGCCAAGGTGAGAAAGCAGTGCTGGGGTGATGCTGTCAGGAACTGGAAGTAAATGGGAAAGCACTTGCCCTCTTCCTGCTTCCAGTCACCATGTAGCGCCCTCTAGCGACAGAGCCTAACATGGGTCCCGCTGACAAAAGAAAGGGGTTAGCAGAATCCCAGCTGCAGCACCACAAAAGCTGAACATGAAAAAGTAGGTGGGAATTTGAGACATGGTAGCTCAATAACCAGGAAGGAGTCCATGGAAACGGAAGGAACTAAAGACATAAATTTACAATTTCTCAAATGATAGATAAGCTATGTAAGTGTATGTGCATGCACTGTATATTTTAATGGTAACTCCCAGTTTCTAATAATAACATCTAATATATACTGAGACTTGGCAAAGAACCAGGCAAATGTCCTAATTCAGACTTCACAAGACCCTGAGGGGTTAGATACCAAAAGAATCTTAATTTTACAGATACAAACATTAAGACTTAGGTTAAGTGATTTGCTTACGATGCTCAGAAAGTAGTAGTTCCAAATCAAGACTTTATATAAAGTTCATGTGTACTCATAGCATCATCTCTTATCTGCTGAGCACCACAGCTAAGTCTGCTCCTTTTTCCTATGAATATTTTCAGGACTTCCTACAGTAAGAAAGTATTAACAGGTTCCTCCACAATCTCTGCTCAGATGTAACATACAGTTCCCACTCCATGGTATATCAAAAAATAATAGCAGAGCATGCATTAAATGAATACACACATACACCATAACACCAAAGGAAAGCAGAAAAGGATGCTTTCAAATAAGTGTGACAGTATAATATGCAGCCAATAAAATTATGATATAGATACATATGCATTAACATGTAGAAATTATAATAGCTAAAATTTAATAAGCAGTCACATAGGCTTAACATATTCTATCCTCACAACAACCTAATTTAGTAGATCCCATTATTATCATCTCCATTTTACAGATGAGGAAACTGAGGTAACATAAAGGTTAAAAATAACTTAATTAAAGTCATAGAGCTAGTAATTGATAGGGTCAGGATTTGAAACAGGTGATCAGTTTCAGAGCACATGATGTTAACCGTCACACTATTCTGATTACAGAAGAACGTAAAAATTATCATAACATCCTATTCAGTTAAAAAGAAAGCATTTCAGAAAGTGTGTATAGTGTTGTGCCCTGTCTAAAATATTAATATATTTGTGTTCGCATATACATACGTATGCATATGTATGTTTAATTTTAGTCCATAGGGCAATGTCTGGAAAGAGTCTATAACAAAATATTAACAACAGCTATTACATAGAGACTTTTTCCTTTTTTATTTTTAAATAACTGTGGCTTTCTATAAAAAAAATCTTTATAAGAAAATTTTAAGGATTACATTAAAGAAATGATTGTCATCTTGGGGGAAATGATCTGGCAATTTGAACAGCTTTGTAATATTTGGTATGGGGGAAAAAAGGAGGAAACTTGTGTCTGCAATAGATATGAACAACAGAAAAGAGATTCAACAGCATCTCCTTCAGCCAGACAAGGTAACAAAACAGTTGTTGACAACCTCTCCCCTACCTGGAGAAGGCAGGAGCCAAGTCCTGTGTGTAGTTTTAAGTGTGTTCCCTTCTCCATTGTGCCACAAGGAGGGCTTGCAAATTTACTGAACATATGTGTAATCATTTCACTTTGAAACTCATGCCTCCCAGATCCTGATCACGAGGACGGGTCCCTCTGAACAAGGACGTCAGTGTGCTGGAGAACATTGTTGTGGTAGCGGTGATGTTATCCCTGTGCACTGGGAGTATTCGCTCAATCTCCCCAAGCCATGTGTTGCCTTGGAAACATCATGCTTCTCACAGAGATCTAAGCAAAGGGAAATAATAAAAATAATACAATCTTACACTTGAAGACTATCTTTTATGCCACCAAAGCACCCTGCTAAATCCTTCCTCTGAATAAAAAGACAGACAGGCAGAGTGGCTTATGCCATGTATTGTCCTGATAATTAATAATTAGAGAAAACACATTGATCTCTGTTCTTGGGATAATTTGGGTCAAAGTAGTTTTGCCATCTGAATTAAGTAGATCACCAAAGTCAACATTTTCATCATCGTAAGATTCTGTCCCATATCTAAACGCACAGACATGAAAGAGGCCTCCATGGGAAGAAGCCATGAAACATCTTGTCATCGTGGTATCAACTCACATGAAAGAAACGTCTGACGTAATACAGGGGATCTTCCCTCTGGAGCAATGATCGGCAAACTTGTTCTGTTAAAGGCCAGATACTAAATCTTTTCAGCTCTGCTGGCCATGTGGGCTTGGTCATAATTACTCAACTTTGCCCTTGCAGGGTGAAAGCAGTCACAGATAATAATATACACAGATACATAAGAGGAATGAGTACGACCATGTTCTAATAAACTTTGCGGAAACAGGTCATGGGCTAAATTGGACCCATGAGCTGTAGTCGCTATCCTTGCTCTAGAGCATGGGCTGCGTATCCCCAGCCTGCAGTCTTCAAGGACTACCCTCAAGAAAATTGGGAAGCTGGCAAAGTTGTTCTTGCTGGTTCGTTCAGTAAAGGTGTTGCATCCCTCAAGCCAGACTCTGGAGGAAACCTTGGGAATCAAAAGTAGAAAAACAAATAAAGTCTAGAGTTTATGTTTGAGGGAGGAGGGCATAATAAGCATGTAAGCAAGGAAATAACCTAGAAAATTTCTGGTAAAGACAAGGAATTCCAAGATGATAATGCTCTGGGGGAGGGGAGGTCACTTTAGATTGGGTGGTCAGGGTAGACTCCTGAGCAAGGGCCTTTGAACTCACTTGAGAGTGAAGAGGAGCTGTGAATAAAAAGAGCTGGACAAAGAGAAGCTTATCAGAATGCAAAGAGCCTGAGGCAGCAAAGGGCAGGGCGTTGTGAGTTTGAGGAACAGAGACCAGTCCAGCTGGAACTGACCACATAATAAACAAGGAGAGCAGGATTTGAGGGAGGGTAATAAGAGGTGGTCAAGGGTCACTGCAGGCAGCACCTTCTGAGCCACAGCTTCACCTTGACCGCCCTTTTCCCCTGTGCTGTAGTCCTGGCTCTTACATTACCTGCACACTCAGGCCCTAGAGCTGCCCCAGCTCTTCCTGTATCCACCAAGTGTGGCCCCTCCTTGAGCAGGTCTAAAGGTACTTAAGTAGAATAGGCTCCCTTCTCAAGTACACATACTGGTCTTGCTTGCAGTGATAGACTTCAGTAAAATAAATTGTTGCAGGAGGAGTAAGATTTTAGACACTAAATCAAGTATCTTCTTAGCATGTACCTTTTTTTTTTAAACCTATGTTTTAGTTGTAGGAGGACACGATATCTTTATTTTATTTTCATGTGGTGCTGAGGATCGAACCCAGTGGCTCTCACACACATGCTAGGCAAGAGCGCTACCACTGAGCCACAATCCCAGCCCGCTCCTTTCTTAAAATCAATGTTTAAACCAAAAAGAATAAGGAATAAACTAGCTGAGTGATTCAGGGCCATGTTCACTGAATGAAAAAAAAAAAAAGAAAGAAAGTAAAACATATTTAACTCCTTTAGCTTCTGCATTCTCTGTCAAGGACAATTAATTTCAAACTAAAAGGCACAGAACATACATGCGAAAGCAGACATCTAAACTCAAGGTAAAGAGAGCTCATGAACTGGGTTTAAACTATTTCAAATAAGATGAATGGGCCAGGCCCACACCAATGATAACCCAGTGTAGGGAGGACAGGCCATCCCCAACATGTGTGGGTGAACTGTGAGACCAGAAGAGGAGCCAGAAAAGGCCATGTTCTCTTTTTTTCCTTCATATTAGGGATTGAACCCAGGGGCATTTCACCACTAAGCCACTTCCCCAGCCCTTATTTATACTTTATTTAGAGACAGGGTCTCACTGAGTTGCTTAGGGCCTCCCTAAGTTAGTAAGGCTGGTTTAGAACTTGCAATCCTCTGCCTCAGCCTCCTGGGCCTCTGGGATTACATAGTATGCCATCACGCCCAGCAGCAATGTTCATTTTATAAAGGGTGAGGAGCAAAATAAAAATTAAAAAAAAAGAAAGGGTGATGAGGCAGATTCCAAAACTATAACTCACAAGTTGAATACCAATCGTCCGAAAAATCAAAAAGAGATAATTAAATAATAATAGCAGTTCAAGAACAAAGGGAAGTGGTTGGTACACTCTACAACCAGTGTGGTTCACTAGGAACAGATCTCACAAGATCACCTGCATTCCTCTTGGGAGAGTGTGGTCACATTCATCAGAAGCATATTATACAACTAAGCTCCAGTGCCATGCTAGAGCAGTGCCAGATAGACAGAATTACAGCCTTCATTAGTGGAGGTCTCTAGTAACATGCCACTGGGCACTGTCCTTCCCCTTCTCCTGTTCAACACTCTTATCAATATGTTAATGAATATGTGGAAGGCATGCCTATCAAATTATGCATCACGCAATGAGGCCCCAATTGGGCTGGAGCTAATGAAAAGAAATCGAATATTAATAAGTCTTCAATCTTTCACAAGCCAACTCTAGAAGTACAGGATGTAGTCTTCTGCTTAAAAATAGTCCATTGACACAGATACTTATCTTCTTTCCCTCCCAGGTAAAGAGAATTGGTAAAGGGACATCAGTGGATGTGAGATTTTAATAAATTTTTGCAACATGCCCTACTGATCCTTAGAGAAGCTTAAGACCTAACCAGAACGGCCGTGGGGGAAGGGCCCAGCAGTGCAGAGCTGAGGTCTGTCTGTGTGTGAAATTGGATCTGCTCATCAGTCTTTCCAGGAGACATGCAGAGCACTTCAGCTAGATAAGTACACTGCCCACCACTACCACCTCCCCAGAGAGGAGCTCAGGAAACAGAATCACCCCATATAAAAGACTCATATAGTGATGTTTGGGTTGTACCTATATCAGTCTCCTTCCCAATCACCCAAGAGCAAAACCTGCTAATTTACATCCCCCCCATACCTATATACAGAAGTATCCATCAGATTATTAGATAAAAATGGACACCCATGATCTTTGTAAAGAGAGAGGAAGTACACTAGGAAAACAGAAGGTAAAGGAAACAGATATAATGCAGGAAGCAAAGACTTGAAAGAAATGCATCCAATCAGCTTCCTTAAAAATGATACTGCATAGCCAGACGTGGTGGTATACGCCTGTAATCCCACTGGCTCTGGAGGCTGAGGCAGGAGGATTGCGAGTTCAAAACCAGCCTCAGCAATGGCGAGGTACTCACTAAGCACCTCAGTGAGATGCTGTCTCTAAATAAAATACAAAATAGGGCTGGGGATGTGGCTCAGTGATTAGTGCCCCTGAGGTTAATCCCTGGTACCCACCCCCACCCCCACCCCCACCCCAAAAGATACTGCATACAAAGTAGGACAGAATATTAAAAAAAATTAGAAGAAAGATTGTAAAATATATATATATATATATATATATATATATATATATATATATAGTCTATTTTAAAAGAATAAAGAGTTGAGAGATAAAGTTGATAGAATCGTGAGAAGTAAAACAAAAAGAGAAAAAGGAATGGAAATAAGAAGACAATGCTAAAGATTCAACAGCTGAAACCTGAGGACCAATGCCCAACCAACCATTGGGTGATAATTCCTGAAAAAAGGGAACAGAGGGGAAAAAAAGAGAGAGAGGAGAAATCACTATGAACAAATGATCGAATGAATGAATCTCCAGGAGGAAGGACTCATGTGAGCCTTGCACAGTAATGACAAAAGACCACCAAATCCCAGGGATAAAAAGAAAACCTTAACACCTTCAGAGAGAAAAAATGAGCTATTTATAAAACACCACAATCACACCGACAAAGGACTCCTTAAGGTCAAAGCCATATTTTAAGAACAGTGCTTCTCACACTATCTGTAGCACCCAGTGACAAAATAAAACTTAGAAGAGTAGGAAACAATTACTAGAAAAAAGTAAATTCAAAAAACATACAAATTAAATGCCCCCAAGTTTTATTCTCAATTTCACCACACACAAAATGACTCGAATCAGGATCAAAATTTCAAAATGCTTACTCTCAACTTCTGTACTTCTTTTCACAAACGGATGATGAATAGTTTGCAGACTGACCCTGGGCCACCAACCACACTTTGAGTAGCAATGTGTCTGTAGAAGTGTTTGAAAGAAATGCCTTCAAGATTCTAGCTCTCAGCCGAGGATTCTGTATCCAAACTACTTTTTGAGTATGATGAAGAAAGAAACATGGGATGTTGAGACTTGAAAAAGTGAAGAAAAGGTATCTTCTTGAATCCTTCCATAGGAAGCTACTAAGAGGTGCTCAAGCACAGCGAGGAGAAATTCATGAAAGTCTAAGATAAGTCCAGGTCCAGGGAGCTAAGAGATGGAGCTCTTGGGCCTCCAAGTCTACAACCTGGACTATAGATGTGAGTGTGGCTTCCTGCCCTGAGACATCTATCTTTTAGCCCATGCCTCCTGCAGCGCTCCTTCAAACCCACAGATGTGACCCTGCACTGGGCTTAGGTTACCTGCAGAGAAAGCTAAGGCAGCCAGGCAAGGACGGTGCAGGGAAAGAGGAAGGGCTTGACTGCACCTTTGCTGGGCCCTTCTTATCTTCTTGAGTCCCAGGGATTCCAAAGGGCTTCAGCCTTCCTCTCTGATCAGGCTCCAGTCTCATGGCTGGTTTCTCACAGTCTGTCAGAGGGCATGTGCAGAAGTGTCGTCAGGTTCCCAGCTGGGTCCTGCTCTCTCCTAAAGTCTACTGGATGCAGCTTATTTCACTCTTTTTTTCCCACACTGGCAGTCCTGGAGAACAATAAAAAATCTAAAATATTTGTATTCCACTCAAGTTAACACCACATTTTCTGTAATTATCCCTGCTGCTAAAATCATTTTGTTGTGTGCTTTTTGAGAAAGAGGAGGGAGTAGGGGACCGAATTAATTCCTTGGCAACAAAAATCTAATTAATCAAAAATGGTTCTTAGTCATTCACAGCTCAGTGCGTGGAAATAGCAGCCAAAAGGGAACAGAACATTTAGCTTAATAGTCAAGAAAAAATACTTCAGGTGCTTCTTAAGGTGCCAGTTTCTGTGAATGTGCAGAGGGAGGCAGAGCAGCATATGGAGACAGGGTCATTAGCATCAGCCTGAGCTGGGCTTCAAGCACACCTCTGCATTTCCTGGCTGCATGACCTTGAGCAAGTTACTTTGTCCATCAGATCCTCACTTTTCCCCTTCTATATATGAGAATAACAGTACCCTCTCATATGGTCAATGGAGAGGTTGCAGTGATGTCTGTAAAATCTTCACAAGTTTTTGTCACATGGAAAACATCAAGTTATGATGATTTTTTTTTAGCATACCCAAACACTGCTATAAGTATATAAACTTCAAGTTTTGGGGAGACTATTTTTTGGTTTAGTTTAGTTTTTTTCTTCCCAAAAGCTGTTTAAAAAATTAACTATGCTTTTAGGAATATATATTGAGGACAGAGTAAGAGATATATGAAGAGATTGAGCTGTAGGAATGTTTATCATGCTATTGATTCTAATTGAAACAATAAAACGATCTAAATGTCCTCAACAGGGCTTAGTAAACTGCATCATGGTGCACTCATGCAACAAATAATCACTCTTTCAATCACTGCCAAAGGGAAATGTCTATCGACAAAATATGTTAAGTGGAGGAAAGCATAGGAAGCCATGTTCAGATTTCTGAAGTATAAACCATATTTATTTTGTAGAAAATATTTTGTATAGAGGGTTGGGGGTGGAAAGAACTTTCTGAAAATACAATCAAGAATTTTTTAGGGTTTTGTCTTTAAGTATTTTCTTTTTTAGTCCACTTGTACTTTTAAATTCCCTTATAGTAAGCATACTGTTTGGGATTTAAAATTTTTGAAATTTTATTTTGATTTTTTTTCTTACAGTGCTAGAGATCAAGCCCAGGGATTTGTGCATGCTAGGAAAGCACTCTACTCTGAGCCTCACTGCCTTACTTTATTTTTTTTTATAAACAGAACCATAGATACTCTAACTCTGCTCAACTTCATACCTTTTTAAATGTGAATGTGGTCCAGAGAGGAGGTGTGCAGGTCTTCAGCGTAGGTCTGATGGTGCTCAATGCCAGACTCTTGCCATCTGGCCAGGGTGCCATATCTCAATTCCTTCTGTAGCAACTCTCAGCAGCAGCACACTGAACAGCAAAGTAAAGAAAGAATTGTGATACTCCACAGAACTAGAAATCAGGTGAGAGAGTACTGAGCTACAAACAAAACCAAAAATGCATGTGGAAAAGCACAGGAGGAGGGAGGGAAGGAGGGAGACAAAAAAACAGATATATGGGCAAAAACCATTGCGCAGGTCCTACCTCTATTCTCTCTACGTGATCGGAGCTTAAATTAATCCCACAATAAGCCTACGTTTTACAGTTTCAGAATCTCTGAACTCCCATGTACGGTCCAGGAAAGCCTGAGAGTAAAAAAACTAAAGGCTTTGAGATGCTGATGTAGGAGAGGGGTGATGCTGACCTAAGAGCTGTGGCTCTGATGGAAGTGTGAAGTCATGCCCGTGAGGCTTTCAAGCATTTTCCTACAGAGACTTATTTCAAGACGTGGAGCAGATGTTCATAATGAAATGGCATCCTGTTGCATCTCTGATGGGAGAAACAAAGCTGGGAGCAGCACCACCTTTACAGGAGATGGAACGTTCCATCTACAGAGGTGCAAAAGAAAGCAGCCAAGGGGAAATTTGAAGAATGATATTGAGACTCTCAACTTGACTTGGATATTCTGTATTTATTTGTTTTAATTTAAGTTAGTAATACTATTTGTGTTTCAATGTGCTGGATCTATAAGAGTTATAAAGAAGATTAGGACAAGGTTGATCCTCTTGAGCTCATCATCCAAAAGATGTGTCCCTCCAGGTTCCTTCCTGTGTTCTATTGCATTTTCCACCTTGCTGCTCTTCTCTACAAAAGTATGGTCTATTTCCTCTTCCTGCAGTTCTGGATGGCTTTGGGACTGCCTTGACAAGGAGCATCCAGCAGAATGGGCGTGTTCCATTCTCCAAAGCTAAACCATAAAGGATGATAGACTTCTACCTGCTTCTCTTTTTCTGGGGGGACCCATACTCCTGGGTTGGGGGAGGCAGTACCACCAGGCCATGTGGAATCCCAGAGGAGTCCATGCAGACAGGCCTTTTGGACTGGACTATGTAGAGAGGAACTTAGGCAACCAGCCTCAAGCCAGCCGCAAGCAGAAGATCTGAGTGTGAATAAGCCATCAGATGAGTAAGGCCTCCAGCCTTCCAAGACACTGCAGAGGATCTAGACATCATGAACCCAGGTCAGGGCTGCTGTACCCTGTCTGAATTTATGACCCACAGAATCAGGGCTTAATCAATGGTTGGTCTTATGCCACTAAAACTCAGGATAATTTGTTACTCAGCCAAAGGAACTGAAACACCTTAGGTTTTGCTTAGAGTGTAAGGTTTTAGAGTCAGGAAGACCAGGCTTTAAGTGCCAGCCCTGTCAGTTTTTAGGGTCCTGGCCAAGGTTCTTAATCTGTGTGAGCCTTGCTCTTTGTCGAATAGGAACAGCATCTACTTCATATGCCTGCATTGTAGGGGAAAAACCTGTTGATGTATGAAGCAGCTAGCCAAGAACTGTGGAAACATGGAGAAACTCCTGGGGTAGTTGGGGAGACTCTAGCATCAGTAACACTTGGAAATGCCAGACAAGCATCCTTGAATAGGTAAGATGAGCATGTTCTTGAACAGTCTGACCAGGACATCTTGTCCTGGTGCGAGACTGTCAGATGCTCTCAGAGGGTGATCTCTGGGCCAGGTCTGGATGGGCTGCCTGGCTTCCTGCCCCACAGCCCTGCTATCCCTGTTCTAGGGGCTACTTAAAGTCATCTTTAGCATCTGCTTTGGTGTGAAAACAATTCTAGCCCAGCAAACCGGTGTCTGCATACTCTGTCCAACTTCCCCAGAGCTACTGAGAATCCAGAAAAATCCTGGCACTGCCTGGGCACGCTCTGACCCTCTTTCCACCTGCTCTAACCTGAGCTTCACCTCACTCTCCTCCCTGCACCTGCTCTTGTGGAAGTCTCTTGGTTGCCTCTGCCTGAACTTAAATGTTCCCTGAGGCTTTTAGCTTCTTGCCATCTGCTAAACTTTCTGCCCAACCCCAACTTCAACACCAAGTTAACCAAAACAATAATAAATAAGTACCGTTTATTGACCACCAAGAGCTTCTTTACATTATTTCATGTAAACTCTAGCAATCTCTAAGGTTGGTATGATTGTCCCATTTAAGATGAAGAAATAGATGCCACTCAGAGAAACTAAATCATTTGCCCAAGAACATCAACAAGCTGATGGTAAATGCACTAAAATCAGCACATCCTTAACCCTGATTCAGAATCTAACTTAGCCTATTTAGCACAAGCACATCTACATCATGCAGTTGTCCCAGGTCATTCCCTACAGCCTCTCCACTTCCCTCTGGCCTTAAGACTTTTCCTGACAGTCAGCCAGCAGCTGGCTGAACACAACCCTCTCTGTTGCTGCCTGCTTGTCTTGGCAACCTCCACAGCAGCCAGGACACCCCTCTCCAAAAGGCCAGTCTGCTTGGGATGCTGCAGGTGCTTGAAGTGAGTCAGCTACAGGTGACAGAAAGAAGATGGGCCAGAATGGGGGAATTCACAGTATCCAATGAATGTGGAGGCAAGTCCCAGTTCTGACCTGAGATGTCACTCTGAGGCTTCTGGTAGTCTGTTAGATCTGTAGTCCAGAAACTCCCTGAACTTTGATTTTCTGGGGTGGAGAATGAAAGTGGGGCCTGACTTTCCAGGCAGTCCTTCTCACTTACTGCTGCAAATTATCAGAGCAATTGTCAAGCTGTTTATTGCAAACTGCCCACTCAGTACAACTAAGTTGGAAAGGAAATCAGCTTCAACGATCAGTATTTTTGATTTAACCAGAAAAAGTAAACAAGGTTGGTGCTCAATAAATATCCAATACACGTTTATGAATGCATGCACACACAAGCCAACTCTGAGTTCCATGCCTATCACTTCATCCTAAGTACCCAGCACCATCCCTTGCAATAAAAACCTTTTGAAGGGTGGGTATTATTATAGTACAGGGAAAAGCTGATGAGGACCTAGTCCTAGAGGTGACAGAAGGAAGGGGCAGATGAAAGAGTCCCTGGATTTGGGGGAGCTTGGCAGACAAGGTGTCAGATTTAGTATGAATGGTGGAGGAAAGATAGACTCCAGGATGCCCCAGGATTTAAAACCTGAGATGTGAGAAGATGCTGGGGACTCTGGCCCACCATTAAAGGAAAATATGGGATGGTGACTGGAAAGGGCGCACACCCAGTGTCAATGGACACTTGTTAGACAGGAAGAAAGAGGAAGGAAGGAAGGAAGGAAGGAAGGAAGGAAGGAAGGAAGGAAGGAAGGAAGGCATGCTGAGCTCCAGGAACTGGCAGGATTGTGACAGGACAATGTCTAGCAGGTAACTTGCTAGAAAGGAGCCATCCTCCAGGGAGTCCTCTGTGGAGGTGATAATTGAGTCAGGTGGAGGAGGAAGAAGGGTTGGAGGTTCCTGGAGAAGAGATGGAGTGCCAAGGAGGTGGGCAGGCTTAACTTGAAGATAAAAATGCTCAGCTGGTGTATGGTGGCTACTTTCAGCCAACATAGGGGCTTGCCATGCAAGTGAGGGCATGGTACACTGGGTATAGTCAACCAATCCAGGGTTGCCAATTTTTCTTTTACAGGTACAGGGACACCAGGATGTGCAGAACACATTGAAGCTGCATCTGGGGTGGAGGAGTAAGCAGAGACTTGGGAGGAACCCAATGGATCAAGGAATTTGAAAGGCAGCCAAGTCATAAAGGCCAAGATCAATATGAAAAGAGAGAATGACAGGCCAGGCACAGTGCACATGCCTATTACCCCAGTGGCTTGGGAGGCTGCAACAAGAGGATCACGAGTTCAAAGCCAGCCTCAGCAAAAGTGAGGCACTAAGCAACTCAGTGAGATCCTGTCTCTAAATATAAAATAGGGCTGGGGATGTGGCTCAGTGATCAAGTGACCCTGAGTTCAATCTCTGGTACCCAAGAAAAGAAAAAAAAAAAGGAAGAGAGAGAGAGAGATAAAGCCAGGGGTTTGAGAAAGACAGCAGAGTTAGGCCAGGGAACTAGGGTCAACTGGGAATGTTAAACATCTCTCTGGGGTAGAGGGCTCAGCAGCCTAGACAGGCAATGTGGCCTCAAAGGGAGGAACCAGGACCAGGGAGATACCACAGCAAACTTCAGCCCAGCAGCACATATTTTTTTTTACTCCCCCAATGGGACAGAGGTATAGGGAAAATGAATTTCCCATCACTGAGCATGTTCTACCCAGCCCTTGGAAGAGACATGCAAAACACATCAAAGCTGCACCTGGAAGACCACGGGAGCTGTAGGATCTGTCCTACCCTGGGACCCCAACTCCTATCATCCAGCTTGCCACTCTTGTTTATCTGTCACCCTTCATTAATACTCAGCATGACCTTATGATCTGCTAATATTTTTAATATAATATAACCCTTCCATCATATTATTATCCACTTATGGCAAAACAAATTGTCTAGGGTTGCTTGTTGATGTCTTCCAAAAATGCAAATGGAAACCCTAGCCCCCAAGGGGATGGTATTTGGAGGTGGGGTCTTTGGGAGGTGATTATCAGGTTCAGATGAGGTCAGGAGAGTAGAGCCCCCAAGTGGGATTAGCATCCTATAAGAAGAGAAAGAGATGAGGGCTTTCTGTCTTTTCCTCCTGTGTGGATACAGTAAGAAGGTGGCTGTCTATGGGGCATCCTAGTGGCTCAGTCTCCAGAACTAGGGGAAATTCATGTTTGTTGTTAGCACTAGAACACTAGTCAGAGGTACTAAAAGCAACCTCAACTAAGCCAGATATTGTCTCGAAGCTTACTAATTTAAAAACATTTACTGACAGCTTCTGTGGGTCAGGAATCCAGAAGCAGCTGGCTGGGGGCCTTGCTTTAGAGTCCTGCAGGCTACCCGTAAGGTTCCAGCCAGGCTACAGCCCCTCGAGCTAACAGAGGAACTGCTTCCCAGAGTACTGCTGTGCTGTGGGACAGAGGCCTGTTTCCCACCAGCTGTTGGTCAGATGCCACCCCAGGTTTCTTGCTGCAGAGGTCTCCCCACATGGCAGCTTGCTTCATCAGAGCAAATGAGAGGCAAGAGGCAGAGTGGGCTGGAAAGATGGAAGATGCAGGCTGTTTTAGTCATCATTCTCACTGCTGTGACCAAAGGATCTAACAAGAACAATTAAAGGAGGAAAAGTTCATTTGAGGGCTCATGGCTTCAGAGTTCTTAGTCCACAGATGGCTGACTCCATTCTTTGGGGCCCAAGGTGAGGCAGGATGTCATGGCAGAAGAGAGTGGGAGAGGAAAGCAGCTGAGGGAATGGCACTATGAGACAGAGAGACTAATTTCAGTTCACAAAATAAATGCGCCAAAGGCACACCCCCAATGACCCACCTCCTCTAACCACTCCCTACCTCCTGTAGTCACCACTTGGTTAATCTCTATTCGGGGACTAGCACACTTATTAGGTTAAGGTTCTCATAACCCAATCATTTTACCTCTAAACCTTCTTGCATTGTTTTACATATGAACTTTGGGGGAACACCGTACATCTAAACCATAATACGCAGGCATTTGTCACTCAATCAGAAGTGACATCCCATCACTTTTACTGTATTCTATTTCTAGTAGTGAGTTGCCAGGTCCAGCTCACACTCAAGAGCAGAGAATTATACAAGGCTGTGACCATGAGGCTGATGGCTCTCACTAAGCCATGTCAGAAGCCCCCTGCCACACTCCTTCATACCCCTCCCCAAAGGCAAGCTCTGAGGGTGTACCTACCTGGTTCACCTCCCCACCCCAGTGCCTCACACAGTGGGTGTCTAAGACACCATATTTAAAGGAATAAACACAATAACTACAAGCTCCAGAGAGCCCAGTATTGAACCCTAAAATACATACTTGGTGCTTTAATTTTATTTTTAACTGCCAAATAATTACCTATATTTATGGGATACAATTTCAAGTCCAATATATGTATACATTATGAAATGATTAAATCAAGATAATTAAAATATCCACAACCTCACATACTTATCATTTTGGGGAAAGTTAGAACATTTAAAAATCTATTCTTGGGCTGGGGATGTGGCTCAAGCAGTAGCGCGCTTGCCTGGCATGTGCGCAGCGTTGGGTTGGATCCTCAGCACCACATACAAATTAAAGATCTTGTGTCCGCTGAAAATTAAAAAATAAATATTAAATTCTCTCTCTCTCTCTCTCTCTCTCTCTCTCTCTCTCTCTCTCTCTCGGTCTCTCTCTCAAAAAATATATTCTCTTGGAAATTTTGAAATACACATTACCACATACTTGTTGAATTAAAAAATGAATGAATGACCCAAATGTCCTTTGGTGAACATTTGACATAGTCCCCAAATCAACAGATAAAATTTAGAAGCTGGGCATAGAAGTGCACATTTGTAATCCCACCTACTCAGGAAGCTGAGACAGAAAGATAACAAGTTTGAGGCCAGCCTAGGCAACTTAGTAAGACCCTCCCCCAAATAAAAATGTTTTGTTTCATTTTTTATTTTGGTGGAGCAGGATACCAGGGATTGAACTAGGGGCACCTAACTACTGAGTCACATGCCCAGGCCTTAAAATTTTTTTTTTTTTTTACACAGCAGTGTGTGAGTTCTCCTTTCTCCCTATCCTTGCCAACATTTGTCTTTTTTTTGTGTGTCATTTTGCTTGAGTCCTTCTTTTTCCCCCCATGTTTAAGTTGGTGCATTATAACTATACATAATGGTGGGATTTGTTTTTGCCTCTTCATACATGCACACAATATAACAATGTAATTTGGTCAACGGCATTCCCTATTACTTCTCCTTTCTCTCTCCCTGATCCCTTTCTCTACTCTACTGATCTCCCTCCAATTTTCATGAGATTCCCCCCCCCACCTTGCTTTTCATTTTTCCTTTCTAGCTTCCACATATTGGAGAAAACATACTACTCTTGACGGAGTTTGGCTTATTTTGCTTAACATAATGTTCTCAAGTTCCATTCATTTTCTTGCAAATGATAGAATTTCATTCTTTTATTTTTGGTGGGGGGTCCTGGAGATTCAACCCTGGGGCACTCAACCACCTGAGCCACATCCCCAGCTCTTTTGTATTTTATTTAGAGAAAGGGTCTCACTGAGTTGTTTAGGGCCTCACTAAGTTGCTGAGGCTGGCTTTCAACTCATGATCCTCCTGTCTCAGCCTCCTGAGCTACTGGGATTACAGGCGTGCACCACCATGCCTGGCTGTGCTTTCGATTTGAGAAAACTTCGCTGATAAACATTGACAGACAAGCTGATGTTCAGATGGCATGTGGGAGCCTCTGGCACTCAATTTCTTCCCTATTTTTATCTCTAGTTCTCTCTAGTTTTCTCTTTTTCACCTCTGAGACACCACACACACACACACACACACACACACACACACACACACACACAGCAAATATTAAAGCTCTGAAGAGACTAGATTTATCAGTTAGATCTCAGATAGAGAAGAAAGGCAATCACTCCTGTTCCAAGTATTGCATTCCAACTTTGAAAAAATAAAAGGTTGGGGAGGGAGAGGGGAAGATAATCCCCCCCATCAGCCTCTTTATTATATTTATTTAGATGGAAAAAATAATTTTAAACTCTCAGTATTAGTTTATGATTCCTATTAATCATATGTTAATAACTCTCCCAATTATTAAATTATAGAGACATGCATTCACCCAGCCTAACAGAATAATTATTTACTAAAATGAATTAACATATAGAAAAGCCTCCATTCTATGGAAGCTGAAACTTAGCATAATGAGTTTATCAGGCTTAAAAGAAGCCCAGACAGGCTTTTTTGGGGGTGAAATAAATACACTGATTACAGCAAAGCTTATCCGTGTTGGCACCATGCCATTTGCTATTTCTTTAATAAACACAGCTCCAGTTGTTTATCTGTCTAATATACTCTATCGAGGCTCTGCTTTGCAATTAACAGCAGAGTTGGGTTGGGGGTGGGGAGGACATGTTCTTGCCCATCTCCCCCTTCAGGTCTCCAAAGTTGCTCATTTTTGGCCCTCTTTGTATTTTAATAGGCCTGCCAATCAGTGTGCTGCAGTGCACAGATCTGATCTGTGTTGACAATATACTTGTCACTCGGAAATGCATTTCTAGGACATCAGCCTTAGCAGGGTGGAGGGGGAGCCAATCAAGGGGAAATAATTATGTAAATTTAAAATTTAAACTCTCCAGAGCCTCCGCCACAACCTGGTAAGAGGATAGAAGTCTGTCTCTGTCTCTGTCTCTCTCTCTCTCTGGGGACAATAAGCTCCTTCGCTACACATCTTCTAGGAGGTTTCCTAAGTTATTTAAGCATTTCAGAATGGCCCCATAGACACACGGTTGGGAAATAGGAATTACAGTAGTTAGGCCTGGAAATTTTCATTCTTCATAGCACTCATAAAGTCACTCAGTCTCCTAAATTAATTAACTAATTAAATAATTAATCAATTACTTAATTAAGCCCAAGGCCTGTAGCATGTTAGGCAAGAGCTCTACCCCCAGTCCCTTTTAAAAAAATGTTTATGTTTGGGAACTGTGGCTCATGCCTATAATCCCAGCAGTTCATGTGTCTGAGGCAGGAGTATTACAAGTTCAAAGCCAGCTTCAGCAACTTAGCGAGGCCCTAAGCAATGTGGCAAAACCCTGTTTCAAAAAAAAAAAAAAAGAAAAGAAAAGAAAAAAAAGGACTACAAGCAAAATGACAAAAAAAAAATGAAAATGTTGGCAAGAATATGGAGAAAGGGGAACTCACACACTGTTGGTGGGAATGCAAATAAGTACCGCTATCACAGGAAACAATATGGAGTTCCTCGAAAGAATGAAACATACACCTGCCATGTGATCCAGTAATCCCACTACTGCGTATATATATATATCAAAGGAAATAAACTCAGTGTATCAAAGAGATCCTGCACTCCCATGTTTACTGCAGCACTATTCATAATAGTGAAGATAAAGAATCAACCAAGGTATCCATTGATGGATGAATGGAGTGAAAAAAGCATTATTGGCACACATGCACACACACACACACACATGGAATAGTATTCAGCCTAAAAAAGGATAAAATCCTATCATCTATGGTAGTAAAGGTAGACCTGAAGATCATAATTTTAGGTGAATAAACCAGGTTACAATAGATAAATACCATGTTATTCACTCATACATAGAATATTAAAAAGTTGAGCTCATAGAGAGCAGAATAATGGTCACCAGAAGCTGGACTGGGAGAGATTTGTTAACTGACATAAAGTAACAGTCACATAGGAGAAACAAGTTTGGGTGTTCCAACACTGGGTAGTATAATTCGAAATAGCTAGGAAAAGGATTTTGAATGTTCTCATTAGAAAGAAATGATAAGTATTTGAGACAATGAACCAAAATATTATTCTGTATGCCATAGGATGTACAACTATTACATCAATAAAAAAATTAATAGATAAGAAACATAAGAACAATGTAGTGACTTTTCTAGAGCTCTAAAACACCCAGATTTTAAAAATTCAGGCATCAAGTTTCATACAATTGGAATGTTAAAAAATCCTCTTGTGAAATAACAGTAATATCTTGCTCCATCTTCCAACTTGGAAAAGTTAAAAGCTGGCAATGTGTGACCTCTCTCCCCAATGTTTTTTGGCATCTTCAGTTTAGAAATTTACCAGTCTGCAAAAACTCCAGAGTCTCGGAAACTCAGCTTCAGACCAGAGCCATCTGGCCTCAAAAGTGAGCACATGCTGAACCAGAATTCCAGAGCTTTGGTTTTCTTGGGCGATATTCTGATTTGTTAGGTGGGGAAATGATCAGCCTGCATATTAATCCAGCCACTCAAACCTCTTAGTGAGCATCTGCTCTGTGCCATGCAGTCCTCTTATCACCGAAGGTAAAGTGACAGATGATCATCCACTGAGTTGATGGGTGCGCCTCACGAGCCCACATTGGTGAAGACTTGCTGGGGATGACTGAGGCATGACCTTAGTCCCTGGTCCTTGCAAGGGGAAAGGAATATTTGTTGGTTGAATGATGGATGCACTGCAGATGGTTGTTGTGAACTAGCAGAGACGAAGCTTCTCTATAAACTTTTGTGTTGCTGTTGTCATTGTTCCTGCCAGGAAATGGACCTTTCTGGCCCAAATGAGGCCAGCTGGAAAGCCCTGAGGTGTCCTTGGCCTACCAAGAGCCACATAAACTGGCTGCTCATTATCATATCAGACATGCTGGCTGCCCAGCTCAACTGTAAATGCTCCACCCATATCTACTCTCCACCCCCAGAATCCCTATCTCAGCCATTCTGTCTAGACCTGCCCACCCACCCTCCTCCCCCAGCCAGGATGAGCTTCTAGTCCGATGGTCTGCTATCTAGCCTCAGGCAGCTTCCCTCACTGTCCAACTAGAATCTGCTTCTCAGTCTGGTACAAGTTGGGTCTCCGCAGAGGCCAAGCACATACAGGGAGCATCCACCTTCATTCATGCCTTCTTCATCCATTTATTCTCTCAACAAATATTTTCAAAACTCCTACTGTGCTTGGCCTTCTCCCTAAAGCTGGGAAGATGAAGATAATTAAGACTTAGTCTCTGATCTCAAGCCTGAAGAGAACCGGATTACAGTGTAAGATGCTGAGTTATAGTCAAGGCTTACACAAGGAGCAGCACAAGGACAAAGAAAGCCCAAGCTGCAGGGCACGCTAGGGAAAGCGTCCCAAAGGAAGTCTTCACAGAGAACCTCAAAGGAGGAGGAGAAGGTCACCAGCTAAGTGAGACTTACTGCATTCTCAGGCTCATTTTTTTGTTTAACCAGTAGATGTATTTGCTTCTGCCTGTGCATGTGATTGCACACACATAGAAACACACATAGAAACAAACACACATATGCACATATAACAAAAATGTACATGCACAAACATACATACACACACAAACATGCGCACATAAACATAAACATATATATATACCCAAACACATATACACACACAGAGGCCATTAACTGTCTTGTTCTCTGTTAAAAGACACAATAAGAAAAAAAAAAAAAACAGAGCAAAAACAGACCATTGACACTGCACATAATCCTTTCTCCCCTGACAGGTCAAGGCCCTGGAATAGGCTAAAGTGACAGATACAGAACTGGGGAGGCCATTTTTATAGACTTGCCACTTTGGATAGTAGGGAAGTGAGAAAATAAAGTTCATTTCAAATTCTATAGACTTAGGCTTGTGACAACCAAATAGCCACACTTTTGAAGAAAAGCAAGAAGTCTAAACCTAAATACCATACTCATTACATGCCCAAAAAGTAATCAGGACATTTGGCCTGCAAGTATCAAACAGCAGAGTGGTGTTTGACCTTGCTAAAAGGTAGGGACTATGGCACAAGAATATGCTGTCTAGGTGGGTTTGATGCACTGGCTTGGCTAGAAGGAAGAGGAGGAGGAGGAGGAACTTAATTCTCCTCACTGGAGCTAGGGGACAAGGGAGGACAGTCAGTTGCCCGGGTGGCTGCAGACAAAAAGATCAGACTTGCCTAACTGTTCAAAGCTCAGAACAGCTCCCAAGGAAGAGTCATTTACTACAGCTTCAGAGAAGCCAGAAAGAATGAGCAAAGAGGAAAATGCATGTGTTGATTCTACTCACATCAATAGGCCAAAGGACGTCCAGGCAGAAACAAGTCTGAAAGTCACTTTCTCCATGGGAACTGAAAGGTGACATTCAGAAGCAGCAAAGCATCCAGCAACAGCATCAAGATGCATTTGTAGATTTAACCAACCATGAAGATGTGCCCACTGAGTAAATTGGTTCCTTTCCCCAGCCTCTTCCTGTCCAATCCTCATAGACTTCTGCCTGGCAGGGGCTGGACAGCCCTCCTAATCAAACTCCTCATTTTATACCAGAGTCAATAGTGATATGGCAGGAGTACTTTCTTGGGACCAAAATTCTTCCTCTCAGCAGTAACAGGATCCTAGAGTGGCCTCAGCCTCTATTTTCCCCATGGGGAAAATGGGATCACTTGGAGTGATGTTGCGCAGATATTGTGAAGACTGAACAAGAGGCGTGAGACATTGAGCCCAGGGTGCTTAACCACAGAGCCACATCCCTAGACCTTTTTTTATTTTGAGACAGGGTTGCTTAGAGCCTAAGTTGCTGAGGCTGGTTTCAAACCTGTGATCCTTCTGCATTAGCCTCCAGAGCTGCTGGGATTACAGGTATGTGCCACCACACTCAGTAGGGGCTCACTTCTCTTGTAGACACTAAGGTTCCAAGAGGTGAAGTGACTAAAGCCTGAGAACCCAGCAAAAGGGAAACAACTAGAATTCCTGACTCCCTGTTCTGTGTTTTATCCTACCAAACCATGACTACCAATCTGGAAAGAGCTTTGTTTATATTATGAGTATAAATCTTATTTTCTCAACAAGTTTCCAAGGACAAAGATTACGTACTCTCATCTCTGGTTCATGGTACTTAGCAACATCTGATATACACAGGGTCATTTCGTTTGCAGGGCTCTGTTCTAAGAGGTTTTCATGTACAAACTCATTTTATTCACCTGTCAAATTGAAAAACTAAGGTATTGTTATTATTATTAACATCTCCATCATCACAGGGGAGGAAACCGAGGCACCTATTTAAAAAGCAACTCAAGTTCACATAGGAATTGGTGACATTTCTTTCCCAGCTGCAGCAGTCTGACCTGAAGGCTCCACTGTCACTACTGCTAGTGGTGGTAATGGTGTCACATGGAGCTGGCTGTTGCCCCAGGGGAGTGGTAACCTGCTGGGATGCAGAGGAAGCTTCTACATGCCAGGGACTCCATCAATTGCAGTTTCCCTCAGCTTGAAGAAAACCCTGTGATCAATTGTGTGATCCCTGATAGCACTTGGATCTTTTCTTCTCACAAATGACTCAAGCAAGTTTGTCCTGAAAGGTGACAGACAGTCATGAAGGGGCACAGACATTAAGGAGAAACAACCAACCTCACTGGAAGTTAAAAAAAAACAACAACAAAAAAAACATATTTGAGAACTAGATTCTCTTTCCACCTTTCAAATTAAAAAGTATTTTTTTTTGTTGTTGTTGTTGTTGTTAACAATAGTACCTTGTGCTTGTCAGTGTGGAGGGATCTGGTTTTATTATGTGCTGCTAGTACAGTATAAACTGATTGGACTTCTTTGGAAAACAGGCTGTATGCAGTGATTCTCTTTATTCATCATAGTTATGTTCTATGGAGTCACCACTAACACTGAATTCAAGAATCTGGAAACTTTGCTCCCAGGGAAAATACATGGTCAGGTTCTTTGAGACTCTGGTCACTACATTTTCTTCAGCTCATGGATACATAACCTTGTTTGATGTGCATTTCTGTTTAAAGACAACATATTTAATAGTGGGAAGCCACTCATGAATTACTTGCAGGTCTTCTCTCTCAGTATGGCAGGCAAGGAGATTTTAGGTTTAACCTTGGGAACTATCTGTGGCTCTCTCACAAAAAGATTTCCTAAGGCACATGACCTTTATCTCTGTTCTACTCTTAGTGGCTCTGGAGATGGGTGTAACCCATTGGGAACTGGACAGCCCACTTTCAAACTTCTGTGGTGAAGAACATTCTATGGAAGGCCTTTGATGTTCCCTGATATAAATAAAGCAAGCGTGGGCTCCATTTTGCCTTTTTAGTATAGAAGCTCAATTCATATGATTGGCTGGCCCGTCCTGTCCCTGTTTTTGAAAATATGTTCTGTGTCTTGTGGGGTTTTTTTTGTGGTTGTATTTTTCTTAGCTTTTATTTCACAGCCAAACCATTCCACCAAGGGGAACCCCATTCCCAAGGCCTGCGCAGGATGCAGGCGAGAGTAGATTGCTGTTTTAGTTAGCTTTTTCACTGCTGTGATTAGAAGACCCGACCACAATAATTGTAGAGGAGGAAAAGTCTATTTGGGGGCTCATGGTTTCAGAGGTCTCAGTCCACAGATAGCTGGCTCCATTCCTTGGGGTTCAAGGCCGAACAGTGTGGTGAAGGAAAGCAGCTTTGGACATGGCCAGCATGAAACAGAAAGAGAGATTAAGTTCAATTCATTACAAAAATCATATATATATATGCCCAAGGCAATCCCTCAATGACCCACCTCCTCTAGCCATGCCCTACCTGCCTCCAGTCACCACCCCCTCAATCCCTATCAGGGGATTAATGCACTGATTAGGTTAAGGCTCTCATAACCCAATAATTTCACCTCTAAACCCTCTTTCATTGTTCCACACATGAGCTTTTGGGAGTCACCTCACATCCAACCCATAATAACTGAACATTGCTGATTCATAACTCTGAACTCCAGCCAACCCAGCACTAGAACTCAGGCCTGAACAAAGCCTTTCATACACACGGATTTTTCTCCTTAAGGCACATAGCAAACTTACACATAGAGACTCTAGCCAGCACTTCAGCACAGCACCTGGGTAACATTTCAAATAGAAAAAAAAAAAAAGAAAGAAAGAAAGAAAAAAGAAAAAAGAAAGCACAAAATGCCAAAAATATGGTACTACATAGACCACGAGGACATTGGCTTTCGATGTAACTGAAACAAGAACACAGAACGCCACCTGGATTTGCCTTAGCTGGGAATATACAGACAGGTGATTTGAATTGTCCTACTCTTCACATGTCCAAAAATGACTGTATTAATTTAGGGGTTACAAATAAACTTTAGTAAGTAAGTGAATTCACAAATTCAGAAACCACGAAAAATTCAGATCCACTGTGGATACATAAAGAAAGAAGCAGCCAGTGTGGTACATTGAGAGGCCCAGATGTGGGCTTGGGTAGAGCTGAGCAGTGGAGAACTGCTCCATCCACAGCACTGTAAGAAATAGAGGGGAGAGGGAGCTAGAAAAGCACAGGTGGCAGAAATGGAGACTGTTTTACTGAACTGATCCTATTTTAGCTGAAGCCCATCCATCTGAAGCTCAGGTGGGCCCTGTATAGAAGTACTACTGTGCACGCAGGTTAAGCACTACAGCAGGACAGTTAATGACCTTACATGTGGGTTTGGGGTGGGGAACAGCACAAAACCAGACCCAGGCCTCAGACTCAAGGCCCTGCTACCTCCAGAGAGGAAGCGCCATCAAGACCAAGCCCTTTTCAGGGGTCTGCTGAACCCCTAGTTCTGGCATGGCCAAAGGACAGAGCCCCTTCTCCTGTTCTAACTCTACTCCTGCCTCCCTTCCCCCTCTAGATTTCTGACACACTGACCTTCTTCCTGTTCCCTTGAACACTGAAGGCTGGGGACGGTCCCACCTTAGGGCTTTTGCATGTGCTGTCTAAACCACCCAGAACACTCTCCAGACATCTGATTGGCTCTCTCTCTCACTTCTTTCCTCTCTTCTTAGGGAGGCCCGTCCCCACTCATTTAACCCTAACCCTCCCCCTCCTAAGTTCTGTCTCCATAGCAATTATCACCATCTGATAGATTAGTTATCTTGCTTGTTCATTTATTGCTCTCCCTGCCCCCACGAAAACTAGGGGGAGGTTGGGGCTTGTGGTTTTTTTATTGTATCTGCTATTCCAATAAGAAATCCCAGCACATAGTAGGCACTCAATAAATGTTTATTGATGGAATGAATGACACTAGTAATCATAATAGGGGGAATTAACATTTTTGTATCACTGTGTTAGGTGTTTTATATAGGTTACCTCACTGGAATCACAAAGACTTAACAGGTGGCTTTGATGGGCTTTTAGGTCCATTTCATAGGTACAGGTATCAAAGCACAGAGAGATTATGCAACTTAATTAGGGTTAACCAGCTAGAAAGAGACTTAACTGCAATGCAGTCCAGCTTGTTCTCAGTTTAAAGCCACTATACCAAAACCTCTCAATCTATGGCAAAGGACAGTGGGTTTTTTTTGTGTGTGTGTGTGTGGTCCATTGAGATTGATAACAGACTCACAAAGTTGGGAAAACATTACAGAATACAGAATGCACTGGGACGTTTTTACTGACCTCCCCAAGGACAGGTGGGAACTACTGGGCCCACAGGCTGTGCTCTGAGCAGAACTGCACTGAACCCAAAGAATCAAATGGTCCCAAGTTTCCAGGTCATCAGGCAACTGGAGTTGAAGCACCATGAGAAAAGTTTGTGCTCTGTTTTACTTGTGGAAACATGAAAATTTCACAAATCATTTTCTTCCTTTTGACTTATGGGAGTGTGTTATCTCACATTTAGTTTTCAGGGAAGAAAACCTGCTTTTCTTCTGCCCCAAACACTGTTCCCTGGGCTCCTTATGGGGAGGACTCCTTGCCCTTCTTGGGGTCACCCCCTTAGAGTGATCTTTCCCAGTCACCCCATCATCTAGCACAACTGAGCTTCTCTATTTCCACGTGCTATTTATTTCCACCATTGCACTCGTCATTACTAGGAATGACTTATTTATTTGCTTACTTGTTCAGTTTCTCTCTTCCCTTTTTATAATACAAACACTAGGAGGGCTAAAACCCAGCTCACCAAGCCTTTTCCTAACACCTGGCACAAAGGTAGGCCCTGCATGACTTGTTGAATGAATGCAGTAAGCAAACAGAAATAGAGTGACTAAATAGCTTACCTAAGGTCAGAAGCAGGTAAGTGCCCCATCAGGGAACCAGTTCCACTGCCATTCAACAGATATGTGCAAGTTTGTCTGGGAGTCATCCTGGAAGTTGGGCACTGGGGTTGTGGTAGTGGATACAAGGGCAAGGTCCCTGTCCTGGTGGGGCTCACAGGACTTAGCTCCAAACCCAGGGTCCTTCCCCTGATTTTCTGGCTTTCTCCATTTTTTTTTTTCATCTGCACATACTGTTTTACCTACAAACACTCTCTCACAAGCAATTGTGTTATCATACAAGCAAGGGTGATATTTGCTTTTAAGTTGCCCATAAATGCCATTACATTTGAATTGCAAAAAACAGTGAGTAATTTTTCAGTATGAGTATGTCCTGTGTAAGACTCAGGATATACTTATACTAAGATATTAACTCCCTGAGTATCTGAAATTAAAATTTAACTAGGTATCTTGGGTTTTTATTTCTTCTTCTCTTTTTTCCCCTAATTCTGGCAACTCTATATGTTTTACAGATAAGAAACTGGGACTTACTGAGAATAAGGAACTTCAATAACTTGCTCCAAAAGTACACAACCAGTTGGAGAGCTAGAAACTAGAACACTTGACCCCTCATCACTCTCATTACTCCTTTTCTCAAAGACTCTGTGCCAATTCCTGTGTGGCAATCTATTTGATGTCTCCTGAGAAGTTTGTCTTGCTGTTGAAATGTCTCCTTGACCACCAATATGGAACAGTTTCCATATATTTAATCACTTTTAGTAATTTTTTTATAATTAAAAAAACCTATTTGCAATATATTCACATAATGGAATACCATACATCAATTAAAAAGAACAGACTCTAATATACATAACCACATTACATCTTGGCTAGTTTTTGTGTATTTGTATTCATCAACTTATATAAATAATATTGAGCCAGGGTGCAGACACAAAGAAGAACATCCTGTATGATTCCGTATACTTTAAGTTTAAAAATAGTCAAAGCTAATCTATGGTAATAGACATCATAATATGGGGTAAGGGTCATTGAGAAGGCACATGAGGGAACTTTCTGGGGTTTTGGTAATATTCTGTATCTTGATCTGGGTGATGATTATACATGCGCATGAATTTATAAAAATTCAACAAGCTATTTACATAATATTTGTGTACTTTTCCATTTGTAGGTAAAACTTCAATGAAACAAGCAAAGTAAAGCATGTCATCATAACAACAACTAAAGCCAAGACGAGTATAAAACAATTTTTTAAAATCATCTGTATCTCCACCACTGGAAAATATCACAACTAACATTACAGTGAGTATCCTTCCAGATCGTTTCCCAATAGGTTCCTAAGAAAGGAATCCAAAGCCTAACAAATCACCAGAGGTGCTAAGTTAGTTAGGGTCTAATTTCCTGGACGGGTCTTTCACTTATCCAGGAAGCCGTGACCCAACTAGATTTAATTTGACCATTTTTAGAAGAGCATGGAACAATTAACGGAAAATAAATGGAATTAAAATCAAATTGAATACAGCCTTTCAATGTGTCTTAGAATTTGATTTTAAGCACAATAATGAATATGAAATGAAAGCTTGGCTTGGAAGGACTCTTGAGACTCCTGGGACCCCGAGTGCCACCTACTGGTCAGAATCTGCCATGACGCCCCCATCACATGAATCTGTGGCCTTCCCACTAAAAAAAGCCGCATCTCTGGTGCCTCCTTTACCCCTCTGATCTTATACAATTCCCCCAAAAGCTTTCGAGACATTTTTGCTTCTAGGTGCATTTCACAATTCCTAGAACACAGAATCATCTTAATAAATAGCTGATGAATGGATGAAAGATGGTTGGCTGGATGGATGGACACACAATTTTGTGCCTCATTGTGAAATCCCTGCCCTACCTGCCTCACAGTTCTTTTTGAAAATATGGATAAGAATGGATAAGACCACTTGTAGAGAGCTTATGGATGTAGCAGAAAATTATGACAACCCAATGCCAGGGTTGGAGTCACTGGTGACCAGGACAGACAGTGAGGCTACAGAGACAGGTCCTATGCTACAACTTTTAACTTAAATAAAAGTAAACTATCTTGAGCCAGGCTTTGTATTACATTTCCACTTTGTATTACATTCCCCCTTAAGAGCCCCAGCTCACAAATCCTTTCCAAAGTGTCAAAAGACTTGAGATTGGAGGTCTGTCCTTTCCTGGGCTCATTCAGAAGTGAAGTGGTGATCAATGTTTGTCTGTTGTCAGTTCTGAAACAAGCCAGGGTCACTGTGCTTGTGGATGCGAGCTTGCCCATCAAAGCTCCCCACGCACACCCTCAAGTTAAGAAAAGCAGTTTCTGAACCATAACTGTCAGACTGGCTGATGGTGAGGTGCCCATCTGAGCGTGTCCACTGTTGACAGCGTTTGACAAGCGTCACGCAGGCCTTGCTTTTAGATGCTGCCAGCAGGGGCTCTAGTCTGCATAAAGAGAGCATGATGTGGCAAAAAGTATGAACAAGGGGTCAGAGGCTGAACTCTACCACTCACTGGCTGGGTGACCTTGAGCAAGTCAATCTTATTAGGACAATGTAACAGAGTAGTGCCAAGAAAATACTTTGTAAACTCAAGTGCTGGATCCAGGGTAAAGTATAGCTATTAACAGAACTCAACTGAACATCATGCCCCAGACATGACCTGACCCGGCCCAAAACTACAGAGAGCATCACTGGCATTGATGTGAATCTAGCTTCTACTGATGGAGCCTGACCCCATTTTAGCAGCTACATGAAAAATTGTATTTCATGTTGAGCTTATGACCTACTAATACCTACCCCTACTGGCTTTTTAAAGAAGACTGTATCCCTTCAAATTTCACTCACTTTTGGTTTGGGTAATTAAATTTTTGAAAAAAAAAAAGCAGGCTTTGTATTACATTTCCACTAGATAAATTTAATCCTACTGTTTTGGTCTGTCGATATAGGCTATTAAAAATATTTTTAATATTATTTTGTCCATTCCATATGTTATCTCACACTGCAGACTTGGTGAGAGCTGAACAATTTATTCAACAGGTTTTCATTCATTCCCTACCCATTTATTGAGTACATACTATTTCCTAGATACTGTGTTAGGAGTCAGGAGATACAGAGGGTGTATCTGATGGAGGATGGCAAACACCATGGCAGAGGTCTGCCCTGGCTGCTACGGTCTAAGAGAGCAGGGCACAGCTATTACTGCCAGCGGCAGTGGGAAGGTTTCCTAGCTCAGCAGATGTGGCAGAGGCTAACATCTACTCTCCACTTCTTTCCCAACACACCACTGGACCATATTTTCTGGCCATGGCAATTCTCAGTGCTTCCACATTAGTGATCACTTCCTTCTTCGTGGATAGATAAGATGATGTCATTATGAGGGAACTTTCATGATTCCTTGCCCCTACCAAGCAAAGAAACTGCAAGTAGGAACAGCTAGTCCGTCCTTATCTTTCTGACCTCATCACCCCATCTTCAGCCCTTTGCCAGTGCCCATGTTCATCCAGTAGCTATCAGTAGCATCCCTTCCAAGGGCCAGGCACTATGCTGGGCTCCTCTGCCTTCTCTTAAATCCTGAGTTCAAAATCTCCACACTGGGGAGTGGGGTCTCCTCCGTCCTGGCAAATCCCCCTTCTCTGGCTCACTAATCCCTGCCTAGATCCATGTTTGAGTGTCTGTATCCCTAATACCTCTAGCCTAGGACTGGACACTCCAGGGCACTATGTGAGGTACCATGTCACACACAGGAGAGGAGGAACACCTTGGCCGCTTGGTCTCTCCATTAGCAAAGCACTGTGGTGAGAAAAATATGAACTGTAAGTCAAGGGCACTGATTTCAGTCCCAGATCTGCAACTAAACAACTATGTGACTTCAGATACAGCCTTCTGATCTTCATTGTTAAAAAAAAAAAAAAAAGAAAAAGAAAAAAGAAAAAAAGAAAAAAAGAAAAGAAAAAGAAAAAGAAAAAAAACTGAGTAAACTAGAAGATCTTGGAATTTTCTTTTAGTTCAAATACTGTTTTCCATGCTAATCCTTAATTCCTGAATGAAGCCTCTACTCTCTTCTAATCTAGCTTTATAAAGAAACAAAGTTTTACAAAAAGAGGCAGAAGGAAGAGAAAACTATATAAGCATTCTTCCTTATAATGACACATCTGCTGGCAATAAGCAGCCTGAAGCTAAAAAGCAATTGCTAAGGGCTATGATTTCAGAATATCCTAAGAGTCTTCCTTGCCCATCACCTGATTTCTTTTAGGCTCAGACTAATCTTGTCCAGACTGAAGCTCATTGTTATTTGTCAGAACCGGCTTGAATTATTCATGGAATTTCTACACTGAGATGGTCTGGGTGATATTCTTTGCAGATGTGTTCATTCTTTCACATCTTCAGGAACTGTTAATAATAGCTTCGTGAATAAGCAAGTCCCTTAATGTCCTTGGGCCTGCTTCTTCACACCTGTACACAAGGAAGATGATTCTTCACTTGTCTTTGTCTCTAGCCATATCTCTGGTTCTGTGACTGTAAATGCCTCAACCTGAGATTCCACATGCAATTCACAACCAATAGCAAACCATATAGTCATTTAAAAAAAAAATGAAGGATGCCATCTGATGATTAAACTCAAAAGGAATTATGCAATTAGCAAAGGACGTTGATCACACAACATGTGAGTCTAATTGCAGTGCATGCAAATGTTTGCTAAATTAGATAAATATGGGTTTGCAGTCACTCTGGTGCACAGATTGAGTTGTAAAGTTAAGGAAAATATAAAAATTAATTATAAGACAGGAGTGATAAACATAGGGTGAGTGCACTAGACCGATTAGGATTATTAACCAGGTAATCATTTCATGCCAAAGGTGGAGCATTACAGGAGTCCCAGGCCCATAGTCTGACTACTGGGTAATGAAGTTACATTTTATGGGACATGGAAAACATGCTTCATTTTTACACAGCACCTGTCATCTGGAAACATCAGCGCTTGGAAGCTGGTTATACTGGCTCACCAATATGTCAGGTGCAAGTTGCTGAAGAGCATCTATGGTTGACTGGCATGCCTATATATCCTCTTAGTTATAGTCTTGTCCATTTGTCCCAATATCCCAAATTGCCTGATGCACATTACTAAATCTATAAGTCCATGAAGCCATGAAGTAGCTCTTTTAAGAGTATGCCTATGAGCCTGCCAGGATCTCCTAAGTGGGAAAAAAAAAAATTCTGGAGAGGTGGCTATCATAGAAACCTGGGTGCTGGAAGCAGACTGCTTAGATTTGAATACTGGGTCCATCACTAATTCTTTGACAAGTTAGTTCAACTACATGTGCCTAGATTTCCTCACCTCTGTCATGAAGACATAATATCAACTACCATCCAGGGTTGTTGCAAGGCTTAAAAGAAGAATTACTTTTAATAGCACCAAGAACACTGTCTGATTGGACATAACTTCCTATATTCATGTATGAATGCATGACCAGTAAAACTCTACATTTCGTACAATGGCAAGAATGGGATCCTAATTAGACTAACTTATACCTCCATATATATAATATGTCAAAATATGCTGAACTGTCATGTGTATCTAAAAAGAACAATTAAAAAAAACACTGGCACATAGTAAGCTCTCAGTAAGAGATTTATTTTTTATTATGTTTTTGTCTTGGCATACAAATAAATACAGTGAAGTAATATGTTAGTCTACTGTTTAAGTGTTACAAAATGCTTGAGGGGGATCATTTTTGCAAGGCAACTGGAGATCCTTAATAGAAGAGAATTTTAACAGGGGAGGTTTGGGTGCGAAGGCGTGTAACATTTTAGGCAAAGGACATGTCATAAGTGAAGACGCTGAAGTCAGCAAAGCCAAGGCAATTAATTATTGCAAGAAGTGATAGACAAGCCTGGAAAGGAGCTTTAAGGACAGCTTGAGAAATAAATTTTGAACTTGAGTGGCAAAGAAGGAGTCATGTGGTCAATCAGAGACTCTGATTCCCAGTAATCTGAGACAAAATCCAAACAAGGTTCTCCATGGAGTGGAAGGCATCTCAAGGTAGGCATTCTGAACACAGGCTTGAGTCAGACTGTGGACAGTGGACAGCAAGGGGTCCCCTCCCAGCTGTTACTCTCAGCAAGCTCCACCCTTCCAGTGCTCTTATTTCCACCTTTGCAAAAAAAAAAAAAAAAAAAAATAGGGTAAAAATATCAGACTTTTCAGGGATGTTGTAAAGACTCATGAGCCAGCACAATGCTAGTGTGAAGTACTTGTAGAGTGCCTCCCACACAGGGATGTCTCAGGAAATCTTGGAAGAACAAAAGAAAATAAAACCAGTGCCCTAAACTGTAGAATACAAAAAATAAAAAAATACTTGCACTAAAATTCATGCTTTAATGACTCAGAAGCTCCTCTAGAATCTTGTAGCACCACCAACGGCCTCTGGCCATGATGAAGCCTTGCAGAAGAGCTTTTCTGGTCAGGATAAAAGAAACCAGCCTACTGTGTTAATGTGGAGCCAGAGGTAGGAGAGTGGTGAGCAACAATCCCAGATGGAATCACACTGTGAATTTGGGTGCATTTCTTCCATGTTTTCATTAAGGATTCATAATTTTTTTTCCCACCCCTCCAGCAAAGCTAGCTTCCACATGCCTTTCTTGATTTCCTGTGACAAAGGTTGTGGTGACATCCTGGGGGCTGCAGACTAGTCAGCTGGTGAGTGAACTTCAAAGGGCTATTGACACAGCTGCACATCACTGGCTGGGGCCAGGCGCCAGGGGGCAGGCCTGCCTGAAATGCTACAGCTACCCCTGGAGAGCAGTAGAACCCACTCCAAGGGGACAGACACACCACCCCAGCTCTTGGAGCACTACTATTTAATCAATAAAAATTCAACATACAAAAACAAGCTGATTCTACTCAATGAGCCTTGGAGTTTGAAAAGTATAGACCTGAATCTTGGCTTGATCTATTTTCTATCACTGCAGGGCTCTGCTCACAGCTGACATCTTACTGCAAGCAAAAGCCCTTTAGCCAAACTGCTGGCTGTTTTCAAAAGTACCCTGAACCTCTGAGATAATCCTTTAAGGGTCTAGAGACACAGAAAGACAGTAAGCTGTGAAGTAAGAGATTAATCCCAGTTCGCTAAACGTCAAACCCTACTCTTTTCCTGGTTTCCAAGGGAAGTTCAGCCTTAGTGTAGAATTATACAACACCCAGAGAATCAGTAATCAAGTCTATTCTCCCATGTTACAGGAGAAATGAATGCAGCGCACAGGAGTTGAGTGACTTGTCTGAGATCACACAGAAAGTCACAGCTCCTTCAGAAGAAACCCAGAAGCTGGCAAGAGACTTCATCATATCAATAAGACTGTTTCTTTATAATAGCAGTTAATACTTTCAAACTAAGTTTTACAAATGTTACCTTGGTTGGTCCACACCAGCCAAGTGAAGTCTATGTCACTATTGCCAGCTCCTTTCATGGAGGAGAAAACTACGGCTCCAAGGCTAAGTGGCTTACCCGAAGCTGCAGAGCTAGTAGGTGCCAGAGTAGGAGCTAGAGCCACAGTCTTCAGATTCTAAACCAGTTGGCAAGTATTAACCAAATTTAATTCTATGGCCTGGCCTGTACTGAGCAAGGAAGAGATCTGTGTGTTCTGGGAGCAGAGATAAGAAAAGCAGTATTTACCAAGACAGCAAATAAGGAATCCTTAAAAATATATATGTAAAGCAGAACTCTAGTCGAAAGGCTTCTAAAGACAGTAGGCATCCCCCCCCCCCCCCACAGCTGAGCACTGAACACAGCTGTGCTTGCAGTAGGGGCCTGTGGGAGGTGGGGAGAGATGGGGAGGACCCAGGTTCAGATGGTTGGAAGAAACTATTTCCTGGACAAAGGTTCTTAGACATGATTTGGCTATTGGAAATTTCTCTGGAGTGATTAAAACAAAATAAAAACAAAATCAGATACGCATATGTCTGGATTGGTTGGGATTATGTTGTATGTAACAATAATAGTTGCAATTGGGTATTGTGCAAAGCACTTTGCATCCATTAACTCATCTAATCCTCCTGAGGACCTTTCAGGGTGTGTATTTTAATTCTCCTTTTAGTGAGCAGGGAAAGGGGATGAAAAGGGGTTAAATAATTTGCCTAAGGCTGCACAGACCTAATGATGAGATGGGCTTTTCACAAGCAAGGTCTGTTTCACCCCCAAGTCCTAACTATTGCTCACATCCTTTCCTAGTTCCAGACCATAAGTTTCTCCAAAAACAGCCATCCATAATATAAAGCAGGTACGTCATTGCCATCACAGTGATGCTAACTAGCAGCCAAAAAAATTTTAGATTAACAATTACCTTTATCTTTGCTGATTATATATATACACATACACACACACATACTTCAATTATACATTATTTAATGCATTCAGTTATACATTTTTATTTCAAAGACTGGAACAAAGCTTAGCACTATTTAAAAAGCACTATAGAACTAACCATTTTATGGGAAAATTGCAATTCATTAATAACTATAACCACAAGTGGGTAAATTTAGTCCAGCCAATTTCTATATTGATAAATGCTGTGGATTTTATTGCGAATCTTCAATTAAGGCTGAGAGGAGAGCTGTCAACTTTTCTTGCAAAGCTCTTTGTCAACATACTAGTTTACACAGGTTGTGTTCCATCTCTGTACTATAAGACAAAGAAGGACAGTGAGTAGTAAAACTATACCATAATAAATACATGGGTATTGTGGGGCACATTAAGTCAATTCAGATCCCGAAAACCATGACTCTAAGTGGGTTATTCACAAGTGCCAAGGAGCCGGAAGCAACCAATTCAGGTTTAGAGAAAAGTGGGCTCTTGAAGTGTGTGGTAACTGCCTGTAACTTTACGGTGGAAGGGATGCCCCAGCCTAAGGCAGCCAATCAGAAGCCTGTTCGGTCATCCCAGTGCTCAACTCGGGGACCTATGAAAGCCTGCTGAGGCTTCACTCCATTATGCTGACTGATCATTCAAGGAGAAATGGGGCTGCCCCCAGAGACCCAAAGAGGCACTCTTGGAGGACTCAGAGAAGCAGATAATTTGTCCAATGAAGTCCATATCTCTGGAAAAGAAAAAGAGGATGGGGAGAGGAAAAGAAAAGAAGAGGGTTATGAGTAAACCAAGAGTTGGCTTTGATGCCAGGAACCCAGAGACAGCCATCGTGTCTCTAGCTTATGTGTAGCCATCTAGACTCAGAGCAAGTGATCCATACATATGGCTTGAAAGGAGGAAAGAGAACTTCCTAGGGGAGAAAATTACAGAAACTTTTTCAAAGTACTACAGACACAGAACATAGAAAAAATAATAATAGTAGCTGATGCTTTCTGCCAGGCACCGTTCTAGTGCTTGACTACAAACCCCCAAAAGGCAAGGACTCTTTCTTTCTTGCTCATTGTATGTACCGAGCCTAATTCAAGGCTGAAGTGCACAGGAGACATTTAATATACTATTTTTCAGTAAGTGAATAAATAAAACAGTCATCTGGCTAAGGGGGAAAAGAAAAACCTGCCATTTTATTTTTAAAGATTTTTTAAATTTGTTTTAATTAGTTATACATGACAGTAGAATGTGTTTATGCACTTTGATGTAGCATATATAGATGGAATATAATTTAATTTTTCTGAGTGTACATGTTGCAGAATCACATTGGTCATGTAGTCACATATATACATACAGTAAAAATGTCTGTTTCATTCTACTCTTTCCTATCCCCACATTCCTTCCCCTCCCCTCTAGTCACTTTCCTCTACCTAATCTAAGGTAACGCTATTTTTCCCTAGTGCATCCAGCCTTATTGTGAATTAGCATCTGTATATTAGAGAAAATATTCCGACCTTTGGTTTTGTGGGATTGGCTTATTTCACTTAGCATGATATTCTCCAACTCCAACCACTTACTGGCAAATGCCATAATTTCACTCTTCTTTAAAGCCAAGTAATATTCCATTGAGTATATATACCACATTTTCTTTATCCATTCATCAATTGAGGGACATCTAGGTTGGTTCCATAGTCTAGCTATTGTGAATTGAGCTGCTATAAACATTGATGTGGCTGCATCACTACAGTATGCTGATTTAAAGTCCTTTGGGTGTAAACCAAGGAGTGGGACAGTTGGGTCAAATGGGTTCCATTCCCAGTTTTCTGAGGAATCTCCATGCTGCTGGAGTGATTATGAGCCCACTTTCCTAATATCATGGAGCATCATGTATATGTCAGGCATTGAACTTGAAACTGCAGATAAAGAGATTAAAAAACAAAGTACCCTGTCAGCTTGTGGGACAACATTCTAGAGTAGAACTTTAAACAACCAACATTCATCAAGCCCCTGCTCTGGGCCAGGCACCTGGCTGGCCTCTGGGAGACCAAGACATGAAGATATACCTCTCCCTGCTCTCTGGGAGCTCAGAGGTGTAGGTAGGAGGTGTCTATAACAGAAGTGTGTTTACAGCATTATCATGAGGAGTAGGATGTGAGGAATCTGCCTGGAGGGGATCAGACAAGAACTTTTCATTGTAAAGCTTTAAGCAAAGAGCAGCAATCACTGATCTGACAGGTTTTAGTATTCCTACATTGAGCATTGAGTAGGACCTTTTTTTTTTTTGGTAACAAATTCCCACACTTACTCCCAGGAATCTACACTTCTTTAATGTCCCAGGTCTTGAAAAGAGTGTTCTCTCAAACTATTGATAAGCACTAGATTATATGACCCTCAGCTTTATGACCATTTTTAAATTACACGTACAGTAATACAATGAGGACTGAACTTCTATAGAGGGCCCTTGATATTTTGTATTCTATTATCCTCAAGGCATTTAAAAAATTTAGGAGGGGTCATTGCTCAGTACCTGGCAGCAACTGTTGCGACTACAGCTGAGTCCCTGCTTACAAATATCTATCCAGGGCTACCAGGAGTTTCCCACAGGAAGTATAGGAGACTTTGGGGGATCTCCCACACCCTGGGACAAGCTCTGACCAAACCTAGCTCCAGTCAGCATGACCAGCTCTGCCTCTCCCACTTCCTCAGTCTCTTGCGTGTATTCATCCCCTTAAAACCCTGCCCAGAATGGAGCCAGCACCTTTCATTTGCAGGCAGAATAACCAACTTATTAAAAGGACCAGGGAGAGTTCATATCTCACTGTGAGCAGCTGCAATTCAACCCAGCACCTGGGGATTTGTGTGATTTAAAGCTCTAGACAGCTGTTTCGTGGTGGCTGTACCAACACGTGCTATAGAAGAAGCACAAACCCAAATTCCCCACTGGGTCAGGAAGTAGAGCCAGTGAAAGCAGCACCTGGGAGGCAGGGGCAGTGATAGAAAGACCTAGGAACCCACTAGTACAGCAAGTCCTTTCATGGCCCCTCATCCTGCCCTGATCATAGGGGAAGATCTTGCCTTCTTTTTTTCCCCCACACCCATTGTGAAGATAAAGCAAAGGGACATAGTTCAGAAATCCCAAATGTTACCTTTGAATCTAGGCACCTAAAATAATGCCCATCTCTACCTTTGATATCTTTTTTCATAATATCTCATTTAGTGTTAAAGGTGTTACACAACATATCAGTCCTGAGTTGTGAAACCCATAAGGGTGGCAGCATAAAGTGGACAAACTGGTCTAACTTCAGTGAGACATGGATTACACAACATGATGAACAGAACCAAACACAGATATTCCCTTGGATTATGTAATTAACAACTGCAAAATATATTTAATGGGAAAATAAAAACAAATTCAAGCCTGTCCCATGGTCCTTCATTCTTGTTTGTGCAGTAAACGTAAGTTTTCAGTAGTCTTTCTTGCCCTACTGGATTGAGGATTGAACCCAGAGGTGCTTTACCACAGAGCTACATCCCCAGTCCTCTTTGACTTTGAGAGGTCTCATCTAGTTGTGCAGACTGGCCTTGAACTTGGCAATCCTTTTGCCTCAGCTTCCCAGGTAACTGGGATTATAGGACTGGGACATCACATCCAGTTTTGGTAGTGTTATATCTTTTCTTTTACACTCATGCTGAATTTCAAATTGATGGACTTGTACAGTTTTGAGTAGAATTGTTTCAGATTGCCTTCTTTTCTAAATTACCTTTACATGAAAGGGTCATTAAGCCTTCAAAACATATCATTTCACTCTCAACAGGACTGCTTTTCATCATGTTCTGTGAGTTTGATTAATGTGACAAAATAGTCATGACAATTGTCATTGAGCAGAAATGACATATCCCTCCTTTCTGTTTTTTAGATTGGAGGAAGGGCTAAAAAGGTTAAAAGCTGGCCTAAGGTATTACTAACACTGCTTTCATGGTAACATTTTTTATTTATTATTATTATTAACAGTAGTAGTGATAGTATGGGGGATTGAACCCAAGGGGCTTTTTACAACTGAGCCACATCCCAAGCCCTTTTTATTTTTTAGCGTGAGACAGGGTCTTGCTGAGTTGCTTGGGACCTTGCTAAATTGCTGAGACTAGCCTCAAACTTGCAATCCTTCCTCAGCCTCTTAGATCACTGGGATTACAAGCATGCACCACTGCTCCTGGCTCATGGGAACTTTCAATGGATGTATGAACTGGGAGCAGGCAGGACTGGACTCTAATTATGGTTCTACAGCTAACCTTTTGTGCCTATTTTCTTTAAAAAAAAATTGGGCACAACTATTCTGCTGTGAGGACCAGCCCCCAGTACAGTGGAAAGCTCTGAGGAGTTAAAAAGACTTGGCTTCAAGTTCTAGCTCTGTCACTCCCCATGAGACCTTAGATTTATTACAATACTCTGCTTTGCTGACTGAGTCGTAACCCATGCTTTAACACTTGAGTATGCAATCTAAGAAATGTCACCAGAGGAGCTATTCCCTGCATTATGTGCTTTACAGGTACTTGACACTCAGACATCTGTAGCATGAGTGGCCCTCTATTTCTAAACACCAGGCATCAAATTGGCTACTTCTAAAAAGTCCCTTTAAAGGGAGCTTATGGCCCACTAGAGTCCCGTGGCATAAAAACTTGGGGTAGGTTGAACAGGGATGAGTGCAAGCACTGCTGTAAGCACTAATAGGGGACAGGTAGAGGTAATCTAGCAGACAGTGGCTAAAGCAGAAGCACCAACTGCTCACCATTTGTGGATGCATTTATAGTCTCACTTTGCTCCAGAAGAATTAGACCTAACCACAGCAAGAACCTGATACTTACTGCAATACTTACTGGGACCTGCCCAGTGACTCCAGCTATATTTTAAAATCCCAGAACTGAAGGCAGCCAGTCCCCTTTGAAGTCGTTTTTGAAGTGTGTTCAAAAATAAAACCCGCCTGAAGATGGGTGCCCCTGCCTGGGATGGTCCTTAGAAGACAGGCTCAGGATGGTGCTAACAGTTTTGGGTGGCCACTGAGCTCACCGTTGAGGTTGCCTTCCACAGGAAGATAAGCCAACCCTCACAACCTAGGCCCCCAGGCCTGTGGCCAGTAGCTGCAGCTAAGTAATCCCGGCCTCAGCATCACAGCATCCAAGCTCTTATTTCGTCTAGGAAAATGTAAGAATATCTCGGACTTAGAGTCAGAAATGGGTGATTCATTGATACACAAGTAAGCAATGGGACTTGGACAGCGTGGCCCCTATAGCCATAACCAATGGAACTTAAAGATGCAAGGTTACAGAACAGGAGGAAAAGCCCAGACCGAACACTCCCGGCTGGGCGTCCTGATCTTGGTGTGGTTGGGCAACACATGTGGTCCAGCAACCGCAGCCCGGGTGCCCAGAAAAGAGGAAACGTTTAGAGGCAGAAAAGAGGGGAGCAAAAAATGAGAGCGCAAACAATCCAGGCACAGGCTCCGGCCCCGGTTTCCCCCTTTTCAAAATGAGGACTTAGGACTAGAGTGCCTCCTAACTCCACTGTTACTGTGGAACTTTACAATATACCAGGCTGATGCCGCCCAAGGCTCGGAAACCCAAAAAAGAGGAAAAAGAGAGGGAGGACAACAGGAAAAGAAAGGAAGAAGCGGGTAGAAGACTGAAAGGGAAGACGCGGGACGGCACGGACAGGCTTGGCGGGTTTTCAGTGTTACTCTTCCTTCTCCCACACCTGAGTTCTCCGGGACGCGCCAAGGCCCGCGCCCAACGAGTTTTGGTATCAGTAGCCAAACTTTTCCCTCTGCCCACCAGTTTCTGGAAGTTGTGGAATAGATGCCTGGCAGCCCAATAATGCATGCTTGGTATTAAAGGGTGAAAGATCCCGACGAGCTTCGGAGGGCAGGTAAGCAGACCCAGGCTGGGCGGTGGGTAAGATAGCCCCAATTTGGGGATCACAGTGCCCAATTCTCAGCCCGCGAATCCTGGGGAGGCCAAATTTCATTCACCAATTTTAGTAAGGGTAAGGGGTGTACGCAAAAAAAGAAAAGAAAAAAAAAGTTGCAGAACTTTTCCCCCAACTCTTCGTGGAGGCAGGACTAAAGGGCGGTACCTGCACCCTGATTCGCAGGCGGCTGGTGTGGAGAGGCTCGGATTGGCGCGCGGGGCCCGGGGCCGGGAAGAGAGGGCGTGGGGGAGGGGTGCGGCCCTCCCAGCCCGCGGGATCGGCTCGCGCCGGGAGCGGGTTAATTTCAAATCCGGGGTTTGACTGCTCCAGGACGGTCACACTCTCTCTGCCCGCCCGCCGACCCGCCAGTCCTGGTCCAGGCGTTTCCCTCCGGCACCCACCTCGGAGCGGCGGAAAGACTGACAGACCGCCAGACACGCGGACTCCCGGGCCTGGGCGGGGAAAGGGTGCGGAGAAGTCCCCGCTCAGCCCCTGCCGACTCCAATTGTGAAGTGGACTGACAGGTCAGCGGGACGCAAAGGGACACGGCGCCAGGCCTGCCAGCACCCGGAGCGGGCTTCGGCGGGCGGCGGCGGCGGCGGCGGCCGTTTCCCGCCTCCCGCTCCGCCGGGGGCCGTGGAGGGAGGAGCTGAGCTCCCGCGCAGAGGGGCGGGGGCGAGCGAGGGGGAGGGGCTGGGATGCCGTGGTTCCGGGCGCGGGTTTGCCCGCGCTCAAGCCCCGCGCAGCTAAGGGGCGGTGCCGGCCACGGTCCGGCTTTCCGCGCCAAATTTTTAAATCGAAGGCGGAAGGTCCGGCCCCGCCCCTGGGACCGTCAACCAATCGTAGGCCCGCAGCTGTCCCTCCGATTGGACGGGAATCGTTGCTCTGGAAACCGGGAGGATGCGGTCCGGGAACTGTCGGGCTGGCGGCGAGCGGGGCAGCCTCCAGGGGAGGTGCTGTTGGTCTGCAGGAGGGGGAAGTACTCTGCGCGCGGAGCGGGTGGCGGGCTGGATGACCGTACCTGGTTGTTTGATTGAGCAAACGCAGCCTTCCTCAATGGAGTTGAGCATCGTGGTGTGAACCAGCCACCCGAATAGCGAATACATAGAACTCTGCATCTTTAAGGAAGTCTATTAAAAGGAAAAAGAGTCTTAACCAGAAGGCGCTCTTTAAATGCCCAGCAGTACCCTTAGAGCTTAGGTACTGAATTTGGAAGTTCCATATCGCAGCGCCCCAAGACTACTGCTGAGCATGTGCACATATGTGCAAGGAGAGAAATTCGGGCATCTAGATGCAGATTCGTGTCCAGAACTTGGGGTCCTGTGTGCTCAGCCGGAACCTGGGCTCGTATGCTCAGTCCGGAGCCCTGATCTGTGGACAGGTGGGTGCTTGCTAGTGAACTTGGGGCCCGGTAGAATGCCTTCTCTAAAGATGGCAAAGAGCTGTCACTGGGAATTTTGTGGGTTACTTGAAAGCTCATGACAGAAGATGGTTTTTACGAAGTAATCTATTGATGTTGGAATTGTCTACCCCGTGGTGGGGCTATCTATCTCTTCTGGAGATCAAGAATAAAATATAAATCCAGTTTGTCATTTTTTGTTAGTCTTTGTTTCAGCGGCCTCTTGTGTCCCTGAAGGTGAAGGAATTTTTAGCAAATCTACTGGTGCATATTTTCTCTAATTTTTTTCTATTTCCTTTATTTCTTTAAGGATATTAAAAAATTTAATAGAATTGATTGGACTACTGGAACCATCAGGATTTGGGGAGGAACTACAGATTTTTCATTTTAAAAGAAACACTAAATGAATGAAAAATTAGCCGAATGGAGAACGAGAAGGTACTTTGTAGCTTTGGCATTCACTGTTGCAGTTTTAAATTTGCATTATCATCATGACTGAACTGTTTAATTTTTCATTCTCCTCTGCCTTATTGACATCAACCCTTTTTGGTTAGTTAGCTTTTGCAAAAACCCAGAAGGAAGGAAATTTTTAAGTTTTGAAGAAGGGTAGGATTGCCCATGGTTAAAGTAATCTTTCTATTTTAATGGTTTTATGGAAGTTACAAAGAGAAAAGGTATTTTTAAGAATACAATAAAATTTGTTAGTACATTATGATATTTCTGAGGATTCTTAAGCAATTGGAATTCAGAAAGGATATTTGACATAATTTGATATTGGATTTGTTTTTGAGATAATTTTTTATTAATTGTCAGCTTCTTTAACTATTAGGGCTCCAAATTCTGCCCATGAGTAAATATTTTGGAAAATTACAGAGGAATTGTCAACAGGAGTATCCTGCTGGTGTCTAGCTACTGATAGGTTAAAAAGGTGAACTGAAACTTTACTAAAAGCTTTAAATGTTAAATAAGAGAATTAATATTGTTCCTGGCAGTGTGAAGCAAAGAGCAGTAGTCTTTAGCAAAACTCCATCTGTAGGTCAGTACCTCATGAGTGCACATGCTGGCAAGGAGTCCCCACCTAGATCCATCATACTAACCGCTATGTGGGAACACCATACATGGAGTGAGAAGGTCCAGATTCCTGTGCTGTGTAACCTCCTTCAGCCTTGTGTCCTCTTCTGCTAAATAGGAATGCAAGAGTCAGTGAAAATACATATGAGAAAGCACTTAATAAATCCTTAGGCGTTCAGACATGTAACAACAGTACCTTCCGTGTTCCCAAAGTTTAGTGAGGAGTTAGTAGTTCTCCCTGTTCTTTCATATATTGCCATTTCAAGTATTTTCTTTAAAATAGATACAGCTAGGAGCAATGTATAAAGTACCTGGTGTCTGAAAGTGGAAGGAACACAGTCTCTATTACTCTTTATTTGTGAACAAGCCACATTTTCTTCATCTGTAAAGTGGAAGGGTGGATATTCACAAGAGCTAAATTTTTCTGGTCAGAAGACCTGCATTTAGGCACTCTGGATTTCGCAGATTCTCTGGATTTCTGACTATATGCTATCTCTCACCTCTGTCTGCTTGGCTTTCTTCCATGTCAGTTTTGTTTAATCATCATGCAGCACCCAGTGTAGCCATTATACTAGCTGGAAAATGGTTTCTGCCTTGGGGGCTTACTTATAATACTGGTTGGGATTATTTAAAATTAACAGGTCTGTTAGGGAAAGATGAGTAGAGATATATGGGAACTCTCTAAACTACCTTTGCACCTCTTCTCTAAATCTAAACTTATTTCAAAATGGAGTTAAAAAGTTATAAGTCCTAATCAAGTTTCTTTTTTTTCTTTTTTTTTATTCTTGGAACATAAGATGAAAGCATTTGAATCCATGCTTTTTGCAAACTTGAAAGTGGAAAATTTATTAGAACAGGCAGTAGGTGTGAAATAATCATTGTAATATACTCCTTAATCAACTTTGATTTCATTAGATTTTTTTCCTTAGCAATATTCTATTCATTGTATGATTTTTAGAGTCAAAAGCCATCTGATAAATCTTATTCTACAATGGATTTAACTATTTACTTCTTTTGAACCAGGAAAATCTCTTTTTTGAGCCACATAAAAGGGGACTGATGAAAACACCCCTCAAAGAATCCACAAAGGTGAATATAGCACTGGCCGAGATCCAGCCTGACTTTGGCCCTTTAACCACGCCCACCAAGCCCAAGGAAGTCTCCCAGGGAGAGCCATGGACACCAACAGCCAATCTAAAAATGCTCATCAGTGCTGTGAGCCCTGAGATCCGGGACAGAGATCAGAGAAGGGGATTGTTTGACAACAGAAATGGATTACCTGAGGCCAAAGACTGTTTACATGTAGGTTTTCAGAGGACCAGTAGAGACTGGGGATTAATGGGGGGTTTGGATCTTCTGCAGAAATAATGAAAATATGAAGATCACTATCCTCAGGCTCTTCATAATAAATTTCAGAGCATCAGAAAGGTTTGAACCCCATCAACCACTGGGAATTGTGAACCTTTGAGTGATTTTTATTTCAGGCTTCCCTTTCAGATTTGCCAAGTATTCTACTGGGTCCCCCTTCCCCACCCAACTTTTTCTTCCATCTCAAACTTCGCAGCTGTCCAAGCTAAGCATGTAGATAAGTGGTGTTAGTCATCAAACACAGATTCCCTTAATAAATCTGTCAAACATTATTTCAGAATGAGATGTTATTTACCTTTTCCTTTCATAGGAACACTTATCTGGAGATGAATATGAGAAATCGCAACCAAGTCGAAAAGAAAAAAGTTTAGGATTATTGTGTCATAAGTTCTTAGCACGATATCCTGACTATCCCAACCCTGCTGTAAATAATGACATCTGTCTTGATGAAGTAGCAGAAGAACTTAGTAAGTATGCAAAGAGTTTACTGAAATGGTTAATAATTAATTTCATGGATTTAACTCCTGCAAATGCATGGTTACATAGACAGTGTTTGTAATGGACACAAATAAGGCAACAGGGAAATTGTAAGTCTCCAAAAGTCCTCTTAATTAAGGAATAAAGGTGAATAGTTTCTAATTTCAGTGAATCTTAGAAGCAGGTAGGTTGTCTCTGAATCTGTTTCAAAAGCCGATACAACTCTGAACTTTCACCTTGGCCCTGTCCTTGAAGGTTAGATGTCTTCACAGTTAACAATAAAGGCCAGCCCCTGTGAGTGGGACCAGGGTTTATATAAGCGCTGCCACTCAACCACCATTAGTCTGAGGACTGATGAGTTTTCAGAGTATTTTGTGTTTCCAAGAGTTACTGTGTTATACACCCTTTTGCTCTACTCTTCATAGACCTAAAGCTAGTTAGAGATAAAAAAGGGTCTGTGGCAAATATGGGATCTCTTTGGAGTTATGTAAGTATCTTAATCTAAAACTTGAAGAGATATCCTATTCTATCACTCCATAAAGAAAATTTTGCTCTTCTAATACATGTTTATAAATATCACATTTCATGAATTAATGAATATGTCTAGCTGGGTAGTACATGCTCTTTAATTCAGCAGACATCTATTGATCAGCTAGTATGTGCCAGGTAATGTCGAAGGAGCTTGAGATACATCAGTGACCAAAAAAGGGCAAAATCCCTCTGTGAGAAACCTGCATTCTAGGACAGGGTAAGAGGACCAGGAGTTGTGGGGGTGTGCTTTGCAATTTTAAATTAAGTGGTCAGGTCAGGCTAATTGAGAAGGTGGCATCTGAGTCAGGACTTGAAAGATGCCAGACAGAGAGCTTTGAGAACATCTGGGAGAAGGGATTCCAGGCAGAAGGAACAGCTCAGGACTGAGGCCCTCAGGCCCAGTGGACTTATCCTGCAGGTCCAAGGATCAAGAAAGGCCACTAGGGGGCAGCCTTCTTGAAATAGATTTTTAAGCACTTTCCCTGAAAGACTAGATTTCATCCAATATTTGAACTTAAATCAATATTAAAAGTAAATTTCCAGAACAAAGAGAATCCTAACATTGTAGAATACTTATAACTCAAGTTAACTAGAATTATGAGAGTCAAAGAATTACTCATATGATAGCTGGAATGTAGGCAAAATTAGACCCAAAAAGGAATATTCTTTTCAGTTTTTTTATGTGGATTTTTTAAAAACCACATCATGGTTTCTGCACTTTTCTGAAATCTCAATGCTTTGTACCTATCATATTATGGTTATAAACAGGCTGTGTGTGTGTGTATGTATGTGTGTGTGTGTGTGTGTAGGGTGGTAGAATAAATGGGTTAGAAGGTGTGGGATCTAGAATATTAGAAACTTAGTTTTGCCATTTCCTGGCTGTTCTTTGGAGGGAATTACTTAACTGGTTTGATCCTCATCATTAAAGTACAGATAATAAAACCTACCTCACAGGTTAGGACAAAAATTTCCTGGAGCTGTATGGCACATTTTAGGCCCTCAATAGTTGCTGCTTTCCTAATTTGTATTAACTTATTTGTACCCTTTGAGAGCAGGGACATGACTTTCTCACCTTCGCACTGTTTGTTAAGTGTATGTGTCTCCAAAAATTAAAATCACATTATCCAGAACCTTCTGACAAAAATATATAGAATAAATGATTCTTAAATTCTAAACACATTATAAAAGTATAATCCTAATAACATACAATTGTGCATTCTTTGTAGATGTTGAGCGTCGACGAATTTACGATATCGTGAATGTACTAGAGAGTTTGCACATGGTGAGTCGCCTCGCCAAAAACAGGTACACGTGGCATGGGCGACATAATCTCAACAAAACTCTAGGGACTCTAAAGAGTGTCGGGGAAGAGAATAAGTACGCGGAGCAGATTATGATGATCAAAAAGAAAGAATATGAACAAGAGTTTGACTTTATCAAGAGTTACAGTATAGAGGATCATATCATCAAATCAAACACTGGCCAAAATGGACACCCAGACATGTGTTTTGTCGAGCTCCCTGGAGTGGAATTTCGGGCAGGTAAGAAATGGTACTGAAAAGCCCAGGCTGCACGGTACTTTTCGTGGGTCTCAAGAAGAGACCCCACAGAGAACATTGCTCTAAATTAGCTACTGCAGCTTTGAATGTTAAAATACTGCAGTTGTCAGCTGGAAGATCAGGTGGTGGTATTTTTAGCCTTGCCACTTTAGAAGTCACTTGTCCCTTCATGAATTTTAATTCTCTAATCCTCATCCTTCTCCAAAGCTTCTGTAAACAGCCGCAAAGACAAGTCCTTAAGAGTGATGAGCCAGAAATTTGTGATGCTGTTTCTGGTGTCAACGCCTCAGATAGTAAGCCTAGAAATTGCTGCCAAGATTTTAATTGGGGAGGACCATGTGGAAGATTTGGATAAAAGCAAGTTTAAAAGTAAGTGTCATTGACTACCAGGGAATTTTGGACCTATCCATACAGTCTGAGTTACCAATTGATTTCCAAATGTATTGGGCATATACATGTCTAGTTATGCTTCAAAATTTTCACTTCTCCCCAGGATCTGTGATGGTACTGCTTTAGCTAAACTGCAGGATTCAACGATATATATATTTAACTATTCTTATTTGTCTGACACTCTTGCTTCATCTGATACTATAACACTGTCCCTATTTTACATAAGTAGAATTTGTACTGTCTGAGGTCTAAATGAGCAATAATTTGTAAAGTAGGATCAGACCCTAGATCTCTGCTCTTCCCACTGATGCTGAATTACAAGGGTATATATAGTTTAGAAAATTGTCCCCTGAAGTGACCTGCAGTACGGATGGCATTTGAAAGAAGGATCTTAGTCAGATTACCTGCTGTCAGTATATTCAGGATTGATACTGTATAAAGACCAAATTACATAGAGAATAAAGGTGATAATGCTGGCAAATTGGCTTGGGAGGCCTACAGCTTGAGAAAGCATACTGATACTACTGATGGGTTGCCTGCTTTTTCTGAGTCACCTGATGGTATTCAGCTCTCTATTTGACTGGTTAGTCACAGTTTTGGGAGCTATTCCAGGAACTGCAGATGTGTAATTTGCTGAATCTCCAGGAAATTCAGAACCTTCTGGCATGGCTATGAAGGAGAATTGATTTATAATTTTTTATACTATCAAGATGGAAGGGAACAGAGAATAGTTTTGTAGCAAAACTCTTTAAAGTACATGAGATTTGTAGAATTAACAAATCTGTCTTTACATATAAGGATGACCTAAAAATTTACAAATTTTGTTGGGTACAGAATTTTCCATGTTTATGATATTAAATAAGTCTTATTATAATCCATCACATGTAGAAAAGCAAAATAACACACTGATGCTATATTTCCATTTGTTCATAAAATTCTTCTCTTTACAAGTTTTCGAGAATTGCTGATTTTTTTCATAAGTAGGGTGATCTCATCAAGTTATTTTTCCTTTTGCAACTTGTACTGTCATCATTTCAAAATTCAGGGCCAGCAGTAACTGTCTTTTAAATATTCAAAACTACTCTTTTGTTTTAATTAAAGCAATATCACTAGAATAATTTAAAAGGAGTTAGATGTTTCTATCTGACATTGATGGTTGGGATAGCTCTTAAAATATACATGAATTTCTTAGGAAGCAAAATCCTTTGATCTTTCATCATTCTATTAAGTGGCATATATGCTTTTTTTTTTTTTCCTAGCAAAAATTAGGAGGTTGTATGATATAGCTAACGTTCTGAGTAGCCTGGATCTTATCAAGAAAGTTCATGTTACAGAGGAAAGAGGTCGAAAACCAGCTTTTAAATGGACAGGCCCAGAAATCAGTCCAAATACCAGTGGTATGTACTTTTCTTTCATTCTTTGCTTCTTTTTTGAATTAATGCACATCTGGATAGATTCTCCCTTCCCCTTCCTACCCACACCCCACATGAAAAAGGTCATAAATAAATGGTTAAACAAAACAAAGATGAGTGCTAGTATAGAAAGTTGGCTACTGGTTTCATCAGCAACCTGAGGTCTATAACCACCCTCCCACCCTGTATACAGGAAGTAGAATTTATGTGTGAAAAGATTTGATAAATTTAAGGCACCACAGAACATACAGTACTACTGCTATGTATGTTTGCTCAGTGACCACAACAAGACTTGTACATCAAGAATATGAAAGTAGGGGCTGGGGTTATGGCTCAGCAGTAGAGCACTTGCCTAACATGTGCAAGGCGCTGGGTTCCATCCTCAGCACCATATAAAAATAAATAAAGGTATTGTGTCCAACTACAACTAAAAAAAAAAAAAAAAGTTTTAAAAAAAAGAATATGAAATTAATGTATTCTGATTTCAACGTAGAAAATAGTTCTCCTTTCAACTCTGTGAGGCTGACCTCACATTTTGGATTCTACCAAAGATCCTCATCCAAAACTGCTGGACCTTGAGACCTTTGGCGTTCTAGCAGGGAAGTATAGCTACTCATATGCCCTTGACTAAAGAACCGTTCTCTATTAGGGAAGGTTGCCCTCTTTGACCAAGCTTCAGAAGGGATGTACACGGAGCAGTGAGGTAGGAAGGGTCACCCACCTAGCCACCAGATCAGCTTAATCAAACCTGGTGATGAATGGGGTGACAAATGTCACAGCCAAATCACCCTCACATCCCAGAACGACTGGAAAATAGCAGGAACATGGGCCAAGAAAGGAGAGGGAGACCTAGGTTGTAGTCCCAGCTCTGCCACTCAATAGCTGTGCTACTTCAGGCAAGTTACTTCTCTAAGACTCACTTTCCTCCCTGTGAAATGACTTTGCCTTTGCAGGCTTCTTATAATTTTGGCTGTGATCTCAAGGAGAGGTCTTTTGGTGCAAGAATTTGGAATAAAGGCTCTGGGGCCACACTGACCAGGAGAGTCAATGCCAGCTGAGAGACCTGGAGTCGTGGGTTAAAATCTGTGTGTCTGTGCTCCGATCTCTGACAGGGATGCATTTCCCTAGAAATACCTGCCTCCTGGACCTCATGTGAGGATCACTGTATTTCATGAACTCTAACACACCACTCATTATAAGACACACAATTTTTTCATGCACTAAAAACATAAAAATCAATAATGATTATATTCTAGCACACCACTTGTTGTAAGGTACAGTCTCAGTATCTACAGGTTCCACATCCAGGGATTCAACCAATTATGGGTCAAAAATATTCAAAAATAATTTTTTGTCTGTACTGAACATGTGCAGATGGTTTCTTTATCATTATCTCCCAAACAATATAGGAAATTCATACCAAATTACTGCACCAAATATAGTATAGTTATATAGTATAACACATATTTATATAGCATTTATATTGTATTGGATAAGTAATCTATAGATGATTAAAAATATCCAGAAGGATGTGCATAGATTATATGCAAATACTATGGCATTTTATGTAAAGGACTTGAGCATCCATAAATTTTGGTGTCTGAGAGGGATTCAGGAAACAATGCCCTGGGACATTCAGAGAGGGCTGTAAGGTATAAATTCATACATTATGGAATAGTAGCACATTGTCTGTATTCTATAACTGTTGCCACCTTTATTTCATACCACAAGAAAGCCAAACCACCTGTACTTTAATATACTGAACTTTTCCATTTCAGGCTCCAGTCCAGTCATTCCTTTTGCCACCTCTGATTCGGAGGTAAGGCGGTCTGCAAAAGAGAACTGTGCCAAAAACCTCTTTTCCACACGCGGGAAACCAAACTTTACTCGACACCCATCTCTTATCAAACTGGTGAAGAGTATAGAGAATGATCGGAGAAAGATAAATTCTGCTCCCAGTAGCCCTATCAAGACCAACAAAGGTATGTTTTCCATAATGTCAGGACTACGATAGAAGAATTCCTTTTTATCTGATTGCTTTTAGCTTACTAGATCCTTGCAATAAGTGTTAAAAGAATTGTTTCAATATCCATATGTCCAACTCCTCTAACTCATAAGCCTAATTTATATATGAATTCATGAATAAAAAGTAATTTGTAGCCAGGTGCAGTGGTAAATGCCTGTAATCTCAGTGAAGCAGGAGGATTGCAAGTTTGAGGCCAGCCTCAGCAACTTAGGCCCTAAGAAATTTAGCAAGACCCTGTCTCGAAACTGACAAAATAAAAAAGGCTGGGGATGTGGCTCAGTGGTAAAGCACCGTTGGGTTAAATTCCTGGTACCCTGTGCTTATTGTTTAGCTGCCATGCAATATTGGGGCAGGGGCATGTTCCTTTGACTTCAGTGAGGTTTCATCTGCCTGAACATTTATTCTTTAGATTTACCCACCTTCTCCTCCTTTCTGTTTCACCAGCTGAGAGTTCTCAGAATTCTACATCCTTCCCGAGTAAAATGGCTCAGCTTGCGGCTATTTGCAAAATGCAGTTAGAAGAGCAATCAAGGTAGGTTGGCAATACTCTTTAGGAACAGGATGGATTATTTTTGCATTGCATTAATAGAATTGCTTACTTTATGTGAGAATAGTCACTCACCTTAGAAAATGGAAAGATAATCATTTCCATATCTCCTACTTAGTCATTACAGGAAATATGACCAGGTTCATAGAATTGCAGTTTCAACCTCAGGCTCAAAATCGTAGGACATTTAGGATTAAAAATGTATTTCCATTGTGTCATGTTTTAAATCTTATCCTTTTAGTGAACCCAGAAAGACAGTGAAAGTACAGCTAGCAAGATCTGCACACAGCAAAACAGGGACCCCTCTGGACACCCCAACGAATGCTGAGCTGGAGCTGACGACACCATCCCTCATCCAGCCCCTGGGAGTGGTTCCCCTAATTCCTAGCCCATTGTCACCAGCAGTGCCTGTAATCCTACCTCAGGCCCCTTCAGGCCCATCCTATGCCATCTACTTGCAGCCCACCCAAGCCCAAACCATGACACCACCCCAAGGGCAGAGCCCAACAGTCTGTCCCATCCACTGCTCTAAAGCTACTGGATCAAAAGACTCCACAGATGCCACCAGTGAGCCCACCAAAGATGCCACAAAGTCCAGTGCCTCCTCCAGACCTGGAAGCTTGCTGCCAGCACCAGACAGACAAGGGGCAAAGAACCGAAACAGGGAGGCGATTGGAGAAAAGGGCTCAAAAAGGGCTAGCCTGCTTGAGGACAATGGTTCCAAAAAAAAATTTAAAGAGGACCTAAAAGGACTTGAAAATGTCTCCACAGTAAGTACAACCTCCAATTGTGCTTTAAAATGTGAGGGACTGAGAAGAATTTGGTGGCTTGTGAAATTTATCAGAGCAAAGAGCAGTCTTTCAGAAGATAGGGAACTATTCTTGAGCATCCCGTAATTCAAATGAGGCCCCAGACAGTTAAGCCCCTGACTGGGATGACGGCAGGGCCATTTTTAACTTTTGGAGGAAGGATTTACTTACTCTCTTTTTAAAGCACCACAGGTGGTTGTCCTTAAGTCCATTTCTCCATCACACACTGGAATGCAAACACCTGTCATGAAGGTCATAAATAATTTACAAGCTGACATAACCCTGAACGGATGGGTGCCTAGGGTTCCTCTAACTCCTGCTTTCTGAGTCATTTCCAAATATTTGTTTGATATAATTTAACTGGAATCTGTTGCCTAGAAAATAATGTTACTCTACCTCAAATTTAAACCACCTTTTCTATTTTGTATAAATAGAAAAGTCAAGCTGATCTTGACAAATTGTAGGTACATTAGATGCATTGCTTTCTACAGGTATTGACATTCTAGATACTTTTTTCCTGGGTGAAGATTAGTACAGGAAAGAATTAATATTTATTGGATGCCTACCCACATGCCAGGCATCAGAGGTATTACTATTACCTACATTGTCTCATTATCCCCTCTTAGGACATTTATATATGAAAAACATTATCATCAAATAAATACCATTAAAGTTAATCTTTCATTTTGCTCCTGCTGTTAATTCAAGTTATTTTACTTCTCTACGTCTTATTTGTCTTCACCTATAAAGAATTTATTCCACCAATTTTCCTGCTCACCTACTGCGTAGAAAATGCTCTGGATCAAATCTAACCCAGCACCTGCCTTTGGTGGTGGTAGCTCCTGAGTATTTGCCCTGTGGCCATATTACAGTTTTTGTGGGATTAAATGAATTTATTACATGATGATATTCATAAAGGGGTTTGTGATTCTTTTAAGACATCATATCAGCTGAAGGGCATTATCTATAACTATTGTTATTAAGGAAGCTTTAGAGTTTGTCAAATCTTCCCTGAGGATGGCTTCGTGGAAACCATTCAAAACACCTAATATCTCACACATTATCGTTTTGCTTTTAATGTGCATACTAGGGGAAAATCACAAGGCCGCCTTGATTCAATTTTCTGGGAGGTCCATAATCTCTCTGGGCCAATGGGTATGATTTAATGTTGGGCTCCCGTTGCTCCCTGAGTTATTCAGGATTAGTGTTTTCAGTGTGTAGGTCCCCTGCTTCTTTTTGTTTCATCTCTGGGACTTCATTTTGAACCATTTCTTTTTAGCATGGACTGAACAGAAGAAAATGAGAAATTCATGTGTTCATTTGTTCAACAAACATTCACTGAGAATCTGCAGTTGTGGGGATAGATGAAGACAGTATGCAAATAAGGACAGATGTATTAGTGAATGATCAGAAGGAGAAAAGATGAAGCAGAGGTGATAGGAAGAGGGGTGAGAGGGAGGCTGTGGCTAGAAGAGATGCGGTTCAAATGGAAATATGACAAATTCGCTCATTCTGCTAAGTTAATAAGATCTGATACTTTTTGAAAAGTAGAATTGCCATTATAGGTTAAACAATTTTGTAATAAATGTAGTTTGTTAAAAATCGAATAGTTATTATTATGAGAGTCCTACAGGCTTTACTGAAGACTTGAGTTAAACCAGCAATCATAATAACTTGTGCCTGAGAGAATATGACTAAAGATAACAGCAGTTATGTGTAAAAGACCTAGCTCTACCCCCTAAGAATTCTCTAGGGCTGAGGGTGTGGTGTCATGATAGAGGACTTATCTTGCATGTGTGAGTCTGGGCTCAATCCCCAGCCCTGAATTTTTTTAATTTTCTTTTTCTGCAGCTTAAGGTACCAATCAATTAGTAATGATTTTGAGCACTACCAAGCATCTAAGAAACAAAATTTAAATCTTGTGGTATACTTTCAGCTTTGTAGATTTTTGAATTCACTGGTTCCCCAGGAAAAAACCTATTAAGAGCCAGATCAAAGTGTGGTCTGCTGTTTTGACAACATAGAAAAGAAAGGTCTGAAGGAAGACAAAAGACAGCCCCTCCTTGTAAGAGCTGCTTTTTAGCTTTTGTCAGCATGGAGCACATGAGGCTAAAGCAGACTATTCAGGCAGTTCAGCCACCCATGGAGACTCTGTGTTTGGTGAGGTAGAGCGATCTAACAGGCAGAGTGGGAGGTAGATGCACCCTGAAACAGGGGCCTTTTCTATTTGGAGTATTATTGACCTGGAGCTTTTGGTCAATGACATTTGAGCCTCTAATATGAAATTAATCTGTTTTCATTTTCATCTTCATTTTTCAACTGGTGTGCTTTAGTTTACATGTTATATAAGGCTACTTGGCATCATCAGAGTAAGCAATACTGCAAAGAAGTACCAGAAAAAACTCTATACTCATACAGTTCCTTTGTTCTAAATCAGGGGTCAGCAAACTTTCTGTAAAGGGCCTGACAATACATTTTGGTTTGGGGACATATGGTCTCTGTTGCACCTACTCAATTCTGCCACTATAGCAGGAGGGCAGCCATAAAGACAATAGACAAATGAATTGACATGGCTGTATTCCAATTAAACTTTCTTTACAAAAACAAGAGGGTTGGATATGGTCATAGACCATAATTTGGCCACTCCTTTCTCTGACTTAACATTGCTTAAAATGTTTTCTTTGACTATTAGTCCCTTAACAGCTTACCAAAAACTTAATTGCCAAATAGTCTGGGAAATGCTACATGCAGTAGCTACATGCATGCTATCATTAAAGTTTCTTGAAAACTCTTTGTTTAATTAAGTATTTCCCAAACATATTTGACCATGAACCAAGTAATGCCTGTTTGGGTCCCCAGGAACTGGGGTTCCTCAGAATATTCTTTGGGAAATAGTTCTACATAATTCAAGAACAATCAGGTAATGACCCAGCAGTGCCATATGTGGTGTTCACCTGCATTAAACTGGGTCCTGACAGCACCACATCATAGCAACAATGCTGATGGCAGGTGTTAGGATGTCAGTGTGGTGTGTTATGTGAGTCCTACCCCTAAGCAGGCTCAGATGGCATTCAAGAAACAGATGCTGGGTGCCGTGCTCTACACCTATCATCTCAAGCTACTTGCTAAGCAAAGGCAAGAGGATCACAAGTTCAAGGCTAGCCTGGGCAACTTACCAAGACCCTTTCTCAAAACAAAAAAAAAATTTAAAGGGTTAAAGATGTAGTTAAGTGGTAGAACTCATTCCTAGTTTAATCCTTGGGCTTAATCCCCAGCACTGCAAAAATAAATAAAGAAAGAAGGAAGGAAGAAGAAAAAGAAACAGAGGCTCTGCATTATTCAGGACATGCATTGGAAAGGTGGGAGGATACTGTCCTCTAGGAACAAACCACCTGAGGCTTGATTTGATGAGAAAAACAACTACCGATAGATATTAACCTGGAAGAGTCACATGGCCCTTTTCTTCCTATAGGATTTGTGTAAGACTAAACCCTTCCTCTTTGTTTTCTAGACCCTGTTTCCATCAGGATACCTAATCCCCCTCACCCAGTGCTCATCCCTGGGGGCAGAGTCCATTTTATCTAGTAAAGAAAACTCAGGTGCACTTTCCCCGAACCACAGGATCTACAGCTCCCCGATCGCAGGTGAGTGTAGGCAAATGACTAGTCAAACTTGAACCAGTCTCAAGTTCAAGTTCACTTATGCCTTGTAAACTTCTCAAATGCCTGTGCTTCTAAGATATCTTCCCCTGTTTTTCCCCCAGGTGTTATTCCAGTGACAACCTCGGAACTCTCTGCTGTTAATTTTCCCTCTTTTCATGTCACACCTTTGAAGCTAATGGTCTCACCAACTTCTGTGGCAGCTGTTCCTGTTGGGAACAGCCCAGCTCTCACTTCGACCCACCCCATTCCCATCCAGAACCCAAGCTCAGCCATTATGAACTTCACCTTGCAGCACCTGGGACTCATCTCCCCCAGTATGCAGGTGTCTGCCAGCTCTGCGCCTGGAACCAGTACCATTCCTGTGTCCCCAAGGATAGAATCAGTTAGTGTCATACCAGAAAATGCAGGTTGTCAGCAAGGAAGGACCACCATCTATGACACACCAGTTCCAGGCCAGAGCCAACAGAATGGACAATCAGTTGCTGTGCCAGGGGTACAACAGGTGAGAGTGTTTCTCTTTAATTTAATTACTCCTTGAATTTGTCTCTTGGTTTTAGTACTGGAAAGTCAACCCAGGGGTGCTCTATCACTGAGCTACATACCCAGTTCTTTGTATATTTTATATTGAGATAGAATTTCACTAAATTGCCCAAGCTGGCCTTGAATTTCTGATCCCCTTGACTTGGCCTCTAGGGTACCTGGGATTACAGTCGTGCACCACAGTTACCTATTAAGTCCCATATATTTATATCATAGGAGATTTATTTTTGCTTTCCTTCTTTGGAGAGGGAGAGGATGAGAGTTGAAAGCCTACCTTATTTCCAGACCCATGTTATGGGGTTATCATGAGATAACCCAGTAAGATTTGTCTTCCCTTAGCAAAAATTTTTGAGAATATATAAAACTCATCAGTCTTCCCTAGCCAATTTTAGAATATGCTGGTTTCCCAACATATGACATATCCATCCAGTCCCATCTTCCAAGTCTACAGGTCATATGTATCTCTGTGTGTTTAACTCCTTTCTCCATCTCTCTTTCCAATCAGCCCATTCCTGTGACACCCAAAGGGTCACAATTAGTGGCCGAAAGTTTCTTCCGTACCCCAGGTGGACCAACCAAGCCAACCAGCTCATCCTGCATAGATTTTGATGGTGCTAATAAAATGTCCTTTGGAGCCCTCTTTGTCCCACAGCGAAAACTGGAAGTCTCAACAGAGGATGTCCACTAATTGACAAATGTTGGCTTAATTTAATTTTCTAAAGAGTTATTTAATGGAGAAGATGTACACAGACTGTTTTGAAGAACATAATCTCTGAAAATACTGTAAATACATTGGGGTTTCCTCAATGTCAAAGCAGATACTTGTTTTCATACTTATATATACATGCACACACAACCAAATATAATTGTATAATGCCAAGTTCAGCCATCAGTCCTATAAAATAAAAGTAAATGTTGAACTAAGGTATATTAACTTTGGGGTAGGGAAGATTCATTATTTCAGTTGTGCCTATACTATTATGCAAAGTAACTGTATTAAAGTTTACTTCCCTTTGAGTAAATGTTTAATATGCCTAACACAGCGTTCTCTTAAACTTTTTGCACAAAGACAAGGCTGTGTAATGTATAATGTTGTATTTTTACATAGGATGACTATAGCGATATTTTTTGTAATTCCTTTAATCCGTTGTTGTTGCAGTATGTCTTTGTAGAGTTTGCAACAATCCTCAATCAAGTCTATGGAAAATTATTTATAAAATGTATTTTTAATCATAAGTTGTTCAAATTAAAACTTTTCTGAAATGTAGTTAACATTTTTATTTGGCCACCTAGGGCACTGTTGGGAAAAAAAAATATCCAAGAGGCAGATTCTTGATAAGGAGAATTCTGGGTTCCTTTTGATATTCAAAGTTTGATATTCAGAGTTTCTGCATTTCTCCCCACTTCCTTCCTGTGACTCTCAATATTGTTTAGAATTGTGAACTTGGCTTTGGAGAGGCTGTTGCTTGGCCAAGGACACCCTGTGAAGTCCCATGTCCTTCCCACCCTGCTGAGGGAGATGAGAGATGAAAGGCGGAAGCTGGGCTACTTCCTAGCCTGGCATGACTAGCCCCTATCCCAGCCTCCTGCTCCCCACTGAGGAAGGTCTGCCTCCAGTCCTCTACCACACTTCTGGATAGTCTCCAGGGAAAGGAGGACAGCAATAAGGACCCTGATTTCCTCCATATTATGCCTCCATGAACTTCTAAGAAAAGGAATGAGCTACAATGTGTTCTATATCTGCTTGTTATGGGACAAACTGCATCTTGAAAATTGACAAGAGCCTTTCCTGGGCAGGGTTGGTGTGTGTGTGTGTTAGTTACTGGGGTCTGAATCCAGAGGCACTCTACCACTGTGCTGCATCTCCAGCCCTTTTTATTTATTTAAGACAGGGTAGCATTGTTGCCTTCAACTTGCAATCATTCTGCCTCAGCCTCTCAAGTACTAGCTAGGATTCCAGGTATGTGCCACCACACCCAGCTAAATGGCCCCTGCTTTTAAGGTACTTAGTTAAGAAAGACATGAAAAAATTAAGCCTTTTCATGCAATAAAGAGAAGTTGCTAGGGGTCTATATAGACAAAAGAGCTTAATAGAGCTACTAGGTTTAATTCATACAGAACAATGAGAGAAACACCAACCCAACTACAGAAATAATGCAAGACAAATCTGCTTCCATAGCTGTGGCTCTGAGAAGGTGGGGGCTCTCATTCCCCCTCCTTTGGCAACTAGAGAGGATAGAGGCCAAGGTTCTGTTCTGTTCCCTTCATCAATTCTCTTTGGGAGAAATCAGATGCACAGGAAAAAAGAAGGTGTATTAGATGCTGAGGCAGCGATGCTATCTGTCCCACCCAGTCTTCCTCTCTGACAGATTTGTGAAGTTTCCCCTCGATCACCACCTTCTAGGTCCTCACCCTCGTGTGATCCCCTCCTTGTGAGTGTGGGTGGGACCTGGCTTGCTTCTTATCAATAGGCTATAGTACAAGTGGTAGGGGTGTATGATTGTGTGGTTGTGTGATTGCATTAGATGAGTTATAGAAACTGACCCACTGGAGTCTCTGTCCCTTGCTGGCTTCAAGGAATCAAATTATGTGAGAGAACCCATGGCCATGAACTGTGAGCAGCCTGTTGGAGCTGAAGACTGCGTACTGCCAGCAACCAGCAAGAGACTGAAATCTCAAGTTCCACTATTAGCTCCAAGGATGGAAATCTGCCAACAACCTGAGTAAGCTTAGAGCAGATCTTTCCTGAAATCAAGCCTTAGACAAGGTAACAGCAACAACTGCCACCATGATCATAGCCTTGTGAGACACTAAGCCAAGGACCCAGGGTCTAGGCCCTGCCCAGACTCCTGACTCACAGAAATGGTGAGATAATACAGGAGTGCTGTTTTAAGATGCTGTTTGTGGAATACTGTTAAGTAGCAATAGATAACAAGGACAGCCACATAACCCACCAGTGTCCACAAATATCTTCTTTCTGTTTGTTCTGTTATTGTTCATTGGTTTTATAGGCATTCATAGAAGGAAACATCACTGGGACATGGTAACTAACCCCAAAGATTTAAATGAAAGAACATTCCATTCATTTTTACAGTTGGAAGCAACTGTAAAGATGCGGGTAATAGTACAGTAGTGGGCAAAGTAATCTACCCAGCATGCGATTCTTTTCCCAAATCGCTTCTTCATTTCCTCTTCAGGAATTTCATTTTCCACACTGGATACAGCAAAGTAGACTGTAACTGAGGGCCCAACCAGTGCCTTGCAAGAATGATCTTTGTGTTCCGCTCAAACCAATCTCCCTGGAATTGGATGCTCCATTTCATGGTGGTCTTGCATTCTATTTCTGTAGCTGGGATTCCTACTTTACAGCTTTCACAAAGGCATCTGCCCATATTCACACCTGAGTTTTTGCTATTTTCTAATTCTCTGAACCTTTGCTATCCTTCCAGTAAATATCTTTTGCTTAAAGCAGCCAGTCATTTCTGTGACCAATAATTAAAAGACTTAACCAGATCACAGAGGAAAATCCAGGACCGGGCTGGGGATTTGGCTCAAGTGGTAGCACGCTCGCCTGGCATGCGTGTGGCCCCGGGTTCGATCCTCAGCACCACATACAAACAAAGATGTTGTGTCCGCCAAGAACTGAAAAATAAATATTGAAAAATTCTCTCTCTCTCTCTCTCTCTCTAAAAAAAAAAAAAAGAAAAGAAAAGAAAATCCAGGACCTACACTTCCCAGTTTTCAAATCAGTTAGCTCCCTGCACCCTGGGCCCAATAAAGGAGTAAACAGAGGAGGACTTCAGAAATTCTTATCTCTCCAGAAAATGCAAGTAACTCACCTATGTTCCAGTGATGTAAAACACCATTTCCAATACCTGAAGGGGAAATAGTTGAAATAAGAGAAGAAACTCAGGAAATGAGAGCAACAGAATTGATGCAAAAAAAAAAAAAATTCTAAACCTACTTTAAAGCAAATTCCTTCATCCTTGTCCTTTTCAAGTGATTAGTGATCCTGCAGATAAAGGATAAAGAGATTTTCAGAACTTAAAGCAGATAAGCTGTCTGAGCGATCCTATTAATTATATAAGAGCATGTGGGTTGACTGCTGATTCTTTACAGTATTTATCAATGACAGGTAGTTTTCAAATCTTACATATAAGAGGAAAGGAGGGGTAAGAGAAGAATAATACAAGTGGAAGAAATGATTTACAGTAGAGGGGGTAGAGAGAGGGGAGGGGAGGGGAGGGGAGGGGGGATAGTAGAGAATAGGATAGACAGCAGAATACATCAGACACTAAAATGGCAATATGTAAATCAATGGAAGTGTAACTGATGTGATACAGTAATCTGTATACGGGGTAAAATTGGGAGTTCATAACCCACTTGAATCAAACTGTGAAATATGATATATTAAGAACTATGTAATGTTTTGAATGACCAACAATAAAAAAAATCAAATCTTGAGGGTCTAAAATAAAAGACAAGCTCAAAGAAAACCATGTCATTACTTTGGGTTGAAAAAAAACATCAATCAATCTCATAATTGACTTTTAAAGGAGTGGTTTTACATCTCAATATCCCACTTGAGTGAACTCAGTCAATGATTTTCTCAATTCCATCAGTAGCTAAATGAGGACTTGTCATGATTGTCAACATTTTGTAGAAAAATATAGGTAGGGAATATATTATCAGTTTCCTCCAGTAGATCAACAACATTTTTGAAAGACACTTTATACAGATAATCCTCAATTTACAATGCTATGGCTTAATGACTTTTTCACTTTCTTACGGTATGAAAGCATTACACATTCAGTAGAAACCATACTTGAGTCTTGATTTTTTTTCCTGGGTTAGTGACAAGCTGTATGATACTTTCTTGAGATGGTGTGCAATGCAGCAAGCCACAGTTCCACTCAGTGATGAGATTCCAAGGGTAAACAACTGGCGCCCTTCACTGTACTGTGTTGCTAAGCTATAGTATTTGGCAGGGATTAGGAAAATTAAGTGCATTTTCAATTTACAGTATTTTCAATTTATGATAGATTTATAGGGATATAATCCCCTAATAAGCAGAAGAGAACCTGTATATTGAATTCTATTTATAAAGTATTTATTTTGTTTTTACACCCAAGGAACATTGTGTTGTACAAAACAATGTCTATCATCCTACTTTGTTTAAAAAAATCCTCCATAAGTGACTCTCCTAAAAGCTTATCCTGAATGAAAAACATTCATTTCAGTTACTATGGGTTACAATCTTTCTAAAATTATACATTTCCCCAATTCCTGAACAAAATACATTGAATATAACCTTTTTGTTCAAGTTTCAGAAATTCATGAACATAATTGTTTTGTTCAAATTCAACCAACACTTAAACCATCCAGCCTCCAGGGGCTACTAAATGTATAAGTCTATATTCTCCTACAATTAATGGCTCAGAATGTTATTCTTTTTAATGTCATTTGTTATGGCTCTTGGTTTCCAACTTTGATAACAGCTTCTAGTTGCCTTGTTTCTCTACCCTCGTGATAAATATCTATCTTCTGACATTGGAAAACTGAAGGGTTCCAGAGGAACTCAGGTCACCAAACTCACTTTTATAAACCATTCCAAACCAGTTGGTATTTCAAGGAGAGCTCCCTTCCTCTCCCATGGGGGAAAGGGCCATAAATTCATGTCAGGTGTTTCCCTTGGCAATCAGTGGCTCTATCTCTGTACACACAAAACAAAGCTTCTTAATGCAGGGTATCTGTGACCATGATGGAATATCAGGAATGTGAATATAAATTATATACCTTAGTTTTTTAATCAAAATTCAACACTTGGACAATAAGAGCATTTCTGCACAAAGGTATTTGAAAAACAGGATGTGTTCTAGGGGAAGAGAAGGACTTGGGAGACATAAGGAATCATTTTTATTGAGAATCTACTATTATACCAACTGCAAAACAAAATTATGAGGTATTTATCATCAGCCCCACTTTGAGGACACTAATTTCAGAAAGTGAGAGGATTATATCTCAATCCCACAGGAAAGCACAGGGCCAGCATGGGAGTGCAAACATGCCTGGTGACAAAGTCTATGCTGATTCCACCACTTCACACTCCAGAGCCGGGTCATCTGGGAGCTACTACTCATTTAGAGACTGAAGAAACAGGCTGATTCCAGGTTGTGCATGACAAATGGGAACGGCACTTAGTAGCACTAATCCCAAGGCGTGACAGCTATTGCTATTTCGGGCTCTCTACCTGTGTTGATTTATTCTGGATCAAGTTGCTTAAGTTTGAACAACATTTTAAAAAACTCTTTATGCTATGCTTGTGATTCTAAATTGGTCCAAAGAGGAATTGCAGTAGGTGTCGAAAGAAAAGTGAAGCAACTACTATTACTCTCTGGGGTTATTACAATTTGATGCAGTGACATACACATACCCATGGGCTCCAGCTTGACATTGCTGTCTTCCTCTTCTTGTCCACCTCCTCTTCCTGAACACGGGCTCTGCTGCTCTATCACCAGAAAATTTGTTATTTCTCTACTACCAGCCCCTCTTGGATGGCTGGGCATACTTCTCAGATTGGCTGGTTCATGACTCCTCTGGTCCTTCAACTTGCCTTTCAAACCTTCCCTTCTCTAGCCCCTCCCACAATTGTGTAAAGTCTAATTCCTATTTAAAAAAAAAAAAGCCTTCTCTTACTTCATAACTCATGGTGGTTCTGCTTTCCTAATTAAAACCTGACTATACAATTTCATGTGGTACTTTTGAGAGGAAATGGAGGACGGGGATTCCAGAGATACCCAGAAACCACCCACTTTCCAGAGCCCAGAGAAAAGGATGAGCCAGCAAGTTGGCACTTTGCAAGCCGTGGGTCATTTTAGTTGCCTGTACTTTCAAAGCTGCAAATCCAGGGGCTGAATCATCTTAGGTCAAAGTGCCCTTTACAAATGCACATATGGAGCTCAGCCACTACACACTGCACCTCTCTGCCCCAGCCCATTTACAATGCCAGGATATTCTGCATCCAAGATCTCACTTGACTTAGCTCAGTGCATGGTCTATGAGCTGAAATCTGGCTTCTAATCCCAGCTCTCCCTAAATAAGGCACTTAACCTCTCAGAACTAGATTCCTCCTCTATTGTTACAAGGTGATCTCAAGGAGATGATTTCTGAGGTGTCTCAGAAATAATGTTTCATGAAAAGTAAGTTCAAATGCACTAGTGATTCAGAGCACATAAGCAGAAATTGCACTTAACAAAAAGAATTTTATCAAATACATGGGAAAAGGCTGATCCCAGGGGAAAAGGAGACTCTAATGATTAAATCACTAATCCTCAGACTTCAATGCACAATATTCCTCTCAGCTAATATAACATAAAACAGATTTAGATTTTATTGCTGCTATTGTTGCAAGAAGTTGTTACTTCTATGAAATTTAATCTCACAGATCAGGAGTCTGTCCACCCTCCTGTTGGTTTTAATATCTTGACTTTGCTTACCAGCTATATTTTTTTGTCCTCTAGAACATTTTTTTTTTTCGAGATGACCTATATGATCTTGAGCTTCAGCTGTAAATCTGAGGAAAGTGAATAGACTGGCACCTTCTTGACAAGAAGCTTTGTGAATGAGATATTCTGAATGACGTAGAGCCTTGGGGGATCACCTCATCTAGGGGCTCCTAAATTTCCAAATTCAATCCTAACTTAGGGCTCCTGAGCCAGTGCCATGTTAATAGTATCAGAAACACCAAGAAAGCATCTTCTACAGATTCGTGGGCTCCCATTCTCAGAAATGAGTCTAGGACAGAGTTCTTGAATCTCTATTTTTAAAAGATTCCTAGGCAATTCTGATATGTTGCTAGGTTTGAAGAACAATGATCTAAGAGAATCTTCATCCAGCATTTAAATTATTAAAGAACTTCTGGTGCTAGTTAAGACAGAGTAAGTCCATTGTAAGCTATCTGTTCACTGATGACAATAATACCTCTTGACGGAACACAAATGCTACAACCAAAAGAACAATTGGTAGGACAGTGAACTTACAGGGGTTTTCTTTCCTTTTTTAACTCTTGGCTTTGATGTTGGAACCACCAGCCTTCAGATGGTAAAGATACAACTCCCGGTATGAACCTAATCAGGCTGATTGCCTGTTAAAATAACAAATCCTCAGACTACAACTCACTAACCCAACATAAATTAACATTATTCAGAGGATTTTAATGGAACCTAGAATTCTCATAGCATATTATTCAAAATTCTAGGAAGTTACTTGACTTGTAAGAAAAAAAAAGAAGAAAAAGAATAAGAAAGAAAGAAAATATGCCCAATTCTCAAAGGAAAGGACAATTAACAGATACCAAAGTAAAACAAATTGAAGATGATTCAGGTGTAAGGGTGAACACTATCGAAATGATTGGAAATAGAGAAGTTCTCATCAGAATAACAGAAACTATAAAAAAGAACCCCATGGGAAAGAAAAACTCATTGAACAGGCTCAATAGCACACAAAAAAATTTAGCATTCTCCAGAAGTTTTTAGTAGGACCAAGAGTCAACAGAATGGAACAGAGAGTCCAGAAATAGACTTATGCAAATATGGTCAATTGATTTTTGTACAACAGTACAAAGGCAACTCAGTGGAGAAAAGCTAGTCAAGTAGTGCTAGAATAGTTGAGTATCCATGCACACAACAAACATGAACCTCAACCTACACCTCACATCACACACAAAAATGAAATCAATAGCAATAATATCCCTAAATATAAAATGTAAACCTATCAAACATTTAGAAAAAGACAAGAGAAAATTTTGCTACTTTGAGTTATGCAAAAAAGTTCTACATACTACACCCAAGGCATGATCCATGAAATAAAACACTGTTAAACCAGAATTCATCCTAATGAAAAAATTGTCCTCATAAGAGGCACTCTAAAAAATGAAAACACCAGTCACAGATTGGGAAAAAAAATACACACAAATCACAATCTGATGTAGAACTTATAATTCAACTACTTAGAAACTCTCAAAAACTCAACAACATCCCAATTTTCTAAATGGGCAAAATATCTGATTGTTTTACTCAAGAAGATATACATGATGTTAAATTAATACATAAAGATGTTCAACATCATAATTCACTAGAGAAATACAAATTAAAATCACACTAAAAACACCATTACACATCTATTAGGATGGATAAAATTGAAAACAAAAACAAAAACAAAATTGACCATACCAAGTGCTAGTGAGGATGCAAAGCAACTGGAACTCACGCATAACTTGTGGGAATGCAGACACTAGAAAATGAATTGGTAGTTTCTTATAAAGCTGAAAATGAACTTATCATATTATATAGGCATTTAACTCAGGCATTTACTTTTGAAAAATGAAAGTCATGTTTAAAAAAATTCTATGTACAAACATTTGTGCCATATTTATTCATAATTGCCCTCAAGTCAGAAACAAACCAAGTAACAATCCATTTATCCTGCTTGATGTTCTCTGAGTTCTTGTATCTATGCTTTTGTGTCTAATTTTGGGAAATTTTGTCATTAGTACTTCAAATATTTCTTATTTCCTTTCTCTCTCTTTGTCCTGGCATTCTCATTTTGTGTAATTGAATAATTTTGTCATTGTCACATAGTTCTAGCATATTCTGTTCCATTTACTTCCAGTCATTTTTCTCTCTGCTTTTCAGTTTGGGAAGTTTCTATTGACAGGTCCTCAAGTTCATTGACTGCTTCCCCAGCTGTATATAGTCTACTAAGGGACCTATCAAAGATATTCTTCATTTCTATTACAATGGGTTATTTTTTTTTCAATTTTTAACATTTCTTTTTGATTCTTTCCTAGAATTTCCATCTTTCTGCTTACATTATTGCCAGGTTGCTCGAGACTAAAATACTCAGGGATCACTCCAAGGGAACTGGGCTAATTGGGTTGTGCGAAATAACCACACAAGAGACAGAAATACCTTTTTCTTTGGGGGGTGCTGTGATGGCTCCTCTGACCTTAAGGGTCTGCAGAAGAGAGAGAGAGAGAGAGAGAGAGAGAGAGAGAGAGAGAGAGAGAGAACACATACACACACGATGACCCCTTTTATTGAGGAGAAGCTATTCAAATGAGGCAAAGGATCAGGTTTCAGGGGGCTGAGTCTAGCTTCATGATGTCTGCTGTCAGCAGGTTGACTGACATCTAAGTAGGCCACACCCAAGGGCAGTGTAAGAGAAGGGGACACACAAAGGGTATTTCCATGGAACATTCTATCCCAAACAGGGCAAGGGGTAATTTTACAAAGGAACAGGTGAGCACAGTTCCACCCATGGGGATGTAGGAAGGCACACCTATGCATGAAGACACAGTCGCTTGTATTCTAAAAATTGGGGTTATCATCTGGATTGACCTACAATGCTGCACCAATCAGAAGAGAAGACAGACATAGTCACATGCTAGTCAGCCTCCTATACATTACCAATCTGTTCTTACATATTGACATATTGTCTACCTTTTCCACTAGTGCCCTTGGCATATGAATCATAGTTATTTTAAATCTCTAGTCTGATAAGTCCAACATCTCTGCTGTAACTGATCCTGGTTCTGATGTTTATTCAGTTTCCTCAAACTCTGTTTTTTATGCCTATTAGTATGCCTTATAATTTGTTGTTGAAAGTCGAATAGGATGTACTCTAGTTAAATTAACTCATTACTGGTTCCCAGAGTTTACTCTCATTAGTTTCTGCTCCAGTAAAGCGTGTTTTTTTTAATCCACCTTCCTGTCTTTACAATTGGAGTGCAGCAGCTTTTCCTGTGATATCATTCTCAGATGGAACAAGAAGGAGTTATTGATTTTAGTTTGTTCAGCTTTTTACTTATTGTTGGATGAAATGATAACTTCCAAACTCTTTAAATCCCTCGCTAGAAGCCACGAGTCCCCTAAATATTCTGCAAACTGGTGAATGAATGGATACTGTGGTAGATGCATAAATCAAATACTGCTCAGCAACAAAAGTAAATACACAATGGATGAGTCAACAACATGGATAAATCTGGAATATTCTATGTTAAGTGAAAGAAAACTGATTCAAAAAGCTGAATACTATGTTTCTATTGATATGAGATTCTGGAAAAGGCAAAGCAGTTGGGATGGAGGACAGATCAATGGTTGCTCGAGGTTACAAATGGGAGTGGATGTGACTTCAACAGACAGCACAACAGAATTTTGAGTTGTGGTGGAGCTTGCTCTGTACCTTGAATGTGCTGGTAGTTATGCAAGTCCATGCATTTGTTAAGTTGCATTAACTGTACAATGAGAGAGAGAGAGAGAGAGAGAGAGAGAAAATATATGTGTGTATATATATATGCATATATATATATATATATATAATTATATGTATATATTAAAGAGTTTTTTTTCCATTACAATGCCTCACCAGGTTATCTACAGATTATATTTAAAAGTTTCCTGTGGTGGGGGCTTTACTTTTTTTTGGAGATCACTGACCCCAATCACTGTACTGGGAATGGGATATAGGTTGCCAAGATATTAATCATCTCAGCCTTCAGGCAGGTGGGAGCCATTAGATTTCCTTTATCTATAGCAGACTGTAAAAATTATTTCATTTTCTATCATCTCCATAAAATGAAAAATGATATACCTTATTAATACAGCTCAAAGATTTTCTTTTACATCGATACAATATCAGCCTGTCTGCCATTCTACCCTCATTAATCTTAGTTCCTCTTTATCTTGGAACAAATTTACTCCCTCTTTATGTAAGACAGTTCATCAGATATTTTGAGATTTTCTATAATTTTTCACTTTTCAACCATCATTAATTCTTCTCTGAGTTCCTATGTTTGGTTCCTTGAGCTGTGTCTCACATAGCATATATTTAAGATTATCTCTCTGTAGAATATGATGTTCATTTTCAATATTTCTTCTCAATTACCACAATAGAGCATGACATTTAATTTTAGCTTAGAATCTACAAGGAAAGTTCTTTAAAAGAAACTCGAACTCACGCTTATTCCTGTCTTTACACACTCAGCAAAATATATACATAATGTAGACTTTCTCTGCAAACTAAAAATATTACAAGGTCTCATGGCCACAAAATTTTGTGGTCTACCTCTACTGGTTCCATAATGTCTGAGAGTTCTTTGACTATTGTTCAAATTCTAGCACTGGGGGGATTATTCACTAGAAGGAATTAATAGACTTGAAACTTCACCAAATAAGTCAACAATAACCATACCACAACTCTTAGCATCCTATCTCAGCATCTATAAAAGGATCTACATCTATAAAAAGATCCACAGCTGTCACACACACTTGGCCCCTTTACAGCACTATGTTATCCTGTGACCAGAGCTCCTTATTACCCTGACCACTTTCCTCTCAAACAGTCATGAGGTAAAGTCTTCCCATATTTAGGAAACAGGAGATCTTTCTTATGTTCCAGTTAATCATCATAAAAAACTGTTCCTCACTGACACAGTGTCTCATCATCTATGTAGTCCACATTCCATTTGATAGACACTGCCAGTGGATATACTCAGTAAACAATGAATTTTGTCTTCTGAGGGTTTATGGGACATTAGTTGAAATCTTTTAGTCTATGACAATACAAAAGTAGGATTCAGAAATAGGGCTGAAATTTGCTAACCCCAACATACTCCCTCAATGAATACTTGAAACATGTTCCAAATTATAACAAATTTGATTTCTTAAATTCTATTCCTACTAATTCCTATGGGAATGAAATATCTATAAATCAAAGCCTATTACTGGATGGAAAGAAATTTCTGGATAAGTGAGATTTCCACAAAAGCAACAGAAAAGTAGAATTTTATTTGAGCAGGTCAAATAAAAGTTGGAAGAACTACTATATAGTGTTCTGAAAAAGAAACTGTAAAATTTCTTCAAAAGAAACTGTCAAAAATAGATATCAGAGTCAATATATAGATGAATCTAACTACAATAATAGTCAAATAAAGGAGAATCACATCTGAAGTAAGCATTGAAAATATGCCAAAATTACAGGAAACAAAAATCATATCTATAACAACATGAAATGTAAATGGTTCAAACTCTTTAATCAAAAAAACAAAAAAGATTGGAAAATGGACTAAAAAACAGGGCCCAACCTGATATGCTGATTACGAGACTCTCCTTACAGGTATAGACATCCCCAGACTGAAGGTGAAAAAATTAAAAAAAAAATAACATGCAAATGGAGGCTGAAAACAAGTAAGAGTAGCCATTCTAATATCTGACAAAGTAGAGTAAAACCAAAATTAATCAGAAGAGACAATACTGGTTAAAGGAATTATCCAACAAGATATAATAATTGTAGATAGTAAATATTTATGACCCTAATCTTGGTGTGTCTAGGTACATAAAACAAACTCTGCTAAATATAAAGAATCAAATAGACACCAATACAGTAACACAGGGTGATTTTAACACATCTCTCTCACCAATAGATAGGTCATCCAGACATAAACTAAGTAAAAAACTAAAAAGATACTCTTAATCATATGGACCTAACAAATACCTATAGGATATCTCATTCATTAACAACAGAATTCACTCTCAGCTGCACATGGAACCTTCTCTAAAATAGACCATATTTTAGGACACAAAAAAAGTCTTAGCAAATTAAAAACATAGAGATAATTCCTTGTATTCTCTTAGATCATAATAGAATGAAATTAGAAATCAATAATAAGATAAAAACAGAAATAATATTAAACCTGGAGATTAAAATACATTTTTTAATGAGGAATGGGTTAGAGATAAAATTGGAGAAAAATAAAATTCTTAGAAACAAATGAGAACAGAGATACAACATACCAAAATCTCTAGGACAGTATAAAGGCAGTTGTAGGAGGAAAGTTTATAGCATTGAATAACATTTAAAAAAATAGAAAGGCCAGCAACCAGCAGAGTCACAGAACAGCTACAGGCGCCTGCAGGGAACGCAGGCAGGACCCACCAGTAGGACAGGGCTGGCGGCCCGCTGAGGGAAAGGCCCGTCCCCTCCCCCAGTGTCTGCAAGGTAGGAGGGACTGCGACCACCGGCAGATCGGGCCGAGTGGCCTGCTGAGGGGCAGAACCGGCCCCTCCCCCAGTGCCTGCAAGCTAGGCGAAACTGCAACCCACGGGCGGGTCAGGTCCAGCAACCAGTGGAGTCACAGAACAGCTACAGGCGCCTGCAGGGAACGCGGGCAGGATCCACCAGTAGGACAGGGCTGGCGGCCCGCTGAGGGGCAGGCCCGTCCCCTCCCCCAGTATATGCAAGGCAGGAGGAATGTGACCACCGGCAGATCAGGCCGAGTGGCCTGCTGAGGGGCGGAACCGGCCCCTCCCCCAGTGCCTGCAAGCTAGGCGAACCTGCCACCCATTGGGAGGTTAGGCCCAGCAACCTGCGGAGTGACAGAGGTGCCCCTCGCGCCTGCTGGGTAGGTGGACCTTTGACCGACCAGCAGAGCAGACCTAGGGCCTGCCAGCGTGGTAGACGGATCACACCAATTGGAGGAGGATCACAGCCACTTCCTGCCCTGCAAGGGTGATTTTTCAACTATATAAGAGCAATATAAATAAATAGAGGGAAAATTTCAAAAACACAACAGTTTCACCAAGCAGAAAGAAACGCCAGCAGTATGAAAAGCCAAGGAAAGAAAGGACCACAGGCAATGCAGGTCAACTCAACTTTAGAAGAGGTAATAGGTGCAACAGATGGAATGTCAGATAGAGAGGTTAGGATATACATGCTTCAGATGATCTTGAGTCTCAAGGAAGACATGAGACAGCAAAATCAGACAATGAAAGATCACATTGACAAACAAATTCAGGAAGTAAAAAATCAATTTCACAGGGAGATAGAGGTAATAAAAAACAAACAAATAGAAATCCTAGAAATGCAGGAAACAATAAACCAACTTAAAAACTCAATTGAGAATACTACCAGCAGAGTAGATCACCTAGAAGAGAGAACATCAGACAATGAAGACAAAGTATTTCAACTGGAAAAGAACATAGACAGCTCAGCAAGTCTGCTAAGAAACCATGAGCAGAACATCCAAGAATTATGGGACAACATCAAAAGACCAAATTTAAGAGTCATTGGGATACAGGAAGGCACAGAGCTCCATACCAAAGGAATAAACAGTCTATTCAGTGAAATAATACGAGAAAACTTCCCAGAATTGAAGAATGAGACAGAATCCCAAATCCTAGAAGCCTACAGGACGCCGAATGTGCAAAATCATAAGAGATCCACACCTAGACACATTATAATGAAGATGTCCAACATACAGAATAAGGAGAGAATTTTAAAAGCTGCAAGAGAAAGAAAGCAGATACATTTAGGGGTAAACCAATCAGGATAACACCTGATCTCTCAACACAGACTCTGAAAGCTAGAAGATCCTGGAATAACATATTTCAAACACTGAAAGAAAATGGGTTCCAACCAAGAATCGTGTATCCGGCGAAATTAAGCTTCAGGATAGAAGATGAAATTAAAACCTTCCACGATAAACAAAAGTTAAAAGAATTCGCAGCTAGAAAACCATCTCTTCAAAAAATCCTTGGCAAAACATTACAGGAAGAGGAAATGGAAAATAACATTGAAAACCAACAATGGGAGGTAGGACAGTAAAGGGGGGAAAGTAGTCAAAGAGGATAACAAATCAGGGTTAGTAACATCAATAAACAAATATGGCTTGAAGAACAAACCATATCTCAATAATAACCCTAAATGTTAATGGCTTAAACTCACCAATTAAGAGACACAGGCTAGTAGAATGGATCACAAAACAAGACCCAACAATATGCTGCCTACAGGAGACACATCTGATAGGAAAAGATATTCATAGACTGAAGGTGAAAGGTTGGGAAAAATCATACCACACATATGGACTGCGGAAACAAGCAGGAGTGTCCATACTCATATCTAATAAAATAGATTTCAAGCCAAAGTTAATCAAAAGGGATAAAGAAGGACACTTCATACTGCTCAAGGGAACCATACACCAACAAGACATAACAATCATAAATATATATGCCCCAAATAATGGTGCAGCTGTGTTCATCAAGCAAACTCTTCTCAAGTTCAAGAGTCTAATAGACCACCATACAATAATCATGGGAGACTTCAACACACCTCTCTCACCACTGGACAGATCTACCAAACAAAAGTTAAATAAGGAAACTATAGAACTCAATAACACAATTAACAACCTAGACTTAATTGACATATATAGACTATACCACCCAACATCAAGTAGTTACACTTTTTTCTCAGCAGCACATGGAACCTTCTCAAAAATAGACCATATATTATGTCACAGGGCAACTCTTAAACAATATAAAGGGGTAGAGATAATACCATGCATCTTATCTGATCATAATGGAATGAAACTGAAAATCAATGATAAAAGAAGGAAGGAAAAATCAAGCATCACTTGGAGAATGAACAATAGGTTGCTGAATGATCAATGGGTTTTAGAAGACATCAAGGAGGAAATTAAAAACTTCCTAGAGTTAAATGAAAACACAGACACAACATATCGGAATCTATGGGACACATTGAAAGCAGTTCTAAGAGGAAAACTCATTGCTTGGAGTTCATTCCTCAAAAAAAGAAAAAACCAACAAATAAATGATCTCATACTTCATCTCAAATTCCTAGAAAAAGAAGAGCAAAACAACAGCAAAAGAAGTAGAAGGCAAGAAATAATTAAAATCAGAGCTGAAATTAATGAAATCGAAACAAAAGAAACAATTGAAAAAATTGACAAAACTAAAAGTTGGTTCTTTGAAAAAATAAATAAAATTGACAGACCCTTAGCCATGCTAACGAAGAGAAGAAGAGAGAGAACCCAAATTACTAGCATACGAGATGAAAAAGGCAATATCACAACAGACACTTCAGAAATACAGAAGATAATCAGAAATTATTTTGAATCCTTATACTCCAATAAAATAGAAGATAGTGAAGGCATAGATAAATTCCTTAAGTCTTATGATCTGCCCAGATTGAGTCAGGAGGATATAGACCACCTAAACAGACCAATAACAATAGAGGAAATAGAAGAAACCATCAAAAGATTACCAACTAAGAAAAGCCCAGGACCGGATGGGTATACAGCAGAGTTTTACAAAACCTTTAAAGAGGAACTAACACCAATACTTTTCAAGCTATTTCAGGAAATAGAAAAAGAGGGAGAACTTCCAAATTCATTCTACGAGGCCAACATCACCCTGATACCGAAACCAGACAAAGACACTTCAAAGAAAGAAAACTACAGACCAATATCTCTAATGAACCTTGACGCAAAAATCCTCAATAAAATTCTGGCGAATCGGATTCAAATACATATCAAAAAAATTATACACCATGATCAAGTAGGATTCATCCCTGGGATGCAAGGCTGGTTCAATATCCGGAAATCAATAAATGTTATTCACCACATCAATAGACTTAAAAATAAGAACCATATGATCATCTCGATAGATGCAGAAAAAGCATTCGACAAAGTACAGCATCCCTTTATGTTCAAAACTCTAGAAAAATTAGGGATAACTGGATCATACCTCAACATTGTAAAAGCAATCTATGATAAGCCACAGGCCAGCATCATTCTGAATGGAGAAAAATTGAAGGCATTCCCTCTAAGATCTGGTACAAGACAGGGATGCCCTCTCTCACCACTTCTGTTCAACATAGTCCTCGAAACACTGGCCAGAGCAATTAGACAGACGAAAGAAATTAAAGGCATAAAAATAGGAAAAGAAGAACTTAAATTATCACTATTTGCAGATGATATGATTCTATACCTAGCAGTCCCAAAAGGGTCTACAAAGAAGCTATTAGAGCTAATAAATGAATTCAGCAAAGTGGCAGGATATAAGATCAACACGCATAAATCAAAGGCATTCCTGTATATCAGCGACAAACCCTCTGAAATGGAAATGAGGACAACTACTCCATTCACAATATCCCCCCAAAAAATAAAATACTTGGGAATCAACCTAACAAAAGAGGTGAAAGATTTATACAATGAAAATTACAGAACCCTAAAGAAAGATATAGAAGAAGACCTTAGAAGATGGAAAAATATACCCTGCTCATGGATAGGCAGAACTAACATCATCAAAATGGCGATATTACCAAAAGTTCTCTATAAGTTCAATGCAATGCCAATCAAAATCCCAACAGCATTTCTTGTAGAAATAGATAAAAGAATCATGAAATTCATATGGAATAATAAAAGACCCAGAATAGCAAAAACAATACTAAGCAGGAAGTGTGAATCAGGCGGTATAGCGATACCAGACTTCAAACTATACTACAGAGCAATAGTAACTAAAACAGCATGGTACTGGTACCAAAACAGGCGGGTGGACCAATGGTACAGAATAGAGGACACAGTAACCAATCCACAAAACTACAACTATCTTATATTTGATAAAGGGGCTAAAAGCATGCAATGGAGGAAGGATAGCATCTTTAACAAATGGTGCTGGGAAAACTGGAAATCCATTTGCATCAAAATGAATCTGAATCCCTATCTCTCGCCATGCAAAAGTTAACTCAAAATGGATCAAGGAGCTTGATATTAAATCAGAGACACGGCATCTGATAGAAGAAAAAGTTGGTTATGATCTACATACTGTGGGATCAGGCTCCAAATTCCTCAATAGGACACCCATAGCGCAAGAGTTAACAACTAGAATCAACAAATGGGACTTACTCAAACTAAAAAGTTTTTTCTCAGCAAAAGAAACAATAAGAGAGATAAACAGGGAGCCTACATCCTGGGAACAAATCTTTACTCCACACACTTCAGATAGAGCCCTAATAACCAGAATATATAAAGAACTCAAAAAATTAGACAATAAGATAACAAATAACCCAATCAATAAATGGGCCAAGGACCTGAACAGACACTTCTCAGAGGAGGACATACAATCAATCAATAAGTACATGAAAAAATGCTCACCATCGCTAGCAGTCAGAGAAATGCAAATCAAAACTACCCTAAGATACCATCTCACTCCAGTAAGATTGGCAGCCATTAGGAAGTCAAACAACAATAAGTGCTGGAGAGGATGCGGGGAAAAGGGCACTCTTGTTCATTGCTGGTGGGACTGCAAACTGGTGCAGCCAATTTGGAAAGCAGTATGGAGATTTCTTGGAAAGCTGGGAATGGAACCACCATTTGACCCAGCTATCCCCCTTCTCGGTCTATTCCCTAAAGACCTAAGAAGAGCATGCTACAGGGACACTGCTACATCGATGTTCATAGCAGCACAATTCACAATAGCAAGATTGTGGAATCAGCCTAGATGCCCTTCAATAAATGAATGGATAAAAAAAAATGTGGCATTTATACACAATGGAGTATTACTCTGCACTAAAAAATGACAAAATCATAGAATTTGGAGGGAAATGGATGGCATTAGAGCAGATTATGCTAAGTGAAGCTAGTCAATCTTTAAAAAACAAATACCAAATGACTCCTTTGATATAAGGGGAGGAAACAAGGACAGGGTAGGGACAAAGAGCTTGAGAAGAAGATTTACATTAACAGGGTTGAGAGGTGGGAGGGAAAGGAAGTGAGAAGGGAAATCACATGGAAATGGAAGGCGATCCTCAGGGTTATACAAAATGACATATAAGAGGAAAGGAGGGGTAAGACAAGACAATACAAATGGAAGAAATGATTTACGGTAGAAGGGGTAGAGATAGAAAAGAGGAGGGGAGGGGAGGGGAGGGGGATAGTAGAGAATAAGACAGACAGCAGAATACATCAGACACTAGAAAGGCATTATGTCAATAAATGGAAGGGTAACTGATGTGATACAGCAATCTGTATACGGGGTAAAATTGGGAGTTCATAACACACTTGAATCAAACTGTGAAATACGATGTATTAAGAACTATGTAATGTTTTGAACGAACAACAATAAAAAAAATGGAAAGATCCTAAATAAATAATATAATTACATTTCAAGGTCCTAGAAAAGAACAACCCAATTCCAAAATTAGTAGAAGACAGGAAATAATTATGATCAAAGCTAAAATTAATGAAATTTAGAAGAAAAAAAATACAAAGGATCGATATAACAAAGATTTGGTTCTTTGGAAAGATAAAAACAAGATTGATAACCACATAGTCAAACTAACCAAAAGAGAGAAAAGACCCAAATTAACAAAATTAGACATGAAAAGGAATATATCACCACCAATACTTCTGAAATCCAAGGTGGAAACTGAAAGAACTAACAAGGCTTGTCTTTGTTGGAGAAAATGGCCATTTATTGAGGAACAGCTCTGTATATTTATAGAGCCAGGGGTGGTTTGACAGTTATGACAGTTTAATGGTTGAAGGGTTTGACAGTTGGCATGGGGTGCTTTCTGATTGGTGGGTAAGGATCATATGAGTCAGCAGAACTAGTCTGATTGGTGGGTAAGGACCATATGAACCAGCAAGGATAGTCTGATTGGTGGGTAAGGATCATGTGAGCCAGCAGGGCTAGTCTGATTGGTGGGTAAGGATCATGTGAGCCAGCAGGGCTCACCATTAGACAGCTCTTCTGGGGAGGATGGGGAAGGTAGTCTTTGGAACCGGGGTGACTCCCAACATTCCCCGCTCTTTGTTATTAAATGAGAGTGGTGACTCATTCTGGTTGCTTCCTGTTGAGATGGGTCATCGTGGGAGAATAGGAGGGAAGTAGGGACCCCCTCCACAGGAGGGCAGAGAGGACTAGTGTAACTTCAGGAACCAGATCAAGGAAGGTTCTTTGCCAACACACATCCATGATGATGTCAGTCCATTCAGCATAGGTCTCAACAGAGGTATCATCAGTAGCCAATAGTTGGTAATTTCTGAGGAGAAGCTGGTTAAAAGCTTTATTAGAAATTTTTTACCCACCTGAGTCTGAATGAACTTTATGATAAAGGGAAGTAACAGGCACAGGAAGTTTTTATAGTCCAAATCTAATGGGGTCTCTGGGTCTGCAAGCTGCCTTGTTGGCACAAGGGGGGTTAAGTGTTCAGCCTTGAGTGGGGGCTTGGGCATTTGGGCTTGAAGCAAACAAGAACCAGACAGAGGGTTTGAGAAGCCAGGTCATCCAGCAGCTAACTTTGTTTGGCATGCTCTGCAGACCAGCCTGTCTCGCACCTAACATCCTCAATTCCACTCTTTATTCCTAGTCCAATCTAGCTCCCTCCCCTCTCTATTAAGGCTGCTCTTCAAACTCTCTTCTACCTGGGTGTCTCAGAAACCAGCTTGCATCTCTCTTTACCTTTCTCGAAATATCCCAGCTTTCCAAACCAGCTTGCTTCTCTCACTTATCACTGTTCCCAGCTTTCCCTAGTCACACTAAGAAAGCACAGGCTTTGTAATAAAGAAGGCAGCTTCTCCCACGGAAGATGGCCAAGGGAGGACGGTGGCTCATTGTTACCAGATTTCCCTTTGAAAGCAGTCAGATCTCTCCAGGTTTTATGTGAAACACCTCAACCTTAAATACTGATACTTGAAATTCTTACAAAACTGGGAGGGCCAACAAAACACACATGTTCCTCCTTAGGCCCAGAAGACAACTGGTAAAGTGCTCTCTTATGATAGAGGTAGTTCACACTTATTCAGGGGTCACCATGCTCCAGACACCTAAGTGGTTTGTCAGAAGGACAACACACAACGGTTCCACTACCAGCCAGATCCAAGCAAGTAGGGGGTCTGTAAGGAGGAGAAGGGGGTCTGGCTGGAGGGGGCCCTTAGGGTCACTTTCTTTGAATCTCCAGGTATAAGGCAAAGAGAGGACCCTAGAGGGGCCAGAAATGAGGGGGAGCATTAGGAGAACCCATTTATGGAACAGCCTCAGGTATTGGGCTAAGAACGGAGACATGAGAGAGGTGGAGCTTGAGGGGATCTTGTAGGGAGGGATGACAAGAGTACTTAATGACAGTACTCTGATCATTGGCTCTTCTGATGAAGATGTAGGAGCGCCAGGCTTAAGCCTGGAAATATGCATCCATGGGTTAAGTTGGTTATTAGGTAGTTTGAGTTTGGCCGCTGAGGGTGTGCACATAATTACTTGAACAGGGCCCTTCCATTTTGGTTTTAAAGAGGCCTTTTCCCCTGGTGGGTAATAGTAAACAAGTTGACCAGATGTTAAGGAGGTAGGGTTTTGAAAGGGACTGTGGTCAGGAAGGAGCCAGTCTTGATAGCGCCAGAGTTCAGAGCATAGATGGAAGAGGAGGGGCAGGGCATAGGTTTCAGAGATGGATAGAGGTTCTGTAGGCAATCCAGGAGGAACAAGAGGATGGCCATAAATGACTTCGAAAGGTGAGAGATTAGAAGGCTTCTTTGGTAAGGCCCTAATGCGCAATAAAACCAAGGGGAGCACCTTTACCCAGTCCAGGCTTAATTCCATGGTGAGCTTGGTGAGGGTCTCTTTAAGGGACTGATTGGTCCTTTCAACCTTTCCAGAAGCCTGGGGGCAGGCGGTAAGGGCAATGGAAATGCCAAGGGAGTGAGCACGTGTGAGCCAGTCCCTGAGTTATCTGTGAGGTGAATTCTGGGCCATTGTAAGCAACAAATCAATTACCCTAGAGGCCCGCTTGTTAGAAGTGGGAAAGGCATTTTATGTTTTTTACTTGGGGCATGTTAGTGAAATCAATCTGCCAGTCTGCAGCTGGGTATGACCTTGGGCCTGATGAGAAGGGAAAGGTTTAGGTTTTAATGGAGTATTGGTATTGGTTCTCTGGCAGATCTGACAAGCGGAAGTGATCTGTTGTAGGAGGGTCTTATTGCATGGGGAAAGGGTGAAAAAGGAGTGAAGGCAAGCAGTGAAGAAACTTGAAGAGTTTTGGGGAATCTTTGGGTCGATCCGCAGTGGTAATGAAGAGTAGCAGAGAGGAGGTAAAGCTCTGTAGAGTATTTGATTGAGCCACTTGATTGGCCTTGGAATTCCCCATAGTAGTAAGGGAGGAGTCAGTTTGGTGGGCCTTGCAATGGATTATTTCCAGTTGGGAAGGCAGCCTGGAGGCTCATAGTAGGCCAGAAATAAGTAATGACTGCCGTCCCTCTAGTGGTCAATAGCCCCCTTTGTTTCCAAATGGCTGCATGGATCAGGATATGGAAGATGTATTATATAGGGAGAGGGATTTTTCCTCCACTAGTTCACATGCCCTTGTGGCAGCTATGAGTTCAGCTTGTTGGTTGGTGGTATTGGGTGGGAGAGGTTTTGCCTCTATGATGGATGAGAGGGAAACGACAGCATACCCCGCCACTTTAACCCCTTCAAGTATAAGAGGGCAAGAGTCCCTCAGAAATGGTGGTAGGGCAGGGTAAAATCATCTCTAATACCTCCAGGCATTTGTGAATGGGATCTTGTGAGGGAGAAGATGGGAGGAGAGAGGCAGGGTTTAATGGAGAGCAGGGCTGAAAAGATATGGAGGGATTTTCAAGGAGAGACAAGGAGGGATAGAACCCTGGAAGGAGGAAGTGACTGTAGCCCCTTATAAGTAAGGAAATCCTTTAGATGGTGAGGAGATGAGATGGTTAGCGGGGAGCCAAAGGTAAGCTTGCATGCTTCTTTCTGGAGGTCATGGGATGCTGCTAGGGCTCTGAGGCATGGGGGCCAGCCCCTGAAGGTGGGGTTGGATAGGTAGGCCACTGGTGCAAATGTGGGACCATCCTGACCCAGAACATCCAGACTTTGTCCCTGTTTTTACATAGAAGGTGAAGGGTCAGGAGAGGTCAGGGAGATGCAGGGTGGGTACCCGGAGGAGGGCCTTTTTAAGATTTGTAAAGAGCTTCCCTGCTGCTGAGAGTAGGGGTTCATCTTGGGGGCCCTTGGCCAGATTATATAGTGGCCTGGCGAGGAGGGAGAAATTCCAGGCCCTGAAGTACCAAACCCAAGAAGGATAAGCTGTTTTCTGTCTACTGTAATGGCCTTTTTCCCTTGAGAGATAGAGAACCCTAGATATGTGACCTCTTTACATGCTATTTGGGCCTTTTGTGGAGAAGCCCAATATCCCTTTAAGGCCAAGGAATTAAGTAGGAGAACTGTGCCATCTGTTGAGCACCCTTTGACGGGCTAGAAGAATTTGTAGAGGTTTGCAAGAGGTGCAGAGAGCAGGATTGGATCGGAGCAAGAAGAAAGCCTGGAAGAGATCCCTTAGCAGGAGGGATCCAGGGACCTGCTTTGGTTATCTAAGGGATAAGTGGGCCAGGCCTGGATGCTATATTTGATCCAAGAGACATTATAGGGAGAGTCGACCAGCAGAGAGGACACATTACCCATGTAAGGAGGAGGGAAGAGGACTCAAATGTGGTAAGAGAGAAGGAGGAAAATGATTTATTGGCAAAAGGGGTGTCCCCGCTAGAACCAAAAAATCAGGAGTGCCTAAGTGGCAGGTTCGAGCTGCAGAGATTGGTCATCACCGAATCCTGAATCCTGACAGTCGAAGCTCTCGTCCTGGACGGAGCCTGAGCCATGGGAGACCTTGGCCAAGGTTTTTCGGGATCCCTCCTGGAGAGGCTGGATACTCCCAGGGCCGGAAAGAGGGGAGGGGCAGGGCAAGAGAGAGGAAGGGGAGGGTAAGCGTCTCTCTCTAGCGGCTGAGTCTTAAAGGTGAGAGGACTAGGACTTTCGAATCTGACCAAGGAAGGAGTCCCTGAGGGCCACCGTAGCCTTAAAGGCTGTGGTGGGGTGTTTTCCTCCCTGCAGGTGGGCAAAGATATTTGCCAGACGATAATCAACATATTGCAAGAGGGTGGATTCGGGGCAGTGGGGGTGAAAAGATTGGAGATTGAAGGCCAAGGTTTGTCCAAAGAGGTGTGGACTATCTCAAGATCCCTGAGGAAGGACAGTCCAGGTTAAAGGCAAAAAGATATCCTTTAAATCTATGACCGAGAAGTGGGTGGCAGTGTGGGGGATCTGAGACAGCAGGGTGTATGGGTTGGGAACCAAAGGATGTATGGGCCTAATGGAGGTGTTGATGGGTTGTAGGTCCTGAACTAGGTGATAGGACTCATTGGGCTTTTTTACCGCTAGTATGGGAGTAAGGGGAATGAGCAGAAAGGAGATACCCCTTGCTAAGAAGGTCCTGAATAATAGGTTGTAGGCTCAGAAGAGCTTTTGTGGACAAGGAGTATTGAGCCTGATTGGGGAAGGTGTTAGGATCTTTGAGATGAATGTTAACTGGTGGGCAGGAAACAGTGGAGGGGGTGTGGGTATCCCATACAATTGGGTCAACCAGGTTCGTAGGTAAGGGGTCCTTTTTAGTATGGTGTTTCATGTCAGCCTCACAAGTAGAGCAGAATGGCCAGTCTTCTGCCAAAAGGGCCAGAAAAGATGAACAGGCCGATTCTGGGGCCTGACTGATGCCAGGAGCCCAGATGTTGATTGTCATATTGAATTTAGAAAGAATATCTCGGGGGAGCAAAGGAACTGGACATTGGGGCATAACTAGGAATGTCTGAAAGAATGGGAAGTTGTCTATGGAACAGAGTAATAGGGAAGTCTTTCTTGGATAGATGGTCTTTTCTCCTACCCCAACAATAGGAGAGGTGGATGGCACTGTTTGCCTTCAGAATTCTGTCAGGACTGAGAAGGTAGCCCCAGTGTCAAGGAGAAAATCAACCTTGCGCCTATCCACCTGAATCTGCACCCTGGGTTCCTGTCTCATTATGGCCAGGGACAAAGACCCAAGGCTCCATCAATTGATTACCATGCCCAGAAGGTCAGAAAGTCATAGGCCTCCTACAGGATCTAGGACAGTCAGAGCCCCAATGACCTTGTTGTTGACATTTAGGCATAGGGTACGCAGAGTGCGTGGTGCAGGGAATGCCCTGGCCCAATGTCCCTCCTTGCCACACTTGAAGCAGGCACCCAGGGGGGTTTTGACCTGCGGTCATGGGTGGCAACCCAAGGAAGCATCCTGCAGAGCCTGGGCGAGCATAAAAACCTTAATGGCTACTGCCAAGATCTCAGTCTGGGGGGGTGGCAGGGCCTTGTTTGAGCTTTTTTAGTTTGGCCCAGATGTCAGGGTAGCTCTGCGAGAGGAAATATGTCATAAGGACATGATGGCCATCCGGGGTTTCGGGATCTAGATTACTGCTGAAGGGCTTTCATAAGCCGATCCAGAAATTCTGATGGGATCTCTTGTAATTTTTGGAAATTGATGGCCTTATGTGCTGCTTTTTTGAGCCCAGCAATAATACATGTGGAGAATTGGTCCCTACTCTGTATGCCAGCTTGTGTATAATCCCAGTTGGGAGTTTGGTCTGGGACAGCATGTGGCCCCAGAGGGTGATTGGGATTACCTCAGTGAGTTTTATCTGCATGGGCTCTGGCAAGTTCCCAGACTCTGGTACATTCCTCAAGAAGGAGAGTGTTTGGGGCTGGGGATGTGGCTCAAGCGGTAGCGCACTTGCCTGGCATGCGTGCGGCCCAGGTTCAATCCTCAGCACCACATACAAACAAAGATGTTGTGTCCACCGATAACTAAAAAAAATAAGGTAGCAGAATACAACAGTTACTAATAGGGCATTATGTAAAATTGTGGATGTGTAACCTATGTGATTCTGCAATCTGTATTTGGGGTAAAAATGGGAGTTCATAACCCACTTGAATCTAATGTATGAAATATGATATGTCAAAAGCTTTGTAATGTTTTGAACAACCAATAAAAAGAAGGAAAAAAAAAACAAAAAATAAAATAAATAAATAAATATTAAAAAATTCTCTCTCTCTCTTTCTCTCTCTCTCAAAAAAAAAAAAAGGGAGAGTGTTAGCCAATAACATATAAGTGAGGCTATAAGCCTGGAGGACCCATTTAAACTCTCAGGACCTAGTTTGGGGGGGACCAAAGGTGTTGGCTGAGTCAGAGGGAGCACCTGAGGGGCTAGACGGAGCTGATGGGGGAGGTGGGTAGAGAGGGGATTCATCTTCCGGATAGGTCGGGGTGAGAACAAAGAAGAGAAAAAGCCTCAACATAGGGGATCTCCTTCCACTTTTTTGAGCACTCGCAGAAGTTAAACAGATCTCTGAGAATTGCAGGATCTAAGAGACCCAAATAGCTAAAGCAATCCTTAGCAAGAAGAGTGAAGCAGGTGACATCACTGTACCTGAAAGAACTAACAAGGATCCTCGTCATCAGAGAAAATGCCCGTTTATTGAGGAACAGCTCTGCATATTTATAGAGCCAGGGGTGATTTGACAGTTATGACAGTTTAATAGTTGAAGGGTTTGACAGTTGGCACGGGGTTCTTTCTGATTGGTGGGTAAGGATCATGTGAGTCAGCAGGGCTAGTCTGATTGGTAGGTAAGGATCATGGAGCCAGAAGAGCTCACCATTAGATGGCTCTTCTGGGGGGGATGGGGAACTTAGTCTTTGGAGCCGGGGCAACTCCCAATAGAAACTGTTTTTAAATTTATACTTCAAAAAGCAGAAACATCTAGAATATACTGATAGACAGTATATTCTTATAGAATATAAGACAAACACAGGACCTACCCTAATTGAACTATGAGTATACAGAAAATCTAAAAAGACCAGTTTCAAGCAATGAAGGATTGAAACAGCAATTAAAAGCCTTCCAACAAAGAAAAGTCCAGGATCAGAAGGATTCTCAGCTGAGTTCTACCAAACTTTTAAAAAATAATTAATGCCAATCTTTCTTAAATTATTTAATAAAATAGAGAAGGAGCATTCCCAAATTCATTTTATGAAGCTAGTATCACTCTGATACATGAACCAGACAAAGACACATCAAGGAAAAAGACCAATATCCCTGATGAATGTAGGTGCAAAAATCCTTAATAAAATATTATCAAACTACACTCAAAACACATTAAAAAGATGGTATACCATGATCAAGTGGTTTTCATCCCATGGATGAAAGGTTGATTCAACATATGCAAATCAATAAATGTAATTTAAAAAATAAATAAATAAATGTAATTTACCACATAGATAGAAATAAGGATAAGAATCTTTTGATGGCCCCTTAGTAGACTGGATACATCTGAGAAAACAATCAGTGAACTTGAGGACCTATCAGCAGACACTTTCCAAATTATCAGAAAAATCCTTTGAAAAACTTCAGCACCTATGCATGATAAAAATGCTGGAGAAGGGCCGGGGATATAGCTCAGTTGATAAAGTGCTTCCCTTGCATGCACAAGGCCCTGTGTTTAATTCCCAGCTATCTATATCTATATCTATATCTATCTATCTATCTATCTATCTATATATATATATATATATATATATATATATTTATGATGGAGAAACTAGGTATAGCAGAAACTTAAGTCAACATTACAAAGCTGTATACCAAAAAACCCTAGAGCCAACTTCATACTGAATTAGGGAGAAAACCTGAAAGCATTTCCTTTTTCAAAATCAGGAACTAGACAAAGATGTCTACTCTTACCACTCGTGAAACTAGCCAGAGTTAATTAGACAAGAGAAGAAAATTAAAAGAACATAAACAGGAAAAGAGTTAAACTAGTCTGTTTGTTAATGACATGATCCTATATCTAGATCCAAAACCACCACAAGAAGACTTTAAGCACTGATAAAAGATTTCAGTAAAGTAACAGAATATAGGATCAACATACAATGATCAATAGCTTTTCTATATACCAATAATGAACCTGCTGACAAAGAAATCAGGAAAACTTCATTGTAATCTCAAAGAAAAAAATATTTGGGAGTCACTAACTAAAGGAGTAAATGAAAACTATAGAACACTTCAAGGAAGAAAATGAAGAGGACTTTAAAAGATAAAAAGACCTCCCATGTTCTTGAATAGGCAGAATCAATACTGTCAAAATGATCATTTTATCAAAAGTATTGCACATATTCAATTAAAATACCAATGACATTCTATACAAAACTAAAACAGTCCTAAAATTTATTTAGAACAACAAAAAAAAATCAGAATAGCCAAAGCAATATTGAGCAAGAAGATCAATGCTGAAAGCATCACAATATAGGACCCCAAATTGTACTACAGAGCTATAGTAGAGAAACCAGCATGATCCTGGCATATAAACAAACAAACAAACAAAAAATAAATAAATAACATATAAACCAATGGAATAGAAGATAGAGAGAAAAACACACATAGTTAACAGTAATCTGATACTCAACAAAAATGTCAAAAATATGTTGAAGAAAAGATAGCCTTTTAAATAAATGAAGCAGGAAAACTGGATGTCCATATGCAGAAGAATGAAAAGAGAGCCTTATCTTTCATCTTGTGCAAAAGTCAACTTCAAATCCATCAAAGACCTAGGAATTAGACAAGAAACTTTGTAACTTCTAGAAAAAAACACAGAGCTGATACTCCAACATATTGGCTTTCTTAACAAGGCTCCTTAATAGGCACATTAATGTTTATAGAAATGCAATTCACAAGAATCAAGTTATGAAACAAGTCCAGGGTCCCATCAACAAATGAATGGAAAAAGAAAATATGATATATATATATACACAATGGAATTTTTTTCTCAGCCATAAAGAAGAATGAAATTATGGTTGCTGGTAAATAGAAGGAACTGGAGAACTTCATGCTAAGTAAAATAAGCCAGACTCAGAAAGTCAAGGATTGAATGTTTTCTCTCATATGCAGAAGCTAGAACAAAATAAGAGAACAAAAGGTGGTGTGGGGGTAACCCCATGAAAATAGAAGGGATATCAGTGGTGTAGAGGAAGGGAATTGAGGGAAAAGGAGGAGGGATGAAAAAAGGGAGGAATTGAGGAATGAAACTGACCAAATTATGCTATGTACACATATGAATATACCATGGTGAATTCTGCCTCTATGTATCTTTATAAAGCACCACTTTAAAAAGAATAAATATCCCACGATTTGGGAGGCTGATGCAGAAAGTTCACAAGTTTGAGGCCACCCTTGGCGACTTAATGAAGCCCTAAACAACTTAGCAAGATCCTGTTGAGGATGTAGCTCAATGGTAAAGTGCTTCTGGGTTCAATCTTCAGTACAAAATAAAAAAAGGCAAGGAATACATAGAAAGAAGAATAGCAGATTAGAGGTAGGGGTTCAGGAGCTGGGAGAAGGGGAGGAAAAGAGGAAGTACTAGGGACTCAAGTGGAACAAATTATATTCCATGCATGTATGATTATGTCAAAATGAATCCCACAATTATATATAACTATAATTTACTAATAAATACATAATAAAGAGAAAAACAACGGTCAAGAGAATGCTAAGTCAACCCAGAAATTGGATAAAATGTTTGTAGAACACCTATCTGGTAAACATCTGTGATTCAAAATACACAACCCTTCAAACTTAACAATCATAAAACAAAAAAACCCAGTTAAAAAAGTGGACAAAAGACACCTGACTGGGGGCTGGGGTTGTTGCCCAGTGGTAGAGTGCTTGCCTAGTGCAGGTGAGGCACTGGGTTTGATTCTCAGCACCACATAAAAATAAAATAAATAAAAATAAAGGCAATGTGTCTATGTACAACTAAACAATATTTTAAAAAAGACATCTGACCAAATAGTTCACCAAAGATATACAGATAACAAGTTAGAATATGAAAAGATGCTCAATATTATATGTCATTAAGAAACTGCAAATTCAAATAGCAAGGAGATACCACTACAAATGCATTAAAATGGACAAAATCTAAAACACTGACAACATCAAAAGCTGATGAGGATATAGTGCAACAAGAAGTTTCATTTACTGATGACAGAAATACAAAATGGTATTGCCAACAGGAAGACAGTTTCTTGCAAAATTAGTCTACTCTTACCATACGATCCCATATTTGAGCTATTTTGTATTTACACAAGTGAGTTATGTGCAAATAAAATGTGTACATAAATATTTATAGCAGTTTTATTTCTAATTTCCCAAGCCTGAAAGCAACTAAGATGTCTTTCAATAGTGGAATGGATAAATGATTTATGGCACATCCAGACAATGGAAAAATTTTAAGCACTAAAAAGAAATGAACTATCAAGCCAGGAGAAGACCTACTAAGTAGGGGAAGGCAATCTGGAATGGCTACATACTATATGACTCCAACTACAAGACATTCTGGAAAAGGAACAATATTTTTGAAGAAGGTAAAAAGATGAATGTTTGCCAGGGGTTAGTGGGGAGGAAGAAATGAATAGATAGAGCACAAAGGATTTTTTAAGTCAAAGAAACTAGTCTGTATGATATTGCAGTGGTGGATACATGTTCTTATATGCTTGTCCAAACCCACAGAATAAACAACAGAAAGAGTGAACTCTAAACCAGGTGCAGAAGCACATGTCTGCAATCTCAGTTACTTGGGAAGCTGAGACAGGAGAACCACAAGTCAAGCCCAATCTTAGCAACTTAGCAAGACTCTTGTTTTAAAAATAAAACAAAAAGGGCTGAGGATATACCTCAGTGGTAGATGCTTGCTTAGCATGTATGAGGCCCTGGTTCCATCCTCCATACAAGGGTGGGAAGAGAAAATGAGTGGAGTCTAATATAAACTATGAACTTTGGGTAGTGATGATGTATCACTGTGGGTTCACTGACTGTAACAAATGGACCCCTCTGGCACTGAATGCTGATACTGAGGGAAGATATGTGTGTGTGTGGGAGAGGGTAAGGGATACATGAGAATTCTATATCTTCCACTCAATTTTGCTGTGAATCTAAAATTTTCCTGAAAAAAAAGAGACTATCTTTAAGAAAAGAGAACATCATTTTGGAATGTTGGAGAGATTTCCGTTTTCTTCTTATATGAAGGGGATTGTCATGGTATCTGGTAGGAGTCAGTGACACAGTGGCACACATCACTTTGAAGATTCTAATACTCTTTGGACCCATGTCAGTTTGGATTCTGCTTTTCCTAAAGACCTGGCATTTATTCATTCATTCAGTGCTGGGAACTCAATTACTACTGAGTCACATATCCAGGCCCTTTGATTTTATTTTTGAAACAGAATCTCACAAAGTTGCTTAGGGCCTCACTAAGTTGCTGAAGCTGGCCTCAAACTTGTGATCCTCCTGCCTCAGTCTCCCCATTTGTGAGATTACAGGCATGCACCACTGTACCAGACAAGACCTAACTTGTAAATTCAACATCCAAGCATCATATTCTTACTATTGAAACTATCTTCAGGTGTGACCTGACCATTTTACTCTCTTTTCCATCTTCATGAACCCAGTAGATCAACTAATCTTTCTGAAACCTTTTCTCCTGGTCTGTGGCTTTCCAACTTCAAAGGAGCAGAGCCCTGAGGTTTTATCATTAAGGAGAGTTTTGTTGGTTGGCTGTTTTGTTTGTTTTTGTTTTCCATGTGTCAAGAGCTCTTATTTCCTAATGTATCTTGTACCCTTCCTATGCCCAAATTTTATGTAATAGGGCCATAATGGGCCACAAGTATTTTTGTAATAGACTATCTGCTCTTGTTGAAAAAGGGCTATTCACACTCAAAGGGTAATAAAAATTTAGTATTCCTAATTGGAAAATAAGAATCATGAAATTATGAAATTAGGAGACACCTTAGAAGTCATTTCACACAGCATGACTATTCCATAAGAAACTAGAAAAGACACACAGGTAGTTAATAGCAAAGCTAAGACCAGATACCTCTCACTGTCCATTCTAATCCAGTATTATTTCTACTATCAGCACAGAATGGACTTCTTGATAAAGTTAATAAAAGACTTCCAACCATAATAAAAAGGCATCTATCTTTATTTTAAAAATGAAATGACTATAGTTTTAAATCAATAATGTTATTTTTTTACTGAGGTTGTGCTTTATCTCCTGATACTCTATCTTATATATAAAAGGAATTTTGCTCTCCCCAAATTACTCACATACGAAAATAAGTTCAAACAAAAAATTTCAAATGCCATCAGGTGTCAAACCAGAGGACTCACACATAAATAAGATTTTCATTGTCTCTAGGTAATTTATCATTTAATGAGCCCAAGATACCTGTGAACAACCAGCTGAAGTTCCCTATATAATAAGTGTAAAGAGAATGTTTTGGGAACCCAGGCAGAGAGTGGCGCATCCTACCTGGAAAGAGCAGGGGTGGAGGCCCTCACTGAAGAGGCAGCATGTGAGCTGCTTATTGAAGGATGAGGAAGATTTCACTAGAGGGAGGAGGTCAAGGAGGTGGAGAACATTCCAGGCAGAGGACGGAACATGAGCAAAGCAGAGAGGCATGAAAGTGCTGGCTATTTTTGGAGAAGAGAGATTAGACTGAAGAGCTTGGAAGATAGGATAAAGGAAAGGAGAGGGGGAGAAGAAGTTGGAAAGTTAATTTGGAGTAAGATGAAGAAACTTGAATGCCATGTCAAAATTTGAGCACAATATCAATCTAATGGGTACCAACAAAGGTCGTCAGCTGTTTCAAAAGATTCTGGTAGTGGTGCCAGATTAGAGAGAAGTAGGGAAACTGGGTAGGGGGCTTCTGGAAAAGTCTAGCAAGACATTTGAACCAAGGCAAGAGGAGGAGCAGGAATAAAAAGGGCTGAACTCAAAAGATGTTTAACATCTGTTGTTGACACAGGTGACCAGTATAAAGTCTCTACTCGACCATGGAAGTATCTCCTAAGTTGGTCCTGCTGGTTCACCTCCAAGCCTCTGTGAGTTGATTTGCATTTATTACTTGGCTGGCCTGTGATAGCCACCTCAGGAGCTTGTTCTGCTCTGGGCTTCTAAATGTTTGTACTGATTTGAGTAGCAAAAGAACAGCCTCTCCTGAACCCAAGGGACTATTTCTGTAAAGCCCTTGCTAATCTCTCAGAGCAAGATGAAGTTGAGTTGGTGCTTTGGCTGTGCAGATGCTCAGACCAAAGCATTCTCTTTGCCATTTACATAATAACACCAGATGAGCTAAAATTTCCATCAAAGCATGGGCTCTGGAGTACAGAACCTGGGTTCACGTCCTGGCTTTATCATTTACTAGTTGTGTGACCAACCCTCTTGAGCCAGGTTCTTTATCTTTCTCCTCTCTCTGGTCAGGAGAGAGAGAAAAACTGAGATAAAGGGACTAAAAGAGAAGTGAGATCTCAAACCCAAGAGAGAATTAAACCTGGGACAGTTAAGCTGAGAAGCATTATGTAAGGAATGCTGTTATCCTAGAAAGTGACAAATGGCCACAGAAACAAGAACACCAATTTAAAAAATCTGGCTGATGTGAATAGGTAAGATATTTGGTTCATTAAGCCTCACTTTATTTCAGTAAAGATGATGATATTTGTTTTTATTTCTTGTGAATAAATAAATAAATAAAAGAAGTATCTTGATGGGCTTAGGAGTAGCTTTGCCATTTCTGTGCCTTTCCCAGATGAGACACATAGCCAGGAGCAACCTTTGAATGGTAGGGCAGAGTTAGTTCTCTTTTTGAAATAAGAACCAATGACAAATGTCAGACCACTGGTGCATAGAAACAGTGAAAGGCCCTAGTAACTCTGAGAATGTGGCCGGCATTGAATATATTATAGTCCAATTATGTTTCTTTTAAGAGTGGTTTGGATGAGCAGATGGAAGCTGAGCTTCCTCAGCCTGCAAGTTCTTCTATAAAATATTCCTTCTTTTATTCAGCATGTCTTAGAGCAGTGGTTTCCAAAGTTGGGGAGAGGGTGGGCAGCATCTTAGGGAATATGCAAGATAATAAAGCATAAGGGAAAAAAATCAGGACTTTTATTACATTTATTTTTAACCTTTTTAGTGCACAGTTTAGAATGTTTCATAATGTACATAAAACTACAGAAATATCCTTATAATTTATAAGTACATATATAAATATATACATGCAAACATGTGTGTGTATTGCCCAAAAATCTTTACCATGAGGACTGTGATCAAATTTACAACCAATGTTGTAGAAGTGCTTTGGAGTTAAATCTGGGTTTACATTTCTTTCTCACCTTTGTGATGTGTACTTCCCAAAGACTTTCTAATTATTAGTTATTCTAGGGGAATGAAGAAGAGGAGGAGTGGATTCTAATCTAACATTGCCACTGACTTGCTGTGGACTCAACTATGTGGCCTTGTGGCATTTACTTGGTTTTCATGAGTTCCACTTATTTCATTACTCACTGATGCAATGAGTGCAAAATGGGGGGAAGGATAATAATGTTTTCTTGACAAAGTTATTGTGAGGAGTAAATAAACATGGTTTTTAGTTTAGGTGCCACTTCTTTCTGATTTTGGATATAAAGGCAATGTTTCAAGGCATGTATGTTTCGATTTCCCTCACTGTGCCCCCTTACTCTCTTGCCTGGTCTCCTTTGTGACCTGTTCCTCAATGCTTTACTCATTTCTGGCTTTCCTAGGGGAGTGAGGCAGGAGCAGTCAGTTGAATCTTAGCATACATTCACTTACTGTAGGATGAATGATCAGCTAGTATCAAGTGAGACCCCTGCTATGTGTTCAAAGCATGCTTAGTATACGCTATTCTTTTATCATTCCAAAATGAATTTGGGGACTTCTTCCCATTTTTTCAGAGGAAGAAACTCAAGAGCAGTGCTGTCCAATAGAACTTTCTGTATGACACACTTTTCTCTGTCTGTGCTGTCCACTGTGCAGGCACTAGCCACATATGGTCATGAAGCACTTGGAATGGGGTGACTGAGACAAGTTTTATCTAATTTTATTCAATTTCAATTTGAATAGCCTCATGTGGCTATTGGCTACTGTGTTGAATAACGTAACCTAGAAATTGCCAGCAGACCACAGGAATCCAGAAATAACTTTAATACAAAATAAACTGGAAATAACACTAAAGAACAAAAGAAGAGTGGCCATCAACAAGTGAGAAGCTTTGAAGGATTCCAGAGAGAAAGCAGAAAGACACAGATTACCAGAAAGAGCTCTGATCACATGCAGCAGAGCACTGTGGTGAGCTTAGAGCTGTTTCTGTGACATTCCAAACTTGAAATTGGAGGACATACGTGGGAGAGGGCTCTGGGCAATCACCAAATGATGCATAAAAAAAAATGGATCCTGGGCTATTAGCCTCCCTCTCTTCCCAGTGTGGCCCAGGCTAAGGCACTGAAAAGCCTGTGACGCTTTTGGGAGAACCAGTGACCTCCAGAGGGACTGAAAGATTCCACTGGAGATGACAATCCACCACAGCAGAACACTTGACAGCATTCTCTATCCACCCCACAATCACTGTGGGAAAGCTCCTGTAACCCACCAAGAGATGAACAGGAATTCTCAAATAAAATGATAATCATACAACTAAGAATCTGAAATATATTTGACAAGCAAGCACCCCAAAAGAGAAACACCAAATTCAATGAAAGAACCAACTCCAAGAAAACATAATTAATATAGCAAACAAGACTTTTCCTGAATTCATATAATTAATATCCTCAAAGAGACTCAAGATAATATATCATTCATAAAACAAGGATCACCTTATGAAAAAAAACTTTGAAATTATAAGTGGAATTATTTAAAAATTAAAAGGTGAATTTGAGTAGAAGAATACAGTTGGATGAAATGCAAATTAGTTCTTTGTAAGATTGATCTAAAGAATTATGTTTTTGATACTGGAGATTGAACCCAAAGTTTCTTCACCACTGAGCTACATTCCAGTTCTTTTTATTTTTTTTATTTTTGAGGCAGTGTCTTGCAAAACTGTTGAGGCTGGCCTTGCACTTGCGATCCCTGTGCCTCAGCCTCCCAAGTTACTGGGATTACAGGCATGTACCACAGCACCCAGTAGAAATTCTTGAATACACATAAAAGGAAAAAGAAATTCTAACTTTTAATAGGAATTAAATACAGGAATGACTGAAAGAATTAACCAAAAAGGTTTTCCAAACTCAAAAAAATACAAGTTTTCAAGTTGAAATGACCCACTAAATTTTAAGCAAAATAAATCTCAAAGACCCTGAGAAAAATTTCATGAAATTTAAGAAAAAAACCCTAAGACAGAAGATTGTAAAATGGAATAGGAACATGAACAAGACTGGAACTAGAACCATTATCTACATTACTAGAAGAAATAAAAACAGTTCTTCCAGGTTCTTAACCAAAATTATTTTGAATCTACACTCCTCAATTTGTGTATGTGTGTGTGTGTGTGTGTGTGTGTGTGTGATATTCTTAATTTTTCTTTTTGCTATCACTGGTGCATTATAGTTGCACATAATAGTTGGGTTCATTTTGACCAAATCATTCATGCATGTAATTTAATTTACTCCATTTCAGTCCCAGGTGCCCTCCCTCTCCCTTTCTCTCCCCTCCTTCCTCCCCTATCCTCCTTTTCCTACTCTACTGTTCTACCTTTCACTCATTTGTTTATTTTAAACTGTGCTTTATACATACACATAAAAGTGGAACTCACTGTTGTACATGTACACAGTGTAATTTTGTCAATTTATTCTGTATTTCCTCCCTTTTCCCTCCCCATCAATCTCCTCTACTCTGCTGGTCTTCCTCTGTCTTTATAATATCTGACCCCCACCCTTACCCCCTTATTTGTTCTAGCTTGCTCATATGAAACAGAACATTTGATTCTTGATTTTCTGATTCTGGCTTATTTCACTTAACAATGTTCTCTGGTTCTATCCATTTACCAGCAAATACCATGATTTCATTCCTTATGAATGAGTAAAACTCCATTGTGTCTGTATACCACATTTTCTTAATTCATTCAACTACTGATGGGCACCTAGGATGGTTCCATATCCTGGCTATTGTGAATTGCACTGCTATAAATATTAACGTGGCTGTATCAATATAGTATGCTGATTTGAGTTCTTTGGATAAATATCAAGGACAACTTCTAAATTTAACCATACTAGCATTCAAATGGAAGACAAAATTAAAACCGAATTGAGTCTCCTTCAAATTCACGTTAGGTCAGAACCCCAAGTACCTCAAAATATGATACTGTATTTGGAGAAATGGCTTTCAAAGAAGTAATTAAGATTAAATGAAATCATGTGGGTGGGTCCTGAACCTGTATGAATGGTGTCTTCATAAGAAGAGATTAGGAGCTAGTTGCAGTGACCCATACCTGCAATCCCAGCTGTTCAAGAGGCTGAGGCAGGGGATTGAAAATTTGAGGCCAGCCTCAGCAGTTTAGCAAGAACCTAAATTTTATTCTATTTCAAAATAAAAGGGTGACTCAGTGGTGGAGTGTTCCTGGGTCATTCCCCAGTGATAGAGACAGATTGATTAGGACATAGACACATAGAGTGAAGACCACATAAAGACACAAGGAGAATATCTATAAGCCAAGCAGAAGAAAATAACACCAATAGCCCCTTGATCTTAGACTTTTAGCCTTCAGAATTGTGACAAAATAAATCTTTATTTAAAAATGCTTTAAATTTTTGGTACCAGGGAAAAAATTCTGGGCCTCACACATGCTAGGCAAGTGCTCTACTACTGAGCTGCATGACTAGCCCTTTTTATTTTGAGACTTGGTCTCGGTTTGTCTCAAACTTGCAAACCTCTTGCTTGGTTTCCCAAAGAGCTGAGATTACAGAGATGTACCACCCTGTCTAGAATAAATTTCTGTATTTAAGCCACCCAGTCTGTGATATTAGTTTCAGCAACTTTAGAAAACCAATACTAAGACCTTTTTAATTATGAGAGACGTTAGTAAGTTTCTAACAGACTCAACGAGTTCATCAATAATGCATTCTATCATACATAGAGAATTTAAAATGTAAGATACAAAAAATATACAAGAAGCACTTGAATGAAGAAAATAGTAAAATTTATTATATTTAAATAGCTACTAATGTATGATGACCACAGCTAATTACAATCTGAAACTGAAACCCAGATGATCTACACTTCTTGCTGTGGGCAGGGATATAAAGGCAAGTCAGGGTGTGGGAAGGGGACATGGCAATGATGGTGCCAACTACGGGCTCCTCTGTCTTTTAACTTTTTAAACATCGATGTTTATTTACCTATGGATAAAATGTTGATAACATAAACATACACATGCACAATTTTGAAAGCCACTATTCGAGAAGACTTTTGAAGTCCTTTTTAGCCTTAACTTTACAAGGCAATTATCATTGCCTCATTTTTAAGATGGACACATGCTGTTCTATGAGAACACTGACCAAGGATGGCTCATGTGAAGAGTGCCATGGATGCTATCTTTGTGAAATCACAACCCTCCTGACAGTGAAATCTCCCATCCCTCAACCAATTGCTTTGTGGAGAGGTAACTGAAGAGCTAAGATGATTAAAGGGCTACATTTCAGAAACCTCCTGTTTGAGTCCAGCTATACCCAACCTTGACATCCAAGTCAACATGAGTAAAAAGTGATAAGGAACAAATGACCTGAATTCCAATCTAGACCCTGCCATGCTCTGGGTTAGGTGCCTCAGTTTCCCCATCCATAACATAAAAAATTGGTCTTTAAGTCTCTGATCTTCTTGCCAGCTGTTAAATTCTATGATTCATGTGGATCCATGATGCTTGGCCAAAACCAAACTGTGTATTCCAGACAAAGAGAAATTCAACCTCCAAGGAAAATGTGGGTCTATCTCTAACTTGTCATAAATGCAATGTTTTGATGATAAAAATGATGAACTGCTGGATCAAATTCTTAAACAGAAAAAGATGATGAACAAAGTAGCTCAAAACTTGAGAGAGAACTTTTCTTTGTAAGACACAGTGACAGGCCTCTGATGATCTGCTGGCTTTCCCCACTATGCTTCCTTGAAGTGATTAGCTCAGTGTCGCTTCAGACCCCCATCACTCTTATTTTTAGCTCTGAGTTCTCCTCACGAGCACAGTGACCTGTATCTCAGAATTCCAGAGGATTCCCAGACATGGCTCATGAGTCATTGCAGGTACTTTGTGTCCATTTCCAGGACATTCAGTGGTGTGGGGCCTGGCGAAATGACTTTAGATATAAATTCTTAGCTCTTTCCATTCTAACCAATTGATCAGAAGATAAACATTCCACAAATTGATCTCTTGGTACCATAGGCAACTGACAATTGAAACAGACCCCAAGTGATATTGTTCTCCAAGAGCCTCCCAGCTGGCGTGAGGGGAACAAAACTCAGGGCTGTGGTCACAGGCTATTTTCAGCCTCTGATAGCAGTTGTGTTACTCATGTCTCATTCATCCTCTCCCCTCGGCCTCCCTCCTACTCTTCCCTCCACAGGCCAAGCTGGTGACAGCCTCCATATATTTAAAGAGGACGAGAGCCCCCCTCACTCAGTTGAACTGACAGAGACCACACGGGCAGGTAAGTGGAGTGAAGCCGGCATTTGATCTGGGGGTGGGCTGGCTGGGTGGCGGTTGGGACTCTGATTGTGTACAGGGACATTCAGATTGTACAGTTGTTAAAAATTCAAGAAGCAAGATTAATATTCGGTTCAGGCACTGAAGAGGTACTTCAGTGATAGAGCATTTGCCTAGCATGCAGAAGGCCCTGGGTTCAATCCTCAGCACTACCACACATGCACTAAAACACAAAGGGTATTTAAGACAAAGGAATGTTTAACACAAAGAAATGAGTAAGGAATTATTTTTTCTAAAACCACTTTCATGGAGGAATTTTTCCTATTGTCTTAGTTGGGGTGGCAGGAAGCAGAAGAAAATAGATCTGCATTCTAGTCCCAAACCCACCACATAACTAGTGGATGAACTCTAAGGAAGTTCCCACTCATGGTCTTGGTCTCCTCTTCTTCAAAGATCCATAGAAATGTGGTGACATTTTTCTAAACTATGAAGTACTCTAGAGTTCCAAGGCAGTTTTAATAGCTGCAGCATCATTGAAGACAGATTTTCCATGCTCAAAGTAGGTTGAATTATGCTACTCAAAAGGTGGGAGTGAATGACTGAGATTTCAGGTTTGTTAGTTTAAAAATAGCTTTTATATCTCAAGGATGTTCAGCTTACTTTTAATCATTTAAAATTAATCAAAACTGATCCCAAAAAAGAAACTGCCAAGTTGAAAATCCATTAAAAGCTCTTATTTAATCAGATGATAATTCCCAGCTAGGGGCAAGGGGTGATTCCCAGTGTTTCCTCTAGGTTTTGTCAAGAATTTCTTTTTAATATGTGAGTGACAGGCATAGCTGTGATTGAGAAGTGGTTTTAACTAATGGCCTGAGTGGAAATGCTGCCAAAAGATCAAAGCTGCTGCTTCTAATTTCTGCTCCTTCCCTGAGCCAGGGCAATGACTCCTCCAAGAAGGAGGAATTTGTGACCAGCAAGAAAGCTTTGTCTAAATGCAACTGAAAGCAATTGAATGAGCAGGTTTTGACCACCTCCTGTTTCAAGGTTGGGACAGGTAGAGGCAGCACTAGTCACGGAAGGAAGGCAAGAACAGCAAGGAGGAAGGGAAATGGAGACAGCTGGTACCCTCAGCTTACTTTTTGGATTGGGTATATCCAATGTATGTGAAACTGCTTTATGACCCAGAAAATGTGGGAGATTTTTCTGATGTGGCTTTGGTTCCTTTCTGAACAACCTAGTCATCTGTGGTCTGTGGAAATAAGCCCTGGCTGTTAGGCAGGAGGTACAGCAACCCAGGGTTTGGTGAGTGCTCCCCAGGGCCTGGAAAGACAAATATTCTATAACCCCATGTACAAGCCATCCATCAGAGATGGGGAGGCAGGACACAGAGTGAGAGAAAGGGTGGGGAAGACGGAGAGCTGGTGATCAGCAGCCTTCAACAGGCAATTAACGAAAATCCTCTCAAAAGAGGTAGAAAACAAATTCAGAAATCCTAGAAACTTTGAGAAGGGAAGAGAACAAAAGCACCATCAAAGAGTTAGTTTGAATTCTAACTCTGAATATCATTTAGCTTCTCAGTTTCCATTCTCATGAACAGTAAAATTAAGGTAAGGCCACCTATCTTTCCAGAATTTGTCAGAATTGAACGAGATAAAGTATAGACAGTACTTTGGAACATTTAATTAAATTATACACATACCCAAGGCCTTTTAGAAATGGCCCAGGGCCACGACTGATGGGGTGCGGAAGGTTTCCTGCTTAGCACAAGAGAGAAGATAAAAGTGCAGGGGTCAGAGTGGGTAAGACACTGATTAGGCATCGGAAGATGATTAATTTGTTTACAAGAGGAAGGACACAGGTCTAGGGATATAACACAGGAAGCACAACTAGGCGTGCAGCCTTCTAATTACAAGTTTGCTGCTCAGATATCTGAGAATAGGATTTGTCTGTTAGGCTTCACAATCAGAGGGAGATGTGATGCCTGCAAATGTGAAAAAATGTGCATATGTTTTTCAGGGAAGGAAAGCAGAAAGGGAAACAGCAATATTCTGAAGGGTCAGGAAGGATGGAAGCTATTTCTGAGCCTCCATGAGCAACGTCTTCCTGGGCAAGGGCTAATCGTACTTTGGCGCTTGGTTAATTGCACTAGGAAGTCTCAGAACAAGTATTAACTTATTTAACTATCATGCAAAGTCCTGAAAATGTCATCCTCTCAAGGAAGAAACTAAAGTTCAAAGCATAGTAATGGAACAGGGTCACATGTCCACAAAGCAACAGAGCCAGGATATAAAATAGGATACAATGTTATCTTTAAAAATAAAGCATCAAGGTCAACTTAGAACAAAGAGGGAGTTTCTGACAGTAACAGTGGGTCATGACTTGGAGATAATTTCAGAAAAGGTGTAACATGACCATGTGTTGCCACCTTAGTCTGAGGGTGTGACTACCTTGCCTGCATTTTAATTGAGCAAGAGCCTGTGTTTTGGGTTATTTCCATGCTGGGAAATAATGCAATTCATGCTTCTTAGGCTTTGTGAAAGGGCCAATGCTGGGAGAATTTGTATATGTATCTGGATTCAGCAGCTTAGGAGGAAGCCACTGACCTTGAATGTCCTACTTCAGAGCAGATGAGTGTATTTCCCCTGGGCCACAGAGCCACTGTGTGGGACAGGCACATTGCTTCCCTTCAAATTGCAGATCACCAGCAAGGTGAGCTCAACCAGAGCTGCCAAAGAGGCAGGGGCTGTCTGGGGCAGAGACTCAGGACCTTGTCTGACTTGTAGCCAATGGTATCAGGCAACCTGCTGTACCTGAGGGGACTGCCTCACTTCTGGTCTGGCCACATGTGTGTGACACACTCCGGAGGCTGAGAAACAGTTGGTTCATGATCTGCACCAGAAGGAGAAAAAGCAGAGAGAGATTTGCTTGCTTTATGAAAATAGGTTTGAAAGCTGGAGATCAAATAATAATACCACCATCAACAGTAGAAATAATGAAAGTGACTAAAATGATCAAATACCTGTTGGGTATTAAGAATTTATATATAGCATCTTAGATAATGTTATCTTATTCAACCTGAAAACAGTCTTCTCATACACGCTCTCTCATCCTGCCTTTACGTGCATGAGGACAGGGCTCAAGAATTTGAGTAAGTTGCTAAGGTCCACCATGACACTATGTCATCTTTGTTACCTGAACTAAGAGGGAGTGTTTGAGAGGGGACACCACTAGGAAGGATTTCTACAGGGAAAGGCTTCATTCACTGTTCAGATCCTTAAATCTGTCTCAGAGCTGTCAAGAACCTTTGAAAGGGCCTCACGGCATCACGGCCACTTGGACATCTATTACCTAAAGAGCTGAAAATCAATAGCTAGAAAGACCTCTCCAGTCCCAAAGGAGCCCTTTCCATGTTTGAATAGCACTGACTCTTAGAAAGTCCTTTATTGAGTCAAACTCTCTGCTACTTCTCCCATGAGTGCTGTGTCCCATAGGGAGAGGATGGTCTGTCAGGACTCAATTCCAATCAACTAGAAGTTTGGTTAATGGAGATGCCAGCTCTTTCCCCTCTCCAGTTTGTTGGATACTGAACCAGCCTAACTAGTGTTTGAATAGAAGCTCAGTGTTCAGTTGCAAAATGGGAATAACAAAATTGGCTGTGTGGAGCTGTTTTAAGTACTAAAGATAATATATGTGAAGCAACTTATGAGTAGTAAACAAATAGTAGCTAATGTTAATGTGGGAATACAGCCTTGGAGTCAAGAGATCTGAGCTCCAATCTAGTCTTGAAATACATCCCAGTCATGTGATCTAATTTCCCTAAGACCCCATTTACTTTCTCTGAGAAGTCTATGTTTCAACAGTACGTGGCAGCTCATGAGATGTGCTTAGTGTCTGGCCCAAGGGCTGTGATCCAGACCTGTCAGCTTCAGTAATGTGAGCACATTAGTAATGATATGAGTATCTCCTAAATTCCAGATATGCATTCCTATGATCCAAGATCTTTATCTCAGCCAGTGTAAACAAACAAAACACACTGTGTAGAGTCAATAGGGTGACCAAGAGAGCCAATCCTGAGCTGAAAACATCGTGGCACTGTCATTTGAGATCTCTGCTCAAAATCTTAGTCTAAGGTTCCCTCCAAAATTCTTCAATTAATCCTTAGAAGAAGAAACTGAATCACCAAGTGGCCATTTTATGTACCATTTCCACTTTTGACTTAAGATATCTTTCAGTTCCTAGTTGGAGAAGGGAAGGAAGAAGTTGGATTAGGAAGAATGTGCTCAAGATTGGCTATTCTTTCAAAAATTCAGATGGAGCTGAGTACAGTGGTGCATACCTATGATTCCAGAGACTTGGGAGACTGAGGCAGGAAGATCTGAAGCTCAAAACCAGCCTCAGCAACTTAATGAGGCCCTAAACAATTTAGCAAGACCCTGTCTCAAAATAAAAACTAAAAAGGGATTGGGGAGTGGCTCAGGGGTTAAATACCCCTGAGTTTAAACCCTAGCATAAAATATTTTTTTTCAGATCAATACATGTCAATTTCACATTGTAGCAGAACTCATTAGCCCTTACATTTTATAATACAGTTTACAAAGTGATTTGACAGAACCAAAGCAATTCTCCAAATAATAGTGATGGCAAGGACTATTGTCCTGTCTTTGAACTACTGTTCCAGTTCAGAGAGGTTGAACGGTTTTCCCAGATCATACAGCTTTGAAGCAGCAAGAAGGCACAGAACTCTGGCCTACGCCTGTCCCTCACCCCCACTACTGCACATTTCCAGGCACCCTCTTCCACCTCATTACCGGTTAAGAAGTCTACACAAGGCTGTCTCTCACTGAGCCCTGGCTATCCAAGACTGTACTCCAGCCTGTCCCAAGCTGACACAGGGACCCTGCCTTGTCATCCTCATAAAAATACAACTGCCTCATTTCAGTTCTGACCCATGGCTTGTCTGTGACCAAACAGCTATCTCAGGGTGGGCCCCAAGGGTAGTGCCAGGTGGTGTGATGGAGATTGTGACACAGGTGACAAATGGGGCTGAGTGACGGCAAACCTATATTTGGTATCCCACCTTCAATGACCCTCACCAGTTCCAGGCAACACTGGTAAACAAATGGCCCATCTCTTGGCACCTTGCCAAGATACATTTACATTCCAAGCCTGGCTAGGAGAGTGTTGAGACACAGGAATTCCGAAGCAATGTGGAAGATGAAAAGGTTATGTTTATGAGCCAGGACCTAAATGGACTTTCAAATCATTGGGACTTAATTAGCACATTGGTGCTGTTTGAATAACCTGAAATAAAGTGGGTAATGGTGCCTTGCTGTTTTGGCTTCTCAATACTGATTTTGATTTCATCCTTTTCCATGATCTTCACAACAATCCTGTGCAAGAGATAATATTATCCACATTTTACACTCAAGTTCAAGGTCATAAGGTCATGGTTAGAATCCACATCTTTGGATTTAGGATTCTTTAAAACAGCCTCTGACTTTTGCCCTGTGAACACTGGGAGAAGAAATGTGACATTTTCTGTGTTTAGCCTGCATTGCTACGCTCCCATCTTTAGAAATGGAACCACTAATAGCATCTGTTAATAGAATACTCACAGATTTCTATTTTGGGTTTCCAGTTCTGATGTGTATATGTCAGATATTTATGATCACTTAAAAACAAGCTTGCAAAGACACATTAGCTTGTGAAGAAGGTATTATCTGTAATCTTACCTTCATTTTGAAAAGTATGCCTAGGCAATTACTGAAAAAATTATATATCCCAAAAGGCAAATATGTCTCCCATTAACTTGTAGGACATACCAATGAAATTTCTGAAGATATGGAATGAGAAATTTGACCTAGAATTGTTTTCACTGAAAATTTCTACATCCTTAATTTTATAAGTGTCACTGTCATGTTCCTGGATGACATATATTAACTTTATCCTCTATTTGATTCTGTTCTTTTTAGAACATGTATTATCTTTCTTGAGAGGAGGCATCTGGGAAAATAAATTAGTTAAGAAAATACCTCCAAATGTTTACTTTTTTGTCTTTACTTTTTTGTCACACCTTGGTTATAGGGGGCATGAGATTAGAAATGATGGTGGAATGTGACGGACATTATTATCCAAAGTACATGTATGAAGACACGAATTGGTGTGAATGCACTTTGCATACAACCAGAAATATGAAAAGTTGTGCTCTATATGTGTAATAAGAATTGTAATGCATTCTGCTGTCATATATAAATTAAAAAATTAATTAAAAATGAGGAGATGAGACAATCTTAAAAATCTATTCCAACTCTGAAAGTCTATGGTTAAAATGGAATCTAAAGTAAACTATTTAGGCTCTTTTAAATATATCAAGATTTTTTTCTTTCCCTGAAATTTCCTTCCCCCTTTCTCTATCTGCTGAATTCCTATTCAACCTTCAAACCCCTAATTAAATGTAATCTCCTCTATGATCTCAAAAGACTCTTCTCTGGTCCGGAGTAAAATGGCTCCTGCCTATGTTTGTCACTAGAACATGAGCTTCTCAATGCCAAAGGACACAAATTACTTCTTGTTCCTCCTTTTCTCCCTCCTTCCTCCCTCCTTTCCTCCCTTCCTTCCTCTCTATACTTGGAATTAAAGCCAGGTTATTGCACATACAAAACAAGTGCTCTACCATTGAGATATACTCAGCCCTTTTTAAAGACTTATTTTGAGACAGGGTCTCACTAAGTTGCCAAGGAAAGTCTTGAAATTGTGATCCTCTGGCCTCAGTCTCCTGAGTAGCTGGGTTTATAGGCATGTGCTAGTATGCCTGGTAAAATACTCATTTTTACAAGTTCTTCACCGCCTTGATCTGCTACTCAAGACCTAGTACAATGCTTGACACGTGATAGGCAGGTAGCAAATGTATGGAGAAGGGAGGGAGGGAGGGAAGGACTATAGGCTTGATTCCAAGCTTTTCCATTCAAAATCCATTACTCTTTCTCTTATACTAAACAAACTGCTCTACCACATTTCCTGTTTTTATTTTTTTAATAATTTAATACCACATTTCCTGTTTTTATTTTTTTAATAATTTAACCTTTATTTTATTTATTTGTTTGTTGTCATTTACTTGTTTTTATGTGGCACTAAGGATTGAACCCAGGGCCTCACCTGTTCTAGGCAAGAACTCTACCACTGAGCTACAACCCCAGCCCCCATTTCCTGTTTTTAACATTATTTTCTAAAATTTTACTAACTAAACAGAAGATTTTGCTTGTATCAGAGGAAAGATAGGATGTTCCCAGCTAACCTCAGTTATTCTGAGCAGGAAAAGCTCTTCAGAAGGATATTTAGACAGGAACATTCCCTTCAGTCCTAGTGTCAGGCTCAGTAGTCTGTTTTCTATTTACTTTCTGTTTCTTAGCAAAAACTGTCTTTATTGGGAGACTGTGAGATACAATCCCAAGCAGTTGACCCAGGAGGGCTTAGCATTAATCGCCAACTATTATAAGAAGGTGACTAGATTCCCAGAATGGAAAGTGAAGGTCAGAGAAGCCACTTGGAATGACCTGATAGTGCTTAGTGACAATGACAAGATGACACACCTGCCTTCTTAGAAACCAAAGGATCCCAGTAAAAATTCAGCCCTCTGGGTGACTGGCAGGATTTCAGAAATTTCATTAAATATCGACAGTTTATTTCAGTTCTGCTTTTGGAGAACTGAAAATTTGGAGTCATACTTAAAGATATGATATATGAAAATTATTTTTTAAAATCCTCTTCTTTGGTTAATGTCTCATAAACATAATCCTCTGGAGAGAAGACAAGGACAGCCTTGGCTGTGCATATAAGCAGCTTCTCGCAACATAATGAGCTTCAAGGGTGCAGGGGGCAAGTCAGTATCGTTGTCAGGCTCCTGTCAAGTGCTATGAACTCTGTCACATCCCTTCTCATGTATGGTGTCATTTGTTCCTTAAAACAACACTGGGAAGCAGTAGGGAAAAGCATGGCTATCTTTACTATGCAGGTAGGAGGAGGTAAAGAGAAGCTTTATAGTTCTTCCATATACACACAGCTAGTTAAGGGGACCTGAAAACATAAGGTAGATTCCAGACCACTGACATCATTTCCTTGTCTGGGAAATGATATTCTTAAAAAGGGATGTGTGTGTGTGTGTATGGAATAAATATAGTGTATATGTAATATATGGAATAAATCTGAATAAAACATGTATTTTTATCAGCAAAATAAGCTAAGTAAGGCCTGGTTATCCAAAGGGTAGTTCACTATTAGCAGCATCAACTTTGCCTGTTACTAGATTCACCAAATTAGAATCTGCATTTTAGCAAGATTCGTGGTAATTAAAGGAACCCTGAGCTAAACTCAGTGTGATGGTGCATGCCTATAATCCTAGTCCCTTGGGAAACTGAAGCAGGAGGATTGGCAGTTGAGGCCAGCCTGGACAAGTTAGTGAGAGACTGTCTCAAAATTTTTAAAAAATAATTTTAAAAAGGACTGGGGATATAGCTCAGTGGTAGAGTGTTCCTGGGTTTAATCCCCAGTATGGGGAGCTTGACAGGGGAAAAGCTGAGCTAGACAAGAAAATAATACTATTTTCATAGGTAACTCTCTTTCCTGATGGAATAACTTTTTTAAAAAAAACATTTTATATGGAAAATAGTATTTACATTAGTACATATTTTATATAATCAAAATTAGCATCCATCCCTTCTAGGAACACTGTGAGACAAATAGGGAAAGATGCTATTGAAATTTAAAAGAAGAGGAAACTGTGTCCCAAAGTGATAAAATGACCACTCAAAGCCTCCTGGGTATCTGAGCTTATTCAAAGACTCGAACATACTAGCTATTTGCTTAATGAATGAATGAATCACCAAACAAATGGGGCTGGATCCTGGTTCTCAGATCGCTGCATTACTTGGGATTGATTCACTTTTGGGGCCTCCTAAATTAATAGTATTTGCTTTATAATCTCTTTAGACTTGACCTTGATCAGAGAGTCTTCAAGATGCCAAACTGGGGTGGAGGAGCAAAATGCGGAGCCTGTGAAAAGACTGTCTACCATGCGGAAGAAATCCAGTGCAATGGAAGGAGTTTCCATAAGACCTGTTTCCACTGCAGTGAGTTGGGTGGATACCTCGGGAGGGCCTTCCACATCCAGAGGGCATTTCAAAGTTCTCCCTAAACCACTGGTACTGTAGGTTGACATCAGTATGTAGGAGCCTGGCCCAGGAACATGTGAGGAATATAACCCATGGGTCCCACCTAGAGGGAACAGTGCTCTCGTGAGTACCCAGCACCCTCTCTCCAACCACGCTCCCAACTCAGAGGTCGTTTTCCTACAGCTCTCAGTCAGGACAAGCTGGCCTGCCTCTGCTCTCTGTGGCAAAACCCTTGACCCAGTGGTGGCATTTACAAAATGTGACTTGGCAGAGATAGAAAGCCAGCACTTATCTAAAGCCAGGGTGGATTTGGCTTTCTGTTTTGTTACCCCTGCTCCCCTCCCCCCACACCCCCGCCACTCCCCTCCTCCCACACCCCCACCACCTCCAGCCAGCTGTCACTGAAGCCAACTGTGACTAGTTTTTCCTAAGAGAGAACCTATGTAAGGTAGGAGGCAACACATGCTATTTCTGTAAATTCAGGGCCTGGGAACCAGTGACTTCATGAAGGGAATCCGGCATAGATACACAATGTCAAAACCAGGGGTAGCTTCGAGCCCCTGAGGTCCACGGCCAGACTCTTGTGACTTCATTTCCCATCTGTAACACATATTTGGTCACACACATTTGCCACAGAGTCAGTGCTCTCTGACACCATTGCATTCTACAGTTTCCTAGTAGGTAGTCCTGTTCTGGGAGAAAACAACCAAGGCTTTGAAATGGCCACTTATCTTCTCTGCTTTCCTCCTGTAGGTCTGGCTTAAGAGGTGGCTTTGCTACATATTTGGCAGACTCCCTCCCTACATCATCCCCCATCCCCATCTCACCCCCATACCTCAGCCCAGTGGCTGCAAATTGTCCATACAGTTTGAAACAGAACTTCAAGGGCTCGGCAGCATCTGTTAGGGGGGAGATACTCCAATCTCAAATTGCTAGAAATAGTAACATTTTATCAGATATAGGAGTTTCATGATCACTTAGCTCCCACAGCAAATATAATTACCATGGAAGCAAAAGGGGAAGCACTTCTCTGAGTGTTTGGGTTGGAGGAATTACTGATTGATACTTTGGGTTTTAATGATGGTTAATTATTTTTAATTCATCTTACACATTCCTCAGATTCATCATTATTATTCATTATTATTATTACAATTATCCAGGATCCATTCATTATCAAGAGAGTTCATTCCAGAACCCTCTGCTTAAAAATGGCTATTGTTATTAAAAAGAGTGGAAGTGAGAAATTTTAGAAAGAACACTGAATTGGAGTAAGAAAGGAATGTGAGTGTGTGTGTGTGTGTGTGTGTGTGTGTGTGTATCTATCTATATATAGATGTATATAGATATAGATATTTAAGAAATACTTATATATGTTTGAGCCTGGGCTTCATTATGTATTACTTGGGCAAGTCATTTCACCATTGTGAGCCTGCATTCCCCCCATCTAGAGGAGGTTGTTCATCTCTACTGCATAGTTTATTATGAACAGGAAACTGGGGTTCTTGATCTGGAAATATAAGTTTTCCAACCTTTCATTATATCTGGGTGAGAATAGGAAATAATTGGGAAGCTATCTGTGGTAGGGGTATCTTATCTTAACCAGGTAGCAGGAAGGTACCCTGTTCAATAGAGCCATGGAAGGATGGACTTGAGCATTTGCTGTATATCCCTTTTTAACCCTTTGTGGCTTCTTTGGAATTAATAGGGGGGAATGGGGGTCTGAGAAGTGTAAGTTTCAGTAGTGGTGAACAGAAGGACTCCAGAGAGGGGCATACTTTTCTATCTTCATAAGACTTACCTGTCCACAGGCAAACCTCCAGTTGCTGAAAATAGAATTGAAAGAGGCAGAGTCTACTGTATCTTGCACCTTGGCCAGTGTTCTCCTGACTTCTAGATAAATCTTCATAATTAGTTTCCAGACTAATCTTCTATACCAGTGCTGTCCAAAAGAGTTATAATGTAACTAATATATAAATGTTCTAGTAACCATTATTTTGAAAGTATACAAAAAAGGTAAAATTAATTTTGAAACATTTAATTTCACATAATATATTGAAAATACTATAATTCTAATCATATGAGCTATTAATGGGGTGTTTTACATTCTTTCTGTATTTGTACTAAGTGTTTGAAATCAGGTATGCATCTTTTGCTTACAGCATACCATGTGGCTATGGTACTGGACAGTACAGCTCTCCTCTATCTGTGTACAAAAGCTAGTTGGATACTAAGAAGTCACTACAGAAGATGCCAGGTCACATAGGGTATAGACTGGGAAAAAGCACAGCACTAGGAATCCAAGAATTTGAGGTCAGCTACGGTTCTGCAATTTACTCTTGTATAGTTGTAGATAAGTGGCTGATCTTCACTGACACATTCATTCATTCATTCATTCAAAATACATACACAGGATTAACTCTGGCCCAGGCCCTCAGCCATGTTCTGGAGATATTAAGGTAAAACAGCTTTGCCCTCCAAGACCTCAGTAGCTAGAATTTCAGCAAACATGTGAGCAGTTTTTGCCATGGAGGGTGGTAACTGACAGCAAGAAAGGCAGAGACAGGTCTTCTATGCCCCAATATACAGCATTTTCTCCCCCCAAAATTATTCTTTATAAAAAGATTTGCCTTATTTTCAAAGCCTTATATATTTAAAACCTTTTTATTTTAACTGAGAAAATTTACCCTACACAATATTGACAGACTAGTTGGATGAACTCCCTCCCATCAACTGCCTGTCTTACTAGACCCTCAATCAACTCCCGGCCAATCCTACCTCACTTCTTCTATGTCTGCATTCAATTACTTCATCTTTTTTAAACAACAAAATGGCATTTGAAGGCATATTAGCCTGAAACAACCTCATTCCTACTGGATTGATTACAGATATTACTCAATGGAAAAAGGTTAAAAAAAAACAAATTTAATGCACGTTTTATCGTTACTGGGGATATGACCTTCTTATTATAAGCACTTTAAGGATCATTGTTGCAGAGCAATACAGAAAATTGTTAAGCTGAGAAATCCTTCATTTATTTTAAAATTGCCAGAATGTTATGCTAATAGGCCTTTGTAAGATACAATTTCCAGGTGACAGCTCCTAGTTAGGTACAAAATAGGACTGCCTTGCAAAGGAAGCAGACAGAAGTGAAGGGGAGCTGCTTAGGGACACTAGGGCAGCTGCCCCCAAAGTGACTCTGGCTGTAAGTAGGATGCAGAGAAAGAACTGGATGCAATTGTTTCCTGAATTTGTGTGAGACAAGAAAAAAAGTAACATTTCCAAATCAATGTATTATTGATGAACAATGTAAATTAAATAAGATATTTGACATTTTAATTTAAATCTTTAGAAGTTTTTGCCTTCAGATTTGTTTAAAAAAAGATCTATAAATCTCCTTGGAAAAAAAGGGGACTGGTGACCTTGTAATTTGGGGACACTTCATAGGAGGTAATATATAGTGACCAGTAGACTTGAGCCAATGTAAAACTAAGGAGTCTGTGGACCAGATCTGTTCTTTCTGCCCCTCCCCGGCTTCTAGAATTGGACCTAAAGTGATCTCAATGTTGACTATCTCCTTGAATCTCACAGTGCCTTTCATAGGCCAGGGTAAGTACAGAAACTGCTCAGTCCTGATTCCTACATGTTTAGGGAAAAATAAGTTCTTCTTCTGCCCCAAACTTCTCCCATCCCCACAAGCTCACTCACTTCTTGGTATCATCTAACATGATTTCTTGTCCTGGGACATTTTCTTAGCCAGTTTAAGACCACACATCTGCCTCCACTGCTGGCCTCTGCCTATTTCTACCTAGTAGATTAAGCACATGTCACTTCCCTTTTCTGTGTACCAATAATTTCCTCATCTGTGAAACTGGGACCCTCTTGAAGTCTACAGTTTAGGACAGATGCTCTGGTCAGGAATCAAAGTTGTGTTCTTGGACTGTGGGTACAGGAAAGGGAGAAGGATCTCAACTCTAGATCCTTCTCTGATCCTCCCTTTCTTTGGCAGTGGCCTGCAGGAAGGCTCTGGACAGCACCACAGTAGCAGCTCATGAGTCGGAGATCTATTGTAAGGTCTGCTATGGGCGCAGGTATGGCCCCAAAGGAATCGGTTATGGACAAGGCGCCGGCTGTCTCAGCACTGACACGGGCGAGCACCTCGGCCTGCAGTTCCAACAGTGAGTTACTGCCCAGTTTCCTCCCGCCCCTTAGAGTCTCCAATTACCAGGACAGTTCATTCCGTTCCCATGGCAACGTTTTCTGGAAGTGGGAGAATGGACTCTATTGTTGACTTGCCAACAATAGGAATACTCAGTCTGACCAAGTTCTAACAATGTGTCATCTCTCCAAAGACTTTCTTTAAATTATCTGCCTTTCGAAAGGGCAATTAGTTTTACACCATGGCTCTTGGTTTGCATGTCAAGAGAAGAAACAGAATGTACAGATGTTCGATTGTTTGACCTTTGCAAAACTGCATGGAGTCTCTTTTCTTTCCCTTTGAGAGTTTCTGTGTAAATCACATAAATATGGCAAGGAAGCCAATGGCCATTCTCTGTGTGCTTGTCACTAAAAAGATTTCTTTCCTTTGGGTGTAAGATGACTAATGTCAACCGTAGGAGGAGGGGTCAACAGAGATGGGATGAGCCTTTCAGAAATAAATAACCTATTACGACTTTTTGTGGGTCTGCCTGGCTGCTGATTGTCCATATACTGCCTGATTTTCTCCCAAGTCAGTCTAACAAGGGCCATCTTCATCTACGAGTCTACTCCTCTGGGTCCACATTCTTAATGATCACACTGATCCCCTGGCCCAGAACTGTTGCTCTCCAGTCAGCTGGTGTCCCTGCTCAGTTCTGTGGTGGTAGCGTGGGGTGGTGGGTGGTCCCAAAAGACCCAGAACATCCAAAGAGGAAATGTTCTCTGGAAGGCTCCCCCAGAAAGCAGGTAAGCCATCTGAGGAGTTGTTGGTCCCTTTAGAAGAAAGTAACCACCCATAGAGCCAGGAAAAGTGTGGGAATGTGTGATTACTCATTCTAACGTTATTACTCTATCCTAGCTAGAGATTGTTCTTAAAGAAGATGAAACTAAGGGCATTCTCTGCCATGGGTTATCTACAGCTCACTTTTTGGCATTAGGGCTTTCTTGCAATACTGCCCAAAGAATGACAAGAATCTAAAGACCAGGGATCATCCCAGCCCCACCAGTTGGGCAGTTTCCCTCTGATCCTTGCTCTCCTGCAGATAGCTTTATCTTTTTAGAGGGCTGTGGTGAGGCTCAAGTGACATAATATACAAGGGAACACTAAAATATTAAAACAATAACAACAACAATTACTACAACAACAACAAAAACAGAAGCAAAACACAAGGGGCTTTTATTGTGCCTCTAATTTGGACATTGTCCTCATGGGGACAGGTACCCTTTGGATGCAGGCCTACAGCTTGAATGGTAATAAGGAATGCCTCAACAGTCCATGGAATGTGTTTGTATGAATCAGCACCTACAGTCAAGACCCCATTTGACTTTCTCTTTCTCTTTTTCTTTTGCGATGCTGAGGATTGACCCAAGGCTTTGTCATACCAGGCAAGCACTCTGCCACTGAGCTACACCTGAGTCCTTGACCTAGAATTGTCACAACTCAGGTAGAGAGCAGATTGGTGGATTTCTGGAATGTACAGAAAAACTTAAACAAGCACAGTTAATAATCTGTTACACATAATCACAGTAATAATAACAACAATTATAATAGCATACACAAACATACACGGAACACTTGCTAAGTGCTTTACAACAGAAAGGATGGATTTAAACCCAGTATAGCTAATATTTATTAGTCCATACGCTCCAGGTAGGTACTGTTATCAGTAATTTTACAGGTCATTTAACTCTCATAACAACTCTATGAGTAAGGTGCCACTTTCTAGATGAGGAGACAGAGGCTCAGAGAGGAGGCAATTCACTCAAGATCACATGGCATATGCTGTGTGCCAAGGGATGTTTATATTTCATTCATTTTGTTATTTCTACTAGATCCCCAAAGCCAGCACGCTCAGCTACCACCAGCAATCCTTCCAAGTTCACTGCAAAGTTTGGGGAGTCCGAGAAGTGCCCTCGCTGTGGAAAGTCAGTCTATGCTGCTGAGAAGGTCATGGGAGGTGGCAAGGTAAGGCCTTCTGTGTGAGGCACATGGGTTTTGTTCATCTCCATCAGATCAGTTGTGGGGAATGAGAGACAGAGTGGGAACTTTGGGAAGGTGGGGGCCAGACGCTTCATTCCTTAGATCCCACAACCTCTTTAGATGCTACACATCCTTGCCCACTGTATGGGGCTGTGACTGTCACCTGACAGTTGCCTTGGAAAGCTAGAACTGGTGCAGTTTGCTACGACAAGAATTACCCTACTAAGGAGAAGGCACCCAGTTAAAAGATCTGGGGAATACAAAGGCACACAAGCCCCTGCCCATCAGTGTTCACAATCCTTCCAGAAAGTTGTGAGCCCTGAGAACCTGTAACCACCATGTAACTCAACCTGCTGCTGCCATCACACAACCACTGCCTCACATGGGTTTGAAAAGCATCCTCACTTACAAATGTCCTGGCTCTCAGGAAAGTCATTAAATATACAAGACAGTAATGAACACTGTTCTATAAGCTCTAGTTTCAGGCCCAAATCCAAGTTATTCACCAAAGGAGGTGGACCTAAGAAAAAAATCCTGTTAATACTAAATGCAGAGAAGAAGGGTTATGGAGAGAATCTGGCTTCAAACATAGGTGCTGTCTCCACAAAAAGACCAGCCCTTTACAGAGACATATGAGGACCAATGGGTGATACCTGGTAGACAAGCAATGTACAGACTGCTGCTCTCTGCCATCAGATTTATAGAGTTAAAAAAAAAAAAGGCGGAGGGCTTGGGATGTGGCTCAAATAGTAGCGCACTCACCTGGCATGCGTGAGGCACTGGGTTCGATACTTAGCACCGCATAAAAGAAAATAAAGATATTGTGTCTACCTAAATCTAAAAAAAAAAAAAAAAAAAGGTTGAATGAGGGCTGGGGTTGTGGCTCAGTGGTAGAGCACTTGCCTAACAGGCATGAGACACTGTGTTTGATCTTCAGCACCGCATATAAATAAACAAATAAAATATTCTGTCCATCTGCAACAAAACAAAACAAACAAACAAACAAAAGGAAAAGGATTGAATGGCCTGGATAATTGCCAATTTCTTCACCCATTTTCTTCTCTAATTTTATATTAAATATAAACATTACCTACTGCCCCAAGCCCGAGTCCTTTCTTGTCCAGTTTGTTCCCTGGATTTTTTTTTTTACCCTAGAGCAACACTCTATTCTTAAGGAATACATGCAAATCCTCATGATAAATCCATTTAAAGGATTATGAGAACTGCTAGCTATGTCCATTGCATCTCATTTTTTTCAAACCTCTGGAAAGATTATTCTGGGGCTTCATTCAGGAAGGGAAAGGGCATTCCTCTGTATGTTGCTGGCCAGGGGACTCAAAATGGAATAAACTGCATTGCTCACTTTCCTCATATTCAATTCTTCTGTGCCCCTCAGCCTTGGCACAAGACCTGTTTCCGCTGTGCCATTTGTGGGAAGAGTCTAGAGTCTACAAATGTCACTGACAAAGATGGGGAACTTTATTGCAAAGGTGAGTGGTCCTGGAGACTTACTTACTTTAGACTTGTCTTCCTAAGGGCCCTTGGGAGGGAACTGTGCTCATGAGTAGAGGCCTGCCTGTGTCTGTCAGGAGCAGAGAAGCTCAGGCTTGTCAGGTTTTGGGCTTTCAGAATGGAGAGTAAAATGTATTCATCTCTGGTCCTCTCCATTGAAGCACAGGCTTGTAGATGCTCAGTGATTCAGGACAGCTGGTACCTGTGAGGAGAGAGAAAGAAGAGGAAACTGTGTCCTGTGTCTAGTCTTGGAAGAGGCCTCAGGCCTGGACAGTTTCAGTCTCTTCTAAAAACACTGTCTACCTGAGTGGCACATAGGGGTGACTGGGGAAGAAGAAACTCAGTCTGGTCTCACTTGAATTTATCAAGACATCTCTCTCTCCTTCCTATAAGCCTCCCTCCTTCCTTTCTTCCATCATTACCTTCTGTCCTTTTTCTTCCTCTCTCCCACCTCCCTTCTGACATTTCTGATGCTGCATGTCACTTAGTGATTACAGGGACAAAACTGGCTTTCCTCCTGGTCCTTGCAGCTCTGCCTTTAGCTTCCTCCACAACCTTTGGTCTTCTGTAGGGGACAGAGAGGCTCAGCCCTTCCTGACACTATAAGGAGATGCCCTAGGGCCAGGACAATGTGTTTTCAACCTCAGAGCCTCTCCAAGGTCTCTTGTGTTGCTCAGTGGTACATCATCACTTAACAATGTCTTAATAATCTCCACATGTTTTGGGAGTGGGAGGAGTGATGGGTAGGGGGTCAAGGGGGCATTGTTAACCAAGACCTTAGGTTACCCAAGCTTTTCCCACAATGAGACAGGTTGGGAAATATAGGCAGTTGCTTTCTCTGGGTTGTAGGAGACAGAGGGTCTTCAACATTTATAGGCCATAGCCCCCTAAATCTTAGCCCCCTAAAATCTTCATAGTGTAGTAGCCTATATAGAGAAAAGCAATCAGTTTAGGGTAATGGGAAAGTCTTCTTGAAAGACATGTTTCTCTGGGGCCTGAAGGGTGAATGTGGGTTTGGGAAGGGGCATTCCAGGAATAGGGAATATTGAGACTTAAGCCTGGACATCATGGTATAACCCAGGGATTGCAAGTAGTGCTATGCACCTGGAGTTTAGGGAAGAAGGCAGAGGCAAGAAGTGGCAGGGCTCAAGGCTGGGCAGGCAATCAGAGACAGATCATGCCAATTCCAATAAGAATATATCCATGAATACAATGTGCAAAAAGGTCTAAGCAAGTTTTTTTTTTATTAGCAGATAGAAGTGTAGTGTATTTACAAGTTAACTCATGCACAAATTTATCAAAAGGTTGTCTCAAGTAAAAACACTGCCCATACAGCAGGACCTGGAATAATGTTGGTAACTAATGCACTCTCTTCCCTCATCCCTTTCTCATTCACAGTTTGCTATGCCAAAAATTTTGGCCCCACAGGCATTGGGTTTGGAGGCCTTACACAACAAGTGGAAAAGAAAGAATGAAAAGATGCACTCTTTCTCAGATCTTTCATCGGCAGAAAGCATTGCCAAGCAATCCTGCAGGGTTAGAAAGCTTTTCCTGGACAGCCTCATTTGAAGCTGGACAGTGTGTCTCTTCTGAAATAAACATAGGCTTTACCCAAAGTGAGAAAGGACCTCTGGAAAAAAATTATGTAAAATTTAATTTGCAATAAATGCTTTATAATTTACGATTCTTGGGATGGGGAAAAAACAATAAATAAACATTTTAGTGGTACCTTGTATGTCTTTGGATTTATTTATTTTTTTGGATAGAGGGGAATTTTCAAAAAGACAGAGCTAAGTGCTAGTTCAAAAAGCTAGCTGCAGCAAATGAATCTGGATGTCAACTGGGAAAAGACTGAGAAAGAAGAAACAAAGGGCCAAGGAAGACAGTCTTCCAGAACCTGTCAGCTGAGTGTTTTCTAGTTACTGCTAGTGAAGAAGAAATAGGTGGTTGGGGAGAAAATAGAGAACAGGATAACATATTCTAAAAGGAAAATCAAAACTAATGAAATTGCTGAAGAGTTGATCCTTTTGTCCTATCCTGGGCTTTGCAATATTACACACTTGTGAAAACTAAAAAGTGACAACAAAGCATGGCATTTGCTTCTGTATTATAAACAACATGAAGATGATTTTCTTTTATTCTAGGACAATTCCCTGGGGTTTAGCAATTTTCTTAAAACTTCTCCTTCATCAAATTGCCAGCCTCACAAATGAAGCACAGCCAATTAGAGATGTCTATCTCTGCCTCTTCAGCAAATTTCAGCAGCTCTGGCATTTGTATCTCTTGGGCCCCTTCTTTTAATAGTCACACTATTTCACCTGCTTCCATGTAATTCTGAATTATTTGGAGTAAATAAAAATTCATTTATGGGCTGGGGGTGTAGTTCAGTGGTAAAGCACTTGCCTAGCATGCACAAGACCATGGGTTGGATCCCTAGAACCACAAAGAAAAGAAAAAAAATCTAGGCTAAACCTTGGGTTTTTCTATGCTCCAAATCCTAAGAAAGCCTGTTTTCAAAATAAGCATTTATTCAGTTTTGCTTATGTGGTATCTTGGACAATGCCCTGTGTGGATTTTAAAAGCCATATACTACCTTGATTCTATGCTAGGGATTTCCAGCTTGCTGAGGGGGTAAGACACATGTGAAGCTAAAACTTTCAGTTGTCCTTAACTTTGCCCTCCCCTTGGCTTCACTCCCCAAGCCTCCTTGATTCTGACTCCAAATTACCTCTAGAATGCATCCTCTCAATTTCCACTCTTTGGTATGTATATTAGTTTGTCAGGGGTGATATAACAAAGAACCTCATATTGGGTAGCTTAGATAAAAGAAGTTTTCTCACAATGCTGTGGGCCAGAAGTCCATGATTAAGAGGTCGGCAGGATCTTTCTTCTGAAGCTTCTCTTCTTGGCTTGTAGATGTCCGTCTTCTTTGTTCACATGGTCTTCCCTTTGTGGGTCTGTGTACTAAATTCCTCTTTTAATAAGGACAATAGTCATTTTGAATTAAGGCCCTTCCATAACCTCCTTTAACTTTAAATTGCCTCTTTAAAGGCCCTACCTCCAAATAGTCACATTCTGAGGTGTGTGTGTGTGTGGGGGGGCGGTGGTTAGGACTTCACATTGTGTATTATGTGGAGACACCAATTCAGTCTGTAACAGTAAGTACCAGGACTTTCATAAATTTACTTAAGCCTCACCCCTTCAACTTAGTTTCAGACAAATCTCTTCTCTATAAGCTCCAGCTACACTCAAAAGACTTGAAGCTTTCTTAATACTCCTAGTACCCTTATGACATCATGCTTTTGCTAATGTTGTTTTTTTTTTTTTTGCTTGGAATTCCTGAAAGACGGATGAATACCTCCATCTTCATATGTAACTCAACTCCTTAGCTTGATAAACTACTGTTAAGCAAGTTACAGATCAAATATCATCTCTTTCGCCAAATCATTTCTGTAGTACCTGAGAAAGAGTTCACTGTGTACTTCCACAGCTGGTATATAACAGCCTGTCTCATAGCACTTAATTTTTAATTCCATCTGTTTTCTTACTAGAATGTGACAGAGGTGCATTCACAGTGCTCAACAAATAGTGGGCACTTAATAAACATTTGTTGAGTGAATGAAGTGGGAGAACATAAGCCACACTAAACAAAAATTCTGCCAAAATTTTAAAGAAAAAATTATATACTACAATGAAGGAACTTCAAAAGTAAACAATAGCAAGGAAAAACCTGTGTCCAGAGGGCTGGGGATGTGGCTCAAGCGGTAGCGCGCTCGCCTGGCATGCGTGCGGCCCGGGTTCGATCCTCAGCACCACATACCAACAAAGATGTTGTGTCCGCCGAGAACTACTGATCTATTACTTTTCTTAGTCTTGGCCATGCAACTAGGTTTGGCCAAAATCTCTGGAAGTCTACATTCTCTCTATTGGTCTCAAGAGAGGGTTCAGTAGACCCTGAGGCCCTAGGAAATGGTGGAGCCAGTAGCTGGGAAGAAGCTTGGGTCTCTGCATGGAAGGACACCTGCTAACAGCTAAATAGATTGTGACACAAAGAAAAAAAAATAGCTTTGTTTTGTGTGTAGCCACTGAGATAGAGAATTGTTTAGTCACTAAGGGGAGTTTTTTGTTTTTGGGGTTTTTTTGGTGCTGAGGATTAAACTCAGGGCCTCAAACATGCTAGGCAACAACTCTGCCACTGAGCTATATCCCCATCCTGAGGGGATACTTATTAATAATAATTAATACTTGATTAATATAAATCTAAAATATCCAATGTGCCACAACCAAATTATTCCAATTTCCACTGATTTTAGGGCTACCTTATTCTAAACAGGTGTGTATGTGTGTGTGCATGTGTGGTGGCGGGATTGAATCCAGTTTTGAGTGTGCTAGGAGAGCACTCTACCACTGAGCTATATCCCCAGCCCTCCATCCTTTCCTTTTAAAAATCTTTCACAAACACTTTCTTGATTACATCTACTGAGGCTCTTCTAAACCTCTAAATTCCAACAATATTTTATTTGCACCCTCTTAATGGCTTTTAATATTTTCTACCTTATTCTATAGTTTTCATTTATATTAGTTTTCCCTCTAGACTGCAAGCTCCACGATTAATATACCTGATTAAGTGTTTAATGGCCTGAAAGACTTACCATGTGCTCAATAAATATTTGTAGAATAACCAAAAATTAAATCCATCTTTTCTGGCTGATATCAGTTAGAAGCAGTGGAATATACATAGTGTTTTGAACTAATTTAGAAGGTCTGAGGTGGGGAATTTGAAGTTTTAAAAAAGAAAGATCTGGATTCCCACCTAGTCCCTGTGATTCTGATCTAAATGGTCAATAGACCACAACTTGAAAATACTTAAGAAGAGAATAACTCCCTGAGAAAAATCCTTCCATCCATCAGATGAGAATCAGATTCTTAAAATACAATTTTGATTATACCATGTGTTCCTTAAAAAAAACAAAAAACACCTTTATTTCATTCAACAAATTAATTCAAATATTTATTGAATGAACGCTATGGGCCATATTCTAGGTGACTGGTACTGTAGAGTGGCAATCCCACTAAGTATCTATGGGACCTTGGAAAAGACAAATTTCTTTTGGCTTAGTTTCTGCAAAGATTCTGTAGAAGACAGGTGAATGGATTCTTGAAGAACTGAAAGTTCAAATGGATTAAGGTACAAAATGTGGTGCAGAGTAACACTAGTTAAACAAAACATGGTTGTATCACTTGGGGCCTTGCTGGTCATGATGAGAATTTAACTTTTACCAAGAGCAATGGGAACATATGAAAGGATTTATAGCAAGAAAGTGCTATGCCCAGGAGAGCATATACTATACCAAGAATTGAAGTTGAACCAGCATTTCCTCCAGAACAAAGAAAAAATAGTAGTAACAATCACACTAGTCTAATATTTTGATGGTAGCTAGTAAAAGCAGTAATATCTTTAAGATTTCCTATATTTGATTTTCTAAATCAGATGGGAAACTCAATTAATTCTTGCTTATTGGTGTTAACAGTAATCTCATTCCTGGGACTGTGAATTACTTTCTTTATATCATATAAACATCTTTTCTCAACTTAAGATTCTAAAAGTGTTTAGTGTCAGAAACTATGTCTCAAATTACAAAAAAAAAATTTATTATACATGAAAGCAAAACAGGTATATTTAAATATTCTTTACACATTAATAGATAGAACAAAGACAATAACTTATCAAAAATTACAAGTTTAAATAATAGTACTATTTTGAAACAGCCAATACAGTATCTGAAAATACTCTATTTTATCCATAATTAGTGAATATTATCTCCAAAAAAGTTAACTTTAATTTTCTTGTGAAAAATATGTTTTTTAAAGATGTCTTCCAAAATTGTTCTGGAACAGTCCATTTTTCTAAGTTTGAAAGACTATATGCATTTATTGGGAACTGTTTTGCCAAATGGCTTTAAAACTACTTGTTATTTTCCTTGGGCTTAGGTGAATTCTAAATTCCACTTCACTTTCAGACCACAGGGCACTGACGTAAACAGAAACAAATCTGAGTCCGAGTTTTGAGTTGCTTTTCTTCATACGGAGCGAAGAACTTTCTCTTTAGCTGGGTGAAAGACCATGGTGTACTGGGATGTCCAATCTACTACGCAGGGCTTCACCAAGCCAAAGCAGCCACACTGAAAGAAATCTGCCAGGTTCTGTGTGAATCCAAGGCTGCCAATAAGAGAAGAGAACACATCTCACTATACTTCCTGTGTAGTTCTTGAAAAACATTCATTCAAAGCATACATTCACTGAGTATCAAAGGTAATCAGACTGTTCTTGGACTTACAAAACCTTAAAACTGAAACCTAGTTCCATTTCTGGACCTGAATCCCTACTTTGAAACTCCCTGATTCTGTCCAGCAATTCAACTGAATTTTTCTTCATTGTTTCATTTTGGGTTCCCCCTCACTGTATTGGTCACTGTCATCATAAAGTATCTTTCAATTCCCACTGCCCTAATTCAGACTTTTGAGTATCTCAAAGGCCTATAGGTCAGAAGAACTATAATCAACAAGATGGGTTTTTCTCCCCTAAGCCTTCTCACAGCTCTAATGATGTCTTTCTCAGTTCCTTCCAGTTCATTTTACATAATAGAGACTTCTAGTCCTCCAAAACCCCTGATACTAACCTCTCAATTACAACCCTTTCAAGATACACATTTGCCCAGAGGCTCAAATCCAAAATCCTCAACTTTGTATTCAAGGCCTTATACAATGAACTCAAGTTTTAGCTGCCCAGCTGTCTCCACAGACCTCCCAGTCCTACCTGGCTCGATTTTCCCCATGATTATAACTGTGTGGGCCTGGAAATCACATTCCCCCAATTTATCTCAGGTAATACCTCCATCCTTTTAAGTCTTACCAGCTCTCAAGGACCCATTCAAGGCTCACATTCCCACTAGAGCTTTACTGACTACAACTATCTCAGCATCCCATTTTTTCCCATAAATTCCTGATTTACTGCCTTATTTATGATTACTACTGCCTTATTCCAGTATAAGAAATGCTTATTTTAAAGCATATGCCCAATCTTTTCAGTGCCTAACTCAATCCTCATGTATGCACAATCATGACTGTGCTACTGTGAGTAAAAAGACCATCATTACTCAAAAAGTAGCTTCCTAGAAAGAGGACTGACTATATGGGATTGATTAAGTGGCAGCAGGGAGACATGTCTGAGAAGTACAGGATCTGGCTCATGACCTATGTAAGCATAAGTAACTTAGAGGAGGGTAAGAAAACAGAATGTTTCATATGGGCAGGATTTGGAAGTAAGATTCAAAGCTATTGCAAGGTTTTACCTTAGTTCTCAAGGAATGTTCGAGTTTATGCTGCCATTATTCAGCAAAAGTGCACCAGCTCTCATCTCCCTCTCTCCTTCCAGATTCTTCTACAGGACTTGGAATAACCTTCCTCCCATCCCCATCACGCCTTGCTTCAGATCTCTCAAGGTTCAGCTTAAAATTCCACCTCTATTATAAGGTTTCTATACTTTAGTGGAGTAAATATTTATTCCTCTGGTTAAATCACTGTGACTTTATTATCACTGCTGGACTGAAATAATCACAAGATTTGCACAGTTCTCCATTATCATTGCTGTAGCCATCTCTTCCCAATTAAGTCAACTTCTCTCCTCCCTAAATACACATTGTAGTCACATCCCAGTCTCTGATTTCCTTGTCTAACAACCTAACAGTTTCATCTTGTACCAAGAGTAGGCTTTAAAATAGACTGCTCATGAGATATGCAGTGAGTGCTCAAATCCCTTGAGGGCTCTGGGTCACCTCTGCAGCACTCTGAGTCTCCAAGACCCTGATGATGTAGGTGGTAGGAAGATAAGATTCAAAGCCTGATCTTTCCTATCACAAGATGACAGCCTTCCTATAAACACATTTTCTACTGAGGACAGGTTTTATACAACCACTTCTCTAAAGAAAACACCTCAAATATGAAAAAATACCCAAAAAAACAAAAAACCAGATTCTCCCTAACACAGATGGGCACATTAAACAGAGGGCTAAAAAAAAAAAAAAAATGACTGGTGATAGAAAGGTTAAAATTCCTGGCAAAGCACACAACCTAATACTTTCTACAGACAACATTGTGGCTGGGCCAGCCACATGGTTAATTATCTCACACCAATTCCTCGCCAGCAACATACAACCTTGTGACCATGTGGCTTGATTGGAGAGATTCCCCAACTTGGCAAAACTTCAAAGTTACTTACTATTTGTGCTAAGTCCAGCAGACTAAATTCCTTGCCACCTCAGGGCTCATGACCTTACCACCTACCCCTTGTCACTGAGGTTTCCAATAAAGAAGGGCTCAAGTTAAAGAATAGCAGAGTGGCCATGGGTAGTGGCACTAAGTTAAGAAATCAGTGGCTAGGGATCTTCAAATGGTGAGAAGAGAACTCACTTACTTGTAAGGTGTCTTCCTAAGGGACAAGGTCTGTTTCATATGCCTGCTCTGCTTTAGCAGGCTGATTCTCTCATGGGAGGTCAGGCCCAGAAAAGCAATCTGAAAAAGAAGGTTGGAAGATACATGAAAAATACCACATTGTGGTTCCACTGCTCCTAGCAGTACATTACAGGACACTGGTAAATATTTAGCACTCCCTCTCTAACCTTCTAACCAAGATCATGATGAAGGCAAAGATTCAGCACCCTAAACCATTCTCTCATTGTCTGATTTTTATTAATCTTCAAAAAAACACTGGGCAGTGACTCAGAGTCATGAAGTAACTGCTTCATTAATCAAAGCATGGCTATGGTCATGTTTAGATTTTCAACACATCCAGGATACAACTTTTGGGTGAATAAAACAATAAAAGGTCAATTTCGATGCAGTTATTGCAATTTGTGTGTTATTCTTGAAACTTCTTTGAAAAGGTGCCAAAGGAAAAAGTTAATAAAAAACATTAAAGCCTATACATTTGAAGAATGAAGATGACTCAAAAATTCCCAAATTAGTAAAACCATTAAGAGGGTTATTTAACTGTTGTTTAATCCTCAAAAAAACTCAATGGCAATTTTCTCATCTGTAATATGGACCTTATCATACCACCATATCAAACAGCTTATCACACAGTTTTATGAATTTGAGATAAAAGATTTAAAATACCTAGTGCTTAGAGAGGGAAAATAACTGACCCAAGGCCATACAACTGAGAGAGTGGTAGAGTTGGGACTGACACGATTCAGAGCAAGGGTACAGCTGCCCCTGCTCCTAACCAGCAGTTTGGAGACTCAGTCAAAATCCTGTTTAACCAGTACACTCAGGAAACTAACATTTTCAAAGAACTAGACTATTTTGCTCATTAAGAAGATAAATTTTTTCAAAATTCTTATTCAAATATATAAGCCTTCCTTTTAAAAAATAAGAATATCATAACCTCAAGTACTAAGAGTTGAGAAAAGAAGCAAGAAAATAAAAATTGATGTCTGAATCCTTACGTTCTGCTTTTAATTCCATCTCTTACCATGGCTGTAAGCAAGGCAGTCAATATACCTTAGGGTTGGTTTTCTTGTCCATAAAATACATAAACTACTTTGGCATGGTCTCAAATGCTTATGAGGACATAAATGGGTAAGTGCTTTGGAAAATGTAAAGCATATATAAATATTATAAATATTATAATTATTATAAATATTATAAATGACAGTAATTAATATTAGTAATCACCCATTCTTACTACCTGAACTGTTAATATCAAAGGGATAGAGTGAGTACTCAGAAACCTCAGTTTAATAAGTTTGAATTCCTTCCTTAGTATTTTTTTTTCCTTCCTTCCTCTCTCCTTTCCCCTTGTCTTTTTTTTCTATTATCTTTATTATTTTGGAATTGGTTACTTCTGCATAAAGTGGAATTCATTCTGCTTTTGTTGAATAATGTTCTAATTATCTGAGGTCTTGCAGTAATTGGTTTGGACTGATTACTGCTGCCCATTCCATGTGGGCAGGTCATGGCAACAATGATAATTAGGTTAGGCTCATGGGAGAGGAAGGCGGCAGGGAAGGGATAGATATATCATATAAAGTTGAAGATGACTACTGCCCTGGAGCTTGAACTTTTTAATAGCCATGACCTTCTCTGAAAATATAATTAACACGTCTGTTGGTCAGTGGTATATCTTCCATTTCTTCCCATTCTTATCCACCTAAGCACTACATATGGCAAGGGTTGAAAAACTGTAGGAAAATAATCATCGCACATTTGTACAATGCTGTAGAGTTTATGTCTTCTTTTCACACATCATATGGTTTAACTGTATGATGGAAAGAGCCCTGGAATGAGGGTGGTCAGAAGAACTAAGTTTACATTCTAATTTTTGCCAGTCATTGAGTGATCTTGAACAACTTGATTCATCTCTCTGAACCTCTACTATTTGTAAAATCAGGAGATAAAATTAGATTACCCTTAGGTCCAGTTCCAATAAATTATTTATTATTCTAACCCTTAAACCATCTTGTGAAAGTAGATAGGCATTATAACCCTCATTTTACAGATAAGGAAACTGAAATTCAAGAGAGGTCAAATGACATGCCTAGATCCACAGAGGGAGCAACAGATTTAGATCTAAATTTGCTGATTTTAAATTCAAGCATTTTTATTTCACTTTAGGCTACTAGAAATTTTACTCAAAGGATTTATGAGAAATAAATACCTGAAAGAGTTGATTTATTAATAAAAATGTTGACCATGAGAAATGGAAAATTGCTACCCCAAAGATATATAAAACCCAAGGGGAACAGGCCACTATCTGATTGAGGTAGGTCCATAGGCCATCTTCCTTGAATGTTGTAGCACAATGATTTGACCAATCTGTGAATTCACAAAAAAGAACTCATTATTAAAAATGGCAAGAAACTAGTGACTATTTTTCAAAGACACAAACTAATGTTCTATTTAGGGAGCAAAGAAAGCAAAACATGGTGGCAGAGATCAGAATTCACCTTTAGGGGCTGGAGGTATAGCTTAGGGGCAGAGCACATGCTTAGCATGTTTGCGAGGAATGGGGTTCAATTTCCAGCATTAAATAGACAAAACCCTAGGAATTCAACTTCAGGAGTTTACTTTTCAAATGCTAGCTCAACCACCAAAGGTGAGAACATGGTACCTCGGTGTTGGTGAAGGTTTAGATAACACCATGTTAGTAGTTGATAGTGAAGGTATGAAAGTGGTTCATAAAACCTTCATTCAAATCAGCTTATTCAGCATAAAACACACTGGCCAGACTGCTTAAGGACTTGACAATGGAGAATGATTATATTTAATAAAATACTAGTCCAGGAAAATTACCTCTATTATGCATGTTACACCAAGTTATGGGTTTCTCTTACTTATGGTTCAGATGAACAAGTGATTGCTGTGAGCATAAGAGGTTCTATAAGTGCCTAGATTAAAGTAGAACACATATAGCATACAGGGGAACGGGTATGGGTGCACCTTGGCAATGGCACTGTAACTCATTCTGCAGAGGAAGAAAGGCCAGGTGAAGTGACTTCACAAAACAGACACATCCAGGAAAAGAGCACAGAGCATGATTCAGAGGTCATAACTCAGTTTCTCCCCCAGGGCATCTATATGCCAATTAAAAGAGGATTTCACTATGGCCTTCATGTTATTGACAACCTAATCTATGCAACTAAAAAGCAGCAGTAAGGAACAATACAGGTAGGAAGTGGTAGAAACAAGGGAAATAGATCTTCAAGGTTATGACTTTTACAGGCACCATAACTACACATAAAGTGTGAATTATTTCTAAAATGAGAATTCTCTAAGCTTGCCCCCTGAGGTTTCATAAAGGCCTCTGACAAATTTGATAAGTAGTTTCTAGCATTTCCCCATACGTACAGAAGAACTCCCGAGGCAGGAAGAAAATGAATCTATGACTTTACTGTCAACTGTTTTAGTCGTAACATCTTTTTTCTCCCAGTTTTTTGAGACTCACTCATTTGATTCTCAACCATCTTTCATAAATATATGCCAAAAGCTTTCTAAGAGCAATCATTATAGAGTAAAAATCAGGGTTAAGGCAAGTTATACTCTGTTTAGAAGTACACATTAGGACTGCAAGAAAAGATGCATCCTATGTCCCTAATACTACAAAAAGAAATTTGAATAAATCAATAAATAATTTCCAACAGCAGAGGGAGAAAGAATGGGAAAGATTATCTACTTTCTTTTAGTTAATGGATTTCTACTGCTCCCTTGTGGGAACTTTCTGATAACACAACATGATCTTATATTGAAGTTCTCACACTGAAGCACTGATTTAAGATTTAATGTCCAAGATACAAATGACCACCAACATTATTTTATGCAATATAACACTTTAATTTGTGCTAGTACATTCTTATCAGGCAGTCACTGGTTAATAATAGGGAATTCACATTATTTCAAGTCTATCATTTCATCATTAGATAGCTCTGACTGTTACATAGTTCTTCCTGATATTGATCTAATACCCTTTTCCCTGTCATTTTTATGATGCTGACACTTTCTGATTCACTTACTGTCCGCTCTGAAAATAGACCTCCAAGAAAGATGGAATTGATCAAGGTGTGCAGAGGCAAAAGTATCTGCTACTGGATCACATGACAAGTGTATAGGAGGAGAGTATATAGCAGAACTCTACTGGCAAGAGCATTAACGGTAAACAAAGGAGGCTGAATGACAGTGACACCTCATTAGAGAGATGGAACATAGGTTCATGTTTCCTGTTTGTGAAATAATGATAAATGATAAAATTCCCTCATTCAGTGTGAAGAGATATCGTCAGAATATGAATGCAATAAAGTAACCAAGTATGCTCGGGTAGTACACAGAGTTTTAAGTCAGCAAAAGGTGGGATTGTTCATTACCAACAAAATATAATATAAACAACAGTTCAGAGCCAGAGAAAAAAGACAAAAAGGAGGGAAGACTCAATTTATGTAATAAAAAAAAAACCACCAAGGAAAGAATGAATGTGATAGAAAATCACTTCTCTCCTTATCAATAGTCTTATGCTGGGGACACACACACACACACACACACACACACACACACACACACACACACACGACTATTTTTAGTGAGGAGAGGGAAGAGAGAAGAGACAAGAGTGGCGTAAAATCTGGTTCCTCTCCCCTAGAATCAAGTCTAAGACAGAAACTGGTCTGTCTGCAGGCCAACCTAGAAAGGTTTTCCAAGAATATGCTTTATTGGCAAGCCTTAATAGGGCAACCCTCTCTAAGGCACCGACAAGAAATCTTTTATTTCTTATGTCACAAGACATAATCTAGTAGGGTTTTAAAATTTCAGTGTTCAGGGTTACTGGGAACCTTTAACAAGAAGTTGTACTAGAGCATGAACCCATGGCATCACACAAGCTAGGCAAGTGCTCTACCATTAAGGTGCATCCCTGGGCCTTTCCAATTTTTTATTTTGAAATAGGGCCTCACTAAATTGCCCAAGCTGGCATCAAATTGTGAACCTACTGTCTCAGCCTTCCAAGCAGCCTGAATTATAGTCGTGTGCCACTATGTCTGGCTCCGAGTGAAGGAATTTTAAACTTCTATTAGTCCTATTTGGGAAGGTGACAGTTATATTTAGCTACAAAGCATTCCCTGGAGATCAGACACTGAAGATGTCAATGAGAAATGGTCTGACAAGGTAATTGAAGCCCTTGTCATGCCTATGTCAGGGAAAAAAAAAAAAAAAACCATTTCACGTAGATACTAACAATCTCTAAACATGAAACCCCAAACTAAAGAAAAGTTGCAATACTAGATAATCCTAAGGAAGGGGACTGGGAGGCTGGGGGGCAAGCATAAAAGAAATTCTCTTTTGAGGAAAGTGTGGGGCAGGGGACAAGGAGAGAAAACATGAGCCCACAAGAGTACTATGGCTTGGCATGCTCAGAGAAAAAGAAAACAATGTAGGGAAAATCATTCCTAATGTTTTCCGGTAGATTTCAGCTCAAGCAATAACAACATAAAAGAAAGGTTTATGGGCACAGATTAGATGTGGAGACTGTTTTCCCAAAGCCTTTGAATAAATAAAAACCAAACAGTAAAGTCCAAATAAATAAAAATAAATTACTGACACTATATTGTTTTTTCCAGTTTGATAACCTATTCCAATGTGTGAAAAGTTCAGTCATGTATTTTGTTTTTTTTGGTGGTACTAGAGTTGGAATCCAGGTTCCTGCACATGCTAGATGAGTCCTCTATCACTGAGCTACATTCCCAGCTGTGCTCCTTTTTTCAAGATTTAGATAGGGTCTTCTTGAGTTGCTCAAGCTGGCTCTGAACTTGCAATCCTCCTGCTTTAAACTTTAAACTGAATAGCTGGGATTACAAGGTACTTGCAATTCTTAAGAGTTAACCAAAATTCTTCTTGCTTCAATTTAAACCCTGTTCTTCATCAATCACTTCAGAACAGCTGGCTATTATTCCACATATGATACACCTAGAATACCTTATTAAACTGCTACTAAAAGCCATTTTCCTTTCTCAGAGCTGCAGAATAAGCAATAATGTCTTTTTCCTAGTTAGTATTTCCAATCTTTCAATTGTTCATTTTTGAGAACTTCCATTTCTCAATTTCAACTTGATACTACATGGCATGTGCTTTCAAAGCTCTGTTCCTCAATTTACTGTGACCACCACCCCCAAACCTCTAAACTTGACTGCATGAACTTCTATTTTTGAGCACTTTTGAAACATATGAAGGTTCTCTTCCAAAGTACTGAGAACTAACCTAACATTTCTTTCAGCTTACCACTGTTAAAGAGTCTTAGAGGCATCTACTTTGATTTTATTAGGGCTAAGGTACAATCATCCGAACACTTGTGATATATGAGAATTCATAGGAAAAAGTACATTTTGGTATGGGTGCATTATAAGAAAAAGTTATACTTACAGGTGAAAGATCCATATATAATCCAGTCACATACCACAGAAAGGAAAAATAAGAAGAACAGGTAATAGTGATGGTTGCCAAAACCTAAATCAAAAAAGTAAAACACTCAGTTTCCAGATAAGACCTTTTAAATTTCCAGTCAAAAGGCTTTATCAAAATTTAACAGAAATAAAGTTGTTGCTTTATTTTTTAAATACTATTATATCAAATCCAAATAGTCTGATATGTCATGGTCAACTTATGTATTTATTCCCTACTTACCTAAAAGAAAATAATGTGTTTGAATAAAATTAACTAAGCCAAAACAGCTCTGGGCTGGCCTATACTCTGTTGAGGGAGGAAAGTAGGCAGATTTGGGGCAAATCATATTATCTTTTTTTTTTTTTTTACTTTCTTCCATGAAACATGTTTATATAATTATATCCTCTGAATATCAAAGACTGATTTGATCAGGGGGATGGAAAAAAATAAATCTGAGGAGCAGCAATACATACATATATTGCAGGAGATTAGCCATAGCACAGAGGGGAAACCCACAGTGTACTAATAAATGCAGGGAGAAGAAAATGTGAGGGGTGCCAGGCAGCCTGTGTATGTATGTATGTGCTGTATCCCTGCCTTCTTGATCATAGAGATGGGAGCATTTCAGAGGTAATGACATAAATGCTTTTCAGGTACGTCATTGTACCATTTTCTCCTGAAGCAGCAAAGCTCAAAAAAAGCATTATCCACTGGAATCAGGATACCTAGATTTATTGATTATTAGTTGTGTCACTGTAAGTTAAGCTGTTTAATTTCTTTGATCCAGCATTCTTACTTACAATACGCAGGTAACAATATCTCTTTTACTTCTCAGGCCTATGACACATAAACAGGATGATGCATTTGATAAAAACTTCTAAATGCAGTGTGATAAGTATGCATGAGCTCATTGCTATTGTTTTTCAGTTGCCATTAAATGCTGCCTGGCATAATGCCAATCATCTAATCTCTATGGTGGGATGAAGTCCATGAGGGTTGGAACCCTAAGAATAATCTAGCCACCTTTCTTTAGGAAAAGATGGTCGGAATGCACCAAGGAAACCTGACTAAACTAAGTCAAAGTCAGCCTTCTATTCATCAGGATTATAAAAATATATCCTGTACTGAAGACATACAATCATAGTTCCTCATAATAAACTCCTGCCTTTACTGTGTTGGCTCAGAGAAAACTCAGAGCTGCAGGTCAGGAAAATTAATATTTCCTGGGTGGAAGGCAATCCCTAGATTTCTGCCATTCCTGGTTTTACCTAATACCGAAGGAGACAAATGGAGAATACGAATAAAACAAGTCTCAACATATTAAAACATCATGATATTTGGAGCAGAAGGTGGATAGTACTAAAATGACCTTAAGCAAATAATTTCATCTTTTTATACTTTTACAGCTCCAAAACAGAAATGATAATATGAAGTCACATGTGTGTTCTGATGATCAAATTGGATACCATATTTTAAATTCCAAAATACTGTATGAATGACAATAATTATCATTATCAACTTCAAAAATTTCCCCAAAACTTCATACCATAAAGAGGATTCACAGACAAGGAAGAGCTACAAAATGGGAGCCTTTTTTTTTATGAATCACATACACAACTAAACATGTTTAACTTCATAGTAGTAATCGAAAAATAAAATCTCTCACCTACGCACCGTCCAGTCCACAGGCAGTGTTGATCATATCGAGCCACACAAGAGTTGCACACATGGCAATGGAGTGACCTTAATGGCTTCCTTATCTAAGTGAATAATTAAGAAAGGCCTAAGCAAAAAACCATGTTTCAAAGTGATAACAAATCATAAGCAAATAGGTTGTAAAGAGATAGGCACATATAATCTTTAAATTCGCACAGGATCTTCAGAATGCCTTATTAACATTTACTGTTATGTCAACTCTGATTAAGCCACTACTAAAATGGATTTGAATTCTAGAGCTTATTCACTCTAGCTAAGGGGAACTGAGGCAGTAAGTACAACATAACAGAATAAGCAGTGGACTAAAAGAAAGGGAAGCTGAGTTCCCTTTCTGGCTCTTCTCATAATCATGAGAAATTACTTCCTCCTCTATGTCTTAAGTCTTCAATTGCAATATAAGAAGTTTCTAGGTCATTATGAGTCTCTGACTTGAAGGTGGTTCTAATATACACTTTCTGACAGGAAAAGTAAACAAAACACACTGTGGATAATTCACAAAGAGATTCAACCGGAGGCAACTTTCATGGGATTATAAATATTCTTCCATATGTTTAAGGCATAAAATTGTTCTGGCAGTTAATATAAAATTTGAACTGGTAAAGGTAGGTAAATATACCATGAAGATATGACAAATGCTTATTTGAATAATGTTACCAAGAATTTGCTTTTACTAGAGAAAATAAAAAATTATACAGAAAAGACTCACAAGACATGATGTACAAAATGTTCTGAAATCCAGGCAGCCAGTTTCTGCAAGAGTGATGATATTCTGCAAGACATGAAGTTTGACCTTATGATTGCTTTTTATTGGAGAAAGTATTATGCATGGTTATGTACTATTCTTACAACTCACTCCCAACTGAAATAGTTAGAAAAGCAATTTGAAATATAGCCACCAAATCATTCTGTGCTTGAAATAATGTGACTTTTCAAGGCTATGTTTTTAGCCAGTAGCCAAGAAATTAGATTGTACAAAATTGCACCCTCTGCGATCTCCCTCACCATCTTCTCCCAGTTATAACATGCTAAAGAAAAATAAAAATTCATACATACACATCTATTAAAAAAGAAACAAAAATCAGTATACATCAAAATCAATGGTTACAAGCACCAAGGACTGAGTCTTTCAGGTACTTTAGCTTTAGGTAACAATGAACAACATTCTCCCTAACTTTGTTCCAAACAGTAGTACATGGAAAACATGCCATGTCATGTGATAACTTCATATGTGAGAAGAGAAGGGATATCTCCTCAGTCATCATAGAGAAGGAATCCCCTTGGCCCTTGCCTTTATATAGTAAGTGAGGAAATTTAAGCTAAATGACCCTTACCTAAATATTATTAAAAGGAAGTAGGTAATCATTTCTGCTAACAAAAATCACACCTAAAAAAGTTTTGGTGGGGTATTATTGTCACAGAAAATAAAAGTATTTTTTAAAATTTTCATATACATAGTTGAAAAAAAGTGTAATTGTGAAGATATCTCACTTTGCTGAATTAATTACCTTACATATGTTTTATTTATTTGTGTTATCTATGGCAAGCTCTAAGACACACTCATGGCAAAAACCAATATGACTATGAAATACTCAAGTTTACATGTCCTCTGATTTAAAACAAAAACACAAAACATTACAAAGAGAGCTCACCGCTTTTCTTTCTTCTTCAGAAGCTTTAGTGAAGCCTGGATCAGTTGCCCAAGTCTTATAATAAAAGTACAGAAAGGCTATTACGCTGAAAATGAAAGCAAAATAGAAAGGAGTACCTGCTATATGTTAAAGCAAAGTTAAGGAATATATCAAACTTCCATTAAGAATAGCATAATTATGGGGCTGGGGATATAGCTCAGTTGGTAGAATGCTTGCCTTGCATGCACAAAGCCCTGGGTTCAATCCGCAGCACCACACACACACACACACACACACACACAAAGGCCTAATTATGATGTAAGCAAAGTTTATCTTTTGTACCTAGGAACTTCTCTTCTCTGCACTGCATCTTACTTCTCTATGTATATACAGTGTTATTCCCAAACATGGCTCAATCTTATGTTCCAATCCAATAGGAATTTGCTCCTAGTTGGCTAATAGTTAATGCTCCATCATTAGTTGATACCTATATTAATTGATAAAAATAGTCACATTTATGAACACCCTGAAGATTAAAAAACATTTAGACCCAAATAAATTAACATCTAATGGTGTAACTATGACTTTCCTGAGAGAGAAAATATATATATATATATATATATATATATATATATAAAATTCTCTGATCATTTTAACAAAAGCATTTAAGGCAACAATGCAGCTTGGTTCAGGGATTCCAACTATAATATTGCCCTATAGGGTAGACAAATGCTTACAAAAATTTCCTACTGGAGAATTTAGTAACTGATTCTTGTAATTGTTTTAATCTGAGTTAATTAAATAAATTGCTCTCCTTGCAAAATAATTACAAATCACATACTATTTGGGAAAGACTGATATTATTGACAAATTAAGGAAAAAAGCATTTCAAGAATAATCACATTCCTCTTTGAAATATTTTTAAGGTTGTAAAATTTCTTTATATAAAAAGTCAAATTTTACTCCAAAGAAAGACAAATAAATGTACAGTAATAACTCAATAAGCCTCTAGTAAATCCAGTGTCCTCATCCAATTTAAAATATTATAGACAGTAACTACATCTACCTTACAAGATATTGCCAAGCTTTCTTATGCCATACTTAAGAGTGGAAAAAGAAGCCGTAAAATAAACTCTTGGTATTCAAAATGTGGTCCAAAGACCTGCAACAACAGCTTCTTGGAAAAGCAGAACTTCAGGCCTCACCCCAAACCTATAGAACCAGACTCAATCTCTGGGGCTTCAACCACACATTGAAGTTTGAGAAGCACTGCTCCAACCCTCAATGACCAGCACAACCACATCTAGTTCAGATAGGCAGGAACAAATCTTGGTGGCTTAGTTTGATACAGTTTATTTGCAGGTGGGTATAGTTTTAAGAAAGAGGAGCCAGAGAAGTCATGATAAGATGAATTTTTAACAAAGTTTAGTTAGAATGAATTAAGATGGACACTATTAAAAGATACACTGGTCATGATCTTTTGTTAAAAAATTGCATCTAGGGCTGGGGTTGTGGCTCAGTGGCAGAGTGCTTGCCTCACATGTGTGAGGCACTGGGTTTGATCCTCAGCACCACATAAAAATAAATAAATAAAAAATAAAGATATAGTGTCCATCAACAATTAAAATTAAAACATTGCATCTAATTTTTTTCAAAGTTCTGATCAACACACACAACATATTCTCAAAAATTCATTCAGTTGAATCATGTGGTGATCATGCACAGTGAACTGATTGAATTTGAAGCTCCTATTCTGAATTAACTTACAAATCACAGAAAAATCAGTGGATCCCCTTTCTCCAAACATAAAAGGCAAACACGTTCCTTGCTTTATGTTCACAAACATTTTCTACTTCCTCTCACTGACTTCTGCACCACAATTTTAGGATGTCCAAGTCCTAACTGCCTTTAATACTTAATATACCATTTCCTTCCCTTTGTTTTTTCTACTTCCATGGAAAGAAGGATTCTCTCCCATCCCGAAACCTAGGAGAACTTTTTCTATGGCACTTGGACTATAATTATTTATAGATGCCTCAGCCTCCCCTATAAACTGGCATCTCTTGCAGTTAAAAAAAATCTCTCAATATAGAACTAAAATTTGCCCTTCTATAACTTGACCAATCGGTTTCCATTCATTGGATCTTTTAGATCTACCCTACATAGATTTATTCCTTCCTTTGTTCAATGATCCTTTTTATTGAGTACCCATTCCATACAGTACACACTGGCTTCCAAATAATGTATTTCCATGTGAAACTGGGAGGCAGTGATCATACAGGACTTTACATGTGTTGAGTTCTCTTAAACTTAACTCACGTTATAACCAGTATCACATATATTCAGTGGTATACCATTTCTTTCCCAAGTCTTAGCTGTAACTCCAAACTTGTCAATAAGGTTCCTGTCTGTTTCATTTAAACTCCCTCACAGAAGACAAAAAATGCATTACTTCTCTGACGTATAACAGACATCAAAAGAAACTGATAATCTGAGGAGCAAAACTAGAATTGTTCTTAAAATTAGTTTCAACCTGAGCCTTCCACAGATTTTCTTCCTAACAGTAATTAATAATAAAATATTAAGTATATTTATACAATGCCAATTACTAAATGGGAATCTTTTAGCATAGTGATCCTTGAAGCCACCTCATAAGCTTGGTACCACTGTCTCCAATTTACAGAAAAACAAAAAATGGGGTAAAATGAACTAGTCAGATGTATATAACTAGTGAGAAAAACAAGTTAAATCTAGAATCATTCTGTTTGTTTTCAAAGACTTTATGTTTTCCTCAGTGTCCCAGACTGTCTTCCCAATGCAGACCAGAGGCTATGGGAGCAGAAGCCCCCACTCAGTTGTTGTGGCAACCTGAGCCAAGATTAGTCAAAATACTTAGGATAGGTCTATATACGACAACACCTCATTTCATCCACAGGGCAGTTCCAATCACTTTTAACATTTAGCTTGAAAAACACTGCTCTCATAGTGAAGTATTCTCATGCCCTCAACACTAGCAACTTCAAGTAGTACCTGGATCAAATAGTTTTATGTTGTACGAGTAAGTAAAACATTCCATCCTATCAATTCCAACATCTTAACATTCTTCCAACTATGGTAATCAGTTCTTCTAAGGTAATAATAGCTCCTTCACAAATAAGTTTCTAGTTACATTCAACTAAATATTAACTTCTGTAACTAAGGTTTTGAACTATAGTTGTTACATTTTTAATGTCTGATTCTGTAAAATTGAATTAAAAATGATCTGTGAAAATTTTGAAATATTCTAAGTTGCTCAAATTATTAAAATTCATCAAAAAATGCCATAATTTTAAAAATGGCTTATTACATTGCTACACTGGTTGGTAAACAAAATATCAGTCATCCCTTCTCAGTATCAGGTCCATTACCCAAGGATTTATGAGCTTTGGGTCTTCTGCGAGTGCTGTTGGTTTAAACTGTGCTGTTATTAAATGTACGTGTTGTTTATAAATGTACTCCTAGTTGCTTACTAAGTAATTTTTAATCTTGTATCTTCCAAGCTTTCATTAAGTGCTGGCAAAAAGGTCAGTGCTTACAAAGGTGCTACCAAATCAATAATTATGAGACAAAGGGTAGGGGTAATTAAATCTTTTGAAAAAAGCCTAATCATTTCCATGGTATGCTGTGTCATTCATTTAGATTAAAGAAATGAAAAACATTAGATAGTGCTCAGAAATAAAAGTAGCATTAAAGCAAAAAACATGCTGCAATAGAGGTAGATTCATGCACTCTGAAAACTCATATACCTATCTCATTTCATATTTATACCTGGGAAAAATATAAATTAAAGGAATACGCTAAAAGGTATTATCTCTAGCCACTACATTCCTTTTTTCCTTATCCTATAAGAAGAACAAGGTTATAATGGATTCTCAAGCAATGTCCTTAGGAGAGGAAAAAGAAGTCTAGAAAGAGGTGGGAAGATGAAAAATGTGCCTCATCTAATTGGTATTATAAACAGCTCTAACACCAAGAAGTAGCCACTCTCTGCACTGCTACATGACTGGACCTGACCAATCTAAAAGGAGTACTTACCCTTAAGCTGGACTTAGACCTGGGCCCTGATCCTCAAGTTATAAACCCACATTGAGTGTTTCTTTTTCCCCTTTTAAAACTGCAGGCTATCCATTTATCAGTAGGTCATGAAAGAATTAAGTGGGCTATGACTAGAATTAAAACAACAACAACGACACAGGATAAAGTAAAACAAGGTGAATTACACATTAGGCATTTTTTTTCAAAGTTCATTTTACATTAATTTTGGAGGCAAAAATATCATTTTTTCTGTGAACTAAGAATCAATGCCTTAGACAATAGCTAGAACTGATGCTTACCATTAATGAGGAAGCCACATTTTCCTAAATATCCCTCTCATATAGGTCATCTTGGTACCCTGAAGATTAAATCATCAACTGTTACTGCTGACTAAATTAAAAGAACCATGTGACCTTGAAGAACTCTAAAAACAATCCAATTTACTATTATAGGATCAAGTAAAACAATAATTCACTCTATTGCTCCCCTCCTATATGTAATTAATATGGGAAACCTATTATTTTCATAGTATGTTGAGATAAATTTCAGAATCAAGGACATTCTTAACATTAAACATTCAAGCAGAATCAATAAATGAATGCAAATGTTAGCTACATTCCCTAAATATTTCCCAATATCTAAGTTTATAAAAATAGGCATTCTTTTTGAAAGGTAAAATTAAATATGCATTTAAATTTAAGCTTGAAGGATATCAGGAAAGAATAAGACGAACCAAGTCATAAATGTCCAGAAAATGGAACTTAGCAGAAAAACTGCTGGTACATATACAAGGTTCTTATACCCAACCAAGAACCTAAAAGAAAAAGGACAAACATAAGGTATTAGTGAAATCAAGTATTAGTATTATTCATGTCAATTTTAGTCCTAAACCCCTCAAATAATGATAGTAGTAATAACAGCAGCAACAGCAATACCTTTTACTTTCTGAGTGTTTACTAGTGTCATCTGGCACTTTCCATGTGCTCACAGAGATATACACTACCATCACCCCATTTCATTGTGAGAAAACTGAAATATAATGATCCTGAAGAAGTATATATTCTAGTTCTTCTAATTTATACATCCTTTCATTCACAACCTTCTGTAACCACCTCAAGAAACAGTCACTATATGAGAAGATACAAAGGTTAAAAATGATACTAACAATCATAACATTAAAAATTTCAGGCAACAAGCAACTTGAAGTCCACATATAATCTACTCAAAATGTTTAACATTGCAGTTTCAAAAGAAAAAAATCTGTCTTTCACCAAATACTCAATATAGTCTTTTTATGCATGAATAGAGTTTAACTGGATATATATTAAAATTCTACTAGAAATAAACAGTAGTTGTTGGTGGATATAAAGGGTTAAAAAAGTCATCAGGTTCATAACCATAATTAGGATAAAATTATATTTGAGAAGACCTAAAGAGCCCAACCTCAGGCACCCAATATTCTGGCAGAAGAAGACAAATGGAATCCACACAAACTCCATGATATGGCCTATGTGTGGCAAACATCACATTTGATTTAATTAGGTAGTAAATTACCTAATTTGTAAAAAGCTGCTACTTCTACCTGTCTATTTCTGACATGTATCACATAGCAACATGGATGAATAGGCAACTGCTCCTGGAATCCAATAATAATAAAAGTTTGCAGCTACTTATTTCCATAAAATTGGAACTCTACTGATGAGGATGAGAAAAATAAGGCAGTAAAGATAAAATTGCTATATAAATATGACTTAAATTTGAACTGCATACATATACCAAGAATAGCACATGAAAGCCCTTAACTCGCAGTCACCCAAAACAAGTTTTCACATAAAATTTTTTATTTGTGAGGTTTCAGCTAAAACAAATAGCCACCAAGATCACAAAGGCTCCAATTCTGGGTGAGTAGATATTCCCAGCCCTTAAATTCTCTCTGAAAAAAAAAAAAAAAAAAAAAAAAGTCTGGGAACCTTGATGATTTGGCCTAAAATTAACTTAGAGATCAAGTCAAATCAATTAGTGGAAAAGGAAGTTACAAGTTTTCTGAACATCGGACTAAGCATTTGAGCTTTCATGTCACATTTAAATTTAAATTCATTTCCAGCCAACTATCTTGTTCTTGGGTGACCAAGTAATAAGATTCCTCTAATATTCTGTTTTCTTTTAAGACAAAAGCAGTACATGCTTATTCCAGAATATGCTGGCAAGCAAAAGAATTCAGGAATACTTATAATCATGCCCTGAAGAGAGCCAACACCGCTTATTCCCTTTTAGATTATTTTTTATGGATCATTGTGATTACATCTTTCTTTTATTCACTGAATGAAAAAGTTCAACAGTGAAGACAAGCTTTTTGCTTTTATGGACCTTATATTACAGGAAAGTGATTAAATACTATATGAAGAAAGTAAAACAGGTAATCCAGCAGAATTAATCAGGGATGGCCTTGATAAGAAGGTGATGTTTGAAGCTTACAATGAATTTAGATTTTAAAAAGGAAAACCACCATCCCCTAAAAATTCTGAAAAATGGGCAAAAATACTTCTAGATAAAAAATAGTTACCAAAATCTCTCCAGTTTTTACTAAAACTAACAATTCAAGCAATTCCCCAGGATATTTATTTTCCAATGATTGTCAATACAAACAAATTACTGTGTTGAGCCATTTGCTTTCAGCCAGAAAATATGTCACCAAAGTCTTTTCCTCCCACCACCCCAAGAATGTTGTTATGTAGTTATGTAATAGTTATAGCTCAGTATAAATCTGGGATTCCAGCTAATCCACAACAGAAATAAGCAATCACATTGCAAAGGCAATAACCAGCCTTGCAAAGACTAATATACACACCTTGGAAACAAAGATGTCAGAAAAAATAGTGTTACCAGAAGACATCCTTTTAAAAGCCAAGAATCTGAATTGAAGTCCAATATGTATCCAACAGCCCACATGGTACTCACAGAAAGCATCAGCAGCAAGAAAATCTATTAAGAGATTAAGAATTTTAGAGCATTATGCATTTTTATCTCCTATAATGTCATTTTAATTAGTTCAGTATAAGAGCTATGTCCTAAGTGTATAATAACAATCAATACAACAGCAAAACTAACAGTTTTTCTTAAAAATTGGCTAACTGATAAACTTGAAATTTGAGCAGTTTATATATATATGCTGGAAATATTCTTTTAAAAAGCCTTACATTTCATTCAATGTAGCTTTAACATGCTGCCCCTTTCCTCCAATAAATTGTGTTTTTTTACATAAGTAGTGACAAGCTGATATTTTTTAAAATAACTTCTTCCAAATCACATTCTTTATTAGAAAGCATAAAGACTAAATAAGGGGAACAGAAGAGCTTCAAATTGGGCACCAGGTGGTGCCATCCTCTAATCAAGAAGGTTAGAAGAAACAACTCTGCAAAAAAGATGAGCTGAGTTTTGGACATGTGAAATTTAAAAATACCTGGATATATCCAGGAGACAGTTAAAAAAGCAAGTATATGGATTGTAAAGCCATGAATGCACAACATACCAAAGAAAGGTAGAAAGGGGCAGTATCTTGGTCAACACAAACAGTGAAGGCAAGGAACAAAGCTAAGATCCTAAAGGTTACCAAGAAAGTCTGACCAGAAAGACAGTCTGAAAAGAAATTTTTTTCCTTTCTTTGCTGAAAGATAGCAAAGAAAATTTCAAGGGAGTGATTCTTAGTGCCAAAGGGCATATGGAGACCAAAGACTGAAATATATCTTCAGGATGCTAATGATTAAGGCTAATTTTGATAAAGTCAAAAGAATGAAACTTCCATGATACAATAGTTTGACTGTCTGCACTGAAGTTAGGCTCCACATTTGTGCAAAGCAGTCCCTTAATGAAGATCTTGAAAGCAAGCATGGCTTTTGCAACAGCAAAGAGGAAAAGTGTATTTTGTCTTATCTTCTTTATTCTGACTTCTCTAAGCCATACCTAGGGATCGGTAATTTCAAATGACATCAAATCTTTAAAACAATCCCAATTTGTTTGGTGACATAAAGTAAGCAAGTTCAGATTTTTTAAAAACAGTTAAATTCAGAATCTACAAGCAGAACAAAAATAAGAAGTAAAGATTTTACAATTCTAAATCTCTATAATGCTCAAGAGTCACATAATTCATTAATTTAATAAATATTTGAATGTAAGTGTCTGTCTGAGGCATTTGAGACAACCAAAAGGATTTAAGGTTTTTCCTCTTATAAAGCTTCAGCTCTAGTTGGGAAGACAAATCTATTAACTTTATAGTACATAAAAAACTATATCCCCAAGTCTTGGAAGCCATTAAATGACTTTCTTTTTACTCTGGGTGAAACGGGAAGACATCATAGTTATATGAGTAGATGAATGATAGGATCTTAAACTTTACAACAGTCATCTGTTATACTAACATGGCATCACTGAAGTGGTAAGAAGGGATCAGATTCTAGATATAGACTGAAGGAAGAATTAGACACATCTTTCTAATGGAGTGGGTATGTGGTATGAGAGCACAAACTAAGACATGATTGGAAAACTATAGAGTTGCGACTGAGATGTAGAATATGCGACTGAGATGCAGAAGGCTTAGTCACGAATCAGGAAGAGATCAGGAGTTCAGTTTGTTTGTTTGAAATTGAGGATTGAACCTGGAGACACTCTACCACTGAACCACATCCATAGCCTTTTTAATTTTTTATTTGGAGATAGGGTCTTGCCAAGTTCACTAAGTTGCTACAGCTGGCCTTGAACTTGGTAATCCTTCTGCCTAAGCCACCCAAGTTGCTGGAGTTACAGGCATGTATCACGGCACCCAGATTGGAATTCAGTTTAAATTAGTGCATTTTCATTAAAAAGAACAATGGGCTTCATTGTGCATATGACATAGTTTGGTCATATTCTCCCTTACTATAACCCTTCCTTATCTTCTCCTCCCCCTCCCCTGGCCCACTTTTTCTTTTCTAATAGTCTTTCTCTCTCCTGCTTTCAGGTCATATTTTTTCACTTTTGTTTGTGTCTAGATTCCATGTATGGGAGAAAACAAGATGTATGACTTTTTGAGTCTGGCTTATTTTACTTTAACATAATAATCTCCAGTTGTATCCATTTTCTTGCAAATGACATGATTTCATTATTTATGGCTGAATAATACTGTATTGTGTGTGTATGTGTGTGTCTGTCTGTATACGTCACTTCTTCTTTACCTATTTGTCCACTGATGGACATCTAGGATGATTCTATAATTTGCCTACTGTAAATGTGACCAAGGCAAAAGTGGGTACACAGGTTAGCTCTATGGTATGCTGACTTCAATTACTTCAGGTATATACTATGGAGTGATATAGCTGGATCATATGGTAGTTCTATTTTTAGTTTTTTTAGGAACTTACTGGTTTCCATAGTGGTTATAGTGATTTACATTCCCACCAATAATGTATAAGGTTCATTTTTCCTCTGCATTCTTGCCAGCACTGTTTGCTATATTCTTTTTAAAAAATATATTTATTTATTATTTTTAGGTGGACACAATATCTTTATTTCACATTTATGTGGTGCTGAGGATTGAATCCAGTGCCTCATGCATGGTAAGCAAGCACTGTACCACTGAGCCACAATCCCCGTCCCGTGTTTTCTGTATTCTTGATGATAGCCATTCTGATTGGGGTGAGATAGAATCTCAGTGTAGTTTGGATTTATATTTCTCTGTTGGCTAAAGCTGTTGAACGATTTTTTCATATAATTTGTACTTCTTTTTAGAAGTATTTGTACAGTTCATTTGCCCATTTACTGATTGTGTTCTGGGTTCTGTTTTTATTTTTTTTTTTCTGCTGTTAAGTTTTTTTGAGTTCTTTATATATTAACCCACTGTTGGAAGAGTAGCTGACAAAGCTTTTCTCCCATTCTGTAGTTGATTCTTACCATTATTTCCTTTTTAAAACATTTATTTTTAAATTTTTGGTACCAGGGATTGAACCCAGGGGCACTTAACCACTGAGCCAGATTCTCAGCCCTTTCTTTATTTTATTTTTTAGTCAGGATCTTGCTAAGTTGCTTAGGGCCTTGCTAAATTGCTAAGGCAGACTCCAGTCACTAGGATTACATGCATGCATCACTGTACCTGGCTTGGACTATTATTTCCTGAGCTTTTGGAATCCTTTTCAGGAAGTTGTTGCCTATAACTTGAAGTGTTTCCTCTATGTTTTCTTCTAGTAGTATTTTTTTTTTATAGTTTCAGGGTCACATTTTATCTATTTTGAGTTGATTTTTATGCAAAAAGACAGATAAGGATCTAGTTTTAATCTATATATGGATATCCAGTTTTCCCAGAAACATGTTAAAGGTGTCTTTTCTTCGATGTACATTTTTGGCACCCTTGACAAGGATCAGATGGCTGTAGCTGCATGAGTTTACCTGTGTCCTCTATCCTATTCCATTGGTCTATGTATTTGTTTTTATACCAGTAATATGCCGTCTTTGTTTATGCAACTTTATAGTATAATTCAAACTGGGTATTGTGATGCCTCCAGCATCACCCCTTTTGCTCAGGATTTTTTTTTGTTATTCGATGTCTTCTGAGCTTTCATATGAATTTTAGGATTTTTTTTTCAGTTCTGTGAATTATGTCATTGGTACTTTGATGGGGACTGTGGTGGCTGCACTTTTTGTACTATGGCCATTTTAACAATATTAATTCTGCCAATCTATGAATATGGAAGGTCTTTCCATCTTCTAGTGTCTTCTTCAATTTCTCTCTTCGGTGTTCTGCAATTTTCATTGTAGATGTCTTCATCCCTTTGGTTCAGTTTATTCTTAGTTTTTATGTTGGTTTTTGGTTGGTAAAACTATTTTCCTGATTTTTTTTCAGCAGATTTATTATTCATGTATAGAAAAGCTATTGATTTTTTTATGTTGATTTTGTATTCTGCTACTTTGCTGAATTTGTTTATCAGATCTAAAAGTCTTCTGGTGGAGTCTTCGGGGTCTTCTAATTTTAGCTTTGTATTACCTACAAATAGAGACAATTTGATTTCATCCTTTTTCATTTATATCCCATTTATTTCTTTCTGTTGCCTAACTGCTCTGGCTAAAATAACAAGTGTTATATTAAAAAGGAAGGTGAAAGTAGACATCCTTGTCTCATTTCTGATTTCAGAGGAGATGCTTCCATGTTCTCCCCATTCAGTATAGTGTTGGCCACAAGCTTTTTGTATACAGTCTTTATTTTATATCGAGGCTAAGATTCTTCTATACCTAGTTCCTTTAGAGCTTTTTATCATGAAGGGATTTTGAATTCTGTTGAAGATTTTCTCCATCTAGTGAAATGACCAAGAGATCTTTATACTTGATTCTATTTATGTGACAGATCACATTTACCGATTTACATATGCTGAACCATCCTTGCATCCCTGGAATAAAACTAACATGGTCGATCATGGTATGTGATCTTTTAGTGTGCTGTTGAATTTGGTTTGCAAGCTTTTACTGAGGATTTTTTGAGTCTATGTTCATCAAGGATATTTTTTTGTTGAAACCTTATCTGTTTTGGTATCAGGATTACTAGCTTGGTAGAATTAGTTTGGAAACATCCCTTCCCTTTCTGTCTCATGGAATAGTTTGAGCAACTAATGTTAGTTCCTGTTTAAAGATTTGGTAAAATTCAGAGGTAAATTCATCAGATCCTATGCTTTTCCTTGTTTCAGGGTTTTTTATTAATGTTTCAATTTCACTGTTTGTTATCCGTCTGTTTAGGTTTTTTTTAATCCTCTTGTTCAGTTTTGGAAGGCCAAAAAATATTTATTTTATATAGATTTTCGAGTTTATTGGAATATAAGCCTTCAAAATAGTCCTTAATGATTATCTAGATTTCAGGGGTATCTGATATAATAATTCTTTTACTTTCTAATTTTATTAATTTGAATCATCTCTTTCTTTTGGTTAATTTGGCTAAGGGTTTATCAATTCTCTTTATCTTTTCAAAGAACTCTTTGTTTCATTAATCTTTGTATTATTCTTGTAGCCTCTAGTTCATTACTGTCAGCTCTGATCTTTATTATTTCTTTACTTCTACTGATTTTGTGTTTGTTTTGTTTCTCTAAGACCTTGAGACACACCTTAACATTATTTATCTGAGATCTGATTTTTTAATGTAAGCACCCATAGCAATAAATTTCCCTTTTAGAACTGCTTTTGTTGTAATCTTGGGAGCTCAGTTTTTGATATGTTATTGTGAGATGTCTATTAGACACTAAACTGAATAAGTAGATAACTGGACTTATAAATCTGGAAAGTTCTAGATTAGAGAGATGAGCCTGGCAGTTGTCAACATACAGATGCCTCGTACAGAATGAATAGATAAAAAAGAGGTTCAAGGACAAGATCTTGGAGCATCCTACCAATAAAAAGTGAGGGGAAAAAAGTAGCAAAGGAGAATGAGTAGTAGCCTTTCTGTCCTCTTTCACATACCTAAATGCAAAATAGGTGTAGCATTCATAATGATCCTCTACATAGAAATCTGGTATTTGTTAATTCTCAGTCACTCTGAAAGTATAATTACTAATTTTTATCTGATAATGTTATCATATTTGAAAACAACAAACTATGGAATCATCCAATATCCCATTTTGAAAATTTGAATTGAATGTTATTATTTTCCTTTAAAAAATTAATAAGGAACAATCTCATTAAAAAAAGCTTCTATAAAATTCTTTACAACAATTTGTTGTTCTTATTTTGCTTCATTTTCATCTTAATTCACTCATTAAGTAAATGTGGAATACCACAGAATATCCATAAGATAGCCAACTCTCTGGTTTTCCTTATTGCCCTAAAAATCAAAAACAAATTAACAAAAAAAAATTCTTATATCCCAGGAACAGAGCCACATGAAAATACCTCGCTTTTCTGTAGCCATCTCCAAAGTCGGAACTTTTGGTTAGTTCTCATTTTGGCTTCTGTTTTTAGCATATGAATGATGAGCTGGTTTTTGTTTTGAAGAGCCATATCAAGAGGAGTTTGTCCCTTAAAAAAAATAAAATCTATTATATTTTTGACATGGGTGTTAAAGATTTTTTCATCAGAATCATAGACTTAACATATTAACTCTAAGGGCAATTAGCTATTATTATTTATATTTATCTTCATAGTAACTGAAAATAAACATATAGCTTATCTTTTTCTAAAATGACTAATCCTCAAACTGAAAATATAATAAATGAAAGGAGATAAGTACCTGGTCATACCTTAACATTCCGGACATCCAGACTAGAACCAGCTTCCAAAAGTTTATCAACTGCATTAATATTTCCGGCTGTAACTGCCCAGTGAAGTGGAGTGTTTTGGTGTATTTTATCAACAACATTGAGAGAAGGATTAAACTTTAAAAGAAATCCAGTTGGTTCTGGCCTGTCTCAAAATAATAAAATACCAAGAGGCATTAATAGGGATGGTGATTTGAGGAATCATTAAGTATTCTGAACAAGTGAGGAACTGCTTTGTTCAGAGTTCTATTCTAACACTAACAGGAGAGATTAAAAAAAAAGACATTTTAAATAATAATCTGCTATACACATATTTTAAACATCAATATAGTAGAATAAGAAAAACTTTACTTTCATACTGCTGCTCTATTGGTTAACACTTTTTAAAATTGTGGATTTAACTTTAGCCAATATTAAGTGTTATGTTACTTATCCAATTTAAGAACTAAATGTAAAATTAAAAACAATTTTTTTTAGTTGGAAAAGGTCACAATATCTTTATTTTATTTATTTTCCTTTATGTGGTGCTGAGGATCAAACCCATTGCCTCACATGTGCTAGGCAAGTGCTCTACCACTGAGCTACAACGCTAGTCCTGTAAAATGTTTTATCTGAGCAGATAAACCAAAAGTTAACTTTATACTCTTCCTTTAATCAATTATTAAATAAAGCATGTATAAATATAGGTTGGGTACCCCTTATCCAAAATGCTTGGGATGTTTCTAATTTTTTTTTTTAATTTTGGAATGTTTATACATATATAATAGAGATTTTCAGGATGGGACCCACATCTAAAGAAGAAATTCATTGATATTTCATATATACCTTATACTCATAGCCTGAAGTTCTATTTTTAATAATTTTGTACATGAAACCAAGTTTCATGATATGGAATTTTCCACTTGTGGCAACATGTTTAGGCTCAAAAAAATTTTTCAGATTTTTGCACCCTATTGAAGATTTTTACATTAGGGATGCAAAACTGAAGTGCCCTAAAATATCTGTACAGGTTAGAAAGGTATAAACTAGAAAGATAAAATTCAATAAAATATTTTCATGTTAAACATCAATGCCTTTCTTTCCTTTATACTCAAGAGTATAAAGAAGTATATGAAATATGTTAGAGTATGAAGAATATACTTTTTTCCCAAGAAAAATAATATTCTACTATGACTATTCAATGAAGATCTTTAGATATTATACCTGACTTCAGAGCTCAGTAAAGAGAAAATGCTTTCTATTTTTTTTTGACACTGAGGATTGACCCAACAGCAATCTACCTCTGAGCTACTTCCCAAGCCTTTTTTTACTTTTAGTGTGAAACAGGATCTTGCTAAATTGCCCAGAGTAGCCTCAAACTTGCAATCCTACCTCAGTTTCCAGAGTAGTTGGGATTAAAAGTGTGTGCCACCACAGAGAGAAAATGCTTTCTAACAAAATTTCACCCTCAATCCCATCATTCCATGAAAAAAAGGAAACATAATTAAAAGAAACTCAGATCCTACAAGAGAAGTCCTAAGGAAAAGCAGAACTGGCAATTCATTTCAAGGACATAAACAAACTGAAAAAGTGAAAACTATAGTATGCATTTGCACAGATAAATACCAGAAGCTGGACTACAATCTAGTCATTAATTATGTATGTTTATAAATTATACAGAAAAAGTTAAATGTGTCTAATGGGAAATGTAAATAGACTCTTTTCCTAGGTCAGTTATAATTAATATTTTCAGAGACTCAACAATAATGTCAGAGAACTTCAAATTATTGTTCTCTGGAAAGCAAATTGATCATCTAGATTTCAAATTATGAGAACATTTAAACTTGTAAACATTTAAACTTGTTAAATATCAGTCATGTCAACAAGCCTATGCTATGGAATCTCTATTATTGTATAAGGAAACTTTTTTCTTAGTAGTTTTCAAATTTTTCACCAAAGCTTTCAGAAAAGAGAAAATGTACTTCAGTGGTGCATTTCTAACTACAAATACCTCAAAAATCCATATCATAACCCCAGGATAGGCAAGTATCTTTATCAGCTTGTACTATCATCTCATAGTTTCACAGAAAAGAAATTGTAGGAACCAAGAATCAGACTGAGGCAATTCAATTAAACTCACCCAATTACTTTGTGAGCTGATAACATGAGAGGTGTTTGCCCATTTACATCTGTCAAATTCACACTCTATTCAAAAAGAAGAAACTATTAACAAAACTGTAAACATAGTCAAAAGCCTCTTTTCTCTCTTGATAGAAATACTTCCTTTATACATTCAGAAACTACCATTGTTTCTATAAAAAGAGTTCAAGTCTTATCAAATAAAAAATGTTCTTCTTCACTTCCATAGGGTAAAATCCATGAATTTCTACAAAATATTTAAAAGTAAAATCTAAATATGTGATATAGAGCATTATATGATATGAATAAAAGTAAAATTTAAATATGTGATGTAGAGCATTATACAATAGCTAGGGAAAAAAGCAAAATGTTGATAACCATCATCAAATATAATAAATGTACATGCCCTGGAAGTCAACGAATTTAGATCTTAATTGACATATGAATACATGCTATCATTTCTTAAGCAAAGTTATCCAGTCTCTATTTAAATGCTCCCAGAAATAGTGCATAACCTATCTTCTAAGGCCATTTGTATTATTTGACTTATTTTAAGTTTCAAACAGTATAACAGGAAAAATTCTTTTTATTATTTTAAAGAGAGAAGAAAGAAATCATATCCCCATGAGAATAATTTCTTTTTGTAAAACAGGTCCATGTATGAGGTGTACAATAATGGTTCCAACTAAACCAAAAAAAGAATTTGAGTTACTGAAGTTTCTTAGAGGTTTTCGGGAACAGAACTTGGGAAGGAGCTGGAAGAGAAGCAGTAAAGACTCCTCCTCATATGTCTTTTCAAAATGAAACTCAGACGGTTATAATTATTCTACTTCAGTTGGCTAAGTCTGAAAGAAAGTACTTATTTAAAGGGAACACAATTGCTCCAACAGCATTTGTGCAAACATGTTTTCCTGCCTATTTCAGGCAAGAATGCTAATACATAAACTACTTTGCTTCCAGAAAGGCACATTCTAGGCAAGTACAGCTGACAGTGAAACTCTCCACTGCCAATAACCTATAATTTAACCTCTGTCTCTTAAGGTGAATCATTTTTCATGGAATTACTTTAGAGAACAATAAGAGGCATACAATCAAATTGGCTACCGTTTGGGCTCAAATAATGAAAGCAAATGATGGGTTAATTTAGTGATCCATTTCCACATTCAACCAGAAACAAAATATAGGCTTTAAAGCCATGTTGAAAAACTCTGTAAATTACTGGGCTCATAAGAAAAACTATTACAGGTTTACAAGTTTCAGAATTATCTATTATATGATCTTTACCCTCCAATGAAGCTGAAAACTCAGTACACGATAGTTAGACTTACCAAGGCAAATCTTTGAATATCAGTATATCTAATAACTTCTGCTTTAAAAATGAGAACAGACTATGACTAATAATCTCTTCAGATTATAATAGCTGTAGTATGAGATCCATTTCAAAACATACCTGTCCCTTTGAGATGAGATATGCTATAATAGGCATGTGCTGAAATAATACTGCTAAGTGAATGCTGCTGAATCCCTCTCCATCAATGAGACTAGGATCTGCACCATGCTGGAGTAATAATATGACCATGGGTAAATGCCCTTGTCTATAAATATAAGATAAAAAAAATTATGTTTTATTCTTTTGAAAAAGAATTCAGTCACAACAAAAATTCAGGAAGAAACTAATATCACTTAGACATAATGGTTAGATATAAAGAACATTTCCTAAGAGATTTTTAAAACACTCTAGATTGTACAAATGTCTTTTATTTGGATACCCCAAACTTAAAACCATAAGGATATTCCTTCCTAAGGGCAAGTGATAAACCTGACAGCCTCCCAATCTAACTTAAGCCTTAAGTTACAATTATGTGTAAATAATAATTTTACATGACTAATACTAATAAAGAAAACCTTAAAAGCCCTTACACTTCACTGTTGCTGTTTTAAAAGCAAAAAATCATGTGCCAGATATATGGAAGTATAATATTCAGAGACTGTGGATACACTGTGATAATATTACCATCAGGTTCTTCAGTACTCAGTCTATGGAGAAAAGATTCAACTCCTTGCCTTACAAAAACAATTACTCACTTTAGTTTCAGGTTCTTGTCAACTTCCCAGCAGAGAAGAAATAAAATAAAAGTGGAAACTGTCAAGTATTCAGATTTATTCCTTCAGTTTCAGAAGGCCAATATATACCAGAGAAAAAAGGAATTTTGACAGGTCAATAGAAATGTTCTAATAAGTTGACCCACTCAAAATTTCTTGTCCTGAATCGACACATTTGATACTAAAAGAGAGAATTCCCTCTCTTTATATTGAGAGGGAATTTATCTTTTTAAAATAAAATTACAACTATAAGTTACCAAATGGACATCTGTTATAAAACTGAATACTGAAATGACTGTGTTTGCAGTTCACTGAACTATTGCTTTTATTCAGGGTGACTAAAATATAAAAGATGTTTGTTCTATTTTAAAAAAATAAAGTATAACACTCATATTTGTGTTTGATAATCATAATCGAGCCCTGAATTAAACACCAAAATTATCCTTTCTGGAAACCCCCTGTAATTTCTTTTTAAGCAAAGGGGAAAAAGAAAATCCTTTGAATTGCCTGTATCTGTGATTTACAGAATGGTGGCTACCAGTCACAGATGACTATTTAGTTTCAGGATTAAAAAAAAAAAAAAAAAAAACTCACCGAATGGCCCAGTGAAGAGGAGTTGAATTTAAATCTCCACCCAACTGATCTACAACAGCACCTTTTGAAATATAAAACCTGTTAAAAACAGACACAAATGAAAATATGTTTTGAAACTTAAAATTCATATTGGGACAGAAAACATAATTTTTTTCCTTAGCGAAAATGTATTAGTAAACAGAAATTATAATAACAACCCTCTCTAAAGAACTCAAATCTACAGAAGTCTCAAAAATTTAAAAGACAGCATCATACAAATCCATGGTGAAATATTCTCAGCTTCACGTCAGTAATCATTGCTGTTGTAACTAGTATTCTTTTATAACTCACATACCAAACACATGATAACTATTCTTTGCAGATTAAAACTACCACAGTACTCTTCAGTTCACATTTAAAAGTTTTGGGAACAGTATATACTCTATTTAACTCAGAGAAAGGTAAAAGTAGGTCAATTTTAACAGTTCAAAATTAGAATTACCAGGTGGAAATATTCTAAACGTAGTAAAAAAAATTAATTTAAAATCCTTTCAGAAAAATTAGACATTTTATATGTTTTGCACTCTATTTGGGGAATGTAGATATGATGCACTGTATAAAGCAAACAAACCTCTAATGCAATGAGAGTGATTTTCTTCTATGGTTTAAAACAATTAAGTCATTACTTCAAAGTTGTGCTTTGTACTTTTACCATGTCTTTTGTTTTTTCAAACCATCTTTCTGACAACACAGAAATATAGTACAATTGCTCTCTTTATGTTATCTAAACAATATACCAGGAGTATGCCTGTGAGTATGTGTTAAGAAAACTGTAAAGTTGAAACAACAAAAAACAAAGGGTAGGTAGTAGGGCTTTATGAAGGGGATAAATTTTATACAATCTGATACATGCTCACCTAAAATTATCCCATATTTAAATTTTAAAAAGGTTTAATTTCCTCTCTATCTATTCCTCCTGACATTACAATATAAAATAAGTCAATGTGTCTTCTAAACTAGATGAAACTTTCTTTTATCCTTATGTTATACTTTTCCGTTTTCAAAAATGTTTGCTTTTACTTCCTAAGCTTTCTCTCTCTCTCTCTTTTTTTTTTTACTTTTAACTTTTGGTACCAGGGATTGAATTCCAGAGCACTCCACCACTGAGCAACATCCCCAGCCCTGTTTTGTTGTTTTATTTAGAGACAGGGTCTCGTTGAGTTGCTTAGTGCCTTGCTTTTGCTGAGGCTGGCTTTAAACTTCTGATTCAACCTCCCCAGCCACTGGAACCTTTAGCTTTTTGATGAGCCTCCTTAGCTTTCTCTACTTTCCTTTCTGGACCCATGAGAGTACTGGATTGGATGATCTCTAAGTTCCACTTCAACCCTATAATGAACTGAAGTGTGTGGCACAAAGTTTCAGGTGTTTATTTATAATTGAAGATTACAGATGGCTCAACACTCATACTTGGTCTTAAAAAAAAAGACAAATGAAGAAAAGGTCTAGAATTACAAGTACACAAAAACCACACATATCTTGCATCTTACTTTACAAGATCCAGCCTGTTGTTAATAGCAGCCCAATGAAGAAGTGATACATTTTCTTTGTCTGGTTGCCTGACATCATATCCTGCTTCTACCAACTCTTTACAGCGTTCAAAAATCCCGTATCTCAAATAAGAAAAAGAAAGGCATAATTGATTATAATTAAAATTATCAACAAATATCAAAATTTCTTTTTTTTAGCATGTCTTTTTTTTATTCAAACCATTTTTATGACAACACAGAAATACAATACAGTTGCTCTCTGGATCCATGGAGGATTGATTCCAGGATCCCTTTCAGACCAAAATCCATTGATGTTTAAGTCCTTTATATAAAATAACAGTTTTTATATGTAAGTATGCATATCTTGCCATGTTTTTTCATCTCTAGATTAATTATAATACCTAATATAATGTAAATGCTACATAAATAGGTGTTTATTGAAAAAATAAACACCATATATGTGTGAGGTATTTTCCATCCCATCTATATTCAATGAAGATTAAAAATACATAAATATAGGCGTTGGAGAAGATAATGCTAAGTGATGTTAGCTAATCCCAGAAAAACAAATGCTAAATGTTTTCTCTGATATAAGGAGGCTGACTCATAGTGGGATAGGGAGTGGGGCATGGGAGGAATAGATGAATTCTAGATGGGGTGGAGGAGTGAGAGGGAAAGGGAAAAATATAAATATTAAAAAGTTAAAAATATATATATGAGCTGATATTTTCCATCCCATCTATATTTAGGCTATAGTACATTTTAAAATTATATTCTCTTCAGTTTTAGTGTCATTCTAAATCATTCATTCAACAAACATTTATTAGTCATGTAACAGGAGACAGAACCATGCAAAAGCCCTGGGGCTACAAAGACAAGATATATTCTGCTAGTGACCTAAGGGGACAGTCTGGTACATAAACAGCTAAGGTACTATGGGTCCTGAAGCTGGTATGACAAACATTTATCTTCGAGCTGTACCAGTGACCTACCCAGTAGGAAGTGAAGAAGGTAAACCCATAAAGTGCACATACATTATTAAAATTCAACACAATATAAGAATAAAAGAAAGGATTTGGAAGACTTACTGAGTAGCTTTGACAATGTCACAGTTACTAGAGTCCTCTATAAGAGGAAGAACATCTCTTGCTTTGGCAAGGTCTTTGTTTTCATGAGCAGAGATTCCATGTCGACCAAATCCTGGAGGGTGGGGGCCATGGCTGTGATTCCTGCACTGAAGAGTAAGAACAATGTGACAAAGCATATAAAAGAATTAATGTCATATTCAATTACATAATGAAGGATTTGCCATCAACAATATCTATACTAATAAATTGGAAATTTTTTGAATCATAGATGTATCCTAGGGAATATTTTCTTTATCTTAATTTCGTTCACTAAAAAAGATACTTATAATAGAAAAATCTAAATGACATATTTTCTCATAAAACAAAAGTCAGATGAAAATGAACAAATGGGCCTGTTACTTGTGAGTAAAGGATCATGGCTAATGTCATCATAAGAATGTTGGCAGGCCCCTACTTTGGGAGGTTGCAGTAGACAAACTCATAATGATACTCACCAAAGAATCAAGCTCCTGCATTATCCCTTCCTGTGTACAACGTGTGACTTGTTTCTAGCCAATGAAATATGGCAAAGGTGATGGGACAATTAATCCCACAGTGTTATCTAAGACTGTCTTAGAAAATCCTTCTGTTGGTTTTAGAAAAGTACACTGCTGTGATATGAGGGAACCTGAGAGGGTTGCATGGCAAGGAACTACAGGTAGCCTATAGGAACGAAGGTATTCCTAGCTGACACCCAACAAGAAAATAAGAGACCTTGATCATACATCTATAAAGAGTTGAATTCTGCCAATAACCCACATGACCTTGGATGAGGATCCTGAACTCCAAAATGGGACACAGCCTTGACTGTGGCTTTGTGAGACCATGAGCACAGGACCCAAATATTCTGACAAATAGAAACTAAAAGATAATATATAGATGTTGTCTTAAATCACTAAAATGTAGTAATTTATTATGCTTCAATAGATATCTAACATAGAAGTGATTAGAGTTCTGTGAGGGTAAAAAGGGTCATTGTTAAAAGATAGTCCCATCAACTAAATCAGCAAATGTTACATTCAGATAACATATTAGAAGCAGGAGCAAACAGCAACCTTATTTATCAAAAAGCTTGAGTGTATCAAAAACTGAGCTTAGATCTTAGCAGAAACCCAAAAGAGCTCTAATATTACTTTAAAAAGCCCACAAAATCCTAATTTAAGAACAATTATTCTGTAGATTGTTAATGTCTTGTTTTTCCTTTTTATTACCATTGCCTTTAGAGTTCATTATTACCTCTGGGGCAAACAATCAATTTAGATCAGCAATTTTGACATTAGTGAACAATTCTGTTAAACTATTTGGGGGGGACAAGCAGACAGGAGAGGTGAAAATTATTATCACAAATAAGGCTCACTGAATCACTTTCACCCCCTGAAACAGACCTAGTTTTACTTGAGAGTGGGATACTTCCAGATGAAGAGATATTTAAGGTTTTCTTTCTTTTTTTTTTAATTGGTTTTTATTGGTTGTTCACAACATTACAAAGCTCTTGACATATCATATTTCATACATTAGATTGAAGTGGGTTATGAACCCAGGTTTTCTAAAAGTACAAATATATCAAACGTACTTATCATTTACAATTCAGACTATAAAGTGTGACTCCATCATAGTACTTCATACCATTTATTGATTGCAATCAATCTAATTAATTTAACAAAATATGGAAATTCCCAAAAAGAACAGATTTAAGTTATTCAATGTCAATAAATATATTGCTTTTTCTAAAGAAACGACAATTTGAGGTATGGCACAACTTTCTTGAATTATTATTAAGCAAATTAACAGGTACCTGGTCTAAAATATTAAAAGCCAATTAAAAGAACAAAACAAAATAAAACAACAAAATTGATATCTTCAAAACAGTTTCCTTGGGAAATTATTAGTTATTCCAATGACACTGCCTAGATATGTTTTCAGACTTTCCTTAAGGAAACTGTCCTCAGAGGAAAAAAAAAAACTCACTATGTTTTTAAACTTAAAATATTGATATATCAATATAAAAGAGTACATGAAACATATATGTATACAAACGGACTTCTTCTTTCCTACAGCATAAAGAATAAAATATAAAATGGACCCTATGAAATTATCACTAAGGTTCAAGAAAAATGGTGCTAGCACCTGGAAGACTGCCCCCAACAAGTGCTATGCTCAAATTCTTACACTAAAGGAACTACTTTTTGTTTTGTTTTTCTTTATAGTTTTATCCTTTAAATATGCAACCCTAGAAAGTATGGTTTTAATTTTTATATAATGGTATCATATATGTATTCTTTATAATATTTTACTTAATATTAGACTTACAAACTTCATCCATGTTGTTGTGAAAAGCTACAATTAGTTCATTTTCATTACTGTATAATGTTCCAAAAATGTTAGCATACCATAATCAATTAATTTGTATTTTAATAGATAAAAATAGCTAGATACCTGGATTATTCTCAATTTTTTGTTATTATAAACAATACTGCTATGAGCCATCTTGTATGTATCTCTGGACACACACACACACACACACACACACACACATATATATATAATTTAAATATATAAAAACACACATATAAATTATATATAAATACATATGTGTGTATAAATACAATATATGAGTGTATACACACACACACACACACACACACACACACCATATACAATTCTCAAAGAGTCCAGGATATGGGAATTTTTGTGACTCTAATCCTTACCAATACTTGGTGTCATCAAATGTGGTAATTTTTGCCAATCTGATAAATATAGACACACTGTACTAGTTCTAATCTGTATAGCCAGAATAGCAAAATGAACCTTTTGCTGCTTGCTGGGGAGGAAAAGAAAAAAAAAAACAACCTAGAAAACTTAGCAAAATATATGAAATAAACTGTTCAGATTTTGGATAATAGGAAAAGTAGGACTTTGATCCCCTAAGAAAAAAGAAAAAAAAAACAAGGTGAGATTTACCATTGATTGTCCTAGCAATTTCAGAACTGTGGGCACTCCAAGGAAAATGCTTTTAGAGCTCAGCAGGCTCATTAAATTGAGACAGAAATTAGAAATTCGAAAGTATAGAAGTGATTTCAAGGGAAATGAGCTAAGTGGAAAAAAATGGGCTTCAAAAATATGACAGTAGGGCTGGGGTTGTGGCTCAGTGGTGGAGTGCCTTGCCTCAGCACCACATAAAATAAATAAATAAAAATAAGTAAAGGTATTGTGTCATCTACAACTAAAAAATGTATTAAAATATGACAGTAATATACAGAGTAAAAAATCTACAAAGTGAGGCAAAAAATTGGGGATTTGTAAATTAAAAGAACTACCAGAATGTATACATGGCAGGAAGATGGTACAACTCTGACCAGCCAAAATGGAAAGTCTTTAATGATCTGGGTTATTCTATGGAGGCCTCAGAGGACTACACCTTACTAGTAGGTTTGAACTGTACTTGAAGTAAGGTTATCCTAGGAGTATTCTAGTAAGACTTAAGATTAAGCTTCAAAGAACTCAAACTGAGGAGCAGGAGCAGCAGTAATATAATGCTCTTTAAAGAAAGGTAACAAAGCCCAAGATTCAACAACATATATTCACAATGTCCATCATCCAGTCAAAACTCATTAAACATGCCGGGAAACAAATAGGGATTCATAACCAGAAGAATCAGACCTTGAAATTATAACCATGAGAGAATTAGTGAAGAAAAAAAAGAAGAACATTAAACAGCTATTATAACTATGCACAAATATTTAAGGGAGAATAGCAAATGAAGAGAGAAAATTAAGATATAAGAAAAGATCTGGTTGGAACATCTAAGATATAAAATAACTTCTGAAATGAAAATTATACCAGATAATATTAGCAGATTGTACAGAAGATGACTAAAATTTGAAAACATTGTGATAAAAAATATCCAAAATGAAGCATAGAAAGAAAAAAACAGGGTAGCCCAAAAATCCTATACCAAAGCACATTAAAACCAAATCACTAAAAACCAATGATAAGGGATAATCTTTTTTTTTTTTTTTTTTTTTTTTAGTTCTCAGCGGACACAACATCTTTGTTGGTATGTGGTGCTGAGGATCGAACCCGGGTCGCACGCATGCCAGGCAAGCACGCTACCGCTTGAGCCACATCCCCAGCCCCGATAAGGGATAATCTTAAAAGTGATCTGAAGAAAAAAGTTATATTATATTCAAAGAAATAAAAAAATGAACTCAGATTTATCATTAGAAACGACAAAGCCAGAAGAAAATGGCACAACTAAAGAGCTGGGGGGAAAAATGTAAACCTAGAAAATTTAACCAAAATATTCTTTGAAGCGAGGCATGGTGACACACACTTGTATCTCAGTTACTTAGCAAGCTGAGGCAAGAGGATCAAAAATTCAAGGCTGGTATGTGCAACTTAAAGAGACCCTGTCTCAAAATAAAAGGGCTGGGATGTAGCTCAGTGGTAGAGCATTGCCTGACATGTGCAAGGCCATGTACTGAAAATCAACACAAACAAACAAACAAACAAACAAACCAAAACAAAACAAAACAAAACAAAAACCTTTTAAGATGGAGGTAAAATAACTTTTTCAGACGAACAAAGGTGAGAAAAATGTCAGCAGATACTATTCCACAAGAAATGATGAAGGAAGTTCTTTTGATTAAAGGAAAAATACCAGATGGAAATCAGGATTGAAACAAAGGAATAGTATTCCAGAACTATGTGAAGATATATTTTGAATGTAAACTGATATTTTCTCATTTTTAAAATGCCTGATAGGAATATGGAGGCACATTGTTGTTAAAGATGCTATAATAGTATTTGAAGATAGACTACGATAAATTAAAGCAACTTTCAAATAAAGAAGTGTAATAAGCAGATTGTAAAGATAAAATATTTGATTAATTTAAAAAGTAAAAACCAATGAACAAAGTACAGACAAGAAAACCAGCAAAAATTACAAAGTGATGATCTCAATATTAACCACACAGACAAATATGTGAAATGCAAATAGTCTTAAAACTCCAGTTATATGCTGTATAGAGAAACTCAATTTAAATATAAAAATATTCATGATTGGTAAGAATAGAAAAACATAGGCTATGGAAACCTACTAACCTAAGCCCTGCAAAAATACTAAACATAAAGAACACAGTAGCTATATGAAGAAAGTCCGTATCACAATAAGAAATATTGCCTGAGTTAAAGGACATTTCATAATATTAAAGCACTTGATTCATTAAGAAGACATAACATTAAATGTATGTACACTCAAAGGAACTTTAAAATTCATGAAGCAAACACTGATGGAACTGAAAAGATAAACAGAAAGATTGACAATCATATTTGGGGATTTCAACCTTTTCTCAGAAACTAAAAGTATGAATAAACAGAAAACCACATAGGATATAAAACTAAGAGTACTATTTACAAATGTGGCCAACTACTGAGCCACAACCCCAGCCTGTCTTTGCCCATTTTCAAACAAAGTTGTTTGATTTCTTAAATTAGGTTCTGAGTTCCTTATGTTTTACATTCTAGATATAAGTCTTTTGCAAGATATGTGACCTGCAAATACTTCCCCCTAGTCTATAGTTTTCCTTTTTTAAAAAAAAAAAAAAAAGTCTCTTTGGGCTGGGGTTGTGGCTCAGTGGTAGAGTGCTTGCATAGCATGTGTGATGCACTAGGTTCGATCCTCAGCACCACATAAAAATAAATAAACAGAATAAAGTTTAAAAAAAGTTTGTTAAAAAAAAAGTCTTTCACAGAGAAGTTTTAAATGTTGATGAAATTCAATGTACCAATTTGTTCAATTGTGCTTCTGGTGTCACTTCTAAGAACTACTTTCCTTGGGATCTCAATTCCTCTATTCAGCCAGGAAAGTTCTCCCCCAGAGTTTCCAGTGCCTGTACTGCCTGGACACTTTCCTGCTCCTTAAGCAGAGTTAGATGACTTTTCATGGAGTTCTGTCTGCACTGATGCTCACTTCAAGGGCTCAAGTCCATACTACTAGGGGCAAACAAGAGAAAAAGGTGAATTAGTTCTGTGGTTTTTGAATTCTGATCTTCCTCTTCAATCTAAAAGCTACTATTTACTTTTCAGAATCCTTAAAGAGCATCTCTCTGCATTCTGTCCAGGCTTCATAGCAGCTTTCAGTAGGTGAGACAGGGTGGAGTGTGCTTACTCCATCTTACCCAGAAGCAGAACTACAATGCTCTCTTGAATAGGTAAATTCTGATTTATCTGATAAATAATCAAACACACAGCTACAAATAAACATGTAGCTAATTTAAAGGTAATTAAGAACATTTCTTTGGGGTTCTTTTCATATCCCAATTATTATAATCATATTCAAATGGAAGAAGGTAAGGGTTTAAGGTTGAATTATAGTCAGCATTTCTAGTGTAGTGAGTAAGAAAGGAACAAAAATAGCCAAGGATAGAAAAATCAATTTTTTTATATTAAACTTAATTGTTTTACTGGAATTCTAAAATTATGAAATGATATATATTAATTTTAGACTCTAATAATATAAAAGTGAATAAAGGGTCAAAACCCTGAACTCTTTCCCTTCTGATGCTATGCCACCAGAGATAAGCATTATTAAATCTGATGTATACTTCCTCATTTTCTTTATATCTTTATATTTGCTCTTTCACAGATGAATTGTGGACTGTATGTAGATATAACTCCCACACACATGCACACCTGACATTACATTGCATTTGCACATTTTTAAATAATTTCCTTTTTATATTTATTTTGAAAAGGATAGGATACACATTATTCTTCAACTTACTGTTCTCACTTACAGTACATCATATACAGCCTTGCTGATGGGTAATAGTTAAATTATTACATTGTACATATCTAGCATAATTTATTCAACCATTTTCCTAGTAAGAGATGCAATTTGATTTCAGTTCCACAAATAATCCTACAATTTACACCCAGCATATTCTACTTCTGCAGGACTGACTACTAAGTTAAAAAAAAAATGCACTTAAACTAGATATTGACCAAATGCCCTCCCCAATATATACCACTAATAGTAAGACATGTTAAATGGTCTTTTCCCTACAAACCTTTCCAATCATCAATCATTTTACAATCTTGTCAATCTGATGGATAAAAAATGGCATCCTGTTTTTCATGTGCACACTTCTAGTTGCTATTTGAGTGCTTTGTTTTGTTGTTATGTATATGGCTCTTCATATTTGGACTGTCTTTTCATAGTTTACTTGTTTTCCTAGTAGATCGTGAATATCTGTTTCTATTTGTAGTCAGGAAGATAAATCCTTTTTTTATATACGGATTGAAATCATAGAAAACTGACTCCTTTCATAGGTACAAATATGTTGATTCTATAATCCCTTGAGGTGTTAAAGATATCAGTTTCATTTCTCATGCATAAAGTTGAGGAGGACTACATGTTTCAATGTATAGATAATTTATAATTAAGAGCAATTAATTATTGTGTATTAATGATGTTCAAAGCATTGTGCTAGGAGCACAGAAGACAATGTTTATCCTTTAGGAGCTCAGGTCCAATGGGGAAAATATAGAGTAAAGTTAAAACATAGAAGGCAATCTATAATTTAAATGCCAAAAATGGGTGATAAGAAAGTATGGAGCAGGCTGGGCCCTGTGGAGCATGCCTGTAATCCCAGCAGCTAGGGAGGCTGAGGTAGGAGGATTGTGATTTCAAAGCCAATTTCAAGCAAAAGCAAGGAACTAAGCAACTCACTGAGACGCTGTCTCTAAATAAAATACAAAATAGGGGTGGGGATGTGGCCCAGTGGTCGAGCGCCCCTGAGTTCAATCCCCAATACATCCCCCCCAAAGAAAGTATGGAACAGTCTATATTTTCTGTTCATGGTGTATTTTCTTTCTTTCTTTTTTTTATTTTTTGAATTTTAACATGAATATTTTATACATCTTCTTTTTTAAATTTTATTTATTTTTAAGTACATAACAATAGTGGAATGCATTACACTCATTATTACCCATATACAGCACGATTTTTCGTAACTGTATATAAAGTATCTTAATGCCAAATTATGCCATTATACATTTTCTTTTCTTTGCATTACAATTCTTCATACATATATATACAATTTTTCATATCTCTGTTTGTATATAAGATATGTTGACCCCAAATTCAAATCTTCATACATGTATTTTGTATAATGATGACCATCACATTCCACCATCCTTGCTAGTCCCCTCCCCCCTCCCTTTCCCACCCATCCCTCTTCCCTATCTAGAAATAATCTTTCTCCCATGCTCTCTCTCCCTATCCCACTTTGAGTCATCCCCCCCTTATATCAGAGATCATGGTGTATTTTCTAAATTCAATTAAGATCAAAGTAAAACCTAGAAATGACTATATAAAATCAAAGCCTGTTCTATTTGAAGTCAATGGTCTCCAAAGTAGACAAGTGTATTCAAGGTAATATATGCAGTGATCCATTAGGTAAAGGGTGAAAATGCTAAAATTTCTGTCATAATGACCTTTATTTTGGGCTGGGAATGTAGCTTAGTTGGTAGAGTGCTTGCCTAGCATGCACAAAGCTCTGGATTTAATCACCAGCACTACCAAAAAAAGAAAAAAAAAAGTGTTAAAATGACTTTTATCTTAAAAACAAAAGGGAAAACAATAAAAACAATGAGTTTTCTAAGCTTTATTAGTTTTTAACACTGGCTGGAAGTCTCACTGATCTGTGTGAAGCAGGTCGCTCATTATATTCTGTTTATAAGGTAATCTAGGACAGAGTAAAATTAAAGGGGCTGACAGTGGGACATTCAGCATATCACAAGTAGTATCTATAATGAGAATTTCATGTGTCTAGATTATCTAATCCAACCTAACAAATAAGTACCCTTCCAAAACAATCTCAAATTATCAAAAAAGGCTAATTTGAAGCAGATTTATATTTATTAACTTTAATTCAAAGTTTCAATGAGCATATGATAAGCATATAACTTATTAATAAGTTATTTAATTAAAATTAATGAACATAATTTAGAAATATATTGTCCAATCTTATTGTAAGTTCAATTCAGATCGAAGTAAAATCTTATTTGGACTGCCTTTGTAAGATTGTAACACGACCCAGGACAATATGATTTTGGCAACTGGCTTCTGTTTGCATGTTCAAAAGGAGGGGAGTAGAAATTTTTGTTTTCTGTGAAGTCGAAGGCAAGTTAGGAAAAAGGAGGATAAGGCCATGCAGAGAAAGAGAAAATCCATAGTCTCAAAAGGCAGGGATGAGACTGAATCCCTGCTTCTACAGTATTCTCAGCCTCATCTGTCCTCACTGTGCTGATGAGACAGGTATCAACTAACTAAAGCCTCCTAATACTCTCATGTTGGCTATAGTAGTGGATAATCCTCTATGGTATTTTTGGTTCCAGTTTCTACATTTGCAAAATGGAAGGGGCAAATCAATATACCTATAAAGTATAAGAGAAGCTGTTATAATTGTCACTACTGACTTGTGCACTGATGAAGAATTTGCTGCATGCAAACTGCCCTTATGGATACGGAAGCTTAACTGTTACATGGACACCTACAATGTTAAGGTAACACAAAGAGTCTAAGCAAATGCTCATGATGGCAAGAAGGTTCACAAGAGTTTTCATTAATCTTCATTCAGGGAAATATAAAAACACCGAGTGCCAATTGCACAAGACGAGTAAGACATAATTTCTGCCACACTTCCTTCATTCACTGGATAATTGCTGAATGCCTACTATTTGTTAGGCACTATTCTAGCCACAGGCAATGATCACAAATGACGAGAACCCTGGATTTCAAGGAGCCCATATTCTCTTCTTTAGCCTCAGAACACAGTCAAATAGACTACTTTTAGCCCTTGGATTGAAGAATGACTGGACTCCAGGTGACAGCAACCAAACAAACAAGATCACTATCATGACTGGATCACCTGAATAGTGATGAAAAAAAGTACTGAATCAGAAGTCCTGATATCTAGATTCTGCTACTATTCTGCTGTGGATCTTTGAGAAATAAACTAATATTTTGGAGTCTCAACTTTACAGAAAAGTTACAAGGATAGGACTAGGTCAATGGTTCCTAAATCTTCCTAATGTCATAGTCCTTTTGAAAAGGTTATTATAACTAAGGTCTCTCTAATCAGAGAAATACTCAGAAATACAAACTAATATAATTTAGGGACAGCTACACATGGCCTGAGCCTCAGTACAGCATGGTGGCTGGTTATAACTTCAAGATATCCACTGACACCCTAAAACTTCTCCTAAACATATTTAAGAACCTCTGAACTACCTAATATACTGAAAAGCCATCTAGTTCCAAGTATTCTATGACTCTGTTTCCTTTTACCTCCTTTGGTCCACTGACGATTTCAGTTCATAAATGCCTCAAGATACAAAATAATACAAGTATTTTGTTTTGTTTTGTTTCTCCGGTTGCTTTAATTAAAATATATAGACAAAAAGTAAGAGAGTGAGAACAAGCGAAAAAGAGGCCTCTTCTACAGGACGGGATGGGAATAAAACAAGAGAATATGAAAATTATGTAAGAGACATTTGGCTATATCCATGGTGATTTTTTTTTTTAATATGGTATCAGGAATTGAACCCAGTGGCATTTAACCACTGAGCCACATCCCCAGTCCTGTTTTGTATTTTATTTAGAGACAGAGTCTCACTGGGTTGCTTAGTGCCTCACTTTGCTGAGGCTGGCTTTGAACTTGCGATCCTCCTGCCTCAGCCTCCCTAGTTGTTGGGAATCACAGGAGTGCACCACTGTGTGCAGCTTTCATGGTGATTTTTACGACACAATCCCCAAATTCCTTCAAACTCTCCTTCAAGAGGTAGGGGACTAGGTTCCTTTCTCTTGAGTGTAAGCTCTGTGACTGCTTCAGTAATGAAATATTGCAGAAGTGATGCTATGCCAATTAGCAAGTCTTGGAAACTGGCAGCTTCCTCTTCCTGTCTCTTGAGATGCTTTTTTTTTTAGAACCAGCTACCATGCTGTACTGAGGCTCAGGCCACATGTAGCTGTCCCTGCTAAAAGTCAGCATCAATTGCCAGACCTGTGAGTGCAGACACCCCTAGAAGATACCAGCCCCACCTCCAGTTTAAGAGTGTTTCCAGGTGAGGCTTTTGACACAGTGGAAAAGAAACACACCAACCCTGTACCAGCTTGTCTGAATCCCTGAAGCACAGAGTTCATGACCATGACAATGGCTGTTTTACACCACTGTTTTGAAGTGGTTGATTATACAATGGGTAACTACATCTTTAAGCTATAAGGTATCATGTAATATCTTCTGCACAAAAATATCATAATCAAATTATGTTTTTAAAGAGTAAATAAGTACTGCTGGAGTTAATAGTTGACATTAAGAGAAAACCAAGATCTAGGCTGCGAGAGTGACAGTGAGAATGGGACAGCAAGAGAGAAAAAAGGATACTTTCTCATGTGTAAACCACACTCAAAACTCGGATGAGGGTCACTATCTGCCTGGTTATCAAATAAATCAGAGGGGGCAAGATATTGAGATCTGACAGATATTCATTAAAATTTCTCATGACATTTCTTAACAAAAGTACCAGAATTAAGTTTCCAAGTGCACAAGATCATTCATTAAATACTGGTACTAGATCCTGTTCTAGATGCAGGGAGCATATAAATCACTGCCCTTGTAGCATTTATATCTAGTGGAGGGCAAATAGACCACTGGAAAGGACCAATTAATATGCCAAATATTATATGCCAAGGAGAAATATAAAGCAATGAAGGAGGCCAGGGAGTGCTGCTTGTAGTTGTGAAGATGGGAAGGGCTTGGGATTTTAAACATGATGATTAAAAGTCACATTGAGGTGACATTTGTATCAAGACCTGAAAGAAGTGGAGCAATAACCCTTGTGAATACACAAGGAAAGAGCATACCAGGGCAGAGCAAATAGTAAGTACAAAGGCCCTAAGGCAGTGTGGCTGGGGTTCATTAATTGAGCAAGAAAATAGGAAAAGAGGAGGTCAAAAAGGAAACTGGTGACCAGACTATATACACAAATTTTGGCAAAATCCCAGCAGCAATGAACTTGGATTCAAGAGAACCAAATTCAATCACAGTAGGAATGATTTTATTTGTCTTGTTCACCTAGAATGGTGCTTAAGTCTTAGCAGAAATTCAAAACACATTTATAGAATGAATGAATGAACAAAGTCTTAACTCTCACTTAGCTGCTTTTTGACTTGTAGCAAGTGATTTCAATTTTTTGAGCCTCCATTCTTAACTCTAAAATTAGGATAATCATCCCTTCCCACCTCACAGAATGGTAGTGAGGTTTAAAAATGGGGAAGTAGTTTGCAAACTGTAAAGCACCATTTATGGGTAAGGTCTTTACATTATAATTGAAAAAACTGACAACAGCAATTATTATTAACAACCAACCAATGTCACTATCTTTCCTCACTAATTCCCACCTCCAAATCATTCTTTCCCTCCATGTCCCAGAAATGAGGCAGGGTGATCTTCCCTTCAGGAGAAGGGAGTGAACTTTAAGCACTTGAAGACTTTTATAAATAAGTGGCAGTATTTAAGACCTAATAGTTACTCCTTACCAACTTTTCTTTGAAGCTGTATGAGAAAAAGAATGAGACAGTTTCCATGTGCAGATTCTACATGCTTTTGGAAAATTTAGATGGATTGAAAAGCATTTTTTCTTCTTTCAAAATGCAAGAATCTTAACATTTTTTCTACACATGTTCTTCACTTAAACATACACCAGACTGTTAAAAGAAAGGAGAGCATGAAGAACACTCTCAGGATTGGACGAGGTTTTTTACCAACCAACTAATCCAATAATCTCAAACTGCTTGAAAAATCTACCACCTAACTCTCATTAGGGGCAGCTTTGTTTTTTCCATCTGTAAATGGGATAACTTCCTAAGGATATTTCCATTCTGGAATGAAAAATGCATATAAAATATCTGTTATATAAGTACTGTCTGGCAGAATCTAGGAATCTTCGTTTATTCAACAAACATTAAGTGAGCATCTACGATATGCCAGTCAGGAATCTAATGGGTGGGGAAGGCTCAAAGCAAGCAAGTCGAAATTCTAGTTCTCCTGGAGCTAACTACCTCCTGTAACTTCCTCTACTGGCCCTTCCGTTTTCTGGAACTACATCTGGCTTTTGGTAATATGAACCTCATGCAAAGAAGGGAGTCGTCTGGAATTTTGCAGACAGCCATCACATATCTCCCTTCCTCCAGCCTAAACAGTCTTACTGCTTTCAAGGTGTAAGCAAGCACACGGGCGAAGGCGGGTGCCGGGGCGCCAGGGCGCCAGGGCTGAAGAACAGAAACTACCTTCAGACTCCAGGCCAAGGTCAAGACAGGTAGATCCAACTCAGGTGTTGTCACCTGACACCTCTCCCGGGACGACACCCCCCACCCCCACCCCCGTCCCAGGCCTCACAGGTCTGCCAGGCAAGGGGAACCCGTCCCAGGGGGCGCCACGGCCCGGGGATGGAGGTGGGGAGGGCCGGCTAGGGCCCCCACCTTTCCCCTGTCGTCTCTGAGAGAAGTCCCAGCATCATTCTCATTCTCGGCGTTTCCAAGCTCCCGCCTCCCCCGCCCAGGCCCGGCCACCCCCGGGAGGCCCCTCACCAAGCTGCCTCACATCCACGCCTCCCTCTCCTCTCAGCCGCAGCCGGACCGCCACCGGACCGCCAAGTAGGGCCACACTCACCTGCGAGCCCAGCCCCGGCCCCTCCATCTCTTCAGGCACCCGCAGTGTGGTGACTCCCCGGCAAAGTGGCGGCCGTAGCCCGCCGGCTAGTTCGCCCCAGGCCGCCTCTACTCCCACTTCCTGCTCGCGCCCCCGCCTCCGCCACCTCGGTCCAGGCTCCTGCCTGGCGCTGTCAATCAGCCTCGGAGAGCCAATCCCAGCCCTCACCCGGCTGGAGCCCGGGAGTCTAGCCCTGAACCGCCAGTCGAAGGCCCCGCCCCCGGCCCGCCCCTCCGCTCTCTTCCTGGCTCCTTTTGCTCGCTCCGGACTGCGCCACCTGCCCCAGGAGTCGGTGAGTTACTCCAGTGTCAACTACCGTCTGTGGAGAGCAAACCTGGACTGGGCTACTTAACGCCAGATGTCCTTGTGAAAGTCTCCATGTCTGTAAAATGGGGAAGACGAGAGTACCTACTTCAGGCAATTGTCTGGAGAATTAAATGAGAAAAAGCATGTAAAGCTCCCAGCCAAAGTTTATAAAGTGATTATGGATGGAATAGGTGTTGGCTGCGAACATATTTGTCACTGTCCGTTTGTGTGTTCTTGGGCAAGTCATTTCTATCGCATTCTGTGAGGACTCTGTTTCCTCATAGAAAACAGAAAATATCCTTGAGTTCCTCCGCGACTGCTAGACGGGAATTGGACTGCAGGAGCTGGCATTTAAACTCTGTCCTGATTAATGTCCCCATTCCTATTCCCTTTCATAGTCTGGAAGAGTTGGCATTTAAGCCCTCTCCTGCTTAATGGTCCACGACGAAGTAAGAATAAGTTCGTTCCTGTCTTCTGGGAGCACCAATGGGGGCGTGAAGCTCTTCTACATGGGCACCCAGAATAGGTTGGGGGTATTTTTCCGCTTAGCACAGTTTTTTGAATTATTCCTTAATGTGTCTGATGCCAAACCAAACCGGATTGAGACATTTAGAAGCTAAAGAACTGAAAATCTGATGAACTGAAAGTATTTTGACTCTCTTATTCTATAAAAATAAGGTTAAACCGTAAAATAAGTGTCTAGAAATCCAACAAAGTACGGAATTTCCCCATGAAAAATACTCCTATGATACAATTAAATTATAAAACTCTTATGATTATTTTAGTGTACCTGCCTACTGGTTACACAAGCCCTGGGTTACCCTCAAAGCCCAAGTTTACTGAAAATGGGAACCATATTTTTTCATCTGTGAACTCCCAGTTCCCTCATGGCATTGAAAACTACTCAGCACAATTGTATTGAGTGGATGGGTGGATGTACAGATGTGTCATCAACTTTTAATAATACAAGGAAGGACAAATTGAGTGACAAATAGAAGTTCAACACCTTCCTTTAAGAGCCAGAAGAAAGAGCAAGTAATTAGACTGAGTAGGATCAAGCATTGGGCAAGGTTTCACAGAAAACAGAAGCTTTGGGTGTGGTCATTTCCTTTACCTAATCAAAGCTGTTTATTGATCACTTAGTATGTGTGCTGGAGTTTTCCATGAATTATGTCTTATCCAGGAGATGGATGTTATTTTTCTCTTCTCTCAGAAGAGGAAAGAGATTTAGACTGATTCCATAAACCCAAAGTCACTCAGCAGATAGGTGGAGGAGAGAGAGGATTCAACCCAGTTCTCTTACTGTGCCTTAGTCAAAGTAGTTTAGTTCTTTCATTTTCAAGGATTTATGTTGAAGGTATTATTGAACTTAGGGAAGCTTGAAAGCTGCTACTTCAATGCTTTTATATTGATATTCTAACATATTGGAAGATTCTAGTGCAAATAAATTCTAATATTCCACTTCCTAGTCAGATTCCTTATTCCCTTCTGCCTTTGTTTTTATGCCTCCAATGAGCTATTTTAGATTAGAATAAGGACACCCTTTTCTAATGTTATATGAAAATAAACACAGTGATGCCTTTATGTGTCCCCATTAACTCTCATCTGCCTTACAGACCCACCCCAGTAAAATAGCGTGATTGTAGGAGCACATTCCTGAAGCTGCCTGCCATGCCTGGAATCCCAGCTTCAGGCCTTAGTAGCTCTGTGTGCTTAGGAGAGTTGCTAAATATCTTTGGTCTTCAATTTCATCATCTGTAAGAATGGGACAATAACGGAACTTACTTAACAGTGCTATCTTGAGAATTAAGTGAGCTAATAAATGAAGAGTAGAGGACAACCTGGTTCATTCTAGGCTCTGTATATGGGTTAACTATTTTCCTTTTCATTGTCATTGCCTTCCTTGGGAATGGGTATGGAGGAGAGAACTAAATCTCCTAGCTGAGTGCTGTCATGGGAAGGGCCAAAGATTCAGCAGACCTGGCTTCTAGACCAACTTTGCTATCGCTTTCTGTGTATATAAGTTTCCTAGGGCAACCTGCCAAAGTACCACAGTGGCCTAAACAACAGAAAGTTATTGTCTTGTAGTTCTGAAGCCAGAAAATCTGAGATCAAAATGTTGGCAAGGTTGGTTTCTTCTGAGGCCTCCCTCCTTGGCTTGTAACTGGTTGTCTTCCCGCTGTTTCTTCACATGGTCTCACCTTTTGCACATATGAATCCTAACTTTCTCTTCTTATAAGGACACCACTTAAATTAGATTAAAGTCCATCCAATGACTTCATTTTTAAAGTGTTTTTTTTAAGGACCCTAACTCCAAACATAGTCACATTATGAAGTAGTGGGGGTTTGGGCTTTCAATGTATGAATTTCAGGGTCATGGGGGAGAATTCAGCCCATAACTGTGTGACCCTGGGCAAATCACTTCCCCTCTCTGTGAACGTTTTCTTATTATTATTAGGCTGGAAGCACTAATCTCTATGGTCCCTTTTGGCTTTGATCATGGAATTTTCCCAGCTGAGACTAAGCTCTGCTTCTCTGGTACCCCCAATACTTTTTGATTTCCTATAAGCAACACTATCCTCATTCTACAAGAAATATATTAAATTCCTGATATGTACCAGGCACTGTTCGGTATTGGGATCTTGAGCAACACAGAGAAACTGGCTTTCTGGGGCTTAGACTTTTTAATCAAATGGTCTCCTATGTACCTTCCTCTCATAGCCAGCTTTGTAGTTCTTGGGTAGATTCTCTTTCTTCTTCTTGGCCATGGACAACTAGTGTACATTGGTCTTTTATCTCCATCATGCACAATGTCTGACACATGGTGAAGTTTAGAAAGAAATGTCCAAATAAAATGATTACAAATGAAAAAATGGCCCGTAAGGTGATGTTAAAGGTGGCTCAATTCCACAAATTATTCTAAGAAGTGATTCTACAATGTCTAACAATTATTTGATTTAAAAAATTCCATATTAGGGTCTGATAATCCCAGCTGTCATAATATGTGTGACCACTGATTTGTTTTGACTAAACTTCTAATTCTGGTCTCATTTCTTCCACATGCCTGGAAAGGACAGTGGCATTTATTTGAACTGAAGTTTGTGGATATAATTATTTTGACAGTGTACCAAAATGATCCTTTTGAATGTCAAATATATAAGTAAATACATAACAAGTTAAAAAAAATCTGTCTACATAGAGCTACTCAGAAACACCACTTAGGAAATCACCCTATTCTGTGGCACCAAGCTGGAGGGCTGGATGGGATATGTGTTTGCTGTCCTATAGGCAAAAAATGTTTGTTGAGGTCCTGATATGTATTAGCTACAATTAAGACATGGGAGTAAAGTGGAGGACAACACAGCCCCTGCTCTTTGGGAGTTCAATTTGAAGAAGATGGAGGCAGAGAAATAGATGAAAAGAAGAAGTGCTGAATTAGGACACAGGGCAGGAATTCTTAAGTTTTGTGCAATCTCTTGTCTTCTACTCATAAAAAAGAAGCACTGAGAAATGTTAAAAATCCTGTACAAAATATCAAGATCTAGTCATGAGATACTCTAAGAACTACCATTAATATGGGTTGCATTAGTAGGACCAGATTAGGATGCCCTGTTAATGGATTCCTTAGCACCCTCTAATTCTATTACAGGTCCTATGGAACATTTTTACATTCACATTTAGAGCATCTATTTAAAAATTTTTTTTAGTTACACATGGACACAATATCTTTATTTTGTTTATTTATTTTTATGTGGTGCTGAGGATCAAACCCAGGGTCTCATACATGCGAGATGAGCGTTCTACTGCTGAGCCACAACCCCAGCCCCTAGAGCATCTATTTTCTCCATATTCCATAAGCTGTTCTGTGAGCACAGAACCTGTGCCTCTCTCAGACCTAAATGTATTCCCAATGCATATCACAGTACGGGGCCCATGGGAGCCCCCTCAGTATTCAGTTGCTGAGTGAATTAACAATTGTCACTCATTTTTATTTATATTCCTAACATTAGCACATCTCCTAATATGGCCTATCCACAAATACATTAAAGGATCCCATTTATGGCTCTGCATAGTTTGCAAAACACTTTAGCTTCCACTTTGAGATTCATAACTGTTGAGACTCATAACTTCTTGGTGATCTAGGTAGAGCAGGGATGAGTGTCACACTTCATTGACTGTGGCTTAGGGAGCATAAGCAGTTCTTTGAGTATATCAGGCCAGTGAATGTTAAAAAGCAGAGGCCACGAACATCCAATAATAAAGTCAGTGCTGCCTCCTTGTTGTGATCTTGTCAATACAGTCACTGGCAAGAACTAAGTTCAGAGCCCAGGAACTAGCTGTAGGTTCAGGGTCTTTAAAACTTGAACTTATGTAAATATATGAAAGAGAAAACCAAACCAAACCAACAAAACTCAAAAAAACAAAATCTTCATAATGGTGCTTTTTCAAAGCTGTTTTCAATCTCACACCTTTTTGGGGAATCAAGGTGGGATATGTGTTGTAGAGCTCACTTTCTTCATCCTCCTAGGAAGACATCACTTTGAGCCTCCATCCTCATCTGTAAAATGAGGATTAAATGAAAGAATGTATCTAATGTGCATACAGTAAGTTCTGTATAAATTTGGCTGTTGCTAGGTACAAAGTCAGCCGAGAAAAACTAAAATCTTAGGGAAAACTTGAACTTAACAGTGATCATGAACTGAGCTCTAGAATATTCATCACTTCACAGGAAATACAATGACCAAGGTTTTATTGGCTAAAAGACTAGGTTCCTAGTCTTCCTCAGTGTTATTACAATTTGTCCTTAAAGCTTGTAACATGACATCACTATTGCCAGATTTTAGAATTTTCTGCAGAAACACAATCAGATAGATTCCTAAATTTTACAGGTGACCTCTGATAAGAATAATTGTTCTTCTTTTTCCATCACCACCCTACCTACACATTGCATATTTTGAGGCTGAGAAAAGCTGCATTCCTCTCAGCTCTGTGTTTACTGGAGGACAAGGCACAGGCTAAATGTCTTGTTAGCTGCTGCTCCAAATATAGAGTTGTGTCCATAGTAATTGCCACAGGGCTGCCTATGGTATGAGTTGTTCAGGAATATAGAAGTCAGCATCATCTGAGTCCCAGTTGGTTAACTGTCACTTCAGTTTCTAAATACAATACTTCTATATTGGACAGATGGTGGAACATGACAAAATCTGGATTTCCTAAATTGAAGGCATTAGAGTCATTCCCAAGGTCACTGACTCCCAGATGAATCTGACTTCTGGATACATGGGTTGTGAGCAAGGGAAATAGATGGGATGGTAGGACAGGCAGAACACTAAGTAAAATAATAGAGTGAAATCATGCCATTCCCCCAAATCTTCTGTGACTTCCTGTTGCCTGTCATAGTCTCAACTCCTTTGTGGGACTGAGACATGATCAGGAACCAGGCAGCCACACTGGTTCTTCTTCTCATTCTTTGTCTTCCCCTATCTCTCAACCTCTGTTGCCTCTGAACATCTGTTCTTTCTGTAGAGAAGGGCCCATGGCCTCATGGCTCTTGCTTTTCTACAACTTCTGCTTGTATATGATGCCAGCAGTAGCTCTGACTCTATAGGAGTTTGCAGCCCCAGGACCACTACATGCTTGTTACTATTGCTGTGTACTTTCATTTGGATTCTTCCTTTTTTTTTTTTTTTTGTAGTGTGGTGCTGGAATGGAACCTGGGCCTACCTAGGCAAACATTATACCACTGAACTATATCTTTGTTCATATTGTTAAAAGAGAAAGTCCATTTAGTAGTTCCTTATTCAATGATTTAGATGGTCCCCACTCGTTCACTCAGCTGTGATGGAATATCTTGGTTTTGTCACAATCTCCAAAGCTTTAGTGAGGTTTTGTAGGTGGACAGTTTTAGGAGAAGGGAGCCTACACTATCTGAAATTCCATGGATTAGAGATTCATTTGATTTTACAGTAGACATATTCAGGAAGGTGTGTTAGTTTCCTAGGGCTGCCCAAGTAAAATGCCAAAATTAATGGCTTGAAACAACATGAATTTATGTCCTCATAGTTATAGAGACTAAGGATCTTAAATCAAGGTGTCACAGGGCACGATCACTCTGAGACTGTAGGAGAGAATGCTTCCTTGCCTCTTAGTTTCTGGTGACTATTGGCAATCCTTGTATGCTGGGCTTTTTAGGCATATTATTCAGTCTCTGCCCCTTTCATGAGATTCTTCTTGTCTGTCTCCATACCCACATTTCCCTCTTCTTGTCTGGATAGAAGTAATTGAATGAAGTTCTGTATTAATCCAGCCTGAAATAATTTTAACTTGATATTTCTGCAAAACCTTATTTCCAAGTAAGTTTCCAGGGGTTAGGATTTCAACATATATTTTTGGAGGACAGGATTCAACCCACATTAGAGGGTAAAGGTTAGAAGAAAGGAGAAGTCACTTAATTCCAGTGTATCTCTCCAGGAGGTCTGAAGAAAATATCAGTTTTGATTTGGGAGTAGGGAGACAGGGGCTAGAAGTCATTCTGAGACTAGAGGTACTTTCTAGAGGGAAAGGACAGAGTATGGTATAACAATGAGGAATTTTGAATAACCAGGAGAAGTGAAGGGTACTGGATTCCTGGATTGGGAAACAAAAAGATCAGGAAATGGGAGAAGACAGATTTTACTTATTTTGAAGCTTGTCAAGAATTCAGTGAGTGGAGTTACAGGAATCCAGAGCGAACACCTCATATCACCTAAGACAGTGTTTGGTAGATAATAAATACTCAGAGCAGGTGAGGGAGAGAGGCAAGAGATAGAGAGAGGGAGGGAGGGAGAGAAAGAAAGAAAGAAGGAAGAGGAGAAGAAGAGGAGGAGGAGTATTTGGATGTCATCTGTCAATACTTGGGGCTGAGGTAACTTCTGTCCTCTGCACCCTATAGCACTCTGGCATAGTGCTTGTCTCACTCCATTGTACTTCCTGTTCTTTTTTATGTCTCTTCCTCTAATCTGTGACTTGTGAGTCAAGAGTCCTTTCTGTTCAGAATACAGAACCTACACATAATAGGCAAGCAAGAAATGTTTGTTGAGTGAGGGGGTAAAATGATAAGGAATCCTATTCTAAAGACATGGTTGAAGAACAGGGAAGAAAAATGGTGATTAACCCAGGCCTACTAGCTCCCAACTACTCATGACTCATTTTCAAATTTCACATGTGTCCTGCCTGTCTCCAGTTTGGGTCAAGGGAAGAATAACCCACCAGTCACTTTGCTTTAGGGAACGAGGGGAACAAGGTGGAGCCCAACGCCAGCCATATCAGGAACTCAAACATCTTGAGGCTGTGGAGTGTACATATAACCTAACCACAAAGATCTCACAGGGCTGGCATGTCCCCAGGGTGGGGCTGATTAGAAAGAAGAACCAAAATATGGTATTGCTGGTTGGGGTTGTGGTAGAGATCGCCTTGCACGTGCGAGACCTGGGTTTGATTCTCAGCACCACATAAAAATAAGTGAGATAAGGTTATTGTGTTCAACTACAACTAAAAAAGAGTAAAATATTTTTTAAAAAACATGGTATTGCTGGGTGACCTGAATATAAGACACCAGAGGCCAAGCTTCCAAATGTGATTAGAAGCAGACCCACAGAGGGCCTGAGGCAACAATCCTGGGTCAGCTTCCTCCTCCATCCTCCTCCATTAGCTGGATACAGCAGCTGTTGCCTGGTCTAGGGAGCTGTGGAAAGAGTGAAAAGGGCGCTGGGCTGGTGCTTCAGGAGCCTTCAAAACTTTACACAGCCTATTAACAGCTTCATAGCCTCTCGCAAACAGTACATCTCTCTGGGTCTTAGTTTCCTCACCTGCAAAATGGAACTTGAAACACAGCACACCTGAGTAGCACTTTGGACTGTGGTGCCACAGAAAAACCATCTGTATAGTTCTTCATGTGATGTGCTGCAGATGAGACAGAGAGAATCCTCAGTTCCAAAACCAAGTTGGTCTGCTCAGTCCTAAACATCTATGGAGACCTATAGGAGATTGTTTTTATAGTATAGGACAAACTGGGCTGCTGTCTCTGGAAGGAAGAAGCAGTTCCACATTGTTTCATTAGAGCAGAGCCTTGAGTAATGGACCAGTAAGTAGGGCAGAGAGAGACAGAAGGAAGCATCTATGAGATATGTTCTCAGAGCTGTGACACTCTGCCTTCATGCCCCCTTGGGTCCTTTCTTTCAGGTAATTCACTTAAATTCTGAGGCAGAATATAATAATAAGTGAAAATATTTTCAAACAAGCAGGAGTCATCTTAACTGAATAGAAATGGAGTATTTAGATGATAAACATGAAACTAAGAACTTGAATGTCTATGTTAGATTAAAACACTTAAAGGTGCATAAAAGTCTGCAAAACATCCTTAAGGCATATCCACATTGTCAATACATGGTTGCTTGTTCTGTTTTGTTTTGAAATAATGTATCATTTCTCCTCCTCCTCCTCCCCACCCCCTCCTTCTTCAGTCAATTTGCCATTTCGAGTTAGTTGACCCAGAACTGTGGGCCAGACGTACAAGGATTGTAACTTCAGGAAGTGGGTGGGAAGAAAGAGAAAGTAGTCATTTCATAGTCATGGATCTTTAAAAATCCTCTATCCAACCTGTTTCTTATGTCAGGGTTCCTTCACTCTCCCATATCCCTTAACAGCTATTATCATTATCTCCTTGAATACCCTAAGTGATGGGATACTCAGTACTTTCTATCATTTCCATTATATTGAACAGAACTCTACCTTATAATTGATCCTGTTTCTGCCTCACAGGGCTGCAGTAATTCCATTGAATTCTCTTTTCCATATCATAGTCCATTATGTACTTGAGTGAATGATGACACCTCTAAGTGTGTTGTCCTCCTGGTTAAACATCCCTGGTTCTTTTATATGTTTCCATTAGTACCTTTTCTGGCAAAGCCTCTCTTAAAACCAGTTAACAAGAAAGTCTGGGGAATGTAGTTCCAGGGTCCAAGCCTCCCCGAAATTGAAGAGCAATCAAGCGGTCCAATGTGCAATGTGCTAGGTTTTGTTCTACATCTAGCAATAAGCAGACAAATAAAAAAAAAAATACCACTCTCTGGCAACTTATTTCTGGGGGAAGGGAGGAGGATAGACAATAAAAAAGCAAGTGTATGAAAAAAGAAGGTAATGCAGCAGGACACAAATTATCAATTGGTCTCAGTTTTCTAGAGGCTGAATATGAATTACAGATTAATAAGTGATTTAAGAGAGTGATCTCAGAAATACATGTTAGGAAGTGAGGGAAACAAGGGTTAATTTTATATCACCTTGGTTAAACTATGGTAACCAGTTGCTTGGCCAAACATGGTGTAGATGTTTTTAGAAGGTATTTTTAAAGATGTGATTAACATTTGATTAAAGCATTTTACCCTAAATGGTATGGATAGGTCTCACCCAATTAGTTGAAGGCCTTAAGAAAAAGACTGAAGTATCTAACAGATTCTGTTTCCAGATAGCACACAGAAATTACAACCTTCTGATTCAAGACTGCAACATCACTTCTTACCCAGATCTCTAGTCCCCGGTTCACTGACTTGTTTTCTGGCTTTCAAACTTGCTAGCCCCAACAGTTGCATGAGTCAGTTTCTTAAAATCAATCTCAATCTCTCTCTCTCTCTCTCTCTCTCTCTCTCTCTCTCTCTCTCCCACACACACACACTCCTTCTCCCTCTCCCTCTGCCTTTCTCTTTCTGTCTCTCTCTTTCTGTCTCTCCCTTTCCCTCTCCCCCTCTCTCCCCCCTTCTTTCCCCCCCTTCCTCCCTCTTTTCTTCTGGCTGTTTCTCTGGAGAACCTTGATTAATACAGGCAGGAGAAGGAGGATGTGATTTCAGTCAAGGTCTAATCTCAGCTTTATGCCTCTGGCAACTCTGGATATAAACTCACCTTTGAACTGGGCTTTATAGATGTGTATCAGTTAGTCCCCAGGCAATCCTCCAGAGAAGGTCATGGGTGTACACACTTACTATCATGATTGACATATTTTTCTTTGTGTGTTTTAAGGCCATTATATTTTAATTCCAGAAGGTCACATATACTCCAGGGAGGAATAATAGGAATAGTGTATAATACCTTCAACATCCATTGACAAATTAGGAAGTATTTCTTTAGTTAGAAAACTAGCTATAGGCCTCAAGGGATATGGAGCTTGGCTTAAGGATATAGGAGATCTGGTTTTAGGATCCAGCTTGACTAACTCACCATGTGACCTTTAAAAAAGTGCTTACCTTCTTTGAACTTGACTTCCTGGGTATACCAGAGGGCTAGCCAGGGCAGTAACTAGTTCCTTTCAAACCAGTTCTCCCACTAACACCCCCATATCCCTGACCTTCACGATCAGGTAAGTGGTGCTTCCTCTGGAAGCTTCCCTGATCTCTGGGAAGTGATACACTTCCTTCTATATGCTCCTTTAGAGTTCTTAGTGACTCTTTTTTATTAAGTAATCCAATAAAAACTCTTCACTTTTAGGAAAAACACCCCAGTTTTCCTTGGACCCTACTTCTCTTTGACTTTTACTAACCATGGATCCTTGGAGATATGGGATTTCATCCTACTCAGCAAGATAATTGTTGATGAGCAGTTCTTATACAAAGTAGACACTCCAATGTTTTTAGTATTGTGGAGGTCAAGAGATAATATCCTCTTTTTTTTTTTTTCAGAACGCATTAGGATGGACACACAGAAAATCCAGATGCACAGAGAGAAAAGTGCTGACTTTACTAGTGATGAAGACTGTTGTTGAATAAGGGGCTTAGGTCTTTTAGCAAGTGGTCCTAAAGCTCCACTCCCTTAATTAGGTGCTTGCCCAATCATAATTCTCAGTAGTTCTGGATGACTGTGGGAATCTGAGTATCTGAACATATGGAATGGAGCAAAAGCAGTGCTCCCTGTGGGCAGGCAGTTCCCGGAGAGAAAGAGGCTGCTGAGTGCTCAAAGCATGTCTCTCGAATTCTCTATTCACTCTTTCTCTGAAATAAGGGTAGTAAACGGAGGAGGGAGAAGTAGATAGGAGAGAAAAGTGTTACTTCAACTTCTTTCTACAAGAAAACCCAGAGTCAGGGGAAAGGAGAACTTCCAGAAATGACTGAGTGAATGAATGAATCAATCAATAGTGTTAGTGCTGCTCATTCTTTATCATTTGATCATTCATTGTGGAGGCTGGAGCTGTTCGTAGAGTAGAGGGTGTCCACTATCACCATCATCATCAGGCCTGGCCAGAGAGGACAATGGACGACAGCATCAGCATTGAGTTTATATGCTAAGATCCCCCTCAGTTGCCAACCTGACTACCTGAGAACCTTCCTAAGCAATTGCTTTGCACCTACCTGACTTGGACTTCATTAGCTGCTCTTCCCCAGAATTCGCCATAACCACATTGACAAAGTAGTTGTTGATGTTTTCAGAAATTCATCCAGTCTCAAAAACAGAACGCTCACTAGTTTGTTCAATAAAATATTTTATTTGCTTGGGATGGAGAAGTTTGATCTTGTTGGGATGGTAATGAAGTTGTGTGATGCTCAAGTAAGGTTCCCTAGGGGTCCTTTACATAAAGACAATAGTTATTTGAAGTTATGCTGGAAAAGGTATGGCTCAACTAAAGGACTGTGGAAGTCCTGCTTATTCTCCAGCATTCTGGTGCTCTAACTCGAACCTTGTTTCCCAAGGGTAATCAACAAGGCCTAATAGACCAGATAAATCCACCCTGAATAGTACTTTTATCTTCCTAGCCAAATGGAAAGTGCCAAGTTCTCAGTTTCACCCAGTTAATACCTGTAATAGATGAACTTAATTCAGCAGTGCAGTAGATGAGGCCCATGCTGGCTCTGATAAGGAACCTAGTGCATCTGTGTGTGTGTATATGTGGGTGGGGTGTGAATGGGATAGGCACAGGCCTAGGAGTAGGGTTTCTATCACACATTAATTCACTATAGACCACCAAACTTAAGTCGGAGCTTGTAGTCTGTGAATGGGATGAGGAGGCATTGGGTTAAATACCTTCTGGAATCTCTTCCATACCAAATGCTGCACTAAGAACAACCAGCCATCCAGAATGTCTAGCCTGTTGGAAATCTTCACTGAGGCTGTTTTGACATGTTTTTTTTAGAAGGCTCCATGTTCTCTGTGTCAACTTGCAGCAGGCATTGCAGGAAGCATGGCATGTGTGGAATATTAATAAAAACATTGTGGCACATCAACTCACGGTTTAATATCTGCATTGTAAATATCTATGACAGCCATCTTCTGAATCCTCAGATATTAACATTCCAAACCTCTCTGAGTCATATTTCATAGCCTCCCTAACACACATCCATCCATGGAGATGATTTCATTATTAAGAATTTCATTTCTTATAATGGATTTTCTTTTCTAACTTAGGCTCCACGGGCAAGAGCTGAGATTACATGATTTATTGCTTTTAGTTTTCTGGCCTTGAATTGTTCTTCCTGTGTGCTAATTTTATGGCACTCCAAACTTCTGCTTCTTTACCAGCTTCTTCCAGAGGAGAAATTTGCAGCCCTAACACCTTCAAAACAAAAAACAACAAAAAACCTTTCTGTTAAAAAGAAAAGCTCATGTTTGCTCAAAATGCTATTATCCTATTTCGAGGCTGTTGAAATGGGCTGAAGGAAATATCAGACAAATAACTTACAGATAGGAAATGCAGGAGACTGGTTAATTCTCAATTAGTATCCATTTAGAATAAATATCTTTATGTAGTAAGCATCAAAGCACAGCTTTAATAAACTTTAGATTCTGCTTAAAGCATATCTGTTCCCAATAGAAATCTTTCCTGTTGGCAATGGAATATATATATGTATGTATGTATGTATGTGTGTGTGTATATATATATACACACACACACATATATATGTGTATATAATATGAAGTACATATTGTTATATTGTGTGTGTGTTTACAGAGCTCTGAGATATTGTGAAAAGAGGTAAAAGTAATGAGTATATTAGTTTCCTGTGACTGCTATAACCAATTTATTACCACAAAACAACAGAAATTTATTTTTTATATTATTGGAGGGCAAATGTCTGGAATCAGTCATTGTTGGGACAAAATCAAGGCATCAGCTGGGCTGCAGGTCCTCCAAAGAATCTAGGGGATAATTCATTCCTTGCTCTTCCAACTTATGGTGGCTATCAGCATTCCTCAGCTTATGGATACATCTCTCTCTATTCCATCGTCATGTCACCTTTAGGTCATTAAGGAAATAACTTGCACCAAGTGGGGAGCCAAGGAGCAGGCATGTGTAAAGTCTGGACAGTTGTCCCAGGAAACAGAGATTTTGCAGTCTGAAGCTCAAGATCAGGCAGGCTGTGTTAGAATAATCATAATGATTATAATGGACATGCATGATGGGACTGTTCTAGCATTTTCATATACAAACTTATTTAACCCCTCAGCAACCTTATTGGTTAAGTAGTATTATATTCATTTATAGGTGAGAAAAAAGAGGCTCAAAGAAGTCAAGTGACTTGAACAAGGTAACAGAAGATATCAGGGCTTTGAACCCAAGTCTGTCTGCTCTCATTGTCCTTGCTCTTACCTATGAGGTAAAAATGCATGTATAAGGTTCCTAGCACTGTATTGGCCAGAGAACAGGTGTCCATCACTTGTTACTTCCTGTCCCTGATGGAAAAGCAAGAGCGCCACTGGTATAACCTTGGAGATAGGAATGTTCCACAGAATGGCAGATGGTGAGCATGCTGAAAGTATGATGGTTTGGTCATCTTTCATCAAAAGATGAAACAAAAAGTGAAGCCGTGCCAGTTATTGGTAATTAGCTAGTAAACCCTTATTGAGAGTAAGAAACTCCAGCTGTCCCATATTCGAAGTTCAAAGTCAACCACTTCCCACTTCCATTCCAGAGTTGGTTGAAAGGGTCTAGGCAACAGAACTGGCATCATCCCCTATCCTGCCATCATCACCCCCACACATGGACAATAGGAGCCCTGAGAATGAGGACAAGATGACCTATGGAGATTGCAGGGCTTGAAAAGAGAGGTTATCTCTTCTGCTTCTTATGTTTCATTGGCCAGTATTGGGCCACTTCTTGCTCATAGACCAATCAGTGGCCAAGAGGCATGAGAGTACTGTAACTGACTTTGACCAGTCAAGATTCATCCCCAAGATTCATTCCCTTGGAGTAAGTGTCCACCTTCCAGATAATGGTCACTAGCCACTACTCATGTGAATTGAAGGCAGGGAATGGAAAGGCTATTAGGCAGATAATGGATAATATCTGTTCCACCTCAAATGAACCAATAGAAATATTTGATGGCATCCCATTCCCTTAGTGAACACTTGCTTTGTTCCAGTCTTGTTTGTCTGCCCCAGTGTTATGAGATTTGGAAAAAGGATGTTAGGGAGATCTGGGAAAGCCCTGGAAAAGGGGTCAGGGACCACTCCCTCAAATTTTATGAGAGATAGGGAAAATGGTTCCCACTCATGGATACACACCAAGAAGGACAGATAAGATTGGGGTTTGTGAAATAATTGAGTACCAGCACTTGATACAGGGAAGAACTATCTAGCACCTAGAAGGGCATGCAAATTGAATCTGCATAGTCAATGAAGTTTAATTCTTAGAGGAAGATGCAATTTTAAAGTGCTCCTGTTTTTATCTGGTTTCCTTGGATGTCTTTCCATCATGGTGTTTACCACCCTCACATCAACATTATGCCTTCACATTCAAGGAAGAATTTTCTCCCCACTCTTCCCTCACTTTATCCTGGTCTCCAGCTCTATTTCTGGTAGTATGGACAATGTGATTGGTAGTATGGACAATGTGATTATCAAGTATAAAGTGGAGACTCCAACTATGAAAGCAAGCCAGCACTTGTTCTTAGAAGCTCAACAGGTCCTGGGTTATAGACACAGGTTTAGCTCCTTCTGGACACTGAGGTAGTGATTCCCTGGGAATCAGCTGGAAGTCAGGCTAGAACATGTCTAGCTGTGATACAAAACAGAATGCTCTAATAGAGGATAATGCTATTTTATAGCTGAAGAAACTGAGGCTCAGAGAGGCTAAATAACTTGCCTGTAGGCTGTACAACCTGTAAGTGACAGCTATCCATTGTGTTCAGGTCTTTTGGGGCCTCGTCCAAGTAGTATCTACCACATCATGCTGCACTGATATCCCAGAAAAGGAAGTAGTCTCACTCCAACCCCTACCCCTGGCCACCAGCATTCTGTCTATAATGGATTAACCACTTTGGTACCACTGTTCATCTCATTTGCAATCTCTACTGGGGAGCCTTACCTTACCTTCAAACTTTTTCCTCTTAAGAGTCTTTATTGCTCACACAAAGGCAGGGCTAGGAGGGAAGAAGATATGGGGCAAATAGGAAATATGTAAATTGGGACATATTTTCTGGAGAGTTGCTAGCAATGTATATAAAAAGTCTTAATAACATGGATATGCTTTAATGCAGCAATTACACTACTAGAATTTATTTGGAGGAAATAATCAAACAAGCATTATAAATATTCGAACAAGTACAAAACAAAACAAAAAGATTTGAGAGATGTTAATAAGGGACTAGGTAAAGATGGTGTATTCTTACAATATGAAATATTAAACAATCATTAAAAATGGTGTCATTGTGCCTTCACATTCAGGGAAGAATTTTCTCCCCACTCTTCCCTCACTTTATCCTGGTCTCCAGCTCTGTTTCTGGGTCCACCCTGATTGGTAGTATGGACAATGTGATTGTCAAGTATAAAGTGGAGACCCCAACTATGAAAGCAAGTAAGCACTTGTTCTTAGAAGCTCAACAGGTCCTGGGTTACAGACACGGGTTTAGCCCCTTCTGGACCTGTATTCATTATATATAAGTAAGTTATACGATAAACCAAAAAAAAATAGTATGATCCTGTCTTTTGTAAGTGAATTATATTTGGGTGTGTGTGTATTTGTATACAGTGTGAAATTTCCTAATCAACTACCAACCACTTAGTTGACTCACCAAGTGAGTCAATCCTTCCCTTTCCGTCTGGAAAGCCTTTAGGACTGATGCTTAGGCTACTAAAGGCTCTGGATGAAGGGCTGAGTTTTGGACCCATCTATTCTCACTCCACTAGACTTAGCTATAATCACTATTGTAGTTGTCTGTGTACTTCTCTTTATATCAATTTATTTTTATTGTAATTTCATAGCTAGATATTGCACAAATTGAAAAATACTGAAAACAAAAAAGTTGTTAAGAAAATGAAATTGAATGATTTAAAGAACTCAACAGTTATTTTATTACAGATAGGTAGGTAAAACAGCTCTAAAGAGGGTTGGGGGGAGTCATTAAAATTCAAGATTAACTTCTCAGAATTCTTCAAAATATTTTTAAACTCTCTTTTTTTTCTCCAAAGAAGCTGAAAAAAAGCTGAATTTTGAAAGCAAAATATTATGCCTTTATAAAGAAAGACAAAGGTGAATTCTTTGACAACCACAAAAATGGCTACATTAAACCATTGATATAAATTAAGTTAAAAGACTTAAAATATGCACACACATACATATATACATATATTATTATTTCATATTTCAGTCAATTTTTTTGCTTAACCCTCTAAATACTGGTTTCAATAATATTACATAGGTCTAGAAAAAGGATATTATGTAGGTCTAGAAAAAGGAATGATAGAGTGATTATCTAGTAGAATATAATAAAATTATGGTCGATTTTTATTCTTTTTTATACCTTTCTTTTTTTAAATTAGTTGCTCATGACAATACAATGATCTTGATATATCATACATTTGATCCAAATGGGGTATGAATTCTCATTTTTCCACATGTACAGATTGCAGGATCACATTGGTTATATGGCCATGTATATACATACAGCAATACTAGTGTCTATTGTATTCTGCTGCCCTTCCTATCCCCGCCTCCCCTCCCATCCCCTCCCATCACCTCTCTCTACCCTATCTACTGTGACACATTTCTCTCTCTCTTTTTTCCTTCCCCCTCACACCATCATATATGTATTTTGAATAACGATGAGGGTCTCCTTCCATCTTCCGTGCAATTCCCCTTCTCCCTCTCATTCCCTTCCACCTCTCTTCCCTGTTTAGTGGAAATCTTCTTCTCATGCTCTTCCTCCCTACTCTATTTTGAGTCACCCCCCTTATATCAGAGAAGACATTTGGCATTTGTTTTTTAGGGATTGGCTAACTTTACTTAGCATAATTTGCTTAATGACATCCATTTCCCTGCAAATGCCATTATTTTGTTATTTTTTAGTGCTGAGTAATATTTCATTGTGTATAAATGCCACATGTTTTTTATCCATTCATCTATTGAAGGGCATCTAGGTTGATTCCACAGTCTAGCTATTGTGAATTGTGCTGCTATGAACATTGGAAACCGGAGACTCTGCGTCTAATAGAAGAAAAAGTTGGCCCTAATCTCTATCCCGTGGGGTCGGGCTCCAAATTCCTTAATAGGACACCTATAGGACAAGAGTTAAAATCAAGAATCAACAAATGGGATGTATTCAAACTAAAAAGTTTCTTCTCAGCAAGAGAAATAATAAGTGAGGTAAATAGGGAGCCTGCAACCTGGGAACAAATTTTTACCTCTCACACTTCAGATAGAGCTCTAATCTCTAGAGTATACAAAGAACTCAAAAAGTTAAACAACAAAACAATAAATAACCCAATCAACAAGTGGGCCAAGGATCTGAACAGACACTTCTCAGAGGGGGACATACAATCAATCTACAAATACACGAAAAAATGCTCACCATCTCTAGCAATCTGAGAAATGCAAATTAAAACCACCCTAAGATACCATCTCACTCCAGTAAGAATGGCAGCCATTATGAAGTCAAACAATAACAAGTGCTGTGGAGGATGTGGGGGAAAAGGTGCACTCATACATTGCTGGTGGCACTGCGAATTGGTGGAGCCAATTTGGAAAGCAGTATGGAGATTCCTGGGAAAGCTGGGAATGGAACCACCATTTGACCCAGCTATTTCCCTTCTCAGACTATACCCAAAAGACCTAAAAAGAGCACACTACAGGGACACAGCCACATCTTTTTTCTTTTTTTAAAATAAGGTTGTCTATTACTTTAATAGTAAGAAAATATCACATCACCATTAAGGGAAGGGAAAACAGAAAGAGAAACTTCATGATTAGGGGAATGACATGCTGACACTTTCAGAGTGCTCTGGGGAGACCTGTCTGTCTTCCCCCATCAGGGTGCCATTTTTTTTTTTTTTTAACATTTGAATAGTGATAGTTTAGCTCCTTGGTTCCGCCTCATCCTGAGATCAGGTGACGCTAGTGTGCAGACATTTCAATACACTTAATTTCTATGGGAAGAGAGTGCAGGGACTCCAGCAGGTTAAGACTCCAGGGAAGAGAGATGGACATTCCAGGGTGACAATGCAAGTTAAGGGATAAGTCACAATCAGGATGGACAACTGCGGGGAACAATTCTGAATACATCAAATTACTGTCATTGTGTGTGGATTGGAGAGGTCTTTATTTTTCATAAATATAATTTTCTGTCCATAAAAATTTAAAATAATCATTAATTTTTGACTTAATAATTGAAATATTTGTTGACAACCAATTTTTAACTATAATCAGTAAATCTAAAATTTTGATAAAATTGTTGAAAGTTTTGCATAAAAAATGAATGTAGGCTGGGGTTGTGGCTTAGCGGTAGAACACTTGCCTCACATATGTGAGGCACTGGGTTCTATTCTTAGCACCACAAATAAATAAATGAATAAAATAAAGGTCAATCAACAACTACAAAAAATAAAATAAAATAAAAAAACAAATGGCAACAAAAATCAGTTCTTATTCCAGTCCCTTTCTATGATACCCTCTGCTTCAGCTCTGGGAAGTTTGGGACAATCTTGCAGAAAAACAAATCAAAACAAAACTACTGAGAGGGCTGAAATCCTGCTCTTAGAAATAGGATTACTAATTGTTTGAGGTCATTCTCAGGAGTTGGAGTTAGCAGCAGCTCAAAGGGGAAGAGAGCTGTGGGACCACATGATGCTTAAAATATCCTTGAGGCAGCATTAGCTTTGTGAGGGTAGGGGACCACAGGTTTGAATCTAATTTTGTTACTTACTAGTGTGTGATCTTGGGCATTTTACTTAAACTTTCTGAAGTAGGATTTTAATATTAAAAAGGCAGTAACCATTTGTTTCCTTAGGCAGAGTATTTGGTATTCAGAAGACATTCAATAAATGCATTGAATAAAGGAATGAACTTAAGGCACTTAGTACAAAATAGATGTTTAATAAGTATGAGGTTCACTACACTAGCCTTTTTTTCCCCCAAAATCTCCTTTTTAAAATTTTATTTTGAAATAAGTATATACTCACAAGAAATTACAAAAATAGTATGGAAAATTCAAAATTTATCAATTATGTACCCATCACCCAGCTACCTGCAATGCTGATATCCTACGTATCTGTAGTGCATCACCAACTGATCAGTACAATATAGTTTCATCAGCTTCTGTATGTGTATGTCTTTACATATGTATAAGTTGGTCTCACACTCCACAATCAAGACACCACCACAAAAGAGATCTCTAGTGTTGCCCCTTTATATTTACATCCACCCCCTTCCCTTACCCTTGATAACCACTTATTTCTTTTCTACATTTATAACTTGTCATTTCAAGAATGTTTCATAATTGAATTCACTCAGTATCTAGCTTTTTGACATTCTCTTTGTTAATACTCATCACAAAACTCTTAAAACGCATCCAAGTTGTTTCATGTACCAAAAATTGGTTCCTTTTTATTGCTGGGTGGGGGTGGTATTCTATGGTGTGCGTGTACCACAGTTTGTTTTAACTGTACTCATCAAGGGACATACAGGTTGTTTCAATGTTTGGCTATTTCAAAGAAAGTGGCTATGAACACCTGTGTACAGGTTCTTGTGTGAACATCAGTTTTCTTTTCTCTGAGGTTAATGCCCAGGATTGTGATTGATAGGTCATATGGTAAATATATCCTTGATACCAGGGATTTGACCCAGGGGGGTTCAACCATGAAACCACATCCCAAGCCCATGTTTGTTTGTTTGTTTGTTTGTTTGTTTCTTTCTTTCTTTCTTTCTTGTGTTTATTTTTTAGCTTTAGGTGGACAAAATCTCTTTATTTTACATTTACATGGTACGGAGGATCGAACCCAGTGCCCCGTGCATGCTAGGTGGGCGCTCTACCCACTGAGCCACAACCCTAGCCCCAATATTTTATATTGAAACAGTCTTGCTAAGTTGCTTAGGACCTGCCTAAGTTGCTAAGGCTTTGAACTTAGGAACTTCCTTCCTGCACTGAGATCCTTCTGCCTCAAGCTTCCCAAGGCACTGGGATTACAAGCTAGCACCACTATGCCCAGTTACCTTAAAGTTTTTAAAGAAATTGCCAGATAGATTTCCATAGTGATTCTACCATATTACATGCCCACCAAGAGTGTATATAAGATCCAGTTTCTCTGCATCTTTGCTTTGTTGGTAATTTTAAATTGGCATTTAATAGGTGTGTGGTGGTGCCTTTTTAATTTGCATTTCCCTAATAATTAGCATTGTTGAACATTTTCACATGTTTATTTGCTATGCACATATTTTCTCTGGTCAAGTGTACAAATCTTTTGCTCATTTTTAAATTGCAGTGTTTGTTGAGGCTAGGGAGTTTTTAATTCTGAAAACAAGTCCTTTGTCAGGTATGTCATTTGCAAATATTTTCTCTCTGTTGGCAGTTTTCATTTCATCTTCTTAATTTAGTATCTTTCACAGAATAAACAAAAGGTTCTAATTTTAATGAAATCCAATTAATTTATTTTTTTCTTTTTGGATTGTGTCTTGCTGCCATATCTAAAAACTCTTCTCTTAAATTTAGATCACAAACATTGTGTCCTATGTTTTCATCTAAGTATTTTAAAGTTTACCTTTTACATTTAGATATATGATCTATTTGGAGTCCATGTGCAAGATTCGAGGAGCAGGTTAATATTCATTCCATTGATTTGATCCTTTTGTTTCTGCAAGAGAGATAATAGCATCAGTTTTACAGGAGTCACAGGAGCTAGGATGTCTGTACAGTCCCTTATAGGGAATTAATTGTCCTTACATGTACACCTTGATGCTATAGAAACCAAACAGACCAGTGAGTCTTTCTTCTGGAATCATATTGTGGCAACCAAATACTGTGTGTACTGGGTTCTAAGGAAACTCCTGCTGCTCCTTGCATCACAGCTTGAGGGGATTTCTGTTTGAAGCAGAAATGGAACATTGGAAATTCCTGTTATACACGATAACATATCATTTAAAGGTAGGAAAGAGCATGCTTGTATAATTATGGCCCTTGAGGTAGAAAGCAACCAATAGTCTCTCTGCAAAGGACAATCTTTGATTCAACTAATACATGCTGAATAGTTTCTTCACATCAGGAATTAGGCTACGTAGATGAAAGTGAACAGAACAGTGGGGGAGGGAGGTGGAGTACAAGTCATTACATAAACACATGCAGTACTATCTGCCCATAAGCCTGTAATAGGATGTGGAGGGAATACATGATAGGGATGCCTAGCCCAGACTTGGGGAATCCAGGAAATCTTCCTAGAAGAAGTGACACTGCACAGGAAACCTCATAGATAAATAATAGAGAGCTAAGTAGAGGAGAAGGCTGGGCGGGAGTTCTAGGGGAAAACAACATATGAAAAGGCCCAGGGGTGAGAGCAAGCAGGATAGAACATGGAAACCTAAACATCTGGTATTGCTGGTGTGTAAGGGACGAGGGGTGAGATCCGGTGGGTCAGGCCATAAAGGACCTCCATTCATGAGGACACCAAGAATCCACTGGAAAACTTTGAGTAGGAATCTAGCAGATCCAGATTTGTATTTTAGAAAGCCTACTTTGGCAACACAGAGGCAGAATGGTGGGGATCCAGACATCAGGCTGAGAGTTGCCAGAGATGATGAAATCAGATGGGCCATAGGGATGGAGAACAGTTGATGCATTTACTGGGGCTGCACCTGAGGTTTAAAGAGGGAGGGTGGGGATTTCAAGATTGTTTTGAGAAACTGGGGTAGGGGGAGAGTCATACAGAGGAACTGAAAGACTGTGTAGGAGGAGCAGTTGAGGTTGGAATGCTTGCTTGGACATTCCTGTTGAGAAACTCTGCCTCTGTAACTTTACTACTTTGGTCCAACTTTGTTCTGAAGAGACCACACAGAACGGGAACACCTCTGCTAGTCCATAGTGTCCCTTCCACAGTCTTGAAGACATGGGGCACATTCTCTCTTGCTTCCTTTTCTCCAGCTTAACTCACCCTCAGTTCCTACAGCCACTTTCCTTTTGGCATGGCTTCCTGATCCTGGTTCTTCCCAGTAGCCTTTCCACGTATCACTTTTAATTTAATCATGTGGTACCCAAACTTTGGATAATGTCTGATTAGTCAGACAACAGAAGGACCCTCCATATGGAGCCTGGAATTCTCTTTCTAGCATCCACACACATTTCTTCCCTTGACAGGGAAACTACTTCCATTCTGCGGATATTTGGGCCAGCCATCATCCCCCCAGTGAGATCAGTGGCCACATTGGGCTGGAGACCAGCCTGAGCCCAGAATCTCAGCTGAGGAAATAGGTTTGACGAAGCTCTCACTGACTCAGTCCCCAATAGCAGGGAAGATGGATCTGGAAATATGTGGCCCAGCCTCACTAGGAAGTGGATTTCCAGAATTTCCCCTTCCAGTTAGAATCAAGGCATCATTAATTATTCATTGACCACTGTTGGGTATGTGACTTGGGGTGGAGGTGGGGAGCAGAGCACAAAGTGGGAACACTGGATGTCTTCTAGAAGCATGCATCCTAATTGGTAGAGAGAATACAGAAGGGGTATTCAGAGAAGGCCCTTTACATAGAAGATAGGGCCACAACTTGACCTTGAAGAACAGGGGAATCATCAGCTGACGAGAAAAATAAAAACAGAGCACAAGGATGGGAAAAGGAAGGTGAAGAGATCAGAGCATCTAAGGAAGACCTAGGAAAGGAAAAGAAGACACTGTGGTCACAGCAGAGACTCTATGTAGGTGAATATTAAAGGAGAATGCTGCAAAGATAGACTGGAACCATATTAAGGCAGCAATTATAGAGGCTGAACTCTCCTACAGGATGGGAGAGCCACTAAGTGCTCACAAACCTGAGAAGGAGATGATTATAATGGTGGATGGTGTGATATCTGAGTCTGGTGAACCTGGAGAAATCAATCCTATACTCTGATGGTCCCAGGAGAACAGAGCTTTGTAATTTCCAGGGAGGATAAAACCCTTCTAGGAAGTGGTTCAGGGAATGCAGAGAGGCATCTGTGGGGTATAGCCGTAGCCAGCCACTCTTAGGGTACACTGACAGAGAGAAGAGCAAGTCTTTCAAATAAGTAACCTGAAAGGAGTTTTGAGAAGCAACAATAAGACCTGAAATCTGGAAGCAAACTGACTACATAATTTTCAGGGCCTCTTATTCACAAATTATTAAAAATTTCAAGATGGCAACATTAAGCCAAACACAGTAGCCTTCAAGTATAGGGCCCATGCAATATGACTGGTTGCATGCTCCTGATGCTCGCCATCTGGGAGTAAAGATGAGGGCAGGTTCTTAACCAAATATATGCAATGGAGCTGAAGGAGGCTCTCATACCCTGAAGACTTATAGCCTGTCATTTCTCTCTCTCTGACTTGGGCAGGTGGAAACTCAGAATTCCAGCTCATATAGTTAGTGTAGAGATCCTGAAAAGAACAATAGACAAGGGGCAGGGACTCTGAATTTTAATCCTGGAATTGCTTCAAAAGTTATATAAATCATTTAACTTTTGGTCTTAGCTTTCTGGTTCATATTAAGTGTTTAGAAGATTTTTTTTCCCTCCTTTTCCATAAAGAAGGCCAGTTCTAGGATCTCTACAGCATGGTTTCTTGCTGGAATATCTGAAGGAAGACTTGGATTCCCGCTGATGACTTTTTGTCTGAGAAGAAGATACATTTGCATCTCAGAGCAACCCCCCTCATACTTTTTGCATCACAACACCTTCTTGTTTCACTAGAAAAGTCATCTTTGGCCATTCTTCGAAGAAGAATGGGGGTTGAAGAGACTTCAGGTCTATTAGCTATTCTGTCAGCTCTCTGTAGGCCCTAGGCAACTGACTTCCTTTCTCTGTGTTTCAATTTCCTCTTCTGTAAAATGTGAGTATTGGACCAGTAAATCTGTAAGGTTTTTTCAGCTCCCTATTCTGCATTTTTTTGAAACTATGAAATAACTTGTCAGGCACTTAATATCACATGGTGCTAGAATGAACCTGGTGGTGTCTGTCAAGCCCTCTAAGAATGAAGTGTGATCCATCTCTGAATCTCCACTTCCTAGCACAGTAACTCTCATCAATTAAGAGTTCAATGATCAGAGTTATTACCGCATGGATGAGGTATTGGGGGAGAAACTTTTAAAAAGTAGGCCAAAACAGAGACATAATCAGATGCACCAAGGGAGATCGAGTACCAGATGACCAACATCTCAAACAAAGCAAAGGCAACAGAAAATGTAAGACCAAAGAAAGACCAGATTTTCTAATTAATTGACTAGTGACTGCTGAGAATTTGGGTGCATCATGGAGACGTGTGGACAGTAGGCATAAATGAGTTTTCAAGAAACTTGGTTCCACTGAAGTTGGTTCCAGAAAATTGGAGGCCTCTAGTCACATGACAAAAAAAGTCATTTGTTAACCAAGAGGAAAGAGAGAGGGAGAAAAAGTGTGAAAAGGCTGAAGATTTTGTAGACATAGAGAGGAAGCAATTGATAAATTAATGTTCTGAAGGAGTAAAGAGAGAAAGGGGGTCAAGAACAGAGCTTCCCCCCACCCCAAGTCCTGCCACCTGCAAATATGACAAGTATATTGCAGAACATGTAGAGGAAATATACATCAGAGAAGATTCGTTGGGAAAGGTTGACTTTTCAGGTTCTTTCCCACCACTCCAGCATGTCTGTGAATTCTTATTGTGCCACATGGTTCACCAGCAGATGATGATGGCAGAAAATGTGAAGAACATCTTTTTTTTTTTAATTGTCAATGGATGTTTATTTATTTTATTTATTTATATGTGGTGCTGAAAATTGAACTCAGTGGTGCCTCATACATGCTAGGCAAGTATTCTACCACTGAGCTACAACCCCAGCCCTGAAGAATATCTTTTAAACAGTCTAGAGCCTTCAGCGTATCTTATTAACACTTAAAGTTGATAAAAGAGGAAATAGGCCTTTTGAGAAAAAAAATACACCTATTTTGAAATATGACCCAAGGTGGGAAAGAGACCTTGCAGGAAAAGCACCAGCTTGGGAGACAGGAGTTCAGATCTTGGCCTTTCTTTATAATTCTTATTGTGCCTGTGGACATATGTTTTCTTCTCTATGAGTTACAGTTTTTCTTGGACAAATAAGAGTTTGAAATAAGTTACTGGTTTCTTCTACATGTTCTCATTCTTGAACATTACAGAGTCATCTGAAAGAGTCAGCATTCATTTTCGGTTTGGGACAGCTCTGTATTAATGTGGTCACTGAGGTACAAGGGGCAAAACAGGTCTCATAAAGGTTAAGCAAGGAAGTCCTCCTGGGAGGACTTCATTCATGCCACTGGAGAGCTCACAGTACTAGTATCAGGTCCAACAGGAAATCTCACATGCTTTCCAGTGACATTCTGGACCCTCCCACTTGGGCTGTGGCATTACTATGTCTGAATCACGTTTCACAAGGTAAGGCTTAAGTGCGAATTTGTTCTGATGACATTGATGAAACTTAGTATTGCCTTGAAGGACTGAATTCCTGACTGAGTTCCAAGTTCTGAATTCATAACTTGGTTTTCCCTTTGTCAAGCAATCTCCATATAGGATTAATGGAAGGTGACTGTATCTTTGTCATTGAATGTTTTCTGACAAATTAGCCATTCATTCATTTATCAAAAATGTGCATGGAGCAACTTTTACATTCATTAAAGGTATATGTTGGGTAGGTGAGTGGATAAATGCATGAGTGGATGGATGATGGATGGATAGAGAGATGACAGACAAGGAAAATCAAGGAGGAAGCCTGACGATATCAGGAGATTCAGGATCTGTTCCACCACATCACTCATCAGACTTTTTTCAATAATGAGTGGCAGAAACTTAAAGTGACTTATGAGAGAAAAGTAATCATCTTGAATAATAGAGTGGAAAAATTATGGAAAGTTTTCAAAAGACTCCCTTTCCTACCGCTCTAGTTTCTTCCATGTTAGCTTCATCCTTAGACAGACTTTCTCCACCCAATGGCCAAGTTCACTACCAGCAGCTCAAGTCTTATGTCCTTCTAGTTTTGCCACCCCAAAGGACAATGTCCTTTCCCTAAGGAGTTCTAGAGAAAAGTCCTTAAGAGAGCTTGGGCCTCATGCTCATCCCTAAACAAATCCCATGGCCAGGAGGATGCTGGGCACTTACCGGCTGGGTGCTGGGCCCGGCCCACAAAATCCAGAGGTGATGTCATCTTTAGTGAAGCAGGGTGTCATTCCCAGAAGAGAAAGGAGATGCTGGGAAGAAAACATCAGATGTCCTCTCATTTAATGTCCAGAAGGCAGTCCCTTTGCCATTGGAATCTCTTGATTCCTCCCCTGAATGCCTTCATGCTTAGCCTTCTTTAGATATGAAAACTCTTTGATAGAGCTTTTTTTTTTTTCTTTTCACTTATCCTTCACTCAGTACCCACCATGTCTCCTCCCCATCATCTGGCCTCCAGGTTCTTCCCTTTTTTTGACCTAAGCTACTTAGCCTTTAATACCATCCAACCTAACAGCTAGTCATCAAGTGCCCAGACTTTGTCAGAACCAACAAGAAATATTGCAGTAAACAAGACGTTCTCTCTCTATACAAGGAACTCACAATTAGTGACAAATATATTTCTTACATTATTCTCTAATTGCTCTCAGAGTAAGTGTAATCTCTAAAACAAAACTACAGACTCCTCAACAGCAAGGCCATGTCTCATCCTTCTTTCATGTCACCCATATATCTCCAGGCTGTTTCATCCTGCAAACACTGATCAAGAGAACCAGGGCCCTGGGAACCCCTATTAGTAAAATTGGTGGAAGCCCTACTCCATAGGTCCCACCTTGCTAAAAGACCCAGAAGTCAGGATGGAGTAATTTTCTTTGCTAGCTTACAGCACCTGTCTTGCTTTTCCATGCTACCCCACTCCGGGACCCTTAGTCACCCCATCATTGGTACCCTCAGTCACAACTTAGCAAAGACTTCTGTTTTTGGCTATTGTTATCAGTGATGCATGGTCCTGGCATCCTTTGGATCTAGCTGTCTCCAGGATGAGGAAGAGTCTGCTTCAGATCATCTTACAAGTCTAGAAATAGGGTGTGATTTGCTTTGTTAGTCTACAAATATGGTCTGAGCATCCAACAGCCTATGTCCAGCAAATATGCTGGGTAAAGAATGGTCACTAGGCAGGTCACTTCTAGGAGTTCACACACCAGCAGGAAAGACTGTTGGCCCCAATCCTGAGGGAGTGAAACTTCTCAGGCTCCACTGTGATCCCCTCTCTCCATCCATTGAAACAAGGGATGATAGGGTTACTTAGTATCAGTAACCTAGGTGCTTTTGGGAGAAAAGTCAAGAGGGAAAGAGAAAGATGGTCTTAATAATGAGCTTCTCAAAATGGTCTATGCCATTTGTCAGTTAGTTCCCTGTACTTAAGAGTATGCATCAGACACACTCTCCCTACACCTACTACCACTGGTCACTTGCTGGAGCATCTTAGCCTTGGCTTCAGCTAGTGTTTAAGGCAGCCAATCTGGGCTCTCCTTGCTGCCTACATGAATGTGTCCACATCTGCAATGGTATGCTCCAAAATCTTTGCTTCACTTATAACCAAAACATTACCTACATCACCTACAATGAAGATTACCTCAAAGGACAGCTGATGATTAAGTCTACAGTGAAGTAAAGCTAAAGGAATTGAGCTGAGACAAACTGAATGTCTTTCTCCTAGACACAGAAAGCAGTTGATTTTCTAAAAAGTAGGAATATTTTCTGATTCATCTGAAAACCTCAGCATCCCATGAACTCCCTCCAAAGGTGAACATTTCCCTAGCATATTTCTGCTTTTCTCTCCTTTGAACTCAGAAGTGAAATTACTCCCAGGATCTCAACTCCTTTCTCTATCCCCTCCTTCCACCTCTTCTTTCTGGCATTAAAATCATCTCTGCCTTTCATATCCACACAGGGAGGGGGTGGGGCTCAGTTAATGAATGTTTGAGAATCCTTTGAGATCTTGGATGAAAGGCACCTTATAAAATACAATTAAAAGTAATAGGGGTAATTACTAGCCAGGCTAGTCCTTGTAGGATAATTAGAGAGTTTTCTTCTGTCAGATTCTGAATTCATGCATGGGTTCAAAAAGCAAAATGGATTTTAGATTTTGGGATCACTGTTATGCTTCCTCTGTTCCACTGTCATGGGTCTGCTCTTTTTTTTGCCACGCTGAGGATGGAACTCATGGCCTTGTGCATACTAGGTAGGTGTCCTACCCTGAGCTATCTCCCTGTTCCTGAGTTTTTCTTCTGAAAATTGAAGAACATTGCAGCAAGTTAGAGCTGGAAAGGACCTTTGAGATGATCTGTCCAAACTGTGTGGATGGCAGATGAAGCTACTGAGGCCCAGAGAGGTGATGTGCTATACAGCTCAAAGTTGCACAGTAAGTGTGGCAGAGCCACAGTTTTGAAGCTGTGGTCCCTGGCCACCCTTCCTAACCAATAATGCATGCTATCTAGTCTCTGCACACTGATGACCTTTAACCACAGAATAGAGTGCTGGTATGAGAGCACTCTATTAAATTCAATTCCCAGCTCTGACATGTATGAAAGACAGTAATTGGCAAGTAAAGTTCAGTTGTCTCACGTAGAAAATGGACATAATAATATTTGCTCACTTGGTTGTTGTGAGGAATCAGTGGGTAACGTACACATAAGCATTGGCATGGATCATGTGTTCAGCCTATGCTGCTTGAATGAAGAGTCTTGGCAGATCTAGAGTTTGCTCTCCAGTCCTTGCTTTGTATAGCTGTGGTCAGTCTATTTGTTAAGCACGTAGTATATGCCAAACTCTGTACTGGGGATTGAACCTAGGGGCGCTTTACCACTGAGTCATATCCTCAGTTCTTTTTATTTTTTTGAGACAGGGTCTTGTTCAGTTGCTGAGAAACTCTTATTCTATATGGCTGCACTGATGGAGGAAGTTAAATGACCTCCTCCCAGAAGGATGGTCGCTATGTATAACTGAATTTGGAATCAAGAATCTGGCTGGATTTTCAGGTCTTGGTTCTGTTTCTTAGAAACCATGTGCTTTGACCTCTGTCTCATGTGCATAATGCAGAAGATGGATGCTTTTCCCAAATATGTCCCTCACCTAGGGTTTTCCTAGGCTCAAAGGGAGTGATGCTGGAAGTATTCTGTCAATTGCAACTCTGTATAAGTGTAAATCATTACTGTCACCATTTGGAGTTGAGGTTTCCAGTATGAAAAGGGTGGTGGCTGGAAGCCCTAGGCAGGTGGACTTTAGGGAAACTTGCTCAACACGCTTAGCAGGTCAGAGACAAAACACATTATTTCTTTTCAAAGCACAGTCCAGAGCAGTCATAGCTCTGAGCTCAGATGGTTTAATTGGAAGAGGTAATTTTAGGAGACCAGCCCTTTGCAATTCATTTGAAAACAGGAATGGACTCCATTTGTTTCAGGTTTTGTTTTTTTTACCCCAGCTGAAACCAAAGGCCAGAACTTGCCATGTCACATTCTCTACTTCTCTGTGAGTGGAAGGTACCAGGCCCTTGGGAAAGGCCACTGGGTGAGGCTGGAAAAGGAGGAAGAAACTGATCGAGAGTCGTTTATCAATCCCTTACAATTTCCTCATCAACCAAGGCTTTCCCAAATACCTCCTAGAAACTGGAATAACCAGGTGTGTGTGCTTCTGAATCACTCTGCTCAGAATGGGTGGCTGAGTCACCCTTTAAGAGACAGCCAGGGCTGCCCAAGAGAATGACAGTGCCCAAGACTGTCAGAGCAAAGTTGACTAAGAGGTCATTCACTCTGCCAGCCATCCCAGGCAGGGATTTCTTTGGGCCTTCTGGAGAGATCAATATCTAACATTCCCAGTGATGGTGGACTCCCCCTCACATCATCAGACACTTTCTGGAAGTTGCTGTGTGAGTCCAGCCACCATCTATCTCCATGTAATTCTTATCCACTGCCCAGAGGTCTGTTCTCTGGAGTCACAGAGCCATGCAGAACCATTGGTGCCAACTCTAAGATAATTCTTTCTGAGACCGGAATACCCATGTAAAATGCCTGTCCTACTTCTGCTTCAGATCATGTGCGCTTGCCAACCTAAGTCGCCCAGTTGACTTACAAGAATCTGCTTATAAAAATGCAGATTCTGATTCAGTGGGTCTTGGGGGTGGGGGTGGAGACCAAGGTTCTACATTTTTAATAAGCTCCAGGTGATGCTGAGGCTGTCCTGAAACTCTCTGTGTACAGAACATAAGAAACATAAAAACAAAACAAAACAAAACAACAACAAACCCTTTTAAAGCACATTTTTTCAATCCATGGGAGACTTCAAGGAAAGGGGAAATTAAGAGCAGGAATGAAGGTAGACCCAAGCAAAAACAGTGTGAAGATCCACTCTGGGATTCTACACCATCTCATGACCTAGAACCTAACTGGGAATTGAGGCCAGATACTCTGAACTGATCCTCATATTGAGGCAGAGTAGAGAGTCAAATTAGAATCCTCTGAATAAAGCCAGGACCCAGGAGGAGTTATATCCTCATAAAAAGGGGGACCATAGGAAAACACCTGCACAACACTGGTAAGCAACAAGGAAAAGTATATGTGACATCCCTGATTTGGGGTAGACGAGGAAATAATTAATCCCCTGAGATTTCAGAGCTACTGACTGACCATTCATGATAAGAGAGTATGTCATAACTTCTGTTAAAGCATGGCCTAAAGATCCCAAAATGATCCATTGAATTTGCAGTGGTCTCTGAAAAAAAAATTACAGAGGTCTTTGATCTTTCATCAGTATGTCCTGATACCTGACAGGAGCAATCACAAACCCGCCCTGAAGGAACATACCTTTAAGCCAGACCATGTAGATCCCCTAAACTATATGCTCATAATGAAAACCCACAATACATATAAGGAAACAGACCACCATGAGTAAAGTGGCAACAGAAACAGCAAACCACAGAACCAGGCCAGCAAAGACTCAGATACTGAGATATATACCGACTGTAAAACAATTATGTTTAAAGAAATAAAATGGAGAATTAAGAATGAGTAAAGAGCAAAAGACTATAAAAAAGACCAGGAAGGGCTGGGGATGGGGCTCAAGCGGTAGCGCGCTCGCCTGGCATGCGTGTGGCCTGGGTTCTATTCTCAGCACCACATACAAACAAAGATGTTGTGTCCGCCGAAAACTAAAAATAAATATTAAAAAAATTCTCTCTCTTTCTTTTAAAAAAAAGAGACCAGGATGATTTGAAAAATAATCAAAGCACCTGCGAATGGTGAATAATTTTTTTAGCTTTCTATTAAATCTGATATACTTTCTATTAGGAAATTCAGAAAATGCTCACTTTACTCCTGGCCATTAAAATCAACCTGCCTGTGCCTGCATTGTTCGCACAACAGGAAATAGTCATTACAAATATTCTTCCAGAATCACTCCTCTGCCTGACCTAACCTCTCTTGTGCTACTTCTCCCAGATCCTGGATTCCCAGCTCCCTCACTGGCTTCGGGCTCTCTTCCTTCTTTGGGTGATCCATTCAGACACTCCTCAGCTCCCCTTTCACTTCCACATTTCAGGGGTCACTGGTCTCACACTACCTTGCTAGCAGCAGTTACAATCGTGCCCCATTCTACCACCACCGACTGACTGCGTGACCAGCACTACCGTACCCCCTGGAGTGTGGCCAGCCTCACAAGCAGGACCTGGGCTCACTTCACAGAGTTACTGTCATTTCAGCTAGAAATCCAGCTGCACTCCCAGGTGACTGAGCTGTCATGGATTCTTCATCCCAGCCCTGTTCTGACCCATAGAACAGAGGTAGAATGGAGAATGGCATTTACATCATCATGAACAATGTAGGGAACTAGGGAAAAATTTCACAAGAAAATGTATTTGGGAACCCGATGATTCACTCCTGGGTGTGCATAAACTCTATTTTTTAATTTTATTTTTTTACCTCAAAGTCCAGTGAGTGACAAGCCAGCCCTTCCCATGTGACCCTTTCCTCCTCTAGCATATTGCTGCAGTCACTCCTGACACAAGAAGCCAGTGGGCACCAGAGGAGGGTGAGTCAGCAGGGGTCTCACATCTAGCATTCTGGGAAGGTTCTTAGGTGTGTTGACATCTTTCATGCTCCAGTTCACTTTTTCACTTTGGCTACTGCTGGAGCAACCAGCTGTGCATAAGTGAAGCCTCACAGCTGCATAGAATATCTTGCTTTCTGATGGCTACTCAGCTGTGTGATCTTTGGCAAATTGCTTAACCTTTCTGTTTCAGTTTCATTGTCTTGAAAAGAGGAAGATAATGACACCCATTTCATGTGATTGTATTGAATATTATATGAGTTAATAAATGTAAAGTGCCTCTAACAGTGCCTAGCACAAAGCAATGATATAAAAAAGATCAATAGTGTTGATGATGATCACTATAGGAGTGGTTATTATTCTTCTTACTCTATCTAGGCCTGAGTGCTAGAGGAGGGAGACCAGGATTCCTAGATCAGAGTCTGTTATGTGAGAGGCTGACTTGCTTTGGATGGGAGTCCATGTTCATCCTCAGATCTGTGGAAAACAGCTGGGGCAGGGAAGACAGGAACTACTGCTCATTGATGGAACAGAATCTTAGAATTCTCCCAACACCTGAGGACAAAGATACTCTTGCTAACTCCCTTTAGAGACACGGAAGTCAAGCCTTAGAGCAGTTACAGGAGTTACCTAAATTTGTGTTGGTGGATGATTCAGGGCTACAACCTGGCCCAGTGAAGGCGGTCCTGGTCCCTGTAACCACCCTGGGAGACTACAGAGGTGGGAAAGGGGAGATGATGTCCCTGGTCATTATCTGATTCTTATTGTCCAGTGGGAAGAGACAGACAGCAGAGAGGTGCCTCCCAGCTCCCTGTACCCACTCCAAATGCTGCAGGTGGTCACCTGTCACAGCTCAGAGCAGGGCCCTGCACATTGCTCCCCTGACATGCAGTGGGGGTCTGGGTAAAGTGGGAGGGCAGGGGGTTCTGTTGGAAAGAGCACTGAGTAAGAGCCGGGAGCTAGATTCAGGCCTGGCTCTCTGTGCCAAAGCCAGCAACCAAAACAGGCCACCTGTAATGGGTCTTCAATAGAGATTTGTTGAACAGATGGATGAGTGAGCCAATGCAAGAGCACTGTCCCTGCTCCCAGGGAGTTTCCAGTCAAAGGAGGAGGTCGACAGCCCCATAGACATCAATGAAGAGCAGTACCTCCTGCCTCAGACGTGGCTGCAGAAGCTGAGGAGAGGGCTGGTATCTCCTCATGGATTGGGCCTAAGAGCAAGAGGATTCCAGGAGGAAAAGAAGAGAGAAGGACACAGAAGACAGAGGCATTCTGAGCAGGGGTGGAGAGGCAAGGCAGATTGGCATCTAAAAGGGGTGTGAGAAGATTGCCTAGATGGTAGAGATCCTTCTGTTCTGGCCATAGTCTGCTCAGTAAGTCCTTGCCCTCCATTGTTCCAAAGCATAACTTCAAACTAAACAGTTATCTGTAAGTGGATGGTCTTGCTTCCCAATACTAGTTTGCTAAGTTGGGCAGGACACAAGGAGCTGGCTTGCCACAGAGGCACCATAGGCTTCTCTACCCAACAAGCAGATCCTGGATCCACTCAGCCCTCAGGGAGTCGGTCCTTAGCCTCCTGAACGGCAGGCCTAAGTGGAGCCCAGGTCTACATCTGTACCTTTGCTCTCCTGATTAGTTGCCCCACCCTCTGCCATGGAGTTCAGACCCACTCCCTGGCAGCTAGTCCTTGACACTTATCCCTGTCCCACCCTGGCCAAACACTGGCAGAGGCAAAGGGCAGCTGGGTAAAACCAGATTGGCAGGCCTCACCTAGTTGCAGCCAGGTCTGCAGGAAATGGGGAAAAGAGGGTAACACAGAGGGATACTTGGACTCCCTGAAATTCAGAAGACAGGGAGAAGAGAGCTGCTGTCTGCTGAGATTTAAGGGGCAGAAAGTCTCCATTTTCTGCTCCCTAACAAAGGTCCCAGAAGAGTTGAGAAAATTAAACCAGCTGTAATGATCCTTTTCAACTCTGTAGGCCCTTGCTGCCTCCAGTCCACATCTACATGAGGTGTTTGCACTCAGAGAGAATAGAAGCAGGGGTGGAACCCGGGCTTCCCCCAGCCACTCAGAGGCAGGTGGAAGAGCCATGGCCCTTATCTTATTTACTGGTTCCAGTGTGCTGCTGTGCCTCCCATCCTATTGGTGGCAGACCTGTGCTGAGTGGCTTCAGCCTTGCTGGCCATGGAGATTTCTATTCCAGCTCCAGATGCCTTGCCTGGGAAAAGGATGCAAGAATTAAAATGATGAAGAGGAAAAGGGCAGCGTGGTCTTAACATCATGTGGCTTTTGCATGTGCTAAACCCTCCCCTGTGCAGCTCTACTTCCTTACAATATTTCTCAAGTGGGGAAGCTTGTGAAATAGGCAAGGTTAAGGTTAAGTAGCTCAACTGTAAGAATAAGTTAGTAATTCAAACTAGGACTTGTAGATTTAGTAGATCCAGGATTTGAGACTAGAACTTCAATAGTTAATTTCAGAGACACTGCCCTACACCGGAAGGAGCTGGTGTACTCACTGAGATCCATGCATGCAGAAATAATAGGGGTCTCCTTCACTCTTCTACTTCAAATTTAAGTGGGTAGGTGGGCAGTGGGTTACTTTTCCTTGACTTTACATACGTTCTTCTTACTTTGATTCATCCTCTTACACACACACACACACACACACACACTTGAAAACCAGATTTTTTTCCAGTGACATTTTTTTTCCAGCGACACATGGGTCCCCTGCTGGCCAGTGAAGGGTTACACAATTCTTGCAAGGGTCATTGACTGCCACCTAGTGGCATAATGTGTTCATGTCACATCTCTTTTCTGTACCTTAGTCAGATGTGATACTTCAAGAATTAGAAGTGTGCTCTAGTTCAAAGCATGTTAAAAGCATGCTCTTTGCTTCACCTGGCTTCAGTATCCCTCAAAAAATTCCTCACTCAAACAAGTCAGGCACAGGAACATAAATACTTCACAATCTCACTCATCTGTAGAATCTAAAAATGTTTGATGTCCCAGAAGTTGAGAGTAGAATGTTGGTTAGGAGGGGTCCAGGATAGTAGCAGGGAGGGTGGGATTGGGGAAATGCTGGCCAGTGAGTTCTAAATTACAGTCAGATAGAGGTGAGTTCTGGTGTGTTATTTATTGCACAGTAGGGTGACTACAGATATTGGTTGTATACTGTACATTTCAAAAAAGCTAGAAGAAGATATCTTGAATGTTTTTACCACAAAGAGATGATAATTGGGGAAATATACATACTTGCACTATTTTGAAGATGACACAGTCTTCAAATATTACATGGTATTCAGAAATATGTACTATTTTTATGTGTTAATTAAAAAAACCCAAATGATAAGAAGTCCATCACTCAGGTATATAACAGTAGCAAAATGTTAGTGAAATTTTCAGCATTGGCTCTAAATTTAGCTTGAAGGTTATCAGTGAAATTTGAGACAATAACAGCTACAACTTAGGAGCATTTATGAGTCAGCCATTGTTACCAGGTGCTTTACATTTTAATTCAACAACTCTATGAGGAATGTGTTACACATATTTAATAGATTTCAAAACTGGGGCTCTCAGAGGCTAAATGACTTACTTAGTGTCAAACAGTATGCAAGAGACTCATGGCTCACCAATTTCTTAATTTGAAACATGTATAATGTATCAATGATTCTTACTACATGCTTGGTGAACTAAATACAAGTTAGTCTTATTTTAGGAATGAGGGAAAGAGACCCAGGAAAGTTAAGCAACTTCTTAATGTTCACACAATGAGTATTACAAACAAGTCAAGAATTTATATTTGAATTCTGAGCATCATTTACTGAAAGTGTGACCTTGATTAAGTTATTTTATTATTTGGTGTTTGTGGATAGCTAAACACCTTTGCCACATTGACACTTTTATGTTGTTTTTGTTTAATAAAAATCCCTGCTTTATCCACCTATCTTTCATGCTAACTCTGTCACATGTCAAAGTTTGGTGTTTAGGTAATTCTGGAAACTTTTCTCATCTACTGATCAATGTGAATATTCCTAGGTTGGTATGGATAGTCTTAATACCATAGTTTCAGGGTAAAAGTGCATGTTTTTTCTCCACATGCTTATCTTTCAGAATCCTATTATCTTTCCTTGATGCTTCTTTTAAAATTTAAAACCAACTAGCCCAAGTTGCAAATAAATCATGCTAAGACTTTACTGGAGCTACATTAAATATATAAAGGGAAAATTAGAATTCAAATCTTTACAATGTTGAACTTTTCTATCCATAAATATGTGCTATTTCTTCATTTAGATATTTTTTAATGCCATCATTTTTTGGTCATTTTTATACATAAGATGTTATACATGTTTTTTTCTTTTTAGATTTATTCCTAAGTACATTTTTGGTTTTATAAGTGGTGCCTCTTTTTAAATATTGTTTTTGACATTTTTCTAATACAGAAAACATAATTAACATTTTATAATAAAAATAACAAATAACTCTATATTCATCTTATAATCATGCAATATTATATTTATTTTGGTTAATATTTAGCTGGTTATCTTCAATGAATGGTGCTGGGAAAATTGGAAATCTATATGCACAAAATAAAATTACATTCCTATCTCTCACCATGCACAAAACTCAACTCAAAGTGGATCAAGTGCCTAGGAATTAAACCTTGTGTCTAATAGAAGAAAAAGTAGGTCCAAATCTCCATCATGTTGGATTAGCTCCTGACGTTCTTAATAGCACAAGAATTAAAGTCAAGAATTAATAAATGGGGGTTGGGGTTGTGGCTCAGCAGTATAGCGCTTGCCTTGCACATGTGAGGCCCTGGGTTTGAACCTCAGCACCACATAAACATAAATAAATAAAAGATATTGTGTTCAATTACAACTAAAAAATAAATATAAAAAAGAATCAATAAATGGGATTGATTCAAACTAAAAAAAAAACCAATCAGGTGAATGAGCCTACAATTTGGGAACAAATTTTTATCGCACACACATCAGATAGAGCACTCATCTCTAAGATATATAAAGAACTTAAAAATCTTAACACCAAACAAATAACCCAATCAATAAATGGGACAAGGAACTGAACAGACACTTCTCAGAAGAAAATATACAATCAATCAACAAATATATAAAAAATGTTCAATGTCTCTAGCAATTAGAGAAATGTAAATCAAAACTACTCTAATATTTCATCTCACTCCTATCAAAATGGCAGTTATTAAGAATACAAACAACAATAAGTGTTGGCGAGGATGTAGGGAAAAAGGCACACTTACACATTGCTGGTGGGACTGCAAATTGGTGCAGTCCATATGGAAAGCAGTAAGGAGATTTCTTGGAAAACTTGGAATGGAACCACCATTTGACCTGGCTATCCCACTCCTCGGTTTATACCCAAAGGACTTAAAAACAGCGTACTACAGGGACATGGCCACATCAATGTTTATAGCAGCACAATTCACAATAGCTAAACTGTGGAACCAACCTAGATGCTCTTCAGTAGATGAATGGATAAAGAAAATGTGTTATATATATGTACAATGGAATATTATTCAGCATTAAAAGAGAATAAAATCATGGCATCTTTCAAGTAAATGAGTGCAGTTGGAGAATATAATGCTAAGCAAAGTTAGCCAATCCCAAAAAACCAAATGCCTAATGTTTTCACTGATATAAGGATGCTGATTCATAATATGGTTGGGAGGGGGGCATGGGAGGAATAGAACTCTAGATAGGGCAAAGGGGAGGGAGGGGAAGGTGGGGATGGAGGTAGAAAAGACTGTGAAATGAGATGGACATCATTACCTAAGTACTTGAAGATACGAATGGTATGCCTCTACTTTGTATATATCCAGAGATATGAAAAACTGTGCTCTCTATGTGTAACATGAATTGTAAGGCATTCTGCTGTCATATATAACAAAATAAATAAATATACAAATAAAAAAGAAAAGAGGTCTTATAGTTTAACATATATCAGAATTTTCAAGTGATATTTATTAACTACTATGTATGAATTATTGCCTATGTATTAATAATAAAATTAGGGTAACATACTTTTTATCATAAAGTAAGTTCGTGCTTGAATAATGACTAAAACACAAAAATTAAAATTTAAAAACATATCTGTTATCCAGAGTGTGGCAAGATGTTTTGACACAAGACCGAGGTTTCATTGTATTTTTCTTAAAGCTGGAAATATTTTACTAAAAAGAATTATTTACCTCGTTAATTTTTTTGTTTCTTTACTTTTAATCTTTCTGTATCTTTCTGTTTTAAATTAATATACCAGGGCTGGGGATGTGGCTCAAGCGGTAGCGTGCTCACCTGGTGTGTGTGTGGCCCGGGTTGGATCCTCAGCACCACATACAAACAAAGATGTTGTGTCCTCCGAAAACTAAAAAATAAGTATTAAAATTCTTTCTCTCTCTCTCTCTCTCTCTTTCAAAAAAATATTTATTTAAATTAATATACCATATATAGTTTTATATTTAACTCAAAATATATTGTTTTATTTATTATTCTAATTTGTTATATATGACAGCAGAATGCATTACAATTCATAGTACACATATAGAACACAATTTTTCATATCTCTGGTTGTACACAATGTATAGTCACACCATTCGTGACTTAGGGTAATGGTGATGTCTATCTCATTCGACCATCTTTTCTATCTCTATGAAGTTTTTTGATGAGCACTTTTATTTTATTTTTTGAACTGCCTTATAGATGACATTTAATTTTATTTTATTGAGTTTTTCCTATATTTGACTAACCATTTTACATTTTAATTTTTAGTATTTATATATATGTACATATATACATATATTTGTATTTTTTCCTATATTTGACTAGCTTTAACCATTTTACATTTTAATTTTTAGTATGTATGTGTGTATATATATATTTACATATATACATATTTTTTTCCTGGAAGTAAACAGCTCCTCTTTCTTTCTGGATGCTTTCTGGGGTGATAAAAATATCCTGGATAGACAGTATAGTTGTATGACACTGTGACTATACTAGAGGCTACTGAATTAAACACTTTGGGATGGTGAATTTTGTGGTATATAAGTAGTTGTGAAAAAAAAATCAACATTGAACACCAAGACAAAGTACTGTACAGTCATAATAACACCAAAATAAATTATTTTATTAATTTTATTTTTAAATTCCTCGTTGTTATTGTACAGATAGTGAGGTTTTTGTATATTGATTTTCCCCATATTGTAAACTATATCTTTGTTTATTAGCTCTATTTTTTTTGGGGGGGGGTGATGGTGTTTATGTGGGTTCCTTAGGGTTTTCTATACATAGGATCAGTCTGCTATAAATAGAGGTGGCTCTACTCTCTTTCCAATCTTAATGTCTTCCTTTTTTTCTTTCTTAATTGACCTTCCCAAAAGTTCCAGTACAATGTTGAATATAAATAACAAAATTAGGCACCCTTGGCTTGTTCCTGATCTTAGGGAGAAGGGCATAGAATCTTTCACTAGTAATTATGATATTACCTTTGGGTAAAAAGTTTCCTTATAATTGTAGTTTGTTGAGTGTTTTAAAAAGTACTGTATTTTATGAAAATGTATTGCATTTTGTTAATGTAGTATTTGTGCCCATTGAAATAATGTGGCTTTCATTCTTCATTTTATCATTATGTGTATTAAATTGGTTGATTTTTGTATGTTGAACCAAACTGACATTCCTGGGATTAATAGGCATGATGTATGATTCTTTTCATATGTCACTGGATTCAGTGGGCTATTATTTTGCTAAGAACTTTTGTGTCTAAGCTTATATAAAGTATTGGTTTGAACTTTTCTTTTGATGTTTTGATGTCAAGCTTCATAGAATGTGCTGGAAAATGTTCTCCTCATATGTTTTGGAAGAGTATGGGAAGAATTGATATTAATTATTTTTTTTAAATGTTTGGTAGAATTAAGTCACTTAGGCTTGTGGGCTTCTCTGGAAAGATTATTTTCTTGTTGTTTTCTGCTTTTCAAATAAAAAATCTAATTCATTCTCTTCACTTAATATATGTGTGTTACAATTTTCTGTTTATTTTTTGAGTTAACCTTGGTAGTTTGTATATTTCTAGGAATTTGTTCACCTCACCTGAGTAATCTAATCTGTTGAAATACAAGTATTAATGGTTTTCCTTTATAGTCTTTTTTTATTTCTATAAATTGGCAATAATGTCCTCTTTTATATTCCTGATATTAATCACTTGAGTCTTCTCTTGGTCAGTCTAGTGAAGCCTTGTCAGTTTGTTGATCTTTTAAAAGAATGGATTTTTGTTTTGTTGATTTTTCTCAATATTTTCCAATTTCCATTTCATTTATTTCCACTCTAATATCTAGTATTACCTTCCTTCCCATTATGTTGGATTAGTTAGTTCTTCTTATAGTGAAAGATTAGGTTATTGATTTGAGATTTTTTTTAGTACAGGCATCTACAGCTATAAATTATTCCTCTAAGTAATGACTTTATTATAGTCCATAAGTTTTGATCTATTGTTTTTGTTTTCATTCATCTGAAAGTATTTTCTAATTTCATATGATTTTTTTATTGTTCCATTGGATATTTAGGAATGTGTTAAATAAATTCCAGAGTTTACATTTTGTATAATTTCAATCCTTTTAAATTTGTTGAGACATATTTTGGGGTCTAATATATGAACATATATGGTCTATACTAGAGAATGCTTCTTGTGCACTTGAAAGGAATGTTTATTATGCTATTTTTGGGTAGAATGTTCTATTAGATGTCTTTTTTTGTGTAGTCAGTTTATAGTGTTGCTTAAGTATTTTATTTTCTTTCTAACTATGCTATAAATTGTTGAAAGGGAATATTGAAGTCTCCAACAATTTCTGTTAAGTTGTCAATTTCAATCTTGAATTCTTTCAGTTTTTGCTTTATGTTTTTTGGTGCTCTGTTGCCAGGTGTGTATAGATTTTTAATTATTATAGCTTCTTGATAAATTGGCTGTTTTACCATTTTAAAATATCCTTCTTTGTCCCTAGTAATAATTTTGCATGGAATATACTTTGATAATAGTACAGCTATTTTAGATCTCTTCTGGTTTACTAGTTCTCTGGTGTATCTTCTTTCATGTTTTTACTTTCAGGTTCTCTGTGTCTTTAAATCTAAATGATGTCTCTAGTAGATAGCATATAGTTGGATATTGTGGGTTTTTAAAAAGTTTATTCTTCTGATGTTTGCTTTATAAGTGTAGTGTTTAACCCATTTACTTTTAATGTAATTATTGATAAGGTAGGATTTAGGTCTTCCAATTTGCTATTTGTTCTCTACATGTCTTTTTAATTCTTCTCTTTTTAAAAATTGCTTTTATTTTTTTAAATACATGACAGCTGAATGCATCACAATTCCTATTACACATATAGAACACAATTTTTCATATCTCTGTTTGTATATAAAGTATGTTCACACCAATTCATGTCTTCATATATGTACTTTAGATAATGATGTCTATCACATTCCACCATCATTGCTAATCCCCTGCCCTCTCCCTTCCCCACCCACCCCTCTGCCCTATCTGGAGTTCATCTCTTCCTCCAATGTTCCCCCTCCCTACCCAACTATGAGTCAGTCACCTTATATTAGAGAAAACATTTGCCATTGTTTTTTTGGAATTGACTAACTTCACTTAGCATTATTTTCTCCAACTTCATCCATTTAACCTGCAAATGCCATGATTTTATTCTCTTTTATTGTTAATAATATTTTAGGTTGAAAACATGACATTTTTAGTAGTACAGTGTGGCAATCAGATTCCCTTCCTCAGGTTTTGTTTTGATGGTGTTTGTTATTAGTTTTGTTTATCCAATTTCCTGAACTAATTCAATAAATTCTGTATTCTTTGTTGTGTGTGGTTTCAGAAGTTTCTGTTCAGTTAACTTAGTGATTAGTTAATGATTGGACTGAGATCTCTAAAGCCTGAAATGCACAAATCTCCAAGTCATTGCTGAGGGGTTCTGTGTAGGTTGGGGAACACCTTGATACTCAGCCAGAAGGTTAATTGATGTGATTCTACAATCTGTATTTGGGGTAAAAATGGGAGTTCATAACCCACTTGAATCGAATGTATGAAATATGATATGTCAAGAGTTTTGTAATGTTTTGAATAACCAATAAAAAAGGTTAATGACTCCTAAGGTGGAGTCACTCTTACTTGTTCAGAGCCTGAAGATAAGCCAGAATTGACAGCTGAGGGTCTTCTCAGATATGTCCAGAGTATGCACAACCTTATGCGTGCAGGTAGAAGATTCTTAGGAAAATGCTATAGTTTATAAAAGCCCCAGTGGACATCTTATTCCCTAGATTTTCCTTTACTAATTTGGCAGATTGTCCAAACTGTAGTCCACTGCCTCAGAAAGCCCAGATATTAATCAACTGTTTATCATCTTGAATTCCTTTTTAAAAACCTTCCCTTCCCTGTGGAAAAGATTTTTTGCACTAAATTATCTCCACATTGGGTTAAATACAAATAGCTGTGCAAGTGAACTATTTCAGGAAACCACGAGACAGGTCAGACTAGGAGGACTTTCTGGGAATAAGGCTTTAACAAAATTGCTCTGTTTCCTCCAGCAGCTGCCAGGCTATTTATTGGTTTTCATCATGATATGGGCTGCAAGAATGATCTCTGCCACAGGCCGCCTATGGCTGTGTGGCCTAAAGCAAGTGACTGAGTCTTCTTGAGCTTTGCTTCCCTCATTGGTAAGATGGGCAAAATAATAACATGCTTTTGTTGGATTATCAATGGAACTATGGAGAGTACATTTAAGATATTTAATAGGAACTTAAAACATGGAATTACTTTTATAACTTTGTCTCCTGCAACTGAAAACACGATGCCTTTCAGGTACAATTCTCTTGGTTTTGTTTTATATAAAAGCTTTAATCCATGTTTGTATCTGCTCTACAAATATTCACATATGGGGTGAATCACTCACTCATTCCTTAAATTAATGATGACTATTTACTGAGTAGGTATTCACTACCTACTATCTTATAACCTCCAAAGCACTGAGAGTTAGGGATCATCATATATTGTAGCCAAAAGAAAAGAGCCTCACTGAAATGAGAAAGATTGCCTAAACATTTTGGCTAATAATAATCAGAAACATTATAAACCTAGATCTATTTAACTCCGTGACCCCTAATGCTCATGAAGTCCTATATATCATCAACTTTTCCTATTAGGCTGAAGCATGAGAACTCACAATGCAAGACACAGCCCACCATGTTTATTCTACCCAATCCCTCTCATGTTCTTCCTGCATGGCCTGGGTCACACACCTACTGATGGATATCACCTCTATTATGCCCAGTTTTTTCCTAATGTTTCCTCCCCAAATGTCTACTACTGCTACTTAGTTGGAAGCTATTTTTGGTAATCAGTCTCTAAGACATATGTTATTATGAAAGGAAGATTTTTTGTCTTTGAGTCTCCTGTAGGCCACTTTTAAGTGACGGTAATTTTCTAAAATGACCTTTAGTGATTTCTACCTCTTCATATTCACCTTGTATGATTCTCTCCCTTTGAATAACTTGCTCCTAACCAATATTATACATGTATGTTGAAAAGATGCAACTTCCAAGTTTGCTTACAAGAGATTGCAATTTCAGTCACTGTTTTGGGGAGATTAATTTCTCAAGGAACTGACAGCTACTACAGTCCACAGCCAATAGTAACTGAGACCCCTAGATCAACAAACAGCACAAATGGAATTGAATCCATGTAAGCTAGTTTGAAAATGAATTTGTCATATGAGTTGAAGTTTAAGATGAAATACCTGTCTCAGCAAACACCATCATTGAAGCCTTACTAGAAACCCTGAGTCCTTGGACTCAGCTTAAGAAGCCATTTGCAGACTCCTAACCTACAGAAACCATGAGATAATAAGTGTATGTATTATCTCTAATGTATCTTAAACCATTAAAATTGTCCTATTTTGTCATGTAGAAATAGATAACAATATATAGGTGCTGAATAAATATTTGCTGCATGAGTAAGTAATTTGATGGCTTTATTAACATTATCATTATAGCATTAACTATCATTTATTGACAGTTAATCATTTACAAGCACTACGCTAGATGTTGCACATACATGCTGTAATTTGCTGCATTTTTTGTCATATCTAAAATACAAATAATCAAAGGCATTCTCAGTGGTGTACTGGGGCTAGGGTATACCAGCTCCTAAGAGCCAATTTTTGTATTTTCAAGAACTTTGCAAGCCAACTGACATCATCATGATAGCTAACAATCGATGCAAGTATTTATATCATAAAAATCAGCACATGTACCAAAATATGTTTTGGAGAGCTAGTCCTTAAACATTTCCAGCTCACCACTGGACACACCATTATTTTATGTACTCTAAGAAAACAATACTTTTTTAATATTTGTTTTTTAGGTATAGATGGACACAACACAATGCCTGTATTTTTATGTGGTGCTGAGGATCGAACCCGGGTCCTGGCAATGCTAAGCGAGCGCTCTACTACTGAGTCACAATCCCAGCCCAGAAAACAATACTTTAAATTAAGTTTTAAGACATTGTATTATTAAGATGCATCCCAATTTCATATGTGCTAAAATTAAAAAATAAAAATAAAAAGATTGCCAGTCATAGTAGCAGTAGCACTTACCTGTAATCCCAGTGAATTGGGAGGCTGAAGCAGGAGGATTCTAATTTTTCTGGCCTGGGAAAATTACTGAACCAGAATTTAAAAAGGAGAGGGAGTATTGGGATATCTCAGAGGTAGAGTGCTCTGGGTTCGATCCTTAGTAACTAAAACACACCCACACACATTCCCCAGAAACTGGAACTAGGTTATGGAATATTTCGAAAGCAATTTTTAAAACATTTTTTTTCCTCTAGGAAAATGAGCAGGAGAGTAGAAGGCTGGGATTTGGAGAAGAAAGCCAAGGGAGGATGGTGTATTAAGCCAGGTCCCACAGAGAGCCATTGTGGTTCAACCACATGGAGGAATACTGGAGATGAAGTGATGGTTAAAAGAGCTAGAGGATTTATACCCCATGAACCTAGTTCCTAGGCAGTGTGTGTGTGTGTGTGTGTGTGTGTGTATGAGCATGAGAGAGAGAGAGAGAGAATATATGTCAGCTAATAATGGAAGCAGAGCTGTGTGGAAGGAAATGCAGATAACACACCTTTAGAAGACTCAGTTTCCTCACCTGTACAACAGAAAAAAGTATCAACCAATGAATGATAGTGGGAGTTAAGTATTTCATTGTACTAGGTACTGTTGGTACCTAAGTATTTCATTGTAATAGGTACTGTTGGTAGTATCCTGACTCATTCCTTTCTGACTCCAAGCAGATGTTTTTGACCTTGAGCTGTCTGTTCCCCACTGTCTTCAGAGCCAGACTGGCTGTTGGCATTTCCCCTCAGACCTAAAAGCCGCTCTACCTATTCAGGGATGCCTGTTAACCTACCAGGCCAGGGGTGGATAACCTCTTCACCAGACCCAGGACTCCCACAGCTCTGTTGACTTTCCCTTTGCTCTCCCAAATAGCAGCTTCTAAGTGACATTTCTCTGTATGTACCAAACAGAAAAAAGCCTCCCCTCCAACTGCTCAGATTGAATCTGCCCTTCCTCTGAGTCTGAGTTCCTAGGCTTCACTGCTGGGTCCTGGGAGAATGAAATAGGGACACACTGGGAAGCTTCAGTGAACAGCGATGCAATTGGTTCTTGGATCTGCAGCCAAAAAAGGCTGCCTGCCTTTCCTGTGTCCCCTTCCTCATACAGGTCACTCTTGGAGCTCCTTTCCCATCTGTGGCAGAGTTCATGTAATCAAGAGCAAAAATTGTGTCTCATACAGGTACATATTCCCAGCACCCGGCTTGTACATAATAAATAGGTGCTTACAAATGCATATTAAGTGGCTGGATAGCTGGGTGTGTGGATAGATGGATGCATGAACTTATCATAAACTTTCAGTCTCCTAGACTGAATTATATTATATTTCAAATAGAGCCTGCAAACAATTTATTTTCTTCTTTGTTTCATTGTCTTTGGAGAAAATTTTATTGTCCAACTAAAGGTTTTGTAGAAAATTTTTTCACCTGGTGCTTTTTAAAAAATTATTTCACTGAGATTTACTTGGTATTTTAAGTTTTTAAAATTGTCTTTTTTATAAATTTCTTTAAATTCATCTTATAATAATGTAAGATATAAGTAAATAAATTATATAATATACTTACATACAGTATATATCTTATACATATATCATCATTATGTATAAATAATATATATATATATATATATATATATATATATATATATATAAAATGTATATATCCAACCCAACTAACATCTTCACCCAAACCACAAAAGATAAAGAGCTGAATCATCAAAGCTGAGAACACCTGAAAGGTCATCAGAAAAGATTCCATGTGAGGATTCCCTGTGGCCAGAATGCCAGGGTTACTGGGTTCATGGTCAGAGAGCTAGTAGGTATTCCTGGACACCCTTAATTCATGAAAGAGGTGATAATCGGCCAGAGTTTTATTGTGGCTATCTTCACAAGATATATAGGCATAATTATGAACAAGACTTATTAACATCCTTTGTTCTTCCTTTAGTCATAATAGCTATCCCTTGTTCAACTCCAAGAACCTGTTTTTTTTTTCACAGTCAGTAGGGGTCCTGGCATCAACTATCCCCAATAAACCCTTTTTCTTTCCACTTCCTTTTTCTCTGCTTTATGACCCTGTCACCAAAGAAGCAGGTGCCCACTGCCTTCATTCTTGCATGTTAAGTTTCTCTCACAGGACCTGGCACATAATAGGGCATCTGTACATTTTGTTAACCAGTTGGACTGATGCACATCTTGGATCCAAGAGCAATTTCAGGGAAGTGCTGCTACCAGTATTCCAGTTCTGGCTCAGTATTCCAGTTTCCTACAGAAACTCTGCAGAGACTTTCAAGGACTGTCCTCCTTGCTTTCCCCATGACCTTCAGATATCTTTGAGTCCTTCCCTGCAGATGGAGACCTTAGGAGCAGAACTAAGCCCTAATGAAGAATGGCAGAGATAATTTTCTCACATCATTTAAGCTGGTGTGGAGATCTGAGTGAGGAAATTGAGAGAGAAGAATAACTAAGGACAAAAACAAAAAACAAAACAAAACAAAACAAACAAACAAACAAAAAACAACAAAAAAACCACACCAAAAAACAAAAGATGGGGGAACAAAAAGACTCTACAGAAGTAGCACCATGCAGCAATAAACAGATGATCAAAGACAAAAACCAGAGGCAACCAGAGATAGGCAAACACTGAGACAGGCAGACAGCACAGAAAGCCATAAGGTGGGGAATGCTGTGGACACTGAGACACAGAGAGTAGCAGCAAGTGCCTCATTAATCATGTGTTCACCCACAGTCAGTCAAAGCAGCAGATTGGCAACTACTGTCTTTCAGAATTGATAAACCAGAGATGGTCCTAACATGTCCTATAGATATAGCTGCAGACAGTGTCCTAGTATCTCACTGAAAACATTTATTTTTCTGAAAGAGAGTTAGAGATTCTCAGTGCAGTTCTTACCCAAGTGAAATAACCCAATGGTAAAGGAGTTATTGAGAAGGACTATGTGGTAGAGAAGACAACACCTGGTAATAGGGACGAGTCTAGAGTATTTTCCCTGCTCTGTGCCTGGTGGGTGTGTAACCTTGTCTACTCTGAGCCTCCATTTTGTCATCTGTAATGTGTTTGCAAAAGTCCTCTCCACTTATACAATATGAGCATGTGTGAGTTTTGAAGGGAAGCTGAAGGGGTTAATTATAAAATTAGATGAATTATAAAATGAATTATAAAATTAGATGAATCTAAAATGCTGCAAGCTTCAGGAAAACAAAACAACAAAAACAGTAAGCTACAGTGATTACATACCTTTCATGGTCGAAAGTTTCCTTACTGCGTTAGTCAGGTTTCCTTCATTATAACAAAATATATGATGTATCAACTTAGAAAGACAAACAGAATATTTGGCTCACAGTTTAGAGGGTCCAGTCCATGATCATCTGGCCTTGATACTTTGGGCTTGTCAATCATGGAGGGAGTTTATGTTAGAAAAAAAAAAAAAACTATTTACTTCATGGCCAGGATGCAAAAAGCAGAGAGGAGGGAACAGAGTCCCACATCCCTTTTATGGCACACCCCAATAACCTAATACCTCTCACTAGGCACACCTCCCACACCTCCCAATTGTCAAGAGTCCTCATTTATCTTTGAAATCTCATCAGCTGAGTCTTTACTGTCCACAGTTTCCAGCTTTTTGGATTTCTGAGCCCTCAATCAGAATTGTCCATTAAGCAATTTTTAAAAAGTATTTACTTTTTGTTGTAGTTGAACATAATACCTTTATTTTACTTATTTATTTTTATGTAATGCTGAAGATTGAACTCAGGGCCTCACACTTGCTAGGCAAGAGCTCTTTCGCTGAGCCACACAACTCCAACCCCTTTAAGAAATATTTACAGCATTGTACTCTTGCTTTAACCAGCTCCTCCAAAGTCTTCCTGCAAACCAATTCCAAAGGCTCCTCCACATTGTTAGGTATAGAGTTACAGCAGCAACCCCACTTTTTGGTACCATTTCCTGTGTTAGCCAGCCTTCAGTTATTTTAACAAAATAGCTAAGATGATCTATATCTATATCTATATCGATATCTATATCTATATCTATATCTATATCTATATCTATATCTATCTATCTATCTATCTATCTATATATATTTTTTTTTGTTCACAGTTTTGAAGTTCCAGTCGTTGATCAATTGTCCAAATTGCTTTGGCCTGTGGTGAGGCAGGACATCATGGGGGGAGCATGTAGTGGAGGAAAAGAGGAACAAAAGAGAATTAGAGTCCCCAAATCCTCTTTAAGAATGAGGGCCCCCAATAATTTATAGATCTCCCACTAGGCTTCACTTCTTAAATGTTACCACCTCTAATAGGAATAAGAATGGGAATAGGAATGGAAATAGGAATGGGAGTCCTTGACAGAAATTCAAGATTCAAACAATAGCACTGACACTGAATTGAAATTAGTCATATGAGACAGAAAAGCAACTGGAATTTTAGTCAATTAAACTGAGCCTTATTATCTATGCATATATGTGTACCTAGAAGATAAGTTCAGTATGCAATGGGATTTTAGTCTTCCATGTTTATTTCACAGCCAAGGACAATGCCTGGCACAAAATTGGCACTTAATATCTGTTGAGTGAACTCATGCGATGGTTATAGAAAAAACTTCTCAACTAGGAAAACTAGAGCACTCTTTGTCACACACTTTTCATTCCTCTAATCTCCCCACAACTACATCTCATGTTCTCCGACAGCAGATCTGAATAACTGAGAGATGGGAGGACACAGGGAATCAGGAAGCAGTTACAAAAAGGAGCTGGATTTTCTAGTCAAATCAATCTGGTTGCAGGATTTCTTGACCACATAGCTGCTGGAAGCTTTCAACTGTACTAGGAAGGAAGTTCAGTGGGAAAGCACCAGCTCAATGTATTAGAAGTTCTGGACTTGATTTTCATCATCCCTTTGAGAGAAGAAAACAACCAATAATAACAACAACTTAAAAACAAACCATAGAGATATACAATAAAAACCTATTAGAAATACAATATCTACAACACCACTAATTTTGGAGAAGAGACAGAGATGATATAGACTAGAATAAAAAAGTTAAGCATTACTAAAAGTAATATTAATGATGAAAATGAAGGGTAAGAAGGGATATGAAAGAAGAAATAAAAAGAGAAAGAAAGAAAAAAATGGGGGATGATAATAGAAAGAAGAAAAGAGAAAATAAAAACTAAGTATTCAAAAATACATGTTAAGCCAGGAGTGGTGGCACACGCCTGTAATCCCAGCAGCTCAGGAGGCTGAGGCAGGAGGATTGCAAGTTCAAAGCCGGCCTTAGCAAAAACGAGGTGCAAAGCAACTCAGTGAGACCCTGTCTCTAAATAAAATACAAAATAGGGCTGGGGATGTGGCTTAGGGGTCGAGTGCCCCTGAGTTCAATCCCTGGTACCAAAAAAAACCCCCAAAACCCCAAAACATGTTAAAGTATGAAAAAATAATGAGGGAAAATAAAACAACATGGAACAAAACAAAACTACAACAAAAAGATATCCTTGATGAAGTATTTGAAATGGAGAAGCCTCTTTCTGGGAACTCCGATTTTGGAAGTTACCAGGTATGGGGGTAGTAGGTCACAGCTGCCAACAAGTGTGTTCCTTCTCAGCTCCAGTCAAACAGGTCAAACAAGACAGGAAGTGTTATGGTTTGTATATGAGGTGTCCCCTCCAAAAAGCTTGTTAGACAATGCAAGAATGTTCAGAGGTGAAAATATTAGATTATAAAAGCTATAACCTAATTGATGGATTAATCATTTGATGGATTAATAATTTGAAAAGATTGCTCTAAAGGGTGGTGACTATAGGCAGGCAGAGTATAGCTGGAGGAAGTTAGTCACTGCAAACATGCTTTGGGGGTTTATATTTTGTTTATATCTTGTGCTCTCTCTCTATGATTCCAGTTTTCCTCCATCAGACCCTTTTGCCATAATGTTCTGCCTCCCTCAGACACAGAACAATGGAATCAGTTGACCATGTGCTGAACCTTGGAAACTGTCAGCTCAACATCATCTTTTGCTTCTCTAAGTTGTTCTTGTCAGGTATTTGGTCACAGTGATGAAACAGTGAATTACATAGGTGGCCCGCAGACTGAGTCCTGACTTACCTCGCCCACTGGCACAGGCTAAGCAGAACTGTCTACAGTGGAGTTATATTCACTCTAGAGGCCTCTGCATGAGCACCTGTGCTTAGGAACATGGTGACAGTAGGAGATGTCAGTCAACCCCTTTTCTCACTTAGCTTGTGGATTGATTGGATTAATGCCTCCTTGATCCTGAGACCCTCAGCCATGCACCCAGGGCATGACAAATTTCTATCTCCTAAATGCCTCTGAGTGTTGAGATAGTGACTGAACCAAAGTGATCTACACTGGTGGAGGTATGTTTGTGGGAATGTCCATAGGAGCTGAGCATTCTGCCGACCCAACCACAATGATCCTGGATCCAGTCCTTGCAGAAATATGCACTATGGTACCCCTCCTCATCACAGAAGTATCATTTTTAAATGCAACCATGTTCTGTTTCCCTCCACCTTGCTGTCTGGGTTTCCCACTGCCTGGCATTCTCAGAGATTTCTCTTATGGTTGCTTCCCTAGGCCCAAACTATCTCTAGGGGTAGGTGCCTGCTGAGCCAGTGAGGATAAAAGGCTGTTAGGTGTTGCAGATCTTAAAAATGCAGGGATTTCCAATCTTTTCCAATGAACACAGTAAGTTCATCTTTCTTAAGGGGGCTCCCAGTTATGGCACCAGATGAGCGTGATGGGAAGTGTAGGGATCATCTCCTGAACCAACTCACTATGCAGATCCCAGGTCTCCTGTCTCCTCAGACTGCATGTTTATCTGGTGCTGGCCTCTTACTCTTGAGGATCATTGGAAGTTTCTCTCTTTTACTCCATTGCAGGGTACCGCCCCTTCCCTACTGAGCTCTCTGTTTTTCCTATTATTTTCCAAGTTAACATTTCTGGGTTTCCTTTGGCCACTAAGTTTCTACTGTTGCACTTGAGTGCTTCACTAGGACCCCTACCTCCACATGCAGCTACACACTTGTTATTTAGGGTCAATCTTATGGAGCTCCAGGTCAGTGCTGACTGTCTCTAATCCATGATATTCCAAATCCAGACCCCATTGTCATGGACCCATTTCTCTTATGTGTTTAATCCAGAGATGAGCCTTTTTCAGCCACATTCTCTATTTGTGTTTCAGGGTTTTTTATTTTTAGCATTTCTTCTTTCTTAGAGTATCTAGCTCTCTCCTTATAGTATCCATTTACTCTTGCATATTGCCTACATTTGTATGTGAATCTTTAGCATATTAGACATAGTTACGTATATACCTTATTTATTTCAAATTATCTATAGCATCATAAATCCCTTTGGAGAGAATTGATGCTATATTAATACTGATGAACTGAAACAAAAATATAAATTTACTATTCAAATCTGAAATCATAACTAATATGAAATTTAAAACAACACTTAAACAAGTTATTCACTCCATGGAATAAAATCTAGGAAGAATTTTACCTTTGGTGAACTTTAGTCTCAATTTGAAAGAACATATAAACAAACCTATAGCTGCTATGCTAACGAAAATTTGTAGACAAGGCCATGGAGGTCCTTAAACAATAAATTTTAAAAATTTAAATAAATTTTATTTTATTTATTTATTTTTTTTATATGCACACAGTTTTATATATAATGCAGCATCACATCATGTAGGGCATTTACTCTTATTTTGTACATTCAGATATGTTTGAAACACTTCTTAAGGCTACAAAACAGAACATAGAAAAATAAACAGAAATATATTCAATACTTACAAAAAGTGATATGATAAAGAATATAAAGTACTATTTTCCTTTCAACACTTCAAAAGATATGTATATATACTTTTTTTTTTACAAGTAACATCACAAATGATCACATCTTCACATGCTTGTAAGTATTATTTGTACTCAGTGTAAGGCTATTATCTTTTTTATACGTAAATTTTTCTAGCTCTGTAACAATGCAATTTTTAATCCATTCAAGTAAATCCAACCCCAAAGTTGCTGCTTCCCAGCATTAAGACATGCACCCACCCCTCTTAAAGGATTCTCTAAAACTTGTATTTCAGGGGGCAGGGAGGAGAAAATCTCTTCTAATAAAAAAAAGGAAAAAAAAATCCCAATCAGCGGGAGAGTAAATGGCTGACACTAGTAGCAAACCTTAGTTCTTTGAAACTGACATACTGGAAATGAGCCATTATTAAGATTTTAAAACAAAAACAATAGCCTTTCGACATAAAATGGGGAGCAAAATACAGTACACAGAAACAGTGTAGCCAAATACGCATTATCTTCAGCAACACTGGAATGGGCCTTGCTTAGTACCAATAAGTGAAAGACGAAAAAATTTACCTCATCTAAAACTGAAGGCAAAACAAATGAGGCAAAAATAAATATTGCTAGTTTCTAGGATGGCTGAGTATTTTCTAAACCAGAAATGGTTAGAAAGAAACTTTATTGCACCAAGTCAATCTTAAGCAAGTTTGCAGTTCACAGGCATTTTAATTCACCCTTGAGTCACAAAGGAAACAACACACTGCAAGAATAGAGTTTGCTTCAGATAAGCTGTCTCAGCACTGTGGTTTCAAGAAACCCACCACTGTCAGATGGAGGCAGGTCTGAGCTTGGGTCTGCCATGACAGTGGACTCATGGAATACCAGGAACAACAGGAGGACAACACAGCTGCCAGCATCCTGCTACAAGGAGCATGGAGGGCAAGAATGGAAGATGGATCTGAGGGAAATAAACTTGAAGAAGATACATATGCACAATACTACAAGAAGGGGAGCTGGACTCAAGTTCAGAAGAAGCACCTAACTAAGCAAAAACAGGTGAGCTTTGGTCAGTCTAAACATTTGTTCTTCAAAATATGTCTGATCATAATATGCTGAAGTTTCATAATTTCCAAATCAAAATATAAATGATTCTCCATTCTACCCTTCTGCCTTTTTCTTATATAGAATTATCTCAAGTCAATATATAATATGACATACAGTTATAATAAGAAGGACAAAAGCGTGCTTGGCCTTAGTTTGACCTCAGCATAAGGCAAAATCCCCTGGACTAAAACATTTAAAAACAAATCTAAAGGAAAAAAAAAAAAACTGACCTTCATGCAAAGAGTGATAATTTTAAAACTAACAAAAGTCAGAGTTCTTTTATTCCAGAGGTCACTGAGAAAAGTACCATCTGCTAAAATTCTTTCAGCACTGTTTCCACCCTGTGCTGGAGGTTAGAGATGGGAAACAGGAAGCAAATCAGTGCTTCCCTCAGGAGTGATGAGTCTTTCGTTAATTGAGGTAAGGTAGGATGATAGTGAAGAAACCAACAGAATTCTGTGCTATCCAATTTTTAAACATTTCCAGAAACAGATCAAATCCCAGTCAATACAATAAAGGACACTGGAAACAATTGCTTTTACTCCTGAGATCAAACTTACATTGAACTTTTAAATCTGGTATTTATATCAAAATGATTTTCATAATAGAAATTATCAGATAAACTAACCTACAATAAAAGGGGGGGGGGGCTGAAAAAGAAGAGCCTTCTAAGCTTCTCATTTCATAATTCAGCTACTGATCTTAAGGAAAAACAGGTTTCAGCAGTACCTTCAACAACTGCTCTAGCTTAGAAGGTGACAACAGAAATTCCTCAACAGGTTCTTTCAATTTTTCTATCCATATAACCATCCCAGTCTTTACAAATTTTTACCTAGCACCATCATAATAAAATGTTATCTTTCAAAGTGCTCTCTAAAATCCTATGTTACAAAATATCTAAATGCTAATCACTACCCAAATCAGCAGTTACATAGACATTAGGTAATTAAAACAGCATAGAGGTAAATAACCATTATTACAGTACAGTGGAGATTCACTGAGCCTAGCTGACATCCACACACTCCTACAGGTTATCAGAGAACCCAGAAAACTCATCTGCTTTGTCAATTCAAGTGAATTATATTTGCTTTTTAAGTAATCTGCTTTTAAAAAAAAGCCACCACATCTATTTTGGCTAGGTATATTACACATGGCATGCAAAGAAAAATTTCTGTATTATTTGCATAGCACTCAAACTTCCTGATCAAAAGATAATCTCAACATTTAAAAAAGGGTAGATTTTCACATTGGTATGTACAAATAAGAAATACAAGCTACAGTTATTTTTACAAAGTAACACAGATGAATGAATACTGTGTTAGTTAGAGTCCAATCTCCAAATGAGAACAGAGTGCAACATGCAAAGGGAACTCTAGTAAATACTGAAGACTGGAAGGAAGAGGGATAGAAGACATGTTACCAGAGTAACAAGTTATAAAATGCAAAGCAAAACCATTTTCTAGCAGCATCCTCTAGATAAGAACTAGAAGTTACAATCATTCTTATTTTCGTACAATTCCAGCCATGACAAATTGAACATGCAAATGTAAAGTGATACAAAACCAATGGTGCAAGGGAAAAACAAAACAGTCACTCTCTACAGAAACCTGTCAAGCTAAAAATTTTTAACATTTCTTCTCACAAAATATTTAGAATCTGTCAGTGCATTAATGTTAAAGTGGCATTAAAAAACTTCTGCAATTTTAACAGATGCAGATTATTTTCAAAATGCATAGCATCTACATTTCTTTTGAGTAGGCACCATGATATTTACACCAGTGCTAAGAATTTTAAAAAGTGCTTCATTCTTGGTTACACAAGATCCAACTGATTGCCATTGCTGACCAGCTGGCAGCATGATGTTCCAAAACAGGGGTTGAGGTTTGGCTCAGAGGTAGAGTGGTTTCTTATCATGCTAAAGCTCCTGGGTTTGATCCTTAGGACCACTAAAGAAAGAGGTCAAAATTATTTGTATGGAAAGAGACCTGACTGGGTATATGCTCTACACTCTCCGTGGCTAGTAGGTCGGAGGACAGGAAACCACGAGGCTGCCCAGCATCTTGATAGGCTTCACTTGATCATCAGATTTTACTCTTGTAGTGACCTTTGCAGGGTTGAGAAGTATCCTGTAGAGACTTTCAACCCAGGCGGTTTTTCCCTCAGCACAGGACAGATTACCACCTCCAGTAAGAAGAATGGAGGAGACATAGACTTTTTCAAGAGATTATTTTTAATGTCTCCATTGTATTTTTTTCTCTTAATCCCAAACCACAACCTTTTACCTTGGGATGGAGCATCCAGAAACCACAGGGGCTCCAAGAGGAAGAGATAGGTGACATCCTCCTGGCAAATTTGGATGATAGCAGTCTTGTCTGTGGGATCTATGAGAGCTGTGAATGAAGAATGAATGTTTCTTCTTCCTTAATCTTCTCCCCAGCAGAAACTTTATTCCAATTACTCAAATTGCTGACATGGTGGAAAATCTGCTTTACTCCTTAACTTAGGAAGCAAGATAGTGTACATGCATCTTCCCCCAAACAAAGTGCTGTGAAGACACCTCTCACCTGTTTTACTTGCTTTACAAAGTTTCCTTTCCTTGTGTATCTGTCAGCATGTCAGCATGAAATACCTGATCTAATACTTGGGTGAGTTTAGGGAAAATTACATGGGATGGTGTAATCCTCTCACCAGCAAGGAAAATAATGGTTTGGGTAGTTTAACATCATTAGGTTTTAAAAGACAATGGGAAGAAAACATTATCAGAATTCAGAGCTGGTTGAAACTGTAGCTATTGTTGTTTCTGTGGTTGTAGGAAATGTCCACTTGATGGATGGTATGTCCTGAGGTACAGTAATATGGTCATTGCCAACTTAGAGTCTAGCAAGAGACAGAAAGGAAATTAAATAGGCCCATTTGCTGTTCCATTGCTGTCCAATCTTCGGTCAATACATCCCTTTGGCCAGATGTAATCAGGAGGCAGAGCAAAAGAAATCTCATTGATGAGGCATAAATATGTCTCTTCCCAGGATTCAGAAGAGGTGAGGAAGAGAAGACATGCAATGTTACAGGAAAATGTGAAAGATCTATTTCCTCTGGTAGCCTCCCTACTATTTGTATTTTTCTAAGACCTTCTCTATCCCCATGTGATTGGATACATTTTCATTGCATCTCCTCCCAGTTTGCTTGACTCTTGTTTGTTCTAACCTCCTTATCTTGTATCATATCCTTTGAATAATCTCTCACTAAGATCATAAGACAATTAAGAATGGGAAGTAGTGAAAATAAAAAAGAAATCAGTGAAGAAGAGAAAGAGGGTTCAGGGAGAGGGAGGAGGGATGGGAAGGGAGGAGTGATGGAATGAAACTTTCTCATGGACGTATATAAACACACATAGTGAACTTCACCTTTACATATCTATTATGCACTAATGAATAAAACTGTAAAGAAATACAATAAAGACAGGAGGAATAGAGGAAAAGGAATAGGGGGAGGGAGGACAGGAGGGAAAGGGTAAGTACTGGGGACTAAACTAGAGAAAACTGTATTCCTTGCTCTTATCATTGTCAAAATGAACCCCAATATTATATATAGCTACAATACACTAATAAAAAAACATACAAATAAACTAAAACAAAACACAAAAGAATGGGATGCAGTTTTAAAAAGTAGAAGGTCCATAGGTATTTATAAATATTTTAAGTTTATTAAAATTGCTAGTATAAAGAGATACCAGTGATCATAGTTACTTAAACCAGAAAGTTTATTAGAGCAGGATTGGGTTTTTGAAGATGTTCAACACCAGAGATCTTTTCAGTTTGGTAACCTCATCATTCCCTAGAGATGTCCTTTCAATTTCTTGATCATACCTGGCTTCTAGCACTCCACATTGGAGGAAAAGTAGCAGGGAGAGCACAATCCAAGAGTTGGGACACTTCTGCTCATCTTCCACTGGCCAGTGCCTAGTCATATAGGGCCAACATTATCAAAGAAGGTTGAGATTAGGGTCCTTTCTCTGATCTAAATCTATCCAATTTATATGATAAAGGAGAAATATAACTGGAGTAATAACAGTTTCTAAACCATAATTCTCCTTTGCATTTTATTTATTCTTTTTGTATCAGTGATTGAACTCAGGGGCACTCAGCCACTGAGCCACAACCCCAGCCCTATTTTGTATTTTATTTAGTGACAGGGTCTCACTGAGTTGCTTAGTGCCTCGCTTTTGCTGAGGCTGGCTTTGAACTCCTGATCCTCCCATCTAGGCCTCCTGAGCCACTGGGATTACAGGCATATGCCACTGCACCTGGCTTCTCTTTTGCATTTTGATATTCCATTATTCAAGAAATAGTTTCTTGGGAGTTACTAACATAGTGAATAATGAGATAGGGAAGAGTGAGAAAGAATTGGAGAGGGTTTGAGATCAGGGCTGGTATTGGACTTGCTCTTTACCATGTGATTAAAATATCTTTTGTGCTCATTATGTTTCAGGTCCTTCCTGTGATAAATGTGAAGATTACAATTGGTCTCTGAAAGACTTGTGCTATATGGTGGGGATACAAAAGTAAACAACAATGACAAAACCCAGCAAGTTTAGACATTTTGGAGATTTGAGTTTGATAAAGAAGACAAAAGAAAAAAATACAAATGGACTTAAAAATAGAGTTCAAATTGTGTTTAGTGCCATTACCAAAAAGATAATGGAACACTGAGGAAATATGATAGAGGTTGTGGTTCTACTCCATATCCTTGTCAGGCCACCTAAGGAGACAGTTCCTAGAGAGTAGCTAAGAGAGAACTATAACTTGTTCATTTGGCCCTTAATGCCCAGGGCCTCCTGCCATCTTTTCCTCAGATCCTCATTTCCTGTGTGAATTTCTTGTGCATTGACTGGTCTTTTGCAGAGGCAGGTATCGGTCCTGGGCTGGAATCTGTTATCCATTGTCCTCTACCTACTTCTTCTGTGTTCTGTTTTTCATGGACTTGTTTTCCTTGTTGTTTCAAACTTTGCATATTCTATTATAAAAAAGTATAAATTGCTACTTCACAATCTCTGAGAATACAAGCGTTTATCTTCCATTTCTTTCCCTATGTACCTCACATGGCAGAGGAACTTCTGGGTTGGAGAGGGCAGCAACATTGGTGCAGATCTGGGGGCTCAAATCCAGGCTCTGTCACTGTTATGTATCAAACCTGGGGCAGAACACTCAACCTTCTTGTGCCTCTGCTTCCTCCAATGGAAGGAGGGAATAGTAATACATCATGTAGTTATTTACAGGATCAAAAGATACATCTCATTAATCAACCAGTTGCTACATTTTAACTAGCCTGCGTAGTTCCTTGTTTTCCACCTGAATTGTGCATAAATATCTTTCTTTTCACCCAAAGTCCTACATCAGTGAGCCTTAAAAAATTCCCCCCTCAAAGAACTCTATCAAAAGAATATTTAACTTTAGAAAGAAAACTCTTTAGAATAAGTGGGGGAAGGTGTTTTGGGCCAGACTATATGGGCACTGAGCCTGAAACAGACTCCACTTTACCCTGAGATTCTATGTCATATAAGAAATGTTTCTCCCAGGGGAACCCTCTTCCTCTATACCTATCAATAGTTGCTCAGAATAACATGTTTGGCAACACAAAATGGCAATTCTTATACAATGTAAAATTGTCCTCTCCTTGTTTCCCCCACTTTTTTTTTTTTTGACAATGTACCCTGTCAGAGTTTGATTTTCTAGACATTAGAACCATTCTGTAACTTGTACTCAATTAGGGTCATTTTGACCCACTTCCCTTCTGCTTGCTTGCTGCTATGCCAACCTGGAAAGTCTCATGGGAAATACCAATGTATTCCATTGTTTTGCTAACTGCTCAATTCAGCTTCATTACCCCTGCTTGCTTGCAGCTACCTCAACTTAGATGTGGTTTTTGCCTTTAAAGACTCTGAAATGCTCAGGCTCCATGCTGTTCCTTGCAGAGACAAGTATGGGTCCTGTGGGGAACAGTTGCTGTTTGGCCAGTTTAATAAATACTCTCTAATTTGGACAAAATGGACTTGATATGTTTTCTGAGCGGTCTGCCCCATAAACAGAGGGTAATGAACAGGTTTTTTGTTACTCATCTCACAGCAAATCACTAACCCCTCTTAAATATTTTCATGACCAAACTCAGCCTCATTTCCAAATCTCTCCCTTTCTCTCTCTCTCTCTCCTTTCTCAAACTTTCTTTTTACTTCTCAAAAGCACTGGAACTTCAGTTCATCCCTGAGTCAAGTCTCTAAACTCTTGCCTTAAATCCTTCTCCATGCTCAGTAAAGCCAGACATTAGTCTTCCTTGAGATGGAGACACCACAGTCACCATTATTACTCTTCTCTTTACATGGGGCATTCTTTCCAAATACATCTACGTTTTACACAGAAGGGTTCATGAAGAATGCATTTGCTTCATTCAATTCTATATGTGTTTCCCAATGACTAATTCCACTTAAAATTTGTGTTGCATTTAACCCAAATTTCAAGTATGCTTATGCTTCCTATTTGTTCATTCACTTGTGGATTACAGATGTCTTGACTACTCAACTGTGTCTTTCACAAGGAGCTGGGCACTGGGAAGCAGCATGGACAAGAATAAAGTGCTTCCTATATTCATAAAACTGATTAATTGAAATATTTCTTTCTGAAGAGACCTGACTGTTCCTACCTCCCCTTGTGAAATGTCACATTTCCTTCATGACTCTGAATGACATTCTTTATGTCTGGTAGAAGAACCACACTAAACCACTGTGGGTGGCCATTTGTCATTACTGAGGCCTCTGAATTCTTGCTCCTGAAAGGAAACCCCTGTGCAGAGAAATTCTGGGGGTTACCTCCATTTCTGTCCTACACAGTCTGTCCCAGCCTTTCTTCTTCCTGCTTTGGGGTCATGACATGGTCTAGGACATTCAGTGAGAGTGCTGGCATCATAGAACTTTCCCATGTCAGTAACAGACAGACCATGTTTTAGAATCAGAAAGCACTGGGTTTTATCCAAGTTTCAGAACCCTCTGACTTCAATAAATTACTTAAGCTCTCCAAGCCTCTGTATCCTTCCCTGATACAGAGAGCCAGTATCTCCCATATAGTGGGGTGGTCCTTAGAATCCAAGTTCACGTGGCAGGTTCTGAAATCTTATTTGTGTTTTCAGGGGCACTGGTGGAGAGTTACTGAGCATGCATCCAACTCCCGAAGCCTGTGGGACTGATTTCACAATAATCAATAAAAAAGATGAAGACAGTCCCTTATATTTTCTCAAGGAGACTCTTGACTATGAAGTTGCGGATGCTCATTATTACCCAGGTTGGGTTGGCAGGAAACGTGACAGTGCTTTGGTTTCTGGATTTCCGCTTGTGCAGGAACACCTTGTCTGTCTTCATCCTAAACCTGGCTGCTGCAGGACTTTCTTTTCTTTGCTGCCACATTATAGATACCCTGCTGTATTTTGCCATCATATTTTATTCTGTCTCTATCCACATCTATACCTTCTTTGTCCTTCTGTGGATCTTTGTCTGCATTGCAGGCTTGAAAATGCTCAGTGCCATTAGCACTGAGCACTGTCTGTCCCATGGCATGATAGCGCTGCCTCCGCCCTAGACACAGATCAGTTGTCATGTGTGCCCTACTCTGGGTCCTGTCCCTGCTGTTTAGCATCTTGGAAGGATACCACTGTGACTACTTGTTTAAGGATTTTGATTGTGTTTGGTGTCAGGCATTTGATTTCTTCACAGTCACTTAGCTATTTTTTAAAATGTGTTGTTCTCTCTGGGACTAACTTGGCCCTGCTGGTCAGGATGTTCTGTAGCTCCAGGCAAAGGCTGATGACCAGGCTGTATGTGACCATCCTGCTCACAGTGGTTGTCTTCTTTTTTTGTGGTCTTCCCTTAGGCATCCAAGGTTTCCTAGTAACCTGGGTTGGGACCAACATAGGTATGTTCTTGTCATATGTTCTTCCACTTCCATCTCTCCTGTCCTCTGTCAACAGCTCCACCAGCCCCATCATTTACTTCCTCATTGGCTCCTTTAGGCAGTGACTTCTGCCATGGCAGACTCTCTAGCTGATTCTCCAGTGGCTTTGCAGGACTCTCCCAAGGAAGATGAATGTGGAGGCAGCATTCTCAGTAAGCCCTGGAGATGTCAGGCAGCAGAAGAGATGGTGATGAAGAGCCTCTGCTTTGATCAGACAGATTGGCTCTAAGACCCAACTTCTCCCATACCATGTTGGGACATTTTCTTAACTTCTCACATCCTTGACCTCTAATCTTAAAATAGTTAAGATAATCATCACCCTCGTGAGACTTGAGTGAGACAAGGTCTTTTAAACAAACATTGATTAGGATATCTTGAACTGCCTTAGGACTTTTACCCCATTAGGTTGGTGCCTTCACCAGGTCTGAGTCCGGGACTGCTTTACTTTTGTTGAATCCCTTCCTCAGAAGGATTCAGAAAGTAGAGCAAGAAAAGTCTAAATTTCTTTGGTTACTGTACCTGATAGAGACTAAATGAAGGACAAGATCATTTTCTGTTCCTTGTCTGATTAAAATTAAGAACTTAAATTTCAGTTTAACCTCCAAAGAACAGTCTTCTTTAATTGTGGCAAGGCTTAGAAAATCTCTGTGGCTTGATTAGTGTTTATTGTATTAATGAAATAAATGACTGTATGAATGGATAGAAGTGATGCATTTTTTATAATTGAAAATTTTTTTGTTAATTAGTATGTAGAGTTTTCAATTTGTACCCAATTCTTAACACATAAACCCAAAGTCTAAGAAGCCTTGCATTGTGATTCTTTTACAGTAGTTACTCTAGTGACTTTCCAGCTTCAAATATGGAGACTAATTTTCCATTTGTCTCATTATCTTCTAGTGTTGATAAGTTGTAATAAAGTCCCACTAGTGCACAATTTTATGTAATATATACTATATACTCAAATTTTTATTTGTAGCACATTAGCAAAATTATTAGAAAAACTTGACTACTGTGACCAAAGTTGTTATAGAGGCCACACAGTTCTGACAGAGCAAGGATCCAAAGAGTGGTTTTCTTTAGGAAAAAAAATCTCCTAAAAATGATATGGAAATAGAAGTGACTTAAAATTTTCATAGCAAATGCCTAACTGTGACTCCAAATTGTCAATTAGTATGCTTTGTATTGTAGGATACAAAATTGACCCTTCTACCTGTGGAATGTTTGGATGACTCTCAAGACAGTCAAATTCTTCTGTAGTTCATATCCTCCCACAATGAATAACCAGTCAATGATTTCAACTCTTTTAAAAAAATCATTTGCACTTAGGAAATGGGAAAAGACAATGTGGGATTCCTTCCTAAAAATATTGATAGAATCCACAATAGAAAGTTTATGGAACTAGCCCCTGATGCCCTTCCCTCAACAGATGAATGGTTCAAGAAAATGTGAGATATATATCATATAATATATGGAGTTTAACTCAATCATAAAGAATAATGAAATTATAGCATTTGCTGGTAAATCGATGGAACTGGAGAATATCATGGTAAAGAAAGAAGCCAGTGTCAGAAAGTCAAGGGTCTAATTTGTGTGTTTGTATGTGTGTGTGAAAACTAGAGTGAAGTAAGGAAAAGATCAATGATTTCAATTCTTTAAAAAAATTATTTGCACTTAGGAAATGGGACACACAGATCCCACAAAAACAGAGGAGATCAGTGGAGTAGAGGAAGGGAATTGAGGGGAGAGGTAAGAGAGACAGGAAAAGGAAGAAAATGTGCAATGGAAGAGACAAAATTATGTACATATATGAATATATCATAGTGAATTCCACCTTATGTTTATCTCTAAAGCACTACTTTAAAAAATAAATAAATAGAAGGAAAACCAGTAGAAATGAGGAAGGAGATTTGGGGGAAGGAAGAGGGGAGAAAAAGAGAAAGCATTGGGGACTGAAAGGGAGCAAGTTATATTCCATGAATGTAAGATTATTTTAAAATGAACCCCTCTATTATGCCTAACTAAAATGCACTAATAGAAACATTTTAAAAAATATTGCTAAAGCTACAAAAACTTGCTTTTACAAAATATTTGATAAGATTATTTTAACAAATTGTTCAAGAAGGGAGAGAGGGACCACTGATAAGAAATAGTACATGGGAGGAGGATATACAATCAATCAACAAGTACATGAAAAAATACTCACCATCTCTAGCAGTCAGAGAAATGCAAATCAAAACCACCCTAAGATACCATCTCACTCCAGTAAGATTGGCAGCCACCATGAAGTCAAACAACAACAAGGGCTGGCGAGGATGTGGAGTAAAGGGTACACTTGTACATTGCTGGTGGGACTGCAAATTGGTGCGGCCAATTTGGAAAGCAGTATGGAGATTCCTGGGAAAGCTGGGAATGGAACCACCATTTGACCCAGCTATTGCCCTTCTCGGACTATTCCCTGAGGACCTTAAAAGAGCATACTACAGGGATACTGCCACATCGATGTTCATAGCAGCACAATTCACAATAGCTAGACTGTGGAACCAACCCAGATGCCCTTCAATAGATGAATGGATAAAAAAAAAATGTGGCATCTATACACAATGGAGTACTATGCAGCAATAAAAATGACAAAATCATAGAATTTGCAGCGAAATGGATGGCACTAGAGCAGATTATGCTTAGTGAAGCTAGCCAATCCCTAAAAAACAAATACCAAATATCTTCTTTGATATAATGAGAGCAACTATGAACAGAACAGGGAGGAAGAGCAGGAAGAAAAGATTAACATTAAACAGAGACATGAGATGGGAGGGAAAGGGAGAGAAAAGGGAAATTGCATGGAAATGAAGGGAGACCCTCACTGCTATACAAAATTACATATAAGAGGTTGTGAGGGGAATGGGAAAATAAGCAAGGAGAGAAATGAATTACAGTAGATGGGGTAGAGAGAGAAGATGTGAGGGAAGGGGAGGGGGGATAGTAGAGGATAGGAAAGGTAGCAGAATACAACAGTTACTAATAGGGCATTATGTAAAATTGTGGATGTGTAACCGACGTGATTCTACAATCTGCATTTGGGGTAAAAATTGGGAGTTCATAACCCACTTCAATCTAATGTATGAAATATGATATGTCAAGAGCTTTGTAATGTTGTGAACAACCAATAAAAAAAAAGAAATAGTACATGGTAGTTAGCAACTTGGCTTCTTTCTCTTTTGCTTGGTCAGAGGCTGGACTTTCCTTATTTTTAGTTTCTCTGTTTACTTCTTTTGTTTCTTGCTTACCCACTTCTGTCTGTTTTCCCTTCGCTACCCTTTTTCTTTGGTTGTACTCATTTTCTTAAAAGTGTATCCTTTCCTGCTGCCCTTTTTGGCTTCCTTTCTGACCTGGGCCAGTCCAGCCCTCCTTAGGCAACCTGGTGGCCCCCAGCTCTTGGGAGGTCACCATATTGACGCCCAACTTAGTGCGGACACCCGATCGGCACAGCCAGAACTCCTGGACTCAAGCAATCCTCCCACCTCAACCTCCCAAGTAGCTGGGACTACGCGCCAGGCTGGCTTCCTTTCCATTTTTCAGAGGAATGTTCAGCTGACAACCTTGCTGATCTCTTCCTGGGCTCTCCCCACCTTGCCCCTTGGCCTGAGTTGTGCTTCCTTTTGCACATCTTTGTGGTGAGGAGGATATGTGCCAGATATAGGCCACTATGTGCCGAGAGCCTTGGCAGAGCCAGGCATGTGGCAGATGGGGCTCCTCCCACAGCTGAAGCTGGGACTTCTCAAGATATATTTAATGTCAATCCTGTGCTAAATCTCCACTTACCAGATTTGAATCATCATTACATTTATAGTTTTTATTATTTTCTAGCCTTTCAAACATGAAATTAGGTTTGAAACACAGATGAATTAACATGCACACAAATTTCAGGTTTGAGGCAGGGGGTCTTGCTGTGGTTTCCTTTCACATGTCTTCCATTAAAATCCCAGATGCATCCCTTCCTATTCCTTCCCTTGCTTTTAGAAATTCTTCACAGATTCTCCCTCTTTGGAGTATTCTAATCCCTTGTGAAAGGTTTCTGAAGGGATTTACCAGATTCTGTGTTCTTGAAACCTTTGTCAAGTTTACCTTTTATTCCAAAGAACTTATAACTTTTGTTTTACTAATTTTATTATGCATAAATAATTTTCCACTTTTTATAAAAGTAATATTAATTTTAAAATAATACATTAATTTAAAATATCTAATTCTATAAGAAATTGCTAAACTACTTTCCAAGATGATTGTATTATTTCATGTCCCCACCAATAAATTATAAAAATCCAGCTGCTGCATATGGACCCAAGAAACATGGTATTGTCAGTGTTTTGAATTATAATCTTTGTAAATTAATATTTCCTTGTGTTTTAGTCTGTATTTCCCTAATGACTTATGAAATTGAGCATCTTTTTATGCACTCACTGGCTACTCATAATTATTTTATAAGTGTCTTCTTACATTTTTATTATTTCCCCTTTCCATTATTGATTAGTAGTTCAGTGCTGATTATAAGACCTTTGGTAGCTATATTCAGTATAAATTTATCCTTTGTTGGTTTGCCAATTCTTTTCATTATTTCCACAGCACTTTTATGTCTACAGAAAAAGAGCCTAGAGAGTATCCCTCCTCCTCCTTCTAGCCTCACTCATACAAAATTTCTTCTATTATTGACATTATTGATCTTCATAAAGGTGGTAGTTAGTAGTGTGTGCTTTGGATTGGTTGGCTTACACACAAAAGGCATATTCCTGGGATTCGTTTGCTATATCTAAGAGCCAGCCATGCCTGGTAGGGACAGTATTTCCTAGGTCAGCAAGGTTTCTAGATGATAGAGAATCATAAAACACTGAAAGTATAAAATATGATCAATACAAGAGCAAATGTACCCTGGTGCTGGGGGGTAACATGGTAATTGGTGTGAAACTAGATGCTCTTCTACTGAAGTCTAGTTTTCATAATATGATAATGCTGGCCTCACAGAATGTGTTAGAAAGTAAGTGTTCACTGCTTTTAGTTTCTGGAGGAGATTGTAGAGAATATCACTATCTGGGCCTGATGCCTTCTGTTCAGGAAGATTGTTAATTCTTGAGTCAGTGTGAATAGGTATAGGTGTGGTCAGATTATCCATATCATGGTCAATGTTTTGCTAAAAATTGGCACACTTTGTCTATCAAATTTGGGGGCATAGATTTGTTTCTAATACTCCTTGATCATTCTGTCAATGTTCATGGGCTCTGTAGCAACATCTCCTTTCACTTCTGATATGAGTCATTCATGTGATATCTCTCTCTCTCTCTCTTTTCTCCAAATTTTGTTTTTATGGATCTCTTCAAAGAACTGTGTTTTGAGGGTCCCTCTTCTCTTTCCATTTTCATTATAGTAACTTGTGTCTTCTTTTTTCTTAGCTTGATGAGAGGTTTATCAATTTTTTTTCATATTTTCCTTTTCATCCACTAAATTTATTTATTTATTATTTGTTTTTTTATTTAGATATACAAAACAGTAGAGTGAGTTTTGATATATTATACATACACAGAGAATAACTTATCCTAATTAGGATCTCATTTTTGTGGTTGTACATGATGTGGAGCACCATGGGTCATGTATTCTTACTGAACATAGGAAAGTTATGTCCAATTCATTCTACTTTCTTTCCTAATCCTATCCTCTCTCCTTTCCCTTTATTCCCCTTTGTCTAATTCAATGAACTTCTATTGCTCCTCCCTTATTTTGTGTTAGTATCCACATATCAGAGAGAACATTTTGCCTGTGTGGTTTTTGGGACTGGCTTATTTCATTTAGCATGATAGTCTCTAGATATATCCTTTTATGAGCAATGACATAATTTTATTTTTATTCATGGCTGAGTAATATTCTATTTTGTATAGAATATTATATGTATACCACATTTTCCTTTTTAAAATTTGTTTTAATTAGTTACACATGACAGTATAATGATCCCACATTTTCTTTAGAAAAAAAGTTCAACATCTCTAGCAATTATAGAAATGCAAAACTAAAACTACACTGAGATTCCATTTCATTCCAGTCAGAATGGCAATTGTCAAGTATACAAGTAACAATAAATGTTGATGAGGATATGGGGAATAAAGTATACTCATACATTCCTGGTGGGACTGTAACTTGGTGCAACCACTGTGGAAAGCAGAATGGAGTTTCCTTAGAAAACTTGGAATGGAGCCAACATTTAACACAGTTTTACCACTCCTGGGTATATACCCAAAGACTTAAAATCAGCATACTACAGTGACACAGTCATATCAATGTTCATACCAGCTGAATTCACAATTTTGTTATTTTTTTCAAAAAAAGTACTTTTGATTTTATTAGTTTTCCTCCACTAATTTTCTGTTCTCAATTTAGTGATATCTGATATCTTTTATTATTTTTTTTCAATCATTTCTTTTCATATATATCTGCATATGTCTTAAAACTAAAAGAATTAAATTTCAATCTGGGCTTAAAAGGACACTATTCTTTAATTTTGGCAGGCTTAGAATATCTCCCCAACCTAATAAGTTTTTATTTTATAAGTACCTTAAGGAATAAATAAATAAACTGGAGACTTTTAAATTCAAACCTGTGCTAAATCCCTACTCACTGGAATTGAATACTTCATCCTTAAATGTATTGCTTTCACCATTTTTAAATTTTCTTGTACATGAAGATGTGCATTATGAACAGATAACCAACAACCTTGCATATGTACATTTTGAGGTAGACTCTCTTCCCATGGCTTCTTTTCACATATCCTGCATCAGCATCCCAGGTACCTTTCCTTTTTGCCTTTAGAGATTCTCTCTCTGGGGGCTAGGGCTATAGCTCAGTGGTAAAGAGCTTGCCTTGAAAGTGTGAGGCACTGGGTTCGATCCTCAGCAACATATAAAAATAAATAAAGATACTGTATGTTCATCTACAACTAAATAAATATTTTAAATTTTCTTTTAAAAAAGAGATTCTCTCTCTGGGAGCTCTCTAATCCCTTATGGTGGGCTTTTGAAGGGATTTACCAGATTAATTATTCTTGGAGGACAGGGTTCATGTCAAATTTGTCTTTGATTCCAAAAAGATCCCTATATATCCTTCATTAATTAATTAATTTTAATTAAATCCAGTTTTCTCCATGTTCTATGAAAATAATACATTAATTTTTAAAGTTTCTTTATTTAATGCTCTTTTGTTATTTTTCCAATGGCAAAATTATAGTAGAGTGATGAGTAAATATCACAATTATATAGTTGATGTTTTTTGGTAGAAAAATACACCCAGGTGACCTGAAACACATTCAAGACACAAAACATTTTTATACCTCTGAAAGTTGCTTTGTTACCACATGCCCATTATCTGAGGCCACCATTATTCCTATTTTTATCACCAAATATCAGTTTTGCCCATCTTTAACTTTATTTATTTAAAAATATACTGTGGACATTTTCTATTCCTAGCTTCCTTCACTCATTATTACATTTTTTGGGTTGATTTTTTCATTTAATTCCTTATATCAGCAATATAAAACTGAGTTCACAAGTACCACTGTTTAACCATTTTCATATTAATCGCTCTGGGTCATCTTCAGTTTTCGAGTGTTAGAAGTAAAGCTGCTGTGTACATTCTTTTTTTTTTTTATTTTTTAGTTCTCGGTGGACACAACATCTTTGTTGGTATGTGGTGCTGAGGATCGAACCCGGGCCGCACGCATGCCAGGCGAGCGTGCTACCACTTGAGCCACATCCCCAGCCCCATGCTGTGTACATTCTTATTCAAGGATTTTTGTGGACATATGATCTCATTTTCTTGGATTAAAAAACATAGAGCAAAATTGCTGGATCATAGATAAGTCTAAATAAGAAACTGTTCAACTGATTTTCAAGTCACTCTACTATTTCACATTCTCATCAGCAGAATATGGGAATCCACTTGCTGCACATGCACCTGATGAACATGGTATTGTCATGTCAGTCCTTTGAATTCTGGTCATTATAGTGAGTGTAAAGTAGCATTTTATTGTTTTAATTTGCATTTCCCTAATAATTTATGAAATTTAACATCATTTTATTCACACAGTGGCTACTCATAATTGTTTTAAGTTTACATTTTTTATTATTTCCACTTTTCCCTGTTAATTTTTAGGGATTTATACCAGATGCTGAATATAAGTCCTTTGGAAGTTGTGTATTACAAATATGTATCCATTTGATAGTTTACTAATTTTTTATGATTTTGAGAGCACTTTTTAGGTTTACAGAATAATAGCACAGAAAGTATGGAGGGTTTCCATATATCTGCTCTTCTCAGCTTTACCCCTATACAGTTTTTATTACTATTGATTTTTTTCATGGTGTGGTGTACTTATTAAAATTGATAAACCTATCTGATACTTTATTATAAACTGAAGGCCATAGTTACCACTAGGGTTCATTCCTTGCATTATACTGTTCAATACACTTAGATAAAAGCGGAATTATATATATTTACTATTTCAGTGCCATACGGAGTATTTTAATGCCCTAAAAATGTCTTGTGCTTCACCAACTTCCCTCTCTTTCCCCAGATCCTCAGGATATCACTGAGCTTTTTATTACATAGTTTTACCATCCTTAGAATTCTATTTAGTTGTAATCACACAGTGTGTGGCTTTTTTCAGACTAACTTCTTACACTTAGCAATATACATTTAAGGTTCTTTCATGTTTTTTATAGACTGATAGCTCATTTTTTTTAATTGATGAATAAGACTTTATTTTTGGGGAGGTTCACATTTTGATAATCAGAATATCTTGGTTGCTTCCAAGTTTTTTAAATGATGATGAAAGATGGTATAAATATATGTGCAGACTTTTGTGTGAACCTAAGTTTGCCACTCGTGTAAATAACTAGAAACATGACTGCTGGGTCTTAGGATAAGTCAATATTTGGTAGTTTTAGAAATTGAAGACTGTCTTCTAAAATATTGTGCCATTTTGTATTCCCATCAATGTGTAAGAATTCCTGTTGCTCCATATTCTCTTCAGAACTTAATGTTGCCAGTGATTAGATTTTAGTCATTCTTAAACATATGTAGTAGGATATAATTTTTAATATGTAATTCTCAAACACATATCATAATACATATTTTTCTCATGCAAATTTTCCATCTATATATTTTCTTTGGCAAGAATTAAGAATTTCCTTTATTTTGTAATTTTGCTGGTTATTTTCTTATTGAGTTTAAAGGGTCATTTTTCAATTTAGATATTCATCCCTTTCAGAAATGTTTCACAAACATCATAAAATTTAAGAAGGAAAATATGACCAATAAGACAGCTAATATCATCCTTAATGGTGAGGAACTATATGATCTTCGTACTATAGTTCTTGTCTAGTTTTGATATTAGGGTAATTTTGGCCTCATAGAATGAGATGAAAAATGTTCCCCCTGATTCAATTTTTCTGGAAGACACTGTAGAGTATTGTGTCTTTTCTTCTTTCCATATTTTCTATAATTCATCAGTAAAACCATCTGACACTAAACCTTTTTTGCTTAGTATGGTTAATAATTGTTGGGTCAATTTCTTCAATAGATACAGGTGTATTCAGTTATATCTTACTATTTGAGTTTTGGTAGATGTATTATTAAAAATTCAGTACATATCATCCACATTATTAACATTGGGGGCATAGAATTGTTCCTAATATTAGCTTACAAGCCTTTCAATGACAGCATGATTGTAGTGATATCAATTTTCTTTTTTTTTCTTTGACGGGGGGACTAATGGTGATTGAACACAGGGGCATTTGACCCCTGAGCCACATTCCCAGCCCTATTCTGTATTTTATTTAGAGACAGGGTTTCCCCGAGTTTCTTTGCACCTCAGTTTTTCTGAGGCCGGCTTTGAACTCGTGATCATTTCTGTTATTAGTAATTTGCACCATATCTTTTATTCCCTAGCCTTACTAGAGGCATATTTATTTTGTTGTTCTCTTCAAAGAACTAAGTTTTGCATATATATATATATATATATATATCAGAAAGTATATACATATTTATATTTTACTGATTTGTTGTATTTAATATAACTTCTGAATGGACATGCTATAGAATCATATTGGTCATGCGGTCACATATATACCTAAAGTAATAATGTCTGTTTCATTCTACTATCTTTCCTATCCTCACATCTCCTCCTCTTTCCTCCCATCACTTCCCTCTATCTAATCTAAGGTAATGCTATTCTTCTCTAGTCCCCCACCTCCCCATCAACTTATTGTGAATTAGCATCTGAATATTAGAGAAATCATTTGGCCTTTGGTTTTTGGGATTGGCTTATTTCACTTAGCATGATATTCTCCTACTCCATTCATTTACTGGGAAATGCCATAATTTTACTCTTCTTTAAAGCTGAGTAATATTCCTTTGAGCATATATACCACATTATCTTTATCCACTCATCTATTAAAGAACACCTAGGTTTGTTCTATAGTTTAGGTATTGTGAATTGAGCTGCACTGATGTGGCTGCATTACTGTTGTATGCTAATTTTAAGTCCCTTGGGTATAATTCAAGGAGTAGGATAGCTGGGACAATTGGTGGTTCCATTCCAAGTTTTATGAGGAATCTCTATAGTAATTTCCATAGTGGTTGTACCAATTTCCAGTCCCATCAGCAATGTATGAGTGTACCTTTTCCCTCACATCCTTGCCAACATTTATTGTTGTCTGTATTCTTGATGATTGCCATTCTAACAGGAGTGAGATGAAATCTTGGAGTAGTTTTGATTTGCATTTCTTTAATTGCTAGAGGTGTTGAACACTTTTTCATATATTTGTTGATTGATTGTATTTCTTCTTCTATGAAGTGTCTGTTCACTTTCTTAGCCCATTAATTGATTGGTTATTTGCTTTTGTGTGTGTGTGTGTGTGTGTGTGTGTGTGTGTGTATGTGTGTGTGTGTGTGTGTGTGTATGTGTTTGAGTTCTTTATTTTTCCTAGAGATTAATGCTTTATCAGAGGTGCATGTGGTAAAGATTTTCTCCCAATCTGTAGGCTCTCTGCTCACATTATTGATTGTTTCCTTTGCTGAGAAGAAGCTTTTTAATTAGAGTCCATCCCATTTATTGATTCTTGATTTTACTTCTTGCACTGTAGGAGTCTTGTTAAAGAAGTCAGTTTCCAGACAGATGTAGTGAAGAATTGGGCCTAATTTTTTTCTATTAGGCACAGGGTTTCTCTTCTAGTTTCTAAGTCTTTGATACACTTTGAATTGTGCAGGGTGAGAGATCAAGGTTTAATTTCATTTTGCTACATATGGATTTCCAGTTTTTCCAGCACCATTTGTTGAATAGGCTATCTTTTTTCCAGTGAATGTTTTTGGCACCTTGTCTAGTATGATATAACTATTTATGTGGGTTTGTTTCTGTGTCCTCTATTCTATACCATTGGTCTACAAGTCTATTTTGGTGCCAATATCATGCTGTTTTTATTACTATAGCTCTGTAGTGTAGTTTAAGGTCTGGTATTGTGATGCCTCCTGCTTCACTTTTCTTGCTAAGGATTGTTTTAGGTTTTCTGGGTCTCTTATTTTTTCCAATAAATTTTATGATTGCTTTTTCTATTTCTATGATGAATGTCATTGGGATTTTAATAGGAATTGCATTAAATCTGTATAATACTTTTGGTAGTATGGCCATTTTTATAATATTAATTCTCCCTATCCAGGAGCTGAGAGATCTTTCCATCTTCTGGGGTTTTCTTCAATTTCTTTCTTTAATATTCTTAGTTTTCATTGTAGAGGTCTTTTACCTCTTTTGTTAAATTGAGTTCCAGGTATTTTATTTTTTTGAGGCTATTGTGAATGGGGTAGTTTTCCTAATTTCTCTGTCAGTGGATTCATCACTGATGTATAGGAATGTGCTTGATTTTGGGGTGTCGATTTTATATCCTGCTACTTTGCTGAATTTATTATTAGTTCCAGAAGTTTTCTTGTGGAATTTTTTTTGGATTTTCTAGATTCAGAATCATGGCATCAGCAAATAATGAAACTTTAAGTTCTTCTTTATCTATTTGTATCCCTTTAATTTATTTCTTTTCCCTAATTGATCTGGCTGGATTTTCAAGTATGATGTTGAATAGAAGTGGTGAAAGATAACTCTGTAAATGACTTTTCATTTAAACAAAGAGTTAGTTTAGGTTTACTTTTAGTAATGGATAAACATGTTTCAATAACAGTAGAGTTAAACTTTGTATTTTCCCTTTCATTTAAAGTTTGTTGAGCTGAAACATAGGGAATTATAATCAGTTGAGCAATAGAGGATTTTTGGGTGGAGGTTGGAAAAATGGATTCCCCCTCCTTTTGCCCTGGGTTGGTAGGTTGTAATTTTTTTAAATACAGCAAAAGGTAACTGTTCATATTTTGGTTGGTTAGTAGAATTTACAGCTAACATATGAGACTACCCTTCCTCAACAGCTTGTCCCAAACACTCAATTAAGTCAACTCTAGCTGGGGGCAGGGTGGTTGCCAATAGCCAGCCACAGTGGTACTGGCAGTGAATTAGTTAAAAGAGTGTACTGGAGAGGCTCCAGAAGAGTTAGGGACAGCATGTTGCTGTTGGAGCTGCACTGATTTTAAAGAGGCCACATGTCTGGGCACAGAGGTAAAAGAGTAGGCAGATTGAGAAACAGAAGTCTTATCCATAGTGTCATGACAAAGAAACCAGGCTTGAAGCACAGGAACAGAAGATTGTGGCTCCTCATGAAACATTCTACCTATCTTTTCCAAATCTTTTAAATTTAGTAATGCACTTTTTGGATAAAAAGGACAGCAAGAGCTTATCTCTGTCAGCAAAACAGCAAGATCAGCATTATTGCGGTATGTCCAGCCTTGCTAACTAAGTAGGAGAAAAAGCTTGGCTCAATGATGTCGTTGAGGCATCAGAGAATTACCCATAGCTGACTGATTAGGGATCTGTGCCAGCAGATGAAAGACATGCATGAAAAGCCTTTTTCAGGCATAAGTAATCTACTCTCTTTCTCGGTTACCTGCCAATATCCAGAAAGGTCTCTATTAGAGCAGATTTTGTTGTCTCAAACTCTCTGTGGACTGGGAGGCTGTTTGGGGAGAGAACTCTTCTCATGCCCCAGTGTTGGTCACCAGTTGTAAGGAATAATAATAAGGGGAGACTCAGAGACAAGGAGCAGAGGCAGGAAAGTGGCTGTTTGTCCAAGCAACCATGTTTATTTATACCAATAGGTTACATTAGGTCATTTGTACCATAACTACATTATTGTTTAGAGTATTAGTAAGGTTACTTAGTCTGCAGTTTCATTTCAGTTTCAATACACAATGTCAGGAGCTTTGTGCAGCTCTTAAGAAAATCCATTGTCTAAAGTTACTGTTAAGCAGGCAGATCCAGGAGCACCAAAGCTTGGTGAAGCTTTGTAGTTATCTAGCAAGCAAGTTCCTTTATTCCCAGAAGTTATGTGCTAAGATCAAAGTCAAAACTGATAAAACTCTCAGAGCTTCCTCAAGAAAAACATTACTAGTGTGGCCAGGCATCCCATGTCTTTTACACAGAAGTTTCCCATCAGCCAGGCATTCTGTACCTTTGCACAGACATTTCCTAGCACCCAGGCATTCTGTGCCTATGAACAGAAACTTCCTAGCCACCAAGCATGCCACAATCATGCTTATGGCATGCTAATCAATTATTAGAGACCCCAATCCCAAACACAGAAGCCCTACACTAAATAGAATTTATGATTGTGATAATTTCATACACATACTAACAAGAATAAATTAATGAGTATTTTAGTTTTTGCAGCCACTTGATTTCTGTTACAATGTATTTATCTCTGCTGTTGTCATGTGAAAGCAGCCACAGATAACACATCAATAAATGGAATCTCTATTTCTATATCTCTCTCTACATATATCTATATCAATGTAAAGTTTTCACCTAATACAATCATCTATTTATCTTCCAGAGTTAATACTTCTTTGAAACAATACTTTACTTGAACTTGCATAAAATCACTACATTAAGGGACAACTGGACTCTCTGTTGTTTCCTGAGGAAGGCTTTCTCCACTTTTCTTAACCTCGGGTATGTCCTGGAAGGCCTTCTCCAGAACCGACTTGAGCGATGGTTGCTGCCGCCAAAGGTTTTGTCCCCGCCTACAGGAGCCAACAAATATGTAAATGATGGGTTTGGCGCTGCTGTTAATACAGGACAGAAATAAAGCAGTCCTCTTAGAAAAATGCAGAATCACATCATTATTATGAATCCACAATGACAGAAAACTTAGGATGCTTATAGGCAGGCCACAAATGAGGAAGACTAGAACTATGAGCCCAATAGTTACATACAGCCTGGTCAGTGGCACCCTCCGAGAACCACAGAGGATTCTGACTAGCAGAGTGAGGCTAGATATAGAAAGAACCATAAATAAAATTATCAGCCATGCAGCTATGATGAAACTAAATGTCTGACACCAATAGTTGAAATTTATAGATAAGAAGAAACAGTAGTACAAATCCAGGATGCTCAGTAGCAGGGACAGGGCCCAGAGTATGGCACATATGACAGCTGACGTGTGAATCAGGCGGTGGCAGCTGTACCAGATGGGACACAGGATGGACAGGCAGCACTCAGCACTAATGGCACTCAACATGCTCAGGCCTGTAAGGTAGGAACAGATCATTACAATGGGTAAGTACTCGAGGATGAAGGTGAGAAAGAAAAGGAAAGTGAGGTTGAGTTTGTTCAGAGAAACTATAACATGAAAACAGAGAAAAAGGAAGTCGGCTCCCGCCAGGTTGAGGATGTAGACTGAGAGGGCGTTCTTATGCATGCGGAAGCCCAGAAGCCAGAGCACAACTGCATTTCCCACCAGCCCAATCTGTCCAATGATGAGGGTTGGCAAGCCCTCGATCGAGGTCCAAAAGTTGACAGGTTGAAGATAATTCCAGTTACTTCCGATAACCATTGTGAATTCTGTCCCCTCGGCTGGGGTGGTTGGACTTATGCTCAGAACCCCTCCACTGGAGCTGCTAAGAACAAAAAGAAAGTCATGAGTTCCTGCTGCATAACCTCTGAGTCCCAGGACCACCCTGCTGTGTGGGAATTACTGTCCCTGTGTCACAGGGGAGGACACAGATGCTTGTAAAAATTATTTTAAAAAAGCCCAGGGGGTCTGGGGTCCTGGACTCAAACCCAGTTCATGTCGACTGTAAACGCTGTGCTGGCTGCTACTGCACGGGTTCATCTACTGACAGGAATATTCTATGGTCCAATCATGCACATGGACCCCCTCCTGTTCCTGCCAGAGTTTATGCCATGTCTCCAGAATTTCTTGAGGAAGGAAAAGTCTGGGATAGGATCTGAGATACCAGGAAAGAACTGTGGACAAAGGCATTAGCCTCTCCTGGGCCAGAGTTTTTCTCTCAGGTTCAGAATTTTTAAGAGGCAAAGATGATTCCAGACCATACTCACAAGTAAAAATGTTGTATATAGGAGAACAAAGACTGCTTTGGGGACCTGATATGAATGAGACCTCTTGGTAGGGCAGGTATGAGGGTGATTGGGCCTGGTAGGCTAGAAATGGCTAAGTGTGTCATGGAAATGTCTCAGTGTGTCAGCCACAGAGGACAGCCACACTATGTTTATCCCTTTGTCGAGATTTGGTGCTACACACTGTATTCTCAGTGGTTATTCAGTGAATGGATGCATGAATAAGGAGACTAATGGTAGCAGAAGACTTGGGTTAAATAGAAAAATAAAAATGAAATACAATTAAATGAATTAGAACATTCAGGTAAAATTAGGTGAAGAAAATTTAATTCATCATTATTCTTTTTGTGGACAACTGAGTGTGTTTAGAAGACTTACTTATGTCTATCCAAATAACTGCAATGGAAACTGATGGGCCACAAAAGCAAGTAACAAAAATGGCTTTGCTGGGTACTTTGTAACAATTTGGTACAGAATATGGGGTTAGGATGTGAGTTTGAACTGAATTGCCCAGCAGTTTGTAGGACAGAGAAATAAGAGATAAGTTCTGAGTGCTAAAAAGGTTTTTGAAATATGAAAACATCTAAAGTAAAGCTATTAAGTGATGTGCTGTAAAGTGTATAGTATAAATATTTTCCATTTTCTCTCCCAATAGAGTTTGTTTTGCAGGTAGAAGTTTGTGTGAGGGTAATCTATGAGGAGAAGTAAAAAGTTAAGGGGTTGGAATGAAAAGAGATGCTTGTATATATTTTAACTAGGGAAAGTGAACTAGCTCATAGCTGGGTGAATGATAATAGACAATGGAGAATTTATAAAGTATTCTCTCTTTGAATTCCTTTAGAGACCTCCGAGGAGAAAATTTGTATTATTTCTATTATACAGAGAATAAAATTAGATCACAGAAAAGATGAATGCGTTCTCCTGGTCTAACACTGTGGATGAACTCAGGAGTGCTGCCTCAGGGCCCACTCTTTGTCCCTGCTGACCCAGCACCACAGAACTGGTGATTACATCTACATAGGTGTGGGGCAGCAGACGAATAATGCCCAAGTTAAATCCAAGTTGGTTGTCAAAATTGTGTATTTCAGAAAGTCTAGTATAAACAAACTTCAGAAATTAGAGGAAAGGAAGCAAGTGAAATAAGGCAATAATGAGGTGCTTTGGAAGCCAGTCAGGAACAGATGAGAATATAGAAGCTCTCCCCTGTTTTGCAAGGGAAGCCAGGTCTTGCAGGCCAGAGAACTCACATGGACCCTCAAGTGAGAAAAAGAACACATCCTTCTCTGGTGTGCAGAGAGGCATCAAAAGTGAATGCATCCAACATGAGGTCTTGTAGATATAAAATCTCCCACAACTTTGGTTGACCAGAAGGGGATATGGGAGGAAATCTACAACCTCTGTTATCCTCACTCTGGGAACCTCAGTTGGTACATGTGGGAGTTTCTTCCAGGAGACTAAAGGGCAAGAAGAGAGGGATTTGAATGTTTCAACTCCTGGCTCTCTGCCTGTGAGGTTGTGAGTTGCAATGACAGTGCTTTTCCTCCTACTTGGTTGTCCCCTGCTACTGCTACAACTAGTTGTTGTTCTTTCTCTCTCTCTCTCTTGTCTGTATAATGCTTTATTATTGCTCTCCTTAAGCTACTTTACCATATCATGTAAATTTTTCTTAACTTTACCTTTGTAAACAGTCAACTAAAGAAATACTCAATTACTTCATTTTGGGGTTGCCTTTTTTCTTCTTAAATATGCAAAGAAGAACAATGTTGAAAAGCAAGTAACATAATGAAAACCTTGGAGCTGGGTGTCCTGGCACACGTCTATAATCCCAGTGCTCAGGAGGCTGAGGCTGGAGGATTGCGGGTTCAAAGCCAGCCTCAGCAAAAGCAAGAAGCTAAGCAACTCAATGAAACCATCTCTACATAAAATACAAAATAGGGCTGTTGATGCGGCTTAGTGGTCGAGTGCCCCTGAGTTCATTCCCCAGTACCCCTCACCCCCTAAAAAATAAACAAAATAAAATCTGGGTTTATGGCAGCTAAGCTCTGGGATGTAATTCCTGCATGTAACTGTGGTCCGCAAATGAATGTAAGTAGCAGTGTTCTCCCTATGATAATAGATTTGAATGTCCAGAATAAAGGGGAGAATATGGGGGGATGGATCATAAGGGAAAATGGTCTGAAGAAGCCCTCTGAGTACATTCACTGTCAAGGATGCCAGCACCCAGTGTTCACAAAAAGACATCATCTCTTCGATCTTTCCCTGAAGGAAGCCCATGACCCCCTGCTTGTAGCATCACAAGGTAGAAACATAGAGATATGAACTCAGTACAAAATATTAGCAATCACTGGAAACAGGAAAGCATTTAGAATATATCCTTACCTTTCTTCATTCTCTATCCACAGGAGGGGAGCTGATCTGTGCTAAGTGGAGAGTTTTTCTCAGATTAAGGGACACCAGAGAACCCTTCTCTGTCTTCTAAATCAGGAGATGCATACAGGAGCTAGAGGAAAAGGCAGTGAATAAGAAAAGCTATCAAGATGCTAAACAGCCCTTCCTTTGATTTTCTGCAAAGGATTGTGGGCAAATGAGGAACCAGAACAGTTTAAGATGTGACCCACAGAGAAATCTTTCTGGGCATCTTCCCAATTGCCACTCATGTTCAGCCTCTCCCTTCCCACCTTCTCTTATTTACCTCTAAGTAACTGCTATTGTGGCCCTTTAATTTCCGACTGTGAAAAACAATTCAATGACAATTAGGTAGAGAAGACTCTAGGAAGCAGAGAAGGAGATTTGAGGGATAGTGTCATTTGCCAAAATAATTTTCCTTTCTTCCTTCTCTGTTTGGTTTGGCATATCAAGAGGAAGGTGTCTGTGACACTTATGAGTCACTTATTTTCATTCAACTTTCTGGTTGAACAGAGTCACAAGAATACACCTCCCAGGAGAGCAGAGGACAGGAGGAAAGGAACTTGGGTTTTACACCTCCTGGCTCTCTGTCTGAGTCTGTGTTGGCAGAGACAGTGCCTCTCCATCTTTTTGCTCATTTTCTCCCACCTCTGCAACTGCCCTGTCTCCTCAGTGTTCCTTCCCTTGTTCTTTCCCTGTTTCACCATGCACTTGTCACTTTTCCTTAACCTGCCCATCTTTGTAAATACTTCTATCATGACGTGCTCTTAAAAAATTCCAATATGTGTCAACAGTTTCTACTTGGGATAGTAAAAACAAATAACTTTATAAAGCAAATGAAATGCGAGACCTGGGTCTTCAGCAGTTCAGCTCTGGGATAATATGCCTGCATATCAAAAAATGAATGCAAGACAGCAGATTTGAATGATTGGAATAAAGGACAGGATATGGGGAGATGGATCAGAAGGGAGAATGGTCTGGTTGATCCCTTTGGTAACTCCCAGTTTTGAGGCTGCCAGCACCCAGTTTTCAGAGGGAGGCTTCTGTCTCTTGTATTTTCTTAAGGAATCAGCATGACTTCCTGCATGTAGCACCCCAAAGTAGAAACACAGGGATGCGAACAGAGACTGAAGACTGTAACTGGAAGTAAGAAAATTCTTGGTGTGTCTTCCATGCCTTCCCTCCACGCTTTTGTTTGGAGGTAAAGAATTGTTCAGTTTTGAGGGAGAAGATCCTTTCTGACTTTGAAAAATGCCAGAGGACCCTTGCTTGTCCTCAATTTGTGAAATGTCTTCAGGGAAAATGGAGTGAAACCTGGTGGCCATGGGAACCTATCAAGTTACTGGACCACCCAGTGATTTCCTGTACAGGACTTCAAGAACCTCAGAGATCCAAGCTGTTGACACAATTCCACCCCGAGGTGTTTCTTGGCATCTACCCCATTTTCACTCACAGTTCACCATCTCCGAATCCACCTCATATTCAGTACTTTTATTCTGGAGCCTTTATTTTCCATTTAGCATTGTTAGTAATTAATATAAGTAATCCCTGCAAGTAATGGTATTTTGGAGCCTAGATAGGAATATCAAGCAATGTAAGTTTTCATTATGGGGCTTTCTAACAAATAATAAAGTACAATATAAGGCCATTCAAGGATGGCTTTTCTTTTATTTCTTTCATGTTTTCTTGGCACAGCAGTAATGCATCCATATGCACACTTTCACTCCAGATGGCAGAGAAGGGACTACATGATAAATTTCTTCTGCCATCTCCATCTATCCTCATCCAATTTTCCCCTTGACTCCTCAAAGAGATGATTGGACTTATAATAGGGTACTTGCATGGTAAGTTGGAGTCATCTGTTCAAATTCCAGTTATTTGAAGGAGCTTTATCTTCTCAGAGCTGCATGTACACTACTCCCTTTTCTGTGTTTGTCAATATTATCAATATGAAAGACATATGTAAGAGGATCTTTTCTTCCATACTCCACTGTAATCTCCTAGAGACCAGAAAGCAAATCTCATTAATAATAATAGCCAGCATTTATGTATTAAAGATACTGATGCACGATATATGCCATGCCATCTTCCAGAAAGAGCATCACAGCCACCCCTCTCAGTTGCAGGTAGATGCTAATAGGCCATTAGAAAATTCAACATAATGAATTTTAATATTTCATCAGTTGGAAACTATTTGCTGAAGTTGTTTCCCATTATGAGGAATCACTTAGTGGACAGTCTCTCAGTTCTCTGAACCATGTGTTCACTCTATCTGGAAGGGTGGGTGTGATATTCTCCTCATCTTGGAAAAAAAACAAGTTAGAACTTTTAGATCAGTCCCTCCTGTGAACACCCTTGCACACCCCCAGACATCTCTATGATTGCATGTGTCACATTGTATGGCAGTCTTTACTAGACTAGACTCCTTTCTTTCATGGACTATGAACTCTGTGACAGTGGGTTCATTGTCTTTGTATCTGCAGTGCCAGGCATGAGGGCTGGAACATGCAGGATGCTATATAAGTCTTATAGAATAAACAGAGCAACTAAGTGATATTGCAGTAGGAAGCCTACTTAATGACACTTTGAGGACCACAGCTCTGTAGGTTAATTGCAAATGTACATGTAATAATTGTAAGATAAATTTGTAACATAAATATTTTAATTTTTATCTGAATTAATTCAACAAAAATGAAGAAGAGTGAATGACTTCTTTTGAGTAGGGTTCAGCAAATAGATTTCTAGCCTCTCTCTCTTTCAGGACTCATATTCCTGAAGCATTTTCTATTATTTGAAGTTCAGATTATTTAAAGTAGAGATCTTATCATTATAGAGAGAGAGAGCAGTGTGCACAAGGATATTTTTAAATGTTCAGAATTTTTTCATCAGAATATAGTTTTCAGACTTACAGCTATTTTACTAAGAATATATTTGAATCTACCTTTTAGTTTTTTAACATTTACATTAGCTTTTGTTGTACTGCTACTTTGTTGATTTACATTGTGTTGTGATAAAATAGGCAGCAATATTGGCAAATTCAACCAGCATAAGCATTATTGGAAATAGGTATGTATATATATGTGTGTGTGTGTATACACACACACTCACACACACACACACACACACACACACACACACATATCAGAGAACTCAGTGCATTAGGGGTAGAGCAAGGCACACTAAGTTCAGTCAAAGGATGTGAGAACTCAGCATTTCCAGGAATCAATCAGTGTATTTCCTAGATAGAATGTAGAGTCTACTAGACAGATGTTTATTTAAAATGTGTTTGTTATGCATGGAATTAGCAGAGTGCTTGATCAACTAGGTTTAAGTATTCATTTAATTCATGCATAAACTTTCAAGAGTAACAGCTCACACAATGTGCTATGGAGGACTCTCATATCTTTTCCTTCTTCCTAGAGAAAACTTGGTATCCTCTATGCTATACCTTAAGGTGTAACTAAGAAGAAAATCCACCACTGGTATTGAAATAAAGGAGATTCTTGGATAAGCTTTTGCTTCCCTCCATTCTTCTCCCCAGGAGAAGCCAGTAAGGCTAAATGAGGGCAAAAGGCAAGGCTTTCCTCAGGTTGGTCTGCTGCAGAGGGAATCCTCCGGTCCTTTGAGTGGTGGTGCCTGCAGGACTCCAGTGAAACCAGATGCATGAGCCACTCTTTTCAAAGTGCCCCACAACTGTGATTTTTTCAAGCAGGAGCTTCTTGAGAAACATAGATGCTGAACATCTTCCAAGTTCCAGAAACAATTTCATGCCCCAGAAATTAAAATGCATGCCCTGAGTTTTTGTCATCTTTCTCATCACTATGACCAAAATACCTGATAAGAACAAATTAGAGGATGAAAAGATTATTTTGGATCATGGTTTCAGAGGTTTCGTCCACGGTCAGCTGACTCCATAACTCTGGGCCCAAGATCTGACAGAACATCATGGTGGAAGATTGTGTCAGAGGAATGCTGCTCGACTCACTATAGCCAGGGAGCAGGGAGGAACTCCATCCATCAAGGCAAAATATTAACCCTATAGGCATGGCCCCAGTGTCTTACTTCCTCTAGTCCCCGCCGACAACCACACCTGTCTATAGTTACCATTCAGGTTAATCCATACCAGTGGATTAATACACTAATCACATTACAGCTCTCATAATCTAATCATTTTATGTCTGAACACTCTCACATTGTCTCCCACGTGAGCTTTCGGGGACACCACCTATCTAAACCATAATAATATCTAATAGTCTTTTGATGGAGTGTTTAGGTATTTCCCTATAAAATTGTATCACCTGCAAGCCTACAATTTGACTTTCTGCCTTCCTATTTGTATGCCTTCAATTTCTTTCTTTTTCCTAATTACTATCTGGCTAAGACTTCCAATAGCATATTGAATAAGAGTGAGCAGAGTACACAGCATTTTCTGGTTTCAGACATTAGAGGAAATGCTTTCAGGTTTTTCTCCATTAAGCATGATGTTTATATTGACTTTATTATATTGAGCCTCATTCCTCTTACATCTAACTCATTCAGAGTTTATAACATAAAGAGCTGTTCAATTTGATCAAATTCCTTCTCTGTATTCTATTCAGATAATGATAAAATTTTATCCTTATTCTTTTTATGTGACATATTCCATTTTCGATTTGCAATTTTGAACCATCCTTTCATTCCTTGGCTAACCAACTTGATAATGATGGATGATTTTTTTTGTATGTGTTGTTTGGTTTAATTTTCTAGTATTTGACTGAGAAATTTGAACCTATGTTCATCAGGAATATTGATCTATATTTTTCTTTGTTTTTTACTTGTTTGATTTTGCTTCATGGTGTGTGATGACCTCATAAAATAAGTTTGGAAGAGTTTCCTTCTTTTCAATTTTTTTGAAGTGTTTGAAAAGAAATTGTATTCTTCCTTAATAGTTGATGGAATTCAGGAGTGTAGCCACCTAATTCTGGCTTTTCTTTTTTGGGAGACTTGTTATTAGTGATACAATCTCCTTACGTGTTCAGACTTTCTATGTTTTGAAGATTCAATTTTGGTAAGTTATATGTGTCCAGATTCAGCCATTTCTAGTCAATTCATCCAATTTTAGTTTATGGTTTGGTAGGCTACTTTCATGAGGGTCCCAGTTGGACATCACAATGTATTTTTCTTATCGTGTCTCCTTCTGTAATCACTGGCATCAGCATTGGGAGTATGGGGTAATAATTTACAGTTGTGGCAGTGGCATGCTGGTCCCAGTGAGAAGGCTGCAGCAATGGGGCTGCTGAAGTGCCATTGTGGAGTCCCAGTGGGAACATATACATCCCAGGGGAATCCCACAATTCTCTGGGAGGTGGTGGGTAAAAGGAGGATAAGGGAGAATGGGGACCAAATGTAAATTGGGTAAGTTTCCACATCATGGCTTCTACAGTGCTGGAGGCAGCACCTTTCCTGAAGCACTTGTCTCCTATAATGTAGGGCACTGCATAGGCTAGGGTGCTGGGTTGCAGTTCTACTTCAAAGTCTAGTTGCATTTGTAAGGCTACATTCATTTTTGCTAGTGTGATAGAATGTTTGTGAAACCCCAGGGTTGGGGATGTGGTCTCCTGTACCCTAGAGCAGTGCAAACTCTTTCTCAAGATGGTATTACACTACCACAGACTGTCCTCTGGGAGTGTGGGGAGACAATGTGAGTTCCTTCTCTGTAGCAAAAATACCATGGCAACCCTATGGAGTTCCCCTAACTGGGCTCTAAGCCCGTTACAACTGTAGAAACCACGTGAATAGGACTGCCAAGTAGCCAGAATGGATGGAGATAGAGTCTACTGGGATTCTTCCAATTACCCTTTCCATTAGCTATGGTCTGTGGCCACACTGGCTGATGTGCTTGTTTGTCTATGTTGACACCTTAGGTCTCTGTGGACTGCAACATTCCCACATCTCCCTTACTGAGTTTCAGTGTTCTTCCTTGGGCACTCACCTTGAAATGAATTTTTCTTTTCTTTTCTTTTCCTTTCCCTTTCCTTCCTTCCTTCTTTCTTTCTCTTTTTCTTTCTCTCTCTCTCTCTCTTTCTTTCTTTCTTTTTCTTTCTTCCTATTGTTGATTTGGTTTTCTGTGGAGAAGGAGGCAAGTGCTATGCCTTCAAAGATATGTATTCAAATATCTTTGTCTTTTTCTTTGCTACTGTGTGCAAAGACATGATTCTATGGGATAATTTCCTTCTAAGGACTACTTTATGTCATCCTACAAATTTTTATAATTTAAAAGCAATTTTTCATTTAGTTGAAATAATTTCAATTTCTCTTGAAACTTCTTTACTCTTGTGATCCACAGAACTTTGTCATTTAACCTCTAAATATTTTGGGTGTTTCCAGTTATCTTTCTGTTACTGATCTCTCAATTACTATTGCCTGAAAGCATATACACTGTATGGTTTCTGTTTTCGAAATTTGTTGCCTAGCTTGTGGTTGTTCTTGATGAATGCTTCTTGTGAACTTGAGTAGTTGTATTATACTCATTAGATCAAACTTTTGAATGTCAATCAGATACAATTGATTAAAGATGGTCTTCAATTCCAACTATTCAATTCCTACTAATTTTTGCCTGCTGGATTTGCCAATTATTGAGTGAGGGGTGAGAAAACTTCCAAATCTAAGAGTAGATTCATTTATTTCTTCATTGAATTTTTATTAGAATTTGTCTCAGACATTTTATCATTCTGTTTTTATGTTTATACGATTGTGCTATGAACTATGTTTCCTCTGATGTCTTTCATGACTTTCTTTGTCTTTCATGTTCTGTAGTTGAATCCAACATGATTAGACAGAGATTTTTATTTTTATTTTTATTTTGTTGTATTTATCCTGCTTGGTGTTTTCTTTGCTTTGCATTTGTGGTTTGGTGTCTGACAATCATGTGAAAAATCTCAACCTGTATTATTTCAAATATTTTCCCTTCTTTTTCCTCTCATTTTATTGTGCTATTCTGAATATAAATATGTTAACAATTTTTAATGGATCCAAACTTGTGAATATTCTATTTTTATTTTTATTCAAGTCTTTGTTTTATAATCTTTGTTTTGATTGAGAAGTTTTTATCATCTTCCTTCAATGAGCCTATAGTTAAATGTTCATTGTATCTTTTTCTAGATTATGCACATAATAGTGATGAGAGTTCTTCAATGGCATTCTTCATTTCTGTTAGAGTGATTTTTACTTCTATTATTTCCCCTTAGAGTTTCCTCTCAGTGGGTCATATCCACCTGCTTTTACACACTATCCACATTTTCCATGAGAGTCTTTAGAATATTAATCACAGCTATTTTACATCCCCAGTCACTTTAAAATTCTCTACCATATTGAAAATCCTTTGTATCTTTCATGGGAATCAATTGATACTATCATTAATACAGATGACTTGATATAAAATATACAAAATTTAACTTTATTATTTAAATTTGTAACCACAACTGCCGCAGTCTGGCTGCAGCAAAATAACCGGGGGGTGACAAACAACTTGTGTACATTGATACAGCAGGAGTAGGAGCTGTTTGTTGTAGGACAACAGAGGTATTTATACATTCCACACAGCTTATCTTAATTAGCATAAACTAGATACATCAGTCAACCAGTAAGAAATCTCCACACTTAATGGCTCACTGGCCTTACTTCATAAACCACTCCCTCTGGCATTTTGCCAGGCGCCATCCAAACTTGTTTACAGACTCTAACATTCCCCTGGCAAAATGCCAGGTGCCATCCTGACTTGTTTATAGACTCTAACACACAACTAACAAAATTTTAGAAGAATAAGTAAATGAAGATATTGATTCTGAATAGGATTGAGAAAGATGGTCCCCTCTGTGTGATGCACTTCAGTATTCAAAAAGTACATGTAAGCCAGTATGTGTGACTGATATGACAATGAAGAAGAGTGGGCCAGGACATGGAGGGCCGCAGATGGCAAATAATTAAAATGAGATTTATTTTTAGTTATGTAGCTTTTCAGTTCAAGCTCACATTACTTGGAATTTATGGTCTGTATGCAGCAAGAAGTCCCAAAACAAAATTAATTCCATAGAAGGAGACCTGAGTGGGTGAGGATGGGCAGAGATTGAGACATGGGATTAGAGTTTGACCAAATGTCAAGAAGCATCTTGTGAGGAACATGACTCAGCAGACTCCACACTTCCATTTGTCAGCAGGGCTGTACAGGAAGCCACAGGGCTTTCTGGCATCTTGATGATCACTGGAGCAACAGGCCTCACTCAGATTCTGCAGTCACTTCTCCAGGGCAGAGCAGTGTCTTTGAGTGACAGTCAAAGGTACAGGAGGCTCTTCCCTTCAGCACGACTTGCGACTGCTGGCAAGAGAATTGAAGAAAGGTAAGAATTTAGCAAGAATTTATTTTCAAATCATTTTTCTTTTTTTCCTTCTAGTTCATATACAAATGTGGAATAATACACTTTACTTTGCTGTCAGGTATGAAAGGATCCACAAGGGCTGTAGCTGGAAAAGTCAGGAGATATGAAGCTCCCTCTTTATAACTTTGGTGCTCACAGTTGATTGTGGGAGAAATGAAATCTGTAAACTTGGACTTCCCTGTTTTTATAACATCTGATCAATTCTCTGTTCATTACAACTGTCCAAATTTACTGTAATAATGGGAAATCTGCTTTTCTTAACCAAGGAAGTAGAGTGGGGTATACATATGCTTTTCCAAAATAAATCCTGTGAATAAATTTGTCACTTGTTTTTCCTCCTTTATAAATGCTTCTTTGTTTTATGTTTCTTTCAGCATCTCTGTAGGAAACCAATGGCCTAAAAGAGATAATTGAGAAGTCTCATAAAGGAAAATTTATTAATATGGAAAGATTTGGAAAATTTGCAAGGGATAGTGAGTTTCACTCCACAACCACCAAGCAACATGATATGAAGGAGCTTGAAATCAACAGTTTAAAAAAAAATCAAAAGGAGAAGTCACTGGGACTCAGAGATGGCTGAATAAGTAGCTTTTTTTTTTTTTAAATGTGGTCACAGGAAATGTACTACATAGAATCTGTGTCCTTAGTAACACAGTAGCACTGCCACTGCCAACTCACCACCTAACCTAAAGAACCAGGAAATTGAAAATCACCAAATTACTCTCCTCCTGCCTTTAAATCTCCTATCAATACATATTTTTGGGCAAGTGCAACCAGAAGTCAGAGCAAAAGGATTCCCTTAGCGGCACATAGAAATGTCTCCTTTTAGGATGCACAAGGAGGTAGAGAAGGTTGAACATGACAGTCTGACAGCAAATGCGGAAGAATCCATCTCTTTGTATAGCCTTTTCATGTTTTGCATTTTGGGGGGAATTTTTCTCTCACAAAGTGATAGATACATTTTCTAATTTATCTCCTCCCAGTTTGTTTGAATGTTTATTTGTATCTCCCTGTATAGTAGTTTTTTAAAAAGTAATCTCTTACTACCATCATAAATGAATTGGGAATGGTATATAGTGAAGAAACATTTTATATGCATTTTTAAGCTGTGATATTTGATACAGCAAAGAGGAACCAGTTAGAGTAGTAATTTAACAAGAGGGTGTTGATCAGACCCAGAACTGGCAGCTCCATTATGGCAGGCACCACGTTACCCTGCAATATCTACTTCCCTCTGTCTAGAGAGGTGCCCTCATCCTCATGGTCCTTCATGGCCTTCAAATACATCATCATTCCATCCTGGAGGGAAAGGGAAGGAATGGAAGAACCCAGGAGTTTCCTACATCACTTCTGCCCAGGTCACATTTACCAATGCTCAGTGATATGTTGCCTTCAACAGTGAGGGAGGCTTGGACTACAGTCCTTGTTCTGGTCTATCACTCTCAGTATTGTTATGTGAGAAAGGAGGAGTATGGCTATTTGGAGCCATTTGTGGATTCCATATCTCTGATTCTTTCTCACTGTCCAGAAAGCAAGAGTTTTCTCCGGAGCGCCCCTCATAATGAAACATGTGACAGAGAACAGTGACAAAACCTTGTACAGTGTTCCAGGAGACTTGAATTTCTTTTGTATTTTATCTTCATTCTGTTATGCTGAAATACGTTTTGCATTCATTTGGTCTCAGATTCTTCCTATGATAAATGAGGATATTATAATAAAAAGTATGTGAAGGACCTGTGCTAGAAAGCAGAAACATAGTAGTGACCAACAAAGACAGCACTGAGAACCAAGCAGGTATAGGTATTAGAGAGCATTGAGTATAATGTGAGGGACCAAAAGGGAAAATAAGACTTATACTTTGATAACATAAATGTGAACTCTGTTCAGGGCCACAAATAAAAAGTAAAAGTCCAATATGTCATGAGGGAGAACACCAGAGACCCTCATCACTCATAACCTCATAGGTCAACCAGGTCTATAGGAACTATGAGAACATGGGAAGGATGGATATAGTCCTTGATACTCTGAAGATCCTGCCATCTCCCATTAGGATCCTTCTGTTCTGTGTGAGTCTTGGAGAATCTGTATGAATGGGGGCCTTTTCAGAGTCACAGAGGGATTCCTATACACTGAGATCTCTGCTCTGTTGTCCTCTACCCAGCTCCTGTGTTTTTCATATGTCCTGGTTGTTCTTCCTGGCTGATTCCAAAATGTGCCCATTTATTTTAATAAGACAAATATGTGAATTGCTGTGGGGACAAGTGCATGGAGTACTACATACATGGCATATGTTAAGGGTGTCTGAGTAGCAAACCACTCCCCCATGCTAGGCGTGTGGGCGGCAAACCACTTACCTCATAGGGACAAACCCTGCACGTGAGGCCACATGTTGCAGTCCCTGTGCTTGCTCCACAGCCTGCTCCTCGATTGGTCACTGCAAGGACAGTTGGCCAGAAATTGTATTGGTGGCTTCCTGTATTCTGCTTAGCTACTGCTTGACTATATATACATGGTAACTGTGCAATAAAATCAGACCTGCTTCTTGCTTGGTCTCTGGAGGTCTTGAATAGCAACTCCGCAGCCACACTCTCCTCTACCCTGTTCCATGGACCTCCTTGCTGGACGAGAGAGCCCATGCAAATTGCCATTTCTGAATTTCTAGAAAACAGTGGTTTTATTCTCCATCTATGTTGCATGCTTGGTCAGCAGATCACCCTGAAAGTGGGGCTGTGGGGCTGTTGAAATTTGAACTGTGGGTTCACATTCACATTCTACCACGTTTTGGAGTAAGACAAAGATCAAATTTCACAACTACCTTTTATCTCCATTTTCTCATATGTATGATGGGAACATGAATAATAATTTGCCTCATGTGACTGCTCAGAAAATAAAAAGATTAATTAATCACTTGGCCAACTGCTAATACTATTCACTTCCTTGTGAGTTGTTCCAACCTAAATTGTGCATGATTTTCTCTTATTACTGAAAGACTGTCACAAATGAGCATTTAAAAAATGCTAGCAGAAGATGCTCTTAGAAAAATACTTTAAACTACAAAGAACACAACTCAATTTTCATGAGAAAGGGAGTGTGTGTTTTATACCATATGCCTTGTAGCAAGTTTCTTACTAACTCCCCTTTAGATACCTCCATGTCTTGATTCCTTCTATTCAGCCTCATTGCCACTTCTCTCTTTCATTTCCCAAACTTGCTTTATTCAACTCAAAGGTGCAAGAAATTGAGTTCATCCCTGAATCACTTCCCTAAGCAATGGGCTTATACTCTGCTAAAGGTGCTCTGTAAAGACATGTACTGACCCTCTCAGGGTTGGAGACATGACAGTGACTGTGATTAGCCTCCTCTGCAGGCATAAAAAATTTCTTCAAATGCACCAGAGCTTTCAACAGAAGGAATCATGAAGAATTACAGCTTCATTCTCTACATGCATATTTTATGTTGATTAATATCACTTAAAAATGTATGTGTTCCCCATTTATGTATGCTATGTCAAAGTGCATAAATGTACTACTGTCATGTAAAACTAATTAAAACAAATTTTTAAAAATTTGAAAAGAAATGAGAAACACCAAAAGATAAAATGGTTTCAGCAAGTAATTTACATAATTCTCTAATTAAAATAGGCATTTTAGGAAAATTATTGATTATATTAGTAAACAATGGTATGCCTACTATATTATTTTCTTTTGTGTTTGTTCTTTTCACATATATGTGACAGAGGAGTCTATTTTGACATTATACATACATGGAGTTAGCTTATTTTAATTAGGATCCCATACTTGTGGTTTTGCATAATAATAATATTTAACACCTGGAACAAATATTTTTTGATACTCCTTCTTTTATATGACTAGATCATGTTCAGTTACTAGTCATGAAATAAAATAATAATGGTCAGAAAAGCAGTAGAGATATTGTTCTGCTTTCTCACAGACATTTGTATTTAATTTCAACCAGGTTTGAAGTCATTTATGAAATTCAATGTCATTTTTTTGACCTTATAGCAACAGTCTATAGCCAAAATAAAATAATTATTAAAATATGTTATATTACCCCAAATTTTAGTTGCCCTTAATCTCCCAGTCTCCCATTTTACTCATTCATTCATCCACTTGTTCAATACAAATTTATTGATCACATTTTGTGATTCTCTAATACACCTGGGTGCTAAGGACACAGAAATAGGCAAGGGAAAATTCAATCTTGTCTTCATAAAGCTGACCCATTGTGCCATATCTGGCACAAGAGGACTAGCCATCAACATACCAGTTCCAACAAGATGCCACATTTCATTTGTGATCTTGAATCATAACTTCCTCTCTCTCCTTCTGTCAGTCACTGAAGGTGGCTATGGTTCATGCCTGAGGCTTCAAGTTTCTTATCCATGAGAGGAAAGTTGTGTCTTAGTGCAGAAGGATTTCTCATTCCAGAGCTCTCTTGCTGTCCCAGGCATGTACCTGACTTTTCTCCTCGTGCCTTCTGTGGTCATGACATAGCACTCTTCCAACTGAGCTAGATCCCTAACTGCATATTGCCTAGCCCTTGATCTGTTGTGTTTCCATTTTCATTTTTCTTTAGAAATATTTTTTCTTTAGTTTGATGATTGATTCATTGGAGATTCAGGAGCATGTTGTTTAATTTCCAGTTGTTTATATAGTTTCAAGAATTTCTTCTCTTGTTGATTTTGTTTCATTCCATTGTGGACTAAAAAGATTCCTGATATGATTTTTGACTTTTAAAAAATTGTTAAGACCCTTTTGTGGCCTAATAAAATCAATACTGGGGAAGTTCCATGTGCAGTTGAGAGCAATGTATATTTAATTAATAAATAAAGGAAAGAAATTGATCACTGAATACAGAAACATGACAAAGTTATAGTAAGTAAAACTGGTATTTTCACGAATTAGGATGTGGGACAGTTGAAGCTATGAGAAATTTCTAGGGGTATGAAAATAGTAGATGCTTTCAGAAAAAAATATTTGATAGCTTCTTGTAAATGTAAACATAGAGTAACATATGACTCAGCAATTCTATTCTGGCATTTTCTCAAGATAATTAAAAAATGTCTATCTATACAAAGCCTTGCTTGTGAAAATTTATGCTAGATTTATTCATAATAACAACAAGGTGGAAATAATCCTAGTGATCATAAACTAAGTAATAAAAGTATACTATATCCATGTAATGGAACACTAATGAGTGATTTAAAAAAAACTGTTATACACAAAACAGCATTTCAAAAGCACGTTGCTAAGTGACAGAAGACTCTATTCTCATACGGTATTTTCAAAGTAAAAAATCTATGGTGGTGGAAAATATCAACGGTTTTCAGGACAGATGATGAAGAAATAGGATTGACTCTGTAAGGGCACGAGGGAAGTTTCAGAATGACAGAAATATTTTATACCTGAATGGTAGTAGTGGTCATCTCTATTGCATATGCTGGCCAGAACATCTATAAGAATGAATTTTACTGTTCAAAATTTATGTATCAATAAACTTAAAACACACACACACACACACACACACACACACACACACACACAACGATTCCTACAACAGCTAGAATACTTAATGGACAGAAACTGAATGATCTGTTGTCTTTTTCTGGTCTCAGTATTTTAGTAATGCTTGCTTCATGTTATGGATAGAATGTTTCCCTCTGTTTATAGTTTATAAAAGAAATAGTAAAATATAGTAGTTTATGAAAGAGATACCTATCATTTCTTCTTTCAATATTTGGTAAAATTCACCCACAAAAATATCCTGGCCTGGTGCTTTCTGCTTTGGAAAGTTGCTAATCATTAATTCAATTTATTTAATAGGTATTCAGATTATCATTTTCTCCTTGTGTGAGTTTTGGTAAATGAAACTATCAGAAACTAGCATTTTCGGAACTCTAAAATACAGTTAAATGTTTATAGCCACCAAGAGTATGTGTCATGAAGAAAAAGGAAACATGGAAATGGCAGGATAGTTTTATGGCACTTTTATTCATCCTTACCCAACCCTCTCCCCATCACAGCACAGTTGGATCCTGCAGGGGAGCCAAGCCCTGGTGTCAGAAAAAGAGAAAAAGAAAGGCTGGGGTAAGAGGGGGAGCGAGTACAATGTAGACAGTATTTGAAAATCAATGACTATCTAGTCTTACTTGAAAGAATGTAGCAGGATACTCAACTCTGTTTTGCCTCCTATAGAATCAATTTAGAAAAGCTGTGAACATTGATGGACAATGCTGCCAGATGACTTTATAAACTTAGGAGAACAGGGGAAAAGATTATGGGTGAGATGGGCAATAAATCGCCTACAGTCCAAAATGAAGAGCTGGGGAAGCTTATTTGGAAAATTAGGATATTCAAAAGCACCCAAATTTATAAGAAAATGTAGAAGGCCATTCTCATATTCAGGGCAACATTCAAGCTCAGAAATAAATGGCAGGAGATGCTGAGATTCTACCCCAGGATAGGTGGTTGGCTCTGCAAATTTTACAAGTGTTGAAGGAGAACCCAGCACAGAACCAATCTGAAAAAATTTAAAGAACTGTTGGCCCTTGCATCCTTCCTCCTTCCCTCCCTCCCTTCTTCCCCACCCCCTCTCTTTCTCTTTTTCTTTTACTGTTTCCATCCCATTTCAATTTTTCTTTACTTTCTGTATACAGGACAATCTCTCTCAAAAGTTTTACTGAATACATGCTGGGGAAATAGCCACTTCAGTTATGTACAGTTTAGGCAAAAATAATTTGTATGTCACTAGGTGAATGTACTACTGCATGTTGGGAGGGAGAGTCACCTTTTCCCCAATTACCACAATTATTCAAATGCCTGATTTCATCATTCAGAAGTCATTAGAGTAATAATTCAAAGCAAGAAGAATCAATGTTTGCTAACACTAATGGTCTAAAAAATGAGATGAGGTATGGAATTTAGTAATATATTCTCTGTTTTCTCAAAATATTTTTGTTTACTAAGATGGGAGAAGTATATAATAGAGGAATATGAGGGATATCATTTAGATCAGCTTTTCTGACCTGAGTTCAATAGTAGCCAGTGATCAAATTAATGGCACCACTGATGGGAAAAAAATTCACATCTCATAGGATGCAAGCAGAACAGAGCATCACTTCTCAAGGATTCTGACCCAAACAACCTAGGTCTAAATGTGAAGAAATACTGTTCAAATCCAAGTCAATGGACATTTCAGAAGTGATTGGTCTATAGTCGCCCCAAAGTGTCCACATCATGACAGTCAGGAAAAGGCTCAGAGCTGTGCAGTTTAAAGGAAACCATTCCCACAGGACAAGGGAATATAATATGTGCATCTCATATAGACTCTTTGCCTTTTTAGGATCCTTGATAAAAATTCACTGAGGGTTCTTGAGAGAAGATATGCAAGATTTTTTACACTATTCTTACAATTTTAGTATAACTTTGTGTCAAATTAAGTAGCAAAAAACCAAAAATCTCTACATTCTGATTTTTGGAAAAAAAAAGGAAGCCTACATCCCCTTGCAGAAGGGTCCTGAAATACAACAGTAAATGTGCATAGTAGTGATTCTTTTAAGAGATTTACTGCCAATATTTGCATAGTCACAGTGCCAATATCTAGGTAAGGTGGGGGTTAGTTCTACTGAGGACTGTTATTTGCCACTGGAGCTGATACAGTAACCAGGGACCCAAAAGCCCCATCACCATCATTGTCTTCTGTTAGAGAAGTGGCACACGGGACTGGGCCAGGTTTCCTGGAGCCTATTAAATCAACAGGCCAACTGGGTCTCGTGTTGTGTCTTCTGTTCTAAATCTGGATGGACTGCAGTTAGCAAAAGACTCATATTGGTTCTTTGATTATGGAGTAAAAACTACTCTTGTATGAAAGATCAAGTGAAATCCTCCTAAACTTTACCATCTTCTAATCAAAATAATAAAAGACAACATTTCGTTCCAGGGAAATGACAGGGATTGGTCCTATCCTCCAAGATTTCAATTATACAGGAGTGGTTACCTTGATATGCCCAATAATTTCATTGCTATGACATTAGTACAAAGCAAATATATCTGGCAGCTGATGGTGAGATACTGGCATCTACAAAATAGTAGTTCTAATTGTAGTTGCTGTGCCCTATTTGGCACACTAGTGGAATGTAGCAGAATGGACTCTGTTGTATGGTTTTGCTTTTGATCTAGGAAATATGGTACTCTTAAATCCCATCAAGAGTGAGCATCAGAAAATTGCTTTAGGTGTGATGGGCAGGAGTATACAAACATTATTCTCTCCAAAAAAATCTATTTTGAAAGGAATTTGAACCATCTGGACACTCCAGAAAATATTGTCCTCTAGGTGATGATGAACTATGAATTAGAACTGATCATAATGGAACTATCATTTGACTCAGCTATTCCTCTTCTCCATCTCTATCCAAAGGATTTAAAAACAGCATACTATAGGGACACAGCCACATCAATGTTTACAGCAGCACAATTCACAATAGCTAAATTGTGGAAACAACCTAGATGCCCTTCAGTAGATGAATGGATTAAAAAATGTGGCATATATACACAATGGAATATTACTCAGCAATAAAAGAGAATAAAATCATGGCATTTGAACGTAAATGGATGGAGTTAGAGAAAATAATGCTAAGTGAAATTTGCAAATCCCAAAAAATCAAATGCCAAATGTTTTCTCTGATAAGGTGACTGACTCATAGTGGGGTAGGGAGGGGGAGCATGGGAGAAATAGACGAATTCTAGATAGGGCAGAGGGATGGGAGGGGAAGGAAGGAGGCAAGGTGTTAGCGATGATGGTGGAATGTGATGGACATAATTATCCAAAGTACATGTATGAAGACATGAATTGGTAAGAACATTCTTTATATAGAGAGATATGAAAATTTGTGCTCTATATGTGTAATAAGAATTGTAATGCATTCTGATGTCATGTATTTAAAAAGTAAAATCAATTAAAGAAAGAAGTGGCAAGCACTCTAACACTCAGGAAATAAGCATTATGAAAATTCAAGGAAGGGAGTGCACCATATGTGAAGTTTTTAAATATTCAGCAAAAGACCAAGTGTCTTTTCACTTCCACCTACCAAGAAAGGAATGCAAGGTTAGATCAAACTATGAGTTTTAAAGGCAGCACATTTAACAGTGATTGATACTGCTCTGATCCATTTTGTGAGAGATGTGGAATGATGCCAGTATTGAGGGGAACCCAGACCAGGAAACGGTTCTGTAATAGGTTCAGTCTGCAACGCAGACATCACTCCCTTGAGCCATATGACCCAGAGATCCCTTCATAATAGAGCCATTTGGGGTAGAAAAGAAAGGATGTGGCAGGAATGGGAAGTGGTGCATTTTTTCAAAATGTTACATTTCAATTTACGTTGTGTCCCAGCAATTCCACCACCCGAGAGAAATATATGTTCACCAAAATATTTGTGCACATATGTTCACAGCAGCATTATTCATAGTAGCTAAAAGTGGAAACAACCTAAATGTACATCAACTGATGAAAGGACAAGCAAATTGTGGTATGGTTCCTGGGATCCCTTTTGCCAACTTGGTACACTTATTCTCAGCTGCAAACTGAATTCCTGCTAACAACTTAACTTGCAACTCCACCAATGAATTGACTTTGGGTGATTGGAGCCACACAACTTACACTGCCCTCAACCAAGGCTGGAGTCCATTGCCAATGAATGACCACTGTGTGGAGTGTACAGGAGCCCAGCCCCTTGACCTGTACTGAAACAAACTCTCAGGTGTGATTCATAGTCCATAACCCCTTGCAGGATGATGTTCAGGCTAGAATTTACTGAAAGGATATTCTCACTCAGCTTCTTCCCCTTTGCTGCCCAGCAATCCTCATTCCCCTACAGGATTATCCTAAGCACAATCCTTAATAAAATCATATGCACAGGAATCCCTGTCTCAGATTCTGCCTCTAGAGAACCTGGCCCATCATTACAAAAGTGCTCTGAATTTCAACATGCACAAAAGACTAAATAAAGCTTAAAAGGAAGCAATGACAATTTCAGTTTAAACATCACCCTCTGGACCAGTGATTTCCAGACAACACTATGATTCGAATCATATAGCAAAGTCCTTAAAATTCTCTGTCCTAAGTCCCACCCTTAGCCCCCTTAACAAAAACTGCACAATTGTGATCAGGAATCTCTTCTTTGAAAGTTCTTCTTATCTTTCTGTTTATCAAGATTGGATAAACAAAATGGATCAGAGCAGTATCAATCACTGTTAAATGTGCTGCCATTAAAACCCATAGTTTGATCTAACCTTGCATTCCTTGCATTATCATTTTAAATGATTGTTTTTATATAACTTATTTATTTTTATTAGTTGCTCATTGACAATACAATGATCTTGACATATCATACATTTGATTCAAATGGAGTATGAATTCTCATTTTTCCACTTGTAGAGGTTGCAGAATCACATTGGTTATACAGCCACATATATACATATAGCAATACTTTGTGTTTATTGTATTCTGTTACCCTACCTATCCCCCCCTCCCCTCCCATCACCTCTCTCTAACCAATATACTGTGACACTTTTCTCTCTCTTTTTTTCTCCCCTCTCACATCATCATACATGTATTTTGTATAACAATGAGGGTCTCCTTTCATCTTCCATGCAATTCCCCTTCTCCCTCCCATTCCCTCCCACCTCTCTTTCCTATTTAATGGTAATCTTTTTCTCATGCTCTTTCTCCCTACTCTATTTTGAGTCACCCCCTTATATCAGAGAAGACATTTGGCATTTGTTTTTTAGGGATTGGCTAACTTCCCTTAGCATAATCTGCTTTAATGCCATCCATTTCCCTGCAAATGCCATGATCTTGTTATTTTTTATGCTGAGTAATATTCCATTGTGTATAAATGCCACATTTTTTTTATCCATTTATCCATTGAAAGGCATCTAGGTTGGTTCCACAGTCTAGCTATTGTGAATTGTGCTGTTATAAACATTGATGTGGCTGTGTCCCTGTAGTATGCTCTTTTTAGGTCTTTTGGGTATAGTCCGAGATGGGGAATAGCTGGGTCAAATGGTGGTTCCATTCCCAGCTTTCCAAGGAATCTCCATACTGCTTTTGGATGCTTTAGACATAACTCTATGAGACCTTGTAGGATGTGTCAAATGAACTTTTGAGGTGCCTTACAATATTACAGTGTATGATTAAATGATCTAGTTATTTCTAATCAACATCTCTTCACTGAAAAAATATTGATTTTATTTTAGTCATAGAATGATTTTGTATTATAAATAGAATTTATTGTGACTTTATAAAATTCTGACATTAAAATTTCTGAATATGAGACATGATTATATGGTGTTTGTGAAAGATTGAGTCTTTTTGTACATGCTATATGTATTTCTCTACCAACTGGAATAAACCAGGTTATGGTATGGTAAAAACAAAACAACAACAACAACAAAAATCCACATGATTTATTTCTCAGTGACTTAACATAGTAAAAATTAATGTCTTGATCATAAAAGTCCACAGCATGTCTGGGTACTGCTTCAGGGCAATTGGCTTCCAGATCCACCCCTCAGTACAGCAAGTGGTTTCCAACCCAAGCTTTCCATCTCAGTACAAGGCCTGGAGTTCACTGTTGATCATTTCCTCTGGTTACATGGGTCACAAGTCACTGGCTAGAACTGGTTTTATTATCCTACAATAAGAGGCAGAGCCAATGTAGGCTAATCCTGTCAATATCCAGCATGAGAAGATGAATGCACAGGGGACTAGCATTGTCTACCACAGTTCTTATATAAAATGTGGAACTTTAGGTCTGAAAGAAAAAAAACAATAAAAACCACACACATACATTTGTGTGTGTGTGTGTGTGTGTGTGTGTGTGTGTGTGCATTGCATTACTAATTTTAGGTTTACTTTATTTCCTTTGAATGAATTGGAGGTAAAATTCTTTTGAGGCTGGGTGCAGTGGCACACGCCTGTAATCCCAGTAACTCAAGAGGCTAAGGCAAGAGGATCATGAGTTCAAAGCCAGCCTCAGCAAAAGTGAGGGGCTAAGGAAGTCATGAGGCTCTGTCTCTAAATAAAATACAAGACAGGGATGGGCATGTGGCTCAGTGGTCTAGTGTCCTTGAGTTCAATCTCTGGTATTAAAAAATTCTTTTGAATAATGTTTGTAATTATGCATTCTTCCTGTAGAGAGATAAGTGTATATGATTTTTAATCAAAATCTTAGTCACATTATTTGTTTATTTGTAATTACTTGTTCTCTTAATAATATATACAACTCAATGTTTTTGCTATCTCCATGGCAGTAATTTATTTAGTAAATAATAAATCTTATATGAACAATTCCAGTATTTGTTGAGTACTATGACATATATGACTTATCATTAAATTGCTATATTCAGATAAAATTATATATGATTGGCAGTCACAATTCATAGAAAGAAAATCCAATGTTGTGGTGAATCTGTAATCCACCAGTTTATTTCCCCCACAAATTTGAGGAAATGTACTCGTTTTTCTACAGCCACAATGGAAAAGATATTTTTTGATTTATTTTTCCCAGAAGAATTTACAAAGATAAGCCCTGGGATTTCATTTGAAATCACCTCCCAAAATAGAACAAACATGAGAAACCTACTGAATATAAATATTCAGGGAAAGGAAAAAGGCAAATACATTTAATTAATGTAAAATAAGATCAATAATTTTTCTCGAATTCCAACTGTATCCTACCTCTTTGGATTATGTTTTCTTATGTTTGAAGCTCTACTAATAAAATTCATTTTACAATAAAAAACAGAACCTGAAATAAGTGAACAAATTTTTTCAAGTGTTTAAACCCAGGAAAGAATAGTGCTGATTGTGAAACAGACCCGTCAGACCCACTGTTCAAGTCAAGACATTCTGTCACCTGTGATATACTCCTGTACCTGTGTTTACTTACGGAAGGACCCTGTGTTGTCGAACACACTAATAGGTATGGCTTTTCCTTATTTTTTTTGTATAATTTTTTTCCCTTCACAAATCAGAGAAAATCTAGAGTGGAAAACAGTTTTTATATTTCTCTCTCAACACCACTATCCAATTTATGGGCCACCACAGAATCTCCATAAAATGGAGGTTGTGGGGAAAAGTCTTCATGTCCTAAGGGGCAGTTAGCTATGTAGATGAAAGGGATAATGGTAGACCTTCCCCCCCCCCATAGTCTTCACCTCTTTCTTCTGCCTGTCCTCTAGGAAGAGATGGCTAAAGACTGATTGTCTCTACAAAATCCAAGAGAATGGCCTGTTTAGGCACCATTTCTGAGCCTTGCTGCATTGGGGACCAGGCTATCAACACATGATATTTGGGGACATTTCAAATCTAAACCATAAGAGTTTCAAAATCATACTAATTCAATTTTTTAATTCCAGCTTGCTGATGATTATTGATTATTATTTCAGGCAAGGCACTTCTTTCTGAATTCATTACACAATGTCTAAAGTAAGGATGTTAGAAAATGTTTCCTTGAAGATGCCTTCCTGCACATGTGATTATGCATTCTACCAGATGCCTGCACACATTGCTTTCTTCCTCTCCTTTCACCCAAGACTACATGCAGGACCATATTATCTTGGAAAATAAAGACCTTGAACCAGCCTCCCTTCAAATCTACTTTGGGGTCCTATTTGTCAAGATGATAACCAGCACCTCAATGACTACTCTGTGATGTCCAAATATCACAGAGTACTGAGCTCTGGGCCCCAAATCATTGTAAAAAATCTTGCCAAACCAAAGTCCTTAGAACTGAGGAATGTTAGAATCTCTGATAACAAAAGAATATTGAAATTGAAGATCATTTCCTCCCAATAAAATGCAAAGCTCTAAACGAGGGCATTGCTTTGTTCAGCACTGTATATCCTGTCACTTAGGAAAGTTTCTCTAACATCTAGGAAGTAATCACTAAATATTTTCTTATTCATATAAGTCAATCTAAGCTTACCCCTTTTATTTATAGCTTACAAGAGACTCATGTTGGCTTCAGAGATACATGATGACTGGATGTAGAGGGATGCAAAAGGACGCTCCCTGTGTGGTGGTTAGTCTAAACTGTCACCTTGACTGGATTGAGAGACACCTAGGAACGGCCCTGCATTAAAAGCTTTCTGAGTGTGTGTGAGGGTGGTCCCAGATAGGACTGGTCTGTGGACAGCATACTGAGGGGAAACCTGCCTTGGATATGGGAAGCACTGTCCAGTAGGTGGGGGGCCCAGGTGGAGCAAGCAGGGGAAGAGGAGGGAAGCTGCAGCAGACTCGAGCTTGATTCTTGCTGAGTGGCTGTGGCTCTTGCTGCTACATCACCTGTGGACCTCCGACTCCAGCTCGTCACTCTCCTGACGTGGATTCTTACCTGCAGTTCTCCAGGGACTTTTCAGGCCTTCAGTTTTTGACTGAGACTGCATCTTTGGTCCCTCTTGTTCTTATGCTCTGGCTTCATAGACTGATTACTGGCCCTCCTAATTGTGGGACACTTCAGCCTGTAATCATATAGGCCAGTAAATCCCCTTTTAAAATTATACACAAGCAAAGCATGTTGGTTCTGTTTCTTTAAAGAATACTCCCTACTATCCCATGGAAAGTGTAAGAAAAAAAAAAGAGCAGGAAAAGCTGTATTTGTATCAAATAAAATAGATTTTAAGCCAAAATAGTCACAAGTGACAAAGGGTGAAATAGAGATTAACTCAAGGTCTGAGGAGACCTCAGAGGACAGAGCATTGACAGGAACCATAGTGTTCCTTCCCTGTCCTGTCAGTGATAGGCACCTCAGCTTAGTGCAGTGTCAAGGTTCTAAAGGAACTGCACAAACAGCTGCCTTCAGTCTTGGAACTGGTGGGTAAACAGACAATTGGACAGACCGTTGGCCTTAGGGGGAAAGTCCCAATTTGCTGGTTCTTGAGGACAGTGTATTCCATTCCCTTCTGTTTTCCAACATACTATTCTCTACCATGCAGGATACCCAGAGGGCTTAGGTCACAGTCACTCTGCTGGCCAAATTGAGTTTCCAAGGCAGCTACCCCCAAACCAGTGCAGTGGAATATCTGAGGAATCCTGTGATAAGATTATGCAGGAATATCTGACCCCTAGAGCAATCCAAACTCAGATAATAGCTCATTTCTCAAGATGGCTTCTGGCTATAGTACCCTGGGTGTTCACTGAAAGACTTTGTATGATCCTTCTCCAAAGAAGGCTACTGTGCTGATATCAGGCAACTTATCTAAGTGGGCTGCAAGCCTGTGAGGATTGTGAAACTATCCAGAAGATAGGATTGCCAAATTTCATACTGATAGAGTTTCCTGGAACTCTCACTTTCACCCTTAATACTGGCTATTTTATTTTTCTTGCTATGATGTTGTCCTAGGTCTCTGAACCCTATTCATTTCCAGGCTCTTGCCTACTGATTTGCAGTGCTCTCTCAAGGTCATGTTCCTCAAAATGGAGCTATAACCCTTTTCTTTGTGGAGAAAGAAGTGCTGGACATCTCTGCTAAGCCATCTTGATTTTTTTTTTTTGTAATTTTTTTAGTTGTCAGTGGACCTTTATTTTATTTACTTTTTCTGAAGTGCTGAGAATCAAATCCAGTGCCTCACACATGCTAGGCAAGCACTCTACCACTAAGCTACCACCCCAGCCCTGCCATCTTGAATTTTCTGTTATTCATTTTTTAAAATTCCATTATAGGGATCTACTAAGCTTTGTTTAAATGGATATGTTTTTGTTCTGTTTCCAGCATAGCTTTTAGCCCTTGATTGTCTCTCAGATTCTGTGATCATTTGAAACTTTTTGGGGTGCTTCTCAGGGCATAGAGAATGAAAGGGCAGAAAATAATGGGAAAACAAATACCAAATGTCTTCTTTGATATAAAATGAGAGCAACTATGAACAGAGCAGGGAGGAAGAGCAGGAAGAAAAGATTAACATTAAACAGAGACATGAGGTGGGAGGGAAAGGGAGAGAAAAGGGAAATTGCATGGAAATGAAGGGAGACCCTCATTGCTATACAAAATTACATATAAGAGGTTGTAAGGGGAATGGGAAAATAAACAAGGAGAGAAATGAATTACAGTAGATGGGGTAGAGAGAGAAGATGGGAGGGGAGGGGAGGGGGGATAGTAGGGGATAGGAAAGGTAGCAGAATACAACAATTACTAATTGGGCATTATGTAAAATTGTGGATGTGTAACCAACGTGATTCTGCAATCTGCATTTGGGGTAAAATTGGGAGTTCATAACCCACTTCAATCTAATGTATGAAATATGATATGTCAAGAGCTTTGTAATGTTGTGAACAACCAATAAAAAAAAATAATTCAAAAAAAAAAAAAAAGAAAATAATGGGAAAGTCTCAGGCTTGGCTCCTGGAGACCACAGCTGGTATTAGGCTTGCTCTTCATTGTGTGATCTCAGAAAAATCCTTTTGACTATTTAATCTTCAGTTTTTTTCTATGTTAAAGCGGAATATTACAGTAGAGGTTTTCAAGAAACACATGTTAGCAATATCTCCCTGAACACCCAGAAGAATGCACATCCTCTTTCTGGTTGGTGGCTTGTCTAGGTGAGTCCTCTAAGTTTTGGAGAAGCGATTGTCTTTGTGAGGCAGAGGAGTGCTCACAGGTTATCTATGCCTCATTCTTTTCCACACACCTCTTTTGTTTCATACTTGATTGACTTCTCTTCTTCTCTCTTTCTGGATATATATATATATATATATATATATATATATATATATTTCCATTTAGATTTACTACTTCTCCAGTTTCCCTCCATTTACATGTTGTTGACACAGTACAGTAGTGAACAAAACTCATATGAATTGATCTTCATAAAACATCTGATTTGATGAGGAAGAAAAATTGTCACACCCTAAATATGGATTAACATACCATTAAGTGCCCTGAATGGGAATGATACCTGTGGTATTTTTCTTCCTGCACCCTTTTCTGACCAGTCAGGGCTAGTTTTTCTAAGAAAGCATGTGATGGATGCATTCAGTCTTTGATTCTTATGTTAGATTTTCATCACTGTAATAAATACCAGAAGGCAGCTGTTCATGTTTATAAAGAAAAGAGGTTCATCTATCTCACCACATTTTTAGAGGCTTAGACACATGTATCTGGTGATGGCCTTGTTACTTGCAGTCTTAATGAGAAACAAATTCTACCATATCACAACAGACAGGGGGCATGTGTTTTGATGTGTGTCTCTCCTGGTCTCTCTCTTGTTAGAAAGCCACCAGGATTCAATCATGAGGGATATACCATAATGACTTTTTCAAAATCTTATCACCCTCCAAAATCTCCATTCCTAGACATCATAATTGCACTTGATTTTCTCTCTACTAGTACTTCAGAATGGGAAGGAAATTTCAGCACAGAAAGCTTTGGTGGACACTCAAACCCTTTCCAATAAATAGCAATATCTCCCTGAACACCCAGAAGAGTGCACGTCTTCCTTCTGGTTGGTGGCCTGTCCAGGTGAGTCCTCTGAATTATGGACAAGTGGTTGCCTTTGTGAGACTAAGGAGTGCTCACAGGTTATCTATGCCTCATTCTTTCCCACACACCTCGTTTGTTTCATCCTTGATTGTTTTCTCTTCTTCTCTCTCTGGAGGTATTTTTTTTCCACTTGGATTTACTACTTCTCCAGTTTCCCTCCATTTACATGTCATTGACACAGTCCTGGTGGGTACAAAGGTTTGTTCTAAAAGGTGGATCCTGAGATAGTCCTGTTGGGGTCGAATCCACACTGGGTGAGATCAGGAACAAATCACTCATCCCTTTTGTGCTCTAATTCTATCCTCTGTAAACTGAGAAAAAAATGCCAGTTCTTACCTCATGGGCTCTTGACAGGATTCAAAGAGAAAATACCCAGGAAGTTCTTAACCATCCACTGTTTCCCTCTGCAGATGTGAGTGAACTAGTCCTCTATGAACTAGTCCCAGTTTTTTGAACTAGTCCCAGTTGAAATCTGCATTAGCATCTCTTTACATTCCAAGGCCCACCATTTTTCTGTATCCCTCATAGGATTCTCTCACAAACACCTTCATCAACAATAGAGAAAACTCTACTAAATGTCTTCTGGAAGAGAGAAAGGTGCAGAACAATATTGTACGCACCACAGCCCATTATTTAATAGATCTTCATAGATATTCCCATACTAGCCTCAATATGCAACTATAAACGTTTTCTTTCATTCTTCTTTGTGGAGAAGAAAGTGAGTGCTGGGCATTTCTTCTAAGCCATCTTGAATTTTCTGTTGATGTTTTCTAAAAATTGAACAGTAATATTTCATTATAGAAATGTAATAAGTTTTATTTTTATTTTCACAAATGGTTAGGTATTTGTTTTGCTTCCAGCCTTTCTGGAATTCCTTTAAACCATAAGTAGAGCTGCTAAAAAAAAAAAAAAAAACTCAAAACATTGTATACTAATTTTTTAGGTGAGCATCAGGAGTTGAAAAACCCAAATCCCTCTTGCCCTCCAGTCTCCTAGCAGCATCTAGCATGGCTCTAAAAACGCATGTTCCAACTGAAGTGCCCAGAGTGGGGATAACAGGTTGTACTTTCCCTCCCACATCCTCTCCTAGACAAAAAAAAAAAAAAAAGCTCTCACAGATTTGTTTATCTAAAGAACTGGTGACAGATGCATTCATTTTAGATGCCTCTTTGCAACCCTCTAGAGAAGAATGTGTCTTCTTTTCACTTGGGGCCACTTATCCACATGAGTGCTCTGGCTCCAGGGCCCTGGCTGCTCTTATGAAGCAAGGAAGAGTTTCTGGATTCTGATCTTCTGATTGGTTTCCATGCACTTCTTTTTTTTGTCTTCATTTCATTGACTTCCCTTCCTCTCATTTCTGAAGTTTATTTATTCCAGATTTATTTAATTCACAATTTTGACTGCTAATTTGAATTTAAATAGGGAGTTACTGCTCCATTTTACCCACATCTATGTGTAATCAACAGTTCTGTGGTTCTAAGTCTCATTGAAAGGGTGAACTCTGAGGTAGCACTGCTGAGTTTAGTAGATCATGTTGGGACAGGAGAAATTATTCATGTTCTCTGTGTTCAACTCCAACCTCTATAAAATGAAAATAATGCTAATATTTACTTCATCATCTCTTAAGAGGATTGAAAGAGAAAACACCCAGTAAATTGATGTTATTTACCCAGGTGCAAGCTGTTTTTCTTTCTGCTGCTAAAATCTGCACTCTCTCTACTTTGTGCTTTTTCTACTTACCCTCATAAGCTCCTCTTGCACAAAAGCTTTCATATACAAACAAAACCCTATAAAGATCTCTTGGGAAGGAGAATGGAGTAGATTTATAATGTACACACCACTTAGTAGTCCTCCACAGACAGTCTCATATTTAAATATCTCCTTCAATGACACATCTCACCCTCACCTCATCCTTTATATTGCTGGACAATTCAGTTTGGACACAAATCCTACTCCCCTGTGCACCATAATGCTCCTAAGTACTTAGCAAACCGTTTTCAATCCTTACTTCAGAGGAAAAACTGTGGCCAGCTTCATTTACTTGGGCACATATGAATAATTCTTCTAAACACATAGATATTTCCAAAATTATAGAATGAAGTTTTTATCTCATTTTTTCCTGGGTTTTTAAATAGCTATTAGTCCATTTTTATTTTAATTTTTCCTTTTAACCTAAACCACCCACTACCATTATACTTCTCATCCTTGCATTCATTCACACTTAAATATTGAGAACAGTGTGCCCAGACACAGGTTGATACTGAGGAAGTGAACAATGCTCCTGTCCTCAACGTCTGGCACACTGAGCCATTTCTAGCCCATCAGGCCCAGACATCCTCACACCTGTCTGGCAAGTGGCCACATTGCCCACATGTCCCTATAGCAATGTCTTCTTTCTGCTACATGAATAGACCACTCTTAGTCATGGGCATGGCCCAGGATCATTTTTTGTCTTTTTAAAGTTCTTCACCTGAGAGACTGTTTCTGGCCCAAGACAGGTGAATTCTGTCTGAGATCTTATTCCAGACTTTTCCTTCCTCAGGAAATTCTGGAGACATAGTATGACCTCTGACAGGAATTAGGGGGGTCAGTGTGTATAACTGGGAGAGGAATATTCCCTCATCAGTAGAGGACCTTGCAGTAGTAGGGAGATCCCATCATTTGGAGTCAATAAAATTGGGTTGGAATCCCACTTCCAGGATCTATGACTTTGACAGGCTACTTAATTTCTTCAAGTCTCTCTTTCTTTCCCTATAAGGAGATGATAACTCCCAATATAGGATGGTCGTGAGAATCAGAGCTCACACTGCAGGTGCTCACTTCTGTTTTTATTCCCAGGGCATCAGCAGAGGCTTTCTGGGTATGAATCAGCCATCACAGACAGAAAAAACCAAAACCCAAACCAAAACAACAACAACAAAAAAACACTTCAAGTAATCTGCCCCTTCATCAACCTTTCACTAGGATCTTGGGCTCATTGACCCTCATCACTGCCTGAATGTTAGGAGGAATCAGTGATTGTGCTCTGGCTCCTGGGCTTCTGCAGATGCAGGAATGCCTTCTCTTTCTACATCTCCAAACTTGTTAGGCCAACTCCCTCTTTCTCTGTGGCCACATATGGTTTCAGTAGTAGAAATCCTCTCCATCTCCACATTTGATTTCATTACCTACTTACTTACAGTTATTGTCTGTTTCTGCATCACAGGACTCGGTATGCTAGTACCATTAGCACCGAGTGCTGTCTGTCAGTCCTGTGGCCAATTTAGCACTGTGTTGACCCAGATACACATCATCTGTCATGTGTGCCCTGATCTGGGTCCTTTTTCTGCTACTGAGCATCCTGGAACACAACTATGTGGCTTTCAGTTTAGATATTATCCATGCCAGAGATTAAATTTCTTTCGTGTTTGTGTGGCTGATATTTTATTTGTGGTTAACTCTGGGTGTAGGCTGGGACTGCTGGTCAGGATCCTCTGTGGTTCCCCAAAGATACAGCTGACCAGGCTGTATGTGACCATCAGGCTATCAATGCTGGTCTTACTCCTCTGAGTCCTGCCTGCAGGCATCCTGGATTCAGATGAACCATAATTCTGAGAGAATTGCTTTATTTCTATATGGTATTAACACTGGTGACAACCTCATCTACTTCTTTGTTGGCTTCTGTAGGTGGCAATAGCGTTAGTAGAAGCAGAAGTACCTGAAGTAGGTTCTGGAGAAGGCCTTCCAGGACATAGCTTATGTGGAGAAAGGTTTCCTCAGCAAACTACAGAAAGTCCAGCATCTCCTTAATGTAATGACTTTGTAGCTACCAAGTGCATTCAGAGAAATTGTACCTCTAGACCATTACATAGATGACTATGTAGATACAGATAGATATAGATTAGATAGATGTGTCCATTTACATATTGTCTGTAGCTGCTTTCACATGACAACAGCTGAGTTAAATAGTAACAGAGACATTGGACTACAAAGATTAACATATTTAGTAATATGATCTTCACAAATATATTATGAGACACAGATAAATAGAGACAGAAACACAGATAGTTTACATTAACAAACACATTTGTAAGTTCTTTTTATATTGTTTTTGTAAAGATGTTATCTCATGTTAGAGATTGAAATCTACAGGGCAGGCTTGAACCAAGAGAACATGAGCTAAATTCCTGGGAACAAACTAGAACCCTATTAGTCTCTTTTCATATCTGTGAGTTTTATGATATGAATGTTCTGCAAGAGAAGTTGGTTCTCATCACCATGGTGCTAAACACACATTGGGGCCAATCTTCAGAGCAGCTGAAGAGGTTACCAAGTGTGGGAGAATCAGCTGCAGGGCCAGCTGCTGGCTCATGCCAATGAGGTGCCAATAGGGAAGCAACAACATGCTGATCATCCTGGTACCCCTGCACCAGCCTTCCAGAACCAAATCTTGATGCTACCCTAACCAGAAGCTTAAAGAGAAGGAGATTTGGGAAATGTGCAGCCCAGATGAGCTGACACTTTCATACCAATGCAATCTATCCCTTCTCAACATGCTGCCCCAAACTCTTTAAACCACAGCTAATTCCAAATCAAGACAAGACTGAAATCGAGCCTCTTCCTATCATGATATGACTCTCCAACCTACAACTCAAAGCATGCCATTTCCCCCCAAATGTGGACATCTTTTCACTTGCTTAATGGTCATTCATATGTCTTTGTATGAATTTTCTGCTTAAGACTGCTTCTCATTTTTATATGATTTTTCTTTATTTCTGTTTTTTAACCATTCTTTTGAAGTTCTTTGTGTATTTTAAATAAAAACCTTTGTGGATATTTGTAATGCAACTATTTTTCCCAGTCTGAAACTTTTCTATTTGTTTAAAAATATTTTTAATGAGTAGACATTTTTATTTTTCATGAAGCCTATTTTAGCATTTTTTTCTTTTATGGCTGACGCTTTATGTATCCTGAGAATTACTCCTAGAAAGGAAAATTATTTCTATTTTATTCAAGCAGCACTTTAATTTTTGCTGTTACAATTAGGTGTGTGGTCCATTTCAATTTAATTTTTTCTTCAAGGTTTGAGATAGAGGTTCACTATTTTTATAGCTACCCAGTTGTTCCAGTACTACTTTTTGAATAAATATTTTTTTGTTCACTGAATTATTCACTCTCCATTAAAAACTATCCTTATAAGTGTGAAACTATTTACAGATTTTTTTAGTCTGGGTTATTTCTTTGGTCTTGGAGCCAAATCCTGCATCCATCCGTTTGTGTAAAGAAGGGTACATTGGAACATAGACATGTCTATTTATGTGTTGTCTAGCTGCTGTCACATGAGAACAGCAGTTGAATAGTTGTGACATTTTATGACTGCAAACACTAAAATATTTGCTATCTTTCCCTTTACAAAAAAAAGGAGCTGATCCCTGATCAACTCTTATACCAACCTCCACTGTTCTGATGATTGTAGTTTTGAGGAAATCTTTAAATTGGGTAAACTTTGTTTTTGTTGCTCAAGTTTATTTAAGCTTTGTAGGCCTTTTCCTTTTTCTGTAAATTTTATTTACAGAAATTTCTGGAAATTTTATTTATAGATTATTTAGAATAGTTTATTTATAGTTTATTTAGAATAAACTATGAAGAGCCACAAAAAATTCTCATGAAATTTTGATTGTGCATGTGTTGAATCTATTAATTTTAGGAGTAACCAACATCTAATGATAGTCTTTGAATTTATAAACATGGTATATTTGTTTTTTATGGTTTTTCTTTTTTTTTGTACCTTTTTGTTGCTGTTTGTTTTAGTCAGCTTTTTCATCCCTGTGATCAAAGATGTGACAAGAACAATGGAAAGAAGGAAATGTTTACTTGGGACTCAAGTTTCAGAGGTCTCAGTCCAGAGATGGCCGACCCCGTTGCTCTGGGCCTGAGATGAAGCGGAACATCATGGAGGAAGGACGTGGTGGAGGAAAGCAGCTCAGGACATGGCAACCAGAGCAGAGCAGAGCTCCTCACAGGGACAAAGTATGAATCCTAACGGTATGCCTCCAGTGACCTAGGTCCTCCAGCCACACCTGCCTACAGTTACCACCCAATTAATCCATACCAGAGGATTAATCCACTGATAAGGTAGGACTCTCATAATCTATTAATTTCACCTCTGAACAGTCTACATTATCTCACACAGGAGTTTTGGGTGGACATTTCATATCAAAGCCATAACAAAAGAGTTACTGTACAACTCTTTCCCTGTACAAACTATTAATTTGGTCAAATTAATACTTAATTTTTCATTTGTTCATTAGTAAACTATAGAAATACCATTGATAAAATCAGGTCCTTCCTTTATTTATTAGTGAAATTTTTAATTATAATGTATATTCTTTAATAGACATATAGCTACTCAAATCTTCTAACTCTATTTGTATCTGTTTTGATATGGTATATCTTTTAAAGAATATATCCCTTTCATCTAAACTGTGGAGTATATTAGCATAAATTTGTTCATGACCACCCTTCTTAGATTGTATAATTATGTCAAAATGAACCCCAATATTGTATACAACTGTAATGCACTAATAAAAACAGTGTAGCAAAATATGACAACTTTCAGAGAGACACAAAGGAAGAAAAATCAGTAAAGTCTTGAAATAGAAATAGGTAGATGGAAGTCAGTGGGAAAAGGAAACTGTCCCAAACTCTTTTGTCCTCAGAAATGCAGCCTCCAAGTGCACTCAGTAGAGGGCTGTCCTGGGCCTGTCAGAGCCTCAAGGTAGAAAAACACAGAAGAGTCTAAGAGCTGGAGTTGGCAGAGACAATGAAGAGCTCTCTGTACCAGTGAGGCAAACCTTGACCACACCCTCCACAAATGGAAGTCTTAGCTAATGCCCTAGTTCTGATGAGGACGCAAAGATGGAAATTGCCCTTTTACATTGCAAGGGCACTTGCTACTTCATTTAGAATCACTTGATTGTGTTTATAGACAAAACTAAATAATGTTATCTGGTCTTCTGGCCCAGCCCCACCCTACCCACACACACTAGATAGTAGTTTTCATGAAGACAGTGATTGCTGTTCTTTGTGGTATTCCCAGCTTGGATCAGACTGCCTGATAAATACCAGATTCTCATTGAATGTTTCCTGAATGAATGAACAAATGACTCACTAAATAATGAACAAACATCACAAAATCAGTGTATTAGAAGTAGAAGATCTTTGGATATAGTACAACATTGCCATTTTATAAGGAGAAAAAATATCAGCTGGAGTGCAAAAGTGGTATGTTTAAGGTCATAAGTTAGAAAAAAGCATGGAATTAGAACCTAGCTCATAATTAAGAGAAAACACATCTTTCCCACTGCTAGGGCTTCCTGTCATTCAAAGAAATATCCATCAGGGTTTGTCCTTCCTTTCATCCTCTTCTCCCTTGGGATGTAGGGCAGTTTTTCTGATCAGTGTGTTTGGGATAAAAAACAGTACTGCTAATGAGCATAAGTAGTGATTTACTCTTGCTGATCCAGAAGCTTCAGGTGGAAGGACAGAAGAGACTCATCTGACTGTGACTGGGCTTGCAAATTGACACAACACTAGGGTTCCACATTAGAAATCTCTGATTACACTTCTTGGCCATATTCTCTAGCTCAATGAGCAAGTAAGGTGACCCTTCTCACCAGCTAACTGATAACCTGTCACTTCATAACTGGTTCAGAACCCAGGTAGAGAAAAGGGAGCTATCTACTGAGCTCTCTAAAAACATCAGCACCATGACTGATTCAAGCTCTTATCTTTGGTAGTGCCTCCCTAGTTTTACTTGCAAACAGTAACGCCCCCCCACCCCCCAAAAAAAAAAGAATGCCAAAGACTGTTCATAGAACAGAGTCTGAGAGAGAATCAAACCATCTTATATTGCGGGTTATATTTCCATGTATTCACCCTTGGATGAGAAGAAGAAAGTTTCAGAGAAAAATGCACACGAACTTCAGAACAGGGGTTAATTTGAGGAGAAGAAAAAGGAGAAAATGAGGTTTTGTAAAGACTAGCAGAGGCTCGTCTTTAAAATGCTATGTGGGCATAAAGAGTCTCAGGAATAAGGTAGAAGAAAATGTACTAAAATTGTGCAAAGATTGAAAGAGGAAAGGTGAGAGGGTTAGAGACAGAAGCATCCAGAGAGATGTAGCTACAGTGGGGAAAAACCAAACAAGCCCAAACTGGAGCAGGTACAGAGACAGAAAGACACATGGCTGGTGTGAAAGGGGAAGGCAGAGGAAGCTGACTGATTTCTTGTTTTTTTTGGTTTGTCCTTATTCCAATGAACTCATTCAAATGAGTCACTTTGAACAGTTTTATCACCTCCTTCAGACCTGCTTCAGTGTAAAGAAATGCCACAGCATCTTTTCCCACTCTACACTCTGTTTCTGGAAGAAGTGGGATTATCCATGCTGGCCCTACCCAAATAATAATCACCCAGAGAAAGAAACAAGGACAGGTGAGGACAAGAGTGGAAGCTCAGGCCCAAACTCTCTTTGTAACCTTGCAGAAATAACCCACATGATCAGGTTGTTTATCCACAAAGAGGTGCATAAATCTAAAGATCACCTTGTGTACTTTCCAATTCAGTGAGTCTGAGAGGCTCAGAAGCTCATTTATTGAGAGAGAAATGAAAATAAATTGAGTCAAGGACAAGAGCTCCAAATAAAGGAAAACCAAAGCATGACTAAGAAATTAACAACAACAAAAAATAACCATGAAAGAGAAGAATTTGAGCAGGAGACAGTGTAAGAATTGCATTGAAATAAATGAGCGAATACTACATAGGGTTCCATACAAAAAGGGCTGAAGGGTCAGTGACTTGACCTTATCCTCCAGAGCTCCCAAGCTCCTGGAAAGAATGTCATATACCTGGATAACCCAAGTGCTATGAGATTAGAACGAGAAGGAAAGGTGTATGGGTGATCTAGAATCTCAGGGGTAGGAACAATTAACTGGTCAAGGAATTGTACCAGAAAACTTGATGCATACATGACCCTGACCCCTGGGTAGTAATGAAGAATCAGTCTTCCTAAGCCATACAGACCATCCTCAACTTTCCTCCTAACTGCAAACTTTGCTCTATTTTGACTTTTCTTAAAATGATAACAAACAGGCAAATTTCTTTCATGCATGCATATGTTTAATAATGCACATGACTCAAGAAAAATAGCACATAACTCATCTAGGTTATTTCCCTTAAATCTTGAAATGAGAAGTCAAGTCTATATTATACGGTACAGGTGCATTGCAATTTTCTCCCCTTTCATTGAAGTACCCACCACAACTGAACTATCTTTTTCCAAAGGCTCTCTCACAGGTCAGTTCACTACATTCAGTGGAACACGTTGTGCACTGCCAAAATCTAGGGGCTGCCACTCACAAAGAGCACAATATGGAGCAAATCCCTGAAAATGTGGTGTGGGCAAGTATTTCTCAAGGAGTGTTTTTTTTTTCTGCTGGCAGAGGCCAGACTTCAAAAGGACCACTATTGCCCCTTTATTCTACTCACATCTATCTTCAGAGTGTATTTCCAGGAACCTCTGGCAGCATGTGTCTTGTTCCAAAATGTCACAGGAGATTCATGTTTTCATCATCCTACCTTCTACCTAGAAGTGTTTCTAGGAGCTGAAACTCATTTACTAATGCTACAAGGATAAATAATCTAAGTATGAAGAGAAGACAGTGAACCTCTGGGGACATGAATGTTAGCAAAAACTCAAATCAGATGATTTGGTGATTATAGGGACAAATGAGAATAGTTAGATTTTCCTTATGAGAAAGAAAAAAGACAAAAAAATACTGAATGGTTTGGCAAGAAATTCCTAGGATAGTGCCAAACTGGAGCCTTATAAAGCAAAGTCAGCATCCCCTGGAGCAAGATGGCTGGCAGATGCTGGAGGAAAAGAGCATCTAACAGGTGATGCTACCTGTGCCACCTTGAGCATGTTTCTTAATGTATACATTGCTTCTGTTTTCTTCCCTGGTAGGTGAATTTCTGCTCCTGTGTATCCCCCCTCAGGTGTTCAGAACATAACAAACCAAATGTTAAATTCACCTGTATTCAACTTTACACCCAAACCCTGAAATACACTATGCAAAATTGGTGAATGTGATAAACTTTAATAATGATATGGGAGTTATAGAAAAAGCAGGGGCAATAACCATCAAAAAATAAATGAATTAAACCTCAAACCAGTTGTAGTACAAATTGTGTCCTGAGAGATCCGTTTGTGCTAAAAATGTCCCCACCACGTTGGATCTACAACATCTTGTCTTTATTCATGACTTTCCTATTCTTCACCTCTATTATTCAGTCTACAAAATTTGAATCAACCATGCATTGTAAATAGAAGATACCAGGATATCAACTGATATCATCAGTTGAATGGTAATGTATCAAGTAGATAAATTGGTCAATCACCTACTTATTACCACCCTAGAAGAAGAAGTCTACAAGACTGCCCTCCTCTACCAGCCTAGAGGATGCTACAAAGGAGGGCAAGAGAGGCTGCCTAGGATAAAACCATCTCAAACAGAGATTTCAGTGATGGGGGGAGAGAAAATGATAAGGAAAGTTAGAATTGGAGTAAAATAGCTCTTCTCTTAGTACCTCATTATTCATAAAACCATTTCCTAATAACAGTATTTTTTCATTATATAATACAATATATAATACTTTTCATTATATAACACAATGAGTAAGTTTAAAACAAGAATATTTTCAAATCACAGTTATGGAAAGAACAGAATGCAATCCAGACTCATGGTAATTACTTGCAGAGGCATAGAGAGTATTTAGAAAGCACTAGACAACAGGGAGCTTTCAGCTTTTGTGCCAGTTCCAGATGACTGGGAGAGTCAGGACCAGAATCTTGCCTTCAGAAGTATTTTCAAGCCACTATTTTCCAGTGGGAAAACCAGGTCTGTAACCTATTAACCATGTCTACCATGGGTGGAGTCCTGAGGATAATGCCAGAAAGTGGGAAATGGGAGTAGTACTAATGAGAATAGAGGTAAGTAGGAGCAAGAATGTTGAATGTCAGAGGAAATATAATACTTACTTGCCGAAGTCTGGCTGGGCAGAATAACCGGGAGGTGACAAGCAACTTGAAGGTTGAAGCGGGAACTGCTTTATTGCGGCGAAACTCAGCAGGAACTGAGCGGGAACTCAAGGTAGCAGGCACCCAAGGTAGTAGGAGCCGCCTTATTGCAAAACAGCAGAGGTATATATACCTAACTGGTTACACACAGCTTGACTCAATTAGCATCATCCAGTTTCGGCAATCAGCCAATAAGGAATCTCCATCAACTTAATGGCTCAGAGGCGTTGCTTCACAAACCACTCCTCCTGGCAAACTGCCAGGTGCCATCTTGACTTGATTTGCGGTCCCCAACACTTACTAGACTTTATTTTTACATTTATCAAAAATTCCAAATGCATTCCTAATAGAATAATAAATAAGGTGATGTCAAACTCTGGAACCAGTCCACCCAGGTGGGTTTCTAATAATTAGCATGAAAAATCAGGATGATTTTCATAACCACTGTACCATTCTTCTGCTTTCATAGATGAATTCTTGCTGGACAATCCAAGGTACACATAGCAGTGAACGTGTGGAAAGAAGGAAGGTACTGGTGATGAGGGTTGCAGTCACACACAGGATGCCTCCTTCTATTCCTTGCAGGTCTCTGGAGGTTCTCACAAGCAGAGGGTCTAACAGATCAGCATACTGTCCTCACTGTACATTTCCACCAACACAACCACAATGACAGAGCTATGACTGGTTTTCATTTTTTTCATCATGTTGCACAAGAAGAAAGACCTCAAATTTTTCTAAGATTCAGGATCATGTGAATCCTCACAATAGTATGCAGATTCATCCTGCTGAAAAATACCTGTCACTATGTATAAATTGACTTCCATGACATGCCACCCATGTGGCACACATGAGGTCTCTGCTCTCCCATCCTGGGAACTGCATAGTCCTTCAGACCCTGCCTAGAAAAGTTCCACAATTTTATAAATATTAAACTAATGTTATCCTGAGGTAGTAAACATGCCTGAATTGGAGGATATATATATATATATATATATATATATATATGTGTGTGTGTGTGTGTGTGTGTGTGTGTGTGTGTGTGTGTGTGTGAGGTTTTCAAATTTCTCATATTCTAGAGAGGTAATAAACATGTGCTTCTATCTTGCTTACTGTGACACTGAATTAGGGGCAGCTGCACCCCATAATTAAGTACTTGCTATTTCCATAGATAATCTGAGGAATATTACCCTAGAAAGAGACTCCTATCTTTTCAGTTCAAGTCTTACTAATAAATCAGGTTTGAAATTTCTGAGCTTGGAGCCATGGGATTTTGGAATTGCCACAAGGAAGCAGTGTTCCTTCTCAGAATGTTTTACCTGCCCAAGGGGGACATCACCATCAAGGTCATCATTTGTCCCACCACTTCATTATTGCTACCATGCTCATCACTAATTAATGTTAACAACTAGAATTTGACTTTAAAACAAATCTTAAGACTGACAAAATAATATCATCCAACACTTGTAATACAGAAAAGAAAGGCTCTGAGAGAAAAAGAAATTGAATCGCAAGTAACTGAGCCAGTATTCTGCAAAGCAATTCTCAGTCTGACATCCCTCCAAACTCAATGTTCACAGCCTAAGTAGTATTCATGGTGATGCCCACTTCTCCTGTTTCCAAGTCAGCACCCACTACCATCTTCAATCCCTGCATTTCCTCCAGGGCCTTCTGAAGAACCAACTGAATACACTTCCATGATCAATGCTGCTGCTTAAAAGAATAAAGAAAAAGTGAACACATGATATCTCATACACCCCACCCCAACTTGGAACCCTACAGATGTGAGCTGGTAGAAGAACTGGCTTTGAAAGCAAGGGAAAATCCTTCACAAAGGGATTTCCTCTGTCCTTTTCACCAGAGATGAGCAGACTGGTTAATGAGAAGAAGTATTTGGATATTGACAGAGATCAGAGGTTAGTTTTTAAATTCCTGGTGTTTTCTGGAGATGCCAGGAGGAGTGGTATCTGAGGAGAGTTTGTCACATGCCACACAGTCTCTTTGGTTTTCTTCCCAAAATTAAATTCATTGGAGGTGAAAAATCTGAAAGATGTCAATCAACCTTGGCCTCCACCCATCCCCACCACGCATCTCCCTTCCTGTGGACAGTCACTGCTTGGGATCCTTCAGAGTCATATAATGTGGGCACATACCAACAGGCTCTGCATCCAAAGGGAAGTACACCCTCTCTTGCTAAGCATTCAAGACTATCCATGGCCAGGCCCACCCTGTCTTTTATTTTGTTTTGTTGGATTGTCTTTCTTTTCTCATAGAAGTAACATTCACATAGGTTTTCTTCACAAAACTACATGATCTACAAAGGAAAAGTACCTCTCATTCCACTCCCCAGAAGGAATCACCTTTTATAGTTTCCATTATTAATTTTATTTACTTTTTAAAACTGTAAATAGAAGATTTAAGTTCACAAATTCTCAGCATTAGACACCACTGATTGACTTCTTATAAAAGAAAAGGGCTTCAGCACCAACTTCAACTCAGGTATCTGGTTGATGATTCATTTTCAGTTTGTCAAGTTCCAGGAAGTATTTTGAATCTTATTTCCTAGTTCTTCCTTTCAGGAGCCTTATGTTGCGTCCAAATTGAGCTGCCTACATAAAAAAAAAAAACAAAAAAAAAAAAAAAAAAAAAAAAAAACCAAACTGACATCAGTACGTAGCTCAGTGGTAGTGTTTTCGTAGCATGTGTAAGGCCCTGGGTTCAATCCTCAGAGCCACACAAAGGAAAAAGAATATCAAACAATTTCATGTTGCATCTCAATGAACTAGACACACAAGCACAAACTAAACCCAAAATTAGAATAAGGAAGGCAATAATTAAAACACAGAAATAAATAGAATAGACTCTAGAAAAAAACATGGGAAAGATTAATAATACAAGAGTTGTTTATTTGAAACTATAAAGAAAAGTAACCAAACTCTGATACTTATCTAAGAAAAAGCAGAGAAGACACAAAAGAGACATTATAATAAATAAATAGAAACTAAAAAAGAGACTATTATGAAAAATTTTATAGTCAAAATTAGATAACCTAGATAATTAAATAACCTAGGGATAGCACCTAGTTAGATAACCAATTTAGATGAGGTAACCATAATTAGGTAACATAGAAGAAATAGATACAATTTCCATTCATTTAACTATCTATAGTCTATGGCCGCTTAGTTTGTATGAATGCATGTTTGGGTGCATTACAAGAGCAGAGTTGAGTCATTGTAGCAGAGATCATACTATCCACAGTCTATGTACTTTTTTATGGTGTGGGGGGGTACTGGGGATAGACTTCAGGGCACTTAACCACTGAGCCTTTTTTAAAATATTTTTTTTAGAGACAGGGTCTTACTGAGTTGCTTAGCAACTCATTTTTGCTAAGGCTGGCTTTGAACTCGTGGTACATCTGCCTCAGACTCCTGAGCCTCTCGGATTACAGGTATGCACCACCCAGCCCAGCTGAGTCTACAGACTTCTTACATGTTTTTTTTTTTTTTTTTTAAGAAGAAACTGTAAAATATTTCTTTAACTTAATATGTTGTGTGTTTTCCACTCACTGGTGAAGAGCATAAAACATGTAATCACATTTGGAGGGGGGAATGATTTTTCTTTTTTTTAATTTTTTTTTAAGTTTGTTCTAATTAGTTATACATTACAGTAGAATGCATCTTGACACATTATACACAAATGGAACACAATTTCTTCTTCCTTTGGCTGAACATGGTGCAGAGTCACACCAATAGTGTAATCATACATGTACATAGTGCAATAACATTCATCTCATTCCACTGACTTTCCCACTCCCACACTCCTCTATGCCCAATCCAAATTTTCTTCATTCTTCCTCACTCCTATCCCTTATTATGGATTAACATACACTTATCATAGAAAACATTCAGCCATTGGTTTGGGGGATTTGGCTTATTTCATGTAGCAGGATATTCTTTAGCACCATCCATTTATCTGCCAATAGCATAATTACATTCTTCTTTGAGGCTGAATAATATTCATTCCATTGTGTATATGTACCACATTTTCTTTAGCCATTCACCTGTTGAATGACATCAAGTTTGGTTCCATAGTTTAGCTATTGTGAATTGAGCTACTATAAATATTGATGTGGCTGTGCATTCGTAATATGCTGATTTTAAACCCTTTGGGTACAAACAGAGGAGTAGGATAACAGGGTCAAATGGTGGCTACATTCCAAGTTTTCTGAGGAATCTCCATAGTGATTTTGATAGTGGTTGCACCATTTGCAGTCCCACCAGCAATGTATGCATGTACCTTTCCCTGTATATCCTCGCCAACACTATTGTTGCTTGTGTAGTTGAAAATTACCATTCTGTCTGGAGTCAGATGAAATCTTAGAGTATAGTTTTCATTTGCATTTCTCTAATCACTAGAGATGATGAACATTTTTTTAAGTTTGTTGATCAGTTGTATTTTTTCTTCTGTGAAGTGTCTGTTCAGCTCCTTAGCCCATTTATTGATTGGGTTATTTGCTTTTTTTGGTATTAAGTTTTTGAGTTCTTTATATATCCTGGAAATTAGTGCTGTATCTGAGGTGCATGTTTTAAAGATCTTCTCCCATTCTGTAGACTTTATCTTCCCTTTGCTGAGGAGAAGCTTTCTAGTTCGACTCTATCCCATTTATTTATTCTTGATTTTATTTCTTACGCTTTAGGAGTCTGGTTAAGGAAGTCAGGTCCCAAGCTGATATGGTGGAGATTTGATCCTACTTTTTCTTCTATTAGGCTCAGAGTCTCTGTTCTAGTGCCTAGGTCTTTGATCCACTTTGTGTTTTTTATTTTTGTGTGTGTGCAGGGTGAGAGATTAACTTTTATTATAATTATTGATAAGATAGAATTTATGTCTTCCAATTTGCTATTTGTTGTCTACATGTTTTTTAAATTCTTTTCTTCTTCCATCACTACTTTCTTTTGTGTAAAACAGATTTTTTAGTGAGTCATTTTTAGTTTTTATTTTTTCACATAATGTTATGTATTATTTTACATAATGTAAATAATTAGATAAGTAGGCTAAAAGAATCACAAAAATATATCTATGCTGTATTTTATATCTATGTATTATCTTCACCAATGCTCTTTTTTTCATCATTGGTCAGACTGAAAGACTCTCTTTAGTGTTTTTTTGTGAGATGGGAAAGTAATGATGAGTTCTCTAGTTTAGTTACCTGGCAATGTCTTAATTTCTCCTTCATGTTTGAAGAGGAGTATGCCTATGTATAGAATTCTTGGTTGACAGTCTTTTCTTTCAGACTTCGAATTCACTCCATTGCATTCTGCTCACAGGGTTTCTGATGAAAAATTGTTTTGAATCTTTTTTATTCTTATGTTTTTATTAGTGCATTCTAGTATTGTAGTTTATTTTGACATAATCTTACAATCATAGAATATAATTTGCTCCACTTCAGTCCCCAGCGTTTCCTCTTTTAATCCCCTCCTCCCTCTCCTTGTTCCCTTTCCTCTACTCCACTGGTTTCCTTCTATTTATATATATATATTTTTAAATCAGAGCTTTATTAATATACAGAAAGGTGAAATTCACTGTGGCATATTCATATGTATACAGCATAATGTGGTTAATTTCTGGAATTCCACTGTTCTGTCTTTTCTAGTCTGTCCTCTCTTCCCCTCAATCTTCTTTCTCTGCTTCACTGATTTCTTTTCGGGATCCCCCCACCACCTTTCCCCTGATTTTGGCCTAGCTTCTATATATAAGAGAAAATTTTCAATTTTTGATTGTTTAAAATTTGTTCTAATTAGTTATGACAGTAGGATGCACTTGGACACATCATACATAAATAGTATGATTTTTTTATTCTTCTGGTTGTATATGATGTAGAATCACACTGGTCATGTAGTCATATATGCACATAAAGGTAATAAAGTCCAACTCATTCTACTATCATTCCTACCCCCAAAACCCCTTCCCCTACCCCCAAAACCCCTTCCCTCCCTACACTCCCCTCTGCCTAATCCAAACTACCTCTATTCTTCCCTAACACCACCCCACTTATTGTGAATTAGCATCCACATATTACAGAAAACATTCAGTCTTTTTTTTTGTATTATCTTCACCAATGCTAATATCATGCTAAGTTAAATAAGGGGTTACCTTATTTAACTTAGCATGATATTCTCAAACTCCATCCATTTACTGAAAAATGCCATAATTTTATCATTCTTTAATGTTTCTTTAAAGTAATATTCCATCAACTACACTGGTCCTAGGGGGGAACCCTCTTCCTGCTTGCCACTGCCATAGATGCAGGGAATATAGCTGGATGACCCTGTGAGGTGACTTCAGGCCACAGTCAGCAGGATGGATACACTCCGTCGTGGTAAAAAAAAAAAAAAAAAAAAAAAAGTGCAGAGCAGAAGAGAACACAGGAGAATCCTAGGACATTCCCTGCAAAATGACCTGGGGAAGGAACACAGCCTGTTGGTGATCTTAAACACAGGAACCTTCCAAGCTGGCTGAGGGGACAAAGGTATAGCCAGGGGCATCTCTGAAGACTGCAGCTTTCTATTGATGAGAGGGCAGCAAATCAATAGCTGAATGCCCTGGGAGTACTTTCTAAAAGCATACTCCTCTCTGGAATTCCCAGGAACAGCTTGTAGCCCCGTACATAGACCATAAATTTTTCATCCATTCATCTGTTGAAGGACACCTAATTTGGTTCTATAGTTTAGTTATTGTGAGCTGAGGAGCTATAAACATTGATGTGGCTGCATCATTGTAGTATGCTGATTTTAAGTCCTTTGGGTATAAATAAAGAATGTGTAACTGAGCCAAATGGAGGTTCTATTTCAAGTCTTCTGGGGAATCTCCATACTACTTTACATAATGGTTGCACCAATTTGCAGTTCCACCAACAATGTATGAGTGTACATTTCCCCCCACATCCTTGCCAACATTTATCACTATTTGTATTCTTGTTTTTAATCTTTTATTGATTTTATTTTTTTTAAATCCACGACAGCAGTGGAATGCATTGCAATTCTTATTACACATATAGAGCACAGTTTTTTATTGTTGTTTGTATTCTTGATAATTGCCATTCTGACTGAAGTGAGATGGAATCTTAGAGTAGTTTTGATTTGCATTTCTGTAATTGCTAGGGACCTTGAACATTAAATGGGATGGATTCAAACTGAAAAGCTTCTTCTCAGCAAAGAAAACAATCAATAATGCAAAGAGAAAGCCTTCAGATAGAGCATTAATCTCCAGGATACATAAAGATCTCTAAAACTTAACACCCAAAACCAAACAACCTAATTAATAAATGAGCTAAGGAACTTAACAGACATTTCACAGAAGAAGAAATACAATCGATCATCAAATACATGAAAAAATATTCAACATCTCTAGCAGTCCTTGATTTTTTTCAGTCTGCTTTATTTCACTTAGCATGATGTTTTCTAGTTCCAACCATTAACCAGCAAATATTACAATTTCTTCTTTTAGGGTTCAATAAACTCCCTTAAGCACATATACCACATTTCCTGAACCCATTCATCTGTTGGCAGACACCTGGGTTGGTTCCATAACTTGGCTATTGTGAATTGTACTGCTATAAACATTGATGTGCCAAGTCAATACTGCATGGATCTTACTTATTTTGAATGAATATCAAGGAGTGGGATAGCTGAATCATATGTTGTTTCTATTTCTAATCTTTTGAGGAATCTCCATATTGCTTTCCAAGGTGTTTGTACAAGTTTGTAGCCCCACCAACAATGTAAGTTTCTATCTTTTACCCACATCCTTCCCAAAATTTATATCATTTGTATTCTTTTTTAAAGATATCACTACTTTATTTATTTATTTTAAAATTTTTGTTGGTTCTTTATAGTTATCATTTGTATTCTTGATGACTGCCCTTCTGACTGAAGTACTATGTAATTTCAGTGTAGTTTTAATTTGCATTTCTCTGATTTCTAGATATGTTGAACATTTTTCATATATTTGTTGGCCATTTATATTTCTTCTTTTGAGAAGTGTCTTCTTAGTTCTTTTGCCCATGTATATTATTTTTAAATGATTCTCAGCCAGAAGGTTAAAGACTCTGCCTTAGCCTTCACGTCTTACTTGTGCAGAGCTTAATGTCAGCAAGAAGTAACAGTTTAGGGCCAAAGTTTTTATATATTCTGGATATTTATTCCCTGTTAGAGCAGCAGTTGATAAAGATCTCCATTCTCTGAGATCTCTGTTCATGTTCTTAATTCTTTCTTTTCCTGTGAAAAGTTATAAATTTGATGATGTTTTACTTATTAAACCTGAGTTTTACTTCTTGTGTTTTAGGAGTTTTGTTAAGGAAGTTGGTATCTGCACCAATAATCCACTAGAAGACTTCTAGAGCTGATAAATTAATTCATCAATGTAGCAGCAGACAAACTCAATCATCACTTTCTTATCCTCCAATAATGAATTTGCTAGGAAAGAAATCAGGAAAACTATCCTATTCACAATAACCTCAAAATTAAACAAAACTCAGGAATAAATCTAACTAAATAGGTGAAAGACCTCTACAATGAAAACATTGAACACTAAAGAAAGAAATTAAAGAAGAACCTTGGAAGTTGAAAAGATCTCCCATGTTCTTGGATAGGCAGAATTAATATTGTCAAAATGGCCATACTAACAAAAGTGTTGTACAGATTGAATGTAATCCCCATCAAAATACCAGCAACATTCTTCACAGAACTAGAAAAAAAAGGACCTAAAATTCGTTTGGAAGAATAAGATACCCAGAATAGTCAAAAAAATCTTGAGCAAGAACACTAAGTGGAAAGCAGCACAATACCAGATCTCAAATCATATTACAGAGTTATAGTAACAAAAACAGCATGGTATTGACATTAAAACAGACATGAACATCAGTGGAATAGAATAGAAGATACAGACCCAGTCATCTTGATACTTGACAAAGGTGCCAAAAACACCTTGGGAGAAAGATTGCCTTTTAAATGTATGGTGCCAGAAAAACTGGTTATCCATAAGTAGAAAAAATGAAACTTGACCCCATCTCTCACTGAGCACAGAAGTCAACTCAAAGCAGATCAAAGATCAGAAAATGTTCAAGTGCTAAAAGAAAATGTAAGCTGAATTCTCCAGCATGTTGGCACAGGCATCATTATTAATCTCATTTTAGATCCCCTGACTGTGAAGAGTCACTGCTCTTTTGACTTTTAAAGTTCTCATATATATGGCTTTAAAAGTTTGATCATGATATGTGGAGTTTTGGATCACTTTGGGTTTTATTTATTTAGATTCAGTTGGGGGTTTTATATATGTAGAGTAATATTTTCATCAAAACTGGGAAGATTCCAGTCATCATAACTTCAAATATCCTTTCTGTTCCTCCTCTCTTTCTAGGATTTCCATTTATACTTAGACTTGACAGTGTCACACAGTCTCAGGCTCTAATTTTTCTTTGTTCTCTTTCATTTATTTTATTCAGACTGCATCATCTCAATGGTCACATTTTTAATTTTGCAAGTTATTTTTTCTGCCTATTCACATCTTCTGTTGAGTTCCTCTAGTAAATTTTTCACTTTAGCTTTATCTTTAATCCATGATTACTGCATAGTTTTAAAAATACCATTTTTATCTCTTTATTGATATTTTCTATGTGCTGAGATATTTTCCCTTTAGTTCTTTGAATATATCTGATTTAAATCTTTCTTTTCCTATAGTATGTTTTAAATTTTCCTCTAAATTTCAACATCTGGGCCTCTTGGGGATAGATATTATTAAGGGCTTTCATCTTATATATGGGCTATACTTTCTTTATTCTTGCATGTCTAATAACTTTTTAGGTTGAAAACTTGATATTTTTTAATAGTACAATATGGCAATCAGATCCCCTTCCTCACTGTTTGTTGTTAGTTTTACTTAGCCAATTTCCTGAATTAAGTCAATGAATTCTGTATTCTTTGTTGTGTATAGTGGCAGAAATCTATGTTCTGTTAATTTAGTGATTAATTTACAATGGAACTGAGATCTCTAAATGCCTGAAACACACAAGTCTCCAGGTCATTGCTGAGAGATTCTGTGTAGATTGTTCTCATCTTGACACTCAGCCAGAAGGTTAATGACCCTTAAGGTGGAGTCACTCTCACTTGTGCTGAGCTTCAAGCCAGAATCAACAGCTGAGGGCCTTCTCAGATCAGTCCTGGGCATGCACAAAAATTGAGAATGCACAACTTTGTGCATGCAGGTGGAAGATTCCTAGGAAGATGTTGGAGCTTATAAAAGCCCCCGTGGACATCTTGTTAACAAACTCTTCCTTTACTATTTTGGTTAGATTATTGTCCATAGTGTAATCCACTGCCTTACAAAGCCCAAATACTAATAAGTTGTTTATCATCTTGAATTCCTTTTAACAAACCTTCCCCTCCCTGAGGAAAAGACTTTTTGCATTAAATTATCACCATATTGGGTTGAATACAAATAGCTGTGCAAGTAAACTCTTTCAAGAAACCACCAGATAGGTCAAACTAGGAGCACTCTCTGGGAATAAGGCTTTGACAAAACTACTGTTTCCACTCGCAGCTGCCAGGCTATTGTCTTTCATCATGATTGTAGGCTGCAAGAATGATCTCTGTCACAGGCAACCTATGGCTGTGTGGCCTGAAGCAAGTGACTGAGACTTTTTGAGATTTTCTGCCCTCATTGGTAAGGTAGGTAAAGTAATAACATTCTTTTGTTGGATTACCAAGGGAACTTTGGAGGGTACATTTAATATTTCATAGGAACTTAAAAAATGAAATTAATTTTGTGACGCTCCTGCAACTGAAAACAGGACACCTTTCAGGTATAATTCTCTTGGTTTTATTTTGTACAAAAACTTTAATCCATGTATTTATCTGCCTTTACAAATATTCATCTGGAGAGCTTATGGGGCGAATCATTCATTCACTCCTTCAATCAATGATGAGTATTTACTGAGCAGGTGTTCATTATCTATTATCTTACAGCCTCCAGAATACTGAGAGGGGGGGACCATAATATATTTTAGCCAAAAGAAAACAGTCTCATCAAAATAAGAGAGATTGTCTAAATCTTTTGGCTGATAATTATCAGAAAAAATATAAACCTAGATAAATTTGACTCCAAGTCCCCTACTGCTCATGTTGTCTTGTATGCAAGACACAGCTTACCATGTTTTTTTTACCCTCTCCCTCTCACTTTCTTCCTGCATGGCCTGGGTGAACACATCTCTCTCTTTTTTAAAAAATTGATTTCTTAAAAAAAATAAATGTAGCAAGATGCATTAAAATTCTTATTACATATATTCAGCACAATTTTTTATATCTCTGGTTGACACTCAGCCAGAAGGTTAATGACCTGGTTGTATATAAAGTACGTTGACACCAATTTGTGTCTTCATACATGTACTTTGGATAATGATGTCCATCACATTCCACCATCATTTCTAACCCCATGCCTCCTCCCTACTCCTCCCACCCCTCTGCCCTATCTAGAGTTCATTTATTCCTCCTATGCTCCCCCTGAGTCAGAATCCTTATATCAGAGAAAACATTTGGCATTTATTTTTTTTTGAGATTGGTTAATTTCACTTAGCATTATCTTCTCCAACGCCATTCATTTACCTGCAAATGCCATGATTTTTATTCTCTTTTATTGCTGAGTAAAATTCCTTTGTGTATATATGCAATATTTTCTAATCCATTCATCCACTGAAGGGCATCTAGTTTGGTTCCTCAGTGTAGCTATTGTGAATTGTACTGATGTGGCTGTGGGTCACCACATCTCTATTATGCCCAGTTTCTCCCTAATGTTGCCTCCTCAAAGGTATCGGAAAACCTGCTACTTATTTGGAAGTTATTTTTGGTAATCTGCCTCTAAGACATATGTTATTCATGAAAGGAAGGGTTTTTGTCTTTGAGTCTCCTGTAAGCCACTTTTAAATGACAGGTATCTTCTAAGATGACCTTCAGTGATCTCTACCTGGTATGATTATCTCCCCTTGAATAACTTGCTCCTAGCCAATATAATACCTGTATGTTGAAAGGATGCAACTTCCAAGCTTTGCTTATAAGAGATTGCAATTTCAGTCACTGTTTTGGGGAGACATATTTCTCAAGGAACTGAGCGCAACTTCTAGTCAATAGCCAACTAGGAACTGAGACACTTAGACCAACAAACAGCACAAATGGAATTGAATCCTTCTGGCAAGTTTGAAAATGAATTTGTCATGAGTTGAGCTTTAAGATGAAATCCCTGTCCCAGCAAATACCATTATTGCAACCTTGCTAGAAACCCTGACTCTTTGGACTCGGCTAAGCCATGTATAGATTCCTAACCTACAGAAACCATGTGACAATAAGTGTATGGTATTTTACACCTTAAATTTGTCTTAATTTGTCATGCAGGAATAGATAACAGTATATAGGAAGTCAATAAATATTTGTTGCATGATGGCTTTATTAACATGATCATGATAGCATTAATTTTCATTTATTGATAGTTAATCATTTACAAGTATCATCCTATATGTTATACACACATGCTGTAATTTACTGCATTTTTTCATATCTAAAATGTAAATAATTAAAAGACATTCTCAGTGGCTTGCTATGCTTGGTTCACACCAGCTCATAAGAGCCAATTGTTGTATTTTCAGGAACTTTGCAAGTCAACTGACAACATCATGATAGCTTACAATTGATGCAAGTTTTATACTATAAAAATCAGCACATGTACCAAAACAGATTTTGGAGAGCCAGTCCTTAAACATTTCCAGCTCACCCCTAGACACACCATTATTTGATATACATGAAGAAAACAATACTTTAAGTTTTAAGATGTTATCTGTTACAAGATGCATCCCAATTTCAGATGTGCTAAAATTTAACAAACAAACAAACAAATGGATTACCAGACACAGTAGCAGTAGCACTTATAATCCCAACGAATTGGGAGGCTGAAGCAGGAGGATCCTAACTTTGAAGCTCACCTGGGAAACTTTGTGAGTTCAGTGTTAAAAAAAAGCAGGGGTTACTGAGGATATAGCTCAGAGGTAGAGTGCTCTTGGATTCAATCCTCAGTAACACACACTCTCTCTCTCTCTCTCTCTCTCTCTCTCTCTCTCTCTCTCTCTCACACACACACACACACACACACACACACACACACACACACAGAAACACATACACATTGCCCAGAAATTGGAACTAGGTTATGGCATATTATGAAAGCAATTTTTAATACTTTTTTCCCTGAGGGAAAATGAGCAGAAGAGTAGAAGGCTAGGATTTTGAGAATAAAGCCAAGGAAAGATGGGGTATTAATCCAGGTCCTACAGAGAGCCACTGTGGTTCAACCCATGGAGGAATATTGGAGGTGAAGTGATGGTTAAAAGTGCTAGAGGATTTATACTCCATTCCCCCATGAACCTCAGTCCCCTAGAGTGTGTGTGTGTGTGTGTGTGTGTGTGTGTGTGTGTGAAAGAGAGAGAGAGAGAGAGAGAGAGAGAGAGAGAGAGAGAGAGAGAGAGAGAGAGAGGCTGAGAATGGAAGCATTGCTGTGTGGAGGGAAATGTTAAAAATAATATGGTTGTGGCATCAACAGTACCTACTACTATGAAATACTTAACTCTCACTATCATTCTCTGGTTGATAGTTTTTCTATTGCACAGGTGAGGAAACTGAGTCTTCTAAAGTTGTGTTACCTGCCCCTTATAGCTTAGTCGGTATAGAGCCTCACTCAGTCCTTTCTGACTCCAAGCTGATGTTTCTGACCTTGAACTATCTTTAACTCACTGTCTCCAGAGCCAGTCTGGCTGTTGGCATTTCCTCTCAGACCAAAAAGCCATTCTACCTATTCAGGGATGCTTGTAACCCTACCAGGCCAGGGGTGAACAACCCCCTCACCAGACCCAGGACACCCACAGCTCTGTTTACTTTGCCTTTGCTCTCCCAAATAGCAGCTTCTAAGTGATATCTCTCTATATGTGCCAAAGAGAAAAAAGCTCCCCCCCCCAGCTCTCCAGATGCTCAGAGTGTATCTGCCCCTCCTCTGACTCTGAGTCTCCAGGCTTCACTGCTGGGACCTGGGGTCATGAAATAAGGATATACTAGGAAGCTGCAGAGAACAAAGATGCCACTGGTTCTTGGATCTGCAGTTAAAAAAGGCTGCCTGCCTTTCCTGTGTCCTCTTCTTCATACAAGTCTCTCTTAGAGCTCCTTTCCCATCTGTGGCAGAGTATATGTGATTAAGAGCAAAAATCATGCCTCATACAGATACATATCCCCAGCAGCCGGCTTGCATACAACAAATAGGTGCTTACAAATGCATATGGGGTGGATGGATAGGTGGATGTGTGGATAGATGGATGGATGGACTAATCATCCACTTTCAGTCTCCCTGACCAAACTATATTCCAAATAGAGCCTGCAAACTATTTTCTTCTGCTTTGGTCTCTAGAAGAATTGGAGAAAATTTTCTTGTCCAACTAAATGTTTTATAGAAATATTTTTTCACCTGGTGCTTTTAAAAAATTTATTTCACAGAGATTTACTTGATAACTTAAGTTTTTAAAATTGTCTTTATTATAAATTTCTTTAAATTCATCTTAGAATAATGTAAGATATAAATAAATAAATTATATATAATGTACTTACATTATGTATCTTTATACATATATCATCATTATGTATGAATAATCTTTTATGTGATATATATCATCCAACCCAACTGTCATCTTCACCCAACCACAGAAGACAATGAGCTGAATCATCAAAATCAAAGCTGAGAACACCTGGAAGATCATCAGAAAAGGTCCCATGTGAGCATTTCCTGTGGCCAGAATGCCAGGGTCAGAGAGCTTATAGGTATTCCTGGACACCCTTAAATCATAAAAGAGGTGATAATTGGCCACAGTTTTATTGTGGCTATATTTACAATGTATATTGCGATAGTTACAAACAAAACTTATTAACATCCTTTGCTTCACCTCTAGTCATAATAGGTATTGCTGTCTCAACTCCAAGGACCTGTTTTTTTCATAGTCATCAGTGGTCCAGGGACCAATTATCTCCAACAATCCCCTTTTCTTCCCACTTCCTCTCCCTTTTTTACAACCCTGTCACCAAAGAAGCAGGTGCCCACTGCCTTCATTCTTACATATTCAGTTTCTCTCACAAGAACTGGCATATATTATATATTCAGTTTCTCTCACAAGAACGGGCATCTGTCCATTGTGTTAACTCAAGTTGGACTGATGCATATTGTGGATACAAGAGAAATTTCAGGGAAGTTCAGCTACTAGGACTCCAGCTCTGACTCCTACAGAAACTCTCCAGAGACTTTCAAAGCCTTCCCTCCCTGCTTATGGGTTCTCTCTGCACTTCTACCTCTTGATCCTTCCTCTGTCAGCAATGTGACAGTAATCTGTTTCTCTAAGCACAATTGCTCCAAATGCACAATTTGTTTCTAGATTTAAAATTTTTATGTATACCAAATCTCACTTTCAAAATAAGAAACTGATTTTCACAGCATGAGTAAGGACTCCCCAGGGAAACACTCATGTGCAAAAGTAGGTTTTCAACAAAAGGGTGGTATTTACAGTCATGAGAAATACTTTCGTAGCCATAAACATATGCTATGAAATATTGACCCATAGGCAAAAACAGACATAATAAATAAATGTATAGTTTGTGTGTGCATTACATATATTATACAAATACATAACTTATTATTGACAAGAATAAGGGCCACTCTTGCATAATACATATGTATTTATATTCCAAAAGAACCAAAAATTAATACCCAGAACAAAGTTTCATAATTGAAGAAAATAAAATGTATTTCCAAATTTTTTATTATAAAATTGTACTTTCAAGGATTTTAGTGTTGATGATTGTGATTCAATTGGAGCTCTGAAATTACATTGTCTTGAGTTCTAATCCTGATCATTTATTAACTATATTAACTTTCCATGAATTATCTAATCTTTCTTTCAGTTTCCTCAACTGCTAAATGAGAGTAATGATAGTCACAAGATTATCCTGAAGATTAAACAAGTTACTACACGAAATGCTCAAACTAGCATTGGGCACATAAGAATTTAGTACATCTTAATTATTAAAATTGCTTTCTTTTCTTTTTTATTTTCTTTTTTAGCACAGGGAATTGAATCCAGAGCTTCAAACATAATAGTGAGAAAACTATTTTGTATCTCAGAGTCACATTCCCCAGCCCCCGTTTTCTTTTCTTATCCTTTTTTTTTTGCATTTCTAGGTAGATTTTATTTTTTATTAATTTTTATTTATTTACATATTATAGCAGAATGCATTACAATTAATATTACACATATAGGACACAAATTTTTCATATCTCTGGTTTTAAACAAAGTATATTCACACCAATTTGTGTCTTCATACATGTACATTGGATAATGATGTCCATCACATTCCACCATCATTTCTAACCCCATGCACCTTCTCTTCCCCTCCCACCCCTCTGCCCTATGTAGAGTTCATCTATTCCTTCCATGCTCCACCTCCCTACCCCACTATGAATCAGCCTCTTTATATAAAAGAAAATATTTGGCATTTGTTTTCTGGGGGGATTGGCTAACTTCACTTAGCATTATCATTTCTAACTCCATCCATTTACCTTCAAATGCCCTGATTTTATTCCTTTTTATTGCTGAGTAATATTCAATTGTGTACATATGCCACATTTGTTTTTATTCGTTCATCTATTTAAGGGTATTTAGGTTGGTTCCACAGTTTAGCTATTGTGAATTGTGCTGCTATAAACATTGATGTGGCTGTGTCCCTGTAGTATGATGTTTTTAAGTCCTTTGGGTACAGACTGAGGAGTGGGATAGCTGGGTCAAATGGTGTTCCATTCCCAATTTATCAAGGATTCTCCACACTGCTTTCCATATTGGCTGCACCAGTTTGCAGTCCCACCATCAGTGTATGAATGTACCTTTCCCCAACATCCTCACCAAAACTTATTGTTGTTTGTATTCATAATAGCTGCCATTTTTCTGTAGTTCCTTGTTTTCCATCTGAATTGTGTGCATGAGTATTTTTCTTTTCACCCAAAGTCCTTAGAATCAGTTAGAGTTTAATGAATAGATTTTTTTTTGTTACACATCTCACAGTAAGTCACTTGCTAAACCCCCTTAGATATTTCCATGACCAAACTCAATCTCATTTCCAAATCTATTTTTCCCTCCCTCTCCCTCCATATTCATCTGGGTATAAAACCATATTACATGTTTGAAATGCTTGAAGATAATGAAAGCAATAAATGTAATGATGGTGATTCTAATCTGCTAAGTGGAGATTTAGCCCAGGATAGACTTTAAATGTATCCTGGAGAGGTCCCAGCTCCAACAGAGGGAGGAGCACCATCTGCCAGATGCCCAGCTCTGCCAAGGCTATAGGTACACGGTGGCCTACTGACATCTGGCACATATTCTCCCCACCACAAAGATGTGCAAAAGGAAGGACAATTCAGGCCAAGGAGTGAGGAAGGGAGAGCCCAAGAGGAGATCAGCAAGGTTGTCAGTTGAACATGCCCCTGAAAAATGGAAAGGAAGCCAAAAGGGCAGCAGGAAAGGATACACATTTTTAAAATTTTTTTTTAGTTGTTGATGGACTTTTATTTGCTTATATGTGGTGGTAAGAACCTAACTCAGTGCCTCATGCATGCTAGGCAAGTGCTCCACCACTGAGCCACAACCCAAACCCAAGGATACACTTTCAAAAAAATGAGTACAGGCAAAGAGAAAGGGGAGTAAAGGGAAAACAGGCAAAAGTGGGTTAGCAAGAAACAAAAGAAGGTTTGCCTGAAGTAAACAGAGAAACTAAAACTTAGGAAAGTCCAGCCTTCTGACCAAGCAAAAGAAAAGAAGCCAAGCTGATAACACCATGTACTATTTCTTATCAGTGGTCCTTCTCTCCCTTCTTGAAAAATCCGTTAAAATAATCTTATCAAATATTTCATAAAAGCAAATTTCTTGTAGCTGTAGAAATATTTAAAAAAATGTTTCTAATAGTGCATTATAGTTATGCATAAGTGGGGTTCATTTTAAAATAATCATACATGGAATATAACTTGCTCATTTAAGTCCCCAGTGCTTCCTCTATTCCTCCCCTCCTCTTTCCCCCAAATCTCCTTTCTCTATTTTACTGATCTGCCATCTATTTATTTATTTTTTAAAAGTGGTTCTTTATAGATAAACATAAGGTAGAATTCACTGATATATTTACCTATGGACATAACATAATATTATCATTTTCATTCCACATTTTCTTCCTTTTCCTGTCTTTCCTACCCTCCAGTCCCCTTCCACTGATCTCCCCTGTTTTTGTGTGTCCCTCCACACACATGTTCTTTACTTCACTCTAGTTTACACACACACATACACACACACACACACACACATACACCTTAGACCCTTGACTTTCTGCCACTGGTTTATTTCACTTATTATTGATATTCTCCAGTTCCATCCATTTACCAGAAAATGCCATAATTTCATTATTCTTTAAGACTGAGTAAAACTCCATTGTGCATATATATGATATATATAAACATATGTTTATATATATCATATACATAAGTATATATCATATATATATATATATATATATATATATATATATATATATATATATATCTCACATGTTCTTAATCCATTCATCCGTTCGGGAGATCAGTGGGTGGTTCGATAAGTTTGCTGTAATGGATTCTAACAATATTTTTTAGGAAGGAATCCCATGTTTTCTTCTCCCATTTCCCAAGTGTAAATGATTTTTTTGAAGAGTTGAAATCATTGACTGGTTATTCATTTTAGGGGGATATGAATTATAGGAGACTTTGAATGTCTTTAGTGTCAGCCTAATATTCCTGAAGTGAAGGGTTCAGTTTTGTATCCTATAATACAAAGCATTCTAATCAACAATTTGGAGTCACAGTCAGGCATTTACTATGCTTGAACATTTTAAATCACTTCTATTTCCATATCATTTTTGTGAGATTTGTTTCCTTGATCTTTGCCCTTTCAGAACTATGTGGACTCTATAACATCTTTCGTCACAGTAGTAAACTTTTTCTAAGAATTTTGCTAATGTGCTACAAATAAAATTTGAGTATATGTATATATTACATAAAATTGTGCACTAGTGGGACTTTGTTACAACTTATGAACACTAGAAGATAATGGGACATATGGAAAATAAGTCTCCATATTTGAAGCTGGAAAGTCGCTAGAGTAACTATTGTAAAAGAATCACAATGGATGGCTTCTTAGATTTTTGGTTTATATGTTCAGAATTGTGTACAAATTTAAAACTCAACATACTAATTAACCACTATTTTCAACTACAAAAAAGGCACCAGGTTTATTCATTCATTGAGTCATTTATTTCAGGGCGATTATTCTCTTAACTGTTTTAAGATCAGAAGTCAAGGATGTGAGAAGTTAAGAAAATGTCCCAACATGGATGGTGTGTGAGAAATTGGGTCTCAGAGCCAATCTGTCTGATCAAAGCAGAGGTTCTTCATCACCATTTCACTCTGCCACCTGATATCTCTAGGACTTCCTGAGAAGAGCTGTTTCCACACTCATCTTCCTTGGAGAGTCTTGCAAAGCCCACTGGAGTATCAGCTGGCAAGTCAGCCATTGCTGAAGTCATTGTGTAAAGGAGCCAGTGAGGATAGGCTACAGGACTGACAGAGAGTGCTCAGTGCTAATGGCACTGAGCATGCTCAAGCCTGCAATGTAGGCAAGATCCACGGAAGGGCAAAGAAGCTGTATGTGGGGATGAAGACAGAATAAAAGATGATGGTAAAATACAACATGATATCTATAATGTGGAAGCAAAGGGAAAAAGTCCATAGCAGCCAGGTTTAGGATGTAGAGAGAGGTGTTGTTCCTGCTGATGTGGAAACAGAGCACTGTCACATTTCCTACCAGCATAACCAAGGTAATAATGATTGGCAGTAACTTCACAATCAGGGTCTTCTTGTGAAAATATAAAGGACTGTCTTCCTCATTTTTATTCATTGTTGTGAAATTAGTTCACCAAGGTGGGGAAATTGGCTGCATTTTCAGGAACCCTCCACCACTGTATTTGCAGTGCCCTTGCAAACACAAATAAGATTTCAGCACCTTCCATCGTGCACTGGGATTCTAAAGAGCACCCTGCTATGTGGGAGGTACTGGCCCTCTGTATCAGGGAAGGATACAAAAGCTTTGAGAGCTTAAGTCATTAATGAAGTCAGGGGATTCTGAAACTTCCATAAAACCCAGTGCTTTCTGATTCTAAAACATGATCTCTCTCTCCTGGAACATGGATCTGGTACTGACATGGGAACGTTCTATGATGCCAACACTCTCATTGAATATCCTAGGCTCTGTCATGACCCCCAGAGCAGGAGGAAGAAAATCTGGGACAAACTGTGTGGGACAGAAATGGGGTCACCCCAGAATTCCTCTGCACAGCAGTTTCCTTTCAGGAGCAAGAATTCAGAGGACCAGTAATTGCAAATGGCCACCCTCAGAGGCTCAGAATGATCCTTCTACAAGGGATAAAGGATGTCTCTCAGAGTCATGAAGGAAATATGACCTCTTGCATGGGCGGGGGGTGTAGGAACAGTCAGGTCTCTAGGGAAAGAAATATTTCAGTGAGTCAGTTTTATGAGGACAGGGAACATTTTTTTTCCTAGTCCATGCTGCTTCCCAGTGCCCAGCGTCTTGAGGAGGACAGAGTTGAGTAGTCAAGTTGTCTTTAATCCACAGGTGAATTAATTAACAAATAGGAAACATAAGCAGACTTGAAATTTGGGTTAAGTGTGACACAAAATTTTTAAGTGGAATTAGTCACCAGGAAACACATATGGAATGAAATGATGCAAATGCATTCCTCATGAACCCTTCTTTGAAAAACATAGATGTATTGGAAAGAATGCCCCATGGAAAGAGAAGAGTAATTATGGTGACTGTTGTTTTCTCCATCTCAAGGAAGGCTAATGTCTGGATTTACTGAGCATGGAGAAGGATTTAAGTCAAGAGTTTAGAGACTGGATTCAGAGATGAACTGAATTTTCAGTGCTTTTGAGAAGTAAAAGGAAAGTTTGAGAAAGGAGAGAGAGACAGATATTGAGACAGAGAGGAAGGGAGATATTTGAAAATGAGGCTGAGTTTGGTCATGGAGGTAGGCAAAAGTCAACACAGTGGTAAAGAAGCTAGGATGAAGGTGAGATGGAATGAAAGAAGTCAGTGAGTTACTCCAGGTAATCTATAACCTGGAAGCAGAGGAGGTCAGTTCCAGACAGGTTGGTGATGTAGATGGAGAAGGCATTCTTCCCCATGCAGAAGCTCAGAAGATGAAGCACAACCATGTTTCCCACCACAGCAACCAGGACAGTGATGAGGGCCAATAAGCCTAGGATCAGGGTCTCCTTGTCACAAACTGGTCACTTCCATTCACTGGTGTGTTGTCTGTCCTTCAGGATGGTGCCATTGGATCTATGCTAAAACTCTCCACTGGTGCACCTGGAGACACAAACAAGATGTGAGCAACTGCTGCTTGAGCTTTGATTCTCACTCAAGACCACCTTGCTATGTGGGAGGAACTGTCCCTGTTTCACAGGGAAGGGAACAAAGGCTTGCAGAGGGTAAGGAATCTATCAAAGCCCAGGGAGTCCTGGAATCTAGATTCAAACCCAGTTCTTAATGACTCCAAAGCCTGGGCTATCTGTACTTCAACATTGGTCCTCTACTGACATTGGGATGGTCAACAGTCCTAATTCCTGCCCCCTCATTGTCCATGTCATGCTATATCTTCTGGAGGCAGAAAACAAGTCTGGGCAGGCCATTCAGGACAGAGATATGACTTCGGGCTCAGCATGATTTCTGTCCTGGAACAGAGGTTTCCTGTCAGAATCAGGGAACAGGAAGCCAGAGTCCCAATGCGTGATGGCCCTCAGTGACCAGGAGTGGTCCATCCAACAAGGAGAAAGGAGATCATGATTTAGAATCATAAAGGGAATGTGACCTCTAGATAAGACTGCTGTGAGGATGGCCAAACTTCCTGCACTAGAAATGATTTGGAGGATCAGCTTTAGGAGAACAAGAAGCCCTTTCTTCTTGCCTATTACATATCCCCATTACCTATCTCCATGTAACGTCACAGTGAGGGTTCAAGAACTTTGTAATGGATGAATGAATAGGGATCCTTAAAGCAGTTGAAAATGTGTTAGAAGGCATAGGACATTTTTAAGTGAAGTTAGTCACCAGAAAACACACAGGTCAAGAAATGGAAAAAATTTCATTCCTCATGGATCCTTCTGGGAAAACTGGTGTGTTTGAAAGAATTCCTTATGCTTTCAGAGATGGCTAATGATGGTCATTGTTATTGACTCCATCTCATGAAGGACTGATATATAGCTTTAGTGAGTATCCAAGGTCCTGTTTTAGGAGAATATTCAGAGGTGAACTGAATTTCTAGCATTTTTTTAACAGGGTTTAACCCAGGACTGCTATACCACTGAGATGCGTCCTGACCTTTTAATTCAATAAGTTGGAGTCTCACTATATTGCTGAAGCTGGTCTCAAACTTGTGACCCTCCTGTTTCAGCTTTCTGAGAAGCTAGGATTACAATTCTAAACCACACCCAGCTAATTTCTTGCATTTTTGAAAAGATTAAAGCACTTGATAAAGGAAAGAGAGAAGTGAGAATGGAATTTACAAAATATTGAAGCATCGAAGCACTTAAGATGGATTTTTAAATGATTTCTATAAGGTGTAAACATAAATCCTCCCATTATCTCCCATGAGTGACTTTGGATGGAATCTACACTCCTGACTAAAGCATTTTTTAAATTATTCTTTAGAAAGTGGATGGGAACAAGAAAAATACCTATTTCTAAACTTAGAAGCCGTAGGGTAAAAACAGATGCTCCTGGGATTTCCAGATTGGGAAGGAGCAGTAACTTACTATGATTTGAGTACTTATTGAGTATAATCTCTTTTATTCCTCTTCTAAGCCCAATGAAGTAACTATTCATTATTATTTTTTATTATTCCAATTTCACAGATCCCAAAACAAAAAAAGTAAAGATTGAGGAAAAGGTTCCAGGATTATGATTTTGATCTGGTCTGTGCCCAAGTCCTTGTCCTTAGCCAGACCCTCAGAATTATCACCAGTATTCAGAGTCAACTACACATGGAGAGGAGAGAAAAATCAACAAGTATTGCTCAAGACAAATCCAAATTAGTTCCTCAAAGTTGTTGGTTTTTAAAGCATAGGTAAAGCAAATTTCAGAAACAATAACTAAGGAAGAAGAAGCTATCAAAAAAGGAGACTATATGAATAGAAGCCAACTGGGTATAAGCACCTGAATGCATGAGCTCTTTTCTGTTTTAAAAAGATAGGAGGGGAGGGAAAGTATAAGTACGAGGAACTGAATTTGAATGAACTATATTCCATGCTTTTATCATTGTGAAAATGAATCCCAATATTATGTATAGCTATAATGCTCCAATAAAAAACATACAAATAATCAAAAACAACAAAATACAAAAGAATGGTATGTAGTTTTAAAAAGTAGAAGGTATATGGGTATTTATAAGTATTTTAAATTTATTAAAATTGCTAGTATTTAACCAAGATCATAGTTACTAAAACCAGAAATTTTATTATACCGGGAGTGGGTTTTTGAAGATGTTCAACACCAAAGGTCTTTTCAGTTTGGTAACCTCATCATTCCTAGGCATGTCCTTTCATCCTCTTGATCATACCTGGCTTTCAGCCACACAGAGCTCCACATTGGAGAAAAAGGAGCAGAGAGAGCACAATCCAAGAGTTGGGACACTTCTATTCATCTTCCACTGGCCAGTGCCTAGTCACATGGTGCCAACACCATCAAGGACGGTTGAGGTTAGGGTCCTTTCTCTGGTCTAAAGCTCTCCCACTTACATGAGAAAGGAGAAGTACAGACGGAGCAATAACAGTTGCTAAACTATGATTCCCCTTGCATTTGGTCACTCAAATACTGAGCCATATCCCCAGACGTATTTTGATTTTATTTAGTGACAGGGTCTCACTGAGTTGCTTAGTGCCTCGCTTTTTGCTGAGGCTGGCTTTGAACTCCTGATCCTCCTGTCTCGGCCCCCTGAGCCACTGGGATTACAGGCATATGGCACTGTGCCTGGCTTTTCCTTTGCATTTTAATATTCCATTATTCAAGAAATAGTTTCTTGGGAGTTTCTAACATAGTGAATAATGAGATAGGGAAGAGTGAGAAAGAACTGGAGAGGGTTTGAGATCAGGGCTGGTGTTGGACTTGCTCTTCACCATGTGATTAAAATAACTTTTGTGCTTATTATGTTTCAGGTCCTTCCTGTGATAAATGTGGATGTTACAATAATTGGTCTCTGAAAGACTTGTGCTAGATGCTGGGGATACAAAAGTGAACAACAATGACAAAAACCAGCAAGTCTAGACATTTTGGAGATTTGAATTTGATAAAAGAGACAAAAGAAAACATATATATGGACTTAAAAATAGAGCTCAAATTGTGTTTAGTGCCATTACCAAAAAGATAATGGAATACTGAGGAAATATGATAGAGGTTGTGGTTCTCCTCCATATCCTTGTCAGCCCACCTAAGGATACAATTCCTAGACAGTCTCTAAGAGAGACTATAACTTGTTCATTTAGCCCTTAATGCCCAGGGCCTCCTGCCATCTTTTCCTCAGATTCTCATTTCCTGTGTGAACTGCTTGCTCACTGTCTGGTGCTTTTGCAGAGCCAGGTAGAAGTGCTGGGCTGGAGTCGTTATCCATTGTCCTCTATCTACTTCTTCTGTGTTCTGTTTTTCATGGATTTATTTTCCTTGTTGTTTCAAAATTTTGCATATTCTATTATAAAAAAGTACAAATTGCTACTTCACAATCTCTGAGAATACAAGCTTTTATCTTCCATTTCTTTCCATATGTACCTCACACGCAGGGGTGCTTCTGGGTTAGAGAAGGAAGCAACATAGGTGCAGATCTGGGGGTGCAAATGCAGGCTCTGTCACTGTTTTGTATCAAACCTGGGGCAAAACACTCAATGTTCTTCCTCCAAGGGAAGGAGGTATGGTTATTTACAGGATCAAAAGATATATCACATATTAATCAATCAGTACTACATTTTACCTATTTCTGTGTAGTTTCTTGTTTTCTACCCGAATTATGTATAAGTATTTTTCTTTTCACCCAAATTCCTTCATCAATGAGCATCCAAAATATTCTGCCCTCAAGCACTTTATCAAAATAATGCTTAAATTTACAAAGAAAACTCTTTAGAATCAGTGGGGGAGGATAATGAATAGGTTTTTTTGTTACACATGTCACAGCAAGTCACTTACTAACCCCCCTTAGATATTTCAATATCTGACCAAACTCAGCCTCATTTCCAAATCTCTCCCTTCCTCTCTCTCTTTCCTTTCTCAAACTTTCTTTTTACTTCTCAAAAGCACTGGAAGTTTAGTTCAGCCCTAATCTTGCCCCTAACTCTGGCCTTAAATCCTTCTCCGTGCTCAGTAAGGCCAGACATCAGCCATCCTTGAGTTGGAGACACAACTGTCACCATTACTACTCATCTCTTTTTTCACAGAAGGGTTCATGAGAATGCATTTGCTTCATTTCATTCCATTTGTGTTTCCCAGTGACTAATTCCACTTAAAATTTTTGTGTCATTTCCCAGTGACTAATTCCACTTAAAATTTTTGTGTCATGTTTAACCCTAATTTCAAGTATGCTTACGATTCCTATTTGTTAATTCATTCACTTGTGGATTACAGACGTCTTGACTACTCAACTCTGTCCTCCACAAGGAGCTGGGCACTGGGAAGCAGCATGGACAAGAATAAAGTGCTTCCTGTCCTCATAAAACTGATTCATTGAAATATTTCTTTCTGAAGAGACCTGTTTGTTTCTACACTTCCCCTTGCAAAATGTCACATTTCCTTCATGACTCTGAATGACATCCTTTATCCCTGGTAGAAGGACCACTCTGAGTCACTGAGGATGGCCATTTGCAATTAATGGGGTCTCTGAATTCTTGCTCCTGAAAGGAAACCCCTGTGTAGAGGAATTCTGCAGTGACCCCCATTTCTGTCCCACACAGTCTGTCCCAGACTTTCTTCCTCCTGCTCTGGGGGTCATGACAGGGCCTAGGATATTCAGTGAGAGTGTTGGCATCATAGAACGTTCCCATGTCAGTATCAGACCCATGTTTCAGGAGAGAGAGATCATGGTTTAGAATCAGAAAGCACTGGGTTTTATGGAAGTTTCAGAATCTCCGACATCATTAATTACTTAAGCTCTCCAAGCTTCTGTATCCTTCCCTGAGACAGAGGGCCAGTACCTCCCACATAGCAGGGTGCTCTTTAGAATCCCAGTGCATGATGGCAGGTGCTGCAGTCTTATTTGTGTTTGCAGGGGTCCTGGGGGAGAGTTCCTAAGCATGAATTCATCTCTTCTAGCCTGGGAGACTGATTTCACAACAATGAATGAAAATGAGGAAGACAGTCCCTTATATTTTCGCAAGAAGTCACTGATAATGAAGTTGCTGACACTCATTATTACTCTGATTAGGTTGCCAGGAAATGTGAGTATGATCTGGTTCCTAGATTTCCACATCTTCAGGCACAACACCTTTCTCTACATCTTAAACCTGGCTGCTGCAGAACTTTCTTTCCCTTTGCTTTATTTCCCACATTATAGATACCTTGCTGCATTTTGCTATCATCTTTTATTCTGTCTCTATCCACATCTATACTCTCTTTGTCCTTCTGTGGATCTTTGCCTACATTGCAGGCTTGAGCATGCTCAGTGCCATTAGCGTTGAGTGCTGTCTGTCTATCCTGTGGCCTATCTGGTACCACTGCCACTGCCCTAGACACATGTTAGCTGTCATGTGTGCTATACTCTGGGTCCTGTCCCTGCTGTTTAGCACCTTGGAAGGATACCAGTGTCACCATCTATTTAATGATTTTGATTATTTTAGGTGTCAGGCATTTGATTTCTTCACAGCCCCTTGGCTGGCTTTTTTATTTGTTGATCTCTCTGGGTCTAGCTTGGCCCTACTGGTCAGGATGTTCTGTAGGTCCAGGCAAAGGATGATGACCATCCTGCTCACAGTGGTTGTCTTTCTTTTTTGTGTTCTTCCCTTAGGCATCCAAGGTTTCCTAGTAACCTGGGTTGGGACTGACTTGGGTATGTTCTTGTCATATGTTCTTCCACTTCCATCTCTCCTGTCCTCTCAACTGGTGGCAGTTGTGTTTCCATCTCCACAAACCCCATCATTTACTTCCTAACTGGCTCCTTTAGGCAGTGCCATCTGTAGTGGCTGACTCTCCAGCTGATTGTCCAGGGGGCTTTGCAGGACTCTCCTGAAAAAGATGAATGTGGTGATAGGCTTTCTCAGGAAGCCCTGGAGATGTCAGGCAGCAGAGGAGATGGTGATGAAGATCAGACAGATTGGCTTTGAGACCCAACTCCTCCATACTGTGTTGGGACATTTTCTTAACTTCTCACATCCTTGACCTCTGATCTTAAACAGTTAAGATAATAATTGCCCTCATGAGACTTAAGTGAGACAAGGCCTGTTAAACATTGATTAGGGTATCTTGAACTGCCTTAGGACTTTACCCCATTAGCTTGGTACCTTCACCAGATCTGGGTCCAGGACTGTTTTACTTTTGTTGAATCCCTTCCTCAGAAGGAGACAGAAAGTAGTGCAAGAAAGGTCTAAATTTCTTTGGTTACTGTACCTCATAGAGACTAAATGAAGGTTGTAGTTTGGACAAGTTTCACTTTCTGTTCTTTGTCTGGTTAAAATTAAGGACTCAAAGTTCAGTCTAACCCAAAGAAAAGATCTTTTTTAATTTTGGCAAGGCTTAGAAAATCTCTATGGCTTGATTAGTGTTAATTGTATTAATGACATAAATGACTCAATAGATGAATAGAAGTGATGCATTTTTTATAATTGAAAATAATGTTTACTTAGTATGTAGAGTTTTCAATTTGTACACAATTCTGAACATATAAACCAAAAATCTAAGAAGACAGGTACTGTGATTCTTTTACAATAGTTATTCTAGTGACTTTCCAGCTTCAAATATAGAGTAATTTTCCATAAGTCCCATTTTCTTCTAGTGTTGATAAGTTATAACATAAGGGCCACTAGTTCACAATTTTATGTAATATATACATATACTCAAACTTTTGTGAGTAGCACATTAACAAAATTATCAGAAAAACTTGACTACTGTGACCAAAGATATTGCACAGTCCAAACAGTTCTGATAGGGCAAGGATCAAGGAGTGGTTTTCTTTAGGAAACAAATCTCCTAAAAATAATATGGAAATAGAAGTGATTTAAAATATTCAAGACATAGCAAATGCCTGACTGTGACTCCAAATTGTGGATTAGTATGCTTCATATTGTAGGATACAAAACTGCCCCTTCCACCTCTGGAATGTTAGGCTGTCACTAAAGACATTCAAAGCCTCCTGTAATTCATATCCCCCTAAAATAAATAACCAGTCAATGATTTCAACTCTTTAAAAACATAATTTACACTTAGGAAATGGGAGAAAAAAACATGGGATTCCTGCCTGAAAATGTTGACTAGATACCCAATAGCAAACTTATAGAACCAACTCCTGATGCCCCTCAACAAATGAATGGATCAAGAAAATGTGATGTGTTTGTGTGTGTGTGCGCGCATGTGCATGCACAATGGAGTTTTACTCATTCATAAAGAATAATGGAATTATGTCATTTGCTGGTAAATGGATGGAACTGGAGAATATTATGGTAATGAAAGAAGCCAGTGTCAGAAAGTCAAGGGTCTAGTGTGTGTGTGAGTGTGTGTGTGTGTGTGTGTGTGTGTGTGTGTGAAAACTAGAGTGAAGTAAGGAAAATGTGTGTGGAGCAGACAGATCCCACAAAAACAGGGGAGATCAGTGCAGTAGAGGAAGGGGATTGAGGGGGAGGTAGGAGAGACAGGAAAAGGAAGAAAATGTGGAATGGAAGTGACAAAATATGCTTTATAAATAAATATATATATATATATATATATATATATATATATATATATGAAATATATATGAATATATATTCATATATATGAAATATATATGAATATATCATAGTGAATTTCACCTTATGGTTATCTATAAAGCAACACATTAAAAAAATAAATAGAAGGAAGACCAGTAGAATAGGAAGGAGATTTGGAAGAAGGAAGAGGGGAGGAATAGAGGAAGCACTTTGGACAGAAATGGAGCAAATTATATTCCATGAATGTATGATTATTTTAAAATGAATCCTGCTATTATGCATAACTTAAATGCATTAATAGATACATTTTAACAATATTGCTAGAGCTACAAGAAATTCACTTTTACAAAATATTTGATGATAATATTTTTATGGATTGTTTAAAGAAGGGAGACAGCGACCACTGATAATTTCAGCTTAGCTTCTTTCTCTTTTGCTTGGTCAGAGGCTGGTTTTCCTTAGTTTTAGTTTCTCTGTTTACTTCAGGCAAACCTTCTTTTGTTTCTTGCTTATCCACTTTTGCCTGTTTTCCCTTTACTACTGTTTCCCTTTGCCTATACTCATTTTTTTGAAAGTGTATCCTTGGGTTTGGGTTGTGGCTCAGTGGTGGAGCACTTGCCTAGCATGCATGAGGCACTGAGTTAGGTTCTTACCACCACATATAAGTAAATAAAAGTCCATCAACAACTAAAAAAAATTAAAAACGTGTATCCTTTCCTGCTGCCCTTTTGGCTTCCTTTCCATTTTTCAGGGGCATGTTCAACTGACAGCCTTGCTGATCTCCTCTTGGGCTATCCCCTCCTCGCCCCTTGGCCTGAATTGTCCTTCCTTTCGCACATCTTTGTTGTGGGGAGGATATGTGCCAGATGCCACTAGGCCACCATGTGCCGAGAGCCTTGGCAGAGCCAGGCATCTAGCAGATGGTGGTCCTGCAGCTCCTGGAGCTGAAACCTCTCCAGGATTCATTTAAAGTCAATCCTGTGCTAAATCTCCACTTACCAGAATCATCATCATTACATATTTTGCTTTCATCATTTTCAAGCATTTCAAACATGAAATTAGGTTTGATACACAGATGAATTAACATCCATACAAATTTCAGGTTTGAGGCAGGGGGTCTTGCTGTGGTTTCCTTTCACATGTTATCCAGTAGAATCCCAGGTGCATCCCTTCCTATTCCTTCCCTTTTGCTTTCAGAAATTCTTCACAGATTCTCTCTTTGGGGTATTCTAATCCCTTGTGGAAGGATTCTTAAGGGACTTACCAGACTCTGTGTTCTTGGAATCTGTGTAAATTTACCTTTTATTCCAAAGAACTTACAACTTTTGTTTTAATCATTTTATGATGCATAGATATTTTTCCATGTTTTATAAAAATGTATTAATTTTAAAATAATATATTAATTTTAAATATCTAATCTTATAAGAAATTGCTAAACTGCTTTCCAAAATGATTGTATTATTTCATGATCCCACCAATAACATATGAAAATCTAGCTGCTGCATATGGACCCAAGAAACATGGAATTGTCAGTCTTCTGAATTATAGTCTTTCCAAATTAATATTTTCTTGTGTTTTAGTCTGCATTATGAAATTGAGTATATTTTTATGCACTCACTGGCTACTCAAAATTATTTTGTTAAGTGTCTTCTTATATTTTTATTAAGTTTTTTTTTGATTAGTAGTTTAGTGCTGCATATAAGACCTTTGGTAGCTATATTCAGTATAAATATTTATCCTTTGTTGCTTTATGAATTCTTTTCATTATTTTTACAGAGCTTTTAATGTCTACAGAAAAAGATCACAAGGTTTCCCTCCTCCTCCTCCAAGCCTCACTCATGCATGATTTTCTTCTACTATTGACATTTTTGATCTTCATAAAGGTGGTGACTAGGTGGTTGGCTTTGGATTGGTTGGTTTGCATACAAAAGGCATATTCCTGGGGTTTGTTTGCTACATCTAAGAGCCAGCCATACTGGGAGGGACAATATTTCCTAAATCAGCAAGGTTTCTAGATGATAGAGAATCATAAAACACTGAAAGTAAAAAACATGGTCAATACAAGAGCAAATTTACTACTAATTGGTGTGAAACTAGATGCTCTTCTCCTGAAGTCTTTGTCTCGTTTTCATATTATGGTAATGCTGGCCTCACAGAATGTGTTAGGAAGTAAGTTTTCACTCTGTTTCTAGTTTCTGGAATCGATTGTAGAGAATATCACTATCTGGGCCTGATGCCTTCTGTTCAGGAAGATGGTCAATTCTTGAGTCAATGTGAACAGGTACAGGGGTGGTTGGATCATCCACTCATGGTCGATGTGTTGCTAAAAATTGGCACACTTTGTCTATCAAATTTTGAGGCATAGAATTGTTCCTAATATTTATTGATCATTCTGTCCAAAGTCATGAATTCTGTAGAAACATCTCCTTTTAATTCTGATTAATTCATGTGATCTCTCTCTTTTTCCCCCAGTCTATTGTTTTTATGGATCTCTTCAAAGAACAGTGTTTTAGTTTTACTGATTTTCTTAAGGATCCCTCTTCCCCTTCCCTTTTTATATTAATAACTTGTGTCTTTCTTAATTTTTCTTTGCTTAGCTTGGTGAGAGGCTTATCAAATTTATTAACATTTTCTTTTTTATCCACTATATTTATTTATCACTGTTCTTTTTAGATATACAAAATAGTAAATTGTCCCATCCTCCCTCCCTTCCCTTCATCCCCCTTTGTCTAATCCAATGAACTTCTATTGCCCCTCCCTTATTCTGTGTTAGCATCTGCATCTCAGAAAGAACATTTGTCCTTTGTGGTTTTGGGAACTGGCTTATTTCATTTAACACAATAGTCTCTAGTTTTATCCTTTTATGAGCAAAAGCCATAATTTCATTTTATTCATGGGCTGAGTAATATTCTTTGTATACTTATACAACATTTTCTTTACAAAAAAATGTTCAACATCTCTAGAAATTATAGAAATGCAAATTAAAACTACCATGAGACTCTATCACATTCTGGTAAGAATGGCAATTATCAAGAATACAAATAACAATAAATTTTGACGAGGATATGGGGAACAAAGTATACTCATACATAGATGCTGGGACTTCAAATTGGTGCAACCACTATGGAAAGCAGAATGAGGTCCTTAGAAAATTTGGAATGGAATCAACATTTAACCCAGTTTTACTACTCCTTGGTATATACTCCAAAGACTTAAAATCAGCATACTACAGTGATGCATCCACATCAATGTTTATACCAGCTCAATTCATAATTTATTAATCTTTTCAAAGAAAATGCTTTTGGTTTTATTAGTTTTCCTCCACTAATTTTCTGTCCTCAATTTAAGTAATATCTGATATCTTTTATTATTTTTTCTTGTGATTTTTTGATTTAATTTGTTCTTTATGAGTTTACTTAATTAGAAGTATCAATTATTGATTTTAGATCTGCTTTTCCTACAGTGTGCATTCAATTCCATAGCTTATCTCCCTTTCCATCCGTTTTCTGCCAATGATATAATCTCCTTTTTCTTTTTGGTTGAATAACATGTCATTGTGCCAATTGTGCCAATAATCCTATATTTTCTTTAAACTTTTAGCCATTGAAGGGCATCTAGGCTGATTCTATAACTTGGCTATTGTGAGCAGTGCCGTGATAATAATGGGCATGGGGCATCTCTGTAGATGCTGACTTGATTCCTTCAGATACACTCAGGAGTTTTATTGTGGTAATTTCTTCCTCCTGCCTCCAGGGATCATGACATGGCCTGGTAAGGTGTGTCAGTTTGTTGGGACCATGGAATTTTTCTAGGTCAGTAAGAGACCTGTGCTGTAGTAGAGACCAGGCCTTAGAGTCATAGAGTACTGGATGTTATCCAGGTTCCAAATTTCTCCATTTTTTATAAATTACTTAATATGTGACAGACTGTTTCCTCTGGTATAACACAGGGACAGTACTTCCTTCATAGCTGGAGGATCCTAAGAATCAGAACTCATGAAGCAGGTGCTTACATCTTGTGCCAGGAGCATAGGTAGAGGGTTTCTGAACATGGATCCAGCCATTCCAGCCTGAGGAAGTGAGTTTATCACAGTGAATAGAAACGAGGACATTCTTTCATATTTTGACAAAGATATCCTTGTCATTCGGCCACAATCTCACTATTGCCCTGGTTAGGCTGACAGAGGTATAGTTGTGCTTTGGCCCCAGGGCTTCCTCATGTGAAGAAATGACTTCTCTGTCTGTATCGTCAATATGGTTGCAGTGGAATTTCTTTTCCTTTCCTGCCACATTGCTAATGCCCTATCAAATCTCAGCACCTTCCATTTTATCCATATCTACAGGCCCAACTTCTTCAACATGGTGTTGACCTTCACCTTAAATGCAGTCCTGTGCATGCTTCATGCCATTAGCACCAAACAAGATCTGTCTGTCCTGTCATGCATTTGGTACTGCAGCTGCCACAGGAGACACACATCACCTCTCATATGTGCCCTGCTCTTGGCCCTGTCCAGCTGCTGAGTATCCCACTAGAGGTTTCTTGTTACTTCCTGTGAAAGCATTTTGACTGTGATTCTTGTCAGACATTTGATTTCATCACAGCCATGTGGTGATTCTTTGTTTGTTTCTTTATGATTCTCTCAGTGTCCAGCCTGGTCCCACTGGTCAGCATCCTCTGTATTTCCTAGTAAATGCTACTGAGTGGGCTATGGTACATGGGGCTCATACTCCTAGGCTTCCTCATCTGTGGTCTGCCTTCAGGCATCCAAAGGTTCCAGTTACTCTGGATTTAGACTCATATAGACACATTGTCTTGGCACCTTTTCCACTTCTACATATCCTGCCCTGTGAACATCTGCACCAACCACTGGCTTCAGGAGCTACAGAATCTCCTGGTTCTGCAGAGTGCTCTGCAGGGTACTTCAGAGGAGGATGAATGTGGAAATCCTCCTCAGCAAACCCTGGAAGGCAGCAGATTGGCCAGTGATGAGCTTTTGCTTTGATCAGACAGATTTGCTTTGACAGCAAAATTCTCTCGTGATCAGTTTTGGAGTTTTTCTTAACTGATTTCATCCAGGGCTTCTTATCTTTAAACAGTTAAGATGATAATCATCCTCGTGAGAATTGAGACAGGACTGTCAAACAAATGGTGATTTCAGTGTCTCTGGAATGGCCTTAATCAGAGTTTCTATTCCATCAATGTGAATTTCTTTTTTAAAAAATTTATATATGACAAAGGAATGCATTACAATTCTTATTACACATATGGAGCACAATTTTTCATATCTCTGGTTATATACAAAGTATATTCACACCAATTCGTGTTTTCATTACATGTATTTTGGATAATAATGATCATCACATTCCATCATCATTTCTAATCCCATGCCCCCTCCCCTCCAACTCCTCTGCCCTATCTAAAGTTCATCTACTCTTCCCATGTACCCTCTCCCTATCTCATCATGAATCAGCCTCTTGATATCAAAGAAAACATTCGGCATTTGGTTTTTTGGGGGATTGACTAACTTCACTTAGCATTATCTTCTCTAACTCCATCCATTTACCTGTAATTGCCATGATTTTATTCTCTTTTATTGCTGAGTAATATTCCATTGTGTATATATGCCACATTTTTTTATCCATTCATCCACTGAAGGGCATCTAGGTTGGTTCCATTATTTAGCTATTGTGAATTGTGCTGCTATAAACAGTGATGTGGCTGTGTCCCTGTAGTATGCTGTTTTTAAGTCTTTTGGGTATAAAGAGAGGAGAGGAAAACCTGGGTCAAATGATGGTTCCATTCCCAATTTTCCAAGAAATCTTCACACTGCTTTCCATATTGGCTGCACCAATTTGCAGTCCCACCAGCAGTGTATATGTGTAACTTTTCCCCCACATCCTTGTCAACACTCATTGTTGTTTGTCTTCATAATAGCTGACATTCTGACTGGAATGAGATGAAATCTTACAGTGGTTTTGATTTGCATGCCTCTAATTGTTAGTGATGATGAACATTTTATCATCTATTTGTTGATTGATTGTATATCATCTTCTAAGAAGTGTCTGTTCAGGTTGTTTTTGTGTGTGCTTAGCTTTTTGAGTTCTTTATATACTCTAGTGATTAGTGCTCTATCTGATGAGTGAGGGGTGAAGATTTGATATCAAGATGTAGGCTCTCTATTCACCTCACAGATTGTTTCTGTTGGTGAGAAGAAGCTTTTTAGTTTGAGTCCATCCCATTTATTGATACTTGATTTTAATTCTTGTGCCACAGAAGTCTTATTAAGGAAGTTGGGGCCTACTTTTTCTTCTATTAGATGTAAGATCTCTGGTTGTATTCCTAAGTCCTTGATCCATTTTGAGTTGAGTTTTGTGCATGGTGAGAGATAGGGGTTTAATTTAATTTTGTTGCATATGGATTTCCAGTTTTCCCAGCACCATTTATTGAAGAGGCTATCATTTCTCCAATGCATGTTCTTGGCACCTTTGTCTAATATAAGATAATTGTAATTTTGTGGGTTAGTCTCTGTGTTCTGTTTTCTGTACCCTTGGTCTACCAGTCTGTTTTGGTGCCAATTACCGTGCTGTTTTTGTTACTATTGCTCTGTAGTATAGTTTAAGGTCTGGTATAGTGATGCCACCTGATTCACTCTTCCTGCTCAGGATTGCTTTAGCTATTCTGGGTCTCTTATTTTTCCAGATGAATTTCATGATTGCCTTTTCTATTTCTATGAAGAATGTCATTGGTATTTGATTGAAATTGCATTAAACCTATATAGTGCTTTTGGTAGTATGGTCATTTTGGTAATATTAATTCTGCCTATCCAAGAGCAAGGTAGATATTTCCATCTTCTAAGGTCTTGTTTGACTTCTTTCTTTATGGTTCTGTGATTTTCATTATATAGATCTTTCACCCCTTTCATTAAGTTGATTCTCAAGGTTTTTTTTTTTAAATGGGGTAGTTTTCCTCATTTTTCTTTCTGAGGATTTGTCACTGATGTACAGAAATGCCTTTGATTTATGGGTTTTGGTTTTATATCCTGCCACTTTGCTGAATTCATTTACTAGTTCTAGAAGTTTTCTGGTGGAACTTTTAGGGTTTTCCAGGTATAGAATCATATTATCAGTAAATAGTGCCAATTTGAGTTCTTCTTTTCCTATGTGTATTCATTCCTTTAATTTCATTCATCTGTCTATTTACTCTGGCCAGTATTTGAAGAACTATGTTGAATAGAAGTGGTGAAAGAGAGCATCACTGTCTTGTTCCAGTTTTTAGAGGGAATGCCTTCAATTTTTCTCCATTTAGAATAATGTTGGCCTGGGGCTTAGCATAGATAACCTTTATGATGTTGAGATATGTTCCTGCTATCCCTAATTTTTATAGGGTTTGAACATGAAGGGGTTCTGTATTTTGTCAAATGCTTTTTCTGCATCTATTGAGATGATCATAAGATTCTTTCTTTAAGTATTTTGATGTGATAAATTACCTTTATTGATTTCCTTATGTTGAACCAACCTTGCATCCCTGGGATGAATTCCACTTGATCATGTTGCACCGTGTTTTTGATATGTATTTTTTTTATTCGATTTGCCAGAATTTTATTAAGACTTCTTGCATCTATGTTCATTAGAGATATTAGTCTGAAGTTTTCTTTTTTGATGTGTCTTTGCCTGGATTTGTATCAGAGTGATATTGGCCTCAAAGAATGAGTTTGGAGGTGTTTATTTTTTTTTCTATTTCATGAAATAAGTTGAAGAGTATTGGTATTAGTTCTTCTTTAAAGGTCCTGTAGAACTTGGCTGTGTATCCGTCCATTCCTGGTTCATTTCTTGGTTGGTAGACTTTTGATAGTATCTGCCATTTCGTCACTTGAAATTGATCTGTTTAAATTTTGTATATCATCCTGATTCAATTTGGGCAAATTATATGACTATAGAAATTTGTCAATGCCTTTGATATTTTCTATTTTATTGGAGTACAAGTTTTCAAAATAATTTCTTATTATCTTCTGTATTTCTGTAGGTTTTGTTGTGATATTTCCTTTTTCATCACATATGTTAGTAATTTGAGTTTTCTCTCTTCTTCTCTTTGTTAACATGGTTAAGAGTCTGTCAATTTTATTCATTTTTTCAATGAACCAACTTTTGTCAATTTTTTCAATTGTTACTTTTGTTTCAATTTTATTGATTTCAGCTCTGATTTTAATTATTTCCTGTCTTTTACTGCTTTTGGGGTTGATTTGTTCTTATTTTTCTAGGGCTTTGAGATGTAGTGTGATGTCATTTATTTGTTGACTTTTTTTTTTCTTTTTAAGAATGAACTCCATGCAATGAACTTTCCTCTTAGAACTGCTTTCATAGTATCCCAGAGATTTCGATATGTTTTATATGTGTTCTCATTCACCTCTAAAAATTTTTAAATCTCCTCTTTGATGTCTTCTGCAACCCATTGTTCATTTGGTAGCATATTATTTAGTTTCCAGGTGTTGAAGTAGATTTTATTTCTTATTTTATCATTAATTTCTAATTTCATTCCATTATGATCTGATAGAATGCAGGGTAGTATCTTTAATTTTTTATATTTGCTAAGAGTTGTTTTGTAGCATAGTATATGATCTATTTTAGAGAAGGATACATGTGCTGATGAGAAGAAAGGGATTTATCTTGTTGAAGGATGAAGTATTCTATATGTCAGCTAAGTTATTGATTGTATTATTGAGTTCTATATTTTCTTTGTTCAGCTTTTGTTTGGAAGATCTGTCTAGTGATGAAAGACATGTGTTAAAGTCACCCAAAATTATTGTGTTGTAGTCTATTTGACTCTTGAACTTGAGAAGGGTTTGTTTGATGATAGTAGATGCTCCATTGTTAGGGGCATATATATTTATAATTGTTATATCTTGTTGGTGTATGGTTCCCTTGAGTAGTATGTGGTTTCCTTCTTTATCCTTTTTGATTGGCTTTAGTTTGAAGTCTACTTTATTTTATATGAGGATGGAAACCCCTACTTGCTTCTGCAATTCATGTGAGTGGTATGATTTTTCCCAACCCTTCACCTTCTGTGGATGGCTTTTCCTATGAGATGAGTCTCTTGGAGGCAGCATATTGTTGGTTTTTTAAAATCAAATCTGCTGGTCTATGTCTTTTTATTGGTGAGTTTAGGCCACTAACATTCCCCTGAGACATGATACTGAGACATGATTTGTATTCCCAGCCATTTTATTTTTTATTTTTGATGTTTAACATGACTTGGTTTCTCCTTTGATTAGATTTTCCTTTTGTGTAATCCCTTGCTCTGCTGATTTTCTTCTTTTCTTTTCATTTTCTCTTTTTGGAATATTTTGCTGAGGATGTTCTGTAGTGCAGGCTTTCTAATTGTATATTCTTTTAACTTTTATCATGGAAGGTTTTTATTTCATCATCAAATCTAAAGCTTAGTTTTTCTGGGTATAAGATTCTTGGTTGGCATCCATTTTCTTTCAGAGCTTGGTATATGTTGTCCCATGATCTCCTCACTTTGAGGGTCTCGGTTGAAAAATCTGCTGAGATACTAATTGGTCTCCCCCTATATGTGATCTGATATCTATCTCTTGCAGCTTTTAAGATTCTCTCCTTATTCTGTATGCTAGGCATTTTTATTATAATGTGCTTTGGTGTAGATCTGTTGTAATTTTGTACATTTGGTGTCCTGTAAGCCTCTTGTATTTGGTTTTCCAATTTGTTCTTCATGCTTGGGGAGTTTTCTGATATTATCTCATTGAGGAGATTGTGCATTCTTTGGTTTGAAACTCTGTGCCTTCCTCTATCCTGATAACTCTTAGATTTAGTCTTTTAATGCTGTCCCATAATTCTTGGATGTTCTGCTCATGGTTTCTTATGATCTTCACTGTGTGATCAACTTTATTTTCCAGAATGTATACTTTGTCTTCATTATCTGATGTTTTTTTCTTTCAAAAAACATTATCTGATGTTTTTTTTTTAGTCTGTTGGTTATGCTTTCTATTGAGTTTTTAAATTAGATTTATTGTATCCTTCATTTCAAGGATTTCTGACTTTTTTTTCAGAGTCTCTATCTCTCTCTTGAAGTAATCTTTTGCTACATGTATTTGATCTCTTATCGCATTGTTGGAGTGATCAATTTTTGCTTGTATTTGCTCATTTAGGTCATTCTTCAATTCACAGATCATTTTAATTATGAACCTCCTGAACTTCTTCTCTGACATTTCATCAACTTCACTGTCTGTAGGTTCTGTTATTAGAGTGTCCTGGTTTGTTTGGAGCACTTTCCTCCCTTGTTTTTTTTATATTGTCAATGTGTCTTCCTTTCTTGCAGTTTGGATCTGGGATATTACACTTTCTTCCCTATATTCTTGTAGTACCCATGCTGATTGTCTGTACCTCATCTTGAAGCTGGTCTTCCAGACCCTGCTGGTGTCCTTCAATGTATGCTACTGCATCCTAGACCTGGGTTCTGCACAAATTGGTGTGGACAGATCCTTGCCAGGTGGGGACTCCTGAGGTAGTCTGCTGGTCAGAAGAGGTGGTCCTATGCTGGAGGCTGGGCTCTGGCAGGTGCCTTCGAGTGGAGGGGAGAACCCTGGCCTACTGTGAGCCTGGGACCTGCACAGGTCCCTGTGGGTGGATCTGGGTCTAGGGGCTTGACCTCCTGTGGTAGTCTGCTAGTTGGAAGGGGCGGTCCTGTGCCAGAGGTCAGGCTCTGATGGGTGTCTGAGGGGTCATAGGTGGAGGGGTCAACATGAATTTCAACAGCGTTAGGGTCCAAACTGTTCTCAAATTGACCAACCTTTCTTCAAGCAGAAGTCTGGAAGTAGTGCAGGAAAACTCTGCATTTCCTTGGTCACTGAACCTGAAGGAGATTGATATTATATTTTTACACATTTCTTTTCATATATATCTGCATATTTCTTAAAACCAAAGAAATTAAATTTCAATCTGGGCCTTAAAGGACACTCTTCTTTAATTTTGGCAGGACTTAGAATATCTCTCTGACTTAAAAAGTGTTTATTATATAAATGCCTTAGGAATAAATAAGTAAACAAAGGCTTTTATATTCAAACCTATGCTAAATCTCCACTTACAGGAACTGAGACTTCATTCTTAAGTGTGTTGCTTTCACCATTTTTCAAATTTTTTGCAAACGAAGTTGAGCAGATTAACCAACAAACTTGCATATGTGCGTTTCAAGGTAGACTCTTTTCCTGTGGTTTCCTTTCACATGTCCTGCATCAGCATCACAAATGCCCTCCCTTGCTTTCCTTTTTGCCTTTAGAGATTCTCTCTCTCTCTCTCTTTCTATGTATGTATGTATGTATGTATGTATGTATCTATCTATCTATCTCTGCTCTCTAATCCCTTTTGGAAGGTGTCTGAAGGGATTCATCAGATTAATTATTCTTAGAGGATAGGGTTCATATCAAATCTGTCTTTTATTCCTCAAATCTCCCTATATATACTTTATTCATTAATTAATTTTAATTACACACAATTTTTTTGCTCCGTGTTCTATAACAATAATACTTTAATTTTAAAAGATTCATTTTTAATCTTTTGTTATTTTTATTAATGGCATAATTATGGTAGAGTGATGGGTAATATGACAATATAGTTGATATGGTTTGGTAGAAAAAATACACCCATGTGACCCAAAACACATTCAATACACAAAACATTTTTATACTTCTGAAAGTTACTTTGTAACCCCCCACCCTGGCTTTGAGGCCACCATTTATTCCTCTATCACCAAACATCAGTTTTGCCTGATCATTGACTTTATTTGTTTTGAAATATACTGTGGACATTTTCTATTCCTAGCTTCCTTCATCAACATTATATTTTTGGGGTTGATTAGTTTCATTTCATTCCTTTAATCAGTACTATATAAATGATAACAGAAGTGTCACTATTTAACCATTTTTATATTAATTGATCTAGATCATCTTCAATTTTCTAGCTTTTTTGAAAAAGCTTCTGTGTACATTTTTGTTCAAGGTTTTTTGTGATCATATGATCTCATTTTCTTGAATAATCAGCACAGAGCAAAATTGCTGGATCATAATATAAGTCTAACAAAGAAACTGCTCAACTGTTTTTCAGTTCACTCTACTAATTCACATTCTCACCAGAAGAGTATGGAGTCCAATTGCTGAACATGCACCTGAGGAACATGGTATAGTCAGTCATGTCAATCCTTTGAATTCTGGTCATTTTAATGAGTGTAATGGAGTATTTTATTGTTTTAATTTGCGTTTCCTTACTAACGTATGAAATTGAGCATCATTTTCTTCACTCATTAGCTACATGTATTGTTTTAAGTTTACATTTTTAAAAATGATTTCCACATTTTATTGTTGATTTTTAGGAGTTTATAATAGATGCTAAATATAAGTCCTTTCGCAGTTGTGTATATATATATATATATATATATATATATATATATATATATATATATATTTGATAGTTTGCTAAGTTTTTATGATTTGGGGAGCACTTTTTAGGTTTCCAGAATAATAACACAGAAAGTACAGAGGGTTTCCCTCTATTTGCTCTTCTCATACTTATCCCTACACAGTTTTTATTGCTATTGCCTTTTTCATGGTGTGATGTATTTATTAAAATTAATAAACATATAGTGATACCTTTTTATAAACTAAAGGCCATAGTTACCACTAGGGTTCATTCCTTGCATTACACAGTTCAATGGACATTGATAAATGCAGAATTATATATTTTTACCATTGCAGTGACATACAGAGTATTTTAAAGCCCTAAAAGTATTTTGTGCTTCACCAAAACTTTCCTCTCTTTCCCCAGATCCTCAGGGTATTACTGAGGATCTTATTACATAGTTTTTACCATACCTAGACTTCTATTTAGTTGTAATCACACAGTATGTAGCTCTTTTCAGACTAACTTCCTACACTTAGCCATATTCGTTTCAGATTCTTTCATGTTTTTCATAGATTGATAACTCATTTCTTTTCATTGATAAATAAGACTTTATTTTATGGGAGGGCCACAGATTGATAATCAGAACACCTTGGTTGCTTCCAAGTTTTTGCAATGATGATGAAAGATGGTATAAATGTATATACAGACTTCTGTGTGAATCTAAGTTTGCAATTCACTTGTATAAATATCTAGAAACATGACTGCTGGATCTTAGGATAAGTCAATATTTGGTAGTTCTAGAAACTTTCAGACTGTTTTCTAAAGTAATATACCATTTTGTATTACCATGAATGTATGAGTTCCTATTGCTTCACATTCTCATCAGAATTTAATTTTAACAGTGATATTATTTAATCATTCTAAAACATGTGTAGTAGGATACAATTTTTTAAAATGCAGTTCTCAAACACATATCACATTATACATATTTTCCTATGCAGATTTGCCATCCTCCTATGTTCTTTGGCAAGAATTAAAATTTCCCCTATTTTGAAATTATGCTGGTCATTTTCTTATTGAGATTTAAGGGTCATTTTAAAAATCTGATACTCATCCCTTTCAGATATTTCATCAAAGAATGTAGAAAGGAAAATATGACCAATAAGATAGCTAATATCATACTTAATAGTGAGAAACTATATGTTCTTTCTGCTAAAGTCCTTATCTAGTTTTGACATTAGGGTAATTTTGGTCTCACAGAATGAGATGAGAATTATTCCCTCTGATTCTACTTTCTGGAAGACACTATATATGGTGTCTTTTCTTTTTTTCCATATTTGCTGTAATTCATCAGTAAAATCATCTGACACTAGTCCTTTTTGCTTATGGTGGTTAATAGATCTTCAATAGATAGAGGTCTGTTCAGTTATATCTTATTGTGTGAGTTCTGGTAGATGTATTATTCAAAAAGCAGTACACACCATCCACATAATAAAATTTAGGGGCATAGAATTGTTCCTAATAATAGTCTACAAGCCTTTCAATGACTGCATGATCTATAGTTATATCCCCTTTCTTTTTTTCGAGGAGGGTGTATGGGGGATTGAACTCAGGAGCACTCAACTACTGAGCCATCCCCAGTCCTAGTCTGTATTTTATTTTGATAGGATTTTACTGTGTTTCTTTGTATCTTGTTTTTACTTTGGTTGGCTTTAAACACATGATCATTTCTGACATTAGTAACTTTTTATAAATATTTTTTTAGTTGTAGACAGACACAATATCTTTTTTTAAATTTATTTGTTTTTATGTGGTACTGAGGATCGAACCAAGTGCCTCACTCATGCAAGGCAAATGCTCTACCCACTGAGCTATAAACCCCAACCCTTACATTAGTAATTTGCATCATCTCTTTTTTTCCCTAGCCTTACTAGAGGCTTATTGATTTTGTTGTTCTCCTCAAAGAACCAAGTTTTGTTTCAGTAATTTTCTTTACTGATTTTTATTTCTCCATTAATTTTTTATTATTATTTATTCTCTCTAGTTTGTATTTATGTTCATAGATCAGTTATAAGGGTTCCTCCTGTATTTTTGTCTGATATTAGTTTTATATTTTCCTTTTAAAATTTTTGGTTGGTGCACATTATCATAATAGTGAGTTTCATTGTGGCATATTCATATATACTCATAACATTATTTGTTCCATTTCTCTTCCCAGTACCTCTGAAACTGAAGTTTTTTAGCTTCTGTTGATTGGTGGGATCTCTGTAAGCTGCAGGCCTCTGTAGCCATGAAATGTGTTGTAGCTCTTTTTGGTGGGCTATGCCCTCCAGTGTTTCAGCAGACCCCAGCAGCTCACACCAACTTCTTTCTGGGTTCTTGTCTGGTGAATTCCAAGAATGAAATCCTCAGAGAAGTATGAGTGATTGAAAGCATAGGATTTATTCAAGTGTGGATAGAACCAAATATAAACAGAATTTCTGTAGAATAAGTGGGGAACCAAGAGGGGTTGCCGTTTAAGTGTGCTAGTGTAGGGGTTTATACAGCACTTGAATCAATGCCATTGGTTCAAACTTATACTAATGAGGGCTTAAAAGGCACTAATTCTTGGTTGACACTTGAATCTGCCCCACTTCCATTTTTTTTGAGGGTCATCAGGAAGTGGAAGGTTGCAGTCTTCAGATGGTGGATGCTTAGGGTTCAGAGCTGCAGTGCTGTGTGGATTTCTGCAACAGGGCCTCTGCATTGAACTGGGTTAGTTCACTGTGGGTGACAGGTCCACACACTGTTACTACCTTGGCATTGCTCCACTGGGCCTCATGCTTGCCACGTGTGCTCCAGCTGACCCAGGGCCACTGCTCTGATGCTCCATGCTCCACCACTAAACCTTTGCTTCTCAGTGACTATGATTAGGCTGGCTGTGTACTTGCCCTTCTTTCCTCCATGTGCCTGATCCTCTTTCCCTACTCCAATTGTCTGTATTCTATTTTCATGAGTTTTTTTTTCCTTTTTATTCTTCTAGTTTCTATGTAAGAGAAAATATATGGCACTTTTCTTTCTTAGTCTGGCTTGTTTCACTTAACATAATTATCTCCAATTCATCCATTCCTTATAGATGACATAATTTCAATCTTCTTTATGGCTGAATAAAACTCCATTATATATGTGTGTGTGTGTGTGTGTGTGTGTGTGTGTGCATGTATGTATGTATGTATGTATGTGTGTATATATATATATATATATATATATATATATAGGAATAAAATTATGTCATGAGTAACATGGCAGAAGGGCATGATGGAAGGAAGCCGCTTAGTTCATGACATCCAGGAAACAGAGAGAGCTCTGCTCACCAGGAATAAAATCCAATGTATAAAGGCATGCCACCAGTGACCTACCTTTAGTCACATCTTACTGACTTAGTTACCACCCAATTAATCCATTCCAGTGAATTAATCCACTGATTAGATTATAGCTCTTATGATCATTTCATCTCTGAACACTCCTTTATTGTGTCACACATGAGCTTTTGGTGGACAGCACTTATCCAACCCATAACACCTTTGGTAGGCTATTTTTTATGCTGCTAATGTTTTCCTTTTGTTTTTATAGGTTTTCACTATAATTTGAAATAGGGTCTTGTGATGACTCCAGAATTATTCCTTTTGTTCAAAATTTCTCTGGGTATTTTCATTTTTTATTCTACCATATGAATGTTAGAACTGCTTTTTCTTATTCTGTGATGAAATGTCATTGGTATTTTGCTGTGGATGGCTTTGAATCTGAAGGTCATGATTGTTCATATGGTCATTTTAACAATATCACTTCTGCCTAACTTTCCATCTTCTAGCATCTTCTTCTGTTTTTTGGTCTGTTTTTAGAGTTCCTTAATTTTCCTTGTAGAGGTCTCTCACCACTTTTGTTAGATTAATTCCTACTGTTTAACACTTTGAAGCTATTTGAATGGAATTGTTTTCTTGATTTCTTTATCAATGACATTTACGAAAGGTTTTTCTATATCTATTGATGTGATCATATGGTTTTTGTCCTTGATCCTATTTATGTCCCTCATTGATTCGGCAATGATTGAACCATCCTTATGTGCCTAAGTTAAAACCAACTTGATACTCACCCATGAGCTTCTTAATATGTTGCTAAATTTGATTTGCAAATATTTTGTTAAGAATTTTATATCTATATTTATTATAGATATTTGTTTCTAATTTTCTTTCTTTTTTATTGATTTTATTATTTTTTATATACTTGACAACAGTGAAATGCATTACAATTCTTATTACACATATAAAGTACAATTTTTCGTATCTCTGTATATTGGGGATTGAACTCATAGGCACTTGGCCACAGAACCACAACCTCAATCCTTTTTTATATTTTATTTAGGGACAGAGCCTCACTGAGTTGCTTAGCACCTTGCTTTTGATGATGTTGGCTTTGAACTCACAAACTCTGCCTCAGCCTCCCAAGTGATCTATTTTTTTTTAATTTTTGACAAGTCCTTATCTGGTTTTGGTATCAAGGTGATACTGCTTTTATAGAATAGGTTTAAAGTGTTGTCTTTTTTCTATTTGATGGAATAATTTAAAGAGCATTGATATGAGCTCTGCTTTAAAGACCTCACTAAATTCAGCTGTTAGACCATCTAGCCCTGGGTTCTTCTTTCTTGAAAAATTTTCTATTAATGCTTCAATTTTATTTCTTGTTATTGAACTATTATTACATTTTAGATATTATCTTGGTTTATTTACTCTGTAGTATCTTGTTGATTTTATGTCTAGCTAACTTATGTATTAGTGAGAGAGGTGTATTGAAATCACCCACTGTTATTTCAGTCATCTAGGTTACATAAGTCCAGATATTTATCCATTTCTTCTGGATTTTTTTCAATTTATTAGAATATAAATTTGTAGAGTACCTCATAATGATCCTCTGAATTTCAGTAATTTCTGATGTAATATCCCATTCTTTGTCTCCAATTTGATAAATTTAAGTCTTCTCTCTCTTTCAGTTAATTTGACTTTTATATTTTTTTTCAAAGAATCACTTTTTTTTCATTGATGCTTTTTATTTTTAATTTTCTTTATCATTAACATCAGTTCTAATCTTTATTGTTATTCTCCTTCTACTTGATTTGGAATTGATTTATTCTTGTTTTTCTAAGAACTTGAGATGCATCATTTAGTTTATTTATTTGATATCTTTCTGATTTTTTAAATTTAAAATCTTTCTGATATTTCACTGACTATTTTCATGTAGGCACTCAAAGTATCAGCTTCCAGCTTACAATTGCCTTTGTTGTATCTCATAAATTTTTGTATGTTGTATTTTTTTCTTGTTTGACTCTAAGAAATGTTTAACTTACCCCTTGATTTCTCTGATGAACCATTTATCCTTAAAAAATATATTTAATGTCCATGTATTTTTATAGTTTCTGTAGTTTTTTTGTTAATTTCTGATTTAATTTTAATATGATCCAATAAAATGCAAGTACTTATTTCAGCATTTTTGTATTTGCTAAAACTTGCTTTTGCTCTAAAATATGATCTCTTTTGGAGAAGTTCCATAAGGAATTGAAAAGAAAGTGTGTTGAAAAACTAGTGTTAGATGAAATATTCTGTAGATGTCTGTTAAGTCATTTGATCATGGTTTATTCTAACTCTACAGTATCTTTGTTGATTTTATGTCTGGATAATCTATGTATCACTGAGAGAGGTATATTAAAATCATACATATTTGGAATTGTTATTTTTCTTGTTGGATTGTTCCTTTTACTCATATTTAGTGACCATATTCTTTCTCTCTTCTGATTAAATTGGCTCAAAATCTGCTACTTCTGATGTCTTTGGATTCCATTTTCATGGATATCATATTCCATCCTGTCATTTTCAGTCTGTGGAAGTCTGTGCCAATTCGGTATATTTCTTGCAGGTTACATATAGTTGGATCTTGTTTATTAACCCAATCTGCCAGTCTTTGTCTTCCAAATGGAGAACAAAGACTATTTAGAGTTGATGCTATTATAGAAATGTATGTATTACTTATTGACATTTTGTTTTATTTCTATTGTTTGATTTGATCCTAATTCTCATTATCTTAGCTACTCTTCTAATGAGATTTATTCTTTCTTGTGTTTTCTCCATTCCTTTTATGTTTTCTGTGTTGTTGTTGTTTTCATCCTGCTTTCTGTTTTCATAGTTTTCAGCATCTGTGGTTTGGTTTCTGATAATAATTTGGGGAAAGTATAAACAAGTATTATATGAAATATTTCTTCTGTTCCTTTCTTTTTTTCCTGTTCTCCTTTGGAATTCCCATCATGTAGAAGTTACAACTTTTTGTACTATTTCCACACAATTTTTTCCTCTTAGCTTTTCAGCTTAGGAAGTCTCAATTACCTTATTTTAGTGAGCCTGTAGTTTCAGTTCTTTGTATTTTCTTTTTTTCTAGCCTGTGTTCAGTCTACTGATGAACATTCTTCAATATCACTTTTATGTCTGTTAGTGTTTTTATTCCTAGCATTTTATCTCACTTAGTGTATCTATCTTTCTTTATTTGCTTTCACTCTTCCATTAAATATTGCTCTCATTTTTCATGAGAACCATTAACATTTAAATCATAGATATTTTAAATTCCCAATCTTATTTTTTAAATGATCTACCATATACTATATTGTTCTCATTTCATGTGATACATCAATTGATCCTATTTTTGACACATGTAATTCAAAAATAATATATATTCACTACTCAAATCTGAAATCATAACTAGTAAAAAAAATTAGAAGAGAAACTGAATCAGTGGTTGATTCTGGAGAAAACCTCAAGAAGATGTTTTCTTTTTATTTGATGCGTATCTGTGTCACTTGAAAAAAACTGCAAATAATTGCATGTAACTGCTATGATAATAAAAAAGTGTGGGACAGATCATAAAGGCTTTGAATTATGAGTAAAGAAAAGTGTTATTTTTCAGTTAGATTTCGGGCATGGGCTCACTTTGCTTGGCATTCCTGATCATCTCTTAGTAAGACATGGCAAAACTACAATCACTTGCAGAGAAGAGTAACCAATGAGGTGGATATAGGTAGAGGTTGAGAGGTAGGAATAGAATCAGAAAAATTTCATGAAGAATATCACTGAAATAATCCTACACTCTCATTTGTCTTAAGACCTAGTACAGGAAATCACAGACTATCTGAATTCTGATAAGCTTTTCTCAAGCACCAGCCTTCAATTCATTCCCTACAGTCATCTCTCCAAAGCAGAGAAGTGTTCTGTAGTGACAACCAACACAGGGGACTCTTCCTTTTGCCACGGATCAGCTTATCACCTCCAATAAGAAGAATGGAAGAAAGGTAAAACTCTTAAAAGAACTTATTCCCAAAGCTGTGTCTTTTTTCTATTAGTCCACAATCAGATAAATTCACCTTGAGGTGGAGGATACAAGGGGCCTGATGTGTTCTAGCAGGAACAGACAGGGGACTTTGTCAAGTCTCTCCTGGCAACATTGAGGGCTGACAAGGTTGAGTGTGGGAGCTATAAAAGCTGCAAACTAAGACAGTTGTTTTTTTGTTGTACCTTCTCCCCATTCTGTGCTTAACTCTAAACATTCAAATTTACTGTTAGAATGAGAAATCTGCTGCTTTCCTAATTTAGGAGTCAGTATAGGTGGATGTATGCTTTTCAAAGCTAAAATGTTGTGCATAAACCAGTCATTCATGTTACTTGTGTTGGAAAGTTCTGATGCAGTATGAATTTCTGAGATCCTCTAGAGAAAATAGATTATCTAAAAATGAATGGGAAGGGTTTAACTGAGGAACAGTTTACCAATATGTGCATAGTTTGGAAAAGTTACATGGATTGGTGAATCTAATTCCACCCCATGGAAAATAGTATGGAGTGGAGAGAGATTCAATGTCACTGTGTTTAAAAAACACTGGGAAATAGAAGTTATCAGAATTGAGAGATGACTGTTGTGGCTGTAGATATAGCTATGCTTTGAGGAAAGGGCCAAGGATCAATGTCCTTAGGTCGAGTAATACAGCCACTTCCAACTCACAGTTTAGCATAGGGAGAAGATGCAAATTAGAAACTCAAAAATTGCTTTCTTCCCACTCTCCCATCTCCTGTGGACATGTATTATCTGACTGGTGTCATTAATAGTAATAGAATTAGGGTCCTTTTCCTGTCTTAAATTTCTCAGAATTATTATGTGAGAGAAAAGAAGAGTGACTCGATGTAGCAAATGGCAATTCTAAGCACCTAATTTTTCTTCACATTCCATGATAAAAAAAAAAAGATTTTGCTTGGGAGTCCCTCATATAATGTCTGATGAGACAAGAATAGTAGAAAGGCCTTGAACAGAGCTCCAAGAGACCAGATGGGCACTGCAATCTTCCCCTCATTATGTGATAGAGATATCTGTGTTGTTCACTAAATCTCAAGTTCTTGCTGTGATCAATGAGGATATAATAATACATGGTTTCTTAGTCCTATGTGCTAGATGCTGAGGGTACAATAGCAAAAACACATACCAGTTAGGTCTAGGTTTTTAGAGATTCGTGTTTGATGAGGAAGAGAAAAAAAAAATCCATACATTTACAAATAGAGCCAAAAACTGTCTTCTGTGTACAAATAAAAAGGCCAAATTTCAAGAGGGGGGAATAACAGAGACTGTGATTTTCCTCCATCACCTCCTCAGGCCCACCAGGCAACAGGAACTAAGAGCCCCTGAGGTGAATTCAACCCCTGATGCCCAGAGGTTTCTGTCTCAGCCCACTGTGGTCCTCTTGTCTTGTTTGAGTTCAGGATAGTCTAGATAGAGTGACTTGGTCCTTTTCAGAGACAGAAATGGGCTTCTAGGCCCTGAATTGTTGTAAAATTACCTCCTGTTGTTCCACATGTCTTAGTTTTTTCTTCCTTGTTGTCTCCAAAATTTACCTCTTCCATTTTAATAAGAGAGTTAAGTGAATCATGAATTACAAATGATGCAAGTGAAATGCTTCATCCCCTATCATTTCCCTGGGTGTAATGAACACATCACAGTGGCAGTGACAATATGGGGCTGATGAAGGATGCAGATTCTGATAAAAACCAATGGTTTATCACCTGGTTTATCACCTGGTTTAAAATCCAGGTGATATCAGTTTTTCTGATGAGACCTGAAGCAAAATCTTTCAACCTCCTTCTTTTTGTATTTCCTTGTATAAGATGGGAATAAGAGTATTTACCATAGATAGTTATTTAGAAAATAAAAGTGAGTTAATCACTCAACCAGTTGCTAATGTTCACCTTCCGGAGAGTTCTTCGTTGTTTCCCAACTGATTTGTGCATCTCTCTTTCCACCCAAAGTTTTTCATTAATGAGCATTTGAATAAAAAATACCCCTACCTGAGATAATTAAGTTGCTAAATGATTTTAAAAAGTAAAACAATTTCTACTTAAAATCACCTGGGGGTAAAAATAAATGAGTTTATACTTTAAAACTCAGAAATCCCTTCCTAATCACTCTTGGATATTTCCATGCCTCAACACTCTCTATCCAGCCCCATTGCCAATTCTCTTTCTGCTTTATCAAACTTGCATTTTACTCATCACAAGTGCAACAAGTTCAACTAAACCTGGAAATCTCTCCTTGAACTACAGGCTTACAATTTTTAGGTGATCATTAAAGTCATATTCTGACTCTCTATGGATTGGAGACATGACAGTGACCACCTTGGACCATCACTGCAGGTATAAGGAATTCTTTGAAACATAACAGAGATTTCCACAGAAGGAACCATGAGCAATGGCATTTTCTTCAGTGTCTAAATGTATGTTTTCTGGTGACTGATTTCACTTAAAACTGCTTGTGTGATATTTATCCCAAATTTTCAACTAAGCTTGGGCTCCTCTCTCTTTTATCCAGTTGTCATTCACAAGATAGTCACATTTCTTGACTGTCTTGACTATCTGCTGTGACCCTCAAACAGAGCTGGGGACAATGGGGTCACATCAATGGGTAAAAGGAAAATACTGTCTATCCTGCTTAGCTTCTGCATTTTGTGTTTCCAAAATGTGAAATGGACACGGAGCAATTTTAATCTAAGCAATCTGACTGTCTTCACAAGTATCCTACAAAGAGGTCATATTCTCATTATAGGTCTAACTATGATTTCCTTTCTCAATGTACTATGGACCCACCCAGTCAGTGAGGGTGGGCATGTGTCATGCTTGGGGCTTCCAGCTTCCTGCACCTGATACATAATTTCTGTCCCAGGATAGAAAGAAAGTTGGGCTAAGGATTCTGTATCTGTCTCATACAGTCTAGGATGCTGAGTGGGTGCGTTAGGGCCATTAAATATTCCCTGTCAGTAAAAAGAGGGGGTTGTAGATGGCCCAGGCTTTAGAGTCAGTGAGAACTGGGCTTGAAATTAGGTCCCATGACTTCCTGGCCTGTGAAGGATTACTTAACTTCTGCAGGCCTGTCTTTCCCTTCCCTGTGCCTCAGGGGCAATAGTTCCCGAATAGCAGGGTAGTCTTAAAAATCAGAGATCTTGCAGCAGTTGTTCATATCTTGTTTGTATTCCCAGGAGCACCAGTGGAGGATTCATGAGCATGGATACAGTCATGCCAACCCGGGAGACAGAAACCACAACAATGAATGACAATTTTCAATATATTCTTCCAAACTGCTATAAGAAGAATCTTATCCTGGCTTTCCTGTCCCTCATCATTGCCCTGATCGGTGTGGCAGGAAACGCAGTTGTGCTCTGGATCCTGGGCTTCTGTGTCCGAAGGAATGCCTTCTCCATTTACATTCTCAACCTGGCTGCAGCTGACTTTCTCTTCCTCTGCTTCCAGATCATAGACTCCCTGTGGAAAATCATTAACGTCTTCTATTCCAACTCCATTGCGGTTCCCACATTCTTCATGTTTGTGTCAACCTTTGCCTATCTTGCAGGGCTAAGCATGCTCAGTGCCATGAGCACTGAGCGCTGCATGTCTGTCCTGTGGCCCATTTGGTACCACTGCCACCGCTGGAAACACACACCAGCTGTCATGTGTGCCTTACTTTGGGCCCTGTCGCTGTCACTGAGTATCCCGGAAGGGAAGTACTGTGGCTTCCTGGGTACAGAGTATAACAATGATTGGTGTAAAACATTAGATTTCATCACTTCCGCTTGGCTGATGATTTTATTTGTCACCCTCTCAGGGTCCAGCCTAACCCTGATTGTCAGGATCCTTTGTGGTTCACAGAAGATAACACTGACCAGGCTGTGTGTAACCATTGGGCTCACGGTGCTGGTCTTCCTCTCCTTTGGCCTGCCCTTTGGGATCTACTGGTTCCTCTTAGTCTGGATCCTGAGATATGATGCTATTCCTTGTGAATCCTATTGGATTACAGTTGTTCTATCCTGTGTCAACAGCTGTGCCAACCCCATAATTTACTTCTTTGTTGGTTCCTTTAGGCAGCGGTGGTGGAAGCGAAGAACCCTCAAGCTGGTTCTACAGAGGGCCATGCAGGACACCCCTGACAAGGGTGACTCTGGAAGCAGGGTTTCATCAGGATACCTTGGAGAGTAAGCAGCACTCTAGTGCTGCTGCAGCTCTCTGGTGCAATTCACGAGAGCCTCTGCTTTGATCAGACACGTGTGTTTCTGAGAGCCTTCCTGGCCCTATCAGTATGGGAGATGCTCAGAACCTGGTTCAGTTGGTTACCTAGTTTTAAATCAGGAGATAATAATTGTCCACACCTCCACTGTGACAGGGCCTGTTAAACACTGATCACTGTGTCTCTGGAACTGCCTTACTCAGGTGCTTCACCCCTTTGCTTGTGAGCTTCATCAGCTCTGGGATCCAGGACTGCTTCTACTTTTGACAAATCTGTTTTCCAGCAGAAGGTGAAAGTGGTAAGGGGGGAAAAAACCCTCAATTTCTTCCATCAGTGCACCCAATAAAGACTAAAATAATCTTACATTTTGGACATTTTCCCCCTAATTCTTACAATACCTGTCTCAATATTATTAGAAGAATTAAATAAATTACCCAGTAATCTCAGTATCCCTTGATTTTGATAGGCCTGAATATATTGCCCTGGTTTAATAAATGTTTACTTAATGAATGACTTAATGGATGAATATAGCTGATTGATTTTTAAGTCAATCCTGTGCTAAAATCTCCACTTACCAGTTTTGAGTGACTGCATTTATATTTATTCTTTTCATCATTTTCAACTTTGGCAAGCTCGATGGTAAGGTTATAATTGGATGAATCCACATCCATGCAAATTTAAGGTTTGACACAGACTATCTTCCTATGGTTTCATTCCTCGTGTCCTCCGTTAGCAGGTTCATCTCTTCCTGTTCTTTCCTCTTTGCCTTGACTCTCTGGGGGACTTTTCTAATTAGAATCTTAGACTATTTCTAGGGGCTCACAGCATATATTTTATTAATAGAACTGCATGTGTTTTTGCTTAACACTTTCTGAGAAAATAATATTTTCATTTTCAGGGATATAGGGTCTTATAATTTTAATTCATGTATAATCAAAAGATAATAATGAGCATAAATCATAAATATAATATTCAATGAGTATAAAAAAGAAATATAGCTACAGGACCCCCATACACATCAAGACACAAAACAGTTTTATACCTCTGTTAGTTTCCATTGTTTCTTCCATTCAGTCCCTTGATCCAGAGGTCAGGATGACTCTTACTTCCTTTTTTAATCTTAAAATAAATTTTAGTGTGTAGATTGTAGGGGTATAACATGCTATAAGATAGGTGTAGATAAGGTAAAATGGTTTTATAGCCAAAAAATTAAAGTATCTCTCATATCACATAGTTTTTAATTTTTCCATTATTGCAAGAACACTTATAATCTATTTATTTAGCAAAATCTTGAATATTATCACTATCTTCAAATATAATACTAGTGTACATTGTTTCATCCAACATGTTTATCACTTAAAATTTTTTTTTTACCTATATTTTCTCATTTTCTGTTTACTGTTCCATACTTGGTAACCACTATTTTACATTCTATTTCTATATATTTCTTCTTTAAAAAGTATTTCACATAGAAGATAATTAGAATAGAGGAGAGAAAAAATGGAAGGGAAGAGGAGAAGAAAGGGGAGGGGGAAATGGGGATTTGAATTCAAATTCCTTGTATGTATAATTATGTCAAAAGTAACCAAAATATTATGTATAAATATAATTCTCTAATAAAAAGTATACCACATATAAATAAGATCATGAAATATTTTTCTTCCTGGATTTAGTGGGACACCAGTCAAGCCCTTCCTTAGCATACTGTCCTCTAAGTACATCATGTTGTGGCAAATGACAGTATCTTATCTTTTTTCATGTTGAATAATGATCTGCTGAATATGTGCACCTCGATTCTTGGATACCTAGGTTGCTCTTCTAGATTAGCTATTGTGAATAATGCTGCAATAAAAACGGGGTGCAGATATATTTACAAGGTGGTAATTTAATTTCTTTTGGATATCTATCTATCTATCTAGCAGTGAATTGCTGGGTCAAATGGTAGATTTATTTTTCGTTTTCTTTTTTTTTAAAGAGAGAGAGAGAGAGAGAGAATTTTTGTAATATTTATTTTTTAGTTTTGGTGACACAACATCTTTGTTTGTATGTGGTGCTGAGGATCGAACCCAGGCCACACGCATGCCAGGTGAATGCGCTACCGCTTGAGCCACATCCCAGGCCCAGATTTATTTTTCATTTCAACTGGAATCTCCTACTTCTTTCCCTAATGACTGCACAAATCTGATTCTCACCAAGTGTGCCAGGGTTTCCTTTTGTCCACACCATCACCAACACTTGTATCAGCTATAGTGTGGATGTTGAATGTCTCCCAAAGTTTTAAAGTTTGGTCCCCAGCTTTGGCGCTATTGGGAGATGGTAGAAATTTGAAGAGGTGGGGTCTAGTGGGAGGACTTTAGGTCACTGGGGATTTGCTCTGGAAGCACATAGTGGGACACCAGACAAGTCCTTCTTTTCCCTGTCTTTTGCTTCTTGGTCAGGAGGTGAGTGGGATTGCTCTACTATGTCCTTCAACAGGGAGCATGCCCTAGGTCCAAAGCAACAGGGCAACTGATCATGGAGTTAAACCTCCAAAACTGAGAGCCAAAATAACCTTTTTCTCTTTACACATTGATTATCTCAGGTATTTGTTATAATAATAGAAATCCACTACATTATCTCTTATCTATTGTTATAGCTAACAGGTATGCTCTGATATCTCATAGTGGCTTTGATTTTCCTTTCCCTTATTAATAGTGATGCTGAGCACATCATTTTCTTTTGTTTGTCACCTATATGTCACCTTTTGAAAAAGAACTATTCAAGTAATTTTTTCATTTCAGTTTGGATTATTTTTATTTTTTGGTGCTGAGTTTTATGAGTTCCCTATGAATCTAGAATATTAGCCTTTTATCTATTATATTGTTTGTAATATTTTGTCCTAATATGTGGGTTGCCTTCATTTGGTTGATTGTTTCCTTTGCTATACAGCAGCTTTTTAGTCTGATGTAGTCCCCTTTACTTAGTTTTATGCTTTTTAGCTTGAGTTTTTAGTGGAGTTTCCAAGAAACCATCACCAAGGACAGTTTTTAGAAGACTTCTGTTTTCTTCCAGGGTTTTTTGCATGTTAAGTATTTTGATTAGGTCTTTGATTAATTTTGGGTTAGCATTTTGTATGGTATAGTGCCGCAGTCTGGCTGGGCACAATTCAGGAACCACTTGTCAAAAGAAACGAACTTTATTTTTAGAACACACACACCTGCACCACACAGCTCTTCAGGAAAACCCCTCAGAGCCCAACTGCCACCACCGGCTTCCCACAAGCCTCTCTACCTCCCCCACCCCTCCTGCTCTTGAGGCCCATTGGCTGGGTCGTGTGGGCGGAGCCAAAAAAGTCCCCCAATGAGCAGCTCTGTGGTCTGAAAGGGCAGGGAAACAGCCCAATGAGCATCACCACAGAGGAGCCAATCAGTTGGCAGCTAGAAGTTTGCTGGGGCTGCTCTGAGCCAATCATCAGCTGGCAGCTGGAAGTTTGCTGGGGCCCCTGTGAGCCAATCACCAGCTGGCAGCTGGAAGTTTGCTGGGGCCCCTGTGAGCCAATCATCAGCTGGCAGCTGGAAGTTTGCTGGCAGCTGGAATTTTGCTGGGGCCCCTTCGGCTGTGGCTCTTAACAGTATAGGAGATAGGCACAACTATACTATTTTGCTTATAGAAATACAGCTTTCCCAGGACATTTTTTGGGGAGACTATCATTTCTCCATCATGTCTTCTGGTGCTTTTGTAGAAAATCAGTTGGTCATAAACATTTGGATTTATTTATGGGCTGTCTATTCTGTTGTACTGGCCTATGTGTCTGTTTTTATGTCATTTACCATAATATTTATACCATGCCACTTTGTATCCTATTGCTCTGATTACTATAGCTTTGTAATATAATAGTAATCTGGAAGTCATACTTCCTACTTGGATTTTATTCTCAGAATTGCTTTGTCTTTTGTGGTTCCATATGAATTTTAGGCTTTTGAAGGTTTCTGTGAAAAATAATACCAGTGGGATTTTCAAAAATTATATTATTGGTATATTGTAATTATACATAATAGTGAGATTCATTGTTACATATTCATACATGCACATATCATAATTTGGTTAATTTAATTCCCCCTTCACTTTTTTCCTCCTTCCCCCTCATCTAATTTTTCTACTGTACTGGCCTCCTATATATTTTTCTGAAGTCACCTTCCACATTTTCTTCACCTTTACTCTCTCTAGTTTCCACATATGATAAAACAAATATGATTCTTGACTTTCTGAGTTTCACTTCCTTAATAATCTCAAGTTCTATCCATTTTCTTGTGAATGACATAATTTCATTCTTCTTTATGGCTGAATAAAACTTCACTGTGTATATACCATATTTTCTTTAGAATCTTCTAAGTATAGGATTATATCATCTTCAAGCACAGATAATTTGACTTCTTTTCTGTTTGTATCCCTTTTACTTCCTTCTCTTATTACATTAGTCTGTCTGAAGTTTGAAGTAATATATGGAATAGGAGTGGCAATCAATGGCCTCCTTGTCGTAATCCTGATTTTAGAGAAATCGTTTCAGTTCTTCCCTATTCAGCATGATGTTGACTTTGGGTTTTCAACTAATCTTTATTACTTAAGGCTTTTTGTCATGAATGGATATTAAATTTTGCGAGAGGCCTTTTCTGCATCTATTGAGATGATCATGTTATTTTTTTCCCCTTGATTCTATCTATGTGGTGCATTACAGGTATTGATTTGCATATATTGAACCATCCTTGAATCCCTGGAATGAAATAAAATTGATCATGATGCACAATCATTTAAATTCTTGTTGCATATGATTTATTTGTATATTATTAAGGATATCTATATCTAGGTTCATGAAGGATATTTGTCCTGAGTTTTCTTTCCTTGAAGTGGATTTACCTGATTTTGGTATTAGTATTATACTGGGTTCATATGAGGAGTGTGGAAGTTTTCCCCCCCTTTCTATTTACTGAAATAATTTGAGGAGCATGGACACTATTTCTTCTCTAAATGTCCAGTAAAATTTAGCTGTGAGTGTATCTGGTCCTGGACTTTCTTTATTCAAAGTTTTTTCCTGCATCAACTTTATTGGTTTATTTAAGTGTTCTATATCCTCTTGGTTCCATTTCATTAGGTCTATATTTCTAGAAATTTGTTCATCTCTTTTAGATTTTTGAATTTATTGAAATATATATTTTCAAAGTAGCCCCCAATGATGCCCTGGATTTCAGTGTTATCCTTTTTTTAAAATGTTTTTATTAGTTGCTCAAAACATTACAATGATCTTGCCATATCATACATTTGATTCAAATGGGTATGAACTCTTATTTTTCCACGTGTACAGATTTCAGGATCACATTGGTTATATTCTACTTTTATTAACCTGGATTTTCTTACTCTTTCTTTTGATTAATGTGCCAAGAGTTTGTCAATTTGTTTATCTTTTCAGAAAACTGACTTTGCTTAATTGATCTTTTGTATTCTTCTTTTATTTCCCATTTCATTAATTTCAGCTCTGATCTTTATTATTTCTTTCCTTCTGCTAGTTTTGGAAATGGTGTGTTAATTCTTGTTTTCCTAACACCTTGAGATGCATCATTAGGATATTTATTTTGTATCTTGCTAATTTTTTAATGTGTGCACTCATTGCTATAACTTTTCTCTTAGAACTGCCTTTACTGTGTCTCTGACACTTTGTTTACAGTATTTATATGTTGATATTTGTTCATAGGTCTGAATGGGCATCTCTTCCACTGTTATGAGAGTCTTTTCAATTACCTTTTTTTCTTTTAACTATGTGCTCTTAGTGTGGGTAGACTTCAGTGGCGAAAATCCTGTTCAATGTGATCACAGTGTTCTGTTCAGTTCTTAACACCACATTGAGAGGAGATAATAATCATTAGTAACTGTGAACACTTTTGAGCAAAACTATACACTCATAAACCATTTTAAAACTTACTGAAAATGTGCTTCACATTTCCCATAATCCACATGTGTAAGTGGGGAGTAATACTCTACAATAGGCTGAGAAATTAGGAATTAAAGAAAATAAAATGAATAAACTCTATAGGGCATAAATTTACAAAAAAGGAAGTAAAAAGACAAAATGGTTGTGGGAGAAACAGCAGATAATATAAAGAGAGGAAGAAATTTAAAAAAAGATTTTATAATAGACATAAGGAAAAAGATAGAAAGTATAAATCCAATTAGCACATAAATATTAAAGGAAATTTATAAAATTGGATTAACACATGCAATAGCAAGTGACCTACAAAATGTATCTAGGAGATAATAACATTTGAGTTGATATTTAAGGGAGTCTTAAATTATTGCTTGCTGAGTTGAGATGGAGAGCTCTCCTTTTGGGCCATCCAGACTTGGATCCTGTAAGATTATAGAAGGGTCATTAAATGCTCATGCCTCCATGGCTTGTCTTCAAAGTTTCTTTGGACACAGAGGTGGAACCCTACTAGTGATGTCCCTGTTGAGTTGGAGAGATGTATACTTAGTTTTTCCTCCAGGACCCTCATTCTGCTCAATATAGGAGGATCTCTTCACTCTTTTGAGTGAGGGCCTGAGGACTTATTAGTTTTCTTTCCTTTCCTTTTTTTTTTTTTTGGATCAGAGGGATTTTTTTCTAAATGTCTGTGGTTTAGAAGTCAAGTATCTCTCTGCTTAGTACTGCAGATTTGTGTACTCACCTATAGAAATGCTTCATAGGACCAGAGATACCAAAACAGGTGTGAGTTTGCCCATGTAGATTTTGAGGTGTGAGAGACATGGCACCTTATGGCAGATGTACAGCCACTGGGCAGCCATGCTGTTGGGTGACCCATGACAGAGGCACTTGGACTTGGCTGCAGAACACTCAGTGCGCTTCTGGGTCACACATGATGGCAGGTTACTGTAGGAGTGTCTGTGACAGTGGACCGCTACTAGCTTCAGCTGGCAACTGGGACCCAGGTGGCTGCAGCCAATGGCTGGCACATGTGCTAGATTATTCTTCACATGTTGCTCTCCCTGGCAGTGTCTTGCACTTTGTTCTGCTCCAATCCTCTCCCATTGCCAATGATGAGGGAAGAGGATGGTCAACAGCCTTCAGCTAACCAGGATCCCACTACACAGGTTAATCAGATTGCCATATCAATGGCATTCCCTGTAATATTATTTTCTGGTATCTCTAGGTGGGATGAAATAAAGATAAATTTTCTTCCAGCACTGCAGACTGAGGCATGATCTCTACAAAATGGCAAGTCACCACAGTTTTCCACCCATAATTAGAGAGAAGCTGGGCACTTCTCACTCACCAAGTGGATTTGAAGCTTTTTTAAAAAATTTAAATCTTTTTTTTCTGTATTTTTTATTGGTGCATCATAGTTGGTGGGATTTTCTACATAATCACACACAATATAACAATATAATTTGTGTTGTATTTTTCCCCTGTAGTATTTCCCTCTTTCTTCCCCTCCTCCACCTCCCTGGTCCTTTTCCATTGCTGATCGCCCTTTGTTTATCTGAGATCTCTCCTACCTTTCTTTTCCTTTGTCCTTTGAGAGAAAGCATATAACTCTTGATTTTCTGATGCAATTTTATTTTTCTTTATGGCTGAACCAAATTCCACTGCGTACCTAGTCATTCATTGATGGATACCTAAGCTGGTTCCATAGTTTGGCGATGTTGTGTTGTAGTGTCATAAACCTGAGTATGCATTAATTGCTGTAGTATGATGACTTTGATTCTTTAGTATTAAAGTACAAGGAGTGGTAACACTAAGATGCTCTAAACAGTTGGCAAGGATCAAGAATGAATGGTCATTTTCTATATCCAACTATCCTTTCCAACTGAGTGAGTGTGTGTGTGTGTGTGTGTGTGTGTGTGTGTGTGAGAGAGAGAGAGAGAGAGAGAGAGACAGAGAGAGACACACAGAGAGAGAGACAGAGACAGAGAGAGACAGAGAGAGAGAGAGAAAGAAAGAAAGACACACACAGAGAAAGAGAGACAGAGAAAGAGAGAGAATAAATAACAGCTAGGGGTTGTTAACCTCTTTCTCTTTTTGTGTTGCTTGCAGAGCTATCAGTTGAAGTGGCCTTAAACTGAAACAAGTTGAAATAGCACTCAGCTTCCTTTCTCACCAGTAAAAGGTAGGAATCACAGAATGTCAATCACCATGTATACTACCAATATTATAAAAGTAATAATAAAAAGCTGTTTTGAAGATTTTGATGAAATTTGGCAATTTAAAAAACTATGCTTTGAGAAATGCAGCTTACTAACTTGATCAAGAATAAACTAAAATGCAAAAGTAGCCCTCTATTTACTAAGAAAATTAAATTTGTAATTAAAATGTCTTCTATAAAGAAAGCTTCAGGTTTAAATGACTGCACTAGTGAATTCTAAAAAATGCAAAGATTTTCAAACAAACATTTAAGCTTCAATACAATTTCAAGCCCAAATAAATAAGAAGATAAAATAAACAGAAGTCAATGAAACACAAAACAACTAATAGAGAAAAAAGTCAAAGTTATAAGGTAGCACTTCAAAAATATTAATGATATTCATAAAATTCTAGTAGACTTATCAGTAAAGAAGAGAAACAGAGCAAGTAGCCAGAACTGGTGCTGCACATCTGTAATTTTAGATGTACATAATGCACTAACCATAAAATTAAAAGATGGATAAATTAGACTTCATAAAATATAAAAACTAGTGCTCTTCAAAATATACTTAAATGTGAAAATATTTAACACCAAATGAATAGTACACTTGAAAATGGTTGCTTTAAAAATGAATACAAAAGTTTCAAACTGGGATAAATATTTGCATTATATACATCTGACAAAAGATTTTTATTTAGAACAAAATATGTAAAAACACAGGTCAATGAAAATGGGCAGCAGTGTTGAACAGAAAATTCACAAAAGATATATAGTTATTAAACACATGAAAAGATATATATGTATATGTATATGTATATATATTGGGGGTAAAGGAATGGCACCTTTACCTTGTGTGTTAGACAACTGTGTCAGAAAAGGGAAGGACTTGACTTTGATATTGTCCTTATATGGAATTAACTGTAGTTTAAAGAGGCTGAATGGAGACCAAGATGAAAATGGGTAGATTGTGAAGGTTTGAAAGTGTCCATTTGGATCAAACTTATTTCCCAGATTTCCTTCCCCATGTTTCTGGTTAGGTTGGCTTTAAGATTTGGTGATAAGAAAACAGTAGCAGTCATATTGTTTGTAGGCTTTGAAGGTTTGTTAATGGCTGCTGTATGGCTTTCCTGTTGGCTACATCTTTGGCATGAGCCAGCACTAAACTTCCAACTGCTCCACCTACCCTTGATCTCCTCTTCAACTTCTCTGACTGCTGGACACAGTGTGCTTAACTCCCTGATGATGAGAGCCAACTTCTGCAGAACACTAATATCATCAAGCTCACAGGTACTGAAAGAGATTGATAGGGGTTCTAGTTGGTTCTTATAGGTCTTGACTCAGGTTCCTTGGTTCTATCTTTTCTTGTAGACTTCAGTATTAGCCTGAGATCAACAGAAAAAAAGCTTTACACAGACTAAGTAGAACTTATGATTATGATAAGGTCACACACACACACCAGCAAGAAAAAGTTAATGAATATTTTAGTTTTTGAAGCCACTTGATTTCTGTTACAACTATTTGTCTCTGCTGTTGTTATGTGAAAGCAGCCACAGATAACACATCAATAAATGGCCTCTCTCTCTCTCTCTCTCTCTCTCTCTCTCTCTCTCTCTCCATACATCTATATCAATGTCAATTTTGGACTCTATACAATCATCTATGTATCTTCCAGAGGTACTACTTATTTAAAGGATCCCCTGAAGATGCAGAATCACTACATTAGGAGGATGTTAGACTCTCCATAGTTTCCTGAGGAAGACTTTCTCCACTTTTCTCCACCTCAGGTATGTCCTGGAAGGCCTTCTCCAGAACCAACTTGAGCGATGGTCGCTGCTGCCGACGGTGCTGTCCCCGCCTACAGGAGCCAACAAACAAGTAAATGATGGGATTGGCGCTGCTGTTAATACTAGACAGAAATAAAGCAGTCCTCTTAGAAAAACGCAGACTCTTATCGTTTTTATGAATCCAGGACAACAGAAAACTTATGATGCCTATAGGCAGGCCACAGAAGAGGAAGACCAGAACTGTGAGCCCGATAGTCACATACAGCCTGGTCAGCGGTACTCTCCGAGAACCACAGATGACTTTGATGAGCAGGGTGAGGCTAGATATAGAGAGAACCATAAATAAAATTATCAGCCATGCAGCTGTGATGAAACTAAATGTCTGACACCAATAGTTGAAATTTATAGATAAGAAAGAACAGGGGTAGAAATCCAGGATGCGCAGAAGCAGGGACAGGGCCCAGAGTATGGCACATATGACAGCTGACGTGTGAATCGGGTGGTGGCAGCCGTACCAGATGGAACACAAGATGGACAGGCAGCGCTCAGCACTAATGGCGCTCAACACGCTCAGGCCTGTAAGGTAGGAACAGGTCATTACAATGGGTAAGTACTTGAGGATGAAGGGGAGAAAGGAAAGGAAAGTGAAGTTGAGTTTCTTCAGAGAAACTATAATAGGAAAACAGAGAAAAAGGAAGTCGGCTCCCACCAGGTTGAGGACATAGACTGAGAAGGCGTTCCTGTGCATGCGGAAGCCCAGAAGCCAGAGCACAACTGCATTTCCCACCAGCCCAATCAGGGCAATGATGAGGGTTGGCAAGCCCAGGATCGAGGTCCAAAAGTTGAAAGGTTGACGAAAAGTCCAGTTACTTCCGTTCACCATTGTGAATTCTGTCCCCTCGGCTGGGGTGGTTGGACTTATGCTCAGAACCCCTCCACTGGAGCTGCTAAGAACAAAAAGAAAGTCATGAGTTCCTGCTGCATAACCTCTGAGTCCCAGGACCACCCTGCTGTGTGTCACAGGGGAGGACACAGATGCTTGTAAAAATTATTTTAAAAAAGCCCAGGGGGTCTGGGGTCCTGGACTCAAACCCAGTTCATGTCGACTGTAAACGCTGTGCTGGCTGCTACTGCAGGGGTTCGTCTACTGACGGGAATGTTCTATGGTCCAATCATGCACATGGATCCCCTCCTGTTCCTGCCAGAGTTTATGCCAAGTCTCCAGAATTTCTTGAGGAAGGAAAAGTCTGGGATAGGATCTGAGATACCAGGAAAGGTCTGTGGTCAAAGGCATTGGCCTCTCCTGGGCCAGAATTTTTCCCTCAGGTTCAGATTAAAGAGGCAAAATTGATACCAGACCACACTCATGACTAAAAGTGCTGTATGTAGGAGATAAAAAATGTTGCTTTGGGGACGTAAAAAGAATGTGACCTCTTGGTTAGGCATGTGTGAGGATGGTTGGGCCTGGTAGGCTATTAATGGCTAAGTGTGTCATAGAAATGGCCACACTATGCATATCCCCTTGTCTAGATTTGGTGCTACACACTGTATTCTCAATGGTTATTCAGGGAATGGATGCATGAATAAGGAGACTAATGGTAGCAGAAGACTTGGGTTAAATGGAAAAATAAAAATAAATACAATTAAAGGATTTAAAACATTTAGGTAAAATTAGATGAAGAAAATTTCATCTATCATTATTCATTTTGTGGATAACTGAGAGTGTTTAGAATATTTACTTATGTTTATCCAAATAACTGAAGTGGACCACTGATGGGCCATAAAAGAAGGAACAAAAATGGTTTGGGGCTGGGGCTATAACTCAGTTGGCAGAGTGCTTGCCTCTGGGTTTAAACCCCAGCAACACACACACACACACACACACACACACACACACACACACAAATGGCTTGCTGAGTACTTTGTAACCTTTTGGTGCAGAGTATGGGGTTAGGATGTGAGTTTGAGTTGAGTTGCCCAGCAATTTATAGGACAGAAGAATAAAAGGGGATAAAGTCTGAGTGCTAATAAAAGGGTTTATTTTGTTGTTCATTTGTTTTTTAATTTTTTTAAGATATTGATGGACCTTTTTTATTCATTTATTTATATGTGGTGCTGAGAATAGAATCTAGTGCCTCACACATGCTAGGCATGGGCTCTACCACCAAACCACAACTTCAGCCCCTAGTAAAAGGTTTTTGAAGTATGAAAATATCTAAAGAAAAGCTATTAAGTGATGTGCTATAAAGTATATAATATAAATCTTTTCCATTTTCTCTCCCAGTAGAATTTGCTTTACGGGTAGAAGATTTGTGTGAGGTTAGTCTATGAGGAGAAGAAAAAGGTAGGAATGGAAAGAGATGCTTGCATATATTTTAAATAGAGAAATTAAACTAGCTCACACCTGGGTGAATAATAATAGATGATGGAGAGTTTATAAGGTAGCAAGTTAACTAAAGAAATACTCAATTACTTGATTTTGGTGTTGCCTTTTTTCTTCTTAAATATGCAAAGAATAACAATGTTGAAAAGCAAGCAACACAATGACAACCTGGTAGATAGGTATCCGGGCATAAGCCTGTAATTCCACTGGCTCTGGAGCCTGAGCCAGGAGGATTGTGAGTTCAAAGCCAGTCTCAGCAAAAGCAAGGTGCTAAGCAACTCAGTGAGACCCCGTCTCTAAATAAAATACAAAATAGGGCTGTGGATGTGGCTCAGTGGTCAAGTGTCCCTGAGTTCACTCACCAGTACCCTCCATCCCCTGAAAAATAAATAAAATAAAACCTAGGTTTACTGTAGCTCAGCTCTGGGATGGAATGCCTGCATATTACTGTGGTCCTCAAATGAATGTAAGCAGCAGGGTTCTCCCTGTGACAATAGATTTGAATGTTCAGAGTAAGGGGGAGAATGCGGAGAGATGGGTCAGAAGGGAAAATGATCTAGAGAAGCCCTCTGAAAACACGCACAGTCAAGGATGGCAGCACCAGTTTTTACAAAGAGGCATCATCTCTTCTGCCTTTCCCTGAGGGAAACCCATAACCCCCTGCATGAAGATCACAAGGTAGAAACATAGAGATATGAACTCAGAACAAACATATTAGCAATCATTGGAAACAGGAAAGTGTTTAGAATATACCCTTACCTTTCTTCCATTCTCTGTCCACAGGAGGAGAGCTGATCTGTGTTGAAGAGGAGAGCCTTTCTGGGATGAAATGACACCACAGAACCCTTCTCTGTCTTCTAAATCAGGAGATGCTTACAGGAGCTGGAATAAAAGGTGGTGAATAAGAAAAGCTTAGCAAGATGCTGGACAGCCCCTCCTTTGATTTTATGCAAAGGATTGTGGGCAAACAAGAAACCAGAGCAGTTTATGATGTGACCCTCAGAGAAGTGTTTCTGGGCATCTTCCCAATTGCCACTCATGTTCAGCCTCTCCCCTCCCACCTTTTCTTGTTTACCTCTCTGTAAGTAACTGCTATTGTGGTCTTTTAATTTTCAACTATGAAAAACAAACAGTATCAATTAGGTAAGAAAACTTCAGGAAGTAGGAGGATAGAAGGAGATTTGAGGGATAGTGTCATTTGCCAAAAGAATTTTCCTTTCTTCCTTCTCTGTTTGGTTTGGCATATCAAGAGAGGTGGTTTCTGTGGCCTTTATGATGGGATATTTTCTTCCAAGTTTCTGGTTGAATAGAGTCACAGGGAGACACCACCCAGGAGAGTAGGGGACAGGAGGAAAGGAACTTGGGTTTTACATCTCCTGATTCTCTGTCTGAGTCTCTGTGTTGGCAGAGACAGTGCCTCTCCATCTTTATGCCCATTCTCTCCCACCTCTGCAACTGCCCTGTCTCCTCAGGGTTCCTACCCTTGTTCTTCCCCTGTTTCATCATGCACTTGTCACTTTTCCTTAACCTGCCCATCTTTTTTCTATTCTCAGCACCACATATAAATAAATGAATAATTTTGGTGTTGCCTTTTTTTCTATCATGAAGTGCTCTTCAAAAATTCCAATTTGTGTCAACACTTTCTACTTGGGATAATAAAAACAAATAACTTTAAAAAGAAAATGAAACAATGAGACCTGGGTCTTCAGCAGTTCCACTCTTGGATGAAATGCCTACATGTCATTAGACCTCTTAAATGAATGCAAGAGGCAAAATTCTACCCGTGACAGCAGATTTGAATGTTTGAAATAAAGGGCAGGATAGGGGGAGATGGAACAGAAGGGGGAATGGTCTGGTTGATCCCTTTGAGAACTCCCACTTTTGAGGCTGTCAGCACCCAGTTTTGAGAGGGAAGCTTCTGTCTCTTGCTTTTTCCTTAAGGAATCAGCATGACTCCCTTCATGTAGCACCCCAAAGTAGAAACAGTGTTGCGAACATTGGCTGAAGAGTGTAACTAGAAATAAGAAATTTCTTGGTGTCTATCCACACAGTCCCTCCATGCTTTTATTTTATTTTATTTTGGAGAAGAGCCTTTCTGACATTGAGATATGCCAGAGGACCTTGTTTGTCCTCAGTTTGTGAAATGTCTACAGAGGAAATGGAGTGAAAGCTGGTGGCCAAGGTAACCCATCACAATGCTGGACCACCCAGTGATTTCCTGTACCAGGACTTCAAGAACCCCAGAGACCCAGGCTGTTGATATAATTCCACCCTGAGGTGTTCCTTGGCATCTACCCCATTTTCACTCAAATTTCGCCATCTCCCATCTCATCTCTCAGTCCACCTCATTATCAGTACTTGTTACTCTTGAGCCGTTATTTTCCATCTAGCAATGTTAGTAATTACTATAAGTAATCCCTGCAAATAGTGCTATTTTGAGGCCTAGATAGGAATATCAAGCAATGTAAGTTTTCATTGTGGGGCTCTCCAACAAATAATAGAGTACAATCAATATAAGGTCATTAAAGGATGGCATTTCTTTTATTTCTTTCATGTTTTCTTAACATGGTAGTAGTGTATTCATGTGTAATTTTCACTCCAGATGGCAGAGAAGTGACTATATAATCAATTTCTTCTGCCATTTCCATCTATCATGATCCAGTTTTCCCCTTGCCTCCTCAAGGAGATGATTGGACTGCTAATAGGTTACTCGCTTGGTAAGTTGGAGTCATCTGTTCAAATTCCAGGTATTTGAAGAAACTTTATCTACTCAGAGCCACATGTACACTCTGAGATCTTCCCTTTCTCTACTATCTTTTCTGTGTTTGTCCATATTATCAATGTGAGAGATATATGTAAGAGTTCTTCTCTTCCATACTCCACTGTAATCTCCTGGAGACCAGAAAGCAAATCTCATTTATAATAATAGCCAGCATTTATGCATTGATGATACTGATGCACGATATATGCCATGCCATCTTCCTGAAAGAGCATCACAGCCACCCCTCTCAGTTGCAGGTAGATGCTAATAGGCCATTAGAAAATTCAACATAACGAATTTTAATATTTCATCAGTTGGAAACTGTTTGCTGAAGTTGTTTCCCATTATGAGGAATCACCTAATGGACATTCTCACAGTTCTCTGAATCATGTGGTCACGCCATCTGGATGAGTGGGTGTGGTATTCTTCCTCATCTTAGAAAAAAGACAAGTTACTTTTAGATCAGCCCCTCCTGTGAACATCCTTGTACACCCCCAGACATCTCTATGACTGCATGTGTCACATTGTGTGGCTCTCTTTACTACACTAGACTCCTTCCTTTCATGGACTCTGTGAGAGTTGGTTCATTGTCTTTGTATCTCCGTTGTCAGGCATAAGGGCTGGAATATGGAGGATGCTAAATAAGCACTTACAGAATAAACAGAATGACTAAGTGATATTGCAGTAGGAAGCCTGCTTAATGACACTTTGAGGACACAGCTCTGTAGGTTATTTGCAAATGTACACGTAATGATTGTAAAATAAATTTGTAACATAAATGTTTTAATTTTTACCTGAATTAATTCACCAAAAATGAAGAAGTGTGAATGACTTTTTTTTTTTTAGTAGGATTCAGCAAATAGATTTCTAGCCCCTCTATCTTTCAGGAGGCACATTCCTCATGCATTTTCTATTATTTGAAGTTCAAATTGTTTATAATGGAGATCTTATAATTTTAGAGAGAGAGCAGTGTGTACAAGGATATTTTTAATTGTTCATTTGACCCCTTAAATGAATGCAAGAGGCAAAATTCTACTCATGACAGCAACCATTTTACTAAAAATATTTTTGAATCTACCTTTTAGTTTTTTAACATTTACATTAGATTTTCTGTAGTGTTACTTTGTTGATTTACATTCTATTATGATAATATAGGCAGCAATATTGACAAATTCAACTGGTATAAGCAGAATTAGAAACAGGTCCATGTCATCCTTTTAAAGCAGAGAACTCAATGCATTAAGGGTAGAGCACAGATGCACTAAGGTCAATCAAAGGATGTGAGGACTCAGCATTTCTAGGAATCAATCAGTGTATTTCCTAGATGGAATGTAGAGTCTACTAGACAGATGTTTATTTAAAAGTTGTTTGTTATGCAGGGAATTAGCAGAGTGCTTGATCAACTAGGTTTAAATTTTCATTTAATTCATGCATAAACAGCCAAGAGTAACAGCTCCCACAATGTGCTATAAGGAACTCTCATATCTTTTCTCTCTTCCTAGAGAAAACTTGGTATCCTCTATGCTATACCTCAAGGTGCAACTAAGAAGAAAATCCACCACTGGTATTGAAGTAAAGGAGATTCTTGGATAAGCTTTTTCCTTTCCTCCATTCTTTTCCCCAGAAGAAGCCAGTAAGGCTAAAATGAAGGAAAAAGGCAAGGCTTTCTTCAGGTTGGTCTGCTGCAGAGGCAATCCTGTGGTCCTTTAAGTGGTGGTGCCTGCAGGACTCCAGTGAAACCAGATGCATGAGCCACTCTTTTCAAGCTGCCCCACAACTGTGTGATTTTCAAGCAGGAGCTTCTTGAGAAACATAAATGCTGAACATCTTCCAAGTTCCAGACACAATTCCATGCCCAGAAATTAAAATGCATGCCCTGTGTTTTAGTCATCTTTCTCATCACTGTGACCAAAGACTTGATAAGAACAATTTAAAGGAGGAAAAGTTTATTCTGGGTCATGGTTTCAGAGGTTTCATCCACAATCAGCTGACTCCTTAGCTCTGGGCCCAAGATCTGACAGAACATCATGGTGGAAGACTGTGTCAAAGAAATGCTGCATCCAGGGAGCAGGGATGAACTCCATGCATCAGGGGCAAAATATTAACCCTATAGGCATGGCCCCATTGTCTTACTTCCTCTAATCTCCCCCACACCCACCACACCTGTCTACAGTTACCATTCAGTTTAATCCATACCAGTGGATTAATCCACTAATCAGATTACATCTCTCATAATCTAATCATCTCATGTCTGAACATTCCTGCATTGTCTCCCATATGAGCTTTGGGGGGACACCTCACATCTAAACCATAATAATATCTAATAGTCTTTTGGTGGAGTGTTTACGTTTTTCCCTATAGAATCATATCACCTACAAATCTATAAATTGACTTTCTGCCTTCCTATTTGTATGTCTTCAATTTCTTTATTTTTCCTAATTACTGTCTGGCTAAGACTCCCAATAGCATATTGAATAAGAGTGAGCAGAGTGCACAACATTTTCTGGTTTCAGACATTAGAGGAAATGATTTCAGGATTTTCTCCAATAAGCAGGATATTGACAGTGACTTTGTAGTCCTTATTATATTGAGCATCGTTCCTCTTACATTTAACTCATTCAGGATTCATATCACGAAGAACTGTTCAATTTGATCAAATGCCTTCTCTGTATCTATTGAGATAATGATAAAATTTTATCCTTTATTCTTTTGATGTGCTATATTCCATTTGTTGATTTGCAGTTTTGAACCATCCTTTCATTCCCTGGATAAATCCAACTTGGTAATGATGAATGATTTTTTTTGGATTGTTGTTTGGTTTAATTTTCTAGTATTTGAGAAATTTGAGCCTATGCTCATCAGGAATATTGATCTATAGTTTTTGTTTGTTTGTTTTTTACTTGTCTGATTTTGGTATATGGCATGTGCTGACCTCATAGAATAAATTTACAAGAGGTTCCTCCTTTTCAATTTTTTTTGAATTGTTTGAACAGAAATTGTATTCTTCCTTACTAGTTTGTGGATTCAGCAGTGAATCCACCTAATTCTGGCTTTTCTTTCTTGGGAGATTTGTTATTAGTAATTCACTCTCCTTACTTCTTGTACTTCTTTTTTTTACCAATTTTCAAAATTTTTATTTATTTTTTGATTGACTTTTAAAATTAATTTTTAATTTATATATGACAATGAAGTGCATTACAATTATTATTACACATATAGAGCATAATTTTTCATATTGCTGGTTGTATACAAAGTATATTCCCACCAATTCGTGTCTTCATACTGTAAGGGTCCTGCGAAACGTCGGAGTAAGAGACCACAAGAGACTGTCTTATGCAAAAGCAGAAGGGTGGGTTTATTTGGAGACCAGCATGCTAGAGCTCTCTCTATAGCAAAGAAAGATAGAGCCCTGAGAACAGCTTGAGCAGAGCTTATATACTTTCCCTGGAGAGGGCAGTGAGAGAAGTTACATTTTGTAGTTTGGCAGTTGGGGACAGCTCATTCTGGGAACAAGATTAGCAAACAGTTCTTAAGATTTCAACAGTGTTTTGTTAAGCATATAGAGAAACGGAGTGACAAGTACCTATTTTATTAACCTTTCAATACATGTACTTTGGATAATAATGTCCATCACATTCCACATCATTTCTAACCCTATTTCCCCTCCCTTCTCTTCCCATTCCTCTGCCCTATCTATATTTCATCTATTCCTCCCATGTTCCCCTTTCCTACCCCACTATGAATAAGCTTCCTTATATCAGAGAAAACATTCGGCATTTGGATATTTGGGATTGGCTAACTTCACATAGCATTATCTTCTCTAAGATAAGCCATTTACCTGGAAATGCCATCATTTTATTCTCTTTTATTACTGAGTAAAATTCCATTGTGTATATATGCCACATTTTTTTTTATCCATTTATCTTTTGAAGGGCATCTATTTTGGTTCCACAGTTTAGCTATTGTGAATTGTGCTTCTATAAACAGTGATCTGGCTGTGTCCCTGTAGTATGCTGTTTCTAAGTCTTTTGGTTATAGACCAAGCAGAAGGATAGCTGGGTAAAATGGTGGTTCCATTCCAAGTTTTCCAATGAATCTCCGTACTGCTTTCCATATTGGCTGCACCCATTTGTAGTCCTACCAGCAATGTATGAGTGTGCCTTTTTCCCCACATCCTCCCCAACACTTATTGTTGTTTTTCTTCTATGTTGCTATTCTGAAGAATTTTTTTTCAATACTGGGGATTGAACTCAGGGACACTAGACCACTGAGCCACATTCCCAGCCCTGTCTTATATTTCATTTAGAGACAGGGCCTCATGAGTTGCTTAGCTCTTCACTTTTGCTGAGGCTGGCTTTGAGCTCATGATCCTCCTACCTCAGCCTCCAAAACCCACTGGGATTTTAGGCATGTGCCACTACACCCAACTCAAAAGAATTTTACCTCCAATTAATTCAAATAAAATAAAGTAAGCCTAAAATTAGTGGTGAAATGCACACACACACAAATGTATGTGTATGTTCTTCATTTTTTTTTCTAAATGTTCCACATTTTATACAAGAACTGTGGTAGATAATGCTAGTCCTACTGTGCACTCATCTTCTCATGCTGAACATTTGCAGGATTAGCCTTCTTTGGCTCTGCCTATTATTATAGAATAATATACCCAGTTCTAGCCAGTGAGTTGTGACCCATGTAATTAGAGGAAATGATCAGGATTGACTCAGTGTCACAGCATTTAATTTCTAGTGTGAAACTCTCTAACAGTAGTGAACTCCAGGCCTTGTACTGAGATGGAAGGCTTCAGGGAGGAAGATGCTAGCTTTGCTGAGAGGTGGATCTGGAGGCCAATGGCCCTGGAGCAGTAACCAGACATGCTGTGGACTTTTATGAACAAGACATTAAATTTCATCATGTAAAGTTACTGAGAAATAACTTGTGTTTTTTTAAACCACAACAGAACCTACTTTATTCCAATTAGTAGAAAAATACATATAACTTATGTACAAAAAGACTCATTATCATTTCATAAACATCATATAATCATGTATTATTCAGAAATTTTTTTCACTATTCTCCTGTGGGGAGGTGTAGTTTATTTTCTTTCTTGAATCTGTGCTGACAGCAATCTTCAACAGTGTATGGAAACATGGTACAATGTCAATTCTAGGCATTTATTTATTTGTTTATTTATTTTTATTATTAGTTGTTCAAAACATGACAAAGCTCTTGACATATCATATTTCATAATTTGATTCAAGTGGGTTATGAACTCCCATTTTTCCCCCATATACACATTGCAGAATCACATTGGTTACACATCCACGTTTTTACAACCTGCCATACTAGTGTCTGTTGTATTCTGCTGCCTTTCCTATCCCCTTCCTACCCGCCTCCCCTCCCGTCCCCTCTCATCTTCTCTCTGTACCTCATCTACTGTACTTCATTTCTCTCTCTTGTTTTTTTTTTCCACTTTTCCCTCACTTCCTCTTAATTGTAATTTTGTATAATGATGAGGGTCTCCTTCCATTTCCATGCAATTTCCCATCTCTCTACCTTTCCCTCCCACCTCTTGTCCCTGTTTAATATTAATCTTCTTCTCATGCTCTTCCTCCCTGCTCTGTTCTTAGTTGCTCTCCTTATATCAAAGATGACATTTGGCATTTGTTTTTTAGGGATTGGCTAGCTTCACTTAGCATAATCTGCTCTAATGCCATCCATTTCCCTGAAAATGCCATGATTTTGTCATTTTTTTTAGTGCTGAGTAATACTCCATTGTATATAAATGCCAAATTTTTTATCCATTCATCTATTGAAGGGCATCTAAGTTGGTTCCACAGTCTAGCTATTGTGAATTGTGCTGCTATGAACATCGATGTAGCATTATCCCTATAATACGCTCTTTTAAGGTTTTTAGGCAATAGTCTGAGAAGGGGGATAGCTGGGTCAAATGGTGGTTCCATTCCCAGCATTCCAAGGAATCTCCATACTACTTTCCAAATTGGTGGCACCAATTTGAGGTCCCACCAGCAATGTACAAGTGTACCCTTTTCCCCACATCCTCGCCAGCACTTGTTGTTGTTTGACTTAATAATGGCTGCCAATCTTACTGGAGTGAGATGGTATCTTAGGGTGGTTTTGATTTGCATTTCTCTGACTGCTAGAGATGGTTAGCATTTTTTCATGTACTTGTTGATTGTTTGTATGTCCTCCTCTGGGAAGTGTCTGTTCAGGTCCTTGACCCATTTATTGATTGGGTTATTTGTTTTCTTATTGTTTAATTTTTTGAGTTCTTTGTATGCTCTGGATACTAGGGCTCTATCTGAAGTGTGAGAAGTAAAAATTATTCCCAGAATGTAGGTTCCCTATTTACCTCTCTTATTGTTTCTCATGCTGAGAAAAAACTTTTTAGTTTAAGTGAGTCCCATTTGTTGATTCTTGTTTTTAACTCTTGTACTATGGGTGTCCTGTTAAGGAATTTGGAGCCTGACTCCACAGTATGTAGATCGGAGCCAATTTTTTCTTCTATCAGATGCAGAGTCTCTGTTTTGATATCAAGCTCCTTGATCTATTTTTTTATTTTAATTTTATTTTTTTATTGGTTGTTCACAATATTACAAAGCTCTCGACATATCATATTTCATACATTAGATTGAAGTGGGTTATGAACTCCCAATTTTACCCCAAATTCAGATTGCAGAATCACGTTGGTTACACATCCACAATTTTACATAATGCCCAATTAGTAATTGTTGTATTCTGCTACCTTTCCTATCCCCTACTATCCCCCCTTCCCTCCCCTCCCATCTTCTCTCTCTACCCCATCTACTGTAATTCATTTCTCTCCTGGTTTATTTTCCCATTCCCCTCACAACCTCTTATATGTAATTTTGTATAGCAATGAGGGTCTCCCTTCATTTCCTTGATCTATTTTCAGTTAACTTTTGTGCATGGCAAGAAAAGGGATTCAGATTCATTTTGTTGCATATGGATTTCCAGTTTTCCCAGCACCATTTGTTGAAGATGCTATCTTTTCTCCATTGCATGCTTTTAGCACCTTTGTCAAATATAAGATAGTTGTAATTTTGTGGATTTGTCTCTGTGTCCTCTATTCTGTACCAGTGGTCCACCTGCCTGTTTTTGTACCACTACCATGCTGTTTTTGTTACTATTGCTATGTAGTATAGTTTGAAGTCTGGAATCGCTATACCGCCTGATTCACTCTTCCTGCTTAGAATTGCTTTTGCTATTCTGGGTCTTTTATTTTTCCATATGAATTTCATGATTGCTTTATCTATTTCTACAAAAAATGCCATTGGGATTTTGATGGCATTGCATTAAACCTATAGAGAACTTTTGGTAATATCGCCATTTTGATGATGTTAGTTCTGCCTATCCATGAACAGGGTATATTTTTCCATCTTCTAAGATCTTATTCTATTTCTCTCTTTAAGGTTCTGTAGTATTCATTGTTTAAATCTTTCACCTATTTGGTTAGGTTGATTCCCAAGTATATTTTTTTTTGAGGATATTGTGAATAAGGTGGTTGTCCTCATTTCCATTTCAGAAGATTTGTCACTGATATACAGGAATTCCTTTGATGTATGCATGTTGATTTTATATCCTGCCACTTGCTGAATTCATTTAATAGCTCTAGTATTTTATTTGTAGACCCTTTTGGGTCTGCTAGGTATAGAATCATGTTAACAGCAAATAGTGAGAATTTCAGTTCTTTTTTTCCTATTTGTATGCCTTTAATTTCTTTTATCTGTCTAATTGCTCTGGCCAGTTTTTTGAGAACTATATTGAATAGAAGTGGTGATAGAGGGCATCCCTGTCTTATTCCAGATTTTAGAGGGAATGCTTTCAGTTTTTTTTCCATTTAGAATGATGCTAGCCTGAGGCTTAGCATAGATAGCCTTTACAATATTGAGATAAGTTCCTGTTATCCTTAGTTTTTCTAGTGTTTTGAACATGAAGGGATGCTGTACTTTGTCAAATGCTTTTTCTGCATCTATCAAGATGATCATGTGGTTCTTATCTTTAAGTCTACTGATGTGGTGAATAACATTTATTGATTTCTGTATATTGAACCAGTCTTGCATCCCAGGGATGAATCCTACTTGATCATGGTGCACATTTTTTTTTATATGCTTTTGCATTCCACTTGCCAGAATTTTATTGAGGATTTTTGCATCTAGGTTCATTAGAGATATTGGCTTGTAGTTTTCTTTCTTTGAAGTGTCTTTGTCTGGTTTCGGAATCAGGGTGATGTTGGCCTCATAGAATGAATTTGGAAGAGCTCCTTCTTTTTCTATTTTCTGAAATAACTTAAAAAGTATTGGTATTAACTCTTTTTTAAAGGTTTTATAAAACTCCACTGTATACCCATATTGTTTAGGGCTTTTCTTGGTTGGTAGTCTTTTGATGGCTTCTTCTATTTCCTCCTTTTTTATTGGTCTGTTTAAATTGTGTGTATCTTCCTGACTCAATCTAGGCAAATCATATGACTTAAGAAATTTATCGATATCTTCACTATCTTCTATTTTATTGGAATATAGGGTTTCAAAATAATTTCTAATTATCTTCCGTATTTCTGTTGTGTCTGTTGTGATATTGCCTTTTTCAGCCCATATGTTAGTAATTTGAGTTCTCTCTCTCTCTTCTTCTCTTTGTTAACATGGCTAAGGATCTGTCGATCTTATTTATTTTTTCGAAGAACCAACTTTTAGTTTTGTTAATTTTTTCAATGGTTTCTTTTGTTTCAATTTCATTGATTTCTGCTCTGATTTTAATTATTTCTTGCCTTCTGCTACATTTGCTGTTGTTTTGCTCTTCTTTTTCTAGGGATTTGAGATGAAGCATGAGCTCGTTTATTTGTTGTTTTTTTCTTTTTCTTTCTTTTTTTTTTTTTGAGGAATGAACTCCAGGCAATGAATTTCCCTCTTAAAACTGCTTTCATTGTGTCCCATAGAATCCGATATGTTGTGTCTGTGTTTTAATTTATCTCTAAGAATTTTTTGATTTCCTCCTTTATGTCTTCTGTAACCCACTGATCATTCAGTAACATATTGTTCATTTTCCAGGTGATGCAGAATTTTTCCTTCCTTCTTTTATCATTGATTTCCCGTTTCATTCCATTATGATCAGAAAAGATGCATGGTATTATCTCTACATCTTTATATTTATTTAGGTTTGCCCTATGGCACAATACATGCTGCTGAGAAAAACGTATATCCACTTGATGATGGTTGATATATTCTGTATATGTCAGTTAAGTCTAGGTTGTTGAATGTGTTATTGAGTACTATAGTTTCTTTATTCAACGTTTGTTTGGAGGATCTGTCCAAAGGTGAGAGAGGTGTGTTGAAGTCACCCATAATTTTGTGTTGTGGTATATTTGATTCTTGAACTTGAGGAGAGTTGGTTTTATGAACATTGCAGCACCATTATTTGGTGCATACATATTGATAATTGTTATGTCTTGTTGGTGAATGGTTCCTTTTAACAGTATATAGTGTCTTTTTTTTAATCCCTTTTGATTAACTTAGGTTTGAAGTTGATTTTATTTGATATGAGTATGGCCACTCCTACTTGCTTCGGAGGACCATGTGAGTGGTATGATTTTTCTCAACCTTTCACCTTCAGCCTGTGTATGTCTTTTCTTATAAGATGAATCTCCTGAAGGCAGCATATTGTTGAATCTGTTTTTTTAATCCAAGTTACTAGCCTACATTGCTTAATTGGTGAGTTTAAGCCATTAACTTTTAGGGTTAATATTGATATATGGTTTGTACTTCCAGTAATATTTATTTATTTATTTATTTATTTTAATTTGGCTCGTTTTTCCTCTTTGATCATTCACCCTCCCCCCCTTTACTGATTTACCTCCCATGTTTGGGGTGCTGTTTTTCATTTCCTCTTCTTGCAGTGTTTTGCTCATAATGCTTTGCAGTGCAGGTTTCTGGCTGCGAATTATTTAACTTTTGTTTATTGTGAAAGATTTTAATTTCATTTTCAAACCTGAAGCTTAATTTTGCTGAATACAATATCCTTGGTTGGAATCCATTATTTTTCAGTGTTTGAAATACGTTGTTCCAGGATCTTCTCACTTTCAATGTCTATGATGAAAAATCAGCCGTTAACCTAATTGGTTTATCCCTGAATGTAATCTGCCTCCTTTCTCTTGTAGCTTTTAATATCCTCTCCTTGTTCTGTATGTTGGATATCTTCATAATAATGTGTTTTGGAGTTGGTCTATTACGGTTTTGTATGTTTGGGGTCCTATAGGCTTCCAGGATTTGCCAATCCATTCCATTTTTCATATCTGGAAAGTTTTCTAAAATTATTTCATTCAACAGATTGCTCATTCCTTTGGATTGGACCTCTATATCTTTCTCTATCCCAATGACTCTCAAGTTTGTTTTTTTTATGACATCCCATATCTCTTGGATGTTTTGCTCGTCGGTTCTTACCAGCATTTCTGTGTTGACTATGCTCCTTTCGAGTTGATATATTTTGTCTTCATTATCTGATGTTCTGACTTACACTTGATCTAGTCTACTTGTAATATTCTAATTTGAGTTTTTGATTTGGTTTATGGTTTCCTGCAGTTCTAGGATTACTGTTTGATTTTTTAAAAAAATCTCTATCTCCTGGTAGAGTTGACTTTTTGCTTCTTGAATCTGTTTATGTAATTCGTTTTCAAACTATTCTTTCATTGTTTGGATTTGCTGTCTGATGACTTCTTTAAGATTCCATTCCATCTGAGTCAGGTATGCCTTGAGTTCTTTATCTGTCCATTTTTCTGATGCCTCTTGGTTCTCCTGTAAATTTAAGCTATCCTGCATTGTTTGTAATCCTTTTTTTCTTGTTTTTTTCATGGTGTTCACGTTACTTTCCAACTCTGTTGGACTGCAGTGTTTCTGTTTTCTCCTATAAATTTGTTTTGGTTTTGTATATCTTCGGGATCTCTCCTTTGTGACGTGAGACAACGTCTAGAGATGTTGGGCTTTATTGTATTTTCATGCAAATTCATTCATTTCATAAAAGGCATACGGATTTTGAAGGCATATAGCGATCCATGGTTTGGTCTTAAGACTGTATGTTTAGGTGGGGTGCTGAGATGGTATGGAGGTTGGTATGTCTTAGCTACCTTGGAAGATTGCTCTACTGAAGGGGGATATTAATAGGTGAATGGACTATGGAATTTGGTAGTGGCTAGGGACTTAAGAGCACTATATACAGCCTCGAAACATTCACCTGTTTGCATTTAGGAAATTACACATAATGAAAGTCGTAATGCGACTTTGGAAGGGGAAGGAAGAAGTCCTTAAGGAGAAAGAGGGAGAAAAACATAGGTAGAATAATAGAAAATGGTAAGAAAAATAAAAATTGAAAAGAGAAAATAAAAAAGTTAAAAAAAGGGTAATTGCAGTCTTAGAGTTCTATTTTCTTCTCTTCCTGTTGCTGGAGCTGTGTCCTCTGAGCTGAGCTTCTGCCCTCAATATGCAGGAAACAATCCCTGTGCAGTGGCTCCTCTTCCCCTAATGGGCAGCTCTCCAATCCTGGTCACCCAGGGCTATTTCTGGTCTCCAACCCCTGCCCCCCTTCTCCTGTCAGCCAGGTCCCACTCACAGGTGGTGTTCTCCACAGATCTAGTTACACTTGCAGCCCCCTGGGAACTACGAAGCACTCTCTCTGTTTGACATTTACCCAGACCCCAAGGTTGTGGAGCTGGTGATCTGGGGGCCATCAGCTTACCTTGCCTGATCCCTTTTGGTAGCCATGCCCCTGGGAACTGGTGGAAGAAGCCTTGGCTGTCGGGGCTGGTGGTAGGGGTAATTGGAGGTCAGGTGTCCTCTCTGTTTCCCTGGGCTCCTTCAATCATGCCCTTGGAGATCTGGGGATAGATTATTGAGATTTCCCAGCTGTATGGGGCTGGTGGGGTGGGAGTTACACACCTTTTGAAGCTGATTGCGCTGGGAAGGGATCCTGACTGCTGAACTCTGGTGACATCAGCTCTCTGTAATGGTGGACTACCTTGCTGGGATGTCCGATGGGGTGGGTCTGGTCTGTCTCTGGTCTGTCCTGGCTTCAGTTCTCAGTCTGCTGTCTCATGGAGGCTTGGTTTGCAACCTCTTCAAAGGGTGTAACTCTTCGTTTCTCTGCCGCTCACGGGCTCTGGCAGTGCCCAGACATCTCCGTCTGTCTCTATGCTGCTTGTGGTCTCTGGCAGTGGTGAAACACCTCAGTCTTCACGCTGCCAGACAGTCAGCAAGCACCTCCGAGTGGTGCGGGTGGCCGAGATTCGCCCGTGTCTGAGCAAGCTGCTGCCTCCTGGGAGCCCAAACTCCCCACCTAGGACTCACTTCAGCCGAATTTTGCTGGGAGTTTCTCAGCAGGCAGAATCCAATTGTTCTGAGGTCTCTCTCTGTCTGCGTGGCTGAGGAGGTGAAGGGAGCACTGCCTCCCCACCTGCAACCATGTTTTTCCAGTCTCAGTGTAATTTTAATTTGCAATTGCTAAAGATGCTGTATATTTTTATAAAGAAAAAGTGGAATACATACACAACGGAATACTACTCAGCCACAAATAAAAATAAAATTATGCCATTTGCTGGTAAATTAATATAACTAAAGGCTATCATGTTAAACAAAATAAGCCAGTCCCAAAAATCAAAGACAAGTGTTCTCTTATAATATGTGGATACTAACACAAAACAAGGGAGGGGCAATAGAAGTTTATTGGATTAAACAAAGGGGAATAGAGGGAAGAGAGGGGGTATGGGATTAGGAAAGACAGTAGAATGAGTCGGACATAACTTTTCTATGTTCATATAAGAATACACCAGTGACACTCCACATCATCTAAAAATACAAGAATGAGATCCTAATTAGGATGTTATTCTCCATGGACCTATAATATGTCAAAATACACTCTACTGTTTTGTATATATAAAAATAAAAAATAATAAATACATTAATTTTAAGGATAAAAAGAAAATATTGATAAATTTGATAAACCTCTCACCAACCTAAGCAAAGAAAAATTAAGGAAGACACAGTTACTAATATGAAAAGGGAAAGAGAAGAAGGATCCTTAAGAAAATTAGTAAAACTAAAACACAGTTCTTTGAAGAGATCAATAAAAATAATACACTTCCAGAAAGTCTAAGGGAAAAAAAGAGAGAGAGAGGTCACATGAATGACTCATATCAGAATTGAAAGTAGATGTTGCTACAGAGTCCTTGAACATTGACAGAATGATCAAGGAATTAGAAAAAAATCTGTGTCTGCAAATTTGAGGGATAAGTGTGCCAATTTTTAGAAAAATATAAACCAGGACATGGATAATCTGACCACACCTATATCTATTCACATTGACTCAAGAATTAACAATCTTTCTGAACAGAAGGCATCAGGCCTAGATAGTGATATTCTCTACAATCTATTCCAGGAACTAGAAACAGAGTGAACACTTACTTCCTGACACATTCTGTGAGGCCAGCATTACCATAATATGAAAACTAGACAAAAACTTCCTTAATAGACCATCTAGTTTCACACCAATTAGTAGTACATTTGCTCTTGTATTGACCATGTTTTTTACTTTCAGTGTTTTATGATTCTCTGTCACCTAGAAACCTTGCTGACCTAGAAAATACTGTCCCTCCCAGCCATGGCTCGCTCTTAGATATAGAAAATGAATCCCAGAAATATGCCTTTTGTATGCAAACTAATCAGTCCAAAGCCCACACTCCTAACTACCACCTTTATAAAGATCAACAATGTCAAAAATAGAAGAAATTATGTATGGGTGAGGCTAGGAGGAAGAGGTATAGGGAAACTCTGCATGATCTTTTTCTGTAGACATAAAGTTTCTCTAAAAATAATGAAAATAATTGGCAAACTAACAAAGGATACATACTTATAATAAATATATTTACCAAGGGTCTTATATGCAGCACTAAACTTGTAATCAATAATGAAAAGAGGAAATGATAAAAATGTAAGACACAAAACAATTATGAATAGCCAGTGAGTGCATAAAAGCTAAGTCATTAGGGAAATGCAGACCAAAACACAAGAAAATATTAATTTAAAAAGACGACAATTCGAAAGACTGACAATACCACGTTTCGTGGGTGCACACGCAGTGGCTGGATTTCCATACTTTATTTATGGAAACATGAAATAATACAATCACTTTGGAAAGTAGTGCAGAAATTTCTTATACATTTAGATAATTAATATATTATTTTTATAAAACATAGAACAAAAATATTTATGCATAATAAAATTAGTAAACAAAAGTTGCAAGGTCTTTGGAATAAAAGGTAAATTTGATCCAGATTCCAAGAACAATGAGTCTGGTAAGTCTCTTCAGAAATCTTCCACAAGGAGTTAGAGAACCCCCAAAGAGGGAGAATCTGTAAAGAATTTCTAAAAGCATAGAGGAAAGAATGGAAAGGGATGCACCTGGGATTCTAATGGAAGACATGTGAAAGGAAACCACAGCAAGACCCCCTGCCTCAAACCTGAAATTTGTATGGATGTTAATTCATCTAGGTATAAAACCTAGTTTCATGTTTGAAATGATTGCAACTGATGAAAGCAAAAAATACAATGATGATGATTTAAATCTGGTAAGTGAAGATTTAGCACAAGATTGACTTTAAATATCTCCTTGAGAGGTCTCAGCTCAAACACAGGGAGGAACACCATCTGCCAGATGCTCAGATCTTCCAAGGATCAAGGCACACAGTAGTGTACATCTGGCACCTATCCTCCCCATCACAAAGATGTGCAAAAGGAAGGTCAACCCAGACTCAGGTGTGAGGAGCAGAGGCCCAAGAGAAGATCAGAAAAATTGTCAGTTGAACATGCCCCTGCAAAATGTAAAAGAAGTCAAAAGGGAAGCAGGAAAGGTTATATTTCTAAGAAAATGAGTAAAACCAAACAGAAAGGGGAGTAAAGGGAAAACAGACAGAAGTGGGTAAGCAAGAAACAAAAGGTTTGTCTGAAGTAAACAGAGAAACTAAAAATAAGGAAAGTCCAGCCTCTGACCAATCAAAAGATAAAGAAGGCAAGTTGATAGCTACCATGTACTATTTCTTATCAGTGGTCCTTCTATCCTTTATTGAAGAATCCATTAAAATAATCTTATCAAGTATTTTGTAAAAGCAAGTATTTTTAGCTCTAGAAATATTTTTAAATTTTTCTATTAGTGCCTTATAGTCATGCATAATAGTGGGGTTCATATTTAAATAATCATACATTCATGGAATATAACTTGATCCCTCTAACCCTTCCCTCTTCTTCTCCACATATTCCTCCTGTCTATTCTACTTGTATTCCTTTTATTTATTTATTATTTTTAAACTAGTGATTTATAGATAAACATACATTGGAATTCACTATGGTATATTTATATGTGAACATAGCATAATTTTATCACTCCCATTCCACATTTTCTTCCGTTTCATGTCTCTCCTACCTCCCCCTCAATCCCCTTCCTTTACTCCACTGATCTAGCCTGTTTTTGTGGGATTTGGTCATCCCACCCCACACCTTACTTCACTCTAGTTCCCCCATCCCCCCCCCCACACAAATTAGATTTTTGACTTTCATCACTGACTTATCTCACTTATCATGATAGTCTCCAGCCATCCACTTAACAGGAAATATCATAATTTCATTATTCTTTATGACTGAGTAAAACTCCATTGTGTGTGTGTGTGTGTGTGTGTGTGTGTGTGTGTATATATATATATATATATATATATATATATTACATATATAATTTATATCATATGTGTGTGTGTGTGTGTGTGTGTGTGTGTACAATATCCTACAATACAAAGCATAGAAATCTAAAATTTGGAGTCACAGTGAGGCATTTACTATGTTTGAATATTTTAAATCACTTCTATTTCCATATCATTTTTAGATGATTTGTTTCCTAAAGAAAACCACTCCTTGTTCCTTGCCCTATCTGAAGTGTTTGGACTCTGTAACATCTTTGGACATGGCAGTCAAGTTTTTCTAAATGATTTTGCTAACATGCTACAACCAAAAATTTGAGTATATAGTATATATTCCATAAAATCATGACCTAGTGGCCCTTATATTACAACTTATCAACACTAGAAGATAATGGGACTTATTGAAAATTAGTCTCCATATTTGAAGTGGGAAAGACACTAGAGTAACTATTATAAAAGAATCAAAATGCAAGGCTTCTTAGTTTTTTGGCTTATATGTTAAGAATTGTGTACAAATTTAAAACACTACTTACTAATTACCCAATAAATTTTTAATTATAAAAAATGCATCAGTTCTATTCATTCATTGAGTCATTTCTTTCATTAATACAATAAGGACTAATCAAGACACAGAGATTTTCTAACTCTTGCCAAAATTAAAGAAGACTCTTTTTGGGGGGTTAAACTGAAATTTAAGTCTTTAATTTTAATCAGACAAGATACAGAAAATGAAATTTGTCAAAAATATAACCTTCATTTAGTCTATAAGAGGTACAGTAACCAAAAAAAGTTAGACCTTTCTTGTACTATTATCTGTCTCCTTCTGAGGAAGGGATTCAAAAAAAGTAAAGCAGTCCTAAACCCCTAATCTCATGAAGGTCCCAAGCTAATGGTATGAAAGTCCTAAGGCAGTTCATGACATCCTAATCAATATTTGTTTATCAGGTCTTGTCTAATTTAGGTCTCACGAAGGTGATTATTATCTTAACTCTTTTAAGATCAGAGGTCAAGGATGTGAGAAGTTAAGAAAATATCCCAGGGGACAGGAGAGATGACAGGGGACAGGAGAGATGGAAGTGGAAGAACACATGACAAGAACATACCCGTGTTGGTCCCAATCCAGGTTACTAGGAAACCTTGGATACCTAAAGGCAGACCACAAAAATGAAAGTCCACCGCTGTCAGCAGGAAGGTCATATTCAGCTTGGTCATCAGCTTTGCCTGGAGCTACAGAACATCCTGACCAGGAGGCCCAAGTTAGACTCAGAGAGAACAACAAATTAAAAAATCAGCCAAACTACTGTGAAGAAATCAAATGCCAGACACCAAACACAATCAAAATCCTTAAATAGGTAGTCCCACTGCTATCCTTCCAAGATGCTAAATAGCAGGGGCAGGACCCATTGTAGTGCACACATGACAACTGATGTGTGTCTAGGGCATTGGCTGTGCTATCATGCCATAGGACAGACAATGCTCAGTGCTAATGGCACTGAGCATGCTCAAGCCTCAAATGTAGACAAAGATCCACAGAATGACAAAGAAGGTATAGATGTGGATAGAGACAGAATAAATGATGATTGCAAAATATATCAGGGTATCTATAATGTGGCAGCAAAGGCGAAAATGTCCGCAGGAGCCAGATTTAGGATGTAGACAGAGAAGGCATTCTGTGCATGCGGAACCAGAGCACTGCTGCATTTCCTGCCAGCACAACAGGGCAATAATGAATGTCAGCAACTTCACAATCAGGGTCTTCTTGTGAAAATATAAGGAACTGTCTTCCTCATTTTCATTCATTGTTGTGAAATCAGTCCCCCAGTTGGGGGTGTTGGATGCTTGATCAGGAACTCTCCAACAGGGCCCCTGCAAACACAAATTCGATTTCAGAACCTGTCACCTGCACTGAAATTCTTAGTACCACCCAGCTATGTGGGAGGTACTGGCCCACTAACAGGGAAGGATGCAGAAGCTTGGAGAGATTAAGTAATTTATTGTAGTTAGGATTCTGAAACTTAGATAAAACCCAGTACTTTCTGATATTAAAACATGGTCTTTCTCTCCTGAACCATGGGTCTGTTACTGACATGGGAAATTTCTATGATGCCAACACTCTTACTGAGTATCCTAGGCCCTGTTATGACCCCCCAGAGCAGGAGGAAGTTTGGCCTACTGGAAGAGAAGAAAATAGAACTCTAGACTGCATTTATCATTTTTTTCTCTTTTCCCTTTTCAATTTTTATTGTTTTTTCCATTCGCTTTTATTCTACCTATTTTTCTCTCCCTCTGTCTCTTTAAAGACTTCTTTCTTCCCATTCCCCCTAAATTTCATCCCAAGCATTACCACTTCCTTTATGTGTAATTTTCTAAATGCAAATAAATGAATGTTCCAAGGCTATCTATAGTGCTCCTAAGTTCCTAGTTATTACCAAATACCCTGATCCACTCATCTGTCAATATCCCCCTTCTGTAGAGCAATCTTCCAAAGTAGTCAAGACATACTAACCTTCATAGCATCATAGAGCCCAACCTAAACATGAAGTCCTTTAGACAAAACAACAGATGGCTAAATGCCTACAGAATCCGTAAGCCCTTTAGGATATGAATGAATCTGCTTTAAAATACATTAAAGCCCAACATCTCTAGACATAGTCTCTCACCACAAAGGAGAGACCACAGAGATACACAAAACCAAAACAAACTTATAGGAGAAAACAGAAACACAGCAATCAAACAGAGTTGGAAAGTAACATGAACACCATGAAAAAAAAAACAAGGCAAAAAAGGATTATAAATATTGCAAGACAACTTAAATTTACAGGAGAAACAAGAGGCATCAGAAAAATGGACAGATAAAGAACTCAAGGCATACCTGACTCAGATGGAATGAAATCTTAAAGAAGTCATCAGACCACAAATCCAAACAATGTAAGAATACTTTGAAAATGAATTACATAAACAGATTCAAGAAGCAAAAAATCAACTCTACCAGGAGATAGAGATTTTTTTAAAACAAACCAAACAGTAATCCTAGAAATGCAGGAAACCATAAATCAAATCAAAAACTCAAATGAGAATATTACAAGTAGACTAAATCAAGTAGAAGTCAGAACATCAGATAATGAAGACAGAATATATCAACTTGAAAGGAGCATAGTCAACACAGAAAGGCTGGTAAGAACCCACGAGTAAAACATCCAAGCAATATGGGATGTCATAAAAAAAAAAACAAACTTGAGAGTCATTGGGATAGAGAAAGATATAGAGGTCCAATCCAAAGGAATGAGCAATCTGTTGAATGAAATAATTTTAGAAAACTTTCCAGATATGAAAATGGAATGGATTGCCAAATCCTTGAAGCCTACAGGACCCCAAACATACAAAACTGTAATAGACCAACTCCAAGACACATTATTATGAAGATATCCAACATACAGAACAAGGAGAGGATATTAAAAGCTACAAGAGAAAGGAGGCAGATTACATTCAGGTGTAAACCACTTAGGTTAACGGCTGATTTTTCATCACAGACGTTGAAAGTGAGAAGATCCTGGAACAACGTATTTCAAACACTGAAAAATAATGGATTCCAACCAAGAATATTGTATCCAGCAAAATTAAGCTTCAGGTTTGAAAATGAAATTAAAATCTTTTGCAATAAACAAAATTTAAAGGATTCACAGCCAGAAAACCAGCACTGCAAAGCATTTTGGGCAAAACACTACAAGAAAAGGAAATGAAAAACAACATCCAAAACCAACAGTGCAAAGTAACTCCATAAAGAAGGAAAAAAATAATCAAAGAGGAAAAGCAAGCCAAATTTAAACAAACAAACAAACATGTCTGGAAGTACAAACCATATATCAATATTAACCCTAAAAGTTAATGGCTTAAACTCACCAATTAAGCGACATAGGCTAGTAACCTGGATTAAAAATCAGATCCAATAATATGCTGCCTTCAGGAGACTCATCTGATAGGAAAAGATATACACAGGCTGAAGGTGAAAGGTTGGGAAAAATCATACCACTCACATGGTCCTTGGAAGCAAGTAGGAGTGGCCATACTCATATTGAATAAAATTAACTTCAAACCTAATAATCAAAAGGGATAAAAAAGGACACTATATACTGTTAAAAGGAATCATTCACCAACAAGACATAACACTTATCAATATTTATGCACCAAACAAGGGCACAGCTATGTTCATAAAACAAACTTTCCTCAAGTTCAAGAGACAAATAGACCACAAGACAATATTTTTGGGTGATGTCAACACACCTCTATCACCATTGGACAGATCTTCTAAACATAGTTGAATAAAGAAACCATAGAACCCAAAAACACAATCAATAACCTAGACTTAACCAACATATATAGAATATATCAACCATCATCAAGCGAATATACTTTTTTTTTCAGTAGCACATGGATCTTTCTCAAAAATAGACCATATATTATGCCATAGGGGAACTCTTAAAAATTATAAAGGAGTGAAAATAATACCATGCAGCCTATCTGACCATAATGGAATGAAACTGGAAATCAATGATAAAAGAAGGAAGGAAAAAATCCAACATCACCTGGAAAATGAACAATATGTTACTAAACGATCAATGGGTTACAGAAGATATAAAGGAGGAAATCAAAAAATTCTTAGAGATAAATTAAAACACAGACACAACATATCGGATTCTATGGGACACAATGAAAGCAGTTTTCAGAGAAAAATTTATTGCTTGGAATTCATTCCTCAAAAAAAAAAAAAAGAAAAAACCAACAAATACATGATCTCACATTTCATCTGAAAACCCTAGAAAAAGAAGAGCAAAACAACAGCTAATGTAGTATAAGACAAGAAATAATTAAAATCATAGATGAAATCAATGAAATGGAAACAAAAAAAATAAAAAAAAATGGCAAAACTAAAATTTGGTTCTTTGAAAAAATAAATAAGATCAACAGACCCTTAGCCAGGCTAACAAAGAGAAGAAGAGAGAGAACTCAAATTACCAGCATATTGGATAAAAAATGCAATATCATAACAGACACCACAGAAATACAGAAGAAAATCAGAAATTATTTTGAAAACTTAAATTCCAATAAAATAGAGCACAGTGAAGACATCCATAAATTTCTTAAGTCATATGATTTACCCAGATTGAGTCAAGAGGATACCCACAACTTAAACAGAACAATATAAAGGGAGTAAATAGAAGAAGTCATCAAAAGACTACCAACCAAGAAAAGCCCAGGACTGGATGGGTATACAGCAGAGTTTTACAAAACCTTTAAAGAAGAACTAATACCAATACTTTTCAAGCTATTTCAGGAAATAGAAAAAGAGGGAGCTCTTCCAAATTCATTCTATGAGGCCAACATCACCCTGATTCTGTAACCAGACAAAGACACTTCAAAGAAAGAAAATTACAGACCAATATCTCTAATGAACATAGATGCAAAAATCCTCAATAAAATTCTGGCAAATTGGATACAAAAACATACCAAAAAGATTGTGCACCATGATCAAGTAGGATTCATACCTGGGATGCAAGGCTGGTTCAACATAAGGAAATCAATAAATGTTATTCACCACATCAATAAACTTAAAGATAAGAACCATGTGATTATCTCCATAGACACAGAGAAAGCATTCAACAAAGTACAGCATCGCTTTATGTTCTAAACATTAGAAAAATTAGGGATAACAGGAACTTATCTCAACATTGTAAAAGCTATCTATGCTAAGCATCAGGCAAACATCATTCTAAATGGAGAAAAACTGAAGGCATTCCCTCTAAAATCCGGAAAAAGGCAGGGATTCCCTCTCTCACCACTTCTATTCAACATAGTTCTCAAAACACTGGCCAGAGCAATTAGACAGATGAAAGAAATTAAAGGCATAAAGATAGGAAAAGAGGAACTTAAATTAGCACTGATTGCAGATGACATGATCCTATACCTAGCAGACCCAAAAGGGTCTACCCAGAAACTTCTAGAGCTAGTAAATGAATTCAGCAAAGTGGCAGCATATAAAATCAACACGCATAAATCAAAGGCATTCCTGTATATCAGTGACAAATCTTCTGAAATGGAAATGAGGACAACCACCCCATTCACAATATCCTCAAAAAAAAAAAAGAAATACTTGGGAATCAACCTAATAAAAGAGCTGAATTTCGTATACAATGAAAACTACAGAACCCTAAAGAGAGAAATAGAAGAAGACCTTAGAAGATGGAAAGATATACCTTGTTCATGAATAGGCAGAACTAACATCATTAAAATGGCGATATTACCAAAAGTACTCTACACGTTTAATGCAATGCCAATCAAAATCCCAACGATATTTCTCACAGAAATAGAAAAGGCAATCATGAAATACATCTGGAAAAATAGGAGACCCAGAATAGCAAAAGCAATCCTAAGCAGGAAGAGTGAATCAGGTTGTATAGAGATTCCAGATTTTAAACTATACTACAGAGCAATAATAACAAAAACAACATGGTACTGGTACCAAAGCAGGCAGGTAGACCAATGGTACAGAATAGAGGACACAGAGACAAATCCACAAAATTACAACTACCTTATATTAGATAAAGGTGATAAAAGCATGCAATGGAGAAAGGATAGCATCTTCAACAAATGGTGCTGGGAGAACTGGAAAGCCATATGCAACATAATGAAATTGACTCCCTGTCTCTCACCATGCACAAAAGTTAACTCAAAATGGATTAAGGAGCTAGGAATCAAACCAGAGACTTCGTGTCTAATAGAAGAAAAAGTTGGCTCTAATCTCTACTTTGTGGGGTTGGGCTCCAAATTCCTTAATAGGACACCTGTAGCTCAAGAGTTAAAATCAACAATCAACAAATGGGACTTACTCAAACTAAAAAGTTTTTTCTCAGCAAGAAAAATAACAAGAGAGCTCAATAGGGAGCCTACATCCTGGGAACAAATTTTTACTCCTCACACTTCAGATAGAGCCCTAATCTCCAGAGTATACAAAGAACTCAAAAAATTAAACAAAAAGAAAACAAACAACCCGATCAACAAATGGGCCAAGGATTTGAACAGACACTTCTCAGAGGAGGATATACAATCATTCATCAAATATATGGAAAAATGCTCAACATTGGTAGCAATCATAGAAATGCATGATCCTGCAATCTGTACACGGGTGAATAATAAGAATTCATACCCCATTTGAAACAGACGTATGGTATATGATATATCAAGATCAATTGTTTTTTGAGCAACCAATAAATTTCTGATGTTTTTTTAAAAAAAATAAAAATAAAAATAAAATTACATTGAGATTTCATCTCACTCCAGTCAGAATGGCAATTATCAAGAATACAAGTAGCAATAAATTTTGAAGAGGAAAGTGGGGGAAAAGGTACACTCATACATTGTGGGACGGAAAGTTGGTGCAACTACTGAAGAAATCAGAATGTAGTTCTTTTAGAGAACTTGGAATGGAACCAACGCTTAACTCAGTTTTCCCACTCCTTGGTATATGCCCCAAAAACTTAAAATCATCATACTACAGAGACACACCTACATCAAAAATTCATAATTTTGTTATAATCTTTTCAAAGAAAGATTATTTTCATTAGTTTTCTTCCACTCACTTTCTGTTCTCAATTTAATAGATACCTGATATATTTTATCATTTTTTCTTGTGCATTTTGATTTAATTTGTTATTTCTTCATGAATTTACTTAGTTAGGAGTATCAATTATTGATTTTAGATTTGCTTTCCCTACAGTGTGCATTCCATATCATCGATTATCTCCATTTCCATCCATTTATATGCCAATGCTATTATTTCCTTTTTATTTTTTTCTTTTTTGACTGAAAAGTACTACATTGTGCCTGTCATGGCAATAATACTATATTTCCTTTATCCTTTTTTCCAATGAAGGGCATCTAGGCTGGTTCCATAATGTGACTACGGTGAACAGTGCTGTGATAAACATGGGCATGGGGCATCTCTGTAATATGCTGACTTGGTTCCTTCAGAAACACTCAAGAATGGTATAGCTCGATTACATGTAATTTCTTCCTCCTCTCTCCAGGGATCATGATCTAGCATGTGGTGTTAGGCTGTTGGGACCACGGAGTTTTCCTAGGACAGTAACAGACCTGTGCTATAGCAAGTAGAGACTAGGCCTCTGAGGCAAAGTGCTGGATTTTGTCCAGGTTCAAAATTCTCCATCTTTCATAAATTACTTAATATCTGAAAGACTGTTTCCTCCTCTATAACAGAGAGACAGTACTTCCTACATAGCCACGTTTCCTAAGAATGAGAACTAATGCAGCAGGTGATTACATCTTGTGCCAGGAGCATAAGTAGAGAGTTCCTGAGCATGGGACCAGCCATTCCAGCCAGGAGAACTGATTTCACAGCAGTGAATAGAAACAAGGAGGACATTCTTTCATATTTTGACAAGGTTACCCTTATCCTGCCTCCACCTATCATCACTGCCCTGGTTGGGCTGGCAGAAGGTGTGGTTGTGCTGGGTCCCCAGGCCTCCCTAATGTGCAGAAATGCCTTCTTCATCTGCACATGAGGCTAATGTGGCTGCAGTGGAATTTATTCTCCTTCACTGCCACATTATAAATGCCCTATTAAATCTCATCACTTTCCATTTTATCCATATCTAGAGGCACAACTTCTTCAACATGGTGTTGACCTTCACTTACATTGCAGGACTGAGCATGCTTCATGCCATTAGCAACAATTAGTCTGTTCTGTTGTCCACTTGGTATCACAGCTGCCACTGGAGACACATGTCAGCTGTCATATGTGCCTTGCTCTGGGTCCTGTTCTGGCTGCTGAGCATCTCACTAGAGGATTCTTGTTACTTCCTGTAAGAGCATTTCGACTGTGATTCTTGTCAGACATTTGGATTCATCACAGCCATGTGGGTGAGTCTTCTGTTTGTTTCTTTATGATTGTCTCAGTGTCCAGCCTGGTCCCACTGGTCAGGATCCTCTGTATATCCTAGTAAATGCTACTAAGTGGGCTATGGTACATGGGGCTCATACTCCTAGGCTTCCTCATCTGTGGCCTGCCCTCAGGCATCCAAAGGTTCCAGTTACTCTGGATTTAGAATCATATAGACACATTGTCTTGGTACCTTTTCCACTTCTACATATCCTGCCCTGTGAACATCTGCACCAACCAGTGGCTTCAGGAGCTACAGAACCTCCTGGTTCTGCAGAGGGCTCTGCAGGACACTTCAGAGGAGGATGAATGTGGGAATCCTCCTCAGGAAACCCTGGCAGGCAGCATATTGGGACAGTGATGAGCTTCTGCTTTGATCAGACAGATTTGCTTTGACAGCCAAATTCTCTCATAATCAGATTTGGAGATTTTCTTAACTGATTTCATCCAGGGCTTCTTATCTTTAAACAGTTAAGATGATAATCATCCTCGTGAGAATTGACACAGGATTGTCAAACAAATGGTGATTTCAGTGTCTCTGGAATGGCCTTAATCAGAGTCTTTACCCCTCCTATGTGAATTTCAACAATGTTGGGTTTCAGACCATTCCCACATTGACCAATCTGTCTTTAAGCAGAAGACTGGAAGCAGTGCAGGGAAACTCTGCATATCCTTAGTCACTGCACCTGAAAGAGATTAATGTTACATTTTTACTAATTTCATATATGTATGTGTGTGTGTATATATGTTTTAATACTAAAAGAATTAAATTTCAATATGGGCCTAAAATTATACTCTTCTTCAATTTTGGCAGGACTTAGAATATTCTGTCTCCCTGACTTAATAATTGTTTATTATATAAATGCCTTAAGGAATAAATAAATAAATAATAAATGACTTTTATTTAAAACCTGTGCTAAATCTCCACTTACTGAAACTGAGACTTCATCCTTAAGTGTATGGTTTTCAAATTCTTTCCAAGTGAAGTTGTGCATTATGGACACAATAACCATCAACCTTGCATATGTTCATTTTGAGGTAGACTCTCTTCTTGTGGTTTATTTTCAAATATCCTGCATCAGCATCCTTCCTTTTGGCCTTTAGAGATTCACTCACTCTCTCTGGGAGCTCTCTAATCCCTTATGGCAGGTTTTTGAAGGGACTTACCTTATTAATTAATCTTGGAGGACAGGGTTCATGTCAAATTTATCTCATTCTGAAAAGCTCACTATATTTATTAATTAATTAATTTTAATTACACACAATGTTTAATATATTAATTTAAAGATTCATTGTTTAATACTCTTTTATTATTTTTATTGATGGCATCATTACAATAGAATGTTGTGTAAATATGACAATTACCTATTTAATGTATTTGGATTGAAAAATACACACATGTGACCTGAAACACATTCAAGACACAAAATATTTTCATATCTCTGAAATTTACCTTGTAACAACCTGCCCCAGCTCTGAGGCCACCAGTATTCCTATTTCTATCACCAAAGATCAGTTTTGCCTTATCTTTGTCTTTATTTGTTTAGAAATGAATATACTGTGGACCTTTTCCATTCCTATCTTCCTTCACTCATTATTATAATTTTGGGTTGATTTTTTAAAATTTCATTCCTTATACCAGCAGTATAAAACTGAATCCAGAAGTACCACTGTTTAGCCATTTTCATATTTATTGATCTGAGTCATTTTCAATTTTTGACTGTTATAAATAAAGCTACCATGTACATTCAAGGCTTTTTATGGACATATGATCTCATTTTCTTGGATAAATAACATACAGTAAAATTGCTGTGTCATAAGATGAGTCTAAGAAACTATTCAACTGCTTTTCAAGTCACTCTACTAATTCACATTCTCGCCAGCAGAATATGGGAGTTCAGATGCTGCACATGCACCTGATGAACACGGTATTGTCATGTCATTCCTTTGAATTCTGGGCATTGTAATGAGTGTAAAGTAGCATTTTATTGTTTTAATTTGCAACTCCCTAAAAACTTATGAAACTGAGTATCATTTTATTTACTCATTGGTACTCATAATTGTTTTAAGTTTACATTTTTTATTATTTCCACTTTTCATGGTTGATTTTCAAGAGTTTAGAATAGATGCTGAATATCAGTTCTTTAGTATGAATATATATCTATTTGATAGTTTTCTATTTTTTATAATTTTAAGAGCACTTTTTAGGTTTACAGAACAATAGCACAGAAAGCATAGAGGGTCTCCCTATATCTGCTCTTCTCATCTTCATACCTACATAGTTCTTCTTGCTATTCATTAATTTAATGGTGTGGTATATTTATTAAAATTGATGAGCCTATACTGATACTTTATTATAAACTGAAACCCATAGTTACCACTAGGGCTCATTCCTTGAATTGTACACTTCACTGGGTTTTGATAAAAGCAGAATTATATATATTTACCATTTCAGTGACATAGATAGAATTTTAATGTTCTAAAACTGTCTTATGGTTCATCAAACTTCCTTCTCTTTCCTCAAATCCTCAAGATATCACTGAGCTTCTTATTACATAGTTTAACTATCTCTAGATTTCTATTTAATTGTAATAACACAGTACATAGCTCTTTTCAGACTAACTTTTTACATTTAGCAATATACATTTATTTAAGGTTCTTCTGTGTTTGTTTGTTTGTTTGTTTGTTTTTATAGAATGATAGCTCAATTCTTTTCAATGACGAATAAAACTTCATTGTATGGGATATCCACAATTTGATAATCAGAACATCTTAATTGCTTCCAAGTTTTTGCAACATGATGAAAGATGCTATAAATGTAATGAAGACTTTTGTGTGGATCTAAGTTTGCAACTCACTTGTATAAATCCCTAGAAACATGATTGCTGGATCTTAGGATAAGTCAATATTTGGTAGTTATAGAAACTTCCAGACTATCTTCCAAAGTATTGTGCCATTTTGTATTCCCATCTTTGTGTAAGAGTTTCTATTTGTCCACATTTTTATCAAAACTTAATGTTGCCAGTGACTGGGTTTTAGTCATTCTAAAAAATTTATACTAGGATATCATTTTTTAAAATGCAATTCTCAAACACATATCACAATACATATTTTTCCCCATCCATTTTTTCCATCCATATCTCTTCTTTGGCAATAGTTGAGAATTTCCACTATTTTGCAATTATTCTGGTTATTTTCCTATTGAGTTTTAAGGATCATTTTAAAATTTGTATATCCATCACTTTCAGTATGTTTCACAAATATCATAAAATGTTTAAAGGAAAATATGACCAACAGAACAGCTAATATCATACTTAATAGTGAGAAACTACATGTTCTTTCTACTAAAGTCCTTGTCTAGTTTTGATAATATGGTAATTTTGGCCTCATAGTATTAGGTGAGAAATGTTCCCTCTGATTCTATTTTCTAGAAGACACCATATTGTGTCTTTTCTTCTTTCCCTATTTTCTATAATTTATCAGTAAAATCATCTGACCCTGGTCTTCTTTGCTTAGGTAGTTTATAAACTAAATACATGTATGAAGACATGAATGGTGTTACTCTACTTTGTGTACAACTGGACATATGCAAAATTGTGCTCTATATGTGTAATATGAATTGTAATGCATTCTGCTGTGTTATATAATAAATTAAAATATAATAAATAAATAAAAAATAATCTGGGGTCAACTTCTTCAATAGATATAGGTCTATTCATTTTTAACTTATTGTGTGAGTTTTAGTAGATGTATTTTTCAAAAATCAGTACATATTATCAACATAATCAAACTTGAGGCCATAGAATTATTCCTAATATTAGTCTACATGCCTTTGAATGACTGTATGATCTGTAGTAATACCCCCCACCACGCATTTTTTTTCCTTTGGATGGAGAGGTCCAGGGATTAAATTTAGGGGAACTCTACCACTGAGCCAATCCCCAGACTTATTCTGTATTTGATTTAGAGTCAGGGTCTCACTGAGTTTCTTTGCACCTCATTTTTCCTGAGGATGGCTTTGAACCCATGATCATTTCTGACATCAGTCATTTGCATCATCTCTTTTATTCCTTAGCCTTACTAGACGCTTGTTGATTTTGTTGTTCTCACCAAAAACCCAGGTTTTGTTTCAGAAATTTTCGATATTGATTGTATTCAATATGATTTCTGCTCTAATTTATTATTATTATTATTGTTTTCTTCTCTCTAGATTGTAATTATGTGCAATTAGATCAGTTGTGAGGGCTCCTCCTGTCTTTTTTTATATTACTTTTATGTTTTCCTTCTTAATTTTTTTGTTGTTGCATATTAATTATTCAGAATAGTGAGTTTCATTGTGGCATATTCATTTAGACACATAACATAATTTATTCCATCTCTCCTTCCAGTACCTCTGAAATTCACGTTTCTCTCTTCTGCTGTTGACTGGGGTCTGTGTAAGCTGCAGGCCTCAGTAGCCATGAAATGTGTTGTAGCTCTTTTTGGTGGGATCTGCCCTTCAGTGTTGCAGCAGACTCCAGCAGCTCACGCCACCTTCTTTCTGGGTTTTGTCTGGTAAATTCCAAGAACGAAATCCACAGACAAGGATGAGTGAGTGAAAGTGTAGGATTTATTCAAGTGTGGATAGAACCAAATAGAAACAGAACTCCTGCAGGATACGTGGGGACCCAAGAGGGGTTGCTGTTAGTCTGAGTGTGCTAGTCTAGGGTTGATATAGCACTTGGGTTAACACTATTCATCCAAACTAATGCTAACCAGGGTTTGAAAAAGTACTAGCTATTGTCCCAAAACTTATGCTAATGAGTGTTTAAAAAGTACTAACTATTGGTTGACACTTGAACCTGCCCCACATCCATTTTCTTGAGGAGGATCAGAAAGTGGAAGGTTGAAGTCTTCAGATGGTGGATGCTCACTTAAGGTTCAGAGCTGCAGTGCTTTGTGGGTTTCTGCAGCAGGGCCTCTGCACTGACCTGGGCCAGTCCACTGTGGGGTGACAGGTCCACACACTGTTACTACTTGGCATTGTCCCACTGGGCCTCATGCTTGCCACATGTGCTGCAGCTCATCCAGGGCCACTGCTCTGATGCTCCATGCTCCACCACTAAACCTTTGCTTCTCAGTGGCTATTATTAGGCTGGCTGTGTATTTGCAGTTTTCCTCGCTTCCCATGATCCTCTTTCCCTACCCCAATTGTCTGTTTTTCTGTATTCATGTAATACTGTTCCCCCCCCCTTTTATCTCTCTAGTTTCTACGTGAGAGAAAACATATGGCACTTCTTTTTCTGAGTCTGGCTTATTTCACTTAACATAATTTTCTCCAATTTATCCATTTCCTTATACATGACATGAATTCATTTTCTTTGTGGCTGAATAAAACTCCATTATATATATATATATATATATATATATATATATATATATATATATGTGTGTGTGTGTGTGTGTGTGTGTGTGTGTGTGTGTGTTTGGAGAGTATCCAATCATGTGTTTATGTGTTGATGGACACCAGCTAGGCTTATTCCCTGACTTGAATATTATGAATTGTGCTGCTATAAATATGAGTATGCATGTATCTCTGAAATATTTCATCATTAATTGTTTTGGGTAGGAGTGAAACAGCTGGATCATATGGTAGTTACTACTTTAGCTTTTTGAGGAACTTCCGTACTGATTTCCACAATGATTTTACTAGTTCATATTCACATCAGAGTGTACAAGTGTTCCTTTTCCCCTATATCCTCCTCAGCATTTATTGTTATTTGTATTCTTGATGACTACAATTCTGACTGGAGACAGAATATCAGTGAATTTTTTTTTTGGTAGCAGGGATTGAACCCAGGGGTGCTTATCACTGATCCACATCCTGAGCCCTTTTTTGTATTTTATTTAGAGATAGGGTGTGGCTGAGTTCCTTACATCCTTGCTAAATTGCCGAGGTTGGTTTTGAACTCACAGTCCTCCTGTCTCAATCCCCAAGCCTCTGGGATTACAAGCATGTGTCACCATACCCAGCTCTCAATATGACTTTGATTTTCTTTCCTTTCATGACTAAAGATCTGAACACTTTTCATATAATTTTTGGCCATTTGTACTTCTTTTGAGAAATTTCTGTATGGCTTATTTGTCCATTTATTATTTGGGTTATTTGTCTCGTTGGTGTTGAGTTTTTTTAATATTTATTTTTTAGTTATATTTTATTTATTTGTTTTTATATGGTGCTGAGAATCAAACCCAGGGTCTTGCACGTGCTAGTGAGAGCTCCACTGCTGAGCCACAACTCCAGCCCTTTGGTGTTGAGTTTTTAATTTCTCTCTATATTTTTGTGTATTAATCCTCTTTTGGAAGAGTGGCTAGCAAAGATTTTCTCCTCTTCTATTTTAGTCAGCTTTGCATTGCTGTGACCCAAAGATCTGACAAGAACAACATAGAGGAGGAAAAGTTTATTTTTGTTCATGGTGTCAGCGATACTTTCATTCATGGTCATACAACTCCATAGACATAGGCCCAAACTGTGGCAGGACATCATGGCAGAAGGGCATGTTGAAGGGAATCTGCTTAGTTCATGACATGCAGGAAGGAGAGAGAGAGAGAGAAAGAGAGAGAGAGAGAGAGAGAGAGAGAGAGAGAGAGAGAGCGAGCTGTGCTCACCAGAAAAAATATAACCATTAAAGCCATGCCCCCAGTGACCTACCTTCAGTCACATCTTACTGACCTAGTTACCACCCAATTAACCATTCAAGTGATTTAATTCACTGATTATGTTATAGCGTTTAAAATAATTTCATCTCTGGACACTCATTTATTGCCTCAAACATGAGCTTTTGAGGGACACCACATATTCAACCCATAACACCTTTGGTAGACTATCTCTTCATGCTGTTAATGGTTCCTGTTTGGTTTGTTTCTATAGCTCTTTATGATAATTATAATTTTAAATAGGGTCTTATGATGACTCCAAAATTGTTCCTTTTATTCAAAATTGCTGTGGCTATTCTGATTTTTTTTGTTCTCCCATAACAATTTTAGGACAATATTTTCTTATTCTGCAAAGAATTGTCATTGGTATTTTGGCGTGGATGGTATTAAATCTGAAGGCCACTATTGTTAATATGGTCATTTCAATAATATTACTTCTACCTACTCATGAGCATTGGGTTTTTTTCCATCTTGTAGTATCTTCTGCTGTTTCTTTGAGTTTAGACTTGCTTAGTTTTCCTTATAGAATTCTCTCACTACTCTTGTTAGATTAACTCCTAATTTTAAACATTAAACCTATATGAATAAAATTGTTTTATTGATTTCTTTATCAACATTGAAGCTATATGAATGAAATTGTTTTCTTGATTTCTTTTTTTTTAGGGTTCCTGCCTCCATTGATCTAATAGGCAAATTAGAAGTCCATTTTTCTAACTTGAATAGTTAATCTAATCATCTACAAAAGGCATGGAGAAGATGGTCTAGAAGTCAGGTTTCCACAGTACACTTCTAGTATTGTTATTTCCAGCATTAATTGTTACTGGAACATTGATTGCAATTACAAATTTTGGACAGTAGCAATAACATTTTATTTTATTTATTTTTAATTGGTTGTTCAAAACATTACAAAGCTCTTGACATATCGTATTTCATACATTAGATTCAAGTGGGTTATGAACTCCCATTTTTGCCCCAAATACAGATTGCAGAATCATATGGGTTACACATCCACAATTTTACATAATGCCTTATTAGTAATTGTTGTACTCCACTACCTTTCCTATCCTCTACTATCCCACCTCCTCTCCCCTCCCATCTTCTCTCTCTACCCCATCTACTGTAATTCATTTCTCTCCTTGTTTATTTTCACATTCCCCTCACCACCTCTTATATATAATTTTGTATAGCAATGAGGGTCTCCCTCCATTTCCATGCAATTTCCCTTTTCTCTCCCTTTCCCTCCCACCTCATGTCTCTGTTTAATGTTAATCTTTTCTTCCTGCTCTTCCTCCCTGCTCTGTTCATAGTTGCTCTCCTTATATCAAAGAAGACATTTGGTATTTGTTTTTTAGGGATTGGATAGCTTCACTAAGCATAATCTGCTCTAGTGCCATCCATTTCCCTGCAAATTCCATGATTTTGTCATTTTTTAGTGCTACTTAATACTCCATGGTATATAAATGCCACATTTTTCTTATCCATTCATCTATTGAAGGGCATCTGGGTTGGTTCCACAGTCTAGCTATTGTGAATTGTGCTGCTATGAACATGGATGTGGCAGTATATCTGTAGTATGCTCTTTTAAGGTCTTCAGGGAATAGTCTGAGGAGGGCAATAGCTGGGTCAAATGGTGGTTCCATTCCCAGCTTTCCCAGGAATCTCCATACTTCTTTCCAAATTGGCCGCACCAATTTGCAGTCCCACCAGCAATGTAGAAGAGTACCCTTTTCCCCACATCCTCGCCAGCACTTGTTGTTGTTTGACTTCATAATGGCTGCCAATTTTAATGGAGTGAGATGGTATCTTAGGGTGGATTTGATGCGCATTTCTCTGACTGCTAGAGATGGTTAGCATTTTTTCATGTAATTCTTGATTGATTGTATGTCCTCCGCTGAGAAGTGTCCATTCAGGTCCTTGGCCCATTTGTTGATTGGGTTATTTGTTATCTTACTGTCTAATTTTTTGAGTTCTTTGTATACTCTGGATATTAGGGCTCTATCTGAAGTGTGAGGAGTAAAGATTTGTTCCCAGGATGTAGGCTCCCTATTTACCTCTCTTATTGTTTCTCTTGCTGAGAAAAAGCTTTTTAGTTTAAGTAAGTCCCATTTGTTGATTCTTGTTATTAACTCTTGTGCTATGGGTGTCCTATTAAGGAATTTGGAGCCCGACCCCACAATATGTAGATCGGAGCCAACTTTTTCTTCTATCAGATGCAGAGTCTCTGATTTGATATCAAGCTCCTTGATCCATTTTGAGTTAACTTTTGTGCATGATGAGAGGATGGGATTCAGTTTCATTTTGTTGCATATGGATTTCCAGTTTTCCCAGCACCATTTGTTGAAGATGCTATCCTTCCTCCATTGCATGCTTTTAGCCACTTTATCAAATATAAGATAGTTATAACTTTGTAGATTAGTCTCTGTGTCCTCTATTCTGTACCATATGTCCACCCACCTGTTTTGGTACCAGTACCATGCTGTTTTTGTTACTATTACTCTGTAATATAGTTTGAAATCTGGTATTGCTATACCGCCTGATTCACACTTCCTGCTTAGAATCACTTTTGCTATTCTGGGTCTTTTATTTTTCCATACGAATTTCATGATTGCTTTATCTATTTCTACAAGAAATGCCGTTGGGATTTTGATTGGCATTGCATTAAACCTATAAAGAACTTTTGGTAATATTGCCATTTTGATGATGTTAGATCTGCCTATCCATGAACAGGGTATATTTTTCCATCTTCTAAGATCTTCTTCTACTTCTCTCTTTAGGGTTATGTAGTTTTCATTGCATAAATCTTTCACGTATTTTTTTAGGTTGATTCCCAAGTATTTTATTTTTTTGAGGATATTGTGAATGGAGTGTTTTTCCTCATTTCTGTTTCTCATTCTGATATACAGAAATGCCTTTGATTTATGTGTGTTGATATTATATCCTGCCACTTTGCTGAATTCATTTATTAGTTCTAGTAGTTTTTTTGTAGACCCTTTTGGGTCTTCTAGGCATAGAATCATGTCAACCACACATAGTGATAATTTAAGTTCTTATTTTCCTATTTTTATGTCTTTAATTTCTTTTGTCTGTCTAATTGCTCTGGCCAGTGTTTCGAGAACTATATTGATTAGAAGTGTTGATAGAGGGCATCCCTGTCTTATTCCAGATTTTAGAGGGAATGCCTTCAGTTTTTTCTCCATTCAGAATGATGCTTGCCTGAGGCTTAGCATAGATAGCTTTTACAATGTTGAGGTAAGTTTCTGTTATCCCTAGTTTTTCTAGTGTTTTGAACATAAAGGGATGCTGTACTTTGTCAAATGCTTTTTCTGCGTCTATCGAGATGATCATATGGTTCTTATCTTTAAGTCTATTGATGTGGTGAATTACATTTATTGATTTCTGTATATTGAACCAGCCTTGCATCCCAGGGATGAATCCCACTTGATCATGGTGCACAATTTTTTTGATGTGCCTTTGTATCCTATTCGCCAGAAGTTTATTGAGGATTTTTGCATCTAGGTTCATCAGAGATATTGGTCTGTAGTTTTTTTTCTTTGAGGTGTCTTTGTCTGGTTTCGGAATCAGGGTGATGTTGGCCTCATAGAATGAATTTGGAAGAGCTCCCTCTTTTTCTATTTCCTGAAATAACTTGAAAAGTATTGGTATTAATTCTTCTTTAAAGGTTTTGTAAAACTCTGCTGTATACCCATCTGGTCCTGGGCTTTTCTTGGTTGGTAGTCTTTTGATTGCTTCTTCTATTTCATCCATTGATATTGGTCTGTTCAAATTGTGTGTTTCCTCCTGACTCAGTCTGGGCTAATCATATGTCTTAAGAAATTTATCGATGTCTTCAGATGTCTTCACTATCTTCTATTTTATTGGAATATAGGTTTTCAAAATAATTTCTAATTGTCTTCTGTATTTCTGTAGCATCTGTTGTGATATTGCCTTGTTCATCCCATATGTTAGTAATTTGAGTTCTCTCTCTTCTTCTCTTTGTTGGCATGGCTAAGGGTCTGTCGATCGTATTAATTTTCAAAGAACCAACTTTTAGTTTTATTTTTACAATAGTTTCTTTTGTTTCAATTTCGTTGATTTCCGCTCTGATTTTAATTATTTCTTGCCTTGTGCTACATTTGCTGTTGTTTTGCTCTTTCTTTTCTAGGGCTTTGAGATGAAGTGTGAGCTCATTTATTTGTTGGTTTTTCCTTTTTTTGAGGAATGACCTCCAGGCGATGAATTTCCCTCTTAAAACTGCTTTCATTGTGTCCCATAGATTCTGATATGTTGTGTCTGTATTTTCATTTATCTCTAAGAATTTTTTTATTTCCCCCTTATGTCTTCTGTAACCCATTGATCATTCAGTAACATATTGTTCATTTTCCAGATGATGCTGAATTTTTCCTTTCTTCTTTTATCATTGATTCCAGTTTCATTCCATTATGATCAGATAAAATGCATGGTATTATCTCCACCCCTTTATATTTACTGAGGGTTGCCCTATGGCATAATATATCGTCTATTTTTGAGAAGGATCCATGTGCTGCTGAGAAAAAAGTATATCCATTTGATGATGGTTGATATATTCTATATATGTCAGTTAAGTCTAGGTTATTGATTGTGGTATTGAGTTCTATAGTTTCCTTATTCAACTTTTGTTTAAAGAATCTGTCCAAAGGTGAGAGAGGTGTGTTGAAGTCACCCATAATTATTGTTTTGTGGTCTATTTGATTTTTGAACTTGAGGAGAAATTGTTTTATGAATGTCGGAGCACCATTGTTTGGTGCATAAATATTGATAATTGTTATGTCTTGTTGGTGAATGGTTCCTTTTAACAGTATATATTGTCCTTCCTTATCCCTTTTGATTAACTTGGTCTTGAAGTCGATTTTATTCGATATGAGGATGGCCATCCCTGCTTGCTTACGAGGACCATGTGCGTGGTATATTTTTCCCAACCTTTCACCTTCAGCCTGTGTATGTCTTTTCCAATCAGATGTGTCTCCTGGAGGCAGCATATTTTTGGATTTGTTTTTTTAATCCATGTCACCAGCCTATGTTGCTTTATTGGAGAGTTTAAGCCATTAACGTTTAGAGTTACTATTGATATATGGTTTGTACTTCCTGCCATGTTTGATTATTTATCTTTTTTTTTTCTAATTTAGTTTTTTTCTCCATGATTAGCTTTTCCTCCGCCCTCTGTCTTTACAAAGGCACTTCCCACTGATGGTTTTTGTTATTGTTTATCATTTCTTCCTTGTGTAGTGTTTTGCTCAAGACGCTTTGTAGTGCTGGTTTTCTGGCTGCAAATTCTTTTAGCTTTTGTTTATCATGAAAGATTTTTATTTCGTTGTCATACCTGAAGCTTAATTTTGCTGGATACAGAATTCTTGGTTGGCATCCATTGTCTTTCAGTGTTTGAAATATGTTGTTCCAGGATCTTCTTGCTTTCAGCGTCTGTGATGAAAAATCCGTTGTTAACCTTATTGGTTTTCCCCTGAATGTAATCTGCCTCCTTTCTCTTGTAGCTTTTAATATTTTCTCTTTGTTTTGTATATTGGATATCTTCATAACAATGTGTCCTGGCATTGGTCTACTGTGATTTTGTGTGCTCGGTTTCCTGTATGCGTCTCCAATTTGTATATCCATTTCCTTTTTTATTTCTGGAAAGTTTTCTGTAATTATTTCATTCAGCAGGTTACTCATTCCCTTGGTTTGAATCTCTGTACCTTCCTCTATCCCGATGCCTCTTAAATTTGGTTTTTTATGTTATCCCATATCTCTTGGATGTTTTTCTCATGCTTTTTAACCAGCCTTTCTGAGTTGGCTAGACTCTTTTCAAAATGATATATTTTGTCTTCATTATCTGACGTTCTGGCTTCTACTTGCTCCACTCTGTTAGTGATACTCTCAATTGAGTTTTTAATTTGGTTCATAGTTTCTTTCATTTCTAGAATTATTGTTTGATTTTTTTATAATCTCGATCTCCTGATAAAGATGCTTAACTTCTACTTTTATCTGTTTATGTAATTCATTTTCAATGTATTCTTTTACTGTTTAAATTTGCTGTCTCGTATCCTCTTTAAGGTTCCATTCCATCTGTCTAAGGTATTCCCTGAGTTCCTTATATGACCATTTTTCTGATGACTCTAGGTCCTCCTGAATATTTAGGCTGTCCTGCATTGTTTGTACTCCTTTTCTTCCTTGCTTCTTCATGCTGCTCATGTTACTTCTTGTTCTGTTTGACTGCTGAGTGACTGTTTACTCCTATAGATTTATTTGATGCTTGGGAGGAAAGGTATTAGAAGGGAGGAGAAGAAGTCACTAAAGAGAATGAGAGTAAGCAGGTAGAATTTAAGGAAGGGGGAATAAGAAAATTGAAAAGAAATGAAAAGACAAAAGAAAAAATAGAAAATAAAAAAAGAAAACAAATTTTTTTTGAAAAAATAATAATAGTAAAAATGAAAATAAAAAAAATAAAATAAAAAAAATTAAAAAAAAATTAAAAAACAACAAAAAATGAAAATGAAAGAAAAACTAAAAACAAAAAAAAACAAATTAAAAAAAATTAATAAATGCAGTCTTAGAGTTTGATTAACTTCTCTTCCAGTAGGTGGAGCTGTGCCCAAGGGGCCAAGCTTCTCCTCTCAATAGGCGGGAACCATTCACTGTGCAGCAGCTCCTCCTCCCAGACTAGGCGAGTCTCCAATCTTGAGTGCCTAGGGCCTTCTCTTGTGTCTAGTCACTTCCCAACTTTTCCTCAAGCCAGGCCCTGCTCACTGGTGATGCTCACCACAATACTGGCTACACGCCAGGTCTGCTGCTCCTGGGAGCTCTGTATTCATGAACGCCTGTGCACACTCTCCCTGTTTGCCATTCTCTCAGACCCTAAGTTTGTAGAGCTTGGGGCTGAGAACCCCCAGTAAATTTGCCTGCCCTTCGGGAGCCATGCCCCCAGTAGCTGGTCCAAGGAACCTCAGTTGTCAGCACTGGTGGGGGTGGTAGCCGGGAGTTCCGCGCCACGAGTCCCACTCCACTCCTGATTCCCTTGGTCTGGCTATTGCGCTAACAGGAGAGCTGGGAGGGGTCCTTAAGTTTTCCCTGCTGTGTGGAGAGGGATGGCTAGGGGATTACACACCTGTCGCCTCTGGTTTCAATGAATTTATCTCCTCTGCCGTGACGTCAATTGGTGACGTCAATTCTCTGCCATGGTGGTATCCCATGCAAATGGTGACAGTTCGTTCCCTTTGCCGGGTGACCAATGCAACGGGTGGGTCCTGACCATCTCTCCCAAGCCCCGTTTCAATCCTGTGGCCACTGCCTATGAAGGCTCGGTTGGCATTTACCTCCATAGGATCAGAAGAGCCGACCAGTTGTTTCGGTGGGATAGTTAGTGCTGAGTCAAGCGGTTTGGCTGAGAGAAGCAGGCGAATGGGAGCTTGAATGCAGCCAATCCGGGCTCCGTGTGTGTTCTGAGAGGCCCAGACTGTTCGCCCCAGATCCACGTCAGCTCAGCATTGCCTAGTGATCCTGAGCAAAGAGCATTTAGACAGTTTATGACTCCCTATGCCCGCACAGCTGAAGAGGTCAGGGACTTGATCTCTCCGAGTCTGCCACCATGTTGGATCTCCTTTTCTTGATTTCTTTATCAACAAAATTTATCTAAAGTTTTTCTACATCTAGTGTGAGGATAATGAGGTTTTTGTCCTTGATCCTATTTGTATAGTGCTTTACCTTCACTGACTGGGCAATGGGTGGACCATCCTTGCGTCCCTGCGATGAAACCAACTTGATAGTCATATATGATCTTATTAACAGATTGTTAAATTAGATATGCAAGTATTTGTTAAAAATTTTTATATCTATATTTATTAAAGGTATTTTTCTCTAAAATTCTTTTCTTTATTTTTTTTTTTATTTTTAGTACTAAGGATTGAACTCAGTGGTCAAGTGACCACTGAGGCTCATGCCTAGCCCCTTTTTGTATTTTATTTAGCAACAGAGTCTCACTGAATTGCTTAGCACCTTGCTTTTGCTGAGGCTGGCTTTGAACTCATGATCCTTCTGCCTCAGCTTCTTGAGCCATCTAATATTCTATTTTTGACAAGTTCTCATCTGGTTTTTGTATCAAGGTGATACTGGTTTCCTAGGATAGGTTTAGAAATATTTTCTCCTTTTTCTATTTTACTGAATAATTTAAGGAGTATTGATATGAGCTCTTCTTTAAAGACCTCACCAAATTCAGCTGTTAGTCCATCTAGACCTGGGCTCTTCTTTGTTGGGAAGTTTTCTATTTGTGCTTCAATTTTATTTCTTTATATTGGACAATTCAAGTTTTATATATTATCTTGGTTTGTATACTCTGTAATATCTTGTTGATTTATGTCTAGAAGACTTATGTATTAGTGAGAGAGGTATAATTGAATCACCCACTGTTATTTCAAACGTCTAGGTCATATAAGTCTAGATATTTATCCATTTCTTCTGGATTTTCCATTTATTAGAATATAGAATTTGTAATGTACCTAATAATGATCCTCTGCATTTCAGTAGTTTCTGATGTAATATACCATTCTTTGTCTCTAACTTGATAAATTTAAGTCCTTTCTATCTTTTAGTTAGTCTAGATTGTATATTTTTACAGAGTCACTTCTTTCATTGGTGCTTTTTATTTTTCATTTTCTTTATCATTAATATCAGCTCTGATCTTCACTGGTATTTTCCTTCTACTTATTTTGGAATTGATTTGTTCTTGTTTTTTCTAAAAACTTGATTTGTATCTTTAGTTTATTTATGTGAGATCTTTCTGATATTCTCATATAGGCACTCATAGTATCAACTTCCCTGTTACAACTGCCTTTGCAGTATCTCAGAGGTTCTTGTATGTTGTATTTGTGTTCGTGTTTGATTCTAAGAATCAAATGTACCCCCTGATTGATTTGACAACAAGCTTAATAAAAAATGTATTTGATGTCCATGTGTTTTTTTAGAATTTTATAGTTTTTCTTTTTGTTGATTTCTTAATTAATTTTATTGTGATCCAATAAAATGTAAGGAATTATTCCAATGTTTTCACATTTGCTAAAACTTGCTTTGTGGTCTAAAATATGATCTCTGTTTTAGAAATTTCAATGAGGAATTATAAAGAAAGTGTGTTCAACTATTGTTGAATGAAATATTCTGTACATGTCTGTTAAATCCATTTGATTATAATTTTCTAACTCTGCAGTATCTTCATTGATTTTATGTCTTATGATATATGTATCAGTGAGAGAGGTGTATTAAAATTCTACATTGTTATTATATTGAACCCTATTTGGGTCTTTATGTCAAGTAATGTTTGTTTTATAAAATTAAGTACAGCTATTTTAGGGGCATACATATTTAAAATTGTTATATCTTCTTTTTTGATTGTTCCCTTTACCCATATTTAGTGACCATATTCTTTGTCTCTTCTAATTAAATTGACTTAAAGTCTGCTCCTTGTAATTTTCTGGAATTCTATTTGCATGGAGTATCATTTTCTATCCTTTCACATTCAGTGAAAGTCTTGGCAATGAGGTATTTTTCTTGCAGGTTACTTACAGTTACGTCTTGTTTATTATCCCAATCTGCCAGTCCTTGTCTTTCATTGGAGATCTAAGACCATGTAGAGTCAATGCTATCATAGAAATTTATGCATTTCTTATTTCCATTTTGCTTTATTTCTACTGTTTGATCCTAATTCTCTTTATCTTATCTACTCTTCTAATGAAATTTATTCTTTCTTGTGTTTTCTTCAGTTCTTTTAACATTTCTGTACTGTTGTTTTCATCCTGCTTTCTGTTTCTTATCTTTCTGCATCTGTGGTTTTTTTCCTCATAATAATTTGGGAAAATTTTAAGCAGAATTACATTAAATATCTCTTCTCTTCCTTTATTTTTTCTGTTCTCTTCTGCTATTTCAATTATGTAGAAGTTACACCTTTTTGTGCTATCCCACAGATTATGAACATTCAATTTGCATAGATTTTTTTCCTCTTTAAATTTCAGCTTGGGAAGTTTCTATTATATTATTTTAGTGAGCTTATAGTTTCAGTTTTTTATATTTAGTTTTGTGGAGCCTGTGTTCAGTCTATTGATGAGCATTCTTCAATGTCACTTTCATGTCTGTTAGCATTTTCTCTCACTTAAGGTATCTATCTTTCTTCATTTACTGTCCATCTTCTATTAAATATTGTCATAATTTTTCAAGAATCATTAGCATTTTAGTTATAGATATTTTAAATTCCCAAACTTATTTTTTAAGTTATCTACCATATCCTAATTTGTTCTCATTTCATGTGATTTGTCAGTTGATCCTATTTTTAATACATGTTAATTAAAAAAACATGTTTAATACTCAAATCTGAAATAAAACTAGTAAAAAAAACCCTTAGAAAACAAACTGGAATCAGTTTTTGATTCTGAAGAATAACTCAAAATTTTTTCTTTTATTTGATGCAAATCTGTTGTCATTTGGAAATAAAACAGACACAATTGTTGGAAATAAATAATTTATTGGAAATAAATAATTGTGTGTAACTGCTATAATAAGGAAAAAGTGTGGGCCAGATCATGAGGACTTTGAATGCTGAGTAAATGAAAGTGTTATTTTTAAGTTGCACAGATTCTGGGCGTGGTCTTACTTTGCTTGGCATTCCTGATCATCTGGCCATAAGAAACTCCAAACTACAACCACTTGCTGGGAAGAGGAGCCAATGAGTTGGATATAGTAGAGGTCGAGAGGTAGGAATAGAATCAGACCAAATATTGAGAATCATTTTTTCATGAAAAATATCACTCAAATAATCCTCACTCTCATTTGTCTTAAGACCTAGTACAGGAAATCACAGGACTATCTAAATTTTGATAAGAGTTTCTGAAGTACCAGCCTCCAGTTCATTCCCTACAGTCATCTCTCCAGAGCAGAGAACTGTTCTATAGTGACAACCAACTCAGGGGACTCTTCCTTTTGCCACGGATCAGCTTATCACCTCCAATAAGAAGAATGGAAGAAAGGTAAAACTTTTATAAGAACTTATTCCCAAAGCTGTGTCTTTTCTCTATTAGTCCACAATCAAATAAATTTACCTTGAGGTGGAGGATACAAGGAGCTTGATGTGTTCTAGCAGGAACAGACAGGGCACATGACAGTTTCTCCCGGCAGCACTGAGGGCTGACAAGGTTGAATGTGAGAGCTATGAAAGCTGCAAACCAAAACAGTTGTCTTTTGTTGGACCTTCTCCCCATTCTGTGCTTAACTGTGACTATACTTTGCTTGGAATTCCTGATCATCTGGCCATAAGAAACCCCAAACTGCAATCAGTTGCTGGGAAGAGGAGCCAATGAGGTGGATATAGTAGAGGTATATAATATATTCAAATTTATTGGTAGAGTGAGAAATCTGCTGCTTTCCTAATTTAGGAGACAATATACATGGATGTATGCATTTCAAAGCTAAAGTACTGTGAGGAAACCAATCACTCATGTTACTTGTGTTGGAAAATTCTGATGCAGTATGAATTTCTCAGAGCCTCCACATAAAATAGATGATCCAAAATGAATGAGAAGAGTTTAACCAAGGTAGAATTTACCAATAAGTGCATAGTTTGGGAAAGTTACCTGGAATGGTGAATCTCATTTCCTCAATCCCCAGGAAAACAATATGGAGTAGAGAGAGGTTCAATTTCACTATGTTTAGAAACAATAGGATAGAAATTATCAGCATTAAGAGCACTTGAGGTGAACTAAGAGCACCTGAGGTGAATTCAGCCCTTGCTGCCCAGAGGTTCCTGTCTTGGTTCACTATGGTCCTCTTGTCTTGTTTGAGTTCAGGACACTCTATATAGAGTGACTTGGGCCTTTGCAGTGGCAGAGATGGGCATCTAGGCTGGGAATTGTTGTATAATTACCGCTTGTTGTTCCATGTTTTTTATTTTTCTTCCTTATTCTCTACAAAAATTGCCTTTTCCATTTTAATAAGAGAGGTGTGTGAATTATAAACTATAAATTATACAAGTAAAATGCCTCATCCTCCATCCCTTCACCATGTGTAGTGACCTGACTGTGGTCAGGTCTAGTGAAGGACGAAGATTCTGATCCAAACCTGTGGGTTTAAATCCAGGCAGTATTAGTTTTTGAGGTGAGACCTGAAGCAAATCTCTTAATATTTGCCACAGATAGCTATGTAGAAAATTAAAGTGAATTAATCCTTCAACCAACTGCTAAAGTTCACCTTCCTGAAAGTTCCTACATGTTTCCCAACTGATTTGTGCATGAGCATCTCTCTTTTCACTAAAGTCTTTCATTTATGAATATTTAAATAAAAAATTCCCTTGCTTACCTCAGACAATTAAATTGCTAACTGGCTTTAAAATGAAAAACAAATTCTACATAAAATCAACTGGGGAAATGTCAATAGTTTTATACTCTACAACTCATAGACATCCCTGTTTCCATACCTCAACATTCTCTATTCAGCTCCATTGCCAATTCTCTCTCCCCTTTCTCAAACTTCCTTTTCACTCTTCAAAAATGCAACAACTTCAATTTAATCTGGAAATGTATCCCTAAAATGTAGGCTTACACTCTTCTAGATAATTACATTAAAGTCATATTCTAGCCCTCCCTGGGTTGGAGACATGAGAGTGACCACCCTGGACCATCGCTGCAGGCATAACGAATTCTTTCAAACATATGGAATTCTTTCATGATTCCTCCTGAATTTTCCTCAGGAGGAATCATGAGCAATGGCATTTTCTTCAATGTCTCCTACATGTTTCCTGTGACTGAAGTTATTTAAAAAGGCTTGGGTGGCATTTATCTCAAATTTTCAACTACAATTGGGCTCCCCACTCTTTTATTCATTTATTTTTTACACATTTCTTGACTTTCTTAACTATTTGCTGTGACCCTCATGTAGAGCTGGGGACAATGGGGACACATCAATCAGTACAAGGCAAATGTTCTTTAGTTTTTGTCGTTTACAAAATTTGAAACGGGCACTGAGTCATTATAACCTAAGAGCTAGCTGTCTTCACAAGAATCCTACCAATAGCTCATATTCTCTTCAAAAGCCTAATTATGATGTCCTTTCTCCCTGTTGTATGGACCCTCCTGGTCAGTGAACCTGACACAAAACCTCTGTCCCAGGACAGAAAGAAAGCTGGGCTCAGGATTCTGTATCTGTCTAGGATGTTGAGTGGGTGTGTTGGGGCCATCAAATATTCCCTGTCAGTAGAAAGAGGGGGTTGCAGATGGCCCAGGCTTTAGATTCAGTGAGTACTGGGTTTGAAATTAGGTCCCATGACTTCCTGGCCTGTGAGGGATTACTTAACTTCTGCAGGCCTGTCTTTCCCTTCCCTGTGCCACAGGGGCAATACTTCCCACATAGCAGGGTAGTCTTAAGAATCAGAGATCTTGCAGCAGTTGTTCATATCTTGTTTGTATTCCCAGCAGCACCAGTGGAGGATTCATGAGCATGGATACATTTGTGCCAACCTGGGAGACAGAAACTACCCCAATGAATGGCAGTTTTCCAAACTGCTATGAGAAGAATCTTATCCTGGCTTTCCTGACACTCATCATTGCCCTGATCGGTGTGGCAGGAAATGCAGTTGTGCTCTGGCTCTTAGGATGCTGCATGCACAGGAACGCCTTCTCCATTTACATTCTCAACCTGGCTGCAGCTGACTTTCTCTTCCTCTGCTTCCAGATCATAGACTCCCTGTGGAAAATCATTAACTTCTTCCATTCCAACTCCATCGATGTTCCCACATTCTTCATGGTTGTGTCAAACTTTGCCTATCTTGCAGGGTTAAGCATGCTCAGTGCCATGAGCACTGAGCGCTGCATGTCTGTCCTGTGGCCCATCTGGTACCGCTGTCACCGCTGGAGACACACACCAGCTGTCATGTGTGCCTTAATCTGGGTCCTGTCCCTGTCCTTGAGCATCTTGGAAGGGAAGTACTGTAGCTTCCTGGGTACAGAGTATAACAATGATTGGTGTCAAACATTAGATTTCATCACTTCCGCCTGGCTGATGGTTTTATTTGTCACCCTCTCAGGGTCCAGCCTAACCCTGATTGTCAAGATCCTTTGTGGCTCACAGAGGGTGCCACTGACCAGGCTGTATGTGACCATTGGGCTCACGGTTCTGGTTTTCCTCTCCTTTGGCCTGCCTTTTGGGATCTATTGGTTCTTCTTAGTCTGGATCCTGAGACATGATGCTATTCCTTGTGGATTATATTGGGTGACAATTGTCCTGTGTTAACAGCTGCGCCAACCCCATAATTTACTTCTTTGTTGGCTCCTTTAGGCAGCAGCGATGGAAGCAGAGCACCCTCAAGCTGGTTCTACAGAGGGCCATGCAGGACACCCCTGATGAGGGTGACTCTGGAAGCAGGGTTTCATCAGGATACCTTGGAGAGTAAGCAACAATCTGGGGCAACTCGCAAGAGCCTTTTCTTTGATCAAACACCTGTGCTTCTGAGAGCCTTCTTGGCCCTATCAGTATAGGAGACTCTCAGAACCTGGATTAGTTGGTTACCTAGTTTTAAATCAGGAGATAATAATTGTCCATATCTCCAGTGTGACAGGGCCTGTTAAACACTGATTACTGTGTCTCTCTACCTGCCTTACCCGGATGCTTTACCTCATTTGCTTATGAGACTCATCAGCTCAAGGGTCCAGGACTGCTTCTACTTTTGAACTTTTGACCAACATTTTTTTTTATACACCAGAAGACTGAAAACAGTAATGGGGAGGGATCTCAATTTCTTTCATCAGTGCATCTGATAAAGACTAAAAGGATCCTACGTTTTGGACATTTCCCCCTAAACCTTACAATCTTTGTCTAGATATTATTAGAAGAATAAAATAAATTACCCCTGTAATCTCTCTCCCCTTTCATTTTTTCAGGACTGTGTATATTGCCTTAGCTTAATAAATGTTTAGTGAATGAGTGTTTTCATGGAAGAATACAGCTGATTCTTTTTTCAGTCAACCCTGGGCTAAATCTCTACTTATTACTTTTGAGTCACGACACTTATGTATTGTTTCCATCATTTTCAACTTTGGCAAGCTGGGTGATTAGTTTTGTGATCAGATAAAGCCACATCCATGCATATTTAAGGTTTGATATAGACTATCTTTCTGTGATTTCTTTCAACATGTCCTCCATTAGCAACCCTTATCTTTCCATTTCTTCCCCTTTGCCTTGGCTCTGATACTGTCTCTCTGTGGAGGTTTCTAATTAGACTCTTAGACTTTATTTCCTGAGCTCACAACATGTATTTTATTAATTTTATGGCATGTGTTTCTACTTAACTCTTTCAGTGAAAATAATATTTTCATTTTCAGGGCTATAGTGTTTAATTATTTTAACTCATGTATAATTAAATGATAATAATGAGCACAGATCAAAGTATACAGTTCAATGAGTATAAAAAAGGAATATAGCTACATGACCCCCAAACAAATCAAGACACAAAACACTTTTATACCTCTGTAAGTTCCCATTATTTCTTCCAGTCCATCCTCCTTGACCCAGAGCTCAGGATGCTTCTTATTTTGTTTTTTAATTTTAAAATAAATTTTAGTGTGTTGATTTTAGGGTTATAACATGCTATTAGGTAGATATAGATAAGGTAAAATGATTTTATATCAAAAAATCAAAATCTATCATATCATATAGTTATTAATTTTCCCTTATTGTTAGAACTGTTATAATCTGTCCATTTAGCAAAATATTGAACATAATCACTATTCTCAAAAACAATGAAATGTAATACTCATATTTTACATTGTTTCATCCTACATGTTTATCACTTAAAATTTTTTTATCTGCTTTTTCCCATTTTCCTTCTACTGTTTCAAACCTGGTAACCACTATTGTACATTCTGTTTATATGTATTGCTTCTTTAAGATGTATTTCACATAAACGATTAGTAGAATAGAGGAGAGAAAAAGAGGGAGGGAGGAGGAGAAAGGGGGGGTAAAGGGGGAATAAATTCAAATTTCTTGTATGTATAATTATGTGGAAATGTACCCAAATACTATGTATAAAGACAATGTTGAAATAAAAAACTTCCACATGGAAATAAGATCATGCAATATTTTTCTTCCTGTATTTGGTTTCCTCACTTAGCATACTCTCCTCTAAGTACATCATGTTTTGGAAATGACAGGTTCTTCTCTTTGTTCATGTTTATTAAGGATCTGTTGTATATGTGCACCTTCATTCTTCGACACCTAGTTTGCTCTTAGTTATGCTGCACATGGGGGTGCAGATATATTTATTAGGTAGTAATTTAATTTCTTTTATATATATATATATATATATATATATATATATATATATACCCAGAGATGGATGGCTTGGTCAAATGGTAGATCTATTTATTTTTCATTTCTTCAGGAACTTCCATACTGCTTTCCATAATGCCTGCACCAATCTGTGCACTCATCAAGTGTGCCAGGGTTGCCTCTTTTCCACACTATCACTAACACTTGTATCGGCTATAGTTTGGATGTTGAGTATCTTCCAAAGATTAACAGTTTGTTCCCAGATTTGGCACTATTGGGAGGTGGTAGAAATTTGAAGAGGTGGGGTCTAGTGGGAGGTCTTTAGGTCACTGGGCGTATACTCTGGAAAGACATAGTGGGACCCCAGGCAAGCCGTTCCTCTCCCTGTCTTTTGCTTCTTGGTCAGGAGGTGAGTGGGATTGCTCTGCTATATCCTTCAACACTCCCTAGTGTGCCCTAGGCCCAAAGCAGCAGGGCAACTGATCATGGAGTTAAACCTCCAAAACTGCAAGTGAAAATAACCTTTTTCTCTTAAAAAGTTGATTATCTCAAGTGTTTATTATTTTAAAGGAAATTCAACACATTATATCTTATCTTCTTGTTAATAGCTATCCTAACAGGTGTGCACTGATGTCTCATAGTGACTTTGATTTTCCTTTCCCTGATTATTAGTGGTGCTGGGCACATCAGTTTCTTCTGTTTGTTATTTATGTGTCACATTTTGAAAAATATCTTCTCAGGTCATTTTCTCATTTTAATTTGTATTGTTTTTATTTTTTGCTACTGAATTTTTTGAGATCCCTCTGAATCTAGAATATTAGCCTCTTATTTGATATATTGTTTGTAAATATTTTGTACCAATATGTGAGTTGCCTTCATTTTTTTATTGTTTTTTTTTTACTAAACAGCAACTTTTTAATCTGATGCAGTCACATTTAGTTAGTTTTGCTTTTAGTATCTTTTTTTTTTTTTGGTGGGATATCCAAGAAACCATTACCAAGAACAATTTCTAGAAGATTTTCTCCTGTTTTCTGCTAGGCATTTTGCATTTTAAGTATTATGTTTAGGCTGCTGATTCATTTTGAGGTAGCATTTTGTATGGTATAAAAGAAAGGCACAATTTTATTATTTTGCCTATAGAAATATAGCTTTCCCAGGACATTTTTTGGGGAGACTATCATTTGTCCATTGTGTCTTCTGGTGCCTTTGTAGAAAATTAGTTGGGTCATATAAGTTTGGATTTATTTATCGGCTGTCTATTCTGTTGTACTGGCCTATGTGTCTGTTTTTATATCATGTACCATAATATTTATACCATACCATTCTGTATCCTTCTGTTCTGATTACTATAATTTTGTGACAGTTCCAATTTTAATTTTGTTCTCAGAATTGCTTTGGTTATCAGGGTCCTTTTGTGGTTCCATATGAATTTTAGGATTTTAAAAGTTTCTTTGAATAATAACACCACTGGGGTTTTAAAAAATTATTTTGTTGGTGTATTGTAATCTTACATAATAGTGGGATTCATTGTTTTCTATGCATACATGCACATATCATAATTTGGTTAAATTAATTTCCCAGTATTTCTCCCTTAACTTCTTTCCTCCCCCTAATCTATTTATTCTACTATACTGGCCTCCCTTCTATTTTTCTAAAGTCACCTTTCACATTTTCTTCATCTTCACTCTCTCAAGCTTCCACATATGAGAAAACAAATATGATCCTTGACTAAAGGAGTTTCACTTCCTTTACTTAACTCTCTCAAGTTCCATCCATTTTCTTACAAGATGACACAATTTCATTCTTCTTTATGCCTGAATAAAACTTCACTGCGTATATACCATATTTTTTTTAAATCTTGTAAGTTATAAGGTTATATTATCTTCAGCACAGATAATTTGACTTCTTTTTTGTTGGTTTCTCTTTTAATTCCTTCATCTATTGCATTAGTCTGTCTGAAGTTTAAAATAATATATTGAATTGACATGGAAATCATCAGGGTCCTTGTCATAATCCTGATTTTAGAGAAAATGTTTCAGTTCTTCCCTATTCAGCATGATGTTGGCTTTGGGTTTGTCGTATAACATATTTATGACTTTAAGATAAGTTTCTTCTATTCCTAGTTGTTTAAGGCTTTTTGTCCTGAATGGTATTAAGTTTTGTAGAAGGCTTTTACTGAGTCTATTGAGATGATCATGTGATTTTTGCTCTTGATTCTATTTAAGTGGTGTATTACAAGTAATTATTTGTATATATTAAACCATCCTTGTATCCCTGGAATGAAACCCACTTGATCATGATGCACAATCATTTAAATTCTTGTTGAATATATTTATTCATATATCATTAAGAATATTTGTATCTATGTTCATGAAGGATATTTGTCTGGAATTTTCTTTCCTTGAAGTGAACTTACCTGGTTTGGGTATTCGTTTTTTACTGGGTTCATATGATAAGTTGGGAAGTTTTCCCTCCTTCCTATTTCCTGCAATAATATGAGGAGCATATATACTATTTCTTCTCTAAATGCCCAGTAGAATTTAGCTGTGAGTCATCTGATCCTGGACTTTCTTTATCCAAGGTTTTTTTTTTCTGCATCAATCTTATTACTTACTATTGGCTTATTTATTTCTATGCCCTCTTGGTTCCATTCCAATGTGATCACAGTGCTATGTTCAGTTCCTAACACTTTGAGAGGAGATAATAATCATTAGTAACTTTGAGCACTTTGGAGCAAACCCATATACTAATAAACCATTTTAAAAGTTAACAGGAAATGACCTTGACATTTCCAATAATCCAAATGTGTATGGGTGGAATAATACTCTCAACTGGCTGAGAAATTAGGCATTAAAGAAAATAAAATGAATAAACTCTATGGGGAATAAATGTGAAAAAAAGAAAGGATAAAGACAAATAAATGGTGGTGGGAGAGACAGAGTAGATAATAAAAGGAGAGACAGAAACTAAAGAGAATTTAAAATAGATAATGAAAAAACTATAAAGATAAATCCAATTTGCACATTAAAATATAAAGGAAATTTATAAAATTGGATTAACACATGCAATATCAAATGACCTACAAAATCTACCTAGAAGATAATGACATTGGAGGTGGTATTTCAGAGTCTTAATGTATTCCTTTATGAGTTGAAATGGAGAGATTTCCAATTGGGCCATCCAGACTTGGATCCTATAAGATTATAGAAGGGTCATTAAATGCCCATGCCTCCTTGGTTTGTCTTCAAAGTTTTTCTGGACATAGAGGTGGAAACTATACCAGTGATGTCTCCACTGAGTTGGGAAGATTAATATTTAGTTTATCCCCCAGAACCTCATTCTGCGCAATCTCAGAGGATCCCTCTACTCTTTGGAGTGAGGGCCTGAGAACTTATTAGTCTTTTTTTTTTTTTAATCAGAGGAAATTTCTCCTAAATATCAGTGGTTTAGCAGCCAAGTTGCTCCCTGGTTAGTACTGCAGCTTTGTGTACCCACCTACAGAACTTCTTTTATAGGGCCAGAGATGCCAAAAGAGGTGTGAGTTTTCCCATGAAGATTTTGAGGTGTGAGAGACATGGCAGCTTATGGAAGATGTACAGCCACTGGGCAGCTGTGGAGCTGGGTGACGCATGATGAAGGCATAGGATAGGTGGACATGACTGGTGGTACATGCAGCAGTGGGCTTATGGGTCACGCATGGTGGCAAATTGATGTTGGGTTGTATGTGACATTGGGCCACTACCAGCTTCAGCTGGCAATGGGGGCCCAGATGGCTGCAGCCAATGGCTGACACATGTGCTGGGCTATTCCCCACCTGCTGCTCTCCCTGGCAGTGTCTTGCACTTTGTTCTGCTCCACTCCTCTCCCATTACCAATGATGAGGGAAGAGAATGGTCAGCCCCCTTCAGCTAACCAGGATCCCACTACATAGTTTAACCAGATTGCTATATCAATGGCATTCCATGTAATATAATTTGCTGGTATCTCTAAGTGGGATGAAGTAAAGATATACTTTCTTCCAGCACTGCAGACTGAGGCATGATCTCTATAAAATGGCTAGCCATCACAGTTTTCCACCAGCAATTAGAGAGAATCTGGGCACTTCTCACTCACCAAGTGGCTTTTTAGCTTTTCTTTAAATTTTAAATCTTTTTTTATGTATATTTTATTGGTGCATCATAGATGGTGAGATTTACTACCTAATTGCACACAATATAACAATATAATTTGGCCGATATTGTTCCCTGCAGTGTTATCCTTTTTCTTCCCCTCCTTTACCTCCCTGGTCTTTTCCCTCTACTAATCACCCTTTGATTATCTGAGATATCTCCTAACTTCCTTTTCCTTCATCCTTTGCAATAAGTAATATAACCATTGATTTTCTGACATAATTTATATTTCTTTATGGAAAAACAAAATTCCACAGTGAATCTATTAATTCATTGAATGACACCTAAGCTGGTTCCGTAGTTTGGCTGTGTTGTGTTGTGCTCTTATAAACATGAGTAAGCATGTATTTCTATAGTATGATAACTTTGATTCTTTAGTATTAAAATACATGGGGTGGTAACACTAAGGTGCTCTAAACAGTTGACAAGGATGGATGCTCATTGTCTGTATCTAAATATATTTTCCAATTGAGTGAGAAAGGTGGGATATACCAGGGCTAGGGGTTGTTAACCTCTTTCTCTTTTTGTGTTGTTTGTAGAGCTACTAGTTGAAAGTGACATAAACCTGAAGCTGATTGAAATAGCTCTCAGCTTCTTTTTTCACTTGTTTAAGGTAGGAATCACAAAAAGTCAATCACAATATAGACTACCTATATTATAAAAGTAATAATAAAAAGCTGTTTTGAAGGATTTTGATGAAAAAACTATGTTCTGATAAATGCAGCTTACCAAACTTGATCAAGAATAAACAAAAATGCAAAAGTAATCCTCTATTAAATAAGGAAATTAAATTTATAATTAAAATGTTTTCTACAAAGAAAGCTTCAGGTTTTAATGACTGCACTGGTGAATTCTATAAAATGCAAACGACTTTAAACATAAAGATTTAAGCTTCAGTAGAATTTTAAGCCCAGATAAATAGGAAGATACAATAAACAGAAGTCAATGAAATGCAAAACAACTGATAAAGTCAAAGCTATAAGGTGGCACTTCAAAAACAAACTTCAGAAATGAGAAGAAGGGAAGCAAGTGAAATAGGGCAAAAATGAGGTGCACTGAAGCCAGTCAGGAACAGATGAGAATATAGAAGCTCTCCCTTGTCTTTCAAGGGCAGCCAGGGTCTTGAAGGCCAGAGAACTCACCTGGACCCTCAAGTCAAAAAAGAACACATCCTTCTCTGGTGTGCAGAGAGGCATCAGAAGTGTATGCATCCAACATGAGGTCTTGTAGATATAAAAGCTCCCACATCTTTGGTTGTCCAGAAGGGGATATGGGAGGAAATCTACAACCTCTGTTACTCCCACTCTGGGAACCTCAGTTGTAACATGTGGGGGTTGCTTCCAAGACACTGAAGGGCATGGAGAGAGGGATTTGAACGTTTTAACTCCTGGCTCTCTGCTTATGAGGTTGTGAGTTGCAATGGCAGTGCTTCTCCTGCTTGGTTGTCCCCTGCTACTGCTTCAACTAGTTGTGGTTCTTTCTCTCTCTCTTGTCCCTATAAGTGTAGGGGTGTTTATAGTGCTCTGTTTTTTCTTGCCTTTAGCTACTTTATTATACCATGTTAATTATTTTTAACTGTATCTTTGTAAACAGTCAACTAAACAAATACTCAATCACTTCATTTTTTGGGTTGCTTTTTTTCTTCTTAAATATGCAAAAAAGAACAGTTTTGAAAAGCAAGTAACATAATGACAACCTGGGAGCTGGGTGTCCTGGCACATGCCTATAATCCTAGTGGCTCAGGAGCCTGAGGCAGGAGGATTGAGAGTTCAAAGCCAGCCTCAGCAAAAGCAAGATGCTAAGCAACTCAGTCAGACTCTTGGTGTCTCTAAATAAAACACAAAATAGGGCCGTGGATGTGCCACAGTGGTCGAGTATCCCTGACTTCACTGCCCAGTACCCTCCACTCCCCCTCCCCCAAATAAAATAAAACCTGCGTGTATGGCAGCTAAGCTCTTGGTGCAATTCCTGCATGTTACTGTGCTCCTCAAATGAATGTAAGTAGCAGTGTTCTCCCTGTGATGATGAACTTGAATGTCCAGAATAAGGGGGAGAATGTAGGTAGATGGATCATAAGGGATAATGATTTGGAGAAGCTCTCTGAGAACAAACACAGTCAAACATGCCAGCATCCAGTTTTCACAAAGAGGCATCATCTCTTCTGCCTTTCCCTAAGGAAAACCCATGACCCCCTGCATGATGCATCATAAGGTAGAAACATAGAGATATGAACTCAGAAAAAAATATTACCAATCATTGGAAACAGGAAAGAGTTTAGAACATACCCCTACCTTTCTTCTATCCTCTGTCCACAGGAGGAGAGCTGATCTGTGCTGAAGGGGAGAGCCTTTCTGGGATTAAGTGACACCAGAGAACTCTTTCCTGTCTTCTAAATCAGAAGATGCTTACAGGAGCTGGAGGAAAAGGCAATGAATAAGAAAAGCTTATCAAGATGCTGAATAGCCCTTCCTTTGATTTTCTGCAAAGTACTGTGGGCAAACAAGAATCCAGAGCAGTTTAAGATGTGACCCTCAGAGAAATGTTTGTGGGCATCTTCACAATTGCCACTCATGTTCAGCCTCTCCCATCCAGCCTTTTCTTGTTTACCTCTCTCAAAGAAATTGCTATTGTGGCCCTGAAATTTCCAACCATGAAAAAACACTTTAGTGACAATTAGGTAGAGAAAACTCCAGGAAGTAAGAGGATAGAATGAGATTTAAGGGATAGTCTCATTTGTCAAAAGAATTTTCCTTTCTTCCTTCTCTGTTTGGTTTGGCATGTCAAGAGGGTGGTTTCTGTGGCCCTTATGAGTTGGGTATTTTCATCCAAGTTTCTGGTTGAATAGAGTCAAAAGGAGATACCACCCAGGAGAGTAGAGGACAGGAGGATAGGAACTTGTGTTTTACATCTCCTGGATCTCTGTCTGAGTCTCTGTGTTGGCAGAGACAGTGCCTCTCCATCTCTATGCTCATTCTCTCCCACCTCTGCAGCTGCCCTGTCTCCTCAGGGTTCCTTCCCTTGTTCTTTCCCTGTTTCTCATGCACTTGTCACTTTTCCTTAACCTGCCCATCTTTGTGAATACTTCTATCATAAAGTGCTCTTCAAAAATTCAAATTTGTGTCAACAGTTTCTACTTGGGATGATAAAAACAAATAACTTTAAAAGGCAAATTAAACAAGTGAGACCTGAATCTTCAGCAGTTCCACTCTGGGATGAAATGCAGGCATGTCACTTGGCCCCTTAAATGAATGCAAGAGGCACAATTCCACCCGTGACAGGAGATTTTAATGTTTGGAATATAGGGCAAGATACGGGAAGATGGAACAGCAGGGAGAATAATCTAGTTGACTGACTTTGAGGGTGCCAGCATCCAGTTTTCAGAGGGAGGCTTCTGTCTCTTGCTTTTTCCCTAAAAATCAGCATGACTTCCTGCATGTAGCACCCCAAAGTAGAAACACAGGGATGTGAACATAGAATGAAGAGTGTAACTAGAAATAAGAAAATTCTTGGTGTCTATCCACGCCTTCCCTCCATGTTTTTGTTTGGAGGTGAAGAATTATTCAGTTTTGAGGGAGAACAGCCTTTCTGACTTTGAGAAATTGCAGAGGACCCTTGTTTGTCCTCAATTTCCGAAATGTCTACAGGGGAAATGGAGTGAAACTGGTGGCCAAGTGAACCCATCACGATGCTGGACCACCCAGTGATTTCCTGTACCAAGACTTCAAAAACCACAGAGACCCGAAGTATTGACACAATTCCACCCTGAGGTGTTTCTTGGCACCTAACCAATTTTCACTCACACTTCACCATCTCCCATCTCATCTCCCAGTCCACCTCATTCTCAGTACTTTTACTCTGGAGCCTTTATTTTCCATTTAGCATTGTTAGTAATTACTATAAGCATTCCTGAAAGTAGTGCTATTTTGGGGCCTAGATAGGAGTATCAAGCAATGTAAGTTTTCATTGTGGGGCTTTCTAACAAATAATAAAGTACAATACAAGGCCATTCAAGGATGACTTTTTTATTTCTTTTATGTTTTCTTAGCAAAGTATTAATGCATTCAAGTGCACACTTTCACTGTAGGTGGCAGAGAAGGGACTACATGATCAATTTCTTCTGCCATTTCCGTCTATCCTGATCCAGTTTTCCCCTTGCCTCCTCAAGGAGATGATTGGACTGCTAATAGGTTACTTGCATGGTAAGTTGGAGTCATCTGTTCAAATTCCAGGTATTTGAAGAAACTTTATCTACTCAGAGCCACATGTACACTCTGAGATCTTCCCCTTCTCTACTATCTTTTCTGTGTTTGTCAATATTATCAATATGAAAGACATATGTAAGAGGATCTTTTCTTCCACTCTCCACTGTAAACTCCTGAGACCAGAAAGCAAATCTCATTAATAATAATAGCCATCATTTATGCATTGACAATACTGATGCACGGTACATGCCATGCCATCTTCCAGAAAGAGCATCACAGCCACCCTTCTCAGTTGCAGGTAGATGCTAATAGGCCACTAGAAAATTTAACATAATGAATTTTAATATTTCATCAGTTGGAAACTGTTTGCTGAAGTTGTTTCCCATTATGAGGAATCACCTAGTGGACATGCTCATAGCTCTCTCAACCATGTGTTCACTCTATCTGGAAGGGTGGGTGTGTTATTCTTCCTCATCTTGGAAATAGACAAGTTACAACTTTTAGATCAGCCCCTCCTGGGAACACCCTTGTACACCCCCAGACATCTCTATGACTGCATGTGTCACATTGGGTGGCATTCTTTACTACACTAGACTCCTTCTTTTCATGGACTATGAACTCCTTGAGGGTGGGTTCATTGTCTTTGTATCTGCAGTGCCAGGCATGAGGGCTGGAACATGGAGGATGCTAAATAAGTACTTACAGAATAAACAGACTGACTAAGTGATGTCACAGGAAGCCCACTTGATGACACTTTGAGGACCACAGCTCTGTAGGTTAATTGCAAATGTACATTTCATGATTGTAAGATAAATTTGTAACATAAATGTTTTACTTTTTACCTGAATTAATTCACCAAAAAATAAAGAAGAGTGAATAAACTGTTTTTTGAGTAGGGTTCAGCAAATAGATTTCTAACCTCTCTATCTTTCAAGAGTCACATTCCTCAAACATTTTCTATTATTTGAAGTTCAGATTGTTTACAGTAAAGTTCTTACCCTTGTAGAGAGAGCAGTGTGCACAAGGATATTTTTAATTGTTCAGAATTTTTTTCATCATAATATAGTTTTCAGGCTTGCAACTATTTTACTAAAAATACTTTTGAATCTACCTTTTAGTTTTTTAACATTTACATTAGCTTTTGTCTACTTTTACTTTGTTGATTTAAATTCTGTTATGATAATATAGGCAGCAATATTGACAAATTCAACTGGCATAAGCAGAATTAGAAACAAGTCCATGTTGTCCTTTTAAAGCAGAGAACTAAGTGCCCTAAGGGTAGAACACAGGCGCTCTAAGGTCAGTCAAAGGATGTGAGGACTCAGCATTTCTAGGAATCAATCAGTGTATTTCCTAGATGGAATGCAGCATCTACTAGACAGATATTTATTTAAAAGTTGTTTGTTATGCATGAAATTAGCAGAGTGCTTGATCTATTAGATTTAAACATTCACTTAATTAATGCATAAACAGCCAAGTGTAACAGCTCCCACAATGTGCTATAAGGAACTCTCATATCTTTTCTCTCTTCCTAGAGAAAACCTGGTATCCTCTATGCTATACCTCAAGGTGCAACTAAGAAGAGAATCCATCACTGGTATTGAAATAAAGGAGATTCTTGGATAAGCTTTTTCCTTCCCTCCATTCTTCTCCCCAGGAGAAGCCAGTAAGCCTAAATGAGGGAAAAAGGCAAGGCTTTCCTCAGGTTGGTCTGCTGCAGAGGCAATCCTGTGGTCCTTTAAGTGGTGGTGCCTGCAGGACTCCAGTGAACCCAGATGTGTGAGCCACTCTTTTCAAGCTGCCCCACAACTGTGTGATTTTCAAGCAGGAGCTTCTTGAGAAACATAGATGCTGACCATCTTCCAATTTCCAGACACAATTCTGTGCCCTGGTAAATTGAAATGTATGCCCTATGTTTCAGTAATCTTTCTCATCACTGTGTCCAAAGACCTGATTGATAAGAACAATTTAGAGGAGGAAAATTATTCTGGGTCATGGTTTCAGAGGTTTTGTCCACAGTCAGCTGACTCCATAGCTCTGGGCTCAAGATCTTACAGAACATCATAGTGGAAGACTGTGTCAAAGAAATGCTGCATCCAAGGAGCAGGGATGAACTCCATTCATCAGAGGTAAAATATTAACCCTATAGGCATGGACCCAGTGTCTTACTTCCTCTAGTTGCCCACAGTTTAATACATACCAGTGGATTAATCCAATAATCAGATTACATCTCTCATAATCTAATCATCTCATGTCTGAACATTCTTGCATTGTCTCCTGTATGAGCTTTGGGGGGACACCTCACATCTAAACCATAATAATATCTAATAGTCTTTTGGTGGAGTGTTTAGGTTTTTCCCTATAGAATCATATCACCTACCAACCTATAAATTGACTTTCTGCCTTCCTTTTTGTATGTCTTCAATTTCTTTCTTTTTTCTAATTACTGTTTGGCTAAGACTCCCAATAGCATATTGAATAAGAGTGAGCAGAGTGCACAACATTTTCTGGTTTCAGACATTAGAGGAAATGATTGCAGGATTTTCTCTAATAAGCTTGATATTGACAGTTACTTTGTTGTATGTAGTCCTTAATATATTGAGCCTCATTCCTCTTACATTTAACTTATTCAGGGTTCATATCATGAAGAGCTGTGCAATTTGATGAAATGCCTTCTCTGTATTTATTGTGACAATGATAAAATTTTATCCTTCATTCTTTTCATGTGCTATATTCCATTTCTTGATTTGCAGTTTTGAACCATTCTTTCATTCCCAGGATAAATCCAACTTGATAATGATGGATGATTTTTTTTTTGGATTTTTGTTTGGTTTAATTTTCTAGTATTTGAGAAATTTGAACCTATGTTCATCAGGAATATTGATCTATAGGTTTTTTTTTCTTTGTTTTTTGCTTTTCTGATTTTGTTATGTGTCATGTGCTGACATCATAGAATAAATTTAGAAGAGTTTCCTCCTTTTCAATTTTTTTGAATTGTTTAAATAGAAATTATATTCTTCCTTAATAGTTTGTGGAGTTCAGCTGTGAATCCACCTAATTCTGGCTTTTCTTTTTTGGGAGACTTGTTATTAGTGATTTAATCTCTTGATGTATTTCTTTTACCAATTTTCAAAATTTTTATTTATTGATTTATTTTTTAAATTAAATTTTCATTTATATATGACAATGGAATGCAATACAATTATTTTTACACATGTAGAATGTTGGGAGTCGCCCCAGCTTCAAAGACTAACTTCCCCATTCCCCCAGAAGAGCCGTCCAATGGTGAGTCCTGCTGGCTCACATGATCCTTACCCACCAATCAGAAAGCTCCACATGCCAACTGTCAAACCATTAAACTGTTAAACTGTATTAATTGTCAAACCACCCTGGCTCTATAAATATGCAGAGCTGTTCCTCAATAAAGGGGCATTTTCTCTGATGACGAGTCTTGTTCGTTCTTTCATAGAGCACAATTTTTCACATCTTTGGTTGTATACAAAGTATATTCACACCAGTTCATGTCTTCATACATGTACTTTGGATAATAATGTCCATCACTTTCACCATAATTTCTAACCCTATCCCCCCCCATTCCTTTCCCACCCCTCTGCCCTATCTGGAGCTCCTCTATTCCTCCTATGCTCCCCCTCCTACCTGACTATGAATAAGCCTCCTTATATCAGAGAAAACATCTGGCATTTGGATATTTGGGATTAGCTAACCTTCACTTAGCATTATCTTCTCTAACTTTACCCATTTACCTGCAAATGCCATGATTTTATTATCTTTTATTGCTGAGTAAAATTTCATTGTGTATATATACCACCTATTTTATCCATTCATACATTGAAGGGCATCTAGGATGGTTCCAGAGTTAAGATATTGTGAATTGTGCTGCTATAAACAGTGATGTGGATGTGTCCCTGTAGTAGGCTGTTTCTAAGTCTTTTGGGTATAGATGGTGGAGAGAGATAGCTGGGTAAGATGGTGGTTCCATTCCAAGATTTTCAATGAATCTCCATACTGCTTTCCATATTGGCTGCACTAATTTGCAGTCCTACCAGCAATATATGAGTGTGCCTTTTCTCCCACATCTTCACCAACATTTATTGTTGTTTGTCTTTATAATAGCTAAAATTCTGAAGAATTTTTTTAAAATCCTGGGGATTGAACTCAGGGACCCTAGACCACTGAGCCACATTCCCAGCCCTATCTTGTATTTTATTTAGAGACAGGGCCTCATGAGTTGCTTAGCCCCTCACTTTTGCTGAGGCTGGCTTTGAACTCATTATCCTCCTACCTCAGTCTCCCAAGCCACAGGGATTATAGGTATGTGCCACCACACCAAACCTCAAAAGAATTTTATCTCCAATTAATTCAAATAAAATAAAGTAAACCTAAAATTAATGGTGAAATGCACACACACACACACACACACACACACACACATGTGTGTGTTCTCCATTTTTAAAAAATGTTCCACATTTTATAGAAGAACTGTGGTAGACAATGCTATTCCCACTGTGCACTCATGTTCTCATGCTGGACATTTGCAGGATTAGCCATCCTTGGCTCTGCCTCTTATTATACAATAATATACCCAGTTCTAGCCAGTGAGTTGTGACTCATGTAATCAGAGGAAATGATCAGGGTTGACTCAGAGTTGCAGCATTTAATTTCTAGTGTGGAACTCTCTAACAGAGGTGAACTCCAGGCCTTGTACTGAGATGGAAAGCTTCAGGGTGGAAGCGGCTAGCTCTGCTGAAGGTGGATCTGGAGGCCAGTTGCCCTGGAGCAGTAACCAGACATGCTGTGGACTTTTATGAATGAGACATTAAATTTCACCATGTAAAGTTACTGAGAAATAACTTGTGTTTCTTTTTTAACCACAACAGAACTACTTTATTCCAATAAGTAGAGAAATACATATAACTTATGTACAAAAAGACTCATTATCATTTCATAAAAATCATATAATTATGTATAATTTTCAGGAATTTTAATGTGAGAATTTTCCAAAGTCATGAAAAATTCTATTTATAATATGATATCATTCTATGACTGATATAAAATCAATATTTTTTTTAGCGAAGGGATATTGATTAGTAATGACTATATCATTGGATCACACACTGTAATATCCAAAGGGACATCTGTGAACATCTAGTGCGTTCGGGTCCCTGGGTAAGGGTGGCGAAATCACAGGGACACAGGGGATGCAGAGCCAAGGCAGCAATTGCAACTGCATGCTGAGGTTTATTTGCAAGTTTCTTTTATATTCTTCTTCTAACAAAGCAAGCAATTCTTCAGTAACACTTCATCCACATTGCCCAAATATCATGTCTCAGAGGATACACAGAGCTAAATTCAGATTGTTCCTGTTCTTTTGATAAGTACCCTCCCAAAGTTCTTTGTAGACATTATCTAATCCCCGAATGTTTTGTTCCCAGGTCCAGTATGCAGGAAGCTTCTTCCTCTTGGCCAAACCATGCAGAACTTGTGAATTGCGATAAGGGGAAGAGAACTTTTCCTCCTCCTAGCTGAGGCTTGCCTCAGCTGACCTAAATCACAGCCACAGCTCTTTGCAAAGTGTCAGGCTGAGGGAGCTAAACTCTGCACACTTAAACCCCAACAATTCCTTCTTTTTTCTTTTGTTTTTCTAAAACAGCTTTCCACAAAGTTAATATAGAGTTTTGAGATGGTCTTATGTACATGTAATATATAATTACAAACAGGATAATATAACACTATTCCCACTCTTCCAGCCGTATAGGTAAGACTTTGAGCAATTCCTTTGGGATCTAATCTCTCTAACTGTTTTAAAAACAATTTAGCTATTTGTGCAGCATCATCATGTTGAAACCCTTTTCCAAAAATTTCAAATATATCCTTTTGTAAAGAATCAATCATTAATCGAGCTGTTTTATTACCATTGAGATAATTTTGTATGGTATTCCATTCGTGTAAGCTTTGATTATATTGTATATTAGTTATACAAAAAGAAATTGAATTTCAGTAACATTTTAATCTAATTTTTTGTTCTAAGGTTAGTATCTTTTTTTTTTAACCAATTAACTGTTTTAAAATATCTATTTGAGTTTGAAGTTTAGAATCAATTTGAGCCTGGGATAGTCATAACTCATGTGAATCTTTATGCCATTCCTCAACAAAATGTTTTGTTTGTAAAGAAGTATGTAAAGCTATCCCTGAAACTGTAGCAACTGTAGCCACTGCTATAAGACTTAGAATTACAGCAGCTACAACTCCCACAAACCGTTTAGTACGTTTTAACAATCGTCTAAAGAATTTCAGAACCAAAGCATTTACAAGATCTTGGGACCATGGTCTTTGTAAGTTCACAGGAAGCCAAATGTGAGAGCGCTGTTGTAACAGCACAATGGAATAACCAGAAGGAATAGAAACAGATGTATTAATACAGGTATACTATTCACAATTAAAGCATAACATTCCCTCATCAAAAGCAACATTTCCAATTAAGAACAGGTATGGCATGGGCGCGCATGTAGTTATATTATATTTTTTAAATACAGTAAAATTATAAGAAGCAGCAGATTGACTAGTCCCAGAGAAAGAGCCATTAGACAAAATTATAGTTTTAGTTGCAGCAGCAATTTTCCATAAATGTGTTTGTAAATGATGAGGGTACTGCACTGAAGCCAACCGTGGGTCAGCAATTCCACCATCACCCCAGGCCATCAATTTGTCGTTCCAAATGGTTTCATTCCATCTCTCTTTCGGCGGGATTCTGTATGTAGAAGATAAATCACAAGCAGTAATATTTCATTTTGAACAATTTTTTAAGAACATCCCGTAAGGACCCCACATTATAATATCCTGAAATATCTTCCCAAATTTACCTAAACATTTTTGCCATATGAAAGGGGAGTATCTCAAGTCCTGATAAGTAAAATCAGGGCACTCGGGGAGCATAGGGTATTTTTTTCAGTTATATTATCCCAAGTCATATTAATAGACCATGCAGACAGCCGTTGTAAATGGGTTCGAGAACCATTACTCCAATTTCCAACTAATATCCAATGTTGCCAATCTAATTGTAAGCAAGGAGGAACGCCCAAGCATATAGGTTTACTGTTATTATTCCATTTTAATAAGAGATATTTTGTTATTTGTAGTACACAATTAATCACATTTGTTTACCATATTATGAAATTATAGTGGCTAAATATTAGGGATGATAAAGAACCATTTATTTATTTATTTATATTATTTACCAACTTGAAAAATTATTAATAATGAAATCTATTGTAATTTAAGGAGTTAAAAGTATTTAATGGTATATTTAACATTTAGCATATTAACCTTGTAAATTAATCAGATATTTAACAAATACTCATAAAAAATAATCTTGTGTCTAATTAATTTATTTTTTTTTTATCAAAACATTAGACAAGAATAATGAACCATGTTAGCCATATTTTTTGTTGTTGTTGTTGAAGAAAAGTCCTAGAACCAAAGCACATCAGTCATTAACATGTTAAAGACATCTTATTTTTTATTTGTTTACCCAATTTAAATTGAACCATTTAAATCAGTGAATTAAAAATATTTGGATCCATTTTTTTTAATTTTTATGAGTGCTCTTTACATATATATTAATCTTTATATCATGTACATGATATATGGACATACACACAAACAGACATACAACATATAATACAAATGTGCACACATAACACAATAAAGGCCTTACAGCTATTTTAGGTGAAATTTTTATTGTAATATTTAAATATTTCACAGCCCATTAAATAGAACTGGAGGATTCCAACATGGTGGCGGGTGCGGAGAGATCAAGTCTCTGACCTCTTCAGCTGTGCAGGCATAGGGAGTCATAAACAGCCTAAATCTGTCTGCTCAGGATCACAAGGCAATGCTGAGCTGATGTGGATCTGGGGCGAACAGTCTGGGCCTCTCAGAACACACACTGAGCCCAGATCGGCTGAATTCAAGCTTCCCGCAGACAAACAGCTGTGATTCAGCACTAATCCATCCAGCTGAAACAACTGGTCAGCCCTTCTGATCCTACGGAGGTAATGCCAGCCAAGCCTTCATAGGTAGTGGCCACAGGTTTGAAACGGGGCTTGGGAGAGACAGTAAGGACCCACCCATTGCATTGGTCACCCGGCAAAGGGAAACGAACTGTCGCCATTTGCAAGAGATACCACCATGGCAGAGAACTGACATCATCCGACTGTGGCGGAGGAGATAACTTCATTGAAACCTGCGGCTACAGGTGTGTAATTTCCTAGCCTTCCCTCTCCACATATCGGGGAAAACTTAAGGGCCCCTCCCAGCTCTCCCGTGAGCGCGGTAGCCAGACCAAGGGAATTAGAGGTGGCGAGGGACCCGCGGCGTGGAACTACTGCTCCCACCAGTGCTGACAGATGATGTCTCTTGCATCAGCTACTGGGGGCGTGGCTACCGGAGGGCAAGTAAAATTCGCTGAGGATTCTCAGCCCCAAGCTCTACAAACTTAGGGTCTGAGGGAATGGCAAACTGGAAGAGTGTGCCCAGTCATTCATGAAAACAGGGCTCCCGGGAGCAGCAGACCTGGCGTGTACCCAGTATTGTGGTGAGTGGCACCCATGAGAGGGGCCTGGCTAGAGGAAAAGTGGGGAAGTGACTAGACACAAGAGAAGGCCCTAGGCACTTAGGATTGGAGACTCGCCCAGTCTGGGAGGAGCTGCTGCACAGTGATTGGTTCCCACGTATTGACAGGAGAAACTTGGCCTGGTGGGCACAGTGCCACCTACTGGAAGAGAAGTTAATCAAACTCTAAGACTGCATTTATTAGTTTTTTTTTTTTTTTGATTTGGGTTTTTCTTTCATTTTTATTTTTCTTTCTTGTTTTTTAATTTTTTTTACAATTTTTAAAAAAATTTTTTCTTCCAATTTTAATTTTATTTTTTTATTATTTTTTTTAATTTTTTTCTTTTTTTATTTCCTATTTTTTTCTTCTTTTGTCTTTTCATTTCTTTTCAATTATCTTATCCCCCCTTCCTTGAATTCTACCTGCTTACTCTCATTCTCTTTAGTGACTTCTTCCCTTCACTTCTAATACCTTTCCTCCCAAGCATCAAATAAATTTATAGGAGTAAACAGTAACTCAGCAGTCAAAGAGAACAAGAAATAACATGAGCAGCTTCAAAAAGCAAGGAAGAAAAGGAGTACAAACCATGCAGGACAGCCTAAATATTCAGGAGGACCTAGAGTCATCAGGAAAAAGGTCATATAAAGAACTCAAGGAACACCTTAGACAGATGGAATGGAACCTTAAAGAGGATACGAGACAGCAAATTCAAGCAGCGAAAGAACACATTGAGAATGAATTACATAAACAGATAAAAGAAGAAGTTAAGCATATTTATCAGGAGATAGAGATTATAAAAAATAATCAAACAATAATTCTAGAAATGAAGGAAACTATAAACCAAATTAAAAACTCAATTGATAGTATCACTAACAGAGTGGAGCAAGTAGAAGCCAGAACGTCAGATAATGAAGACAAAATATATCATCTTGAAAAGAGTCTAGCCAACTCAGATAGGCTGGTAAAAAATCACAAGAAAAACATCCAAGAGTTATGGGATAACATAAAAAAAACAAACTTACGAGTCATTGGGATAGAAGAAGGTACAGAGATACAAACCAAGGGAATGACTAACCTGCTGAATGAAATAATTACAGATAACTTTCCAGAAATAAAAAAGGAAACAGATATACAAATTGAAGATGCATACAGGACACCAAGCACACAAAATCACAGTAGACCAATGCCAAGACACATTGTTATGAAGATATCCAATATACAGAACAAAGAGAAAATATTAAAAGCTACAAGAGAGGAGACAGATTACATTCAGGGGCAAACCAATAAGGTTAACAATGGATTTCTCATCATAGACATTGAAAGCAAGAAGGTCATGGAACAATGTATTTCAAACACTGAAAGACAATGGATGCCAACCAAGAATTCTGTATCCAGCAAAATTAAGCTTCAGGTATGACAATGAAATAAAAATCTTTCATGATAAACAAAAGTTAAAAGAATTTGCAGCCAGAAAACCAGCTTTGCAAAGCATTTTGAGCAAAACACTACACGAGGAAGAAATGAAAAACAATAACCAAAACCATCAGTGGGAAGTGCCTCGGTAAAGACAGAGGGTGAGGGTAAAGATAATCATGGAGAAACAAACTAAATTTTTTTAAAAAAGGATAAATAATCAAACATGGATGGAAGTACAAACCATATATCAATAGTAACTCTGAATGTTAATGGCTAAAACTCTCCAATAAAGCGACATAAGCTGGTATCATGGATTAAAAAAACAAATCCAAAAATATGCTGCCTCCAGGAGACATATCTGATTGGAAAAGACATACCCAGGCTGAAGTTGAAAGGATGGGAAAAAATATACCACGCACACGGTCCTCATAAGCAAGCAGGGGTGGCCATCCTCATATCGAATAAAATCGACTTCAAGACTAAGTTAATCAAAAGGGATAAAGAAGGAAATTATATACTGTTGAAAGGAACCATTCACCAACAAGACATAACAATTATCAATATTTATGCACCAAATAATGGTGCTGCGACATTCATAAAACAAATTCTCCTCAAGTTCAAGAATCAAATAGACCACAACACAATAATTATGGATGACTTCAACACACCTCTCTCACCATTGGACAGATCCTCCAAACAAAAGTTGAATAAAGAAACTATAGAACTCAATACCACAATCAATAACCTAGACTTAACTGACATATATAGAATATATCAACCATCATCAAATGGATATACTTTTTTCTCAGCAGCACATGGATCCTTCTCAAAAATAGACGATATATTATGCCATAGGGCAACCCTCAGTAAATATAAAGGGGTGGAAATAATACCATGCATTTTATCTGATCATAATGGAATGAAACTGGAAATCAATGATAAAAGAAGGAAGGAAAAATCCTACATCACATGGAAAATGAACAATATGTTACTGAATGATCAATGGGTTACAGAAGACATAAAGGAGGAAATAAAAAAAATTCTTAGAGATAAATGAAAATACAGACACAACATATCGGAATCTATGGGACACAATGAAAGCGGTTTTAAGAGGAAAATTCATCGCCTGGTGGTCATTCCTCAAAAAAAGAAAAAACCAACAAATGAATGAGCTCACACTTCATCTCAAAGCCCTAGAAAAGGAAGAGCAAAACAACAGCAAATGTAGCAGAAGGCAAGAAATAATTAAAATTGGAGCAGAAATCAATGAAATTGAAACAAAAGAAACTATTGAAAAAATTAACAAAACTAAAAGTTGGTTCTTCGAAAAAATAAATAAGATCTACAGACCTTTAGCCATGCTAACGAAGAGAAGAAGAGAGAGAACTCAAATTACTAACATACAGGATGAAAAAGGCAATATCACAACAGATGCTATAGAAATACAGAAGACAATTAGAAATTACTTTGAAAACTTATATTCCAATAAAATAGAAGATAGTGAAGACATCCATAAATTTCTTAAGTCATATGATTTGCCCAGACTGAGTCAGGAGGATACACACAATTTGAACTGACCAATATCAATGGATGAAATTGAGGAAGCCATCGAAAGACTACCAACCAAGAAAAGCCCAGGACCGGATTGGTATACAGCAGAGTTTTACAAAACCTTTAAAGAAGAACTAATACCAATACTTTTCAAGTTATTTCAGGAAATAGAAAAAGAGGGAGCTCTTTCAAATTCATTCTATGAGGCCAACATCACCCTGCTTCTGAAACCAGACAAAGACACCTCAAAGAAAGAAAAGTACAGCCCAATATCTCTAATGAACCTAGATGCAAAAATCCTCAATAAAATTCTCGTGAATTGAATACAAAAACACATCAAAAAAATTGTGCACCATGATCAAGTAAGATTCATTCCTGGAATGCAAGGCTGATTCAATATACGGAAATCAATAAATGTAATTCACCACATCAATAGACTTAAAGATAAGAACCATATGATCATCTCGATAGACACAGAGAAAGCATTCGACAAAGTACAGCATCCCTTTATGTTCAAAACACTTGAAAAACTAGGGATAACAGGAACTTACCTTGACATTGTAAAAGCTATCTATGCTAAGCCTCAGGCTAGCGTCATTCTGAATGGAGAAAAGTTAAAGGCATTCCTTCTAAAATCTGGAACAAGACAGGGATGCCCTCTATCACCACTTCTATTCAATATAGTTCTCGAAACACTGGCCAGAGCAATTAGACAGACGAAAGAAATTAAAGGCATAAAAATAGGAAAAGAAGAACTTAAATTATCACTATTTGCAGATGACATGATTCTATACCTAGAAGACCCAAAAGGGTCTACAAAGAAACTACTAGAACTAATAAATGAATTCAGGAAAGTGGCAGGATATAAAATCAACACGCATAAATCAAAGGCATTTCTGTATATCAGCAACAAAACTTTTGAAACGGAAATGAGGAAAAACACTCCATTCACAATATCCTCCAAAAAAATAAAATACTTGGGAATCAACCTAACAAAAGAGGTGAAAGATTTATACAATGAAAACTACAGAACCCTAAAGAGAGAAGTAGAAAAAGATCTTAGAAGATGGAAAAATATACCCTGTTCATGGATAGGCAGAACTAACATTATAAAAATGGCGATATTACCAAAAGTTCTCTATAGGTTTAATGCAATGCCAATCAAAATCCCAATGGCATTTCTTGTAGAAATAGATAAAGCAATCATGAAATTCATATGGAAAAATAAAAGACCCAGAATAGCAAAAGCAATTCTAAGCAGGAAGTGTGAATCAGGTGGTATAGCGATATCAGATTTCAAACTATATTACAGAGCAATAGTGACAAAAACAGCATGGTACTGGTACCAAAACAGGTGGGTGGACCAATGGTATAGAATAGAATAGGACACAGAGACTAATCCACAAAGTTACAACTATCTTATATTTGATAAAGGGGCTAAAAGCATGCAATGGAGGAAGGATAGCATTTTCAACAAATGGTGTTAGGAAAACTGGAAATCCATATGCAACAAAATGAAACTGAATCCCTTTCTCTCACCATGCACAAAAGTTAACTCAAAATGGATCAAGGAGCTTGATATCAATCAGAGACTCTGCGTCTGTTAGAAGAAAAAGTTGGCTCTGATCTACATATTGTGGGGTCAGGCTCCAAATTCCTTAATAGGACACCCATAGCACAAGAGTTAATAACAAGAATCAACAAATGGGACTTACTTAAACTAAAAAGTTTTTTCTCAGCAAGAGAAACAATAAGAGAGGTAAACAGGGAGCCTACATCATGGGAACAAATCTTTACTCCTCACACTTCAGATAGAGCCCTAATATTCAGAGTATACAAAGAACTCAAAAAATTAGACAATATGATAACAAATCACCCAATCAACAAATGGGCCAAGGATGTGAACAGACAATTCTCAGAGGAGGATATACATTCAATCAACAAGTACATGAAAAAATGCTCACCATCTCTAGCAGTCAGAGAAATGCAAATCAAAACCACCCTAAGATACCATCTCACTCCAGTAAGATTGGCAGCCACTATGAAGTCAAACAACAAGTGCTGGCAAGGGTACTCTTGTACAATGCTGGTGGGTCTGCAAATTTCTGCGGCCAATTTGGAAAGCAGTTTGGAGATTCCTGAGAAAGCTGGGAATAGAACCACCATTTGACCCTGCTATTGCCCTTCTCCGACTATTCCCTGAAGACCTTAAAAGAGCATGCTACAGGGATGCTGCCACATCGATGTTCATAGCAGCACAATTCACAATAGCTAGACTGTGGAACCAACCCAGATGCCCTTCAATAGATGAATGGATAAAAAAAATGTGGCATCTATACACAACGGAGTACTATGCAGCAATAAAAAAATGACAAAATCATAGAATTTTTAGGGAAATGGATGGCACTAGTGAAGATTATGCTTAGTGAAGATAGTCAATCCCTAAAAAACAAATGCCAAATGTCTTCTTTGATATAATGAGAGCAACTATGAACAGAGCAGGGAGGAAGAGCAGGAAGAAAAGATTAACATTAAACAGAGACATGAGATGTGAGGGAAAGGGAGAGAAAAGGGAAATTGCATAGAAATGAATGGAGACCCTCATTGCTATACAAAATTACATATAAGAGGTTGTGAGGGGAATGGGAAAGTAAACAAGGAGAGAAATGAATTACAGTAGATGGGGTAGAGAGAGAAGATGGGAGGGGAGGGGAGGGGGGATTGTAGGGGATAGGAAAGGTAGCAGAATACAACAATTACTAATTGGGCATTATGTAAATTTGTGGATGTGTAACTGATGTGATTCTGTAATCTGCATTTGGGGTAAAATTGGGAGTTCATAACCCACTTCAATCTAATGTATGAAATATGATATGTCAAGAGCTTTGTAATGTTGTGAACAACCAATAAAAAAAATAAAATTAAAAAAAATAGAACTGATCAGAAAAACATTAACTTAGGTCTGTAGGGTCAAAATTATGAGCTCAAAAAATACAGAATCTAGGAAAAAGCAAGAGTCCTAGAAAAAATGACTGGCCAGCAATTAGAAAGTATCATAAAATTTATTTATTTATTTATTTAATTTAATTTATTTATTTATTTACAATCCCTTTTAAAATGACTTGTTTATCCACAATTGAAACAAGTTTTTGTTTTATTGGGTTTAAGGGCTCCTGCCATGGCTGCAGCCAAAACACTTCATGTTAGCCAAATTTTGATTAGTATTCTGCAAAGCATGTCATGTAGAGGCCATGGTTTCAGCAAATAATTGCATCTTTTTTTGATTTTGATGTTATATCTTTGCACACCTTTAAGTATGTATGAATATCTCCTGTATTTTTAATCGGTAAAATGGCTCGTTTACAATCTTCATTAGCATTTTTATAAGCCAGCAAACGTAGTAATTGTTGCCTGGCAGCCTCTCCTACCATGGTTTGTTTAGTTGTCAATTTTAATCTAGACAAAAATTTTACATAAGGTTTATTGGGTTTTTGTGAAACTTTTGTCCATGAGCCATAATGTTCTCCAGCAGGTCTAATTTTGTCCCAAGCTTCTAAAGCTATTTCCTTTAATTGCTCATGAATCTCAGGAGGAATATGAATTTGATGTTGAATATCATCGTACATGCCAGTGCCAGATAACATAGGGTATCCTATTGCACGAATAACAGGGTTTTGACTGTTACCATTTTTTCTAGCCTCAGTGGCACATCTTTCTAAAAACCACATGTGCCATTGAAGATATTTAGGTTCCCGTAGAAGAGCATGGCCCACAATCTTTCAATCCTCAGGAGCAAAATTATTGTAGTGAGTAGCAAAAGCATTAAGCAATTTTTTTTTTACATAATGGGATTGAGGTTTGTACATTGTCACTGCCTTTTTTAATCTGTCAATATGATCAATCTCAATCCCCTCACACCGAGGTGGATGTGCCATTCCATTAGCTGGATCAGGCCTGATTATAGGAAAAGCAAAGAAGGGAGTTTCGTCCTTATCATCAGAAGGCTCTGAGTCCATTTCCTGGACAGCTTTTAAAGAAGCTGCCAAAAACGGGTTAATGGCTGGAGGAGCAGAGGGCCTGGTTCCCGATAAAGGCCTAGAGTCCGCTTTAGCTTCTAATTTATTGAGACGTCCCAGAACCTCCTCCATAACGAGTTTGAATTGCTCCGAGAGGGAACGATCATCAATCGTCGTTTTTACTTTCGTTTTCTTTTCTGTCACATTACCAATTAAATCAGCAGAATTTTGTGAAGAATTATGAGTCAATTGTTGCGTATCTTTTACTACCTCCTCCTTTTCACTAATATCCAGAGGGAGATCTAGGATAGAAGGAGCTAGTTCCTTTTGCAAATTGCCAATCAACTTTTCTTCCTCCATAGCTTTAAACATTGTATATAAAATAGACCAGATAGACCAAAACCAAATCCGAATCTTTTCGCCTTGCCTCATGGCCTTTTCAACATTATGACGGACCCGTTTCCAATTATCCACATCTGTAGATCCTTCCTCCGGGAACCAGGGATTCCATTCCCTGAACACCTTAAGACACATCTCTATATCAGAATGAGAAATGTTAATACCATAGATGGCAAGTGAATGCCTAAGAATATGTAAAAAAGGAGAAGATGAAGATTGTCCCATCACCCTGTAATATAAAGAAAAATAACTCACCCTTCCTGACAATCCAGCAGGGTCCCTGTTCGGGCGCCATTTGTGAACGTCTAGTGCGTTCAGGTCCCTGGGTAAGGGTGGCAAAATCACAGGGACATAGAGGGTGCAGAGCCAAGGCAGCAATTGCAACTGCATGCTGAGGTTTATTTGCAAGTTTCTTTTATATTCTTCTTCTAACAAAGCAAGCAATTCTTCAGTAACACTTCATCCACATTGCCCAAATATCATGTCTCAGAGGATACACAGAGCTAAATTCAGATTGTTCCTGTTCTTTTGATAAGTACCCTCCCAAAGTTCTTTGTAGACATTATCTAATCCCCGAATGTGTTGTTCCCAGGTCCAGTATGCAGGAAGCTTCTTCCTCTTGGCCAAATCATGCAGAACTTGTGAATTGCGATAAGGGGAAGAGAACTTTTCCTCCTCCTAGCTGAAGCTTGCCTCAGCTGACCTAAATCACAGCCACAGCTCTTTGCAAAGTGTCAGGCTGAGGGAGCTAAACTCTGCACGCTTAAACCCCAACAGACATCAACAGTTCATTTCACACATCCTACAAGGTCTCATAGAGGTATGTCTAAAGCATCCATATAAAAGAGTTATATAAAAACAATCATTTAAAAATCTTGATAAACAGAAAGATAAGAAGAACTTTCAAAGAAGAGATACCTAATCACAATTGTGGAGTTTTTGTTAAGGCTGTTAAGGGGGTCTAAAGTGGGACTTACAACAGAGCAATTTAAGGACGTTGCCATATGATTCCAATTTGGAAATCACTGGTCCAAAAGGTGATGTTTAAACTGCAATTGTCATTGCTTCCTTTTGAGCTTCATTTAGTCTTTTGTGCATGGTGAAATTCAGATTACTTTTGTAATGATGGGCCAGGTTCTCTATGGGCAGAGTCTGAGACAGGGATTCTTGTGCATGTGATTTATTAAGGATTATGCTCAAGATAATCCTGTAAGGGAATGAGGATTGTTGGGCAGGAAAGGGGAAGAAGCTGAGTGAGAATATCTTTTCAGTAAATTCTAGCCTGAACATCATCCTGAAAGGGATTATGGAATATGAATTACACCTGAGAGTTTGTTTCAGTATAGGTCAAGGGGCTGGGCTCCTGTACACTCCACACAGTGGTCGCTCATTGGCAATGGACTCCATTCTTGGTTGAGAGCAGTGTAAGCTCTGTGGCTCCAATCACTGAAAGTCAATTCATTGGTGGAGTTGCAAGTTAAGTTCTCAGCAAGAATTCAGTTTGTAGTTGAGGATAAGTGTACCCATTGGCAAAAGGGATCCCAGTGACCATACCACAATTTGCTTGCCCATTCATTAGTTGATGTATATTAAGGTTGTTTTCATTTTAGCTACTATGAATAATGCTGCTGTGAACATATGTGCACAATTTTGTTGGTGAACATATATTTCTCTTGGGTGGTGAAATTGCCAAGACACAATGTAAATTACAGTGTAACATTTTGAAAAAATGCACCACTTCCCATTCCTGCCACATCTTTCTTTTCTACCCCAAATGCCTCTATTATGAAGGGATCTCTGGGTCATATGGCTCAAGGGAGTGATGTCTCCATGGCGGACTGAACCTGTTGCAGAACCCTTTCTTCGTTTGGGTTCCCCTCAATGCTAGCATCCTTCTACATCTCTCACAAAATGGATCAGGGCAGTATCAATCAGTGTGAAATGTACTGCCTCTAGAACCCAGAGTTTGACCATGCCTTGAGTTCCTTTCTAGGTAGCTGGAGATGAAAAGGTCAACACCTGGTCTTTTGCTCTGAAGGAGTGTCCCAATATATCTAAAACTGATCAGTTAAAAACTTCACAGATAGGGCAGGCCCTTCCTTGAATTTTCATAATGCTCATTTCCTGAATGGTAAAATGCTTTTCACTTCTTAATGATCAGTTCTAATTCCTAGTTTGTTGTCACCTAGAGGACCAACACAATATTTTCTGAAATATTACTCAGCAAGAAAATAGAATAAAATCATGGCATTTGCAGATAATTGGATGGAGTTGGAGAAGATAATGCTAAGTGAAGTTAGCCATTCCCCCTAAAAAACAAATGGAGAGTGCTTTTTCTGATATAAGGTGCAGTCACCTTATATCATAGTTGGGTAGGGAGGAGGAACATGGGAGAAATAGATGAACTCTAGATAGGGCAGGGAGTGGGAGGGGAAGGAAGGGGGCAGGGGATTAGCCCTGATAGTGGAATGTGATGGACATCATTATCCAATGTACATATATGAAGACATGAATTGGCGTGAACATACTTTATATGCAGAGATATGAAAAATTGTGTTCTATATGTGTAATCAGAATTGTGATGCATTCTGCTGTCATGTATCTAAAAAATCAAAGCAATTAAAAAAAGAAAGAAATCTTATGAAAAATGTTTATAATTATACATTCTTCCTGTAGAGAGATAACTGCATATGATTTTTAATCAAAATATTAATCACAATATTTTTTTATTTGCAATTTCTTTTTATCATAATAATATATACAATTCATTATTTGCTATCTCCATGGTAATAACTTATTTAGTAAATAGTACATCTTATGTGAACAATTCTAGGATTTGATAAGTACTATGACATATGTGATTTATCATTAAACTGCTATATTTAGATAATATAATATATGATTGGCAGTTTCAATTTGTAGAAAGAAAATCTGATGTTGTGGTGAATCTATAATTCACCAATTTATTTCCCCCACAAATTTGAGGAAATGTACTTTGTTTTTCTACAGCCACAATGGAAAAGACATTTTTTTTTATTTTTCCCAGAAGAATTTAAAATATTAAGTCCTGAGATTTTATTTGAAATCACCTCCCAAAATAGAACAGACCTGTAGAAAACAGGTCACTGAGGTGTGCACTGTACTTTTATTTTCTTCCCAGCGCCTTCCTACCTCAGATAAAACATAACTTTGGGGAAAATGTTTATTTTGGATCACACTTACAGAGAATTCAGTCTATAGGAGGCTGTCTCCAGGGCAGAATCATAATTGAAGAAGAATACTATAAATATTCAGGAAAAGAAAAAAGGCAAATAAAATATTTAATTAATATAAAATAAGATCAATAATTTTTTCCTGAAACCTAGCTCTACTAATAAAATGCATTTTACAATGAAAACTGACCCTGAAATAAGTGATCAAATATTTTCAGGGTTTTAGACCCAGTAAAGAATAGTGCTGATTGTGAAACAGACCTGTCAGACCCACTATTTAAGTCAAGACATTCTGTCCCTGTGATATAATCCTGTACCTGTATTTACTTATGGAAGGACACTGTGTTGTGGAATATACTAATGGGTATGGATTGTCCTTAAACATTGGTATACTTTCTCTCCCTTAACAAATCAAAGAAAATCTAGAGATGGAAAAGAAATTTTATATTTCCATCTCAATATCACTATCCAATTTATGGGCCACCAAAGAATCTCCATAAAATGGAGGTTGTGGGGAAAAGTCTTTATGTCCTAAGGGGCAGTTAGCTATGTAGATAAAAGGGATAACTGGAGACCCTTCTAAGCCCTAGGACAGTCAGCTTTTCCCCTGATAGTTTTTACCCCATTCTATGCCTGTCATCTAGGAAGAGATGATTAAAGACTGATTGTCTCTACAAAATCCAAGAGAAGTAGGCACCAAGTTTCATGCCCAGGCAGTTGTGAAATTTAGCATTTGGAAAAAAAATATGGGATTGTGAATGAGGACACACTACTTTGTGCACTTACTGTATTAGTCAACTTTTCATTTATGTGAACAAAATATTTGATAAAAATAACTTAGGGGAAATGTTTATTTTGGATCACACTTACAGAGGATTCAGTCTATGGGAGGCTGTCTCCAGGGCAGAATTATCATGGAAGAAGGACCTGGAGAAAATCTGCTGAGCTCATGACAGCCAGGGAGCAGAGAGTGAGGTAGGAAGGGGCTGGGAAGAAAATAAAAGTGCAGTGCACACCCCATTCATCTGTTTCTTTCAACTGTGTCCCCTCTTTCAGTAGTCCATATAGCGATTAATGGACTAATCCACTGAAGATGGCAGAGCCCTCATGATACAACAACTGCCTGAAGTCCCATTTCTGAGCCTTGCTGCATTGGAGGACATTTCAGATTCGAACCATAAGAGTTTCAAAAGACTTAGAAAGTAAATTTTTCATTCCAGCTTGTTAATTAATATTATTATTTCAGGCAAGGCACTTCTTTCTGAATACATTGCACCATATCTAAAGTAAAAATATTAGAATAGTTTCTCTTCAAGATACCTTACAGCACTGATGATTTGTGAATAGGCACAATACCACACACATTCCTTTAATCCTCTCTTTCACTACATCTAGGACCATTTTTTTTTTTTGGAAATAAAGTCCTTGAACCAGCTGTCCTTGGAGACTACTTTCAGGTTCCTGTTTGTCAAGGTGATGAGCTAAACCTCAGTTACTTCTTTTTAATGTGCAAATATCACTGGGCCAAAAATCATTGTTAAAAATTTGCCAAACCAGAGTACTTGGATTTGATGAATGTTAAAATCTCTAGTACAAAAGAATATTGATGATCATTTCCTCCAAATAAAATGTAAAGTTCTAAAGCTAGGGAATTGTTTTGTTCAGCATGGTATACCCTGTCCCTTAGAAAAGTTTCTCTAACATTGAGGAAGTACTCAATAAATATGTTCTTATTTTTGTAAGTGAATCTAACCTTATCCCTCTGTTTTATAGATTTCTCAAGAAGTCCTAACATAATATCTGCTTAGACAACTCAAGCAACTGAGAGCTGATTACCTCCAAAACAACCCAGTCTACTCTCTCAAGGAGAGACAGGTATAACTGGAGAAAGTTAGTATTGAGCATAGTATGTCCTTTACCCTGACTACTGCGGTAAGAACTGAAGGGCAGAGAGAAGGACCAGGCAGAAGTTCTTCTTTCTAAGAAATAAAATGCAAATTTCAGAGATGTTTATTTACTATTTGTGTATTATTTTTACTTTACAGGATATTTATGCTCATTTTTATCCTACTTTGAAGATTGCAGGAAGTATTTATTAACACCAGCAATATTTGTTACATGGTAGAACCTCTCTGAAAATTTTACAGAAGCCACTTGCTTGAATCATCATTTTATCATTCCTGAAGTTGGGTCCTGCAGAATCTGAGGATGATGCTAGACTTGGAGAACAAATTCCAAAGGCATTTCAGTTTTATCATGGGCTATTTCTATGGCAAAAGGTACAAGTTCCAAAGTGAAATTTCCAAGCAAAGAAGACACTTTTACATCTAATGAGAAGAAGAAGAGCATACCCACCACAAACTCATGCTACTTATTAGACAGAAAAGAACTGGAAAAGAGTAAGAGAAAGAACTGCAGCTGAGTATTGACTTCATGGTGAAAGGGCTGACCTCAACTCAGAGCCACAGAGAAGTTAACTGTTGGTGCTACCATACTCTCTAAATCTCTGGCAGTTCCCTTGTAAAATGGAAGGGTTAGAGCATCAACCCATTCTTCTACTCTCCTATGTTATAGATGGGGATACTAAGGCTCTGAGAAAAATAAATGAGATGTCCAAGATGAAATGACTAAGGAGTTGCAGACCCACAACTAAACCCAGGAGGTTATTGTGCTGCATGCATATTTAATTGTTTGGCTGCAGAGAGTTAATCACCTACTTACTATCACCCTAGAAGAAGAAGCTAAAAAGAGGTATACAAGGCTGCCCTCTACCAGCCTAGAGGGTGCAAAAAAGTAGGATAAGAGAGGTTGCCTGAGCTAAAACTCCCATCTCAGATGGAGATTTCAGTGATGGGGAGAGTAGATGATAGGAAAGTTAGAATTGGAGTAAGATAGCTCTTCTCTTAGTACCTCATTATTCATAAAACCATTTCCTAATGATAGTATTTTTTGATTATTCAACACTAGAAATAATCCTTGAGATGGGTAAGTTTAAAACAAGAATATTTTCAAGTCACAGATACAGAAAGAATGGAATGCAATCCAGACTCATGGTAAGTATTTACAGAGGAACAGAAACTATTTAGAAAGAATTAGGCAACAGGGACCCTCAGCTCTTGTGCCAGTTCCAGAACACTAAGAGATTCAGGACCAGAATTTTGCCTTCAGAACAGTTTTCAAGCCATGCTTTTAATAGGAATACCGTGTCTTGTGATCTATTAACCATGTCTACCATGGGTGAAGTTCTGGAGGATAATGTCAGAAAATGGGAAATGGTAGTAGTAATACATGAGGATACAGGTAAGTAGGAGCAAGAATATTGAATGTCAGAGGGAATGCAATACTTATTAGACTCTACTTTTTATATTTATCAAAAATTACAAGTGCATTACTAATAAAATAATAAACAACGTTATGTCAAACTCTGGAACCAGTCCACCCAGATGAGTGAGTGAGATTGTGGTTTTCTAACAATTAACAAGAAAAATCAGGACGATTTTCATGACCACTGTACCATTCCTCTACTTTCATAGATGAGTTCTTGCTGTGTGCCTGCTTCTGGACAATCTGAGGTACACATAGTAGTGAATGTGTGGAAAGAAGGAAGGTACTGGTGATGAGAGCTGCAGTCAAACACAGGATGTCTCTTTCTATTTCTTGCAGGTCTCTGGAGATTCTTGTCACAAGCAGAGAGTAGAAAAGACCAGGAGACTATCCTCACTGTATATTTCCTCCAACATAACCGCTATGATAGAGTTATGATTTTTTTTCATCATGCTGCACAAGAAGAAAGACCTCAAATTTTTCTAAAATTCAGGATCACATGATTCCTCACAATAATAATGATGTATGCAGATTAATCCATCTGAAAAACATCCGTGACCAAGTGTAAATTGACTTCTAAGACATGCCACCCAAGTGGCACCCATGAGGTCTCTCCCATCCTGAGAACAGCATAGTCCTTCAGATCCTGATAGGACAAACTTCCACTATTTTATAAACATTGGATTAATGTTACACTGTTACATTGAAGCAGTAAAGATTCTTGAATTGGAGGAAATATATATATATATATATATATATATATATATATATATATATATATGATTTCTCATATTCTAGAGCAGCAGTAACACACATGTGCTTCTCCCTTGTGTATCATGGCTCTGAATTAGGGACAGCTATACCCCATAATGAAGTACCTGCTATTTTCTTAGAGAATCTGAGGACTATGGCACTAGAAAAAGACTTCTACCTTATCAGATCAATTGTTACTAATAAATTGGGTTTGAAACTGCTGAGCTTGGAGCCATGTGGATTTTGGAATTACCCCAAGGAAGCATAGCTTCTTCTCAGAATGTTGTACCTGCCAAGGAGGACCTCACCATCAAGGTCATCATTGCTCCTACCACTTTATTATTGCCATTGTGTCCATCACTAATTAGTGTTAATAACTAGAATTTGACATTAACGTGATTTCTATGACTGACAAAATAATATAATCCAACATTTGTAATACAGAAAAGAAAGACTCTGAGAGAAAAAAAGTTGAATCACAAGTAAATGAGCCAGTACTCTGAAAAGCAATTCTCAGTCTGACATCTCTCCAAATTGAATGTTCACATCCTAAGTAATATTCATGGAGATGCCCACTTCTGTTTCCAAGTCAGCACTCATCATCATCCTCAGTCCCTGCATTTCCCCCAGGGCCTTCTGAAGGACCAACTGAATATACTTCCATGACCAATGCTACTGCCTAAAAGAGTTAAGAAGAAGTGAACACATGAGATTTGCCTGATGTCTCACACACTCCACCCCAAGTTGGAATCCTAAAGATGTGAATGGATTAGAAGAACTATCACTGGACTTTAAAGCAAGAAAGTTCTTGAGAAAATCCTTCACAAAGGGATTTCCTATGTTCTTTTCACTAGAAATAAGAAGACTGCTTAATGAGAATAAGTATTTGAATATTGACAGAGATCAGAAGTTAGTTTTTGCATTCCTGGTGCCTTCTGGAGATATGAGGAGGGCTGGTATCTGAGGAGGGTTTATAACATGCCATACAGTCTCTTTGGCTTCCTTCCCAGGAGCCAACAGGCTCTTAAATTTAATGGACATAAAAAAAACTCAAAGATATCAATCAACCTTGGCCTCTGCCAGTCCCCACCACCTACTGCCCGTCCTATGGACTGTCACTGCTTTTGATCCTTCACAGTCATATAATGTGAGCACATATCAACAAGCTCTGCAACCAAAGGGAAGTATACGCTCTCTTGCTTACCATTCAAGACAATCCATTGCCTGAAACTCCGTGTCTTTTAGTTTGTTTTGTTCTATTGAGTTGTCTTTCTTTTTTAAAAGAAGTAATATTCACATAGATTTTAAACATTTTCTTCAAAAAATTACAGGAGCCACAAAGGAAAATCACCTCCCATTCCACTTCCCACAAGGAATCACTTTTTATAATTTCTGTTATTCATTTCATTTAAATATAGAACTTTAAGTGATAGATTTATAGCTTATGTTCACAGGTTCTCAGCATTTGACACCATTTACTGATTCTTATAAAAGAAAAGGGAAGATGGGCGGCCAGAGCGAGGCAGCATTCTGTGCCATTCTGTGACCTGGGACTCAAGAAGTGAGAATACTGCCTCTCTTTGAGCAATATTCCTACTTCTACACAGGAATCATGACCCCTGTGCCCATGCAGGACTCCAGACCACAGCATCTAAGTCTCCCCCAATTACTGGCCCACACAAGACTACCTGGTGCTCAGGCATGACCATCAATATCAGCACCCACAAAAAAACTTTTGGTCACTCACCCAAGCAGAAATCCCAGACACAGCTCCCACGTAGGCATCTGGCAGCTACCCATGCACAGGATCTCCAGTGTCACTTCTGTGTGAACCTCCATCAACCAATATGGGTATTTCCCAGTTGCCTCCATCTTGGGACTCTGCAGCAACAGAGATAGTCCCCTACGCTCTGTAGCCCTCTTACACTGGGGAACTTCACACAAGCTCTGAAGACAGTCACAGCCAGATGCTGCAACCCACTGACTCAGTCTCTGAACTCATCATCCAATGTCATCACTTGGCTTCCACCACCCGACCCAATATCCTATTTCTGAAAGCAAACGCCTCCATCTTGGGTCACCTTCATCACCAACTTTAGTGGGTGCAACTCCCAGTTTGGAACTCTGGCTGGCCAGGTTCCCAGTTTCTAACTGCCCCCTCTCCCCAGCAGCCTCCTATCTGGCACAGTGACTGCCTACCACAAAGTAGCTCTCAGTGGGGAAGGTGTGCTGCATGCCCAAAGTGCCACACAAGAGCCTCGGAGAGAAAGGTCCCTTATTTCGAAGCAGTAAGGGAGAGGGTGAGTGTGATACTGTTTAGAGACTAACACAGAGACCAACCAGTAACTTCAGATGAGATAAGAAGATAAGACCAGGCACTCACATCATAGGAGTAGGCCCAAAAAAGATCTCTGAGGAGTGGTCTCCCTTCAGGGACAGCAGGTGCTACACCTTATTTCCAGGTGCCCTCCACCCAGGATCAACCCTCCCATCCTGGTATCCTTCACCACACTGAGAAGGGAGATACCAGCTAACAATAGACAATCCCACCCATTGGATGAGAAGGGAAGCAGGAAAGATACTGATCTCCAATCAAAACAATCCTTGTTTCTTCCTTTGAGATTTTTTTCTTTCTTCTCACTCTCTATTCTCCTGCCCTCACATTCCCAACATATATGAAACCAAGTACTTTGAATGAATTAGGATAACGAGAACTGAGATGACTGAATAGTAAATATTACAGCTGTGTTGTATGTTCTTTTCTTTATTCTTTTTTTCCTCCAACTTCTACCATTTTAACATTTAAAAAAATTTCTTAATATATATGTATGTTCATTTTATGTACTTTGTGTCTTGCCATTTACTTGTCTACCCAAATTACTTTCTCTCTATTTGCCTGCTAGTAATCTTCTTTAGATTTCTCTTTCACACTTCCCAAGATATAATAACTCTATATCCTCACCTCCTACCCCCTCAGCATATCAACCTACAATTCCCCCCTGTTCTTTGTAAACTGTCAGAATTTGTAAACACGTTTAAAAACTACTGTTTATATGGTAGATAATTATTGAATCACTAGTTCTATACATTGTTTCCAAACTATAAATGTCTATTAGCAACTATTTGTTTTTAGGTGGTACATTGTTTTTATTTAGATTTGTTAACATTGTCTTACCCCTCAAAGGAGAGGTATAGAAACCCTACTGGGGCAGTATAAGCCCAAAGGGTAAAATAGTAATGCCTCTGATGCAGGAAGACACACAAGCAACATGAAAAGACAAGGGAAATTAAGATATCACATTATTAGACTCCATGGCCAGCATAGCAAGTGAAATTATACAGAAGGAGTTCAGGATGTATGTAATCAAAATGTTCTGTAAATTAAAGGATTATAGAGCAAATACAGGGAGCAAAAGATAATTTTGACAAAGAGGTACATAAACAAATACAGGAAGCAAAAGATTACATCAATAGGGAGATAAAGGTTCTAAAGAAAAAAACAAAACAGAAATCTTTGAAATGAAAAAAAAACAATAAATCAAATTAAAAGTTCAAATGGAAGAATCACCAACAGACTAGACCTCTTGAAAGACAGGACCTCAGACAATGAAGACAAAATATACAATCTTGAAAAGATTGTAAACCACACAGTTAAATGGTAAGAAACCATGAGCAGAATGTTCAAGAAGTATAGAATAGCTTAAAAAGACCACATTTAAAAGTTATTGGAATATATGAAGGCATAGAGTTCCAAATCAAAGTAATGAAAAATCTATTCAATGAAGTATCAGACAAATTTTCCAAACATGAAGAACGAATTGGAAAACCATATTCAAGAGGCTTAGAGGACACCAAATGTGCAAAATCACAAGAGATCCACACAGAGCCACATTATAATAATTTTTTAATATGCAGAATAAATAGAGACTATTAAAAGCCATGTGAGAAAGGAATCTAATTACATATAGGGAGAAATCAATTTGATGTGCAGATTTTTCATCCCAGACCCTGAAAGTTAGAAGATCCTGGAACAACATATATCAAGCTTTGAAAGAAAATGGATGCCCCAAAGGAATCTTGTATTCAGCAAAATTAAGCTTTAGATTTTGATATAAAATAAAAACCTTCCATGATAAACAAAAGTTAAAAGAATTTAAGCTAGAAAAGCTGCACAACAGAACATCCTTGGCAAAATATCCTATGAATAGGCAATGAAAATCAGCAGATACAGGTATTACACTAAAGGAAAAACTAATCAAAGGAGAAACTAAGTCAAATTTAAAAAATAAACAAAAATGGAATACAAATCATGTCTCAATGAAAACCCTGAATGTTAATGGCCTAAAGTCACCAATCAAAAGACATAGACTGGCAGATTGGATCAAAAAATAAAAAATAAAAAAGACCCAACAATATGCTGCCTTCAATAGACTCATCTCATAGGAAAAGACATGCACCAATTGAAGGTGAAAGATTGGGAAAAATCACACCACTCACATGGACTGCAGAAGTGAGCAGGGGTTTCCATACTCATATCAAATAAAGTAGACTTTAAGCTAAAAATAATTAAAAGAGATTAAAATTTATATTTTATACGGCTCAAGGGAATCACACACCAACAAGACATAACAATTATAAATATATAGGCCCCAAAGAATAAAGCATCTATGTTTATCAAATAAACTCTTCTCAAGTTTAAGAGTCAAATTGACCACAACACAATAATTCTGGATGACTTTGACACACCTCTTTCACCACTGATAGACCTTGCACACAAAAGCTGATAAAGAAACTATAGAACACAATAATACAATCAATAAGTTAGACTTAACTGACATATATAGAATATTTCATCCTTCAACTTTCTTTTCAGCAGCACATTGATCCTTCTGTCAAATAGACCATATATTTTGCCACAAAACATCTCTTAATAAATACAAAAGAATAGAGATACTACCCTGCCTTCTATCAGATCACAATGGAATGAAATTAGAAATCAATGATAAAATAAAAAATAAAAACGACTCCAACATCTGGAGATTAAATAATATTCCACTAAATGAACAATGAGTTGCAAAAGACATCAAGGAGTAGATTAAAAAAATTAGAGGTAAATGGGAACACTAATACAATATATCAAAATCTCTGGGACACAATAAAGGCAGTACTAACAGGAAAGTTCATTGCATGGAGTTCATTCCTTAAAAGAAGAAAAAGTCAACAAATAAATGACCTAAATACAACTAAAAGCACTAGAAAAAGAACAAATCAACCCCCAAAGCAGTAGAAGACAGGAAATAATAAAATCAGCGCTAAAATAAATGAAATCAAAATAAAAGGAACAATTGAAGAAATTGACAAAATAAAAAGTTGGTTCTTTGAAACAATAAATAAAATAAATAAACCCTTAGCCATGTTAATGAAGATAAAAAGAGAGAAAACTCAAATTACTAACATACATGATGAAAAAGCTAATATCACAACAGTTAATATGGAAATACAAAAGAAAATTAGAAATTATTTTGAAAACTTGTACTTCAATAAAATAGAAAATATCAAAGGCATCAAAAAATTTCTAGTCATATGATTCACCCAAATTGAATCAAATGATATCACAATTTAAACAAATCAATTTCAAGTGATGAAATAGGAGATGCCATCAGAAGCCTACAACCAAGAGAAGCTCAAGATCCAGTAGTTACATAGCCGAGTTCTCCAAGAACTTTAAAGAACTAATACCAATAGTCTTCAATTTATTTCAGGAAATAGGAAAAGGGAGCACTTCCAAACTCATTCTATGAGGCCATTATCACCCTGATTCCAAAAATCCAGAAAGGACACATCAAAAAAAAACAAAAGAAAACAAAACAAACAAACAAAAAACTTCAGACCAATATCTCTAATGAACATAGATACAAAAATTCTTGAAAAATTCTGGCTAATTGAATACAAAAACATATCAAAAATGTCATGCACCACAATCAAGTGGGATTCATCCCAGGGATTCAAGGTTGATTTAATATATGAAAATCAATAAATGTAGTTCATCACATCAATAGACTTAAAGATAAGAATCATATGCTCATATCAATGGATGCAGAAAAACCATTTGACAAAATACAGCACCCCTTCATGTTCAAAACACTAGAAAAACCAGGGATAACAGAGAATATCTCAACATTGTAAAAGCCAATATACTCTAAATGGAGAAAAATTGAAAGCATTCGCTGTAAAAACTGGAACAAGACAGGGATGCCCTCTTTCACCATTTCTATTTAACATGGTTCTTGAAACACTGGCCAGAGAGATAGAAGAAATTAAAGGGATGCAGATAGGAAAAGAAGAACTCAAATTAGGACGATCTGCCCACAACATGATTCTATACCTAGAGGACCCAAAAAATTCTACTAGAAAATTTTAGAACTAGTAAATGAATTCAGCAAAGTATCAGGATATAAAATCAACACCCATAAATCAAAGACTTTTCTGAGTATCAGTGATAATTGCTCTGAAAGAGAAATAGGGAAAACTACCCCATTTACAATAGCCTCAAAAAAATAAATAAATAAAATTCTTTGGAATTAATATAACAAAAGAAATACCTCTACAATGAAAACTATAGAGTGCTAAAGAAAAAAAATCAATGAAGACCTTAGAAGATGGAAAGATCCACCTTTCTCTTGTATAAGCAGAATGACTATTGTCAAAATGACCTTACTACCAAAAGCACTATACAGATTTAATGCAATTCCATTAAAAATCCAATGGCATTCCTCATAAAAATAGAAGAGCTGTCACAAAATTTATATGGAAAAATAGAAGACCCAGAATAGCTAAAGCAATCTTTAACAAGAAGAGTGAAGCAGGTGGCATCACTATACCAGAACTTAAACTATACTACAGAGCAATAGTAACAAAAACAGCATGGTATGGGCATCAAAATAGACTGGTAGACCAATGGTACAGAATAGAGGACACAGAGACTAACCCACATAATTACAGTTATCTGATATTAGACATATGTGCCAAAAACATGCATTGGAGAAAAGCCTCTTTAACGAATGGTGCTGGGAAAACTGGAAATCCATATGCAACAAAAGGAAACTAAACTTCTGTCTCTCACCATGCACAAAACTAAACTCCAAGTGCATCAATGACCTAGGAATTAAACCGGAGACACTGAGTCTCTTGGAAGAAAAATAGCCCCAAACCTCCATCAGGTCACATTAGGCCCCAACTTCCTTAATAAGACTTGTATAGTGCAAGAATCAAGAAATGGGATGGATTCAAACTAGAAAGCTTCTTCTCAGCAAAAGAAACAATCTGTGAGGTTTTTTGTTTTGAGTCTTATCTCCCAGTTCTTTCCTTCAGGAGCCTCATATTGCAGCCGAATTCAACTACCAACATAAAGAATGAGACATCAGGTTGTAGTTCAGTGGTAGTATTTTTGTAGCATGTGTGAGATCCCAAATTCAATCCTCAGAACCACAGAAAGGAAAAAGAATATCAAACAATTTAATGTCGCATCTCAATTAACTAGACAAGCACAAACTAAACCCAAAATTATAATAAGTAAAGAAACAATAAAAGAACAGAAATAAGTAGAATAGACTCTAGAAAAAATATGGAAAAGTTAAATAATACAAGATTTGTTTATTTCAAACTATAAAGAAAACTGACAAAACTCAGTCACTTGCCTAAGAAAAAGTAGAGAAGACACAAATCAAAGAGACATTATAATAAGTGAATAGAAATTCAAGAGACTCTTATGAAAAATTTAGCCAAAATTAGATAACCTAGATAATTAAATACAGTAGAGATTTCACCAAATTAGTTAATCAAGTTAGATTATGAGGTAACCATAATTAGATAACCTAGAAGAAATAGATTCAAATTCCATTAATTTGACTATTTATTTTCTATGACAGCTTTGTTTGTATTTATGTATGTTTGCGTGCACTACAGGAGCAGAGTTGTGTCATTGCAACAGAAATCATACCATCCACAGATTATACAACTTATTTTTATTTGAAGGGTACCAGGGATTGACTTCAGGAACACTTGAGTACTGAGCCACTCCCCAGCTCTATTTTCATATTTTATTTAAAGACAGCGTCTTACTGAGTTGCTTATCACCTCACTTTTGCAGAGGCTGGCTTTGAACTCGTGATCCTCCTGCCTCAGACTCCTGAGCCTCTGGTATTACAGGTATGCACCACTGTGCCAAGCCAAATGTTCTTTTTTTAAAGAAGAAAATGTGAAATATTTCTTTAATTTGATATGTTGAGTGCTTTCCCATCACTGGTAATGAGCATAAACAATGTAATCACTTTTGGAGGGGGGAATGATTATTCTTTTCTTTCAATTCTATTTTTAATTTTGTTCTAATGACAGTAGAATGCATTTTGACACATGGTACACAAATGGAGCACAATTTCTCCTTTCTCTGGCTGTACATGGTGCAGAGTCACACCACTAGTGTAATCATACATGTATATAGTGTAATAATATTCACCTCATTCCACCATATTTCCCACCCCCTCATCTTCTCCTCTCCCCTCACTCCCATATGCAAAATCCATATTTCCATCATTCCTCCTCACCCACCCAATCTCCCATTATTAATTAGCATCCACCTATCAGAGAAAACATTCACCCTTTCTTATTTGGAGTTTGGCTTATTTCATGTAGCAGGATATTCTCTAGCACCATCCATTTATCTGCAAATGCCATAATTTCATTCTTCTCTAAGGCTGAGTAATACTCCGTTGTGTATATGTAGCACATTTTCTTTACCATTCACCTGTTGAAGGACATCAAGTTTGGTTCCTTAGTCTAGCTTTTGTGAATTGAGCTACTATAAATATTGATGCGAGTATGCCATTGTAGTATGCTGATTTTCATCCCTTTGGGTATAAATAGAACACTAGGATAACTGGGTCAAATGGTGGTTGCATTCCAAGTTTTCTGAGGAATCTCCATACTGATTTCCATAGTGGATGCACCAATTTGCAGTCCCACCAGCAATTTAGGAGTGTGCCATATCCCCATTTCCTCATCAACAGTTGATTGTATTTTTCATAATTGCCATTCTGACTGGAGTCAGATGAAATCTTGAAGGAGTTTTCATTTGCATTTCTCTAATCACTAGAGATGATGAACATTTTTTCACGTTTGTTATCAATTGTATTTTTCCTTCTGTGAAGTGTCTGTTTAGTTCCTTAGCCAATTTATTGATTAGGTTATTTGTTTTTTGGTGTTTTTGATTTCCTCATATATCCTGGAGATTAGTGCATGTTGTAAAGATTTTTTCCCTGTAGACACTCTCTTCAAGCTTTTTAGTTTAACTCTATCCCATTTATTGATTCTTGATATTACTTATTGCACTTTAGGAGTCAGGTCTTAAGCTGACATGATGGAGAATTGATCCTACTTTTTCTTCTATTAGGTTCTGAGTCTCTTTTCTAGTGTCTATGTCTTTGATCCACTTTGAGCTGATTTTTGTGCAGGGTGAGAGATTTACTTTTAATGTAATTATTGATAAGGTAGAATTTATGTCTTCCAATTTGCTTTTTGTTCTTTACATGTTTTTTAATTCTTCTTTCATCACTAGTTTCTTTGGGGAAAATTAATATTTTTAGTGAGTCATTTTAAGTTTTTATTATTTTAAATAAAGTCATATGTATGTATATATATATGTATGTATATGTGTATATATATGTATATATATATATGTAAATAATTAGCTAAGGAGATCAGAAGAATTACAAAAATACATCTGTAGTGTATTTTTATTTATCTATGCATTTTCTTCACCAATGTTCTTTATTTTTTCATGGGTCATACTGAAGGACTCTCTTTAGTGTTTTTCTTTTGTGAGACAGGAAACTAATGATGAATTCTCTAGCTTAGTTACATAGCAATGTCTCAATTTATTCTTATGCTTGAAGAGGAGTATACCTATGTAAGGAATTCTTAATTGATAGTCTTTTCCTTTCAGAGTTTGAATTTCATTTTATTGCTTACTGCTCATGGTTTTGGTTGAAAACTCATTTTAAATCTTTTTTTTTAATTTTTTTATGTTTTTATTAGTGCATTTTAATATGGGGGTTAATTTTAATATAATCATACAATCATAGAATATAATTTTCTCCACTTCAGTCCCCAGTGTTTCCTCTTTTTCTCCCTTCCTCCCTTGCCTTGTTCCCTTTCCTCTACAGGTTTTCTTCCATATATATTCAGCCTTATTAATGTACACAAAGGTGAAATTCATTGTGGCATATTCATATGTACACAGCATAATTTGGTCAATTGCTGGAATTCCACTGTTCTGTCTTTTCTGGTCCATCCTCTCTTCCCCTCAATCTCCTTTATCTGCTCCACTGATTTCCTTTCTATCGTTTCACTATCTCCTCCACCCTTTCCCCTGATTTTGGTCTAGCTTCTACATATGAATGAAAATTTCCAATTATTCCTTTTTAAAATTTTGTTCTAATTAGTTATGCATGACAGTAAAATGCAATTTGATACATAATACATAAACAAAATATAATTTTTCATTCTTCTGGTTATACATGATGTAGAATCCCACTGGTCATGTAGTCACATATGCACATAAGGGTAATAATGTCCAACTCATTCTACCATCATTCCTACCCCCAAAAGCCCTCCCTACCTTCCCTCCCCTTTGCCTAATACAAACTACCTCTATCCTTCCCTAACACCACTCCACATGTTATGAATTATTATATGCCTATTAGAGAAAATATTCAGCCTTTGTTTTGTTCTGGGATTGGATTATTTCACTTAGCATTATATTCTCCACCTCCATCTATTTACTGGCAAATGCCATAATTTCATTTTTCGTTAAGGTTTGTTTAAGGTAACATTTCATTTTGTACATATACCACATTTTTTTTTATCCATTCATCTGTTGGAGTACATCTACGTTGTTTCTATAGTTAGCTAATATAAGTTATGTATATATACTCTACAATGAAAGCTACTGAACACTAAAGAAGGAAATTGAAGAAGACCTTAGAAGATGGAAAGATCTCCCATGTTCTTGGATGTGCAGAATTAATATTGTCAAACTGACCATACTAACAAAAGTGTTACACAGATTCAATGTAATCCCCATCAAAATACCAGTGACATCCTTCACAGAACTAGAAAAAAATGGGCCTAAAATTTATTTGGAAGAAGAAGACACCCAGAATAATAAAAAAAAGTCCTGAGCAAGAATAGTAGGATGAAAGCAGTACAACACCAGATCTTAATTATACTACAGAGTTATAATTACATAACAGCATGGTATTGATATCAAAACAGACATGTAAACCAATGAAGTAGAATAGAAGACACAGACACAGTTATCTTGATATGTGACAAGAGTGCCAAAAACACCTTGGAGGAAAGATAGCATTGTAAACATATGGTGCCAGGAAAACTGGTTATCCATATGGAGAAGAATTAAATTTGACCCCATCTCTCACTAAGCACAACTCAAATTAGATCAAAGACCAGAAAATGTTCAAGTGCTAAAAGAAAACATAGACTGAATTCTCCAGCATGTTGGCACTGGCATCATTGTTAAACTCATTAAAGATCCCCTGCCTGTGAAGAGTCACTGCTCTTTCTATTTTTAACATTCTCCTTTCTGTTTGGCTTTAAAAGTTGGATCATGATATGTATACTTTTGGGTCTCTTTGAGTTTTATTTATTTAGACTCTGTTGGGGGTTATATATATATATATATAGATTAATATTTTTATCAAAACTGGGAAGATTTCAGTCATTATATCTTCAAATTCCTTTCTGTTCCTCCTCACTCGCTAGGACTTCCATTTATACCTACATTGGTACACTTGAGGGTGTCACACCATCTCAGGCTCTTATTTTTCTTGGTTTTCTTTTATTTCTCTTATTCAGGCTGCATCATCTCGGTGGTCATATTTTGAATTTTGCAAGTTATTTCTTCTGCCTATTCAAATACTCTGTTGAGTTCCTCCAGTATATTTTTCATTTTGTTTTATCTTTATTCCATGGTTATTATATAGTTTTAAAAATATAATTTATATATCTTTATTTATATCTTTAATCTGTTGATATGTTTTTCTTTAGTTCTTTGAATATATCTGATTTAAATCTTTATTTTCCTAATTTAAAATCTTCCTCTGGAAAGTTCAACATCTGGGCCTCTTAGGGATAGTATCTACTAAGAGTTTTTATCTCATATATGGGTTATACTTTCTTGAATCTTGCATGTCTAATAATCTTTAGATTTGAAACTTGACATTTTTAATAGTACAATGTGTTGATCAAATTCCCTTCCTCGGGTTTTGTATTGTGGGTGTTTGTGGTTATTTTTGCTTAGCCAATTTCCTTAATTAATTCTATAAATTCTGTATGGCTGCAGAAGTCTCTGTTCTGTTAATTTAGTGATTTAGTTAACAATTGAACTAAGATCTCTAAATGCCTGAAAAACATGTCTCCAAGTCACTGTAGATTAGGGAACACCACCTGGGGACTCAGCTAGAAGGTTAATGACTCCTAAAGTGGAGTCACTCTCACTTGTGCAGAGCCTCAAGGTCAGCCAGAATTGACAGCTGAGGGCTTTCTCAGATCTGTCCTGGCATATATAAGACTTGGTAATGCACAACGTTTTGTACGCAGGTGGAAGATTCCTAGGAAGATGTTGGAGCTTATAAAAGCCCCAGTGGACATCTTATTCCCTAGCTTTTCCTTTACTCTTTTGGTTGGTAAATTGTTTTTCCATATTGTAATGCACTGCCTCAAAAAACCCAAATACTAATCAACTGTTTATCATCTTGAATTCCTATGTACAAACCTTCCCCTCCCTGTGGAAAAGATTATTTGCACTAAAATATCATGGAGATTGGGTTAAATACAAACAGATGTGCAAGTAAACTCTTTCAAGAAACCATGAGGAATCTTAGGGTGGTTTTGATTTGCATTTCTCTGACTGCTAGAGATGGTGAGCATATTTTCATGTACTTGTTGATTGATTGTATGTCCTCTGCTGAGAAGTGTCTGTTCAGGTCCTTGGCCCATTTGTTGATTGGGTTATTTGTTAACATTGTTTAATTTTTTGAGTTCTTTGTATACTCTGGATATTAGGGCTCTATCTGAAGTGTGAGGAGTAAAAATTTGTTCCCATGATGTAGGCTCCCTATTTACCTCTCTTATTGTTTCTCTTGCTGAGAAAAAACTTTTTAGTTTAAGTAAGTCCCATTTGTTGATTCTTGTTATTAACTCTTGTGCTATGGGTGTCCTATTAAGGAATTTGGAGCCTGACCCCACAATATGTAGATCGGAGCCAACTTTTTCTTCTATCAGACACAGAGTCTCTGATTTGATATCAAGCTCCTTGATCCATTTTGAGTTACCTTTTGTGCATGGCAAGAGAAAGGGATTCAGTTTCATTTTGTTGCATATGAATTTCCAGTTTTCCCAGCACCATTTGTTGAAGATGCTATCCTTCCTCCATTGCATGCTTTTAGCCCCTTTATCAAATATAAGATAGTTGTAACTTTGTGGATTGGTCTCTGTGTCCTCTATTCTGTACCATATGTCCACCCACCTGTTTTGGTACCAGTACCATGCTGTTATTGTTACTATTGCTCTGTAGTACAGTTTGAAATCTGGAATCGCTATACCGCCTGATTCACACATCCTGCTTAGAATTGCTTTTGCTATTCTAGGTCTTTTATTTTTCCATATGATTTTCATGATTGCATTATCTATTTCTATGAGAAATGCTATTGGGATTTTGATTGGCATTGCATTGAACCTATAGAGAACTTTTGGTAATATCGCCATTTTGAAGATGTTAGTTCTGCCTATCCATTAACAGGGTATATTTTTCCATCTTCTAAGATCTTCTATTTCTCTCTTTAGGGTTCTGTAGTTTTAATTGTATAAGTCTTTCACCTCTTTTGTTAGGTTGGTTCCCAAGTATTTTTTTTTTTTTTGAGGATTGTGAATGGGGTGGTTTTCCCCATTTCCATTTCAGAGGATTTGTCACTGATATACAGGAATGCCTTTGATTTATGTGTGTTGATTTTTTATCCTGCCACTTTGCTAATTCATTTATTAGCTCTAGTAGTTTCTTTATACACCCTTTTGGGTCTTCTAGGTATAAGATCATACCATCTGCAAATAGTGATAATTTAAGTTCTTCTTTTCCTATCTTTATGCCTTTAATTTTTTTTTGTCTGTCTAATTGCTCTGGCCAGTATTTCGAGAACTATATTGAATAGAAGTGATGAAAGAGGACATCCCTGTCTTGTTCCTGATTTTAGAGGAAATGCCTTCAGTTTTTCTCCATTTAGAATGATGCTAGCCTGAGGCTTAGCATAGGTAGCTTTTACAATGTTGAGGTAAGTTCCTGTTATCCCTAGTTTTTCTAGTGTTTTGAACATAAAGGGATGCTGTACTTTGTTGAATGCTTTTTCTGAATCTATTGAGATGATCATATGGTTCTTATCTTTAAGTCTATTGATGTGGTGAATAACATTTATTGATTTCCGTATATTGAACCAGTCTTGCATCCCAGGGATGAATCCTACTTGGTTATGGTGTACAATTTTTTTTGATATGCTTTTGTATTCAATTTGTCAGAATTTTATTGAGGATTTTTGCATCTAGGTTCATTAGAGATATTGGTCTGTAGTTTTCTTTCTTTGAGGTGTCTTTGTCTGGTTTCGGAAGCAGGGTGATGTTGGCCTCATAGAATGAATTTGGAAGAGCTCCTTCTTTTTCTAATCCCTGAAATAACTTGAAAAGTATTGGTATTAATTCTTCTTTAAAGGTTTTGTAAAACTCTGCTGTATACCCATCTGGTCCTGGGCTTGTTTTTGTTTGAAGTCTTTTGATGGCTTCTTCTATTTCCCCCTTTGTTATTGGTCTGTTTAAATTGTGTGTATCTTCCTGACTCAATCTTGGCACATCATATGACTTACGAAATTTATCGATATCTTCACTATCTTCTATTTTATTGAAATATAGGGTTTCAAAATAATTTCTAAATATCTTCTGTATTTCTGTAGTGTCTGTTGTGATATTTCCTTTTTCATCCCATATGTTAGTAATTTGAGTTCTCTCTCTTCTTCTCTTCATTAGCATGGCTAAGGGTCTGTTGATCTTATTTATTTTTTCAAAGAATCAACTTTTAGTTTTGTCAATTTTTGCCATGGTTTCTTTTGTTTCAATTTCGTTGATTTCCACTCTAATTTTAATTATTTCTTGCCTTCTTCTACCTTGACTGTTGTTTTGCTCTTCCTTTTGTAGGGTTTTGAGATGAAGTGTGAGCTCATTTATTTGTTGTTTTTTACTTTTTTTGAGGAATGAACTCCAGGCAATGAATTTCCCTCTTAAAACTGCTTTCATTGTGTCCCATAGATTCTGATATGTTGTGTCTGTATTTTCATTTATCTCTAAGAATTTTTTGATTTCATCCTTTATATCTTCTGTAACCCATTGATCATTTAGTAACATATTGTTCATTTTCCAGGTGATGTTGGATTTTTCCTTCCTTCTTTTATCATTGATTTCCAGTTTCATTCCATTATGATCAGATAAGATGCATGGTATTATCTCCACACCTTTATATTTACCAAGAGTTGCCCTATGACATAATATATGGTCTATCTTTGAGAAGGATCCATTTGCTGCTGAAAAGAACGTATAGCCACTTGATGATGGTTGATATATTGTATATATGTTAGTTTAGTCTAGGTTATTGATTGTGCTATTGAGTTCTATACTTTCTTTATTCAGCTTATGTTTGGAGGATCTGTCCAATGGTGAGAGAGGTGTGTTGAAGTCACCCATAATTATTGTGTTGTGGTCTATTTGATTCTTGAACTTGATGAGACTTTGTTTTATGAACGTTGCAGCACCATTATTTGGTGCATATATATTGTCTTGTTGGTGAATGGTTCCTTTTAACAGTATATAGTGTCCTTCTTCATCCCTTTTGATTAACTTATGTTTGAAGTTGATTTTATTCAATATGAGTATGTCCACTCCTGCTTGCTTCCGAGGACCATATGAGTGGTATGATTTTTCCCAACGTTTCACCTTCAGCCTGTGTATGTCTTTTCCTGTCAGATGAGTCTCCTGAAGGCAGCATATTGTTGGGTCTGTTTTTTTAATCCATGTTACTAGCCTATGTCACTTGATTGGTGAGTTTAAGCCATTAAAGTTTAGGGTTACTATTGATATATGGTTTGTACTTCCAGTTATGTTTATTTATTTATTTATTTTAATTTGGCTTATTTTTCCTCTTTGGTTATTCCTCCCCCCTTGCCTTTACTGAGTTACCTCCCACTGTTAGTTTTGGGTGCTGTTTTTCATTTCCTCTTCTTGTAGTGTTTTACTCAAAATGCTTTGCAGTGCTGGTTTTCTGGCTGTGAATTCTTATAACTTATGTTTATCATGAAATATTTTAATTTCATTGTCAAACCTGAAGCTTAATCTAGCTGGATACAATATTCTTGGTTGGAATCCATTATTTTTCAGCGTTTGAAATACGGTGTTCCAGGATCTTCTCACTTTCAATGTCTGTGATGAAAAATCAGCTGTTTACCTAATTAATTTACCCCTGAATGTAATCTGCCTCCTTTCTCTTGTAGCTTTTAATATTCTCTCATTGTCTGTATGTTGGATATCTTCATAATAATGTGTCTTGGAGTTGGTCTATTATGGTTTTGTATGTTTGGGGTCCTGTAGGCTTCCAGAATTTGGCAGTCCATTCCATCTTTTATTTCTGGAAAGTTTTCTAAGATTATTTCATTCAATATGTTGCTCATTCCTTTGGATTGGACCTCTATACCTTCTTCTATCCCAATGACTCTTAAGTTTGTTTATTTTATGACATCCCATATCTGTTGGATGTTTTGCTTGTGGATTCTTACCAGCCTTTATGCGTTGGCTATAGTCTTTTCGAGTTTATAAACTTTGTCTTCATTATATGATGTTCTGACTTCTATTTGATCTAGTTTATTTGTAATATTCTCGTTTGAGCTTTTGATTTGGTTTATGGTGACCTGCATTTGTAGGATTACTGTTTGATTTTTTAAAAAATCTCTATCTCCTGGTAGATTTAATTTTTTGCTATTTGAATCTGCTTATGTAATTCATTTTCAAAGTATTCTTTCATTGTTTGGACTTGCTGTCTAATGACTTCTTTAAGATTCCATTCCATCTGAGTCAGGTATGCCTTGAGTTCTTTCTCTGTCCATTTTTCTGTTGCCTCTTGGTTCTCCTGTAAATTTAAGCTATCCTGCATTGTTCATAATCCTTTTTTCCCTTGTTTTTTCATGGTTCTCATGTTACTTTTCAACTCTGTTTGGCTGCTGTGTTTCTGTTTTCTCCCATAATTTTGTTTTTGTTTTGTATAGCTCCAAGATCCCTCCTTTGTGTTGGGAGACAATGTTTAGAGATGTTGGAATTAATTGTGATTTAAGGGAAATTCATTAGGTTCATTAAAGGCCTACTGATTTTGATGGCATATAGAGAATTGAGGTTTAAACTTAGGATTTCATGTTAAGGTCAAGCGATTTGATGGTATGGAGGTTAGTGTATCTTAGCTTCTTTGGAGGGTTGCTCAAATGCAGGCGGATATTAACAAGAGAATAGACACGAGTACTTGGGGTAGTTAAGGGCTAAGGCAGACTATAGACCATCTTCTAGTATTCATCAATTTGCATTTAGTAAATTACACGTAATTTCAGTGGTCATGCTTGGGAGGAAAGATAGGGAAAAGGTAAGGAAGCAAACCAAGAAGAGAGAGGGACAGAAGAATGAAAGGGAAAAAAATAGAAGAGAAAAAGAAGAAATGATAAAAAAATAATAAAATACAGTAAAACAAAAATTACAATTTTAAAAAAAGGCACTGTTAGGCTTCTATTTTCTTCGCTTCCAGTAGGTGGTGCTGTGCCTTCCGGACCAAGATTTTGTCCTCTGTCTATAGGAAACAATCCTTATGAGGCCGCTCCCTCATCCCCACCTGGTGTCTCTCCAAACCTGTTAACTTAGTTTTATTCCTGGTCTCTAGTCTCCTCGCTTCTCCTGCCAGACAGGCCTTCCCCAGTGTGATACCTCTCCGCAGTTCAAGCTACACTCTGGGCCTGCAGTTTCCTGGATGTGGAGCGCAGCTTTTGGGAACCGGCACCTTATTGTTTTGATTCCCTCCGATAGCCACTCCTCCGAGAGCTGGCGAGACAGGTTTCGTAAAAATGGGAGTTCATAACCCACTTGAATCTAATGTATGAAATGTGATATGTCAAGAGCTTTGTAATGTTTTGAACAACCAATAAAAAAATAGCATAAAAAAAGAGAAACCATGAGGAGCACTCTCTGGGAATAAGGCTTTGACAAACTGCTGTTTCCTCCAGCAGCTGCCAGGCTATTGGTTTTCATCATGATGTGGTCTGCAGGAATGATCTTTGCCACAGGCCACCTATGGCTGTTTGGCCTAAAGCAAGTGACTGAGTCTTCTTGAGCTTTGCTTCCCTCATTGGTAAGGTAGGCAAAGTAATAACATGATTTTGTTGGATTATCAATAGAACTGTGGAGGGTATATTTGGAATAGTTCATATGAACTTAAAAAAATGGAATTACTTTTATGACTCGGTCTCCTGCAACTGAAAACACAATGCCTTTCAGGTACAATTCTCTTGGTTTTGTTTTATTTAAAAGCTTTAATCCATGTTTGTATCTGCTCTACAAATATTCATCTTGAGAGCATATGGGGTGAATCACTCACTCATTCCTTAAATTAATGATGACTATTTACTGAGTAGGTATTCCCTACCTACTATCTTATACCTTCCAAAGCCCTGAGAGTTAGGAATCATCATATATTTTAGCCAAAAAAACAAACAAACCAAAAAAATCTCACTTAAAGTAGAAAGATTTTCCAAACCTTTGGCTAATAATAATCAGAAATAATATAAACCTAGATCTATTTGTCTCCCTACTGCTCATGTTGACTTGTTTGTCATCAGCTTTCCTCATGAGGCCAAAGCATGAGAACCCCCAATGCAAGACACAGCCCCACCATGTGTATTCTACCCAATCCCTCTTAAGTTCTTCCAGCATGTCTTGGGTCACCACACCTCCAGGTGCATATCACCTGTATTAGGCCCAGTTTCTCCCTATTGTTGCCTCCCCAGATGTCTCTGAAAACCTGCTATTTAGTTGGTAATCTGCATCTAAGACATAATTTTTACATAAAAGGAAGGGATTTTGTCTTTGAGTCTCCTGTAGGCCACTTTAATGTGTATCTTATATGATGACCTTCAGTGATCTCTACTTCTTGATATTCACCTTCTATGATCCTGTCCACATGAAGCTTGCTCCTAACCAAAATAATACCTGTATGTTGAAAGATGCAACTTCCAAGCTTTGCTTATGAAAGATTGCAATTTCAGTCACTGTTTTGGGAAGTTCAATTTCTCAAGGAACCGAGGGCAACTTCCAGTCTACAGCCAACTAGGAACTGAAACACTTTGGCCAACAGACAGCACAAATGGAATAGAATGCTTCTGGTAACCATGTAAGGTAGTTTGAAAATGAATTTTTCATAAGTTGAGCATTAAGATGAAATCCCTGTCCCAGCAAACATCATCATTGCAGCCTTCAAGAAATCTTGAGTCCTTGGAATCAGCTAAACCATGTGCAGATTCCTTATCTATAGAAACCATGAGATAATAAGTGTATGCTATTTTGAACCATTAAAATTGTTTTAATTTGTCATGCAGAAATAGATAACAGCATATAGGTGCTCAATAAATATTTGTTGCATGAGTAAATAATTTGATGGCTTTATTAACATTATGATGATAGCATTAACACTTGACAGTTAATCATCTACAAGCACTATGTTAGATGCTGTACATACATGCTGTAATTTACTGTATTTTTGTCATATATAAATTATAAATAATTAAAGACATTCTCAGTGGAGCTAGGGCATACCAGCTCACAGGAGCCAATTGTTGTATTTTCAGGAACTTTGAAAGCCAACTGACATCATCATGATATCTTACAATTGATGAAAGTTTTATCCTATAAAAATCAGCACATGTACCAAACTAGGTTTTGGAAAGTTAGTTGTTAACCTTTTCTAGCTCACCACTAGACACATCATTATTTGATGTACACTAAGAAAACAATACTTTAAGTTTTAGACATTATCTATTGTAAGATGCATCCTAATTTCAGATGTGCTAAAATTAAAAATAATAATAATAAAGATAAAAGGATTGCCCGACACAGTACATAGTATCACTAGTACATACTTGTAATCCCAGTGCATTGGTAGATGAAGCAGGACGATCCTAACTTTGAGTCTAGCCTGGGCAACTGAGACTCGGTATTAAAAAAGCAGTGAGTACTAGGAATGTAGCTCAGAGGCAGAGTGCTCCTGGATTTAATCCTCAGTAACACACACACACACACACACACACACACACACACAACTGATGCATTCCCCAGAAACTGTAACTGTTATTGAATATGAAAACAATTTGTTAGTACACCCCACCCCACTCCCACCCTATAGGGAAAATGAGCAAGAGAGTAGAAGGCTAGGAATTGGAGAAGAAATCCAAGGAAGTATGTGGTATGAAGTCAAGTCCCACCGAGAGCCACTGCAGTTCAACTCCATGGAGCCATACTGGAGAAGAAATTATGGTTAAAAGAGATACAATATTTATACCCCCATGAACCTCAGTCACATAGGCAATGTGTGTGTGTGTGTATGTGTGTGTGTTTGTGTGTGTGTATGTAAGAATGAACACGGCTTGTCATTGGAGCAAATGCCCTTTTATTGAGGAACAGCTCTGCATATTTATAGAGCCAGGGGTGGTTTGACAGTTGGCATGGGGTGCTTTCTGATTGGTGGGTAGGATCAGGTGAGCATGCAGGGCTAGTCTGATTACTGGGTAGGATCAGGTGAGCCAGCAGGGCTAGTCTGATTACTGGGTAGGATCAGGTGAGCCAGCAGGGCTAGTCTGATTGGTGAGTAAGGATCATGTGAGCCAGCAGGGCTCACCATTGGATGGCTCTTCTTAGGGGATGGGGAAGTTAGTCTTTGGAGCCGAGGCAACTCCCAACATTCCCCCCTCTTTGTTACTAAATGAGAGTTGGCATAGACTCATTCTGCCTGCTTCCTGCTGAAATGGGGCAGTGTGGGAGAAAGAGAGGAGGAAGTAAGGAGCCCCCACAGAAGGACAGAGAAGACTGGTATCAACAAAGGTTCCTTGCCACCACAGATCCATAATGACATCAGTCTGTTTGGCATAGGTCTCAACTGGAGGTATCATCAGAAGCCAGGATTTGGTAATTCCTGAGGAGAAGCTGGTTAAAAGCTTGATTAGAAATTTTGCATACCTGAGTCTGAATGAACTTTATGATAGGGGAAAGGAACAGGCACAGGGAATTTTTATAGCCTAAATCTAATGGGGTCTTTGGGTCTGCAAGCTGCCTTTTTGGCCCAAGGGGGATTAAGTGTTCAACCCTGAGTGGAGGGGGTTGAGTGTTCTGCCTTGAGCGGGGGCTTGGGCATTTGGGCTTGAAGCAAACAGGTGATATAGAACCAGACAGAAGGTTTGAGAAGCCAGGTCATTCTGCAGCTAACTTTGTTTGGCATGCCCTGCAGGCCCTGAAGACCAGCCTGTGCTGCACCTAACACCCTCAATTCCACTCTTCATTCCTAGTCCAATCTAGCTCCCTCCCCTCTCTATTAAGGCTGCTCTTCAAATTTTCTCCTAAGTGGGTGTACCAGCTTGCTTCTCTCTTTGCCTTTCTCAAAGGTGGCCAAGGGACGATGGTGGCCCATTGTTACCATATTTCCCATTGAGAGCAGTCAGCTCTCTCCACGTTTTATGTAAAACACCTCAACTTTAAATACTTATACTTGAAATTTTTACAAAACTGGGAGGGTAAACAAAACACACATGTTCCTTCTTAGGCCCAGCAGGCAACTGGTAAAGTACTCTTTTATGATCACACTTATTCAGGGGTCACCATGCTCTGGATACCTAAGTGGTTTTTCAGAAGGACAACAGACAATGTTCCCACTACTGGCCAAATTCAAGCAAGTGGTGGGGGGGTTTGGGTGGAGGGGGCCCTTAGGGTCACTTTCCTTGAATCTTCAGACATAGGGTGAAGAGAGGACCCAAGAGGGGCCAGAAATGAGGGGGATCATTGACAAGAGTACTTAATGACAGGTGATGATCGTTGGCTCTTCTGATGAAGGTGTAGGAATGCCAGGCTTAAGCCTGGAAATATGAATCCATGGGGTAAGTTGGTTATTAGACAGCTTGAGTTTGGCTGCCAAGGGAGTACACATAGTCACCTGAGAAGGACCCTCCCATTTTGGTTTTAGAGGGGGCTTTTTCCCTGGTGGGCAATAGTAAACAAGTTGACCAGGTGTTAAGGAGGTTGGGTTTTGAAAGAGACTGGGTCAGGAAGGAGCCAGTCTTGATAGCATCAGAGTTCAGAGCATAGATGGAAGAGGAGGGGCAGGGCACAGGTTTCAGAGATGGGTAGGGGTTCTGTAGGCAGTCCAGGAGGAACGAGGGGACAGCCATACATGACTTCAAAGGTGAGAGATTAGAAGGCTTTTTTTGGCAGGGCCCTAATGCGCAATAAAGCCAAAGGGAGAACCTTTACCCAGCCCAGGCTTAATTCCATGGTGAGCTTGGTGAAGGTCTCTTTAAGGGACCAATTGGTCCTTTTAACCTTTCCAGAAGCCTGGGGGAGGTGATAAGGGCAATGGAAATGCCAAGGGAGTGATAGCATGTGAGCCAGTCCCTGAGTTACCTGCAAGGTGAATTCTGGGCCATTGTCTGATTGGATAGAAGTGGGCATTTTGAAACAGGGGATTATGTGAGTAATCAATAGATCAACTACCATAGAGGCCCATTTATTGGAAATGGGAAAGACTTGAACCCATCCCGAAAAAGTATCTACCAATACAAGAAGATATTTTATGTTTTTTACTCGGAGCATGTTGGTGAATTCAATCTGCCAGTCTGCAGCTGGGATATGACTGCGGGTCAGATGAGAAGGGAAAAGTTTAGGTTTTAATGGAGTATTTGTATTGGTTTTCTGGTAGATCTGACAAGCCGAAGTGATCTGTTGTAGGAGGGTCTTATTGCATGGGAAAAGGGTGAAAAAGGAGTGAAGGAAAGTAGTAAGACTCTGTGGACTAGAATGGAATAGAGAGTGAAGAAACTGGAAGAGTTGCTGGGGATCTTTGGGCCAATCCTTGGTGGTAACAAAAAGAAGTGAAGAGGAGGTAAAGCTTTGTAGGGTGGCTGATTGAGCTTCTTGATCAACCTTGGAATTCCCCATAGTAGTAAGGGAGGAGTCAGTTTGGTGGGCCTGGCAATGGATTATTCCCAGTTGGGAAGGCAGCCTGGAGGCTTGTAGTAGGCCAGAAATAAGTGTGGAATTAATGACTGCCATCCCTCTGGTGGTCAATAGCCCCCTTTCTTCCAAATGGCTGCATGGGAGATCTGTATATAGGGAGAAGGTTTTTCACTCCATGAGCTTGCATGCCCTTGTGGCAGCTATGAGTTCAGCTTGCTGGTTGGTGGTATTGAGTGGGAGAGGTTTTGCCTCTATGATGGATGAGAGGGAAATGACTGCATATTCTGCCACTTTAACCCCTTTGTGTATAAAGGAGCTACCATCTGAGAACCAGATGAGGTCCAAAGAGGGCAGGGGTCCCTCAGAAATGGTGGTAGGGCAAGGTAAAATCATCTCTAATACCTCCAGGCATTAGTGGACAGATCTTGTGAGAGAGAAGATGTAGCAGGACTGAAAAGAGATGGAGGGATTTTCAATGAGAGACAAGGAGGGATAGAACCCTGGAAGGAGAAAGTGACTGTAGCCCCTTTTAAGTGAGAAAATCCTCTAGATGGTGAGGAGATGAAGTGGTTATCAGGGAGCCAAAGGTAAGCTTGTGTGCTTTTTTCTGGACATCTTGGGCCACTGCTAGGGCTCTGAGGCATGGGGGCCAACCCCTGATGGTGGGGTCAAGCTGTTTGGATAGGTAGGCCACTGGTGCAAATGTAGGGCCATATTCCTGACCCAGAACGCCCAGACTTTGTCCCTGTTTCTTATGTACATAGAGGGTGAAGGGTCAGGAGAAGTTGGGGAGATGCAGGGCAAGTGCCCAGAGGAGGGCCTTTTTAAAGGGGTTCCTTACTACTGAGGGTAGGGGTTGATCTTGGGGCCCCTTGGCCAGATTATATAGGAATCCAGGGCCTGAAGTACCCAGCCAAACCCAAGAAGGAGAGTCATCTTTGGTCTTTGGTAAAGCTATAGACACAATAAGCTGTTTTCTGTCTACTGTAATGGCCTTTTACCCTTGAGAGATAGAGAACCCTAGATATGTGACCTCTTTACATGCTTTTGGGGCCTTTTGTGGAGAGGCCTGATATCCCTTTAAGGCCAAGAAATTAAGTTGGAGAACTCTGTCATCTGTTGTCCGCCCTTTGGATGGGCTAATAGAGTTTGTTTGCAAGAGGTGCAGAGAGCAGGGTTGGATCGAGCAAGAAGAAAGCCTGGAAGAGATCCTTTAGAATGGAGGTATCCAGGGATCCAAAAAGGGGACATCTGCTTTGGTTGTCTAAGGGATAAGTGGGCCAGGCCTGGGTGCTATATTTGATCCAAAAGGCATTGTAGAGGAGAGTCAACCAGCAGAGAGGACACATTTCCCATGTAAGGAGGAGGGAAGAGGATGCAGAGAAGGAGAAAACTGATTTATTGGCAAAAGGGGCATCCCCGCTAGAGCCAAAAAATCAGGAGTGCCTAAGTGGCAGGTTGGAACTGCAGAGATTGGACATCACCAAATCCTGACAGTCGAAGCTCTCATCCTGGATGGAGCTGGAGCCATGGAAGACCTTCGCTAAGGCTTTTCGGGACCTCTCCTGGAGAGGCCAGATACTCCCAGGGCCGGAAAGATAGGAGAGGAAGGGGTGGTTAAGTGTCTCTGTAGCAGCCGAGTCTTAAAGATGTGAATTTCATCTTTGGTCTTTCTAATCTGCCCAAGGAAGGAGTCCCTGAGGGCCACTGTAGCCTTAAAGACTGTAGTGGGGTCCTCACCACATGTGGGCAAAGAGATTTGCCAGACGGTAATCAACATATTGCAAGAGGGTGGATTCGCGACACTGGCGGTGAAATGATTGGAGGTCGGAGGCCAAGGTTTGTCCAAAGAGGTGTGGACTATCTCGAAATCCCTGAGGAAGAACAGTCCAGGTTAAAGGCAAAAAGATATCCTTTAAATCTATGACCAGGAATTGGGTGGCAGTGTGGGGGATCTGAGACAGCAGGATCAGTGTGGGGGATCTGAGACAGCAGGGTGTATGGGTTGAGAATCAAAGGATGTATGGGCCTAACGGAGGTGTTGATGAGTAGTAGGTGCTGAAGTAAGCAATAGGACACATTGGGGTTTTTTACCACTAGTATGGGAGTCAGGGGAATGAGCAGAATGGAGGTACCCCTTGCTAAGAAGGTCCTGAATAATAGGTTGTAGGCCCAGAAGAGCATTTGTGGGCAGGAGGTATTGAGCCTGGTTGGGGAAGGTATTAGGATCTTTGAGATGAATGTTCACTGGTGGGCAGGAAACAGTGAAGGGGGTGTGGGTATCCCATACAATCGGTCAACCAGGTTAGTATGGTATTTCATGTCAGCCTCACAAGTGGAGCAGAATTGCCAGTCTTCTGCCAAAAGGGCCAAAAAAGATGAACAGGCTGATTCTGGGGATTGATTGATGCCAGAAGCCCGTATGTTGATCATTGTATTGAATTTAGAGAATATCTCAGCTGAGCAAAGGAACTGGGCATTAGGGCATAACCTAGGATCGTCTGAGAGAATGGGAAGTTGTCTATGGAACAGAGTATTAGGGGAGTCTTTTGGATAGATGGTCTTTCCTCCTACCCCGACAATAGGAGAGGTAGACGGTACTGTTTGCCCCCAGAATTCTGTCAGGACTGAGAAGGTAGCTCTGGTGTCAAGGAGAAAGTCAACTTTGCACCTATTCACCCGAATCTGCACCCTGAGTTTCTGACTATTGATCGTTCCAGCCAGGGACAAGGACCCATGGCTTTGTCAATTGATTGCCATGCCCAGAAGGTCGGAGGGTTCCCTGGCCATAGGCCACCTATGGAATCTAGGACAGTCAGAGCCCCAATGACCTTGTTGTTGACATTTAGGGCATGGGGTATGTGGAGTGCATGGTGCAGGGCATACCCTGGCCCAATGTCCCTCCTTGGCACATTGAAGCAGGCGCCCAGGGGGGTTTTCGGTGATGGGCGGGGACCCAAGGAAGCACCCTGCAGGACCTTGGTGAGTATCTGAAATTTCTCAGTCTGGGGGGTGGCAGGGCCTTGTTTGAGCTTTTTTAGTTTGGCCCTGATATCAGGGTAGCTCTGCGAGAGGAAATATGTCATAAGAAATGATGGCCATCTGGGGTTTTGAGATCTAGGTTACTGCTAAAGGGCTTTTGTAAGCCAATCCAGAAATTCTGATGGGGCCTCTTGTAATTTTTGGAAATTTATGGCCTTATGTGCTGCTTTTTTGAGCCCAGCAATAATACATGCAGAGAATTGGTCCCTACTCTGTATGCCAGCTTGTGTATTATAATCCCAGTTGGAAGTTTGATCTGGGGCAGCAAGTGGCCCCAGAGGGTGATTGGGATTAACTCGGTGAGTTTCATCTGCATGGGCTCTGACACTTCCCAGACTCTGGTACGTTCCTCAAGAAGGAGAGTATTAGCCAATGACATATAAGTGAGGCTATAAGCCTGGAGGACTCATTGAAACTCTGTTCTGTGGCGAATGAGCCCAACCTTCACTCGAGTTGAGTGAGGTCTTTCATAGAGAGTGGGACATGTACCAGGATAATGCCCTCAGGTCCAGCAACCTCTCTTAAAGGGGCCATGGTTTGTGAGACTAGGTGCAGGACCTAGTTTGGCTGGGAACTAAAGGTGTTGGCCGAGTCAGGGGGAGCACCTGAGGGGCTGTATGGAGCTGATGGGGGAGGTCAGTAGGGAGGGGTTCATCTGCCGGATAGCTAGGGATGAGAATGAAGAAGACAAAAAGCCTCAACATCTCCCTCCACTTTTTTGAGCACTCGAAGAAGTTAAACAGATCTCTGAGAGTAGCGGGATCTAGGGATCCTCCTGGGGGTCATTGACTTTGATTGTCTAATTGATAGTAAGGCCAATCTTGTGTGCAGAATTTAATAATGGGGAGTCTGCAGAGAGGGAAGGAGAGGCCCCCATAGGTCAGGAGAGAGACTAAGGTGGGAGAGAGAGAGAGAGAGAGAGAGAGAGAGAGAGAGAGAGAGAGAGAGAAGTGCCTGTTATTCCACCCCTCAGGACTTCCTGCTCATGAACCGAGTTCCAGAGAGTCCACCGTGACTATGAAGGTCCTGGTGGGGTGCATTCTCTCCTCCAGATTGGGTGTCAGAGGTTTGCCAGATGATCACAGTTAAAGCCCCTGCGTAGCCCAACTGAAGTTGGATACCCAATAGGGGAACTTATCTACTGAATATCTGTTGTGTTAAACAGTGCTTGAACGAGTGGAGGAGGACAACAAGCCTTGAGAGAGGGGGCCCTCCAGCAGGGAGGCATTTCCCTTCCCGGGTTTCGGCACCAATAAAACAATGAACAAGGCTCGTCGTTGGAGCAAATGTCCATTTGTCAAGGAACAGATCTGCATAATTATAGAGCCAGGGGTGGTTTGACAGTTGGCATGGGGTGCTTTCTGATGGGTGGGTAGGATCAGGTGAGCCAGCAGGGCTAGTCTGATTGGTGAGTAGGATCAGGTGAGCCAGCAGGGCTAGTCTGATTGGTGGGTAAGAATCACGTGAGCCAGTAGGGCTCACCATTGGATGGCTTTTCTTGGGGGATAGGAGCTGCGGCGACTCCCAACAGTGTATGTGTATGTGTGTGTGTGTGTGTGTGTGTGTGTGTGTGTGTGTGTGTGTGAGAGAGAGAGAGAGAGAGAGAGAGAGAGAGAGAGAGAGAGAGAGAGAGAGAGGCAGACTGAGAATGGAAGCATAGCTGTATGGAGGGAAATGTTAAAAATAATATTGGTGTGGCTCCAACAGTAACTACTACTATGAAATATTCAACTCTCACTATCATTCACTGGTTGATACTTTTTTGATTCTATGTGTGCAAAAACTAAGTTGACTTCTAAAGGTGGGTTACCTGCCCCTTACTGCTTAGTCGGTACAGAGCTAGTATGCTGACTCAGGCCTGTCTGAGTGATATTTTTGAACTTGAGCAGTCTGTTCCCACATATGTTCCATAGCCAGTTTGGCTGCTGGCATTTCTCCTCAAATCTAAAAGCCACTCTACCTATTCAGAGATACCTGTAATCCTACTAGGCCAGGGGTGGACAACCCCTTCACCAGACCCAGTGCACCCACAGCTCTGTTGACTTTGCCTTTGCTTTCCCAAATAGCAGCTTCTAAGTGACATCTCTCTATATGTGCCAAACAGAAAAAAGCCTCCCCTCCCACTGCTCAGATTGTATCTGCCCTTCCTCTGAGTCTGAGTCCCTAGACTTTGCTTCTGGGTCCTTGGGTCATGAAATAGGGATACACCAGGAAGCTGTAATGAACAAAGATGCAATTGGTTTTGGAACTGCAGCCAAAGTATTCTGCCTGCCTCTGCTGGGTCCTCTTCTTCATCTGTGGCAGAGTTCATGTAGTCAGGAGCATAAATCATATCTCATACAGGTACATGTTCCAGACACCTGGCTTGTATATAATAAATAGGTGCTCAGTAAGGCATATTGAATGGATGGATAGGCAAGTGTGTGCATAGATGGATGGATGAAATTGCCATCCACTTCAGTCTCCCTAACCAAATTATATTTCAAATAGAGCCTGCAAACTATTTATTTTCTTCTTTGCTTTGTTCTCTTTGGAGAAAATTGTCCAACTAAAGGTTTTATAGAACCTTTTTTCACCTGGTGCTTTTAAAAAATTATTTCACTGATATTTACTTAGTTAATTTAAGTGTTTAAAACTGTCTTTTTAAATAACTTTTTAAAAATTAATCTTAGAACAATGTAAGATAAGTAAATAAATTATATATAATGTATTTACATACATTGTACATCTTTTTAAAAACTATTTATTTTTAAGGTGTAGATGGACACAACACAATGCCTTTACTTTTATGTGGTGTTAAGGATTGAACCTGGGTCCCACCCATGCTAGGCGAGTGCTCTACCACTGAGCCACAATCCCAGTGCATTGTATATCTTTATACATCTTTATGTATATACATACAATCTTATATGTGATACATATTATGTATATATCCAACTCAACTAACATCTTCACCTAGCCATAGAATACAATGATCTGAATCAGCAAAATCAAGACTGAGATCATTTGGAATATTATCAGAAAAAGTCCTCATGTGAGGATTCCCTAGCATGCCAGGGTTATTGGGTTTGTGGACAGAGAGCTTGTAGCTATTCCTAGTTACCCTTGAAACACAGAAGAAGTGATAATCGGCCAGAGTTTATTGTGGCTATCTTCACAAGGTATATAGGGATAGTTACAAACAAGACTGATTAATATCCTTTGCTCAACCTCTAGTCATAATAGGTATTCCTGGCTCAATTAAAAGGACCTTTTCCTTCAGAGTCAGCAGGGGGCCTCGGAACAACTATCCCCAACCAACTCTTTTTTGTCCCATTTACTTTTCTGTTGCTTTATAATCCTGTCACCAAAGAAGCAGGTGTCCACTGCCTTCATTTTTGCATATTCAGTTTCTCTCACAGGACCTGGCACATAATAGGGCATCTGTACATTTTGTTAACAGAAGATGGACTGATGCACACCTCGGATCCAAGAGCAGTTTTAGAGAAGTGCTTCTACCAGGACTCTAGCTTTGGCTGAAACTCTTCAGAGACTTTCAAATCCTGCCCTCCTTACTCTTCTCAATGACCTTCAGATACCTCTAAGCCCTTCCCTACAGATGGAGACCTTAGGAGCAGAACTGACTCCTAATAAAAAATCGCAGAGATAAGCTGGTGTGGAGATCTGAGTGGGGAAATAGAGAAGAATAACATGCAGAACTAAGGACAAAAAAATGTTGGGGGGAAGGAGACTCTACAAAAGTAGAGCCATGCAGCAATAAACACAGAGATGATCAAAGACAAAAACCTGAGGTAATCAGAGACAGGCAAACACTGAGACAGGGAGATATCACAGGAAGAATCCATAGGTAGGGAGAGTGTGGGCAGATAGGCACAGAGAGCAGCAGCAAGTGCCTCATTGGTCATGTGTCCAACCACAGTTAGTCACAGCAGTAGATTGGCTGCTACTGTCTTCAGAAATGATAAACCAGAGATGGTCCTAACATGTTCTATATTTATAGCTGCAGAGAGGTCCCTAGAAGCTCATTGAAAACATTTTTTGTCTGAAAGAGAGGCGAGATCATTAGTGCAGTTCTCACCCAAGTAAAATAACCCATTGATAAAGGAGTTAATGAGAAGGGCTATGAGTAGAGAAGACAACACCTGGTAGTAGGGATGAACCTAGAGTTATTGCCCTGTTCTGTGCCTGGCTGGTGTGTAACTGTGTCTACTCTGAGCCTCCATTTTGTCATCTATAATGTGTTTGCAAAAGTCCCCTCCACTTATGCAATCTGGGCATGTTTAAGTTTTGAAGGGAGGCTAAAGGAGTGATATGAATGTGGATAAATCTAAAATACTGCAAGCTTCAGGGGAAAAAAAGCTAAGTTTCAGTGACAGAAAGTGTGCTTACTGTGTTAGCCAGGTTCCAGTTCCATGACAGAAAGTTTGCTTTAGCCAGGTTTCCTTCATAATAACAAAATATCTGATATATCCACTTAGAAAGACAAATGGTGTATTTGGCTCAGAGTTTTAGACAATCCAGTCCATGATCATCTAGCTGTGATGCTTTGGGCTTGAAGCAAAGCAGAAAATCATGGAGGGAGTATATGATACAGCAAAGGTATTCAATTGATGGCCAGGATGCAAAAAGCAGAGAGGAGGGAACAGAGTCCCACATCCCTTTTATGGCACACCCCAATATCATAACACCCCCCCAATAAGCCACACCTCCCAGTGGCTCCTCCCTTGGGATAAATACTTCAACACACTAACCTTGGCTCCCAAAGGTTCAAGTCCATCACAATGCAAAATGCATTTATTTCTTGTTCAAGAGTCCCTGAAGTCTTAACTGTTGTGCATTACTCAGAATTTTAAGTCAAGGCAGATTTTGTGGCACATTCCTGTCATCTCAGTGGCTCCAGAGACTGAGACAGGAGGTTCTTAAGTTCAAGGCCAGCCTCAGCAACTTAGCAAGACCATGTCTCAAAATAAATAACAAATAGGGCTGGGAACATAGTTCAGTCCCCTAGCTTCCACCCCCAATACTCTCCCCTTATTGTCTACACTCAAATGTCCAAAGTCGAAGTCTCCAATCTCCTCTGAGATCCAAGGAAAACTCAGCTTGAAGCTCCCATAATTTTTTTTAATTTAAAAATTACATACTTTTCAGATACAATGGTGGGACAGGTGCAGGGTATACATTCCCATTCCAAAACAAAGGAAAAGGGAATGGAGGGTAAATCAGCTAAATGGAAGACCAAAACCCAGCAAAGGAAATAGTAAATCTTGAAGCTCAATGTCCAGAAATCTGGTACACACTCTGATAGAATGTGAACTCCCAAGGGCTTAGACAGCCTTGCCCCTGAGCCCTGTTGGTTGCAGGTCACATGATGACTTTTTTAGCCTAGTTTTGCACACTAAACACCACTTCCCATAGGAGGCATTGTTTGCACTTCTATCTTTCTGGGGTCTCCATTGTAGTTTTGGTTTCACTCCTGCAACTCCATCCATTACCCCACTGAGGACTGCTTGCAGGGATTCTGACCCCACAACACACTTTGTAGCCTATGAGGCTTTCCTTTGAAATCTCAGTGGAATCTACCATTACCCCACAACTGTTGCATTCAGCAACTTGCTAAACAAGTATCATTATTTCTCTACATTTAAGCCTATTATAGGTAGTACAGCTTTACATATTTACAAGCTTCTTTCTTATTGTCTCAGTGCAAAATACTTTTTTAATATTTATTTTTTAGTTGTAGTTGGACACAATATCTTTATTTTATTTATTTTTATGTGATTCTGATGATCGAGCGCAGGGCCTTGAATGTGCTAGGTGAGTGCTCTACTACTGAGACACCATCCCAACCCAAAATACTTTTTTTATTAGCTCTAATAAATGTACCATCCTCAGCTGAAACTTTACTTGACACTTAACTTTCGTTAAACTCCGAAATTTATAAATCTTTCTGGATTACTTCTCTTCATCCTGATTCTAATTGTAAATGTGTGGCAAAGTAATACCTATGCCACAGCTTGAGTGCTTTGCTGCCTTGAAATACTCTCTCCACAAGATTATCTAGTTCATTACCTTTAAGCTTAATCTCCTATGGAGTATCAGGGGATGGACAAATGCAGACACATTCCTTGCCAAGGTGTAAAAGAATGTCTCCTAGTCCAATTGCCCAAAGAGTCAACGTTTACATCTGAAGCCTCATCTGCCTTTTTAAAATTTTTTTATTGGTTGTTCACAACATTACAAAGCTCTTGACATATCATATTTCATACATTAGATTGAAGTGGGTTATGAACTCCCAATTTTACCCCAAATGCAGATTGCAGAATCACATCGGTTACACATCCACAATTTTACATAATGCCCTATTAGTAATTGTTGTATTCTGCTACCTTTCCTATCCCCTACTATCCCCCCTCCCCTTCCCTCACATCTTCTCTCTCTACCCCATCTACTGTAATTCATTTCTCTCCTTGTTTATTTTCCCATTCCCCTCACAACCTCCTATATGTAATTTTGTATAGCAATGAGGGTCTCCCTTCATTTCCATGCAATTTCCTTTTCTCTTCTTTTCCCTCCCATCTCATGTCTCTGATTAAAGTTAATCTTTTCTTCCTGCTCTTCCTCGCTACTCTGTTCATAGTTGCTCTCATTATATCAAAGAAGACATTTGGTATTTGTTTTTTAGGGAATGGCTAGCTTCACTAAGCATAATCTGCTCTAGTGACATCCATTCCCCTACAAATTCCATGATTTTGTCATTTTTTAGTGCTGTGTAATACTCCATGGTGTATAAATGCCACATTTTTTTTATCCATTCATCTATTGAAGGGCATCTGGGTTGGTTCCACAGTCTAGCTATTGTGAATTGTGTTGCTATGAACATCAATGTGGCAGTATCCCTGTAGTATGCTCTTTTAAGGTCTTCAGGGAATAGCCTAAGAAGGGCAATAGCAGGGTCAAATGGTGGTTCCATTCCCAGCTTTCCAAGGAATCTCCAAACTGCTTTCCAAATTGGCCACACCAATTTACAGTCCCACCAGCAATGTACAAGTATACCCTTTTCTCTACATCCTCGCCAGCACTTGTTGTTGTTTGACTTCATAGTGGCTGCCAATCTTACTGGAGTGAGATGGTATCTTAGGGTGGTTTTGATTTGCATTTCTCTGACTGCTAGAAATGGTGAGCATTTTTTCATGTACTTGTTGATTGATTGTATATCCTCCTCTGAGAAGTGTCTGTTCAGGTCCTTGGCCCATTTGTTGATTGGATTATTTGTTATTTTATTGTCTAATTTTTTGAGTTCTTTGTATACTCTGGATATTAGGGCTCTATCTGAAGTGTGAGGAGTAAAAATTTGTTCCCAGGATGTAGGCTCCCTATTTACCTCTCTTATTGTTTCTCTTGCTGAAAAAAAACTTTTTAGTTTAAGTAAGTCCCATTTGTTGATTCTTGTTATTAACTCTTGTGCTATGGGTGTCCTATTAAGGAATTTGGAGCCTGACCCCACAATATGTAGATCGGAGCCAACTTTTTCTTCTATCAGACGCACAGTCTCTGATTTGATATCAAGCTCCTTGATCCATTTTGAGTTAACTTTTGTGCATGGTGAGAGAAGGGGATTCAGTTTCATTTTGTTGCATATGGATTTCCAGTTTTCCCAACACCATTTGTTGAAGATGCTATCCTTCCTCCATTGCATGATTTTAGCCCCTTTATCAAATATAAGAAAGTTGTAGTTTTGTGGGTTGGTTTCTGTGTCCTCTATTCTGTACCATTGGTCCACCCACCTGTTTTGGTACCAGTACCATGCTGTTTTTGTCACTATTGCTCTATAATATAGTTTGAAATCTAGTATCGCTATACTGCCTGATTCACACTTCCTGCTTAGAATTGCTTTTGCTATTCTGGGTCTTTTATTTTTCCATATGAATTTCATGATTGCTTTATCTATTTCTACAAGAAATGCCGTTGGGATTTTGATTGGCATTGCATTAAACCTATAGAGACCTTTTGGTAATATCGCCATTTTGATGATGTTAGTTCTGCCTATCCATGAACAGGGTATATTTTTCCATCTTCTAAGATCTTCTTCTACTTCTCTCTTTAAGGTTCTGTAGTTTTCATTGTATAAATCTTTCACCTCTTTTGTTAGGTTGATTCCCAAGTATTTTATTTTTTTGAGGATATTGTGAATGGAGTGTTTTTCCTCATTTCCATTTCAGAAGTTTTGTCACTGATATACAGAAATGCCTTTGATTTATGCATGTTGATTTTATATCCTGCCACTTTGCTGAATTCATTTATTAGTTCTAGTAGTTTCTTTGTAGACCCTTTTGGGTCTTCTAGGTATAGAATCATGTTGTCCACAAATAGTGATAATTTAAGTTCTTCTTTTTCAATTTTTATGACTTTAATTTCTGTTGTCTGTCTAATTTCTCTGTCTAGTATCTCAAGGACTAAATTAAATACAAGTTGTGAGAGAGGGCATCCCTGTCTTGTTCCAGATTTTAGAGGGAATGCCTTCAATTTTTCTCCATTCAGAATGATGCTTGCCTGAGGATTAGCATAGATTGCTTTTATAATATTGAGGTATGCTCCTGTTATCCCTAGTTTTCTAGATTTTTGAACATAAAGGGATGCTGTACTTTGTCAAATGCTTTTTCTGCATCTATCAAGATGATCATAAGGTTCTTATTTTTAAGTCTATTGATGTGGTGAATAATATTTATTGATTTTTGTATATTGAACCAGCCTTGCATCTCAGGGATGAATCCTACTTGATCATGGTGCACAAATTTTAATATGTTTTTGTATCCAATTTGCCAGAATTTTATTGAGGATTTTTGCATCTAGGTTCATTAGAGATATTGGTCTGTAGTTTTATTTCTTTGAGGTGTCTTTGTCTGGTTTCGGAATCAGGGTGATGTTGGCCTCATAGAATGAATTTGGAAGAGCTCCCTCTTTTTCTATTTCCTGAAATAACTTGAAAAGTATTGGTATTAATTCTCCTTTAAAGGTTTTGTAAAACTCTGCTGTATACCCATCGGGTCCTGGGCTTTTCTTGGTTGGTAGTCTTTTGATTGCTTCTTCAATTTCATCCATTGATATTGGTCTGTTCAAATTGTGTGTATCCTCCTGACTCAGTCTGGGCAAATCATATGACTTAAGAAATTTATCCATGTCTTCACTATCTTCTATTTTATTGGAATATAGGTTTTCAAAATAATTTCTAATTGTCTTCTGTATTTCTGTAGCATCTGTTTTGATATTTCCTTTTTCATCCCGTATGTTAGTAATGTGAGTTCTCTCTCTTCTCCTCTTCGTTAGCATGGCTAAAGGTCTGTCGATCTTATATATTTTTTCAAAGAACCAACTTTTAGTTAATTTTTTCAATAGTTTCTTTTGTTTCAATTTCATTGATTTCTGCTCTGATTTTAATTATTTCTTGCTTTCTGCTACATTTGCTGTTGTTTTGCTCTTCCTTTTCTAAGGCTTTGAGACGAAGTGTGAGCTCATTTATTTGTTGTTTTTTTCTTTTTTTGAGGAATAACTTCCAGGCGATGAATTTCCCTCTTACAACTGCTTTCATTGTGTCCCATAGATTCCGATATGTTGTGTCTGTATTTTCATTTATCTCTAAGAATTTTTTTTGATTTCCTCCTTTATGTCTTCTGTAACCCATTGATCATTCAGTAACATATTGTTCATTTTCCATGTGATGTAGGATTTTTCCTTCCTTCTTTTATCATTGATTTCCAGTTTCATTCCATTATGATTAGATAAAATGCATGATATTATCTCCACCCCTTTATATTTACTGAGGGTTGCCCTATGGCATAATATATGATCTATTTTTGAGAAGGATCCATGTGCTGCTGAGATAAAAGTATATCCATTTGATGATGGTTGATATATTCTATATATGTCAGTTAAGTCTAGGTTATTGATTGTGGTATTGAGTTCTATAGTTTCTTTATTCAACTTTTGTTTGGAGGATCTGTCCAATGGTGAGAGAGGTGTGTTGAAGTCACCCATAATTATTGTGTTGTGGTCTATTTGATTCTTGAACTTGAGGATAATTTGTTTTATGATTGTCGCAGCACCATTATTTGGTGCATAAATATTGATAATTGTTATGTCTTGTGGTGAATGGTTCCTTTTAACAGTATATAATGTCCTTCTTTATCCCTTTTGATTAACTTAGTCTTGAAGTCGATTTTATTTGATATGAGGATGGCCACCCCTGCTTGCTTACGAGGACCGTGTGCTTGGTATATTTTTTCCCATCCTTTCACCTTCAGCCTGTGTATGTCTTTTCCAATCAGATGTGTCTCCTGGAGACAGCATATTGTTGGATTTGTTTTTTTAATCCATGATACCAGCCTATGTCGCTTTATTGGAGAGTTTAAGCCATTAACATTCAGAGATACTATTGATATATGGTTTGTACTTCCAGCCATGTTTGATTATTTATCCTTTTTTAAAAAAAATTTAGTTTGTTTCTCCATGATTATCTTTCCCCTCGCCCTCTGTCTTTACTGAGGCACTTCCCACTGATGGTTTTGGTTATTGTTTTTCATTTCTTCCTCGTGTAGTGTTTTGCTCAAAATGCTTTGCAATGCTGGTTTTTTGGCTGAAAATTCTTTTAACTTTTTTTTATCATGAAAGATTTTTATTTCGTTGTCATACCTGAAGCTTAATTTTGCTGGATACAGAATTCTTGGTTGGCATCCATTGTCTTTCAGTGTTTGAAATACATTGTTCCATGACCTTCTTGCTTTCAGCGTCTGTGATGAAAAATCCGTTGTTAACCTTATTGGTTTATCCCTGAATGTAATCTGCCTCCCTTCTCTTGTAGCTTTTAATATTTTCTCTTTGTTCTGTATATTGGATATCTTCATAACAATGTGTGTTGGCATTGGTCTGCTGTGATTTTGTGTGCTCGGTGTCCTGTATGCAACTTCAATTTGTATATCTGTTTCCTTTTTTATCTCTCGAAAGTTTTCTGTAATTATTTCATTCAGCAGGTAACTCATTCCCTTGGTTTGAATCTCTGTACCTTGTTCTATCCCGATGACTCGTAAGGTTGGTTTTTTTTATGTTATCCCATAACTCTTGGATGTTTTTCTCGTGATTTTTTACCAGTCTTTCTGAGTTGGCTAGACTCTTTTCAAGATGATATATTTTGTCTTCATTATCTGATGTTCTGGCTTCTACTTGCTCCACTCTGTTAGTGATACTCTCAATTGAGTCTTTAATTTGGTTTATCGTTTCCTTCATTTCTAGAATTATTGTTTGATTATTTTTTATAATCTCTATCACCTGATAAAGATGCTTAACTTCTTCTTTTATCTGTTTATGTAATTCAATCTCAATGTGTTCTTTTGCTGCTTGAATTTGCTGTCTGGTATCCTCTTTAAGGTTCCATTCCATCTGTCTAAGGTGTTCCTTGAGTTCTTTATATGACCATTTTTCTGATGACTCTAGGTCCTCCTGAATATTTAGGCTGTCCTGCATTGTTTTTACTCCTTTTCTTCCTTGCTTTTTCCAGCTGCTCATGTTACTTCTTGTTCTGTTTGACTGCTGAGTTACTGTTTACTCCTATAAATTTATTTGATGCTTGGGAGGAAAGGTATTAGAAGGGAAGGGAAGAAGTCACTAAAGAGAATGAGAGTAAGCAGGTAGAATTCAAGGAAGGGGGAATAAGAAAATAGAAAAGAAATTAAAAGACAAAAGAAGAAAAAAATAGGAAATAAAAAAAATAAATAATAATAAAAAAAATTAAAATTAGAAGAAAAAAATTTGAGAAAATTGAAAAAAAAATTTAAAAAACAACAGGAAAGAAAAATGAAAATGAAAGAAAAAACCAAAATCAATAAAAAAGAGAAAAAAAAACTAATAAATGCAGTCTTAGAATTTGATTAACTTCTCTTCCAGTAGGTGGAGCTGTGCCCACCAGGCCAAGTTTCTTCTGTCAATATGCAGGAACCAATCACTGTGCAGCAGCTCCTCCTCCCAGACTGGGTGAGTCTCCAATCCTGAGTGCCTAGGGCCTCCTCTTGTGTCTAGTCACTTCCCCACTTTTCCTCTAGCCAGGCTCCTCTCACGGGTGCCGCCCACCACAATACTGGCTACACACCAGGTCTGCTGCTCCCAGGAGCCCGGTTTTCATGAACAACTGGGCACACTCTCCCATTTTGCCATTCCCACAGACCCTAAGTTTGTAGAGCTTGGGGCTGAGAATCCTCAGTGAATTTGCTTGCCCTCCGGTAGCCCTGCCCCCAGTAGCTGCTGCAAGAGACCACAGTTGTCAGCACTGGTGGGAGCGGTAGCCGGGATTTCCGGGCCCCGGGTCCCGCACCACTCCTGATTCTCTCAGTCTGGCTATCACGCTCACGGGAGAGCTGGGAGGGGCCCTTATGGGAGAGCTGGGAGGGGCCCTTAAGATTTCCCCGATGTGTGGAGAGGGAAGGCTAGGGGATTACACACCTGTAGCCGCAGGTTTCAATGAAGTTATCTCCCCTGCCGCAGACTGGTGACATCAGTTCTCTGCCATGGTGGTATCTCTTGCAAATGGCGACAGTTCGTTTCCCTTTGCCAGGTGACCAATGCAACGGGTGGGTCCTTACTGTCTCTCCCAAGCCCTGTTTCAAACCTGTGGCCACTACCTATGAAGGCTTGGTTAGTATTTACCTCCACAGGATCAGAAGGGCTGACCAGTTGTTTCAGCCGGATGGATTGGTGCTGAGTCACAGCTGTTTGTCTGTGGGAAGCAGGCGAAAGGGAGATTGAATTCAGCCGATCCGGGCTCAGTGTGTGTTCTGCGAGGCACAGACTGTTCGCCCCAGATCCACGTCAGCTCAGCATTGCCTAGTGATCCTGAGCAAACAGAATTTAGATTGTTTACGACTCCCTATGCTAGCACAGCTGAAGAGGTCAGAGACTTGATCTCTCCGCGCCCGCCGCCATGTTGGAATCCCTGCCTCGTTTTTACAGTCCACATTTATCAGCTTTCTGGTCTTCTGAGCCCTTAATCAGAATTGTCCATTAAGCTATGTTTTCAGCATTCTAGGCTTGCTTTATCCAGCTCCTCCAAAGTCTTCCTGCAAATCAACTCCAAAGACTCCTCCACATGGTTAGGTAGAGAGTACAGTGTCAACCCCACTTTTTAGTACCATTTTCTGTGTTAGCCAGCTTTCAGTCATTTTAACAAAAGCTGAGGCAATAAATATATAAATAAACAAGGGGTATTTTGGTTCACTGTCTTGAAAGTTCCAGTCATTGACCATTTGTCCCCATTGCTTTGGGACTGTGGTGAAGCAGGACATCATGTGAGGAGCATGTGGTGGAGGGAAAGAGGGAGAAAAGTGAATGAATGTCCTCAAATCCCCTCTAAGAGCCTGTCCACAATAATGTAAAGATCTTCCACTAGGCTTCACTTCTTAAATGTTCTACAATTTCCCAATAGTGTCTCCCCTGGGAATGAAGATCTTAACATATGAGGACATGTGCTATTCTTGATAGATATTCAAGATTCAAACTATAACACTGACACTGAATTGAACAGAATCATATGAGAGAGAAAAGCAACTGAAATTTCACTCAATTAAACTGAAACTTATTATCTATGCATATACATATATAAGAATATAAGTTTAGTATGCATTGTGATTTCGGTCTTCCATTTTACTGCTTATCCTCACAGCCAAGGACAATGCCTGGCACAAAAAGGCACTTAATTCTTGTTGAGTGAACTCACGTGATGCTTATAGAGAAAAACTTCTCATCTAGGAAAACTAGAGCACTCTTTGTCACCAACTTTTCATACCCTAATCCCCTCACAACTACATCTCATATTCCCTGACAGCAGACTTGAATGGCTGACAGATGGGAGGATATAGGGAATACAGAAACAGTTACACAAAGGAGCTGGTATTTCCAATCACATCAATCTAGCTGCAGGATTTCCTGACCACACAGGTGTCGGGATCCCCTGAACCCCTCCTCTGAGCCTTTGAGTTTTTGAGCAACTAAGCTCTTGTCTGAGCAAGAGAGGTTTTACCTAAAGAAAAATTCTTCAAAAATACTTTGCCTTTATTCCACTCCAGTAAAATGTCAGCTCAAAACTGCCTAAAAAAAGGAGGCCCTTCCAGAGCTCTTGACCCTAAAGTGAACCTCTGGTCTTCTAGTTGGGGAGAGCCCTGTAGAAGAGAATGCCTTATCTGGTGTCATCAAGAATCTGAGTAACCCTCGTGATTTCCTATGGAAAGATGCAGGCAAGTAATTCAGTAAGAAAAGGCACAGTGTGCTCGTGAAATGGACTTCTAGCTTCTGCCTACTTCAGATCTCCACATGAGACTCCTCTTTCTCCCTCTGAACCCTAGTGGTTTTCCCTACATATTGCCAGTTCAAGCTAGCCTTGACTCATTTCTGCCAGTACCACCAATGACAAGTCACCTGCCACTCTGGTATGCACTTGTGGTCTTCCATTCCTGGTTAAGAGGAGACAAGTGTTTGATGGATCCCATTCCTCCAAATTATTGTTAATAACCTTAGGCTTCACAGATTTTCATGATATTCAAAAGAATTTTTTTCTCATTATGTTCCTTGTATCTGTAAATGTCACAGCATAAAACAGGGCACACTCTAATAAGGTAGTTGAGAAGTGTTCAACTCAGACTGTTTACAAAGGTACAGGGAGGGCTAAGAGAAAAAATAAAGAATGATAAAGCTGCTGAAGGCACGTTATAGTGGAGAGTTGTTGTCACTGCTAAGCTGAGGGTGTAAAGAGAAGTTAGGAGAACTCAAAATGGTCTGTAGTTGTAGTGTGGTTGTCAGGAAGAGATGCCGTATAGCAACCATCTCTATCTTTAGTTGTAATAACAATGTTGATTCACAGCCCGATAAGAAGGCCAAGAAATTGGCAAAAACAAACCAAACAAAACAAAAACTTCATTTCCTGTCAACATGTAGCTTTCTCTACATGTAACCAGAAGACAGAGTGAAAGTGATCTCATCAATGAGGCATAGAGATGTGTACTCTAGCATGCAGAGAAGGGTACAGAAGAAAGGACATGAGACACTGATGGAAAACAGAGAAATCTCCTTTGCATACCTCCCACTGGCCAGCACCTAGTCATAGTATCACCAAATATTGAGAGAGGCTGAGAATGGGATCCATTTTCTGATCTAACACCTTCAGAATCACTGTTACAGAAGAAGAAAATGCATATTTGGGAGACAATGGATATTGGGCCGTCTCTACAGTCCCTGTGGGCTCTCAGATTTGTGTTCACATGAAGATTTTTTTCCAAAACATTCACAAATAATTAATCATGTAACCATGGAACAGAAACAAATGTAGGGCAGAGATCTAGGAGATCTAATTTAGTATTGGACTTGTTCTTGACATTGTGATCTCAGGAAAATCTTCTGTACTCTTTAAATTGTAGATTCTCTAAGGGACAAGTGATAGCAGCTGGGGATATGATAGGGATCAACGAAACCCACACAGGCCAAGACATTATATGTCTTTGAGTTTAATGAAAAAGACAAAAGAAAGACACTTCCTTAAAAGCAGAGTTCCACACTTTGTTTGGGACTATGAATAAAAAGGCCAAGAGGTCCCAAGAGAGGATAACAGAGTTTGTGATTTCCTTTATTTTCTGCTTAAGACAACCAGAGCTGCAGAGCTCGAAGAGCCCATGACAGATGCATTCAACCTGATGCCAACTTGGTACCCCAATGGAAAACATATCATCCTTCCACTTTGATACCCTCTCCCCATGTGAGTCCTTGGCAGCATGGAGTGATGGGCAGTTGTCTTTTTGAAACAGAAAGAGCTCATGCATTCAGGTGCTTATAACCAGTTGGTTTCTATTCATATATCCTCCTTTTTTGATGGCTTCATCTTCCTTCGTTATTGTTTCTGAAATCTGTTTTACTGATGCTTAAAAAACCCACAACTTTGATAAACTAATTTGGATTTCTGTTGAGAAATTTTGGTTGATTTTTCTCCAATCTCCTTCTGTAGTTGACACTGAACACTGGCGATGATACTGAGAGGCTGGCTAAGGACAAAGACTCTGGCACAGACTAGATCAAATTCATATTCCTGGAGCATTTTCCTCAGTCTTTTCTGATCTGTAGAATAGGAAAAATAACAGTAGTTTCTTCATTGGGCATAGAAGATGATTGAAAGAGGTCATACTAGAGAAGAACTCAAGCAGCTTCTATTATACATGTCATAGTAAGTTAGTGCTCCATCCCACGCTGGAAATCCCAGGAGTATCTCTTTTTACCCTAAGCCTCCTAAGTGTAGAAATAGAATTTTTCTTGTTCCCATCCACCTTCTAAAGAATAATTTCAAAAATGCTTTAGTCAACAATGTAGACTTCATCCAAAATAACCCAGGGGAGATAATGGGTGGATTTATGTTCATACCTTATAGAAATTCTTAAAAATCCCTCTGAAGTGCTTCCTTGCTTCAATGTTCTGTAAGCTCCATTATCACTTCTCTCTTTCCTTCCTCAAGTGCTTTAATCTTTTCAAAAATGCAAGAACTTAGCTGGGTGTGGTGGTTTAGACTTGTAATCCCAGCTTCTCAGAAAGCTGAGGCAGGAGGATCACAAGTTTGAGACCAGCTTCAGCAATATAGTTGGACTCCAACTTAAAGAATTAAAAGGCCTGGGATGCAGCTCAGCGGTACAGCACTCCTGGGTTCAATTCCCAATCCTGTTAGAAAAATGCTAGAAATTCAGTTTAGCTCTGAATACTCTCCTAAATCATGACCTTGGATGCTCAGTAAAGCTATATACTGGCTATTCTTGAGATGGAGACAATAAAAATGACCATCATTAGCCATGTCTGCAAGCATAAGGAATTCTTTCAAACACACCAGTTTTCCACAGAAGGAACCACGAGAAATAAATTTTTTTCCATTTCTTGACCTGTGTGTTTTTTGGTGACTAACTTCACTTAAAAATGTTCTATATCTTCTAATACATTTTCAACTGCTTTTAGGATTCCTATTCATTCATCCATTACAAAGTTCTTGAACTCTCACCGTGAACCTTACATGGAGAAAGGTAATGGGGATATGTAATAGACAAGAGGAGAGGCTTCCTGTCCTCCTAAAGCTGATCCTCCAATTCACTTCTAGTGCAGGAAGTTTGGCCATCCTCACACTAGTCTTAGCCAGAGGTCACATTCCCTTTATGATTCTCAATCATGATCTCCTTTCTCCCTGCTGAATGGACCACTCCTTGTCACTGAGGGCCGTCATGCATTGGAACTCTGGCTTCCCATTCCCTGACTCTGAGAGGAAATCTCTGCACCTGGACAGAAATCATTCTGAGTTCGAAGTCATATGTCTGTCCTGCATGGCCTGCCCAGACTTGTTTTCTGCCTCTAGAAGATATAGCATGACATGGACAATGAGGGGGCAGGAATTGGGACTGTTGACTATTCCAATGTCAGTAGAGGACCAATGTTGAAGTACAGATAGCCCAGGCTTTGGGGTCAGCAATTATCTACAGTATCATAAATCCCATTGGAAAGAATTGATGCTATATTAATACTGATGAACTAAAACAGAAATATAAATTTACTATTTCTTGGGCCTGTGGGTTGGAAAGCAGCCTACGTTTTCTACACCAGGGTTTCTCAGGGTTCAGCACAATGAATTCAGAAATTGTGGTCTACCATACTAGCCATGCTCAGCCCCATCATCATGGTAACCTGGACTCCCTCAGGTGCACAGCACATTCCTTTTCCTTCTGATATTCTGTCATAGCCCTTTTAGTCAAGTGGTTGCTGCTTGTAAGGGTGTTGCTAGCTCATTGGATTACCATGACCCTCATCTATTTGCCCAGTAACAGGCTATGCAGAAAAAGCTTGCCTGTGCAATAATAAAGGGGATCAAGTTTCTGAAACTGGTCCAGGGAGGTCTCTTTTTGACTCCATCGCCATACCCTCCTCAGCTTTTCAGTGGGCTTTGGCTGGACTGAGTGAGCTCACAACTATTCGAATCTGAAATCATAACTAATATAAAATTTAAAACAACTCTTAAACAAGTTGTTCACTCTCTAGAATAAAACCCAAGAAGACTTTTACCTTTGGTCTGGTGAACATTTGTCTCAACTATAAAAAATATGTAAACAAACATGTAGCTGCTATGCTAGAGAAAATTTATAGACAAGGCCATGGAGGTCCTTAAACAATAAATAAAAAACACTTTACAAAGTGCTTCATCCTTGGTTACACAGGATCCTACCAGAAGCTCACACTGTTTGGCATTGCTGGCCAGCTGGCAGCATGATATTCCAAAACAGGGGTTGGGGTTTGGCTCAGAGGTAGAGTGCTTTCCTAGTATGATAAAGGGGCTGGGTTTGATCTCTGTGACCACTAAATAGAGGTCAAAATCATTTGTATGGGAGGAGACCTGACTGGATATATACTCTACACTCTCACTGGCCAGTAGGTCCCAGGACAGGAAACCACGAGGCTGCATCCAGCATCTTGATAGGCATCACTTGATCATCAGATTTTCTCTTGCAGTGACCTTGGCAGGGTTGAGAAGTATCCTGTAGAGACTTTTAACCCAGGCGGTTTTCCCTCAGCACAGGACATATTACCACCTCCAGTAAGAAGAAAGGAGGAAAGGTAAGCCTTTTTAAGAGATTATTTCTAATGTCTCAGTTGTACTTTTTTTCTTTTAGTTCAAAACCACATCCCTTCACTTTGGGATGCAGCACCCAGGAACCACAGGGACTCCAAGAGGAAGAGATAGGTGACATCCTGCCTGGAAAATTTGGTTGATAGCAGTCTTGTCTGTGGGATATGTGAGAGCTGTGAATCAAGACTGTTCCTTCTTCCTTAATCTTCTCCCCAGCTGACCTTTATTCCATTTACTCAAATTGCTGACATGGTGGAAAATCTGCTTCACTCCTTAACTTAGGCAGCAAGATAGTGTATATGCATGTTCCCCCAAAGAAAGTGCTGTGAAGACACCTCTCACCTGTTTTACTTGCTTTAAAAAGTTTCCTTTCCTTTGTGTATCTGTCCCCATGTCATCATGGAATACCTGATCTAATACTTGGGTGGGTTTAGGGAAAGTTATATAGGATGATGAAATCCTCTCACCATCAAGAAAAATAAGGGTTTGGAGAGTTTAACATCATTAGGTTTTAAAAGACAATTGGAAGAAAACGTTATCATAATTCAGAGCTGATTGAAACCATAAGTACAGTTGTGTCTTTGGTTTTAATAAATGGCCATTGGATGGATGTATGTCCTGTGGTACAGTTACATTGTCATTGCCAACTTATAGTATAGCAAGAGAGAGAAAGTAAATTAAATAGGCCAATTTGCTGTACCATTGCTGTCCAATCTTCTTTCAATATATCACTTTGGCTAAGTGTAATCAGGAGGCAGAGCAAAGAAATCTTATTGGTTAGGCATAAATGTATCTCTTCCCAGAATTCAGAAGAAGGTAAGGAAGAGAAGACATGCAATGTTGCAGAAAAATGTGAAAGATGTATTTCCTCTGGTAGCCTCCCCACTATTTGTATTTTCTGAAAACTGCACTATCCCAATGTGATTGGATAAGTTCTCATTGCATCTCCTCCCAGTTTGCTTGACTGTTGTTTGTTCTAATCTCATTATCTTTGTCATATCCTTTGAATAATCTTGTTGGAGTAACTTACAGTTTATAGCTAGCAGCTAGGAGCAACTCGGAGGGCTTGAAAAATGTATGCCCATTCAGGCCTGACAGGAACACCTGCAGCATGGAGCACTATGCTCTAGTGAGCAGTCAGTGAAACCACACCTCAGTGCTTGAGGTTAGTGTTACCAACCTAGCAAGTCAGAAAACCGAGTGTCAGGTGCTTCAGGGCATGAAACCCCTGACTCATAAGTCCCCCCTCCCCTAGGGACCAAGATCCTTCCAGACTGCTTTCCATCATGTAGCAATATTTACAGCATCCTCATAGTATGGTTACATTAGTCATAAGATGATTGGCTTCTAGATGCTGTTTTGCTTATGTATGATTGGCAAACACGCCCTACCTGAGCCCTATAACACCTGTACTCACTTCTGAATTAAACGAGCTTGCTGGAGGTCAGCTGAGGCTGTCACCTGCCAGCGCTCTCACCAGCTCCTGGTGTCTATGTGTTGATTACGTGTCTCTACCTTCCATGAGTGAGGTAGCTGAGTTATAACTCAATCACACAAGTGACCAGACAAACCACATAATCTGTCACTAAAATCAGAAGTTACTTAAAAATGGGAAGTGGTGAAAATGAAAGATCAGTGAAGAAGAGAAAGGGGGTTTGGGGAAGGGAGGAGTGATGGAATGAAACTAACCAAACTCTCATGTATATATATGAACATGTCACAGTGAACTTCACCTTTATTTATATCTATTATGCACTAATGGAAAAAAAAACTATAAATAAATACAAGAAAGACAGGTTGAATAGAGGAAAGGGAATAGGGGGAGCAAGGAGGGGAGGGAAAGGGTAAGTACAAGGGATTGAATCGGAGCAAAGTGTATTTCATGTTTGTATCATTGTCAAAAAGAACTCCAATATTATATATAGATACAATGCACTAATAAAAAAAACAAAACTCAAAAGAATGGTATGTGGTTTTAAAAAGTAGAAGCTATATGGGTATTTATAAATATTTTAGGTTAATTAAACTTGCTAGTATAAAGAAATACCCATAAACATAGTTACTTAACCAAAAAGCTTATTAGAGTGGGAGTGGGTATTCCAAGATATTCAACACCAGAAGTCTTTTTGGTTTGGTAATCTCATCATTCCTAGAGATATACTTTCATCCTCTTGATCACACCCAGCTTCCAGTCACCCAGCACTCTACATTGGAGGAAAAGGAGCAGGGAGAGCAGAATCCAAGGGTTGGGGCACTTATGCTCATCTCCCACTGGCCAGTGCCTAGTCATATGGTGCCAACACCATCAAGGAAGGTTGAGATTGCAGTCCTTTCTAGGGTCTAAAACTCTCTCATTTATGTGAGAAAGGAGAAGTGTAACCGGAGCAATAATATTTTCTAAACCATACTTCTCTTTTGCATTTTATTTATTTTTTGATACCAGGGATTGAATTCAGGGACACTCAACCACTGAGCCACAACCCCAGCCCTATTTTGTATTTTATTTAGATACAGGTCTCACTGAGTTGCTTAATGCCTCACTTTTGGTGAGACTGACTTTCAGCTCCTGATCCTCCCCTGTCAATCTCCAGAGATGCTGGATTACAGGCATGCTCCACCAAACCCAGCTTCTCCTTTGCATTTTAATATTCCATCATTCAAGAAATATTTTCTTGGGAGTTCCTAATATAGTGTATGATGAGATAGGAAGAGTGAGAAAAAACTGGAGAGGGTCCTGAATTCAGGGCTGGTATTGGACTTGCTCTTTGCCATGCGATTAAAATATCTTTGTATTCATTATGTTTCAGGTCCTTCCTGTGCTAAATTCGGATGATATAATAATTGGTATCTGAAACACTTGTGCTAGATGCTGGGGATAAAATAATGACCAACAATGATAAAACCCAGAAAGTCTAGATATTTTGGAGATTTGAGTTTGATAAAGGAGACAAAATAAAAGGTACATATGGAGTTAAAAAATTGTGTCTAGTGGCATTAATAAAAGATATAGGAACCCTGAGGGAATATGATAGAGGTTGTGGTTCTCCTCCATATCCTTATCAGGCCAATGAGGGAGATGGTTCCTCGACAGTAACCAAGAGTGAACTATAACTTCTTCATTTAGCCCTTAATGCCCAGGGGCTCCTGCCAACTTTTCCTCAGATCCTCTTTTCCTGTGTTAATTGCTTGTACACTGACTGGTACTTGTGCAGAGCCAGGTAGATGTCCTGGGCTAGAGTCTTATCCATTGTCCTCTACCTACTACTATTCTGTGTTCTATCTTTCATAGACTTGATTTCCTTCTTGTTTCAAAATTTTGCATATTCTATTTTAAAAAAGTACAAATTGCTATTTCTAAGTCTCTGATAGTACAAGCTTTTACCTTCAATTTCCTTTCCATATGTACCTCATATGGCAGAAGAACTTCTGGGTCAGAAAAGGTAACAACATTGGTGCTGATCTGGGAGCTCAAATCCAGGCTCTGTCACTGTTTTGCATCAAACCTGGGCAAAACACTCAACTTTCTTGTTCCTCTGCTTTCTCCAATGGAAGGAGGGAATAGTAATTATCATGTGGTTATTTACAGGATCAAAAGGTATACCACATATTAATCAACCAGCTACTGCATTTTACCTTTTTCTTGTAGTTCCCTGTGTTTCACATGAATTGTATATAAATATCTTTATTTTCACCCAAAGTTCTACATCAATGAGGCTTAAAAGTAGTCCCACTCAAAGATGTCAATCAAAAGAATGCTTAAATCTAGAAAGAAAACCCTTGAGAATCAGTGGGGGAGGGTGTTATGGGCCAGGATATATGGGCAATGAGAAAACAGACTCCCTTTTACCCTAAGACTCCATGTCATATAAGAAAGGCATCTCCCCTGGGAACTCCCTACATCTATACCTATCCATAGTTGCTCATCATAGCATGTTTGGAAAAACAAAAATGGAAATTCTTATACAATGTAACATTGTTCTCTCTTTGGTTTCCATTTTTCTTGGACATTGTAACCTGTCAGAGTTTGATTGTCTGGATTTTTGTAACCATTCTCTAACTTGTACTCAACTAGGTCATTTTGACCCACTTCCCTTCTACTTGCTTTCTGGTATGTCAACCTGGGAAGTCTAGTGGGAAATATCAATGTACCCATTGCATTATTTTGCTAACTGTTCAATTCAACTTCGGTACCCCTGCTTGCTTGCAGATACTTCAACCCAGATGTGTTTTTTGCCTTTAAAAACCCTGAAATGCTCAGGCTCCGTGCTGTTCCTTGCAGAGACAGGTATGGGTCCTGTGGGGAGCAGTTGCTCTCTGGCCAACTTAATAAATGCTCTCCAATTTGGACAAAATGGACTTGATGTGTTTTCTGAGCAGTCTGGCCCATAACAAAAGGTAATGAATAGGTTTTTTGTTACTCATCTCACAGCAATCACTTACTAACCCCTCTTAGATATATCCATGACCAAACTCAGCCTCATCTCCAAAACTCTCCCTTCTTCTCTCTCTGTCTCAATCTCTCCCTCTTTTCTCAAACTTTCTTTTTACTTCTCAAAAGCACTGGAATTTCAGTTCATCCCTGAGTCCAGTCTCTAAACTCTTGCCTTAAACCCCTTTCCATGCTCAGTAAATCCAGACCCTAGCCTTCCTTGAGATGGAGACACAATGGTGACCGTTATTACTTATGACTTTACATGGGGCATTCTTTCCAATACATCTCTGTTATTCACAGAAGGATTCATGAGGAATGCATTTGCTTCATTTCATTCCATGTGTGTTTCCTAGTGACTAATTCCACTTAAAATTTTTGTGTCACATTTAACCCAAATTTCAAGTATGCTTATGTTTCCTATTTGTTAATTCATTCACCTGTGGATTACAGACATCTTGAGTACTCAACTCTGTCCTCCTCCAGGAGCTGGGCACTGGGAAGCAGCATGGACAAGAATAAAGTGCTTCTCATCCTCATAAAAAGGATTCATTGGAATGTTTCTTTCCTACATCTCCTTGCACAAAGGGTCACATTTCCTTCATGACTTTAAATAACATCCTTTATCCCTGATAGAAGGACCACTCTGAGCCACTGAGTGTGGCCATTTGTCATTACTGGGGAACTCTGAATTATTGCTCCTGAAAGAAAACCCCTGTGCAGAAGAATTCTGGGCTGACCCCCATTTCTGTTCTGCACTGTCTGTCCCAGACTTTCTTCCTCCTGCTCTGGGGGGGATATGACAGGGCCTAGGATACTCAGTGAGAGTGTTGGCATCATAGAAGTTTCCCATGTCAGTAACAGACCCGTGTTTCAGGAGAGAGCGACCATGTTTTAATATCAGAAAGTACTGGGTTTTATACAAGTTTCAGAATCCTGACTTCAATAAATTACTTAATCTCTCCAAGCTTCTGTATCCTTCCCTGTTAGTGGGCCAGTACCTCCCACATAGCCGGGTGGCACTTAGAATCCCAGTGCAGGGGACAGGTTCTGAAATCCTATTTGTGTTTGCAGGGGCTCTGTTGGAGAGTTCCTGATCATGCATCCAACTCCCCCAACTGGGGGACTGATATCACAACAATGAATGAAAAGGAGCAAGACAGTTCCTTATATTTCACAAAAGACCCTGATTGTGAAGTTCCTGACATTCACTATTACCCTGTTGTGCTGGCAGGAAATGCAACAGTGCTCTGGTTCTGCATGTGCAGGAACAGCTTCTCTGTCTACATCCTAAACCTGGCTTCTGTGGACTTTCTTTTCCTTTGCTGCCACATTGTAGATACCCTGCTATATTTTGCCATGATCTTTTATTTTGTAAATATCCACATCTACACCTTCTTTGACCCTCTGTGGATCTTTGTCTAATTTCAGGCTTGAGCATGCTCAGTGCCATTAGCACTGAGCACTGTCTGTCCCATGTCATGATAGCACTGCCACAGCCCTAGACACACGTCAGTTGTCATGTGTGCCCTACACTGGGTCCTGCTCCTGCTTTTTAGCATCTAGGAAGGATACCAATATGGTTACCTATTTAAGGATTTTGATTGTTTTTGGTGTCTGACATTTGATTTCTTCACAGCCGCTTGGCTGATTTTTTTTATTTGTTGTTCTCTCTGGGTCTAACTTGGGCCTTCTGGACAGGATGTTCTGTAGTTCCAGACAAAGCTGATGACCAGGCTGAATATGACCATCCTATTCACAGTGGTGGACTTTCTTTTTTGTGATCTGCCCTTAGGTATCCAAGGTTTCCTAGTAACCTTGGTTGGGACGAACATGGGTATCTTCTTGTCATATGTTCTTCCACTTCCATCTCCTGTCCTCTGTCAATAGGTGCACCAATATCATCATTTACTTCCTCACTGGCTCCTTTAGGCAGCAGCTTCTACAGTGGCCACGTCTCCAGCTGTTTGTACAGGGGGCTTTGCAGGACTCTCCTGAGGAAAATGAATGTGGAGACAGCCTTTCTCAGGAAGCCCTGGAGATGTCAGGCAGCAGAGGAGATGGTGATGAAGATCAGACAGATTGGCTCTGAGACCCAACTCCTCCATACCATGTTGGGACATTTTCTTAACTTCTTACATCCTTGATCGCTGATCTTAAAACAGTTAAGATAATGATTCCTCTCATGAGACCTAAATGAGACAAGGCCTGTTAAACAAACATTGATTAGGATGTCATGAACGGCCTTAGGACTTTCACCCCATTAGTTTGGGGCCTTCAGGAGATCAGGGGTCTAGGACTGCTTTTGTTGAATCCCTTCCTAAGAAGGAGACAGAAAGTAGTACAAGAAAGGTCTAAATTTCTTTGGTTACTGTACCAAATGAAGGTTATATTTTTGACAAATTTCATTTTCTGTTCCTTGTCTGATTAAAATTAAAGACGTAAATTTCATTTCAACCCACAAAGAACAGTCTTCTTTAATTTTGACAAGGCTTAGAAAATCTCTTGATTAGTCCTTACAGTATTAATGAAAGAAATGACTCAATGAATAAATAGAACTGATGCATTTTTTATAATTGAATTTTTTTGATTAACTAGTAGTGTTTTCAATTTGTACAGAATTCTTAACGTATAAGCCAAAAATCTAAGAAGCCTTGTATTTTGATTCTTTATAATAGTTACTCTAGTGACTTTCCTGCTTCAAATATGGAGACTAATTTTCCATAAGTCCCATTATCTTCTAGTGTTGATAAGTTGTAACATAAGGGCCACTAGTTCACGATTTTATGTAATATATACTACATACTCAAATTTTTGGTTGTAGCACGTTAGCAAAATCATTTAGAAAAACTTTACTGCCATGACCAAAGATGTTACAGAGTTCAAACAGTTCTGATAGGGCAAGGATCAAGGAGTGGTTTTCTTTAGGAAACAAATCTATTTAAAATGATATGGAAATAGAAGTGATTTAAAATATTCAAACATAGTAAATGCCTCACTGTGACTCCAGATTGTCGATTTCTATGCTTTGCACTGTAGGATACAAAACTTCCCCTTCCACCTCCGGAATGTTAGGCTGAAACTCAAGACAGTCAAAGCCTCCTGTAATTCATATCCCCCACAATGAATAACCAGTCAATCATTTCAACTCTTTAAAAAATACATTTATACTTTTTAAATGTGAGAAGACAATGTGGGATTTCTTTCTAAAAATGGTCGCTAGAATCCCCAATATCAAACCAGCCCTCGATGCCCCTCAACAGATGAATGGATCAAGCAAATGTGTTTTATATATATATAATACACACACATATATATGATATAAATATAAATTATATATATATATATATATATATATATATATATATATTCACACACACTCACAATGGAGTTTTACTCAGTCATAAAGAATAATGAAATCATGATATTTCCTGTTAAATGGATGACTGGAGACTATCATCATAAGTGAGATAAGCCAGTGACGAAAGTCAAGGATATAATTTGTAGGAGGAGGAGGGGGGATCTAGAGTGAAGTAAGGAAAAGATGTGGGGTTGGAGGACCAAATCCCACAAAAACATGCTATATCAGTGGAGTAAAGGAAGGGGATTGAGGGGGAGATAGGAAGGACAGAAAAAGGAAGAAAATGTGGAATGGAAGTGACAAAATTATGCTATGTTCACATATAAATATACCATAGTGAATTCCAAATGTATGTTTGTCTATAAAAAATCACTAGTTTAAAAATAATAAATAAATAGAAGGAATATAGTAGAATAGACGGGAGGAACATGGGGGGAAGAAGAGGGAAGGGAAAGAGGAAGCAAGTTATATTCCATGAATGTATGATTATTTTAATATGAACCCCACTTTTATGCATGACTATAAAGCACTAAGAGAAACATTTTGAAAATATTGCTAGAGCTACAAAAACTTGCTTTTACAAAATATTTGATAAAATTATTTTAACGGATTGTTCAATAAGGAAGAGAAGGACCAGTGATAAGAAATAGTACATGGTAGTTATCAGCTTGGCTTCTTTCTCTTTTGCTTGGTCAGAGGCTGGACTTTCCTTAGTTTTAGTTTCTCTGTTTACTTCAGGCAAACCTTCTTTTGTTTCTTACTTACCCACTTCTGCCTGTTTTCCCTTTACTCCCTCTTCTCTTTGGTTTTACTCATTTTCTTAGAAATATAACCTTTCCTGCTTCCCTTTTGACTTCTTTTCCATTTTCCAGGGGCATGTTCAACTGACAATTTTGCTGATCTTCTCTTGGGCCTCTGCTCCTGACACCTGAGACTGGGTTGACCTTCCTTTTGCACATCTCTTTGGTGGGGAGGATATGTGCCAGATGTACACTACTGTGTGCCTAGATCCTTGGCAGAGCTGAGCATCTGGCAGAGGGTGTTCCTCCACGTGTTTGAGCTGAGACCTCTCAAGGAGATATTTAATGTCAATCTTGTGCTAAATCTTCACCTACCAGATTTAAATCATTATCATTATAATTTTTGCTTTCATCAATTTCAAGCATTTCAAACATGAAACTAGGTTTTATACCTAGATGAATTAACATCCATACAAATTTCAGGTTTGAGGCAGAGGGTCTTGCTGTGGTTTCCTTTCACATGTCTTCCATTAGAATCCCAGGTGCATCCCTTCCCATTCTTTCCCCTACGCTTTTAGAAATTCTTTACAGATTCCCCCTCTTTGGGGGTTCTCTAACTTCTTGTGGAAGATTTCTGAAGGGACTTACCAGACTCATTGTTCTTGGAATCTGGGTCAAATTTACCTTTTATTCCAAAGACCTTACAAATTTTGTTTTACTAATTTTATTATGCATAAATATTTTTGTTCTATATTTTATAAAAATAATATATTAATTTTAATTATATAAATGTATAAGAAATTTTTGCACTACTTTCCAAAGTGATTGTATTATTTCATGTTTCCACAATAAAGTATGAAAATCCAGCCACTGCATGTGCAACCAAGAAACGTGGTTGTCAGTCTTTTGAATTGTTGTCTTTTTAAATTAATATTTTCTTGTGTTTTGGTCTGCATTTCCATAATGATTTATCTTTTTATGCACTCAGTGGCTATTTATAATTGTTTTGTAAGTGTCTTACATTTTTATTACTTCCTGTTTTCATTATTGATTAGTAGTTTAGTACTGCATATAAGGCCCTTGGTAAATATACTCATTATAAGTATGTATCCTTTATTAGTTTGCCAAATATTTTCACTATTTTTAGAAAATCTTTATGTATACAGAGAAAGAGCATGCAGAGTTTCCCTATTCCTCTTCCTCCTAGCCTCACCATACATAATTTCTTCTATTTTTGATATTTTTGATCTTCATAAAGGTGGTTGTTAGGAGTGTGGGCTTTAGACTGATTGGTTTGCATAAAAAGGCATATTACTGGGATTTGTTTGTGACATCTAAGAGCCAGCCATGCCTGCGAGGGACAATATTTCCTACGTTGGCAAGGTTTCTATATGATAGAGAATCATAAAATACTCTAAAGGTTTCTATATGATAGAGAATCATAAAATACTCTAAGCAAAAACATGGCCAATACAAGAGCAAATTTACTACTAACTGGTGTGAAACTGCACGACTATGGAAATTTTTGTCTAGTTTTCATATTATGGTAATGCTGGCCTCACAGAATGTGTTAGGAAGTAGTGTTCACTCTGTTTCTAGTTCTGGAATCGATTGTAGAGAATATCACTATCTGGGCCTGATGCCTTCTGTTTAGGAAGATTGTCAATTTTCTTGAGTCAGTGTGAATAGATACAGGTGTGGTCAGATTATCCATATCCTGGTTGATATTTTGCTAAAAATTGGCACACTTATCCATCAAATTTGGGGGCACAGATTTATTTCTAATTCCTTGATCATTCTGTCAATGTTCATGGACTCTGTAGCAATAACTCCTTTCAACTCTGATATGAGTCATTCATGGGACCTCTCTCTCTCTCTTTTTTTTCTTAGCCTTTCTAGAAGTCTATTATTTTTATTGATCTCTTTAAAGAACTGTGTTTTAGTTTTACTGATTTTCTTAAGGATCCCTCTTCTCTTTCCCTTTTTATATTAGTAACTGTGTCTTTCTTAATTTTTCTTTGCTTAGCTTGGTGAGAGGTTTATCAAATTTGTCAATATTTTCTTTTTTATCCATAAAATGTATGTATTTATTATTTGTTCTTTTTATATGTAAAACAGTAGATGGCATTTTGACATATTATATGTACATGGAGAATAACATCCTAATTAGGATCTCATTCTTGTGGTTGTACATGATGTGGAGTGTCACTGGTGGTGTATTCTTATATGAACATAGAAAAGTTATGTCAGACTCATTCTACTGTCTCTCATAATCCCATAACCCCTCTCTTCCTTCTATTCCCCTTTGTTTAGTCCAATAAACTTCTATTGCTCCTCCCTTGTTTTGTGTTAGTATCCACATATCAGATAGAACACTTGCCTTTGCTTTTTGGGACTGGCTTACTTTGTTTAACATGAAAACCTTTAGTTATATTCATTTACCAACAAATGGCATAATTTTATTTTTATTTGTGGCTGAGTAATATTCCATTGTGTATGCATACCACATTTTCTTTATAAAAATATTCAGCATCTCTAGCAATTATAGAAATGCAAATTAAAACCACATTGAGATTTCATCTCATTCCAGTGAGAATGGCAATTATCAAGAATACAAGTAGCAATAAATTTTGAGGAGGAAAGTGGGGGAAAAGGTACACTCATACATTGTGGGGCTGCAAATTGGTGCAACTACTGTGGAAAGCAGAATGGAGTTCCCTTAGAAAACTTGGAATGGAACCAACACTTTACCCGGTTTCTCACTCCTTGGTATATACCCCAAAGACTTAAAATCAGCATAGTACAGTGACACACCTGCATCACAAAATTCATAATTTTGTTATAATCTTTTCAAAGAAAGATTATTTTCATTAGTTTTCTTCCACTCACTTTCTGTTCTCAATTGATATCTTATATCTTTTATCATTCTTTTTCTTGTGATTTTTGATTTAATTTGTTCTTTCTTCATGAGTTTGCTTAGTTAGGAGTATCAATTATTGATTTTAGATTTGCTTTCCCTACAGTGTGCATTCCATGTCTTCGATTATCTCCATTTCCATCCATTTATATGCCAATGCTATGATTTCCTTTTTCGTTTTTTCTTTTTGACTGAATAATACTACACTGTCCCTGTCATGCCAATAATACTACATTTCCTTTATCCTTTTATCCACTGAAGTGCATCTAGGCTGGTTCAATAACTTGGCTATGGTGAACAGTGCTGTGATAAACATGGGCATGGGGCATCTCTGTAACATGCTGACTTGATTCCTTCAGAAACACTCAAGAGTGGTATAGCTCAATTACATGTAATTTCTTCTTCCTGTCTCAAGGGATCATGACCTAGCATGTGATGTCAGGCTTTTGGGACCATGGAATTTTCCTAGGACAGTAACAGTTCTTTGCTGTAGCCTTTGACAGCCAAATTCTCTCATAATCAGTTTTGGAGATTTTCTTAACTGATTTCATCACTCCAAGGCAGAGTGCTGGATTTTATCCAGGTTCAAAACTCATAAATTACTTAATATCTGAAAGACTGTTTCCTCCTCTATAACAGAGAGATAGAAAGTCCTACATAGCTAGGTGTCCTAAGAATGAGAACTCATGCAGCAGGTGATTACATCTTGTGCCAGGAGCATAAGTGGAGGGTTCCTGAGCATGGGACCAGCCATTCCAGCCTAGAGAACTGATTTCACAACAGTGAATAGAAACGAGGAGGATATTCTTTCCTTTCATATTTTGACAAGGTTACCCTTATCCTGCCTCCACCTATCATCACTGCCCTGGTTGTGCTGGCAGAAGGTGTGGTTGTGCTGGGTCCCTAGGGCTTCCTTATGTGCAGAAATGCCTTCTCCATCTGCACATGAGGCTAATGTGGCTGCAGTGGAATTTATTCTTCTTCACTGCCCCATTATAAATGCCCTATTAAATCTCAGCACCTTCCATTTTCTCCATATCTACAGGCACAACTTATTCAACATGGTGTTGACCTTCACCTACATTGCAGGCCTGAGCATGCTTCATTCCATTAGCAACAATTAGGCTGTTCTGTTGTCCATTTGGTATCACAGCTGCCACTGGAGACACATGTCAGCTGTCATATGTGCCTTGCTCTGGGTCCTGTCCTGGCTGCTAAGCATCCCTCTAGAGAATTCTTGTTACTTCCTGTAAGAGCATTTTGACTGTGATTCTTGTCAGACATTTGGCTTCATCACAGCCATGTGGTGAGTCTTCTGTTTGTTTCTTTATGATTCTCTCAGTGTCCAGCCTGGTCCCACTGGTCAGGATCCTCTGTATTTCCTAATAAATGCTACTGAGTGGGCTATGGTACATGGGGCTCATACACGTAGGCTTCCTCATCTGTGGCCTGCCCTCAGGCATCCAAAGGTTCCAGTTACTCTGGATTTAGAATCATATAGACACATTGTCTTGGCACCTTTTCCACTTCTACATATCCTGCCCTGTGAACATCTGCACCAACCAGAGGCTTCAGGAGCTACAGAACCTCCTGGTTCTGCAAAGGGCTCTGTAGGACACTTCAGAGGAGGATGAATGTGTAAATCCTCCTCAGGAAACCCTGGCAGGCAGCAGATTGGGACAGTGATGTGCTTGTGCTTTGATCAGACAGATTTGCTTTGACAGCCAAATTCTCTCATAATCAGATTTGGAGATTTTCTTAACTGATTTCATCCAGGGCTTCTTATCTTTAAACAGTTAAGATGATAATCATCCTCATGAGAATTGAGACAGGATTGTCAAACAAATGGTGATTTCAGTGTCTCTGGAATGGCCTTAATCAGAGTCTTTACCCCTCCTATGTGAATTTCAACCATGTTGGGTTTCAGACCATTCCCACATTGACCAATCTGTCTTTAAGCAGAAGGCTGGAAGCAGTGCAGGAAAACTGCAATTTTTGGTCACTGCACCTGAAAGATATTAATGTTACGTTTTTACTAATTTCATATGTGTGTGTGTGTGTGTGTATGTGTGTGTGTGTGTGTGTGTGTGTGTATATATATATGTATATATATATTTAATACTAAAAGAATTAAATTTCAATCTGGGCGTAAATTACACTCTTCTTTAATTTTGGTAGGACTTAGAATATTCTGTCTCCTTGACTTAATAAGTGTTTATTATATAAATTATGCCTTAAGGAATAAATAAATAACCAAGGACTTTTATTTCAAACCTGTGCTAAATTTCCACTTACTGAAATTGAGACTTCATCCTTAAGTGTATTGTTTTCAAATTTTTGTAAGTAAAATTGTACATTATGGACAGATTTCCCAACAACCTTGCATATGTACATTTTGAGGTAGACTCTCTTCTTGTGGTTTATTTCCAAATATCCTGCATCAGCATCCCAGGTGACCTTCCTCCCCTTCCTTTTGGACTTTAGAGATTCACTCACTCTCTCTGGGAGCTCTCTAATCCCTTATGGCAGGTTTTTGAAGGGATTTACCTTATTAATTAATCTTGGAGGACAGGGTTCTTGTCAAATTTATCTCATTCTGAAAAGCTCACTATATTTCCTTAAATAATTAATTAATTTTAATTACACACAATGTTTTTTGCTCCATGTTCAATAAAATAAATATATTAATTTAAAGATTAATTGTTTAATACTCTTTTATTATTTCTATTGATGGCATAATTACAATAGAGTGTTGTGTAAATGTGACAATTACATAGTTAATGTATTTGGGTTGAAAATACACCCATGTGACCTCAAACACATTCAAGACACAAAATATTTTCATATCTCTGAAATTTACCTTGTAACCACCTGCCCCAGCTCTGAGGCCACCAATATTCCTATTTCTATCACCAAAGATCAGTTATGCCTTATCTTTGTCTTTATTTGTTTAGAAATAAATATACTGTGGACATTTTCCATTCCTATCTTCCTTCACTCATTATTATATTTTTGGGTTGATTTTTAAATTTCATTCCTTATACCAGCAATATAAAACTGAATCCAGAATTATCTCTGTTTAACCATTTTCATATTGATTGATCTGAGTCATTTTCAATTTTTGACTGTTATAAATAAAGGTACCATGTACATTCTCATTCAAGGCTTTTTGTGGAATATGATCTCATTTTCTTGGATAAAGAACATAGAGTAAAATTGCTGTGTCATAGGTTGAGTCTAAGAAACTATTCAACTGCTTTTCAAGTCACTCTACTAATCCCATTCTCACCAGCAGAATATGGGAGTCCAGTTGCTGCACATGCACCTGATGAACACGGTATTGTCATATCATTCCTTTGAATTCTGGGCATTGTTATGAGTGTAAAGTAGCACTTTATTGTTTTAATTTGCATTTCCTAAAATCTTATGAAATTGAACATCATTGTATTCATCATTGGCTACTCATAATTGTTTTTAAGTTTACATTTTTTATTATTTCCACTTTTCATGGTTTATTTTCAAGAGTTTATAATAGATGCTGAATATGAGTTCGTTAGTAGTTGTATATTATAAATATATATCCATTCGATAGTTTGCTATTTTTTATGATTTTGAGAGAACTTTTTAGGTTTACAGAACAATAGCACAGAAAGCATAGAGGGTTTCCCTATATCTGCTCTTCTCATCTTTATACCTACATAGTTCTTCTTGCTATTGATTTTTTATGGTGTGGTGTATTCATTAAAATTGATGCGACTATACTGATACTTTATTATAAACTGAAAGCCATAGTTACCACTAGGGCTCATTCCTTGCATTGTACACTTCAGTGGATTTTGATAAAATTAGAATTATATATATTTACCATTTCAGTGACATAGATAGCATTTTACAATTAGCATTCTAAAATTGTCTTATGCTTCACCAAACTTCCTTCTCTTTCCCCAGATCCTCAGGATATCACTGAGCTTTTTATTACCTAGTTTGACTATGTTTAAATTCTATTTAATTGTAATCACATAGTACATAGCTTTTTCAGACTAACTTTTTACATTTACCAATAAACATTTAAGGTTTTTCCGTGTTTTTTTTTTAAATTAATAGAATGATAGCTCAATTCTTTTCAATGACAAATAAGACTTCATTTTATGGGAGGTCCACAATTTGATAATCAGAACATCTTGGTTGCTTCCAAGATTTTGCAACATGATGAAAGATGCTATAAATGTATGTGAAGACTTTTGTATGGATCTAAGTTTGCAACTCACTTGTATAAATTACTAGAAACATGATTGCATCTTAGGATAAGTTAATATTTGGTAGTTTTAGAAACTTCCAGACTGTCTTCCAAAGTATTGTGCCATTTTGTATTCCCATCATTGTGTAAGAGTTTCTATTCATTCACAATTTTATCATAACTTAATGTTGCCAGTGATTGGGTTTTAGTAATTCTAAAAAATGTGTAGTAGGATATCATTTTTAAAAATGCAATTCTCAAACACATAACACAATACATATTTTTCCCATACATATTTTCCATACACATTTCTTTTTTGGGCAACAGTTGAGAATTTCCACTATTTTGCAATTATTCTGGTTATTTTCCTATCGAATTTTAAGGTTCATTTTAAAATTTGTATACCCATCTCTTTCAGATATGTTTCACAAACATCATAAAATGTAGACCAATAGAACATATTGTAAATATGACCAATAGAACAGCTAGTATCATACTTTCTACTAAAGTATGTTCTTTCTACTAAAGTTCTTGTCTAGTTTTGATATTATGGTAATTTTGGCCTCTTAGATTTAGATGAGAAATGTTCCTTCTGATTATATTTTCTAGAAGACACCATATTGTGTCTTTTCTTCTTTCCATATTTTTTGTAATTTATCAGTAAAACCATCTGGCCCTGGTCTTCTTTGCTTAGGGTGGTTTATACATGAAATACATGTATGAAGACATGAAAGGTGTAACTCTACTTTGTGTACAACTGGACATAGGCAAAATTGTGCTCTATATGTGTAATATGAATTTCAATGCATTCTGCTGTCATATATAATAAATTAAAATTTAATAAATAAATAAATAATAGTTTGGGGTCAATTTCTTTAATAGATAAATATAGGTCTCTTCATTTATAACTTATTGTGTGAGTTTTGGTAGATGTATTATTCAAAAATCAGTACATATTATCAATATAATCAAACTTGAGGCCATAGAATTATTCCAAATATTAGTCTACATGCCTTTGAATGACTGCATGATCTGTAGTGATATCCCCCCCACACTTTTTTTTTTTCCTTTGGATAGAGAGGTCCAGGGATTAAACTTAGGGGAACTGGACCATTCAGACAAACCCCAGCCCTATTCTGTATTTGATTTAGAATCAGGGTCTCACTGAGTTTATTTGCACCTCATTTTGCTGAGGATGGCTTTGAACTCATGATCATTTCTGACATTAGTCATTTTCATCATCTCTTTTATTCCCTAACCTTACTAAATGCTTTTTGATTTTGTTGTTCTCACCAAAACCCAGCTTTTGTTTCACAGATTTTATTTATTGATTGTATTATATACAATTTCTGCTCTAATTTATTATTATTATTATTTTCTTCTCTCTAGATTGTAATTAAGTGCACACAGTTGTGAGGGCTCCTCCTGTCTTTATTTTTGATCTTACTTTTATGTTTTCCTTCTTTTTCGTTGTTGCATATTAATTATTCAGAATAGTGAGTTTCATTGTGGCATATTCATATAGACATATTACATAATTTGTTCCATTTCTCTTCCCAGTACCTCTGAAACTCAAGTTTCTCTCTTCTGCTGCTGGGTGGGGTCTGTGTAAGCTACAGGCTTCTGTAGCCATGAAATGTGTTGTAGTTCTTATTGGTGTATCTGCCCTCCAGTGTTGCAGCAGACCCCAGCAGCTCACACCACCTTCTTTCTGGGTTTTGTCTGGTAAATTCCAAGAATGAAATTCACAGACAAGAATGAGTGAGTGAAAGTATAGGATTTATTCAAGTGTGGATAGAACCAAATAAAAACAGAACTCCTGCAGGATAAGTGGGGACCCAAGAGGGGTTGCTGTCCATCTGAGTGTGCTAGTCTAGGGTTGATATAGCACTTGGGTCTACACTATTCGTCCAAACTAATGCTAACCAGGGTTTGGAAAAGTACTAGCTATTGTCCCAAATTTATGTTAACAAGAGTTTAAAAAGTATTAACTATTGGTTGGCACTTGAACCTTCCCCACATCCATTTGCTTGAGGAGGATCAGGAAGAAGATTGTAGATGCTTGGATTTCAGAGCTGCAGTGCTGTGTGGGTTTCTGCAGCAGGGCCTCTGCACTGACCTGGGCCAGTCCACTGTGGGGTGAAAGGTCCACACACTGTTACTACCTTGGCATTGTCCCACTGGGCCTCATGCTTGCCAAGTGTGCTCCAGCTCACCCAGGGCCACTCCTCTGATGTTCCATGCTCCACCACTAAACCTTTGCTTCTTAGTGGCTATTATTAGGCTGGCTGTGTATTTGCAGTTTTTCTCCCTTCCCATGATCCTCTTTCCCTACACCAATTGTCTCTTTTCTGTATTAATGTGTTACTGAGTTTTTTTCCTTTTATCTCCCTAGTTTCTATGTGAAAGAAAATATATGGCACTTCTTTTTCTGAGTCTGGCTTGTTTCACTTAACATAATTGTCTCCAATTCATCCATTTCCTTACACATGACCTAAATTCATTCTTCTGTATGGCTGAATAAAACTCCATTTTATATGTGTATGTGTGTGTGTGTGTGTGTGTGTGTGTGTAAAGTATCCAATCATGTGTTCATGTGTTGATGGACAACAGATAGGCTTTTTCCCTGACTTGAATATTATGAATTGTGCTGCTGTAAATATGAGTATGCATGTATCTCTAAAATATTTCATTCTTAATTCTTTTGGGTAGGAGTTAAACAGCTGGATCATATGGAAGTTACTATTTTAGCTTTTTGGGAACTTCCGTACTGATTTCCACAATGGTTTTACTAGTTCATATTCACATCCGAGTGTACAAGGGTTCCTTTTCCCCTGTATCCTCACCAGAGTTTATTGTTATTTGTATTGTTGATGATTGCCATTCTGACTGGAGGGAGACGGGATATCAGTGATTTTTTTTTTTTTTTTTTTTTTTTTGGTAGCAGGGATTGAACCCAGTGCTGCTTAATCACTGAGTCATATCCTCAGCCCTTTTTTGTATTTTATTTAGGGTCTGGCTGAGTTCCTTAGGGCCTTGCTAAATTGCTGAGGTTGGCTTTGAACTCACAGTCCTCCTGTCTCAATCTTCAAGCCTCTGAGATTACAAGCATGTGTCACCATACCCAGCTCTCAATATCATTTTGATTTACTATTCCTTCATGACTAAATATATGAACATTTTTCATATAATTTTTGGCCATTTGTACTTCTTTTGAGGAATTTCTGTTTGGCTTATTTGCCCATTTTTTAATTGTGTTATTTGTCTCTTCGGTGTTGAGGTTTTTTTAATATTTATTTTTTAGTTATAGTTGGACACGATACCTTTATTTTATTTACTTATTTTTAAGTGGTGCTGAGTATCAAACCCTGGGCCTTGCATGTGCTAGCGAGAGCTCTACTGCTGAGCCACAACTCCAGCTCTTTGGTGTTGAGTTTTTAATTTCTCTCTATATTTTTGTGTATTAATCCTATTTTGAAAGACTGGCTAGCAAATATTTTCTGCCCTTCTCTTTTAGTCAGCTTTGCATTGCTGTGACCAAAAGATCTGACAAGAACAACATAGAGGAGGAAAAGTTTATTTTTGTTCATGGAGTCAGTGGTACTTTCATTCATGGTCATACAACTCCATAGACATAGGCCCAAACTGTGGCAGGACATCATGGCAGAAGGGCATGTTGAAGGGAAGCTGCTTAGTTCATGACATGCAGGAAGCAGAGAGAGAGCTGAGCTCACCAGCAATAAAATATAACCGTTAAAGCCATGCCCCCAGTGACCTACCTTCAGTCACATCTTACTGACCTAGTTACCACCCAATCAACCATTCAAGTGATTTAATTCACTGATTAGGTTATAGCATTTATAATCATTTCATCTCTGAACACTTATTTATTGTCTCACACATGAGCTTTTGAGGGATGCCACATATTCAAACCATAACACCTTTGGTAGGCTACCTCTTCATGCTCTTAATGGTTCCTGTTTGGTTTGTATAGCTCTTTATGATGATTATAATTTGAAATAGGGTCATATGATGACTCCAAAATTATACCTTTTGTTCAAAATTGCTGTGGCTATTCTGATTTTTTTGTTCATCCATATCATTTTAGGACTACTTTTTCTTATTCTGCAAAGAAATGTCATTAGTATTTTGGTGTAGATGGTATTAAATCTGTAGTTCACTATTGTTAACATGGTCATTTCAACAATATTACTTCTACCTACCCATGAGCATTGGAGTTCTTTCCATCTTGTATTATCTTCTTCTGTTTATGTTTAGAATTTCTTAGTTTTCCTTGTAGAAGTCTCTCACCTCTTTTGTTAGATTAATTTCTACTTTTTAAACATTGAACCTATATGAATGAAATGGTTTTCTTGATTTCTTTATCAATCTTGAAAGGTATATGAATGGAATTGTTTTCTTGATTTCTTTATCAACAAAATTTATCTAAAGATTTTCTATATTTAGTGTGATGATAATGAGGGTTTTGTCCTCCATCTTATTTGTATAGTGCATTACCTTCACTGATTTGGCAATGGGTGAACCATCCTTGTGTCCCTGTGATAAAACCACCTTGATAGTCATATATGATCTTCTTAACAGGTTTCTAAATTAGATATGCAAGCAAGTATGTTGTTAAGAATTTTATATCTATATTTATTAAATGTATTTGTCTCTAAAATTCTTTTATTTATTTTTTATTTTTAGTACTGAGAATTGAACTCAGTGGTCAAGTGACCACTAAGGCCCATGCCAAGCCCCTTTTTGTATTTTATTTAGTGACAGAGTCTCACTGAATTGCTTAGCACCTTGCTTTTGCTTATTCTGGCTTTGAACTCATGATCCTTCTGCCTCAGCCTCCTGTGCCATCTAATATTGTATTTTTGAAAAGTCTTCATCTGGTTTTTGTATCAAGGTGATACTGGTTTCATAGGATAGGTTTAGAAATGTTTTCTCCTTTTTCTATTTTACAAAATAATTTAAGGAGTATTGATATCAGCTCTGCTTTAAAGACCTCAACAACTTCAGCTGCTAGTCCATCTAGACCTGGGCTCTTCTTTTTTGAGAAGTTTTCTATTTGTGCTTCAATTTTATTTCTTTATATTGGACAATTCAAGTTTTATATATTATCTTGGTTTGTAACTCTGTAATATCTTCTTGATTTATGTTTATAAGACTTATGTATTAGAGAGGTATAATTGAATCACCCACTGTTATTTCAAAGGTCTAGGTCATATAAGTCTAGATATTTATCCATTTCTTCTGGATTTTCCATTTATTAGAATATAGAATTTGTAAAGTACCTAATAATGATCCTCTGCATTTCAGTAGTTTCTGATGTAATATCCCATTCTTTGTCTCTAATTTGATAAATTTAAGTCCTCTCTGTCTTTTAGTTAATCTAGATTGTATACTTTTGCAGAGTCACTTCTTTCATTGATGCTTTTTATTTTTAATTCTCTTTATCATTAACATCGGCTCTGATCTTTACTGGTATTTTCCTTCTACTGGTTTTGGAATTGATTTGTTCTTGTTTTTTCTAAAAACTTTACTTGTATCATTATTTTATTTATTTGAGATGTTTCTGATATTTTCATATAGTCACTCATAGTATCAACTTCCCTGTTACAACTGCCTTTGCAGTATCTCATAGGTTCTTTTATGTGGTATTTCTGTTTGTGTTTGATTCTAAGAATCAAACGTACCCCCTGATTGATTTGACAACAAGCTTATTCAAAATGTATTTGAATTCCATGTGATTTTTAGATTTTTTTGTAGTTTTTCTTTTTGTTCATTTCTTAATTAATTTTATTATGATCCAATAAAATACAAGGAATTATTCCAACATTTTCACATTTGCTAAAACTTGCTTTGTGGTCTAAAATATGATCTCTGTTTTAGAAATTTCCATGAGGAATTGTAAAGAAAGTATATTTGATTGTTGTTGAATGAAATATTCTGCAGATGTCTGTTAAGTCCATTTGATTATAATTTTCTAACTCTGCAGTACGTTCATTGATTTTTTTCTGGATGATATATGTATCAGTGAGAGAGGTGTATTAAAATCATACATTGTTATTATATTGAAACCTATCTGAGTCTTTATGTCAAGTAGTGTTTGCATTATAAAATTAAATACAGCTATTTTAGGAGCATATATATTTGCAATTGTTATATTTTCTTTTTCGATTGTTCCCTTTACCCATATTTACTGACCATATTCTTTGTCTCTTCTAATTAAATTGGCTTAAAGTCTTCTCCTTGTCATATTCTGGACTTGCATTTGCATGGAGTATCATTTTCCATCCTTTCACGTTCAGTGAAAGTCTTTGTCAATGAGGTATTTTTCTTGCAGGTAACTTACAGTTGAATCTTGTTTATTAACCCAATCTGCCAGTCCTTGTCTTTCAACTGGAGACTATGTAGAGTCAATGCTATTATAGAAATGTATGTATTACTTATTGCCGAATTTTGTTTTATTTCTACTGTTCGATCTTAATTCTCTTTAGCTTATCTACTCTTCTAATGAAATTTAGTCTTTCTTATATTTTCTTCAGTTCTTTTCACTTTTTTGTACTGTTGTTTTCATCCTGCTTTCTGTTTTCTTATTTTTCTGCATCTGTGGTTTGTTTTTTCATAATAATTTTGGGAAATTGTAAAGCAGAATTACATAAAATATTTCTTCTCTTCCTTTATTTTTTTCTATTCTCCTCTTGGTATTCCAACTATGTAGAAGTTACACCTTTTTGTGCTGTCCCACAGACTATGAACATTTAATTTGCATAGATTTTTTCCTCTTTGCATTTCAGCTTGGGAAGTTTCTATTATATTATTTCAGTGAGCTTATTGTTTCAGTTCTTTATATTTAGTTTTTTTCTAGCCTCTGTTCAGTCTATTGATGAGCATTCTTCAATGTCACTTTCATGTCTGTTAGCGTTTTCTCTCACTTAATGTATCTACCATTCTTCATTTACTGTCCATCTTCTATTAAATATTGTCATAATTTTTCAAGAATCATTAGCATTTTAATTATAGATATTTTAAATTCCAAAACATATTTTTCAAATTACCTACCATATCCTAATTTGTTCTCATTTCATGTGATTTGTCAGTTGATCCTATTTTTAATACATATTAATTCAAAAAAATATGTTTACTACTCAAATCTGAAATAATACTAGTAAAAAAATCCTTAGAAAACAAACTGGAATCAGTTTTAGATTCTGGAGAATAACTCAAAATGTTTTCTTTTTATTTGATGCAAATCTGTATCACTTGGAAATAAAACTGACACAATTATTGGAAATAAATAATTTATTGGAAATAAATAATTGTGTATAACTGCTATGATAAGGAAAAAGTGTGGGCCAAATCATGAGGACTTTGAATGATGAGTAAAGAAAAGTGTTATTTTTCAGTTACATAGATTTTGGTTATGGTCTTATTTTCCTTGGCATTCCTGATCATCTGGCAATAAGAAACTCCAAACTGCAATCACTTGCTGGGCAGAGGAGCCAATGAGGTGGATATAGTAGAGGTTGAGAGGTAGAAATAGAATCAGACCAAATATTGAAAATCATTTCATGAAGAATATCACTCAAATAAGCCTCACTCTCATTTGTCTTAAGACCTAGTACAGGAAATCACAGGACTATCGGAATTTTGATAAGACTTTCTGAAGTACCAGCCTTCAGTTCATTCCCTACAGTCATCTCTCCAGAGAAGTGTTCTGTAGTGACTACCAACGCAGGGGTCTCTTCCTTTTGCCACGGATCAGCTTATCACCTCCAATAAGAAGAATGGAAGAAAGGTAAAACTTTTATAAGAACTTATTCCCAAAGCTGTGTCTTTTTTCTATTAGTCCACAATCAGATAAATTCACCTTGAGGTGGAGGATACAAGGAGCTTGATGTGTTCTAGCAGGAACAGACAAGGCACATGACAGTTTCTCCCGCAGCATTGAGGGCTGACAAGGTTGAGTGTGAGAGCTATGAAAGCTGAAAACCAAGACAGTTGTCTTTTGTTGGACCTTCTCCCCATTCTGTGCTTAACTATAACTATATTTTGCTTGGAATTCCTGATCATCTGGTCATAAGAAACCTCAAACTGCAATTACTTGCTGGGAAGAGGAGCCAATGAGGTGGATATAGTAGAGGAAAATAATCTGTTCAAATTATTGGTAGAGTGAGAAATCTGCTGCTTTCCTAATTTAGGAGACAATATACATGGATGTATGTTTTTCAAAGCTGAAGTGCTGTGAAGAAACCAGTCACTCATGCTACTTGTGTTGGAATTTCTCTGAGCCTCCACGGAAAATAGATGATCCAAAAATGAATGAGAAGAGTTTAACCAAGGTAGAATTTACCAGTATGTGCATAGTTTGGGATAGTTACATGGAATGTGAATCTCATTCCTTCCCTAGGAAAATAATATGGAGTAGAGAGAGGTTCAATTTCACTATGTTTAGAAACAATAGGATAGAAATTATCAGAATTGAGAGCACCTCAGGTGAACTAAGAGCACCTGAGGTGAATTCAGCCCTTGCTGCCCAGAGGTTCCTGTCTTGGTTCACTATGGTCCTCTTGTCTTGTTTGAGTTCAGGACACTCTATATAGAGTGACTTGGGCCTTTGCAGTGGCAGAAATGGGCTTCTAGGCTGGGAATTGTTGTACAATTACCCCTTGTTGTTCCATGTCTTAGATTTTTCTTCCTTATTCCCCTCAAAATTTGCCTCTTCCATTTTAATAAGAGAGGTGTATGAATTATAAACTATAAATGATACAAATAAAATGCCTCATCCTCTATCCCTTCGTCATGTGTAGTGAACACGCCACACTGGCTGTGGTCAGGTCTCGTGAAGGATGACGATTCTGATCCAAACCTGTGGGTTTAAATCCAGGCAGTATTAGTTTTTGAATTGAGACCTGAAGCAAATCTCTTAATATTTGCCACAGATAGCTATGTAGAAAATTAAAGTGAATTAATCCTTCAACCAATTGCTAAAGTTCGCCTTCCTGAGAGTTCCTACTTGTTTCCCAATTGATTTGTGCATGAGCATCTCTCTTTTCACCAAAGTCCTTCATTTATGAGCATTTAAATAAAAAAAATTCCCTTGCTTACCTCAGACAATTAAATTGCTAACTGGCTTTAAAATGCAAAACAAATTCTACATAAAATCACCTGAGGGAAAAGTCAATAGTTTTATACTCTACAACTCATAGACATCCTTCCTAATCACTCGTGGCTGTTTCCATGTCTCAACATTCTCTATTCAGTTCCATTGCCAATTCTCTCTCCCCTTTCTCAAACTTCCTTTTCACTCTTCAAAAGTGCAACAACTTCAATATAACCTGGAAACCTCTCCCTAAAATTTAGGCTTACACTCTTCTAGGTAAACATTAAAGTCATATTCTAGCCCTCCCTGGGTTGGAGACATGAGAGTGACCACCCTGGACCATCTCTGGAGACATAAGGAATTCTTTCAAACACATCAGGAGGAATCGTGAGCAATGGAATTTTTCTTCAGTATCTACATACATGCATGTTTTCCGGTGACTGATGTCACTTAAAAAGGCTTGGGTGGCATTTAACTCAAATTTTCAACCACCCTTGGGCTCCCCACTCTTTTATTCATTTATTGTTCACACATGTCTTGACTATCTTGACTATTTGCTGTGACCCTCATACACAGCTGGGGACACTGGGAACACATCAATCAGTGCAAGGAAAATGCTTGCTATACTCTTTAGTTTTTGCTTTTTTCGTTTACAAAATTTGAAACAGGCACTGAGTCATTATAACCTAAGAGCTAGCTGTCTTCACAAGTATCCTACCAATAGCTCATATTCACTTCTGGAGCCTAATTATGATGTCCTTTCTCCCTGCTGTATGGACCCTCCTGGTCAGTGAGAATGAGTGTGGTCATGCTTGGGGCTTCCAACTTTCTGAACCTGAAACAAAACCTCTGTTCCAGGATAGAAAGAAAGCTGGGCTCAGGATTCTGTATCTGTCCCATACAGTCTAGGATGCTGAGAGGGTGTGTTGGGGCCATCAAATATTCCCTGTCAGTAGAAAGAGGCGATTGCAGATGGCCCAAGCTTTAGAGTAGTAACAACTGTGCTTGAAATTAGGTCCCATGACTTCCTGGCCTGTGAGGGATTACTTAACTTCTGCAGGCCTGTCTTTCCCTTCCCTGTGCCTCAGGGGCAATACTTCCCGCATATCAGGGTAGTCTTAAGAATCAGAGATCTTGCAGCAGTTGTTCATATCTTGTTTGTATTCCCAGGAGCACCAGCGGAGGATTCATGAGCATGGATACAGTCATGCCAACCTGGGAGACAGAAACCACCTCAATAAATGTCAGTTTTCAATATATTCTTCCATACTGCTATAAGAAGAATCTTATCCTGGCTTTCCTGTCCCTCATCATTGCCCTGATCGGTGTGGCAGGAAACGCAGTTGTGCTCTGGATCCTGGGTTTCTGTGTCCGCAGGAATGCCTTCTCCATTTATATTCTCAACCTGGCTGCAGCTGACTTTCTCTTCCTCTGCTTCCAGATTATAGACTTCCTGTGGAAAATCATTAACTTCTTCCATTCCAACTCCATCGCCGTCCCCACATTCATCATGGTTGTGTCAATCTTTGCCTATCTTGCAGGGCTAAGCATGCTCAGTGCCATGAGCATTGAGCGCTGCATGTCTGTTCTTTGGCCCATCTGGTACCGCTGCCACCGCTGGAGACACACATCAGCTGTCGTCTGTGCCTTGCTTTGGGTCCTGTCGCTGTCACTGAGCATCCCTGAAGGGAAGTACTGTGGCTTCCTGATTAAGTGGCATGACTATGAATGGTGTCAAACATTAGATTTTATCACTTCTGCTTGGCTGATGGTTTTATTTGTCACCCTCTCAGGGTCCAGCCTAACACTGATTGTCAAAATCCTTTGTGGCTCCCAGAGAGTGCCACTGACCAGGTTATATGTGACCATTGGGCTCACGGTGCTGGTCTTCCTCTCCTTTGGCTTGCCCTTTGGGATAAACTGGTTCCTCTTATTCTGGATCCTGAGATATGATGTTATTCCTTGTGGATCCTATTGGGTTACAGTTGTTCTGTCCTGTGTTAACAGCTGCGCCAACCCCATAATTTACTTCTTTGTTGGCTCCTTTAGGCAGCGGCGGTGGAAGCGGGGAACCCTCAAGCTGGTTCTACAGAGGGCCATGCAGGACACCCCTGATGAGGGTGACTCTGGAAGCAGGGTTTCATCAGGAAACCTTGGAGAGTAAGCAACATTCTGGGGCAACTCACAGGAGCCTCTGCTTTGATCAGACACATGTGCTTCTGAGAGCCTTCCTGGCCCCATCAGTATAGGAGAGGCTCAGAACCTGGTTCAGTTGGTTACCTAGTTTTAAATCAGGAGACAATAATTGTCCATATCTCCCATATGTCAGGGCCTGTTAAACACTGATTACTGTGTCTCTCTACCTGCCTTACTCAGATGCTTTACCTCATTTGCTTGTGAGACTCATCAGCTCAGGGGTCCAGGACTGCTTCTACTTTTGAACTTTTGACAAACTTTTTTTTTTTTTTAACACCAGAAGACTGAAAACAGTAATGGGGAGGGATCTCAATTTCTTTCATCAATGCACCTGATAAAGACTAAAAGAATCCTATGTTTTGGACATTTCCCCCTAAACCTTACAATCTTTGTCTCTATATTATTAGAAGAATAAAATAAATTACCCCTGTAATCTCTCTCTCCTTTCATTTTGGCAGGACTGTGTATATTGCCTTAGCTTAATAAATGTTTACTGAATAAGTGTTTTCATGGATGAATACAGCTGATTCATTTTTCAGTCAACCCTGTGCTAAATCTCCACTTATTAGTTTTGAGTCAATACATTTATGTATTGTTTCCATCATTTTCAACTTTGGCAAGCTGGGTGTTCAGTTTTGTGATCAGATAAAGCCACATCCAGGCATATTTAAGGTTTGATATAGACTATCTTTCTGTGATTTCTTTCCACATGTCCTCCATTAGCAACCCTTATCTTTCCATTTCTTCCCCTTTGCCTTGGCTCTGATACTGGCTCTCTGCAGGGCTTTCTAATTAGACTTTTAGACTTATATCCAGAAGCTCACAACATGTAATTTATTAATTGTGGAATGTATTTCTACTTAACTCTTTCAGTGAAAATAATATTTTCATTTTCAGGGCTATAGTGTTTAATTATTTTAAGTCATGTATAATTAAATGATAATAATGAGCACAGATCATAATTATACAGCTCAATGAGTATAAAAAAAGGAATATAGCTACATGACCCCCAAACAAATCAAGACACTAAACCCTTTTATACCTCTGTAAGTTCCCATTATTTCTTCCAGGTCCATCCTCCTTGACCCAGAGCTCAGGATGCTTCTTATTTTGTTTTTTTAATTTGAAAATAAATTTTAGTGTGTTGATTTTAGGGTTATAACATGCTATTAGGTAGATATAGATAAGGTAAAATGATTTTATAGTCAAAAAATCAAAATATATCATATCATATAGTTATTAATTTTCCCTTATTGTTAGAACTGTTGTAATCTGTCCATTTAGCAAAATATTGCATATAATCACTATTCTCAAAAACAATGAAATGTTGTTTCATCCTACATGTTTTTCACTTTAAATTTTTTTAATCTACTTTTTCCCATTTTCTGTCTACTGTTTCAAACCTGGTAACCACTATTGTAAATTTTGTGTATATGTATTGATTCTTTAAAAAGTATTTCACATAAAAGATTAGTAGAATAGAGGAGAGAAAAAGAGGGAGGGAGGAGGAGAAAAAGGGGGGTAAGTGGGGAATGAATTCAAATTTCTTGTATGTATAATTATGTGGAAATATACCCAAATACTATGTATAAATACAATGTTGAAATAAAACAACTTACACATGGAAATAAGACCATGCAATATTTTTCTTCCTGTATATCGTTTCTTCACTTAGCATACTCTCCTCTAAGTACATCATGTTGGGGCAAATGACAGGATCTTCTCTTTGCTCCTGTTGAATAACAATCTGTTGTACATGCGCACCTCCATTCTTCAACACCTAGGTTGCTCTTAGCTATGCTGCAATGAACATTGGGGATGCAGATATATTTATGAGGTAGTAACTTAATTTCTTTTGGATATATATACCCAGAGATGGATGGCTTGGTCAAATGGTAGATCTATTTATTTTTTATTTCTTCAGGAACCTCCCTACTGTTTTCCATAATGCCTGTACCAATCTGTGCACTCATCAAGTGTGCCAGGGTTGCCTCTTTTCCCACTATCACTAACAATTGTACCAGCTATAGTTTGGATGTTGAATGTCGTCCAAAGATTAACAGTTTGTTCCCAGATTTGGCACTATTGGGAGGTGGTAGAAACTTGAAGAAGTGGGGTCTAGTGGGAGGACTTTAGGTCAGTGGGCATATTCTCTGGAAAGACATAGTGGGACCCTAGCCAAGCCATTCCTTTCCTTGTCTTTTGCTTCTTGGTCAGGAGGTGAATGGGATTGCTTTGCCATATCCTTCAATACTCCCTAGTGTGCCCTAGGCCCAAAGCAACAGGGCAACTGATCATGGAGTCAAACCTCCAAAACTGCAATCCAATATAACCTTTTTCTCTTTAGAAGTTGATTATCTCAGGTGTTTGTTATATTAATGGAAATTCAACACATTATCTTTTATCTTCCTGTTAATAGCTCTCCTAACAGGTGTGCACTGATGTCTCATAGTGGCTTTGATTTTCCTTTCCCTGATTATTAGTGGTGCTGAGCACATCATTTTCTTCTGTTTGTTATTTATGTGTCACATTTTGAAAAATATCTTCTCAGGTCATTTTCCCATTTTAATTTGTATTGTTTTTATTTTTCTGCTGCTGAGGTTTTTGAGATCCCTCTGAATCTAGAATATTAGCCTCTTATCTGATATATTGTTTGTAAATATTTTGTAACAATATGTGGGTTGTCTTCAATTTGTTGATTGTTTTCTTTGCTAAACAGCAAGGTTTTAATCTGATGCAGGCCCATTTAGTAAGTTTTGCTTTTGTATCTTGTTGTTTTTTTGGTTTTTTTTTTTTTTTTTTGGTGGGATGTCCAAGAAACCATCACCAAGAACAATTTCTAGAAGACTTTCTCCTGTTTTCTGCTAGGGATTTTGCATTTTAAGTATCATGTTTAGGTTGCTGATTCATTTTGAGTTAGCATTTTGTATGGAATAAGAGAAAGGCATAATTTTATTATTTTGACTATAGAAATACAGCTTTCCCAGGACATTTTTTGGGGAAGACTATCATTTGTCCATTGTGTCTTCTGGTGCCTTTGTAGAAAATTAGTTGGTCATATAAGTTTGGATTTATTTATGGACTATCTATTCTGTGGTACTGGCCTATGTGTCTGTTTTTATGTCATTTACCATAATATTTATACCATACCATTTTGTATCCTTCTGTTCTGATTACTATAGCTTTGTAATATAATAGTAATCTGGAAGTGACACTTCCAATTTTGATTTTATTCTCAGAATTGCTTTGGTTATCATGGGTATTTTGTGGTTCCATATGAATTTTAGGATTTTAAAAGTTTCTGTGAAAAATAACACCACTGGGATTTTCAAAAAATATTTTTGTTGGTGTATTGTAATCTTACATAATAGTGGGATTCATTGTTACATATGCATACATGCACATTTCATAATTTGGTTAACTTAATCCCCCAGTATTTCACCCTTCACTTCTTTCCTCCATCCCCCTTATCTATTTTTTCTACTGTACTGTCCTCACTTCTATTTTTCTAAAGTTACTTTCCACATTTTCTTCATCTTCACTCTCTCTAGCTTCCACATATGAGAAAACAAATATGATCCTTGACTAAAGGAGTTTCACCTCCTTTACTTAACTCTCTCAAGTTCCATCCATTTTCTTGCAAGATGACATAATTTCATTCTTCTTTATGCCTGAATAAAACTCCACTGTGTATATACCATATTTTCTTTGAAAATCTTCTAAGTTATAAAATTATATCATCTTCAGCACAGATAATTTGACTTCTGTTTGTATCCATTTTACTTCCTTCACTTGTTGCATTAGTCTGTCTGAAGTTTAAAATAATATATTGAATTGGAGTGGAAATCATTGGCCTCCTTGTCATAATCCTGATTTTAGAAGAAATGTTTCAGTTCTTCCCTATTCAGCATGATGTTGGCTTTGGGTTTGTCATATATCGTATATATGACTTTAAGATAAGTTCCTTCTATTTTTAGTTGTTTAAGGCTTTTTGTCCTGGATGGATATTAAATTTTGTAGAAGGCTTTTACTGAGTCTATTGAGATGATCATGTGATTTTTTTCTCTTGATTCTATTTAAGTGGTGTATTATAAGTATTGATTTCCATATAAGAAACCATCCTTGTATCCGTGGAATGAAATCCACCTGATCATGATGAACAATCATTTAAATTCTTGTTGCATATAGTTTATTCATATATTATTAAGAATATTTGTATCTATGTCCTGAAGGATATTTGTCTGGAGTTTCCTTTCTTTGAAGTGGACTTACCTGGTTTTGGTATTTGTGTTTTACTTGGTTCATATGATAAGTTGGGAAATTTTGCCTCTGTTCTATTTCCTGCAATAATTTTGAGGAGCATGGACACTCTTTATTCTCTAAAGGTCCGGTAGAATTTAGCTGTGAGTCCATCTGGTCCTGGACTTTCTTTATTCAAAGTTTCTTTTTCCTGCATTAATCTTTTTAATTGCTATTGGCCTATTTATTTCTATGCCCTCTTGGTTCCATTTGAGTAGGCCTATGTTTCTAGAAATTTGTTCATCTCTTGTAGATTTTTTAATTTATTGAAATATATATTTTCAAAATTGTATCTAATGATGCCCTGGATTTCAGTGGTATCTGTTTTAATAGGTCCTTTTTTGACTCTACTTTTATTACTCTTGATCTTCTTACTCTTTCTTTTGGTTAATGTGCCTAAGGGTTTGTCAAGTTTTTTATCTTTTCAGAAAACCAACATTTTCCTTCATTGATCTGTTGTATTCTTCTTTTATTCCCGATTTCATTAATTTCTGATCTTTATTATTTATTTCCTTCTGCTGGTTTTGGAAATGATGTATTCTTGTTTTCCCAAGACCTTTAGATGCATTGTTGAGAGCCACAGCTGAAGGGGCCCCAGCAAACTTCCAGCTGATTGGCTCACAGTGGCCCCAGCAAACTTCCAGCTGCCAGCTGATTGGCTCCTCTGTGGTGATGCTTATTGGGCTGTTTCCCCACCCTTTCAGACCATGGAGCTGCTCATTGGGGGACTCATTTGGCTCTGCCCACATGACCCAGCCAATCAGCCTCAAGAGCAGGAGGAGTGGGGGGTTGAGAGGCTCACCGGAAGCCAGTGGTGGCAGTTGGGCTCTGAGGGAATTCCTGAAGAGCTTGTGTGGTGCATCATGTGTGTTCTAAAAATAAAGTTCATTTCTGCTTAATAAGTGGCTGGTGAATCGTGCCCAGCCAGACTGTGGAAATGCATCATTAGGATATTTATTTGGGGTCTTGCTAATTTTTTAATGTGTGCACTCAAATGCTATAACTTTTCCCTTAGAACTGCCTTTACTGTGTTTCTGACACTTGTTTACAGTATTTATATGTTGATATTTGTTCATGGGCCTCAATGGGCATCTCTTCCACTGTTATGAGGGTTTTTCAATGAACTTTTTTCTTTTTACTGTGTGCTGTGAGGTGTGGGTAGACTGAAGGTGAAATTCCTGCTCAATGTGATCACAGTGCTATGTTCAGTTTCTAAGGCCACTTTGAGAGGAGATAATAATCATTAGTGACTGTGAACACTATAGAGCAAACCCATATACTAATAAACCATTTTAAAGCTTTCAGAAAATGACTTGACATTTCCACTAATCCAAATGTGTAAGGATGAAGTAATACTCTACAACTGGCTGAAAAATTAGGCATTAAAGAAAATAAGATGAATAAACTCTATAGGGAATAAATGTGAAAAAAAGAAAGGATAAAGACAAATGGTGGTGGAAGAGACAGAGTAAATAATGAAAGGAGAGACAAAAACTAAAGAGAATTTACAATAGATGATAAGAAAAACTATAAAACATAAATCCAATTATCACATTAAATTATAAAGGAAATTTATAAAATTGGATTAACACATGCAATATCAAATGACCTACAAAATCTACCTAGAAGATAATGACATTTGAGGTGGTATTTCAGAGAGTCTTAATTCATTCCTTGTTGAGTTGAAATGGAGAGATTTCCCGTTGGGCCATCCAGACTTGAATCCTGTAAGGTTATAGAAGGGTCATTACATGCCCATGCCTCTTTGGTTTATCTTCAAAGTTTCTCTGGACATAGAGGTGGAAACCATACCAGTTATGTCCCCACTGAGTTGGGGAGATGTATATTTAGTTTATCCCCCAGAACCTCATTCTGACCAATCTCAGAGGATCCCTCTACTCTTTGGAGTGAGGGCCTGAGAAATTACTAGTCTTTTTTTTAATCAGAGGAAATTTATCCTAAATATCAGTGGCTTAGCAGCCAAGTTTCTCCCTGGTTAGTACTGCAGCTTTGTGTACCCACCTACAGAACTGCTTTATAGGGCCAGAGATGCCAAAAGAGGTGTGAGTTTGCCCATGAAGATTTTGAGGTGTGAGAGACATGGCAGCTTATGGAAAATGTACAGCCACTGGGCAGCTGTGCTGCTGGGTGACCCATGATGAAGGCACGGGATAGGTGGACATGACTGGTGGTACATGCAGCAGTGCACTTATGGGTCACACATGGTAGCAATTTAATATGGGTTGCATGTGACAGTGGACCACTACTAGTTTCAGCTGACAACTGGGGCCCAGGTGGCTGCAGCCAATGGCTGGCTTTTGTTCTAGATTATTCCCCACTTGCTGCTCTCCCTGGCAGTGTCTTGCACTTTGTTCTGCTCCATTCCTCTCCCATTGCCAATGATGAGGGAAGAGGATGGTCAGCAGCCTTCAGCTAACCAGGATCCCGCTGTACAGGTTAATCATATTGCTATATCAATGGCATTCTGTGCAATATTATTTGCTGGTACCTCTAGGTGGGATGAAGTAAAAATATACTTTCTTCCAGCACTGCAGACTGAGGCATGATCTCCATAAAATGGCTAGCCATCACAATTTTCCACCAGCAATTAGAGAGAAGCTGGGCACTTCTCACTCACCAAATGGCTTTGTAACTTTTTTTTCAGTTTTAAATCTTTTTTCTGCATGTTTTTATTGGTGCATCATAGTTGGTGGAATTTACTACCTAATTGCACACAATATAACAATATAATTTGGCTAATATTGTTCCCCGGTAGTATTTTCCTTTTTCTTCCCCTCCTCTACCTCCTGGGCTTTTTCCTCTACTGATCACCCTGTGGTTATCTGAGATGTCTCCTAACTTTCTTTTCCTTCATCCTTTGAGAGAAATCATATAATCCTTGATTTTCTGACATAATTTATATTTCTTTATGGCTAAACAAAATTTCACTGTGTGTCTGTTCATTCATTGATGGGCACCTAAGCTGGTCCCATAGTTTGGCTATGGTGGGTTGTGCTATTATAAACACGAGTATGTGTGTATTGCTATAGTATGGTGACTTAGATTCTTTAGTATTAACGTACAAGGAGTGATAATATGAAGGTGGTCTAAACAGTTGACAAGGATTGATGCTCATTGTGTACACCCAAGTATCTTTTCCGATTGAGAGAGAGAGAGAGAGAGAGAGAGAGAGAGAGAGAGAATGAGAATGAGAATGAGAATGAGAATGAGAATGAGAATGAGAATGAGAATGAGAATGTGAGAATGAATATACCTGGGCTAGGGGTGTTAAGCTCTTTCTCTTTTTGTGTTGTTTGCAGACCTACTAGTTGAAGTGGCCTACATCTGAAGCTGATTGAAATAGCTCTCAGCTCCTTTTCTCACCTGTATAAGGAGGAATCACAAAAAGTCAATCACAATGTATACTACAAATATTATAAAAGTAATAATAAAAAACTGTTTTGAAGGATTTTGATGAAATTTGGCAATTTTTAAAAGTATGCTCTGAGAAATACAGCTTACCAAACTTGATCAAGAATAAACAAAAATGCAAAAGTAATCCTCTATTAACTAAGGAAAATAAATTTGTAATTAAAATGTATTTTACAAAGAAAGCTTCAGGTTTAAATGACTGCACTGGTGAATTCTATAAAATGCAAAGAATTTTAAACATAAAGATTTAAGCTTCAATAGAATTTCAAGCCCAGATAAATAGGAAGATACAATAAACAGAAGTCAATGAAATGAAAAGCAAATAATAGAGAAAAAAGTCAAAGCTATAAGGTAGCACTTCAAAATGGTAATGATATTCATAAAATTCTAGTAGACTGATCAGTAAAGAAGAGAAATATAGTAAGTAGCCAGAAATGGTGCTGCACATCTATAATTTTAGATGCACATAATGCACTAATCATAAAATTAAAAGACCGATAAATTAGACTTCATAAAATATAAAAACTATTGCTCTTCAAAATGTACTTAAATGTGAAAATATTTAACACCAATGAATTATGCAGATGAAAATGGTTAAAATGATGAATTTTATTATGAATATTTTATACAATAATAAATATATTGTTTAAAAATGGTATATATATCATATATATTATATATGAATGTCAATTTTGGACTCTATACAATCATCTATGTATCCTCCAGAGGTACTACTTCTTTTAAGGATCCCTTGAAGATGCAGAATCACTATATTAGGAGGATATTGGACTCTCCATAGTTTCCTGAGGAGGACTTTATCCACTTTTCTCCACCTCAGGTATGTCTTGAAGGCTTTCTCCAAAACCAACTTGAGTGACTGTGGCTGGTGCTGCTGATGCAGCCGCAGCCTACAGGAACCAACGAAGAAGTAAATGATAGGGTTGGTGCTGCTGTTAATGCTATACAGAAATAAAGCAGTCCTCTTATCAAAATGCAGATTTATATGGTTTTTATGAATCCAGGCAACAGAAACTCCAGGATGCCTACAGGGAGGCCACAGAAGAGGAAGACCAGGACTGTGAGCCCAGTGGTCAAATACAGCCTAGTCAGCGGTGCCCTCTGAGAGCCACAGAGGATTCTGATGAGCAGGGCCAAGCTAGATCCAGAGAGAACCATAAATAAACAAATCAGCCATGCAGCTCTGATGAAATCAAATGTCTGACACCATGAGAAGTCTAAATCCATAAAAAGGGAGTCACAGTGGTTGTTGTTCAGGATGCTCATCAGCAGGGACAGGGCCCAGAGTAGGGCACATATGATAGCTGACACGTGTCTTGGTTGGTGGCAGCGGTACCAGACAGGACACAGGATGGACAGGCAGCACTCAGCACTAACAGCGCTGAGTATGCTCAGACTTGTAAGGTAGGACCACATCATCACAATGGTAGAGTACTTGATGATGAAGTTGAAAATGGAAACAAAATTGGGGCTGAGTTCATGCAGAGAAGCTATAACATGAAAACAGAGAAAATGGAAGACGGTTCCCGCCAGGTTGAGGATGTAGACTGAGAAGGTGTTCCTGCACATGTGGAAGCCCAGAAGCCAGAGCACAACTGCATTTCCAGCCAGCCAAGTCATCACAATGATGAGAGTCAGCAAGCCTGGGATCAAGGTCCATAGGTTGACAGGTTGAGGAAAAGTCTGGTTACTTCCATTCACCATGGTGAATTCTGTCCCCTCGGCTGGGGTGGTTGGATTTAGTATCAGAAAATATCCAGAGTAGTTGCTAGGAACATAAAGAAGTCATGAGTTCCTGCTGCATAACCCCTGATTCCCAGGACCACCCTGCTGTGTGGGAATTACTGCCCCTGTGTTAAGGGGAGGACACAGATGGTTGCAAAAATTATTTTTAAAAAGGCCAGGGAGTCCGAGGTTCTGGACTCAAACTCAATTCATGTCGACTCTAAACGCTATGCTGGGTGCTACTGCACAGGTTCATCTACTGACAGGAATATTCTATAGCTGATCATGCACCCCTCCTGTTCCTGCCAGAGGTCATGCCATGTCTCCAGAAAAAGTCTGGGATAGGATCTGAGATACCAGGAAAGGACTGTGGTCAAAGGCATAATCCTTTCCTGGGCCAGAATTTTTCCTTCAGGTTCAGGTTTTTAAAAAGGCAAAGATGATCCCACAGCACACTCATGACTAACAGTGCTGTATTTAGGAGAAAAAAAGACTCATTTCAGGACTTTAAAGGAATGAGACCTCTTGGTAGGGCAGGTGTAAGGATGGTTGGGCCTGATAGGCTAGAAATGGCTAAGTGTGTCATAGAAATGGCTCAGTGTATCAGCCACAGAGGACAGCCACACTATGCATATCCCCTGTCTAGATCTGGTGCTATACACTGTATTCACAATGGTTATTCAGTGAATGGATGCATGAATAAGGAGACTAATGGTGACAGAAGACTTGGATTAAATGGACAAACAACAATGAAATATAATTAAAGGAGTTAAAACATTAAGGTAAAATTAGATGAGGAAAATATCATTCATTATTATTTTTTTGTGGACAACTGAGTGTGTTTAGAAGACTTATTTATGTTTATCCAAACAACAGGAGTTGACCACTGATGGGCCACAAAAGCAAGGAACAAAAATGGCTTTGCTGTGTACTTTGTAACATTTTGATGCAGAGTATGGGGTTAGGATGTGAGTTTGAGCTGAATTGCCCAGCAATTTGTAGGACAGAGAAATAAGAGGGGTTCAGGTCTGAGTGCCAAGAAAAGGTTTTGAAGGATGAAAACATTAAAAAAGGAAAAGCTATTAATTGTTGGGCTGTGAAGTGTCCAATATAAATCTTTTCCATTTTTTCTCACAATAGAGTTTGCTTTGTAGGTAGAAGTCTTGTGTGAGGGTAATCTATGAGGAGAAGTCAAAAGTTATAGGGTTGGAATGGAAAGATGCTTGCATATATTTTATCTAGAGAAAGTGAATTATCTCAAACCTGAATGAATAATAATAGATGATGGAGAAGTCATAAGGTATTCTCTCTTTGAATTCTTTCAGAGACCTCTGAAGTGAGAATTTGTATCATTTCTACTAAAAATATGATAAAATTAGATCACAGAGAAAATGAATTATTTCTTGTGGTCCAATACTGTGGATGAACTCAGTAGTGCCCCCTCAGAGCCCACTCTTTGGCCCTACTGACCCAGCACCACAGAGCTGTTGATTACATCTACATGGGGGTGGGAAGCAGAGGAGTAATTCCCAAGTTAAATCCAAGTTGGCCTTAAATATTGTGTATATAAGAATGGAATATTATATACATTCTTATAATGTGTATATAAGAATAAATAAACTTCAGAAATGAGAAGAAGGAAAGCAAGTGAAATAGGGCAAAAATGAGGTGCTTGGAAGCTAGTCAGGAACAGATGAGAATATAGAAGCTCTCCTCTGTCTTGCAAGGGAAGCCAGGGTCTTGGAGGCCAGAGAACTCACATGGACCCTCAAGTCAAAAAAGAGCACACCCTTCTCTGGTGTGCAGAGAGGCAACAGAAGTGAATGCATCCAACATGAGGTCTTGTAGATATAAAAGCTCCCACAGCTTTGGTTGTCCATAAGGGGATATGGGAGGAAATCTACAAGCTCTGTTACCTCCACTCTGAGAACCTCAGTTGGAACATGTGGGGGTTGAGAGAGAGGGATTTGAACGTTTCAACTCCTGGCTCTTTGCCTGTGAGGTTGTGAGTTGCAATGGCAGTGCTTCTCCTCCTGCTTGGTTGTCCACTGCTACTGGTACAATTAGCTGTGGTTCTTTCTCTCTCTCTTGTCCCTATAAATGTAGGGGTGGTTATAATGCTTTGTTTTTGCTTGCCTCCAGCTACTTTATTATACCATGTTAATTATTCTTAACTCTATCTTTGTAAAGAGTCAAATAAACAAATACTCAATTACTTAATTTTTGGGTTGCTCTTTTCTTCTTAAATATGCAAAAAAGAACAATTTTTAAAAGCAGGTAACATAATGACAACCTGGGACCTGGGTGTCCTGGCACATGCCTATAATCCCAGTGACTCAGGAGGTTGAGGCAGGAGGATTGAGAGTTCAAAGCCAACCTCAGCAAAAGCAAGATGCAAAGCAACTCAGTCACACTTTTGGAGTCTCTAAATAAAATACAAAATAGGGCTGTGGATGTGCCACAGTGGTCAAGTATCCCTGACTTCACTTCCCAGTACCCTCCACACTCCCTCAAAAATAAAATAAAATCTGGGTGTATGGCAGCTAAGCTCTCAGTGCAATTCCCGCATGTTACTGTGGTCCTCAAATGAATGTAACCAGCAGTGTACTCCATGTGATGATGGATTTGAATGTCCAGAATAAAGGGGAAAATGTAGGGAGATGAATCATAAGGGATAATGGTTTGGAGAAACTCTCTGAGAACATTCAGTCAAAGATGCCAGGACCCAGTGTTAACAAAGAAGCATCATCTGTTCTGCTTTTCCCTGAAGGAACCCCATGACCCCCTGCTTGTAGCATCACAAGGTAGAAACATAGAGATATGAACTCAGAACAAAAATATTAGCAATCATTGGAAACAGGAAAGCATTTAGAAAATACCCTTACCTTTTTTTTTCCATTCTCTGGCCACAGGAGGAAAGTTGATCTGTGCTGAAGGGGAGAGACTTTCTGGGATTCAGTGACACCACAGAACCCTTCTCTCTTCTAAAACAGGAGATGTTTACAGGAACTGAAGTAAAAAGCAATAAATAAGCAAAACTTATCAAGATGCTGAATAGCTATTCCTTTTATTTTCTGTAAAGGATTGTGGGCAAACAGGAAACCAGAGCAGTTTAAGATGTGACCCTCAGAGAAGTGTTTCTGGGCATCTTCACAATTGCCACTCATGTTTAGCCTCTCCCATCCAGCCTTTTCTTGTTTACCTCTCTGTAAGTAACTGCTATTGTGGCCCTTTAATTTCCAACCATCATAAACAATTCAGTGAGAATTAGGTAGAGAAAACTCCAGGAAATAGAAGGAGAGAAGGAGATTTGAGGGATAGTCTCATTTGTCAAAATAATTTTCCTTTCTTCCTTCTCTGTTTGGTTTGGCATATCAAGAGGAAGGTGTCTGTGACACTTATGAGTCACTTATTTTCATCCAACTTTCTGGTTGAATAGAGTCACAAGAAGACACCACCCAGGAGAGCAGAGGACAGGAGGAAAGGAACTTGGGTTTTACATCTCCTGGCTCTCTGAGTCTCTGTGTTGGCAGAGGCAGTGCCTGTCCATCTCTATGCTCTCTCCCACCTCTGCAATGCCCTGTCTCCTCAGTGTTCCTTCCCTTGTTCTTTCCCTGTTTCCCATGCACTTGTCACTTTTCCTTAACCTGCCCATCTTTGTAAATACTTCTATCATGACGTGCTCTTCAAAAATTCCAATTTGTGTCAATGCTTTCTTCCTGGGATAATAAAAACAAATAACTTCAAAAAGCAAATGAAACAATGAGACCTGGATCTTCAGCCATTCAGTTCTGGGATGAAATGCTGCATATCACTTGGCCCCTTAAATGAACTCAAGAGGCAGAATTCTACCAATGACAGTAGATTTGAATGGTTTGAACAAAGGGCAGGATATGGGGGGATGCATCAGAATACAGAATAATCTGGTTGACCCCTTTGAGAACTCCCACTTTTGAGGCTGCCAGCACCCAGTTTTCAGAGGGAGGTTTCTGTCCCTTGCTTTTTCCTTAAGAAATAAGTATGACTTCCTGCATGTAGCACCCCAAAGTAGAAACACAGACATGTGAACATAGACTAAAGACTATAAGTGGGAATAAGAAAATTCTTGGTGTCTATCCACGCCTTCCATCCATGCTTTTGTTTGGAGGTGAAGAATCGTTCAGTTTTGAGGGAGGAGAGCCTTTCTGACTTTGAGAAATGCCAGAGGACCCTTGCTTGTCCTCAGTTTCTGAAATGTATACAAGGGAAATGGAATGAAAGCTGGTGGCCATGGGAACCTATCAAGATGTTAGACCACCCAGCAATTTTCTGTACCAGGACTCCAAGAACTTCAGAGTTCAGAGCTGTTGACACAATTCTACCCTGAGGTGTTTCTTGGCACCTACCCCATTTTCACTCACAGTTCACCATCTCTCAGTCCTCCTCATTCTCAGTACTTTTATTCTGGAGCCTTTATTTTTCCATCTAGCATTGTTAGTAATTAGTATAAGTAATCCCTGCTATTTTGGAACATAGATAGGAATATCAAGCAATGTATGTTTTCATTGCGGGGCTTTCTAACAAATAATAAAGTACAATATAAGGCCATTCAATGATGGCTTTTCTTTTATTTCTTTCATGTTTCAGTAGTAATGCATTCATGTGCACACTTTTACTCCAGATGGCACAGAAGTAACTACATGATCAATTTCTTCTGCCATTTCCATCTATCCTGACCCAGGGTTTCCCTTGCCACCTCAAGGAGATGATTGGACTGATAATAGGTTTCTTGTGTGGTAAGTTGGAGTCATCTGTTCAAATTCCAGGTATTTGAAGAAACTTTATCTACTCAGAGCCACATGTATACTCTGAGATCTCCCCCTTCTCTACTCCCTTTTCTGTTTTTGTCAATACTGTCAATGTGAGAGATATATGTAAGGGTCCTATTCTTCCACACTCCACTGTAATCTCCTGGAGTCCAGAAGGCAAATCTCATTTATAATAATAGCCACCATTTATGCATTAATGATACTGATGCACGACACATTCCATGCCATCTTCCAGAAAGAGCATCACTGCCACCCCTCTCATTTACAGGTAGATGCTAATAGGCCATTAGAAAATTCAACATAATGAATTTTAATGTTTCATCAGTGGGAAACTGTTTGCTGAAGTTGTTTCCATTATGAGGAATCACCTAGTGGACATTCTCACAGTTCTCTGAACCATGTGGTCATGCTATCTGGAAGGGTGGGTGGTGTGGTATTCTCCTCATCTTGGAAAAAAAGAAAAGTTAGAACTGTCAGATCAGCCCCTCCTGTAAACACCCTTGTACACCCCCAGACATCTCTATGATTGCATGTGTCACATTGTGTGGCAGTCTTTACTACACTAGACTCCTTCCTTTCATGGACTATGAACTCCTTGAGGGTGGGTTCATTGTCTTTGTATCTGCAGTGCCAGGCATGAGGGCTTGAACATGGAGGATGCTAAATAAGTACTTACAGAATAAACAGACTGACTAAGTGATATTGCAGTAGGAAGCCCGCTTACTGACATATCGAGTACCATAGCTCTACAGATTAGTTGAGAATGTACATGTAATGATTGTAAGATAAATTTGTAACACAAATGTTTTATTTTTTACCTGAATTAATTCATCAAAAATGAAGAGGAGTGAATGACTTTTTTTGAGTAAAATTCAGCAAATCGATTTCTAGCCTCTCTATCTTTCAGGACTCACATTCCTCAAGCATTTTCTATAAGTTGAAGTTCAGATTATTTATAGCAGAGATCTTATCATTTTAGAGAGAGTAGTGTGCACCAGGGTATTCTTTTTATTCATAAATTTATTCATCATAGTATAGTTTTCAGGTTTGCAACTATTTTACTAAAACATTTTTAAATCTACCTTTTAAATTTTTTAAATATTTACATTAGCTTTCACTGTACTCTTACTTTTTTGATTTACATTCTGTTATGATAAAATAGGCAGCAATATTGACAAATTCAACTGGCATAAGCAGAATTGGAAACAGGTCCATGGAGTCCTTTTAAAGCAGAGGACTCACTGCCCTAAGGTAGAGCACAGGCACACTTATTTCAGTGAAAGGCCACGAGGACTCAGCATTTCCAGGAATCAATCAGTGTGTTTCCTAGATGGAATGTAGAGTCAGATATTTATTTAACAGGTGTTCGTTATGCATGGAATTAGCAGAGTGATTGATCTACTAGATTTAAATATTCACTTAATGCATAAACAGCCAAGAGTGATAGCTCCCAAAATGTGCTACGAAGGACTCTCATGTCTTTTCTGTCTTCCTAGATATCCTCAAGGTGTAACTAAGAAGAAAATCCATCACTGGTATTGAAATAAAGGTGATTCTTGGATAAGCTTTTTCCTTCCCTCCATTCTTCTCCCCAGGAGAAGCCAGTAAGGCTAAATGAGGGCAAAAGGCAAGGCTTTCCTCAGGTTGGTCTGCTGCAGAGGGAATCCTCTGGTCCTTTGAGTGGTGGTGCCTGCAGGACTCTAGTGAACCCAGATGTATGAGCCACTCTTTTCAAGCTGCCCCATAACTGTGTGATTTTCAATCAGGAGCTTCTTGAGAAACATAGATGCTGAACATCTTCCAAGTTTCAGACACAATTCTGTGCTCCAGAAATTCAAATGCATGCCCTGTGTTTTAGTCATATTTCTCATCACTGTGACCAAAGACCTAATAAGAACAATTTAGAGGAGGAAAAGTTTATTCTGGGTCATGGTTTCAGAGGTTTTGTTCACGGTCAGCTGACTCCATAACTCTGGGCCCAAGATCTGACAGAACATCATGGTGGAAGAGTGTGTCAGAGGAATGCTGCTCAACTCACTGCATCCAGGGAGCAGGGAGCAACTCTGTCCATCAGGGGCAAAATATTTTACCATCCAAATTAATCCGTATCAGTGGATTAATCCACTATTCATATTACAGTTCTCATAAACTAATCATTTCATATCTGAACATTCCTGCATTGTCTCCCACAGGATCTTTTGGGGGACCCCTCATGCCTACACCATAACAATATCATAGTCTTTTGGTGGAATCTTTAGGTTTATCAGCATAAAATCATATCACATAAAAAAGTACAATTTGATTTTCTGCCTTCCTAATTGTATGTTTTCAATTTCTTTCTTTTTCCTAATTTCTGTCTGGGTAAGACTTCCAATAGCATATAGAATAAGAGTGAGCAGAGTGCTGGTGTCAGATTTTAGAGGAAATGCTTTCAGCTTTTTCTACATTAAAAATGATGTTTGCAGTGACTTTAATACATGTAGTCCTAATTATCGTGAGGCTCATTCCTCTTACACTTAACTCATTCAGAGTTTGTATCATGAAGAGCTGTTGAAGTTGATCAAATCTCCTGATATATTGAGATAGTTATAAAAATTTATCAGAGGCTGGGACTATAGCTCAGTGGCAGAGCCCTTGCCTAGCCTTGTGAGGCCCTGGGTTTAATCTTTAGCACCATATAAAAATAAACACATAAAGGCATTTTGTATATCTACAACTACAAAATTTTTTTAAAATAATTCTTCATTCTTTTGTTAATATATAGTTCATTTATTGAATTGCAATTTTGAACCATCCTTTCATTCCTTGGATAAATGCAACTTGATAATGATGGATGTTTTTTTTTTGTTGTTGTTGTTTGATTTAATTTGCTAGTATTTGAAAAATTTGAATCTATGTTCATCAGGGGTATTGAACTATATTTTTTCTATGTTTTGTTTTTGTTTGATATTGGTATGTGGTTAATACTAACATCAGAGAATAAGTTTGAAGACTTTCCTCCTTTCCAATTTTTTGAAGTGTTTGTGAATAATTTGTATTCTTCCTTAATAGCTGGTGGAATTCAGCAATGAAGCCACCTAATTCTGGCTTTTCTTTGTTGGGAGACTTGTTATTAGTGATTCAGTCTCCTTAATTCTGTTCAGACTTTCTATGTCTTGAAGATTCAATTTTTTTTTAAAGAGAGAGAGAGAGAGAGAGAGAGAGAGAGAATTTTTTTTAATATTTATTTTTGTAGTTTTCGGTGGACACAACATCTTTTGTTTTGTATGTGGTGCTGAGGATCGAACCCAGGCCGCACGCATGCCAGGCGAGCGCGCTACCACTTGAGCCACATCCCCAGCCCTTGAAATTCAATTTTGATAAGTTGTATGTCCAGAAATTCAGCCATTCCTCGTCAATGCATCCAAATTTAATCACTGGCTTGGTTGGCTACTTTTATGTAGGTCCCAGTTGGACATCACAATGCATTTTTCCTATAATGTCTCCTTCTGTAATCACTGGCATCAGATTTGAGGGTATGGTGTAGTCATTTCTGTTGTGGCCATGGCAGGCAGGTTCCTGTGGGCAGACTGCAGTAATGGGGCTGCAGAAGTGCCATTGTGGAGTCCCAGTGGGTACATATATATCCCAGGGGAATCCTACAATTCTCTAGGAGTTGGCGGGCAGGAGGAGGTGGGGGGAGAAGGCGCCCCAAACCTAAAGTGGGTAAGCATCATGGCTTCTACAGTGCTGGAGGCGAGCACCTCTCCTGCTGTGTTGAAGCACTTTCCCCTATAATGTAGGGCATTGCATAAGCTAGGGTGCTGGGTCACATTTGTACTTCTGAGTCCAGTTGCATTTGTGGGGCTACATTCCCTTTCGGTAGTGTGATAGAATGTTTGTGTGACCCCGGAGATGGGGATGTGGGTCTCCTGTCTCCTAGGGCAGTGTGAACTATTTCTCAAGATGGTATTACACTACCCCAGACTGTCCTCTGGGAGTGAAAGGAGACAATGTGAGCTACTTTTCTGTAGTAAAAATACCATGGCAACCCTAAAGAGTTCCCCTTACTGGGCTCTAAGCCTGTGACAACTTGACATAACACATACAAAATGTAAGTTTACTTTAAATTTGTAACCATGACTAACAAAAATTTAGAAGAATGGCTAAGCATAGATGTTGATTCTGAAGAATAGGATTGAGAAAGATGGTCCCCTCTGTGTGATGCACTTCAGTATTCAAAAAGAACATGTAAGCCAGCATGTGTAATTGCTATGACAATGAAGAAGAGTGGGCCAGGACATGGAGGGCCGCAGATGGCAAGTAATTAAAATGAGATTTAGTTTTAGTTATGTAGCCTTTCATGTTAAGCTCACATTACTTGGAATTTATGGTCTGTATGCAGCAAGAAGTCCCCAAACCAAATGAATTCCACAGAAGGAGACTTGATTGGGTGAGGATGGGCAGAGATTGAGATGTGGGATTAGAGTTTGACCAAATGTCAAGAAGCATCTTGTGAGGAACATGACTCAGCAGACTCCACACTTCCATTTGTCAGCAGGGCTGTACAGGAAGCCACAGGGCTTTCTGGCATCTTGATGATCACTGGAGCAACAGGCCTCACTCAGATTCTGCAGTCACTTCTCCAGGGCAGAGCAGTGTCTTTGAGTGACAGTCAAAGGTACAGGAGGCTCTTCCCTTCAGCACGACTTGCGACTGCTGGCAAGAGAATTAAAGAAAGGTAAGAATTTAGCAAGAACTTATTTTCAAATCATTTTTCTTTTTTTTCCCTTCTGGTTCATATACAAATGGGGAATAATCCACTTCACTTTGGCAAAGTGTATGAAGGGATCCACTGGGACTGTAGCTGGGAAAGTCAGGAGATATGAAGCTCCCTCTTTATAACTTTGGTGCTAGCAGTTGACTGTGGGAGAAATGAAAGCTGTAAACAGGGACCCTTCCTTGTTTCTCCAACATTTGCTAATTCCTCTATTCATTACAACTGTCCAAATTCACTGTAACAATGGGAAATCCTCTGCTTTCCTTAACCAAAGAAGTAAGATGAGGGTACACATATGCTTTTCCAAACTAAATCCTGTGAATAAATTTGTCACTTGTTTTTCTTCGTTTAAAAATCTTTGTTTTATGTGTCTCTCAGTATCTCTGTAAAAAACGGGTGGCCTAAAATGAGATAATTGAGAAGTCTAATAAAGGAAAATGTATCAATATGGACAAATTTGGAAAAGTTGCAAGGGATGGTGAGACTCACACCACTCCCACCAACAAAGTAATATCAAGGAGCTTGAAGTCAATAGGTTTTAAAAGAAAAATCAGAAAGAGAAATCATTGGGACTCAGAGATGGCTGAATAAATAGCTGTTTTTTTTTAATGTGGTCACAGGAAATATACTACATAGAATCTGTGTCCTTAGGAACACAATAGCACTGCCACTGCCAACTCACCACCTAGCCTAGAAAACCAGGATATTAAAAATCACCAAATTATTCTTCTCCTTCCGTTCAATCCCCTTTCAATGCGTCTTTTTGAGCAAATGCAACCAGAAGTGAGAGCAAAAGGATTCCATTAATGGTGCATGGAAATGTCTCCTCCTAGGATGCACAAGGAGGTAGTAAAGGTTGAACATGGCATTCTGACAACAAATGAGAAATAACCCATCTCTTTGTATAGGCTTTCACACTTTGCACTTTGGGGGGAATTTTTCCTTCACAAAGTGATAGATACATTTTCACATTTATCTCCTCCAAGTTTGTCTGAATGTTTATTTGTATATCCCTCTATGGTGGCTATCTTTTAAGTAATATCTCACTACCATCATAAATGAATTGGGAATGGTATATAGTGAAGAAACGTGTTTCTAAGTATTTTAAGCTATGATATTTGATACAGCAAAGAGGAACCAGTTAGAGTAGTAATTTAACAAGAGGGTATTGATCAGACCCAGAACTGGCAGCTCCATTATGGCAGGCACCACGTTACCCTGCAATATCTACTTCCCTCTGTCTAGAGAGGTGCCCTCATCCTCATGGTCCTTCATGGCCTTCAAATACATAATCATTCCATCCTGGAGGGAAAAGGGAAGGAATGGCAGAACCCAGGAGTTTCTTACATCACTTCTGCCCACGTTCCATTTACCAATGCTCAGTGATATGTTGCTTTCAACAGTGAGAGAGGCTTGGACTACAGTCTTTGTTCTGGTCTATCACTCTCAGTATTGTTATGTGAGAAAGGAGGAGTATGGATGTTTGGAGCCATTTGTGGCTTCCACATCCCTGATTCTTTCTCACTGCCCATTAACATGAGACAGAGAACAAAAGTAAAATCTGGAACAGTGTTCCAGGAGACTTGAATTTCTTTTGGATTTTCTCTTCATTCTGTGATCTCAAAATATATTTTGCATTCATTTAGTCTCAGATTCTTCCTGTGATAATGAAAATATTATAAAAAATGTATGTAGGACCTGTACTAGTAATCAGAAACATAATAGTGACCAATAAAGACAACCTTGAGAACCAAGCAGGTGTAGGTTTTAGAGAACATTGAGTATAATGTGAGACACCAAAGGAGGGAAATAAGACTTATACTCTGAAAACAAAATTGTGAATTTGGCACTCTGTTCAGTGCCAAAAATAAGAAGTCCAATATGTCATGAGGAAGGACACCAGAGGCCATGATCAATCATAACCTCCTCAGATTATCCAGATCTATAGGAACTATGAGAACGTGGGAAGGATGGATATAGTCCTTGATGCTCTGAAGATCCTGCCATCTCCCATTAGGATCTTTCTGTTCTGTGTGAGTCTTGGAGAATCTGGATGAATGGGAACCTTTTCAGAGTCACAGAGGGATTCCTGTATGCTGAGGTCTCTGCTCTGTTGACTGGCCATCCACACACCTGTTACAGCAAGATGTCACATTCCCTTTGTGATCTTGAATCATAACTTCCTCTCTCTCCTTCTGTCAGTCACTGAAGGTGGCCATGCGTCATGTCTGAGGCTTCCACTTTCTTATCCATGAGAGTAAAGTTCTGACTTAGTACAGAAGGATTTCTCATCCCAGAGCTCTGTTGCTGTCCTGTGGATGTACCTGTCTTTTCTCCTCCTGCCTCCTGTGGTCATGACGTGGCCTAGGATAATAGTGGGGACGTTGGGATCACAGAATTTTCCCATGTCAGGAGAGGACCTGTCTTGTGCTAGAGAGTCAGTCTCAAGCTAGGTCAGCAAGCTGCATCAAGAGCTGAAGTTGAAGCCAAATCTGTAGGAATTCCCAGTCTTTGATGAATTACTTAATCTCTGCAAGCTTCTGTTTCACTCTTTGTGAAACAGGAAGAGTAGTTTCCACCTAGCAGGTCGGTATTGAGAATCAGAGCTCCTGCTGCAGTTGCTGCTCACATCTTGTTTGTGTTCTCAGGGGCACCAGTGAAAGGATTTTGAGTATGGATCCCACCATTCCAGCCTTGTGGAGTGAAATTACAACAATGAATGGAAGTGACCCAGCTGTTCCTCCACAATGTGGCAAGGAGAAACTTATCCTGCGTTTGCTGACTTTCATCATTGCCTCTGTTGGGCTGGCAGGAAATGCGGTTGTTATCTGGCTCCTGGGCTTCTGTATACGCAGGAATGTCTTCTCCATCTACATTCTCAACCTGGCTGGAGCTGACTTCTTCTTCCTCTGCTGCCACCTTATAGGATCTCTGGTGACATTCATCAACTTCTTTCATTCAAACTCAGTCGCCATCCCAGAGTTCTTAAACACTGTGATGATCTTTTATTACATTGCAGGCGTGAGCATGCTCAGCTCCATTAGCACTGAGCGCTGTCTTTCTATCTTGTGCCCCATCTGGTATCGTTTCCATCGACCAAGACACATGTCAACTATCATGTGTGCTGTGCTCTGGGCTCTGTCCTTGCTGCTGAGCATACTGGAAGGGGTCTATTGTGGTTTCTTGTTGAGGGATTCTGACACTGATAGGTGTCAGGCATTTGATTTCATCTGTGTTGCATGGCTGATTATTTTGGTTGTGATTCTGCTTGGTTCCAGCCTGGTCCTGTTAGTCAGAATCCTCTGTAGCTCCAGGCCAATGCTGCTAACTAGGCTCTATGTGACCATTCTGATCACTGCACTAGTCTTCTTCCTCCTTGCTGTGCCCCTAGGCATTTTCTGGTTCCTATTATATTGGTTTTATAATGATATTAATTCATTACCTTGTAGGTTTCTCCTGGTGGCCCTTGTCATGTCCTGTGTTAATAGCTCTGCCAACCCCATCATTTACTTTTTTGTTGGCTCCTTTAGGCAGCGGCAGAGGCAGTCCCTCAAGCTGATTCTCCAGAGGGCTCTGAAGGACACTCCTACAGCTGACCTCAGCAATCCCTAGAGAGTCAGGAAGTAGCATCATGTAGCAGTTGAGAGCCTCTGCCTTATCAGATAGACATGACTTTGAAAGGCCCTTTTTCACAGTCTCTTTCTCTGTCATGCCCCTGATCTCCCAAATACTTAAGATAATAATCATCCTTGTGAGGACCAAGACAGGGTCTGTCACACAGAGAATGTTGCAGTGTCATTGGAACTCACTCTGAGGCATCATCTCATCCCCATGTGAGTTTTGTAGTTCTAGGGTCCAGGACTGTTCTCACTTTTGAGTAGTTCCTCCTCCAGCAGAAGGCAGAAGCTAATCTAGGAACTGTTTAAATTTCTTTGGTCACTGAACTTGATAGAGAATAAAAGAATGTTATGTTTTGGGTGTTTCTTTTTCTGTTCCCTACAATTTATGTCTCATTAAAACTAGAATAATTAAATTTCAATCTAGCCTACAAAAGAACAGTGTTCTTTAATCTTGGCAGGTGTGTTAGGTTTTCAAATTAAAGGAGGAAAAAGAAAACAAGGTGGGGGTGGATCTCCTACAAATCAAAGGGTCTAAGGAGTGGGAGATCGGAGGAGAATGTTGGGCAAAATTATACTGTTATGTTGTGTGCATGTACAAACATGTAACAACAAATCTCATCAATAAGTACAAGTGTAAGGCACCAATAAAAATGAGGAAAACAAAGTATAAAACTTCGTTGTACCTGTGTTCCACAGTTGAAGTACATTTTGTTGTTTCCAAGTTTTGTCAATTAAGACTTATGCTGCTATGGATATTGGTTAACAACTAATTTTGGATAGTTTCTTCTTGTTTTATAGTTCCTTCAGATGCCCAATTATGTTCTTTACTTTAGATATTTCTACATTTTGATGTAGGTCTTTATTGCTGTAAACTTTCCACTTAATGTTCCTTTTTGCCTATTCCGTGTGTGTGTGTGTGTGTGTGTGTGTGTGTGTGTGTGTGTTTCGTGCTGGGGATTGAACCCAGGGCCTTATGCATGTAAGGCAAGCACTTTACCAACTAAGCTATATCTCCAACTATATCTCCACCTATTACCTAACTCTTTATGTGTTGCATTTCCATTTTCATTTTTCTTTAGAAAAAATTTTTCCTTTACTTTGATCATTGACTCATTGGATATTCAGGAACATGCTGTTTAATTTCCATGTGTTTATACAGTTTCAAGAATTCCTTCTCTTCTTGATTTTGTTTCATTCCATTGTGGTCTGAAAGCATGCCTGATATGATTTTTACTTTTAAAAATTGTTATGACTCTTATGTGGCCTAGCATAATCAATTCTGGGGAATGTTCCATGTGCAGTTGAGAGCAAATTATATCTAATAAATAAAAGGAAAGAAATTGAACACTGAATAGAAAAACATTGCAAATTTATTGTAAGTAAAAGATATTTTCACAAATGAGGATGTGGAAAATTTGAAACTATGAGACATTGCTAGGGGTATGAAAATAGTAGATCCTTTTGGAAAAAAAGTATTTGACAGTTTCTTATAAATGTAAACCCATGGTAACATATGACTTGGCAATTTCATTTTGGTATTTTCTCAAAGAAGTAAAAAATATATATCTATACAAAGACTTACTTGTGAAAATTTATGATATATTCATTTATAATAACCATCAACTAGAAATAGCCCTCATGACCATAAACTGGGTAATCATCAAAATAGAGTATATCCATGTAATGGAACACTACTGATTGATTAAAAAACTGGTACACAAAACAACATCTCAAAAGCATGTTGCTAAATGACAGAAGATGACTCTATTCCTATACGACATTCACAAAGTGAAAAATCCATGGTGGTGGAAAGCATCAATGGTTTTCAGCAGAGAGGATAAAAAACTGGGATTGACTCTGTGAGGGCATGAGGGAACTTTCAAAGTGATGGAAATATTTTATACCTTGATGGTAGTGGCAGTCATCTAGACTGCATGTGCTGGTCAAAACATCTATAAAGATGAATTTTTCTGTTCATAACTTATGTATCAATAAACTTAAAATTATATATAATATATAATATACATATATATACATATACATGATTTACACAACAGCTAGAATTCTTAATGAAGAAAAACTTGATGCTCTTTCTATTGTCTTTTTCAGTTTCAGCATTGAAGTATTTTTTGCTTTATGGACTCAGCATGCTAGCACTATTGGCACTGAGTGCTGTCTGTCAGTCCTGTGGCCCATCTAGTACTATTGTTGACCCAGATACATATCAGCTGTCATGTGTGCCCTGCTCTGGGTCCTTTCTCTGCTGCTGAGCATCCTGGAACACAACTATGTGGCTTTCAGTTTAGATATTATCCATGCCAGAGATTAAATTTCTTTCCTGCTTGTGTGGCTGATCTCTTTATTTGTGGTTATCTATGCATGTAGGCTGGCACTGCTGGTCAGGATCCTCTGTGGTTCCCCAAAGATACAGCTGACCAGGCTGTATGTGACCATCAGGCTATCAATGATGGTCTTACTCCTCTGAGTCCTGCCTGCAGGCATCCTCATTCAGATGAGCCATAATTCTGAGAGAATTGCTTTATTCCTATATGGTATTAACACTGGTGACAACCTCATCTACTTCTTTGTTGGCTTCTGTAGGTGGAAATAGCCTCAGTAGCAGCAGCAGTGCCTGAAGTAGGCTCTGGAAAAGACCTTCCAGGACATAGCTTATGTGAGAAAGGTTTCCTTAGCAAACTACAGAAAGTCCAGCATCCCCTTAATGTAATGAATTTGTAGCTACCAGGTACATTTAGAGAAATTGTACCTCCAGAAGATTACATAGATGACTATGTAGATACAGATACATATAGATTAGATGGATAGATGTGCCCACTTACCTATTGTCTGTAGCTGCTTTCACATGACAACAGCTGAGATGAATAGTAATAGAGATCACAGGACTGTGAAGATTAACATATTTACTAACATGATCTTCACAAATGTATGTACAGATACAGATAAATAAAAACAGAGGCATAGATAGTTCACTTTAACAAACACATTTTTAATTCTATTTTAAATTATCTCTGTAAAGATTATCTTATGGAACTTTATTTTTATTTTCTGTCTCATGCTGAGCTTGAAATCTACAGGACAGGGTAGAACCAAGAAAGCCTGAGCTAAACTCCTGAGAACAAACCAGAACCCTATTTATCTCTTTCTGTACCTGTAAGTTTTATGATACGAGTGTTCTGCAAGAGAAGTTGGTTCCCATTATCATGGTGATAAACACACAATCATCAGAGCAGCTGAAGAGGTTACCAAGTGTGGAAGGATCAGCTTCAAGGCCAGTTGCTGGCTCATGCCAATGAGATGCCAACAAGGAAGCAACAACATGCTGAGCATCCTGGTACCCCTGCACCAGCCTTCCATAACAAACCAAAGCTTGATGCCACCCTAACCAGAAACTTAAAGAGAAGAAGATTTGGGAAATGTGCAGCCCAGATGAGATGACACTTTCAAAGCAATGCAATCTATTCCTTCTCAACTTGCTGCCCAATACTCTTTAAACCACAGTTAATTCCAAATAAAGACAAGACTGAAGTCAAGCCTCTTCCTATCATGATATGACTCTCCAACCTAGAAATCAAAACATGCCATTTCCCCAAAAATGTAGACTTCTTTTCACGTACTTAATGGCCATTCATGTGTCTTTGTATGAATTTTCTGCTTAAGACTGCATCCCATTTTTATATGCTTCTTTAAAACTTTCTTTTGAAGTTCTTTATGTATTGTAAATAAAAACCTTTTTTTCAGATATACATAATGCAACTATTTTTCCCAGTCTGGGACTTTTTAGTATGTTTAAAAATATTTTATAATTAGCAGGCATTTTTATTTTTCATGAAGCCTATTTTAGCAATTTTTTTGTTAAGGCTAATGCTTTATGTACCCTGAGAATTATTCCTAGAAAACAATGTTATTCTCAATTCTCAAGCAGCACTTTAGTTTTTGCTGTTACAATTAGGTGTGTGGTCCAATTCAATTTAATTTTTCTGCAAGGTTTGAGATAGAGGGTCACTATTTCTAGAGCTATCCAGTTGTTCCAGCACTACTTGTTGAATAAATATATTTTTGTTCACTGAATTATTCACCCTCTGTTAAAAACTATCCTTATAAGTGTGAGACTATTTCCAGATTTTCTAGTCTGTGTTATTACTTTGTCCTTGGTACCAAATCCTGCACCCATCTTTTGTGTAAATAAGGGTACATTGGAACATAGCCATGTCTATTTATGTGTTGTCTAGCTGCTGTCACATGAGAACAGCAGAGCTGAAAGTTGTGACGGATACCATATGACTGCAAACACTAAAATATTTACTATCTTTCCCTTTACAAAAAAAATAAATGTGCTGATCCCCGGTCAATTCTTATACCAACCTCCACTGTTCTGATGATTTTAGTTTTGAGGAAGTATGTTAGGTAACTTTGTTTTTCTTTTTCAAGTTTATTTTAGTTTTGTAGGCCTTTTCCATTTTCCTGTAATTTTAGAATAAACTATAAAAAGCTACAAACAATTCTCATGGAATTTTTATTGTGCAAGTGTTGAATCTATTAATTTAGGAGTAACCAACATCTAATGATACTCTTTGGATTTATAAACATGGTATATTTGTTTTTTGTAGTTTTTAAAATTTTTTCCAACACCTTTTGTGTTTGTTTTAGTCAGCTTGTGCATCTCTGTGACCAAAGACCTGAGAAGAACAATGGAAAGGAAGAAACGTTTACTTGGGACTAAAGTTTCAGAGGTCTCAGTCCAGAGATGGCCGACCCCATTGTTCTGGGCCTGAGATAAAGCAGGACATCATGGTGGAAGGATGTGGTGGAGGAAAGTAGCTCAGGACATGGCAACCAGAACAGAGCCAGAGCTCCTCACAGGGACAAAATATGAATCCTAATGGTACACCTCCAGTGACCTAGGTCCTCCAGCCTACAGTTATCACCCAATTAATCCACACCAGAGGATTAATCCATTGATAAGGTTAGGACTCTCATAATCTATCTATCTCACCTCTGAATACTCTTACATAATCTCACACAGGAGCTTTATGGGAACATTTCATATCAAAGCTATAACAGTGTTTGTTACTGTACAACTCTTTCCAGGTACAAAATATTAATTTAGTCAAATTAATATTTAATTTTACATGATATCTTCATTTTTCATTTGTTCATTAGTAGACTATAGAAATACAATTTATATATATCAGGACCTTATTTTATTTATCAGTAGAAAGTTTTAATTACAATGTATATTCTTTAACAGACATACAGCTACTCAAATTTTCTAACTCTATTTGTATCTATTTGACATGATATATCTTTTAAGGAATGCATCCCTTTCGTCTAAACTATAGAGTCTATTAGCATAAATTTGTTCATGATGACCCTTCTTAGATTGTATAAATATGCCAAAATGAACCCTAATATTATATACAACTAAAATGCACTAATAAAAACAGTATAGCAAAAAAAGACAACTTCCAGAAACACAAAGGAAGAAAAATCAATAAAGTCTTGAAATAGAAATGTCACTCCTGTCAGAATGGCAATCAATAAGAATATAGGAAATGATAAATGTTGGTGAGGATGTGGGGAAAAAAGTACACTCTTACATTGCTGGTGGGACTAGAAATTGATACAACCACTATGGAAAGCAATATGGAGATTTCCCAAAAAACTGGGAATGGAACCACCATTTGACGTAGCTATGATTCCTCGGTTTATACCCAAAGGACTTAAAATCAGCATGCTATAGTAATGCAGCCACATCAATGTTATAGCAGATCAATTCACAATAGCTAAACTATGGAATCAACCTAGGAGTTTTCCTCGGTAGATGAATGGATAAAGAAAATGCGGTATACATACTCAGTGGAATATTAAAGAAGAGTAAAATTATTGCATTTGCCAGTAAATAGATGGAGTTGGAGAATATCATATTAAGAAAAATAAGCCAATCCCAAAAAATTCAAAGGCTGAATGTTTTCTCTAATATGTGATTGCTAATTCACAATAGGGCAAGGAGCACTAGAGAAGAATAGCATTAACTTAGATTAGGTGGAGGGAAGTGATGGGAGGAGAGGGGAGGCGATGTGGGAATAGAAAAGATAGTAGAATGAAACAGACATTATTACTGTATGTATATATATATATATATATATATATATATATATATATATATATCTACATGACCCATATGATTCTGCAACATGTACACTCAGAAAAATGAAAAATTAAATCCCATCTCTATTCAATATATCAAAGTACATAAATGCATTCCATATAACTAATTAAAGCAAATAAAAAATTAATTTAGAAAGAAAGAAATTGGTAGATGGAAGTCAGTGGAAAAAGGAAACTGTACCAAACTCTTTTCTCTACAGAAATGCAGCCTCCAAGTGCAATCAGTAGAGGGCTGTCCTGGGCCTGTCAGAGCCTCAAGGTAGAAAAAACACAGAAGAGTCTGAGAGCTGGAGTTGGCAGAAACCATGAAGAGTTCTCTGTACCAGTGAGGCAAACCTTGACCACACCCTCCACAAATGGAAGTCTTAGCTAATGCCCTAGTTCTGATGAGGACACAGGGATGGGAATTTCCATTTTACATTCCAAGGGCACTTGCTACATCACTTTCTATCACTTGATTGTGCTTATAGACAAAAACTGAATAATGTTATCTGGTCCACTGGCCCAGGCCCTCCCCACCCACACACACTGGATAGTAGTTTTCATGAAGATGGTGACAGTTCTTTGTGATATTCTCAGTTTAGATCAGAGGGCCTGATAAATGCCAGATTCTCTTTAAATGTTTCCTGAATGAATGAACAAATGAAAATAAATAATGAATGAACCTCACAAATTCAGTATATTAGAGGTAGAATATCTTTTAGTACAATGTTATCATGTTAAAGGAGAGAAAAATATCAGCTAGAGTAGTAAAGTGGTATGTTTAAGATCGTAAATTAGAAACAAGCATGGAATTAGAATCCAGCTCACAATTAAAAGGAAACACATATTTCCCACTGCTGATGCTTCCTGCCATTCCAACAGGGTTTATCCTTCCTCTGATTCTCTTCTCCCTTGGGATATATGGCAGTTTTCCTGATCAGTGAATTTGGGATTTAAAAAACAGTACCATTAAAGAGTCTAAGTTGTATAAGTAGATCTACTCTTGCTGATCCAGACCCTTCAGGTGGAGGGAGAGAAGAGACCCATCTGACCGTGAATGGCAATGCAAGTTGACCCAACACTAGGGTTCCACATTAGAAATCCCTGATGACCCTTCTTAGTCGTTTTCTCCAGTTCAATGAGCAAGTAAGGTGACCCTGCTCTCCAGCTGACTGATAACCTGTCACTTCATAACTGGTTCAGACCACAGGTGGAGAACGGAGCCTATCTACTGAGCTCTTTAAAACACCAGCACCATGACTGATCCAGGCTCTGATCTTTCAGGGGTGCCTCTCTAATCTTACTTGCAAACAGTCTTCAAAAAAGAATACCAAAAACGGTTCACAGAACAGAGTCTGAGAGAGAAGCAAACCATCTTTACTTATATTGCACATTCTGTTTCCATGTACTCATCCTAGGATGAGAGGTGTAGCTATTGGGTGGGGGGGAAGAAAATAAGCCCAAACTGAAGCAGGTACAGAGAGAGAGAAAGACACATGGCTGGTGTAGGAGGGGAAAGCAGAGGAAGCTGACTGATACCTAGTTTTTTGGTTTGTCCTTATTCCGATTAACTCATCCTAATGAGTCACTTTGAACAGTTTTATCTACTCCTACAGACCTGCTTCAGTGTCAGAAATGCCACAGCATCTTTTCCCATTCTACACTATGTTTCTGGAAGAAGTGGGATTATCCATGCTGGCCCTACCCAAATAATAATCACCCAGAGAAAGAAACAAAGACAGGTGAGGACAGAGTGGAAGCTCAGGCACAAACTCTCTTTGTAACCTGGCAGAAATCACCTACATGCTCTGAACCTCAGTTTCTTTATCTATAAGGAGGTGCATAAATCTAAAGATCACCTTGTGTACTTCCCAGTTCTGTGAGTCTGAGAGGCTCAGAAGCTCATTTAAGTGAGAGAGAAATTAAAATAAATTGAATTAAGGATGGGCACTTCAAAGAAAGGAAAACCAAAACATGACCAAGAAATTAATTTAACAATTAAAAAAATAGCCATGGAAGAGAAGTCTTTGAGCAGAAGACAGTGAATAAAATGAGCAAATACTACATAGGGTTCCATATAAAAAGGGTAGTGAAGTGTCAGTGATTTGACCTAATCCTCCAGAACTCCCAGCCTCCTGGAAAGAATGTCACATACCTGGGTAACCCAAGAGCTATGAGATTAAGAATGAAAGGAGTGTGGGTGATCTAGAATCTCAGGGGTAGGAACTATTAACTGCTCAGACCATTCTCAACTTTACTCCTTATTGTGAACTTTGTTCTATTTTGACACTTCTTAATATGATAACAAATTGAATATACAGACAAATTCCTTTCATGCATGCTTATGTTTAATAATGTACTTGACTCAATAATACATAACTCATCTGGGTTAGTCACTTTAAATCTTCATAGGAGAACCCCAGTTATTCCTTTGACATTATATGGTAAAGGTGGGGTTGCACTTTTCTCCCCTTTTATTAAAGTATGCACCACAACTAAACTATCTCTTTCCAAAGGCTCTGTCACCAGTCAGTTCACTGCATTCAGTGGAACACAATGTGCACTTCCAAAATCTAGGGGCTGCCACTCACACAGAGCACAGTATGGAGCAAATCCCTGAAAATGTGGGGTAGGCAAGTATTTATCAAGGACATGGTTTGTATTTCCAGCCATATTGGTTTATTTTTGTTATTTAACTTAACTTGACACAGGGGAGAAAGTTATAGAGATCAGACTTAGAATTTTAATATCTGAATCAAATGAATGACAAATCTCATTAGTTGGAGAGAGGAAAATGAAAGATATGTTACATGTGTTGAACTCTTTATATTTTTAATTGAAATTAAATTCCTGCTCAGTGAATTTGGGATAAAAAAAACAGTATCATCAAAGAGTCTAAGTTGTATAAGTAGATCTACTCTTGCTGATCCATTGATCATACTGTTAAATTAGAAGTAGTAATTTATGGTTACTATTCAGAGTTAAATTTAATAAAAGAAATAATATTGAAAATTGTATCAAGTAATGACCTCTGAATAATAGATTTTAGGGAAACTTTAACCTTCTTATGCTTCTCTATCACGTCAAAAAAATATATGCAAAATATTTTACTTCATCATAAATAGAATATGCAAAAATGTGGGGACCTGCCATAGTGTGCCTTGAAGACTTGCGGTACACCTCAGGGCTTTTACTTTTAAAACCACACAATTAAAGTTAACATTGCTTGATATTCTCTTAGTGCTTTGGCAATCAAAGGCTCCAGAAGAGCACTTACTTACAGAAAGATAAACTACATGAGGTGAGATGGAAGAGGCTGATATGACAGTGAAATTTGGCAGGGCTTCTCAAGAAGCATATTGGTAAGGTATAACATCAAACAACTCTGGTCTATGATTGGCCCACCATCCCTATACAGGAAAACAGGGATGTGTTTACAATCTTTATGTGCTTGGATTCATCATTAGATTTTATTCCCATACCCACAGGCATCTCCCAAATGAGAGAATAGATAAGGGTCCTCTGGCATCACTTGATCTTATAAAGGCTGTCTTCTTCAGCACAAATCAGGTCTCCACCTTTGAATAGAGAAATGCTAAAAGTATATATCAGGAACTGTCTTATTTCCCAACTCTGTTATTTCTGCTCTAAGTTCTTATTTTATTATTGATTTTTTAAAAAAATAAATTACAGTGTAATGCATTACAATTTTTTTAATATTTATTTTTTAGTGTCAGGTGGACACAATATCTTTATTTTATTTTTAGGTGGTGCTGAGAATTGAACCCAGTGCCTCACGCATGCCGGGCAAGCATGCTACCACCTGACCCACATCCCCAGATCTGCATTACAATTCTTATTACACATATACAGCACAATTTTTCATATCTCTGGTTGTACTTTTGTGTGCTACATGCAGTAGCTCATGAAGTTTCCCTCAGGGAAAGAAAGGAGACACAAAGCATCTTTCTGAAATATTAGTGTGGGTATCCTCAACTGTTAAATTTCTAAGTGGGATTCATAAGAGATTGATCCCTTCTTATTCATCCCTCCACACTTTCCTGTTTATTCCCACCATTTAAATCTACTGACATAGAGAGAAGTCTGCCTCTTATGTTCTTTAAGGAGTGAGGTGTATTGTGGGGCTGCTTCCTGGAGATGATCTGCTATAAACCCAGATTCCTTTGTTTTACTTTTATTCAAGGATTTTCTTCTTTGTGTATCTAGAAATGTACAAACAAGGAAAGAGATGAGCAAAACTGCCTAATTGAGACGTATTTATAAAAGAAATTATTTACAAAATGGAAGTCTCCATCTCTAGATGTTGTAGTTGGACTTTCTTTTCACACTTCTTCTACCTCAAAATGGGGATTAAATTTTTAGGACATGAAACATTGAACTTCACCCAAACCCTTTTCAATATATAACATTTCTTTTCTGAATACCCAGAAGAGTACATGACCTCTTTCTAGTTGGTGGTTCATCCAGGTGAGGCTTTTGATTTCTGGAATAATGGCTGACTTAGTGAAGCAGAAGAAGGCTCCTCGATTCTGTGATCTTTGTCTAATTGGTTTCCACTTACCTCTTTCATTTCATGTTTGGTTGGATTCTCTTCTCTCTTTCTGGAATTTTCTTTGGTTAGAATTTTTTGAATTCACAATTTTGACTGCCATGTTGGATATTCCTTGGGAATTACTACTTTCCCACTTACCTTTCATCTTCATGTAACTGACTCAGCAGTGGTGGCTACAAAGATTTGATCTGAAAGGTAGATACTGAGAGAGTGCTTCTGGGTCAAATCCACACTGTGTATTAAGACCAGAAACAAGGAAGTCATCCATTTTGTGGTCCAATTTTACCCTCTGTAAAATGGTGGGAAATGCTCATGAGTTCTTAAGGGAATTCAAAGACAAGTAAACTGTCAATCAGCTACTAATACAAACTAGTTTTCTTTCCCCAGTTGAAATCTGCAAGAGCATCACTCTCTACATTTCAAGTCCTATACGTTTCTACTTTTACCTCATAGACTTCTATCATATGCACAACAGAAAGTTTACTTCAATGAAAAAAAAAAAACCTCTGCTAAATATCTTCTAACAGAGAGGATGGTGTAGGACTGTTCAACACACCACAGCATATCACTTCATAGTCTTACATAGATATCCCCAACTTCAAATACCTCCATGCAGTGACATTGAGACATGGCACTTATTTGTCTTCAAGGCCTGAAAATCCATCTTTACAGTGGTTTGATCTATTGTTTATTTTTACTATTGAATTTTTAATTTGGTTTATTGAGTCTTTTATTCCCAGGATTTTCATTTTCACATTCAGAATCTCTCTCTTTAGTGAACTAATCTTTAACGTCCTATATTTTCTGTCTGATTTCACTCTTACATCTTCTTTTAGCTCAGAGCATTTTAACTATGAACTTTTTAAATTGTTTCTCTGACATTTTCTCCACTGTGGTGTCAATGGAGTTGGTTATTGAAGCATTATGGGCTATTGGGTGGTTTGGTCCCTTGTGTTTTTAAATTATTTGCATGTCTAACCATATTTTGAGATAGTTGTCACTTCTTCTTTTAAGCAAGGGGGCTACTTTATGAGGTTTTTTTTTCTCTTAAGAGTCCTGGGTTGGGCAAATATCCAGATACTGATAATATAACTCAGTGTGTGATCTCTGATGTTTACAATATTAGTTCACTTTGAGAGATGCCATTATATTCTACTTATTTTTTTCTATTTTTTAATTTTTTATTATTAGTTGTTCAAAACATTACAAAGCTCTTGACATATCATATTTCTTTTTTTCTTTAATTTTTATTGTTGGTTGTTCAAAACATTATATAGTTCTTGACATATCATATTTCACACTTTGATTCAATTGGGTTATGAACTCCCATTTTTACCCCGTATAGAGATTGCAGCATCACATCGGTTACACATCCACTGTTTTACATATTGCTATACTAGTGTCTGTTGTATTCTGCTGCCGTTCCTATCCTCTACTATCCCCTCTCCCCTCCCCTCCCATCTTCTCTCTCTACCCCATCTACTGTAATTCATTTCTCCCCCATGATTTTTCCCCTTTCCCCTCACTTTCTCTTCTATGTAATTTTGTATAACCATGAGGGTCTCCTTCCATTTCCATGCAATTCCCTTCTCTTTCTCTTTCCTTTTCCCTCCCACCTCTCACCCCTGTTTAATGTTAATCTTCTTCTCATGCTCATCCTCCCAACTCTGTTCTTAGTTACTCTCCTTATATCAAAGAAAACATTTGGCATTTGTTTTTTAGGGATTGGCTAGCTTCACTTAGCATAATCTGTTCTAATGCCATCCACTTCCCTGCAAATTCTATGATTTTGTCATTTTTTAATGCAGAGTAATTCTCCATTGTGTATAAATGCCACTTTTTTTATCCATTCGTCTATTGAAGGGCATCTAGGTTGGTTCCACAGTTTTGCTATTGTGAATTGTGCTGCTATGAACATGGATGTAGCAGTGTCCCTGTAGCATGCTCTTTTTAGGTCTTTAGGGAATAGACCGAGAAGGGGAATAGCTGGGTCAAATGATGGTTCCATTCCCAGCTTTCCAAGAAATCTCCATACTGCTTTCCAAATTGGCCATACCAATTTGCAGTCCCACCAGCAATGTACAAGTGTACCCTTTTCTCCACATCCTCGCCAGCACTTGCTGTTGTTTGACTTCATAATGGCTGCCAATCTTATTGGAGTGAGATGGTATCTTAGGGTGGTTTTGATATGCATTTCTCTGACTGCTAGAGGTGGTGAGCATTTTTTCATATACTTGTTGATTGATTGTATGTCCTCCTCTGAGAAGTGTCTGTTCAGGTCCTTGGCCCATTTGTTGATTGGGTTATTTGTTTTCTTATTGTTTAATATTTTGAGTTCTTTGTATACTCTGGATATTAGGGCTCTATCTGAAGTGTGAGGAGTAAAGATTTGTTCCCAGGATGTAGGCTCCCTATTTACCTCTCTTATTGTTTCTTTTGCTGAGAAAAAACTTTTTAGTTTGAGTAAGTCCCATTTGTTGATTCTAGTTATTAACTCTTGTGCTATGGGTGTCCTATTGAGGAATTTGGAGCCCGACCCCACAGTATGTAGATCGGAGCCAACATTTTCCTTCTATAAGATGCAGAGTCTCTGATTTGATATCAAGCTCCTTGATCCATTTTGAGTTAACTTTTGTGCATGGCAAGAGAAAGGGATTCAGTTTCATTTTGTTGCATATGGATTTCCAGTTTTCCCAGCACCATTTGTTGAAGATGCTATCCTTCCTCCATTTCATGCTTTTAGCCCCTTTGTCAAATATAAGATAGTTATAGTTTTGTGGATTGGTTTCTGTGTCCTCTATTCTGTGCCATTGGTCCACCCACCTCTTTTGGTACCAGTACCATGCTGTTTTTGTTGCTATTGCTCTGTAGTATAGTTTGAGGTCTGGTATCTATATACCGCCGGATTCACACTTCCTGCTTATAGTTGTTTTTGCTATTCTGGGTCTTTTATTATTCCATATGAATTTCATAATTGCTTTATCTATTTCTACAAGAAATGCCATTGGGATTTTGATTGGCAATGCATTAAACCTATAGAGAACTTTTGGTAATATCGCCATTTTGATGATGTTAGTTCTGCCTATCCATGAACAGGGTATATTTTTCCATCTTCTAAGATCTTCTTCTATTTCTCTCTTTAGGGTTCTGTAGTTTTCATTGTATAGATCTTTCACCTCTTTTGTTAGGTTGATTCCCAAGTATTTTATTTTTTTTTTGAGGATATTGTGAATGGAGTGGTTGTCCTCATTTCCATTTCAGAGGATTTGTCACTGATATACAGGAATGCCTTTGATTTATGTGTGTTGATTTTATATCCTGCCACTTTGCTGAATTCATTTATTAGCTCTAATAGTTTCTTTGTAGACCCTTTTGGGTCTGCTAGGTATAGAATCATGTCATCTGCAAATAGTGATAATTTAAGTTCTTCTTTTCTTATTTTTATGCCTTTAATTTCTTTCATCTGTCTAATTGCTCTGGCCAATGTTTCGAGAACTATGTTGAACAGAAGTGGTGAGAGAGAGCAGCCCTTTTTGTAAAACTCTGCTGTATACCCATCCTGTCCTGGGCTTTTCTTAGTTGGTAGTCTTTTGATGGCTTCTTCTATTTCCTCAATTGATATTGGTCTGTTTAGGTTGTCTATATCCTCCTTACTCAATCTTGGTAGATCATATGACTTAAGAAATTTATGGATGCCTTCAGTATCTTCTATTTTATTGGAGTATAAGGATTCAAAATAATTTCTGATTATCTTCTGTATTTCTGAAGTGTCTGTTGTGATATTGCCTTTTTCATCCCATATGCTAGTAATTTCAGTTCTCTCTCTTCTTCTCTTCGTTAGCATGGCTAAGGGTCTGTCAATCTTATTTATTTTTTCAAAGAACCAACTTTTAGTTTTGTCAATTTTTTCAATTGTTTCTTTTGCTTCAATTTCATTGAGGTAAGCGCTGATTTTAACTATTTCTTGCCTTCTACTTCTTTTGATGTTGTTTTGCTCTTCTTTTTCTAGGATTTTGAGATAAAGTGTGAGATCATTTATTTGTTGTTTTTTCCGTTTTTTAAGGAATGAACTCCAGGCAATGAATTTTCCTCTTAGAACTGCTTTCATTGTGTCCCATAGATTCAGATATGTTGTGTCTGTGTTTTCATTTATCTCTAAAATTTTTTTAATTTCCTGCTTGATGTCTTCTATAACCCATTGATCATTCAGTAACCTATTGTTCATTCTCCAAGTGATGCATGATTTTTCCTTCCTTCTTTTATCGTTGATTTCCAGTTTCATTCCATTATGATCAGATAAGATGCATGGTATTATCTCTACTCCTTTATAATGTCTAAGAGTTGCCCTGTGACATAATATATGATCTATTTTTGAGAAGGATCCATGTGCTGCTGAGAAAAAAAAGTGTAACTGCTTGATGTTGGGTGGTATATTCTATATATGTCAATTAAGTCTAGGTTATTAATTGTGTTATCGAGTTCTATAGTTTCCTTATTCAAATTTTGTTTGGAAGATCTGTCCAGTGGTGAGAGAGGTGTGTTGAAGTATCCCATGATTATTGTATGGTGGTCTATTAGACTCTTGAACTTGAGAAGAGTTTGCTTGATGAACAAAGCTGCACCATTGTTTAGGGCATATATATTTATGATTGTTATGTCTTGTTGGTGTATCGTTCCCTTGAGCAGTATGTAGTGTCCCTCTTTATCCCTTTTGATTAACTTTGGCTTGAAATCTATTTTATTTGATATGAGTATGGACACTCCTGCTTGTTTCCAAAGTCCATATGAGTGATATGATTTTTCCCAACCTTTCACCTTCAGTCTATGTATATCTTTTCCTATCAAATGCGTCTCCTGTAGGCAGCATATTGTTGGGTCTTGTTTTGTGATCCATTTTACTAGCCCGTGTCTCTTAATTGGTAAGTTTAAGCCATTAACATTTAGGGTTATTATTGAGATATGGTTTGTTCTTCCAGCCATATTTGTTTATTTATGTTACTATACATGGTTTGTTTTCCTCTTTGATTATTTTCCCCCCTTTACTGTACTACCTCCCACTGTTAGTTTTCATTGTTATTTTCCATTTCCTCTTCCTGTAATGTTTTGCCTAGGATTTTTTGGAGAGATGGTTTTCTAGCTGAAAATTCTTTTAAGTTTTGTTTATCGTGGAAGTTTTTAATTTCATCTTCCATCCTGAAGCTTAATTTCGCTGGATACACAATTCTTGGTTGGAACCCATTTTCTTTCAGTGTTTAAAATATGTTATTCCAGGATCTTCTAGCTTTCAGAGTCTGTGTTGAAAGATCAGCTGTTATCCTGATTGGTTTACCCCTCAATGTAATCTGCTTCCTTTCTCTTGTAGCTTTTAAAATTCTCTCCTTTTTCTGTATGTTGGGCATGCTCATTATAATGTGTCTAGGTGTGGATCTCTTATGATTTTGCACATTTGGCGTCCTGTAGGCTTCTAGGATTTGGGATTCTGTCTCATTCTTCAAGTCTGGGAAGTTTTCTCATATTATTTCATTGAATAGATGCTCATTCCTTTGGTTTGGACCTCTATACCTTCCTGTATCCCAATAACTCTTAAGTTTGGTCTCTTTATGTTATCCCATATTTATTGGATGTTTTGCTCATGGTTTCTTAACAGTCTTGCTGAGCTGTCTATGTTCTTTTCAAGTTGAAATACTTTGTCTTCATTGTCTGATGTTGTATCTTCTAAGTGTTCTACTCTGCTGGTAGTATTCTCAATTGAGTTTTTAAGTTGGTTTATTGCTTCCTGCATTTCTAGGATTTCTGTTTGTTTGTTTTTTATAATCTCTATCTCCCTGTATAGTTGATATTTTGCTTCTTGGATTTGTTTATGTAATTCACTGTCAAAGTGATCTTTCATTGTCTGATTTTGCTGTCTAATGTCTTCCTTGAGATTCCAGATCATCTGAAGCATGTATATCCTGAATTCTTTATCTGACATTCCATCTTTTGCAGATATTACCTCTTCTAACGTCGAGTTGACCTGCATTGCTTGTGGTCCTTTCTTTTCTTGTCTTTTCATACTGTTTGTGTTTCTTTCTGCTTGGTAAAACTGTTGTGTTATTGAATTTTTCCCCTATATATTTATATTGCTCTTGTATAGTTGCAAAGTCTCCCTCACAGGTGTGGGAGGCGGCTCTGCCCCTCATCCAATTGGGGCAATATGCTTACCACGCCAGCAGGCTGCTGGGTCTGTTCTGCTGGTGGGTCGCAGGTCTGCCTACCTTGCAGGTGCAGTTGGTGATTCTGCCCCTCCGCGGGCCGCTGGGCCTGTTCTGTCAATGGTCGTAGTTCCGCCTACCTTGCAGGCGAGGGCGGTGACTCTGCCCCTCCTCGAGCAGCAGAGCCTGTTCTATCTGTGGGTTGCAGGTGTGTCTAGTTTGCAGGCGCGGGTGGTGGCTCTGCCCCTCCCCCCACCGGGGCGATGTGTCTACCATGCTGGCGGGCCCCTGGGCCTGTTCTGCCAGTGGGTCGCAGGTCTGCCTACCTTGCAGGTGCAGTTGGCGGCTCTGCCCCTCTTCAGGTCGCTGGGCCTGTTCTCTATTCTACTTACAATAAACACTTCAGAGCCAACCCTCTTACTAGTCAACCTTTATGGGAAAGAAACTGTTGTTGATATTGTTCTGAACATTTTCTAAAATCCAGGTATAAACTTGTAATAAAGTTCAGAAATGGGTAAAATTTGAATTATTACTTTTAGCAAAATGGCGATAGCCTTAAATGAAGGCTAAAGGGGGAAGAAGAAAGATTGGGCCAAAAGGAGAGGAGGAAAAAGAAAATCAGACATAAAGAGAGAGACGGGACAGGCATGATAGGAAAGGATAATTTATATCATGGTAGAAAGGAGAAATCGATGGATGGTGTGTATTTGAGATAATAGCAGAGAATACATGCTACTACCTCATAGATGAATTGGTGTTAAAAGGAGGAGGTATAAAGTAAGTTAGGAAAACAAAGATAGAAAGATTGATTACAATTAATGCTTTAAGCCATTAGATGAAAAATATTCAAGGAGGGTTGAAGGGACATGTATATTGATAAGATACATTTGTAAATTATTTTATTACAATTGTATATTAAATGTATCCCTTCAATATAGATTGCAAACCAGGTTGCATGGTATAATACTGTAATTCCACCTACTCCTAATACTATGGCAGAGGATCACAAGTTCAAGTCCAGCCTGGGCAAATTAATGAGACCATACTTCAAAATAAAACAAAATAGATTGGGGGTGTCATTCAGAGGTAGAGCACTTCTGGATTCAATCTGTAGTATCACAAAAAATGTTGTATATATACATATTCTTGCAATTAACCTACCCCCCTACAATCATCAATACTTCTAATAGTAATGTTAATCAGTCATTATATTTATCCATATATACTTACTTAGCAGCCTCTATGTTCCAGCCCCCATGCCTGGCACTGGAGGTTGAAAGGCAGCAAACTCACCTTTGACAGAGTTTGTAGTCTGTGAAAGAAGTTATCCTCCTGCAGTAATGACTGCCACATAATCTGATACATGCTATCATAGAGATGTGTTTGGAGTTCAGTTGCACTCAGAGGATGGGCCACCTAGAATTTGTAATTTGCTTTCCTTTCTTCCTGAAGAGGAAAATCACACCTACTGACCCAGGTGTACTGTGACAATATGGTTCCATGAAATGATAGAATATTTACTAGGTGGCTCCTCATCATGGAAACCTGCTCAGCAAAAGGTTTATAACTAAAGAAATATTAATAGTCATCATGCTGATCTTATACTGGCCGTCAGTCTACACTCCCACATCACACAATGCACAATTCATAGAAACACTTTTCAAAGAGAGTCTCTAATGGTACTTAAGCCACAGGCACTTTATAACTACCTATTCCCATCATCCCATATTTCAGCAGGGAAGATCTTGCCACCAGCCATTTTCATCTGGGAACCCCAAAATACATTGGGATACAGTTTTTAATTTCTAGATTGGGGGATCCCTAGACCTGAAATCAGGGAAACTGGATTCTCAAGCTGAAACTATGACCTACTTGACTCATATACCCTTCCTAGGTAACTCAGAAAAGTAATGATGTGATGGGATTAACTCACTCTTAATCTTATGCCCTTTGTGGTAGGGTATCTCTTCAGAGAATAGCAGTGAAATTTGACAGGGACATGGGTTAAAAATAACTACCATATTGAGTCAGGCATTCTTGTCTCCAAAGTGTATTGGGCGTCAATGTACCAATATTGGCCATAAAAATAGGTAAGATTTCATTCTTGTTCTCCAGGAGCTTACCATGGAGTGTGGAAGAAGAGATCTCACATATATATTATGTTGGTATGATCGGCTCTGAATTCTTCCAGAAGTTCAACACAGTATAGGAGCATAGGTGGAGATCATCTCATTAAGAAGCACACATGTAGTTTTGAGTAGAAAGGGGACTCTTCTTGAAATATCTGGAATTTGAACAAATAACTCCATTATTTACCAAGGGAGTAACTTGTGTCACTCTTGCCAGCCACACCACTTCTTGAGATAGGGAAGTAAAAGAGGATCAGGATATATAAAAGTGGGAGAAGAAGAGTTAATTCATGGAGATTTGAATTAATAAAAGCCTGAAAGTTCTTAGTCAATGATGATCAGTATGTACATAAATACAATGATTTCTGTACATTTATTTGGTCTTGGTAACTAGATCTCACTTAAGAAGGGTCACAAGGCTAGAGTGCCCTGAACAATGACTATCAAGGCCTTCAGGTAATAGAGCATGACATTAATTTTTCAGAAAGGTTGGAATAAATTCTGTAATATTGTCACACCTGGAGATGGTCAACTAGATCAGCCCAACAGAATAAGTAAAATGGCAACTTCTTGCTCTCCCGATTCTATGCTCAAGGATGTTTTCAACTCTTACATTTCTGACACCACATTAAGACTATAGGAAGGTGGAATAGGAATAGCTGGGGAGTGGGAGGGAAGGCAGAAACAGGAGTCTGCATGTGCTTCTCTAGTTTGGACTATTTGTCTGACAAAGGCCCAAATTGGAGGCAAGAGATTTTATTTGTGAATTAAATTCACCATTTTGTTTCCCTCATATAAAACAAATCTCTAAACGTTTTTATAACCTTGATATGGATGACAGATTGAGTTGGTAATCAGTTACCAGAAACTTCATTTTAAAATTCTTCATGTCACCCTGGACTATTTTGATATGGGGTGTTGTAGTAACTTGCTATTTATGTTAAAACATTTGATATTATATTAAATAGCTTAATAGATTTCATCCTCCTCTTAATACATGTGTGAGAATAAGTAATACAAACTAAAAATTCTGAGGATATCAGGGAGACAAGTGATTCAGTTGTGGGTCTTTAATGCTGTCTGTAAAATTTTACTCACTGATTTTTAAAGAAATATTAGAAGCAAATATGATAAAATTTTAACAAATGCTTAATTTTTGTGCTCATCATATTACCTTCTCATCTGTGTGCCTTATTTACAAACTCTCTAGAAAAACCCTGTCCACCCTGATTGTTGACAGTCAATTCAGGAAATTTACCCATCAGTCATTTTTTAAATTTTATGTCATGAATTAATTAAATACTAATGAGAAGTTGCAAAAACAGTACAGAATTTTTATACATTCATCACACAACTTATAGTAACATCTTTCGGTAGTACAGTATATTATCAAAACCAGGGTGTTGACATCAGGACTATACAATTATATTTCCTACTGACTTTATTTGGATTTCACGAGTTCTTGTATGTGAGCTTGTGGCAAGGGTGTCCCTTGTGCATCTTTCTAGACCTTTTTCATACATACTGATTCACATAACCATGAAACCATTTCAGATGGGATATATTTGATTGCCACACACTGACTCTTTTTGTATATTCCTGAGTCAATTCCTCCCTCAGCCCACTCCCCAAATTTTTGACAGCCACTGATCTATTTTTGATTTCTAAAATTTTATCATCTCAAAAAATTACATGCACGAAATCTTACAACATCTCATCTTTTATGTATGCATTTTTCACTCAGTATAATGTCCTTAAGACCCATGAAATCTCTTGCATGTATCAATAGTTTGTTGATGAGTATTTTAAATTGTTGAGAAGTATGCCATTGTGATTGAATTGATTCACTCCATGTTGTTTTATTATCTTGAAGTTAGAGGAGTTTTTTAATGATTATTGCTATAATAAACAGAGATTTTCAAGTGAACATAGTTTATATTCTCTCGGATTCATGCCAGGGGCAGATTACTGTGTTGTGTTAGCAAATGTATCTTTAGCCATTTAAGAAAATGCGAAAGAGTTTTCCAGAGTGGCTATACAATTTTTTCTTCCTACCAGCAATTTGTGAAAGATTGAAGCTCTCCAAATCCTTGCCAAGACTTGAAATTAGAGGTGTGTAGTCATATCTTGTGGTTTCAATTTGTTTCCCCCTGGTGGCTAGTGATGTTGAATATCTTTTCATCTTAAATGTGTGACTATGAACCTTAAATGTCCTCTTAGCTCTGCTGAGAATCATGTAACTTTGCATAATTTCCTCCTCATTTTCCAAGAGAAAGACCATTTTCTAACTTCTCAAACTATTTCTCAGTGATGCTTCATTGAGAATTTCCCCTTATCCCTGCACCAAACCTACCCTACTACCTATCTCTAAGCCCATATCTCTGCCTTTCTTTTTATGCAGGGAAATTGGATCTGCATGTTCTAAACAATCAACCTATATGCTCCTCACCTTTCCTTTTCCTGTGCAACATCACTTCATATGATTGGCTTTGATGGCTGCATCTTGAGGTTTCCTTCTCATTGAACTATCTCAGTGTCTAAAAACACTCTTTCTGCTGACTATAACACTATCCAACTCCACATTCCCCTCCATTCATGTCCTTATGTCTTTTCTTTCCCTGAATATAGATCTTTAAAAATATTTTTCATCCTCAGCATATTAGTTTCCTCATATCAAACTTTATGTTCTCTATTATATCTTCATATTTCTATCTGCTTTTCTTGGCTACATCAGCAAATTTATTTTTCTTGTTTACATTTTTATGTGATCATAATGTAGCCAGAGATTTAAAAAAAATTATTTAAATTCTTACACTGAAAATTGTTCTTTGTATTTCAGGTCTTCAGGCATACATGCATTCTCTTCAAAAACAAATAAATAAAGAACTTTACTAAGTAGTAAAAGTGATCATAATTCAAACAACATTTATTTCAACCTCCAGCTTTGTCATTTATGGAATCTGAATCACAGATTGTGTTCCTCAAGGTCAACTGAGAAGACAAAACGTTTGGTGAACAACCTGAGTTGGTAATGTCAGTCATTTAGTTCTTGCTGTTCCTCCAAGGGTGAAATCTCTTATGCCTGCCTGAGTAAGTGGTTCTGCACCCAAGGGAGCCAAAGGTGATGAAGCAATTTTATCTGGTTTGTCTCTAATTTGGAGCTGGGATAGGAGATTGTTCCCCAAGTCTTCTCCATGGTTTATAACATTACAACTCAAGGATTCTCAGGAGCTGTGTACCCACATGTCTCAATATATCTCTCTTCCTTGATACTTTTTCTTTTAATTTTTATTATAAATTATAGTTATACAAAATATGGGGGTTCATTTTAACATAATTAATAAGGATGGAATATAATTTGTTCCAATTCAGTCCCCAGTAATTTCCTCTCCTTCCCCCTCTTTATTCTATTGGCCTTTCTTCTATTTATTTACATTTTTAAAATTAGTAACTTACTAGTAAACATAAAGGTGAAATTGACTTTGGTATATTCATCTATGTATGTAGAATATTCTGGTCAATTTAATCCCATCATTTCTCACTTTTCCTGTTCTTCCCTCTCTCTCAATCCCCTCCCTCTACTCCATTGATCACTCTTATATCAAATGGCATTTTTTTTATAAAGACAGCCAGCCTAATTTTGCAATAGACTGATTCATAAGAAAGGAAATTATAAGAGATGAGACATTAAAAAATTTAACATCTACACCAAATAAATAGAAATGAATAACAATATTCAAGAATTGGAGGATGAAAAAATGAACGGCAGTGAGTTTTTAACTAGTTGAATTTAATGTGGAATTAACATGATGCATTTGTTAATAATAATAATATAAAAACAGAAATGTATTTAATATCCAGATATGCTACTAATAAAAAATAGGGTGTAATGTATAGCACGTGGTAGGCTCTGGAAATGACATGGAGTGGGACAATGACCTTGCATATATTTCTCTGCCATTTGGAGTAAAAATGTACACATGAAAGAATTACCAGTGTATGGTAAACAAGTAATATAAAGCAAACATGAAAGAAAAGAGAATGGCAAGGTCAGCATAAGCTTGAATGACTCTGCATAATTCTGTTTGTCATAATTTATTGATGCTCCAAAACAGCATTTACTCAACATAGATTACTTACAGCAATTGCTAATAATGCTAGAAGGCATAACAATTATTCACAAAGAGGTAGATCAGATAGGATGGTATGGGACAGGAGAGTATGTCATGTGTGTGAAAATGGGGGAGATGCCAAAAAACACCTCGGTGTAGGCTTGTTCTCCAAATGGCTTTGTTCTTTGAAGTCCCTGTACAGGAAATCACAGGGCTCTCTAGCATTTTGATGGGTGTGTCTCGGACACCAGCTTTCACTCCATTTCCTGTGTATATTTTCAAGTTAGAGGATAGAGGCTCTTCTTCAAAACTGGGCAGCTCTTCACCTCCAAACCAGAGAATGGAGGAAAGTCCAGGACACAGTCTAAGAACTATCTTATTTCCAGTTATTGTCTTTAGTCTAAACTCACATCCTTTTGTTTCTACACTGAGTTGCTACATGCAGGAAGTCAGGGGTCTTCTTTCAAGAAGAGGCAGGAGACAGGAGAGAGCAGCTTCCCCATAAAAAGGAGGGTGCTGACATTCTCAAAGTTCCACTAGGAACTCCAACCAGATCATTCTCCCTTCTAGTCCATTTCTCTATGTCCTGACTTTTATTCCACCGGTTGAAATAAAGCCATCATGGGTACAATGCTGCCTCTTACGTTCATTCAAGGAGCAAGGCAACAAGCAGGCATTGCATCCCAGAAGGAAATTGCTCCAAATCTGGGCTTTTAAATTTACTTTTCAAAGTTACTCTATTTTTGTCTCTGGAAAGGTCCTGTAAAGAAAGAGATGGCCCAAGCTATAATACTTGAGCAGAAATTCATGATGGAACTATTTCTAAAGATGGACAGGGTTAAGGGAAAATGACAAAACCTAGTGAAGGTCTTTAATGCAAATGGTGGGGAAACACAATTTCTACCCTTTGACTTAAAGAGAGAAGGGAAGTAAAATTACAAGAGGAGGGCCATGACACAGATGGACTGTCACTGTCAACACAGATCATCAGAGACAGAGCGAGACAATCCAGTTTGCTTTCCTTGTGTCTTACTCTCCTGGGTGGTATGTCCCAGTGAGTTGATGACTCAGTTCAATCAGAAACTAGAATTCATGAAGGACATGAAGAAGCTACACTCCTGAGATACAAGACATAATAGAGGAGGATAAAATTAAAATCCTCTTGGCAAATGAGACTATCCCTCATATTTCCCTATATCCTCTTACATCCTGGGTTGTTTTTTTTCCATCAAGAGGTCACTGAATTATTTCTCATCTCTTTTACATCAACATTCATTCTCTCTCCCTCTTGCTAACCCCCTTCCTCCTCTCTCTATTTCTGTTTTCAAATTCTTTATCTAATGTCACTTTTTAAAAAATAGCCAAGTACATTCATCAGAAATTCCTTGGAAATGGAATGTAACATAAAAAAGTGAAACATAATACTTTTGGATAGACTGTAAGGTTGCATGCTCTAATAGAGACTCATTATGACAATTATTTAAATAAGAAAGCAATTTAGACCTGGGCTGCAGCCCCCAAATTAATGGTCTCCAGGACTCCTTCTATATTGGTACTCTCCAAACTTGCAGGTAATCTCATTCTCATAACCACACACGGCCCCCAGCCACATCATCATTTCACATCATCTCCCCTCCTGAGAAGAGAGGCTACTCTGCCTCTATTAATCTCAAAACTGAGTTGGTCACACCACTTCAACCTCCAATCAGTAGTCAGTGCCTAAGCACATGGAAACATTCAGAATCAAAGGAGACTTAGAAATGGGTCTTTTTCTGGTATAAACCATTCAGGATTATTATATAACACAAAGAAAGTAGAGACTGGGCAAAATACTAGTATGCACAGTCTCTTTGTTTCTCAGATTCTGTGTTTGCATGAAGATATTTTCAGGAACCCCTCAGAAATAATAACACAGCACAGACAAGCAGAAAAGCCTTAAATAGGGATCTAGGAAGCAGGGGCTGGTATTGGGTTACTATTTCTGGTATGACCTTAGGAAAATCCTATGGACTCTGAAAGTCTTAAAATCTTCCTGCATCTAATGAAGGTATTAAAACATGTAGTCTTTAAGACACATGAAAAATTTTGGAAATACAGTAGTGAAAAAATAAAAAACAGATATGACTTAATTCTGATGGACCTCCAGGTTGAAAGAGGAAGACAAATATATCAGACCTTAAAAAGTGATTTACAATTTACTCTTTGACAGGAAATAACAGAGGTTCTACCTTTTCTCCCACATTACCTTCTGGCCAACCCATCTGTAAGAACAGGCCTTTCTGAGAGAGTTTAGTCCTTTATGACTCCCTGCACACCCAGAGAACACATGTACATTTTCTGCTAGGAGACCTCCTGTACCTACCATTTTTCTGATTCATGGATCAATGACTGCCTTTGTGAGTCAGGAAAAGGCTCCCTGATTTAGACATCAGCTCATAATTTGCTTTCACACAACACTTTTTCCACTATGTCATTGGCCTCGGTGTTTCTTAGGTTTGCTTCTGCTAGATTTTACATTTGTTCACAATTTGGAATGCTATCTGGACATAAATGGGGGTGACTTCTCTGCTTTTCCATCAATCTGTAATTAACAGTGTTGATGTGGTCAAAACAGTAGGGCCTGTACTAGTCTTCTGGGTAAAAACCACATAGTTTGAGATCACAAATTCATTACTCATCTTTTTTGTAACATAATTTCATCCTCTATAAAATGGGAAAAATTCTACTTTTTACCTTGTAGGTTCTTCAGAAAATGAAAGAGAAAATGCATGGTAAATTGTCAGTTGGCTGTTTTCTACCCAGATGTGAGCCAGTCTACTTTTCAAAATGGAAATGTTTCTGTTCATCTCACTTCATATTCCAAGCCCTGCAATTTTCATACTTTCCTGACACAGACTTTCACACCAAAACTTCCAGCTGAAAACCAAACCCTATTAAGAACCTCTTGGGAAAAAGAACAGAAAGTGCTTATATTCTATACATCAAATTAGTAGCCCTCCATATGTATTCCCTTACTACCAATACCTTTTTTCCGAAGCACAAGCACCTCACCCTCAATTACTCCCTCTCTCTCTGCAATTTTGAGTAATTCAGCAGACACAAATCCTACCCTAACACACTACAGGAACCTCCTGAGGTTATGAATGTATAGGCTTCTATCCTTCAGGAACACAAGAGATATTGGGAAGCAGAGTGGAACAGAAATGAGGAGCCTCTCTCCAGGTCAGTCAGATGTGTTTTTGAGAGTCAAGGCTTCCCTGCCGTGTTCACCAGTTATCTGCTGTTCTCTCTACTTGGGCCTGTGGATTACATCACTGATACCCAAAAGTTCTCCAAATCGATTTTTAAACTATTTTTTTTCAGTACTGGGAAATAAGTGTAGGGCCTCATGCATGCTAAGCAAGTGCTCTATCAGTGAATTATACCCACAGCCAATTTTTTTACACACACTCCCGCCTCCGCCAGCAATGCTGGAGATCAAACCCAAGGCCTTGCACATCCAAATATTTTTTAACATGCATTTTTTCAATAATCTCAGGGAAAGCTTTAGTCTGAAGGTAAAGTACCTCCATCCTTCTTGACATTTTCAAAATTTTCTTCCTCTGAATCTCTTCCTCAATGCTTTTTCAATTACTTACAGAGAGAGATCAGAGAAGGTGGGATGGGAGAGGCTGATATGTGAGTGGAAATTGGGAAAATGCTCAGAAACATCTCAGTGCAGGATCATATTTCAAACTGCTCTGTTCTCTGATTTGTCCACAGTCAAAGGTGCTGTCCTGCATCTTCATAAGCTTCTCTTGTCACCAGCTTTTACTTCAGCTCCTGTAGTCATCTCCTGATTTAAAGGACAGAGAAGAGTCCTCTGATATCACTCAACCTCAGGAGGGATCTCTACATTCCAGACAAATCAGTCCTCCTCCTTGATACAGTAAAATGGAAGAAAGGTAAGGCTATATTCTACTAACTCTTATTTCCTAACTTTAAGGATTTGGCATAAGTTTACATCCACCTTGGGGTGCTACATGCAGGAGTAATAGAGCCTGGTATTGTACATGGTTATTCTCAATGCGGTCAACCAGGCCATTCTTCCTCTGATTCATCTCCCCACATTATCCTCTTTATTCAAGTCATGCACATATGTTATCATGGGGAAATATTGTCTCTTACATCCATGTAAGAAGCAAGCTGACATATAGACATTGTGTCCCAGAGCTGAGCTGCTGTCCAACAAGGCTGCTGTCAAACTTGCTTTTTGAAGTCATTCCCTTTGTTTATTTGAGAAGTTACCAGAAGGAAAAGGTTAGCCCAAACTGAAATAATTGAGGAGTATCTCTTCAGTGAACATTTTTACAATTATAGACAAGGTTTAGGGAAATTAACAAAGCATGGTAAAGCATGTTAAGGCAAGCGGTATTGAAACTCTGATAGGGACAAGGGAGGAAGCAGTTCCTGGAGAGAGAGAGCAGAGCCACAGCTAGTTGTAGCAGCAGGAGAGGATGACAAGCAGCACCTCCATTGCAACTCACAACCTCACAGGCAGAGAGCCAGGAGTGAAATATGCAAACCCTCCTCATGCCCTCCATCTTCCGATGGGGTCTGCCAGCGACTCTAAAAACAAATACTGTGTGAAGTACTCTTCGTGGGAATACAGAGATTCTAGTTTTCCTCCCACATGCTCTCCTGGCAAATGAGAACTATGGGAGCTTGTCTCCCGATGACAGTTCATCATAGGTGCAATGACTTCTGGGTTCCTTTCTGCTCTCCCAAGGGAGGATGTGTCCTCTTTCCACTTGGTGGCACTTGTACAGGTGAGTTCTCTGGATTTCAAAACCATGGCTGCCTTTGTTGGTGACACAGGGGAGCTCCTGGATCTGCAGGCTCTTCCTCTCTGATTTCTAAACACCTTTCTTGCCCGTGCTCTTTTTAAAATTGACTTCCTTTCCCCCTATTTCTGGAGTTTGTTTATGCTAGATTTTATTTAACTCACCATTTATGATAGTCATTTGAATTTAACTTGGGAATTACTTCTCTGCTTTTCCCCATCAATGTATAATCAATAGTTCGGTGGTCCTGAACAGTTGAAGATTTAGACCCTGAAGCAGCACAACATCACTGGATCCGGAGAAATCATCTATCCTCTCTGTGCTCCAATTTCATCCTATATACAATGAAAATAATACTAATTCTTACCTCATAGGCTTTTTAGGGGATTGAAAGAGAAAATACCCATGAAACTCTCAATTAATCACCTGGTGTTATTCACCTAGATGTGAACTGACCTACTTTCAGCAGTAACAATATGCATGAACATTTCTATTTAAATTCCAAATCTGCACTTTTTCTACGTTCCCTTCAAAGTCTCTTTTCTTCTTGCTTTCATCCAAAAAGCATACTATAACTAAGACTTCTTGGGGGAAATAAATCAACTATGTTTTTAGTGTATGCCACTTACTGGGCCTCCATGTAAATTCTCATACCTCTCTCAAATGCACTCATACCTCACCCTCCACTTCTCCTTCTTCCTTTATATTGCTGGTTCAGCTGGGAGGAAAACTAGAGCCTCTGTATTCCCACACTGAGTACTTCACACAGTATTTGTTTTTAGATTCACTGGCAGACCCCATCAGAAGACTGGAGGGCATGAGGAGGGTTTGCATATTTCATCCTGGCTCTCTACCTGTGAGGTTGTGAGTTGCAATGGCGGTGCTGCTTGTTCAGCTCAAACTCCAATCCTACCCTTTCACTGTGCACCACAATGCTTTCAAGTGCTCAGCAAGGTCACTTAGAGTCCTCACTTGAAAGGTACAGTGGTGGTCAATTTCGGTTATTTGTGCACACAGTGATTCCAAACACACAGATCTATGCACAAAAAGTATCATGATAAACTTTTCTTCATGTTCTTTTACTTGAGTTTTCTAATACCTATAATTGTATTTTCAGTTTAATTTTTCAATTTAACCAAATCTTCCACTCACATGATTATCCTCTTTAATGCATCCATTCAATGATACCATAGCGATAACAGTGTCCATCACACAGACTTTCACACCAGAGAAGTAAATAGTTTTTCTCTCTGGTGGCTGACATAATTAGCCACTTTTGCCCACCAGGCCCAGCCATCCTGGTACCTGTCCCAGAAAGCGGTCACATTTCCCTCATGTCTCAAAAGCAAAGTCTTCTTCTTTTAGTCATAGTTCAGATCCAGGATCAACTTTATCTTTTAAAAATTCTGTACATGAGTGTGTATATCTGGCTCAGGATAGGGTAATACCTGGCTGCACAGGGAATTCCTACTATCTGAGATCCTATCCCAGAATTTCCCTTCCTTGAGAAATTGTGGGAATGTAGCAAAACCTCTGGAATAATTGATGTCCTCAGTGCATGGCCATACCCCAGGGTATTCCCCTGTCAGTAGAAGATCTGTGCAGCAGTGGACAGAACTCAGCATTTAGAGTCAACAAAACTTTGGTGTGATTCCAGGTTCCAGTCTACAGCTTTTGATAGGTTACTTAAACTCTCCAAGCCTCTTTTTCCTTCCTATAATGCAGGATATTAGTTCTCAAACCGCAAGGTGGTCCTGAAAATCAGAAATTCTGCATCAGGCACTCATCTCTCTCTTTTTTTTTTTTTTTTTTTTTTTGTTCCCAGGGGCACCACTGGAACGTTTCTGACCATGAATACAACAGTTCCAGCCTGGATAACCAGAGCCATAAAACTGATTACAATTGTGACCAGTTCTTTAAATCTTCAGAATGTGACCCGGATCCTATTCTGGCTGACTATTCTCATTGCCTTCTTTGGGATTGCAGTAAATGCAGTTGTGGTCTGGCTCCTGGGTTTCCACATACACAGAACCCCCTTCTCTGTCTACCTCCTCAACCTGGCTATAGCAGACTTTCTTTTCCTTTGTTGCTATGTTATAGTGATTCTGCACCCTTTAATCAACATCTTCCATTTTATGCTCACCCAGATGTTCAAATTTTTTATCATTATTGGGATCTTTGCCTACATTGCAAGCCTGAGCATGCTCAGTGCTATTAGCATTGAGCGCTGCCTGTCTGTCCTGTTCCCCATCTGGCACCACTGCCGCTGCCCAAGACATACATCAACTATAATGTGTGCCCTGCTGTGGGCCCTGACACTACTGCTGAGCTTCTTGGATGGGAGTCACTGTGGTTTCCTGCTTATGGAGATGAATGTTGCTTTGTGTCAGACATCTGAGTTCATCCTTTCTACATGGCTGCTAGTTTTATTTGTGGTTCTTTTTGGGTCCAGCTTGGCCTTGCTGGTCAGGATCCTCTGTGGCTCCAGGAGGAAGTTTGTGACCAGGCTGTATATGACCACTGGGCTCACAGTGTTGGCCTTTCTCCTTGGTGACCTACCCTTTGGCCTCCAAAATTTATTAATATCATTGTTTCACATTGATTTAGATATATCATCTGGGTATGCCTTTGTAGTATCATATACCTTATCCTCCATTAACAGATGCACCAACCCCATTATTTACTTCTTTGTTGGCTCCTTTAGGCATCAGTTTCAAGGACGGCAGAACCTCAAGCTGATTCTTCAGAGAGCTCTGCAGGACACACCGGAGGATGATCAGTGTGTAGATCCTCCTTCTCGGCAAGCCTTACAGATGTCTGGAAGGACAGTGGGACACTAAAGAAGAGCCTCAATTTGATGAGACAGATTTGCTTTGAAGTCATTCTTGGCACTAGATCTTAAATTACTTAAAAAATAATCCTCCTAAAAATTAAGTGAGACAGAACCTGTTAAGCTGACTTCAGGGTTTCTGGAACTGCCTTACTCAAGGTGTCACCCCATCCCCTGTGAGCTTCACCAACTCACAGGTCAAAGACCATTTCCCATGACAGATCTCTCCTTCAGAAGATGCTGCAAGCAGTGCAGAAGAGGCCTACACTTCTTTGGTCACTATAACAGAAAGAGACTATGAATAGTAAAATTTGATGAGTTACTTTTTCTATTGTCTACATTCTCTGTTTCAAAACAAACAATGAATTAAAATCTGGCCCAAAAGAACATTCTTCTTAAATTTTGGTAGACTTTAGTATATCTCCCTAGCTTAACATGGGTTTTTTGGTATAAAATGTCTTTTTAAAAAATATTTTTTATTTGTAGTTGGACACAATACCTTTGTTTTATTTATTTATTTTTATGTGGGGCTGAGGATCGAACCTAGGGCCTTGCATGGCAAGGTGAACGCTCTACCACTGAGCCACAGCCCTAGCCCATATAAAATGTCTTAATGAATAAACAAACCTCTTAATTTTTAAATCAAACCTGGACTATGTTCTCCATTTAGCAGAATTGAGACACCATCATTAAATGTATTGCTTTCAGCATTTCTCAACTATTTTGTGCAGTAAGTTGTAGTTTATGAATGGATAATAGATAAATCAACAACCATGCACTGGCAAGTTCTAAGGTCAACTTTTACATGTCCTTCATTAGCATCCAGGTACATCCCTTCCACTTCCCTCCCTTTTGCCTTTAGAGATTCTTCAGAGCTTCCCCTCTCTGGAGGCTAATTCCTCATGGCGGGGACTTACCAGATGATTGTGTTCTTGGGGACAGGGCCATTCAAATTTACCTTTTATTCCAAAGAGATCATAGCATTTCTTTATTAAATGCACATATATATATTTTGCTCCATGTTCTATTAGAATATTTTAATTTTAAATGTTATATTACTTAATAATTTTTATTATTTTTAATGTGCCATTATTAAGGGTATGTGATGTAGAAAGAGGATATGTATGCAGCTGATATTCCTTGGTGAATGAAACACAATCAAGGCACAAAATTTTTATGTCTCTGGAAGTTACCTTGTACTGCTTCTAGTCATTCCTCCTGCCCCTAGAGGACGCCATTGTTCTGATTTCCGTCACCCAATATGAAGTTTGTCTGATTTAACTTTATATATTTAGAAACATAAGTTATCTACGTTTTTCATTTCCAGCTCCTTTGTTTGGCATCATTTTGGGGGGATTCATTCTCTTCACTTCATTTCTTATATCAGTGCTATACAGTTTAGTATATTTTTTGTGTGGTATCATTTCATGTTGATTGATATGTATCATCTTCAAATTTTAGCTGCTCTGAATGTTCTTAATCAAGATTTCTTTGTGAACATATAGTTTTGTTTTCTTGGATGGACAACACGGAGCGAAGGACGGACAATAGGCCAATGAGGACCTAATTATGTGAGAAATTTCTCAATTGCTTTTCAGTCAGATTGTATTAATTCACATTGTACTAATTCACAGTCCTGTTGCTGCACATGCGCCCAACATACATGCATGTATTGTCAGTCTTTTGAATTTCTGCTATTCTAATGAGTGTGAAGTGGTATTTCATTGTGTTTTAGTTTGCATTTTCCTAATGAAGTATGAAATTCAGCATCTTTTATGGACTTATTGGATACTCATACTGTTTTTGAAGCATCTACTTATTTTTATTTCCCGTTTTCCCTATTGACTTTTAGGAGTTTTTATGTATGAAAAATGTAAGTCCTTTGGTATTTATGAGTACTGTCAACATTTACCCCATTTAATAGTTTTCTAATTCATTTATATCCTTTTTAGATCCAATTTAAGTTTACAGAGAAAAAAAAACTCAGAAGGCACAAAGGCTCACTTATATTGCCCCATCCTTATCCTATACACAGTGTCTCCCACCATTAATATTTTTCACTAGAGTGGTATAATTCTAAAGATTGGTGAAAAAATATCAATACACTATTATACACTGACATCCATAGTTACCATTTAGTGTCACTCTTTGTGTAATACACTTCATAGATTTTGACAAAAGCAGATTAACATGCATGTAACCAATACAATAATAAACAGAATATTTTCTGCACTAAAGTACATTATGTTTGAACTATTTTGCACATACTTACCTCTAGAACTCCAGGCATTTACTGACCTTTGTACTGTCTACCTAATTTTGTTTTTTCCAGAATTTTATTTATTTATTTATTTATTTATTTATTTATTTATTTATTTTTGGTTATCAGTATGCAGTAGCACTTTTCATACTTCTTTCACCTAGCAATATACAGTAAGATTCCCCTATATTTTTTTCATAGTTTGATAGATCATTTTTATGGTTAAATAATGCATCATTTTATAGATGTTCCATAGATTGTTTATCTATTCATCTATTGTATGGCGTTTTGATTACTTGCAAATTTTGGCAAATGTGTCAAGAGCTCCTCTACATATTTATTAAATGTTTCTGTGTGGACATAAAATATTCAACTCATTTGTGTAAATCCATACAGTATGATTGGTGTAATTTATGATAAATCTCTGCTCTTGTATTTCCTCAATGTATGAGATTACTCTTGCTCCACATCCTCACCTAAATTTGATATAGTCAGTGTTTTGGATTTTACTCATTTTAGTAGGTGTGCTGTAGTATCTAACTTTTTTTTAAAAAAAGGTTTCTACTGCATATCAACATAAGTATTTTTCCTACGTGCATTTTCCATCTGTGTGTATTATTTTGTGAGGATTCTGTTGCAATCTTCTGACCATTTTGTAATTGGGTTATTTGTTTTCTTATTGTTGAATATTTGGGGTTCTTTGTGCATTTGGATACCAGTTCTTTTGAGATGTGTTTTGCAAATATTTTCTTCAGAGAGGATGCCTGTGATCCATGGCTTCTCTTCCAGAAATACCTGATCAGAAGAGGGACAGTTGAGTGTTGGAGAGGAAAAGCATGCATAAAATGTTAAGATTTGAATTAAGACAGTTCCTTTCTTAAAATAGCACTTTACCATGTATAAAATCATTTCCTAATAATTGTCTATTTTGATTATTTGATATTCCTAATAATCCCTTGTGTGGGTAAATTTAAGACAAGAATTATTTATAATAACAGAGATGGAGAAAAGGAAAAGCAATCCAAACTCATCATAATTATCGGCACAGGAACTACTTAGGAAACATTACACAATGTGGAGGTTTCGGCTCTTGTGCCAGTCCCAGTTGGACTGGTAGAGACCGTAGAAAACTGCCTTCAGAAGAATTTCCAAGCTCCTGACAAGCTCAATAGGAAAACCATGTCCCATGACCAATTAACTATGTCTGCCATGGGTAGAGTTTGGGAAGTTTATACGAAAATATGGAAAATGGTAGTAGTAAGAAATTAGGATGGAGAGGTAGGTAGGAGCCAGAATGTTCAATGTCAGAGGGCTTGGAATATTTATTAGACTCTATTTCCCATATTTATCAGAGGTTCCAAAATGCATGCAAATTAAAATAATCAATAAGATGACATTAAACTATGTGACCTGTCTGCCCAGATGTTTAAAAAAGGCCTGGGTCTCTAACAATTGAAAGTGAAAACTCAGTGGATGAATTTTATAACCACTGGAACCCTTTTGTACACCCAGAGACTTATTCCCTTCACTCCCCTGCTGGATGATTTTAAGTTTACATTAGAGGAAACATGAAGAATGGAGGTTCCTGACCTGAGGGCTGCAGTCACAACAAGGACATATCTTCCTATCCCTTGCAGCTTTCTGGGGGGTCCCCACTAGCAGAGGGTAGAACAGATCAGAATCCTGTCCTCACTGCACATTTTCACAAACAAGGTAGTGTTCATAAGAAATTCATACAATAACATAAAACAAATAGTTGAGTAAATCACAATAGAATCTTCTATTTTAAAGCCAGGTGAAACAAACTATAGAATATGTTCATCTTTTCTAGTTTGATTGCTTGCTCTTTATTGTTTCTGACATTTGCTCCATCCATCTTTAAAAACTAAAATCTAATATTATGTTTTAGATTTTGCTTGTTTGTGTTTCTTCTCTTTCCATGTGTTCTTGACACTGAACCCTGGCACTGGAGCTACAAGCCCGGTTCAGAACAAAGACTTTGGAACAGACCCATGATTCAAGTCCAGACTCTACCACTTGTTTGCATGAAACCTGGGAGCATATTAATCAATTTCTTTATGCTTCAGTCTCCTTATGGAGTATATTGGAACAATATACCTCACTGTGGCCTGAAGAGGATTACAAGAAGTTCTACCTGAGAAGCACCCAATCAGATGTTCCTGTTCACCCCAATGTGAGCTTGATGAGCATCTGTGTTTTCATTCTAAGCTCTGCTCGGTGCAAAAATGGGCATCTGTTTCCAATGTCTTCCTTAAGGAATCTCCCTTACAAATGCTTTAATCAACAAAGCAAATTGTACTGAAACTCACCTAGGGAATGCCAAGGATTTAAATTACATGCCTTGATGAAAGTCACTTAATAATCTCCCCAATATATTTCCAAACTTCACCTTCTTCTAGTCAGTTCAATTATAATCTCTCTCTCTCTCTCTCTCTCTCTCTCTCTCTCTCTCTCTCTCTCTCTCTCTCCATCAATCTCTCCCTCCCTCTCTCTCTCTTTTCCAAAAATTATTCTCTTCTAATATGTAGAGCAATTCACATAAGACTTGTAAGGTCTCCTTAAATCATGGGCATAAACTCTTCTCAGTGCCATGCACTAACCAATCTAGCCATGCACTAACCCTCCCAGATTGAGGATATAATTGTGACCTCCATCGGCTATCTCTACAGACATAAGGAATTCTTATAAATATGCCAGCCAGAGCTTTCCACAAAAGGAATCATGGGAATGAAATTTGCTTCGTTCTTTACATCTGTATATTCTAATGAAAATTTTATTTAAAAATATTTGTGTAACATTTAACCCAAATTCTCAGCTCTTTTTGTTTCCCCATTTATCCATGCATTCATTTGCAGATTAAGAGTTTTCTGATCCCAGTATGACCCTCAATTTAATTTAATGAAAGCACTCAAAGTGGAATAAGTGTCAAGGTCTGAGTCTAAGTTATCTCCTTCTACCATAAATAAATACCACAGACTAGGTGACTTGAACAACAGAGATTTACTTTGGACAGTTTTGGAGGGTAGAAGGTGCCGTCATGGTGGGTTTGTGGTCAGGGCTTTCTTCTTGGCATGTAGACAACCATCTGCTCACTGTCTTTACATGTGAGGAGAGAGCAATATGAGGGATTCAACCTAAGAATTTGGGAAACACAATTTAGTCCATAGCAATTTGTTTTCATTGAACATTTAACTCTTTACTCTTAATATTAAATAGAAAAAAATCAGTTTAAGATGATAAAATGATCCAATAATGCCAACATTTAAGCATAGCACAAAACCAAAATTATTTTAATTCTATTTTTCCTTTAGATTGACAATGAAACATCTGCAAAGGACAGCAGATACCCTACTCAATCTCAGACTCTGTTCGCAATATTTCACAACTCTCAGATATAAAGTCTGTATCATTGCCTGGGCTGAATATATACATATATATTCAATTTATATATATATATATATATATATATATATATATATATATATCCTGTAGAATAGAGGAAGGGTAACAGGGAGAGGAAGGAGGGGACAGAAAAATAGAAAGGAAGTGGAGCGAGTTGTATTCCATGCACGTGTGCTTATGTCAAAATGAGCCCTGTTATTATGTAGAACTATAATGCACTAATAAAAACTGTGGAGAGTGAATGAGCCCTGTTCATCAGCTGATCATGTGGTGTAGGCAAAAGCCAAGCCTGGGAAAACATTACTTGTCAAAGGCAGGATGTGTGAACAGCCTTGACATCAATAGTTAACAGACATTCCAGTACAATGGGTTTTCCCAGGTATGGCAGGGTATTGCAGGATAGCCGCAAGATGTTCCTAACAGTAGGATAGCCACACAATATTTCTAGCTCTGTAACTTTTTCATGCACAGAGAGGCCTCTTGATAACTCAAACTCCTTAAACTAATTTACAGAATTCCTGTGATTTAACTTCCTGAAAATAAGACCCTATATAATAAACATGTTGATCTAGTTCTGAGTCACTATTCCTCTATCAGAGGATATTGTCCCACATGGCCCCAGCTTTCTTTTTAAAATTGTCCCCATGTTTTTCTTTGTCTGGGTGTTTTTCTTAATCTCCTGTTGTTCCTCTTCAAGATCCTTTGTTGTTGCTGCATAGTTGTGACAAAAAACAAATGTTGAAAAGGAAAAATATTATTATTTTCTGGAGGAAAAAATAACCCTGAGAAGTAGGGATCCAGAGTGTTCAAGTCAGGAGAGAAATTGTGCAGAGTGACAGTGGCCCTGGATGGGGATCAGGACTGAACAGGGGTTGAAAAGGATTAGGCAGAAAGGAGCCACTGTTCCCAGCCAGGTGTCCATCAGAGAGATGTGAAGAAGTAGACCTCAGAGGTGAATCATCAAGAGTCATGTAGCAGTTCAGACCACTATTCCAATCCTGTGGAAATCCCCCATTTTTTAAGGATAACAACTGCTTTGAATGAGTCGTACTGTCTGATAACTATTGATGTCAGAGTGGAGTATCAAGGCTGTTCACACATCCTGCCTTTGATAAGGCTTTTGAATGAGTTTCTCCATTCTGATTCAGCCTCAGGTTTCTGGTTTCTGCTTTCTGGCATAGGGGACAGTGGGTAGGAAGAAAGGGGAACACTGAAAAGCTTGGGTTTCACTTTCAGCTCACCAGTCCAGTTTTTTTGTGTGCTTAAAATAAAAATATACCCTTAAAGTCAAATTTTAACCTGTATCCAGTGCCATGAATGAAAAGATAAAGGAGACCCAAGGGAGGAGAACAGAGGTCGTGGTTTCCTGCATATCCTTCTCATGCCAAGCAGAGCTATAGGAACTGAGAAAGCGTGTGATGGAGGCATTCAGGCCTGATGCCCAGCAGTCCTGCCTTGTCCTACTAGGATCCTCATGTACTATTGAGTCCTGGACTGACTAGGGCCTTTTCAGAGGCACCAAGGGAAACTTGGGCTCTGGAGATTGTTCTCTGCTGTCCTCCACCCAGTTCCTTTGTTATCCACATTACCTGAGTTGTTCTTGTTTGAAGTTTCTGAAATTTACCAATTCTGTTTTAATAAGATACATATGTTGATTGCCGTTGATTAAGGCATGGTCAAGTGGAATTTATTCCAGGGATGCATTAATCACCACATAAATAAAATGAAGGACAAATATCATAGATAATTTAAAACATGGATACATAAAAATAATTCACTAATTCAACATTTTTGTCGGGTGCAGTGGTGCATAGCTATGATCTCAGCAGCTCAGTAGTCTGAGGCAGGAGGATCAAATTTCCAAAGCCAGACTCAGTAAAAGAAAGGTGCTAAGAAACTCAATGAAACCATCTCTAAATAAAAATACAAAATAGGGCTGAGATGTGGCTCAGTGGCCTAGTGCCCTGAATATTCAATCCCTAGTAACTGCCCCACCAAATTCAACATCCTTTTTTTTTAATTCTCAAAATAATCTGAGGTAGATAAAGATTCCCATTTTATTTATTTTTTTCCAATTTTAAATTTATTCTTTTCTTTTTTTATTTAGTTGTTCAAAACATTACAAAGCTCTTGACACATCACATTTCATAAATTTGATTCAAGCAGATTATGAACTCCCATTTTTACCCTGTATACATATTGCAGATTCACATCGGTTACACATCCACTTTTTTACATACTGCCATACTAGTGTCTGTTGTATTCTGCTGCCCTTCCTATCCTCTACTATCCTTCTCTCCCCTCCCCTCCCATCTTCTCTCTCTATCCCATCTACTGTAATTCATTTCTCTCTCTTATTTTTCCCCTTTCCCCTCACTTCCTCTTATATGTAATTTTGTATAACAATGAGGGTCTCCTTCCTTTACCATGTAATTTCCCTTCTCTCTCTCTTTCCCTCCCCCCTCTCGTCCCTGTTTAATGGTGATCTTCTTCCTTTCATAATAAAACTCTAACAAATTACATATAAAAGAAATGTGTTTTAATCCAATAAAGGCCATATATAGTAGTATATAACTAACATGATACTTAATGGTTACAAATTGAAACCTTTTCTCGAACAATCTGGAACAAGACAAGAATCCCCACTCTTGCTATTTCTATTCAACATAATAATAGAAGCCTTGTCAGAGCATGAAAACAAGAGGAAAAAAGGAATATAAACTCAAAGGAAAGAAGTAATTGTTTGCTGATGACATAATATACAGAAAACTAATGATTCCATCATTTTTTGAAAAAAAATGATATATGATTCAGTAAAGTCATAGATTCAAAATTATTAAGAAAAATCAGAAGTGTATCTCTACACAAACAATGAAAAACTGCAAAATTCAAGAGCAAACCCACTTCTGACAGACAAAAAATAAAATAAAATAAAGCACTTAGGAATAAATTTAATTGAGGAGGTGAAAAACTTTGCACCAAAAGTCATAAAACATTTTTGAAAGAAATTGAAGGAAATGTAAATAAATACATAGTCCATGTTCATGGGGTGGAAGAATTAATATTGTTAAAAGTTATACACTACCTAATGGTATCTGCAGATTCTATACAATTGCTAAAATTAAAAATTCATGTTATTTCTCATGGATATAAAGAAATACAGTAATTCATGTGGAACCACAAAAATAAAAGTGAGTCAAAGGATTGGGTTTCAGAGGGGTATAGCCCAATCTCATGGGGTGACACCCACTCCCAGAGCTTCATTCCTCTGCCAAATGGAGGTGAGATCCACCTGTTTCCACACATAGTGCAAACCAGTCTCCACACCTCTGTCACTCAAAGCTAAGGGTCCATGCTCATTCCTATGTGTCAGTTCCCAAGAAGAAAGGTTTAAAAAAAAATGTAGTTCAGCCATAAAAGTGTGAGTAAAACTGGGTTTGGGAAAGTAAGATTGTTAAAGAGGTTATAGCAACTAAAGAGATGCTAAATACTTTACTCACAAAAAAATGAGGAAGATGCCTTGAGGGCATCTCAAGAATTTGCCAGACCACACCCATCTCAGCTTCAAGGATGTAAAAGTAAAAACTCCTTTGAGAAGAAACCATGGAGTCCCCTGCTTGCATGGGGTGGGGCTAAGAAATTGCTTCACCATGATTAGCCACCCAGGTATTCTGATGATACTGCAGCCATGGTCCCAGAAGGCTTGGCTCCTGCTTGACATGGCAGCAGACTTTGCATCAACTACATAGTGTGAGTTATTCAGGATTTCAGAATGCCAGAGTTAGAGGGTCATGGAGTCTTCACCAAGATTTCAAAGGAAGGTCTGAGAAGGATGGAAAATTGGAGCAGGGTTGGAGTTCCTGTGGGCTGCTCCCTAGAGGGCAATGCATGAAGAAGTAGTGAGATGGAAGCTGCAGCTGCAGTGGAGACCCCTGAGATTAAGAGATGCAATAATATTGAACATCTGCTGAGGAAAGCTGCCGAAATTGAGCAGAGACAAGACAAGAGAGAAGCCATATGGGCTACAATCAATAAGCCAAAGATATGAAATTACACAAACCGTTAAGAGAGAACATTGTGATGCCATATGCCCCAGATGCTTTACATGGAGCTACAGGACTTGTTTACCCAGCTAGAGTTTGTTCTTGATTTATTCTGATCCCTTCTTCATATGCCCCCCTTTCTCCCTTGTGGAATAGAAATGTTTACTCGGTGCTTTAATATATTGAATATATGCGATTTGCTTTTGATCTTTTACAGGGGAAAAGAGCCATGAGTTTGCTTGAGCTTCAGATGAGATTCTTGACTTGGACTTTGGGGAAATGCTTTAACTGTTAAGAATATGTTGATTATTCAAAATGGAAAAATAATTTTGCACTGTGAGCTTTTGAGAGCCAGTGGTGTCTCCCAAAAGTTCATTGTGAGACAATGCAAGAATCTTCAGAGGAAAAATAATTTAATTATGAGAAATGTAACCTAACCCATTAATTAATCACTGATATGGATTAACTGTACCTATAGGCAGATAGAGTATGGCTGAGGAAGTAGGCACTGGGGACATGACTTGGGTGTTTATATTTGGAGTGAGTGGTGTGCTCAAGCGCTCACTCTCTCTCTCTCTCTCTCTCTCTCTCTCTCTCTCTCTCTGGGTGTGTGTCTGCCTCCTGGCTGTCAAGTCCTCTGCTGATTTCCTCTGCCACACACTTATGCCATGATGTTCTACCTCACCTCAGACCCAGAGCTTTGGAGTTGGCCAACTGTGAACTGATAAATTGTGAGCCAAATTAAAATTTTCTTCCTCTAAGTTGTTCTTGTTAGGTCCTTGGTCACAGCAACACAAAAGCTGACTAAAATAGCAGCTGAGTTATGTTATTTTCTTACTAATAATATATGAATTATTCAGTTTATTCAAATGCTTTTTACATTTTAAACAAAAAATTTGAAGATACAATAAAAGAATTATAGTGGTCTCATCTGTGGGTGCCTTATGAGACCCTTCTTCATGGCTTGTCATTGGGATCCTCTTTTCCTTATGTCTTCACATGGTCCTCCTTCTGCATTTCTGTTTCCTAACCACCACCACCCTTTTTTTTTTTTTTACAAGTATACCGGTCATTTTGGAGAAGATGCACCCTAATGGAATCTTTTGAGTCATTTAGCACTTTAAGGGCATCTTCTCAAAATAAAGCCAAATCGTGAGATAATGGGATTTTTAATGCTAATAAACTCTTATTAAATATTTTTTAATTAACTGACTGAAGAAAATATCTGAATATTTTAATTACCTTCTGTATGAGTCATCTTTTTTTACTATAACAAAATTTCTGACACAGGCTACTTATGAAATAAAGATATTAAATTGACTTACAGTTTTGGCTAAAAATCCAAACATCGTAGCCCCAGGCTCTGGGCCAGGTCCCTTTGGTTCATGGTGTGAGTACATGTGGAGCAAGGGTCACATCTCCAGCTAGGAAGCAGAGAAAGCTTTCTGAGAATAGTCTTGCTCCTTTATAACAAATAACTCAAAAGAAATGTTGAGGTTGCCTGAAAATTAGATTCTCAACCAAAAAGTCCCCCAATGACCTAAAAACCTCCCACTATTCCCCACCTCTTAAAGATTACACAAAAACTTCTAATAGTGCCCCTCTGGAGACTAAGACTCAATCACACGAACCTTGGTGTGTCACAATTAAACCATATCCAAGTTCACAGTCTTAGAGATTTAAGTTTATAGAAGGCTGGCATCATTGGTCTGGGTTTGAGTAGGGCCAAACAACATGGTGGGAGAGTGTGGTGGAGGGAAATAGCTCACATCCTGAACAAGAAGCAAAGAGATAGTCCACTTGCCAGATACAATGTATATGCCCAAAGCCATTCCCCAATTCCCACCTCCTCCAGCCACACCCTCCCACTTCAGTTACCAGTAATCCCTATCGGGATTAAATCACAGATTGGGCTAAGACTCTCACAAGCCAATCATTTCTCCTCTGAAAATTCTTGCATTGTCTCACATATGAGCTTTTGGGGGACACCTCACATTCAAGGATCATGGTGCTTCCTTCAGGGAAAGACAGGCAACAGAATCAGCCTTCTGAAGACTAGGTGCTGACAGCTACACCGTGGAGAATTTAAAATGGGGTTAATGAGACTTTTTTTCCACTCTGATTCAGCTCTAATTCTCCAACAACCATTCAAATCTGCTCACCTTAATCATCCTTCCAAAGACTGAGTGATGGATGCATTTAGCATAGAAGACCCAAGTGAAATCATATATATATATATATATATATTTCTTTTGGATCCAACTGGTTGTAGTATTCCTTAATTCTAATTATTGAAATATATTTTCATAGGGGAAAATGCTGCCTTTTTTATTAACTTTGGGAGCAAATTGAGATGCACATATTGCTTCCCAGGACCGAGATGCCAAAAATCCACATTTTATCATTTTATGTGCTGTTCAAGGTTATTTTCATGTGTATATCTGGAGAGGCGCCAGGAGAAAATGGATGGCCATAATTGCAATAACTGAGTAGTATATCATGAGAGTACCACTTATTACAATGGATACTATTAAGGAAAGTGGCAACACATGATGAAATCCCCTAAGGAAAACAAGAATGAAACACGTTTACCACTGATAGCTGTCTTTCATAAATGATGCAGAAATAAAACCTTTCCTGGACAAAGCTAGAAGAGCTCATACCAGCTGGCCTGATTTACAGGAATTGCTAAAGGGTATTCCATAAAGTAGAATGAAAGCCTCTTATTAATAACACAAAGCCCACAAACCCACAAAACACAATGGTGGAACTGTTACAAATCAATATTCATAATACATTAAAACCAAATGTTGGTGTGTTAAGTAATTTTATGCCTGGTGAGTGGGTTACAGGTCACATCTATTAGCAATAACTATGTCTAAATTAACTTGTCAAGAGATACATATTATAAAATGATGTAGATTCAAACATCAAAAACATACAATGTTGGGGGTAGAAAAGTGTCTAATTGTGCATGAAACAACAGTTAAGTTTTAATCAGCTTGAAATAGACTTTTATAAATATAAGGTTGCCCATGAAAGCCTCTGGGTAATTAAAAAGTGGAAAACTACAAGGTACACACACAAAAAAATCTTTAAAATCAAAATATACCACTGCAGAAAACCATCAAACCAAAATGAAAAACAACAAAGGAAGAAGAAAGAAAAAAAATATATATGCATAAAACAGAAAACAATCAAAAAATTACATACCACATATGTCAAGGACTGTGAAGATTAGGTTCTAGACCATAATAAAGCAAGTCACATAGAACTTGATACCCCAAGAGTCATGTTTGTACAATATTATGGGCTACTATATATGTTATAACATTATGTCTAAAAAAGTATGTACTTCAATTTTAAAACACTTTTTTTTAAATGTGAATTATATGAGCCTTCAATAGGTCATGATCATTTTTCTGGTGAAGGGACTTGCCTCCATATTCATGACTGATGGCTGGAGGTAATAGTTTCTAAAGGTTAGGACTTCTATGATGATTTCTTAAAAGGAGACAGTTTTGAAGTTTGCCACATCAATTGACTTTTCCTCTCTAAAAGAACACTCTTTAGCACGTAATGGTTCTTGAGAGAATTTTGTCCACAGTAGAACTCCAAATTTGCAGTTAATCCTCTAAAGTTCAGCCATTATGTCATCAATTAAGTACTCATGATATTAGAAGGCTTTGTCAATTCAACAACTTCACCACATCTTCAAAAGGAATATATTCTCTCCCAAGAAAGCACTTTTTTGCTCATCTTGAGAAGTAATTCCTCATTCTATGTGTTACTAAAGTTTTCATCACTGTGATACATATGTGAGAAAATCAACCTAGAGGAGGAAAGACTTACCCTGGCTTATAATTTCAGAAGTTTTCATCCATGGTCACTCAGTTCCATTGATTCTGGGCCTGTAGTGAGGCAAAAGATCAAGGCAGGAAGAGTGTGGTGAATCATAACTGCTCACTTTATAACAGCAAGGAAGCAGAGACGGAGAGGTGTGGGGAAGGGTCTGGGAGCCAAATGTACCCTACAAAGTCACCCTCCCAGTGACCTATCTCTTCCAGCTAGTTCCCACCTCTTCAAGTTTCCACCGTATTTCAATAGCATCATCAGTTCAGAAACACACTTTCAACATGTGAGTCATTGGAAAATGTTCCAGGTCCAAAGCATACTATCCTATTAAACATTGATTATAAAACTGCAATGATTCAGCCACATGTTCAGGCTCCACATTTAATTATATTTTTCTTCTTATTTGTTCCACCTCTGTAGTTACTTCTTCCACTGAAGTCTCAAATAAGGGTTCAAACTCACTCATGAAGGTTGGAATCAATTTCTTCCAAACTCTATTACTGTAGATATTTTGACGTACTCCCATGAATCATAATTCTCCTTAATGGTCCTAGAATGGGGACTCCATTTAACAGGCCCATATCCATTAGAGAAATCACTGTGCATGGTGGGTAGAGCATAACCACATATTTCTCTTTAAGAATTGAAAGTAATCATTACTCTGTTGCTCATTCACTGAAGAATTGATATTGTGTAAGGAGTTATGAAAACAACATTATCTCCTTGAACATCTCCATCAGAGATCTTGATGACCAGATACATTGTCAGTGAAGATTAATATTTTGAAAAGAATCTCTTTCTTGGCAATAGGCCTCAAGAGTGAGCTTCAAGTATTCAGAAAATCATGTTGCTGAGAGACATGCTGTCATCCAGGCTTTGTTGTTCCAGTCCTAGAGCACAGGCAGAGTAGATTTAGTGACATTAATAAGAGCTCTCATACTTTCAGAATGCTGAACACTATGGTGCTGGCTTCAACTTAGAACCACCAGGTTCATTAGCACCTAATGAGAGAGATAGTCTGTTCTTGGAAGCTTTAAGTCACACATTGACAACTCCTCTCTAGTTATCAAAGTCCTAGGTGCCATATTCTTCCAATACAAGGCTACTTTCTTTCTTTTTTCTCAATTTTTTTTCTTTGTTTTAATTAGTTGTACATGATAATAGAATGAATTTATGTACTTTAATATATCATACATAGATGGGATATGATTTTTCATTTTTCTGAGTGTACATGTTGCAGAATCACATTGGTCATGTAGTCACATATTTACATAGAGTAATAATGTCTGTTTCATTTTACTATCTTATCTATGCCCACATCCCCTCCCCTTCCCTAACCATCACTTCCCTCTACATAATCTAACATAACACTATTCTTCCCTAGTGCCCACCATCTTATAATTAATTAGCATTCACATATTAGAGAAAACATTCAGCCTTTGGTTTTGTGGGATTGAAATATTTTGCTTAGCATGATTCTCCAACTCCAACCATTTCTGACAAATGCAAGAATTTTACTCTTCTTTAAAGCTGAGTAATATTACATCGAGTATATATACCATGTTTTATTTATCCATTCATCTATTGAAGGACACCTAGGTTGGTTCAATAGTCAACTATTTTGAATTGAGCTGCTATAAACATTGATGTAGATGCATCACTATAGTATGCTGATTTTAGGTCCTTTGGGTGTAAACCAAGGAGGAGGATAGCTGGAAAAATGGTGGTTCCATTTCCAATTTTCTAAGGTATCTCCATACTTCTTTATATATTGGTTGCACCAATGTGCAGTTCTACCAGCAATGTATGAGTGTACCTTTTTCACCACATCCTTGCCAGCCTTTATTGTTGCCTATATTCTTGATGATTGCCATTTTGAGAGGAGTGAGATGAAATCTTAGAGAATTTTGATTTGCATTTTTCTAATTGCTACATATGTTGAGCACTGTCTCATTTATTTGTTGATCAATTGTATTTCTTCTTCTGAGAAATGTCTGTTCAGTTCCTTAGCCCATTAATTGATTGGGTTATTTGGTTTTTTGGTTAAGAGTTTTGAGTTCTTTATATACCCTAGGGATTAATGCTGTATCTGAGCTAACAAAAGAGGTGAAAGACCTCTACAATGAAAAGTACAGAACACTTAAGAATGAAACTGAAAAAAACCTCAGAAGATGGAAAGATCTCCCATGATCCTGGATAGGCAGAATTAATATTGTCAAAATGGCCATACTACAAAAAGTGTTGTACAGATTTAATGCAGTACTTATTAACATCCCAATGACATTCTTCATAGAATTAGAAAAAAATCATGAAATTTATTTTGAAAAATAAGAGATTCAGAATATATAAGGCAATCCTTGGCAAGAAAAGTGAAGCAGGAGGCACCACAACATCAGACGTTAAGCTACACTACAGTGCTTTAGTAATAAAAACAGCATAGTGTTGGCACCAAAATACATTTTTAGACCAAAGGTACAGAACAGAGGACAGAGAGACAAACCCACATAAATATGGTTATGTCATACTACACAAAGGTGCCAAAAAAACATTTACTGTAGAAAAGATAGCCTATTCAACACATGGTACTGGCAAAATTGTAAATCCATATATATATCAAAATGAAATTAAACCTCTATTTCTCACCCTGCACAAAAATCAACTCAAAGTGGATCAAAGACTTGGACAGTAGAACAGAGACCTTCACCTAATAGAAGAAAAAATAGGCCCAAATCTTTACCACATCGGCCTAGAATCTGACTTCCTTAACAAGACTCCTAAAGCACAAGAAGTAATATCAAGAATTAAGAAATGGGATAGATTCAAATTAAAAAGCTTTTTCTCAACAAAGGGAACAATTAATAATCTGAGGATAGAGCCTACAGATTGTAAGGCTAATTTCTCTTCATTGAAACTCTGCAGTTTAACAGAGCCACCTTCATCAATTATCTTGACTGGATCTTCTGGATAACTTCTTGCAGAATCTTGTCAACACTTGGTGCCTCATTTTGCACTTACGTGTTGTGGAGACGATTTCTTAAGCATCATGGAAGAAAACATTGTTAGGATCAGACTCTCCTTCCACAGCTTCCTTCTTCCTTTTCTTAACCCTCAGATCATTGAAGACAGTCAGAGTCTTGACCAGGATTACACTTTGGCTTAAGAGAAAGTTGTGGAAGGTGTGATTTTCCATCTAGATGACAAAAGCTTACCCCCATATCAGCGATCAGGCTGTTTGACATCCCAGTGTTCCCTGGAGCAGCACTTTGAATTTTCCTCAAGAACTTTTGCTTTGGAGCTACCATGTGAATACATGGAACAAGAGGCCCAGCTTTCAGCCCAGGGTGGCTTTCATCATCTTTCTCACTAAGCTTCGTCATTTCTCATATTCCATATAGAAGGAGAGATGTAAAATTCATCCTTTCACTTGAACATTTAGAATGCCTTTAGGGTTATTAGTTGAACTGATTTCAATATTGTGATGTTTCAGAAAAGAATCAGGCCTCAGGAGAGGGGAGGAATGTAGAGTAGCCACTCCATGCAGCAGTCAGAACACACAGCCTTTATCACTAAGTTCACTGTCTAACAAAGCATAATTCATGGACATCCAAAAATAACAATAGCAACATCCAAGAATACAGCTCACAATTCACCATAACAGATATAATGAGAATGTGAAAGCTTGAAATATAGTGAAAATTCCCAAAATGTTACACAAAGACATGAAGTCAACATGGGCTATTGGAAAAGTGATGTTAAAAGACTTCCTCAAAATAGGTTTGCCTCAAACATTCAATTTGAAAAAAAAAGTAAAAAGTAAAGAAAGAATGAGGAAGAGAACAGGATGGAAGAAAGAAAGAAGAAAGGTGGAAACAAATATCACCATAAAGAAAGATGCAACAACATGAGGTGAGTCTGAACTTATCTATTAATAATGACCTTGAATGTGAATGAATAACATCCAAATACAAAGGCACAGTATGACTTGTAGGATTTTAAATAACTACAAAGTAGACTTTGGAGAATTCCAAAATTCATAGAAACTAAACCTGTTCCTAAACAATAAATGTGCAATGAGAAATTTACAAATATATTGAGAAAGTAAAAATTGTGACCAAAACTTACCAAAACATGTGGAGTGTAGCAAAGGTATATCTAAGAAGAAAAGATGCAAAAACATGCATGCATCCAAAATAAAGAAATATTCCAACAGACAACCCAATGTAATGCTTCAAGGAAATAGAAAAAGAACAAACTGAGCCCAATGTTAGACGAATGAAAGAAATAATAAATATTAGAGTATAAATAAAATGGAGTTGAGAAAAACAATACAAGAGATGAAACAGGACAAAGATTTGACTTTTAAAAATGAGCAAAAGCAACAAAAATTTAAGTATACTAGCAAGAGAAAAGGAGAAGTCCCATATAAATTTAATCAGAAGTGAAAGACAGGACACTGTCTCAGGTACCACATAAATGTGAAGGATAAGAAGAGGTGATTATGAACTAGTACACACCACAAAGAATGTAACCTAAAAAATGAATGAATTCCTAGACTTATACAGCTTGCTAATGCCTAGTCATAAAGAAGTACGAGATCTGACCAAATCAATAATCAGTGAGGAGAATGAAGCATGTGTAAAAATCTGTGGTTGAAGAAAATCAAGGACTTGATGGTTTTGCAGCTCAATTGGATTGAATATTTAAAGAATTCAGCAATTTTCCAAAAACTTTCCCAAAACATAGAAGGGAAGAAAATATATTCTATGTCTATTTACAATGCCAGGATTACCTTAATACTTGGGCCAGACAAAGACATCACATGACAAGAAAACTAGGATAATATCCTTAATGAACTTAGATACAGAATTTGCCAACAATCTACTAGCAAACCCAATTTCAAACATTCAAATATCATGCACAATAATCAAGCGGAAATTTTCCCAAGGATGTAAGTAGCTTTAAACATTAACAATTCAATAAATGTGAATCTACATCTATATAATAAGTTTACAACTAACACTATATTCCATAATTAAAAGTTGAAACCTCTAAAATATGGAGCAAGACAAGAATGCCCACTTCTGACAATTGTATTCAACATAAAAATAGAAGTCTTATCAGGACAGTAAGGCAGCCAGAAATATGGAATATAAAAATGAAGGAAAACAGTGTCACTGTTTTCTGGTGACAGGATCATATACAGAGAAAACTCTAAATATTACATTATAAATATAATAGAACAGATAAATAATTCAGTAAAGTCGGTGATACAAAATTCTTACACAAAATGAGTAATGTTAATCAACCTTAATAATAAAAATTTCTGAAAAAGAAATGAAGAGTAATTGTATCTATGAAAGACACAAAAAAAACAGTAATGAAATAAATACTTAGTAAGTTCAATTGAGGAGGGAGAAGATGTGCACAATAAAACATTTTTGAAAGAAATTGCAGGAGAGATAAATAAATGGAACAACATTCTATGTTCTTGTGATGGAACAATAAATACCATTGAAATGTCTACATGGCAACAAAGGATCTACAGATTTAATGCTATCATTAAATATGATATTTAATTACCTTACTGCCAGGATAAGACTTTACACTTTAGTTGCCTTACTGCCTATATAGATTTCTATTTTTATGTTTAAATATGCTATTTAAATTTCCATATCATTTTCAAAGAAAAATTGAAAATCTATAATTAACATGTAGACACACCAAAAATATTTTATATCACTGAATCAATAATGAGCCAAAGAACACAGCTGGAGCCCTCATCATCTCTTATTTCAGGCTATACTGCAAGGATAGAGCAAGTAAAATGTGATCACACTGCCATCAAAATAGACACATAGGCTCCTGGAACAGAAGAGTGCTCAGAAATTAGCCCCAAATATACAGTCCAATGGTTCTCAACGAAAACATTATGAATATATCACAGGGAAAGAATAGTTTCCTTAACACATGCTGCCGAGAAAATTCTATATCCATATGCAAAAAAATTAAGTTGGGTCCATGCTTCAAATCACATACACAAATATTAGCTCAAAATGGATTAAAGACTAAAATGCAAAACTTGACATTTTAAAACCACTGCAACGGAATGGGTGGGGGGAATACACACTGGTATGAGCAACGGCTTCCTAAATTTGATCACAAAGTGCAGGGAACTAAATAAAAATTAATAAATGAGATTCTATCAAAACTTAAAGCTTTTGCCTAGCAAAAGAAATAACAGAGTGAAGAGACAATGTAAACTGGGAGAAAATATCTCTAAGGTCTACATTTGATAAGGGATAAAGATCCAAAATATATGAAGAAATAAAACTGTGTGCAAAGAAAACACACAGTCTGATCAAGAAATGGTCAAAGACCTCAATTTTGTACTACAATTTGGAAGTCTTACCCACTCCAAACTAAAAGTAAATTTTCTTTGGTTTAAGAAGTTCTGATTGTATTTTCATCATTTATTTTTAGGAATTTGGTAATTTGAATTTATCACATCATATGGAAAGTGTTTATTTTATTTCACATGGCCCCTTATTTTTTCTCAATTCTATTCATTTAATAGTCCATGTTTTACTCACTGCTTTGACATGCAACCTCTGTAATATTCTAAATTCCCACATGCATCATAAGTTCTATTTCTGGAACATTTTCAATATTCAGTTTCTATAATTCAAGTTTATACTTATTCAGGCTTCATACTGTTTTAATCATCCCTATTACACTTTTCTTTCAGAATATGTCATTGTGTTTTATTTTCTCTGATTTTTAATTGCCTTTCTTAGATAGAACAAAATAATGATTGTTATATCATCACATGGCATGCCACCACCTCTTTAAACTGTCTCCTTGGTTGAGGTGATGTTTGAGACCTATAATTCCAGGAGGCCAAATCATCCCTGCAAGTTGCTTGCACACTTGTCCCATTTGACCCTCAGGACACTCTCCCTCTGAGTCCATGGTATCAAGATCAACAGTGACTCCAGATAGTTAAATCAGAGGTCAGTTTATCTACATTTCATCGCATCAGATAGTGCTGACACTATCTATTGACCAAAGACCCCATTACTTGGTTTCTGGAACACACTCTCTACTGGTTTTCCCATTTCTATTTTTGTTAAATTATTTATTCTCATTTGTTATATATAACAGCAGAATTCAATTCATTTCATATTACACATACAGAGCACAATTTTTCAAGTCTCTGGTTCTGCACAAAATATTTTCACACCATTCATTTCTTCACACATGTACTTGTCCTAATGATGTCTAACTCATTCAACCATTTTTCCTACCCCCAAGGCCCTTCCCTTTCTATCCCTCCCCTTTGCCCTATCTAAATTTCCTCCATTCCTCCCATGTCCCATCATTGCCATTATATGTCCGCATCCTCATATCAAAGAAACCATTCGGCCTTTGTTTTTTTGGGGGATTGGCTTACTTCACTTAGCATTATATTCTCCAACTCCATCCATTTACCTGAAAATGCCATGATTTTAGTCTCTTTTAATGCTGAGTACAATTACATTGTGTACCAAGTACATAATAGAGGACACAGAAACAAGCCCAAATAATTACAACTATCTCATATAAGACAAAGATGCCAAAAACATACATTGGAGAAAAGATATCCTCTTCAACAAATGCTGCTTGGAAAACTGGTAATCCATATGTAACAAAGTGAAATTAAACCTCTATCTCTTACCATGTACAAAACTCAACTCAAAGTGGATCAAGGACCTAGGAATTAAACCAGACACCTTGTGCCTAATGAAGAAAAAGTAGGCCCAAATCTCCAGCATGTTTGATTAGGGGCCTAATTCCTTAGTAAGAGTCCTGTAGTGCAAGAACTAAAACCAAGAAACAATAATGAGATAGATTCAAATTAAAAGCTTCTTCTCAGCAAAAGAAACAATCAGTGAGATGAAGAGAGCCTACAGAATTGTAACAAATCTTTACCACAAGCACATCAGATAGAGCACTTATCTATAGGATATATAAAGCACTCAAACCCTAACAATAAAAACAAACAAACAAACTAATCTATAAATGGGCCAAGGAACTAAACAGACACTTCTCAGAAGAAGATATATAATCCATCAACAAACATATGAAAAAAATGTTCAACATCTCTAGCAGTTAGAGAAATGCAAATCAAACTACTCTAAGATTTCATCTCACTCCAGTCAGAATGGCAGCTATCAAGAATACAAACAACACTAAGTGTTGGTGAGGATGTGGGGGGGGGGGAACACTCATACATTTCTGGTGGGAATGAAAATTGGTGCAGCCAATATGGAAAGCAGTATGGAGATTCCTTGGAAAACTTGGAATGCAACCACCATTTGACCCAGCTATCCCACTCCTTGGTTTATAACCAAAGGACTTAAAAACAGCATACTACAGGGACCCAGTCACATCAATGTTTATACTAGCACAATTCACAATAGCTAAATTGTGGAACCAACCCAGATGCCCTTCAGTAGATGAACAGATAGGGAAACTTTAGTATATATACACAATGGTTTTCCCAATTCTAAAACAGCTACTCCTCTTCCTGTTTTATCCACTAATCTGACATTAAATTTCTACTAGATTTCCATATGCATCTCTGCCTAATTCTGAGATTTTGTTGAACTCACTAGTTCTATGCATTGACTGCTGGATACAATGCTTCTCCATTTTTCTAATAAAAACCCCTTCAGACTCTTCTCTTTTCAATCACTATTTGCTTTCTCAAGGAATGCCTCAGCCCTTTGAGTATAATTTCCAAAGTGTCTACAGCCTAATTTAGGTCACATTGAGACTGATCCCCCAAATAATATTTAGGACTCAATGGGTGTGTATTAGTTTGCTAGGGCTGCAATAACAAAGTACTGTAGACTGGGTAGATTCAGCAGAAATTTCTTTTCTCACAATTTGGGAAGTTAGAATACTAAATTTTGATGCTGAAAGGTCCATATTTTTCTGAGAATTTCCCCCTGTCCTTGTAGACATAATCTTCTCCTTTGTATACTTTCATATTGTCTTCCCTCTGTGTGTATCTGCCCTGATCTCCATTTCCTTTAAGAATACCAGTCATGTTGAATTATCTCATTTTAACTTCATCTTCTCTATAAAGATCCCCATGTTCAAAAAGCATCCTATTCTGCAGTAGTGAAAATAAGGTCTTCAGAACAGCGATTGGTGGAGGAAAATAATTGAGCCCAAAAAGAGATGCCTGTTAAATATTTGCTAACTAAATCCTCTGAAAATTTCTTCTGAAATTTGCAAACAGGTTCTAGTTAAAATGTCATGTACAAAGTGACTAATATCTTGCTTTGACTGCTACATGAGAAGAAAGAGGAAAGTTGTAGGTGAGGAATGAAATTTTTAATATCTATGCCAAATGAGGGAAACCACAATGTCATTAAGTGGAGGCAAGAATAACGATGTTGGATGTATGCCAAATTCTTTATTTTGGGAAGTCAATTGATTCAATTTATCATATGGATATATTTAAAATAGATGTTTTTTTTTTTTCATTCAGAGCTGATAATTATACTAGAATGAAGCATGGAAAGTTTAATGTGTGAAGGCCAATGGAGAATAGGATTCAAGTATACTCACTTTACATGATACTTTTGTTTGGAAAATAAATCAAACACAGGAATGAATTATGAATTACTTCTGTGGTAAAAAAAAAAAACTAAAATGTGGAGATGAGCCATAGTGACACTTGAAGAACTCTTCATATATATTTTATTCCGTAGATACAAAGCCATACATTGCAAGATTACATTGCTAACATGGCTGCCTAGCATTACAGTGGCTATGTAAGGAACCATAGCAACAATGACTTGCAGAAAATTGAGCTGGTTGGGATGGGAGAGCCTGAGTGAGTGGAAATGGAAGAGCAATCAAGACTGTCTTGGTAATGGTCCATACCTGGAATGACTCTGGATTCTGACTTGCCTGTAGTACTGTACAGAAAATAGTAGGGCTGTTCAACAAGTTTATTGCTTTTTGGTCACCATCTTTCATGCCAATTCTTCTAGGCATTTCCCAGATAGAGGATGAAATATGGTCCTGTGGCTTCACTCAGTCCTATAAAGGCTATCCCCCTTCATCCTGGGTAAATACTCCACTCTGGGTAGAAAAATGCACAAAATGAAAGGCAATATCCCTAGACTTTTTAATTCCCTTTTTGAATTATGATTTTTTTCAAAGTGCAAACCCTCTTTTCCTACCTTGTGGATTATATGTAGTCTCCATCATGAAAAGGCAAGATATAGGAATCAATTTCGTGAAACAAGGTGCTGGCATTGCTGACTATTGGGTGTCAGAATGGGAATTACCAGAACTTTCTCCCTTCTGATCCATCTCCCCATAAGCTCTCCTGTATTCACCTTTTGAAACCTGCTTTCCTAGAAAGAATGGCAATTTCTACATGAATTTGAGGAACAAGTTGACAGGTAGGCATTTCATCCAGACCTGAGTTGTTATGAACTTCATTTCACTGATTTACTTGCTTTTCAAATTAATTCTACAATAAGTGACTGAGAGATCTAAAAGAGGACACAGTTAAATCAATCTGAACTCTTGGAGGACAATTCCATTAACAGATCATGCATAAAATTGGTAAGGACTAAGAGAAGTTTACAATGCATAGTAAAGCATCCTAAGCAATAGTGTCACATCATTTCTATTCCGGCCTTAAAGTGACAAGGGAAAAAGCATGTGCCAATGAAAGCAGCTATCACTACAGCTTCAGAAGCAGGAGATGATTACCAGACAGGAGAAGAACCCTTGCCATTGTCAACCCAGAGCCTGTGGAACATGCACTCCTTATTCATTATACAATATGTTGGCTGCTCTAACAGACCCCAATTTTCATAAAATCTAAGACCTGAGCTAGAGGCTCCAACACAATCAGACAAAAAATTCCTTCCAAATTGCTATTCTACCATCACCGAAAAGTTACCCTTACCCTGCTTGTCCTACAAGGTTTTTTGGACATATCATGGTGCCTCCTGGAGGAATGGGAAAAGGGGAGAGATTATCTCCTATTAATCCCATGATCCAGGATTTGGTTACATTGCTTCTGCTCACATCCTCCTCATCAGTACCTAGTAACACAGGGTATAAACACCATGAAAAACTGAAAAATATGGCCTTTTTTCTGATTCAATCCTCTTAAAATATTATGTGTCAGAGGTGAGAATCAGTATTGGAGAAAATTAGCAGTTTCTACACCCCCACCCCCCACATCATTCACATTCATCATTCACATGATAATACTTTCATTATTTCTCAAAAATAGAGAGTAACATAAGACAGAACATTGATAAAGTCATAAATAGTGCTTCAAGAGCTGGGTGCTGTGGAACACACATGTAATCCCAGATGTTCCAGAAGCTGAGACAGGAGAATCAGGAGTTCAAGGCCAGCCTGAGCAACTGAGTGAGGATTTAAGCAGCTCTGTGAGTCCCTGAATGTATGTAAAACACAAAAAAAGGACCAAAAATGTGTCTCAGTTGTTAAGTGTCCCTATATTCAAACTATGGTACCAAAAGCATGGGGTGCAGGATGAGGTGGCTGAGGAGACCTGAGGCTGACAGTGGAATGACTACACTTGGTGGCATTTCAGAAAATTCTTTTGTCTGTTAAAGCCTCAGTTTCTTCAAGGAATAAGTGAGATTACAATTGATGGCCATTACATAACACAGGGTTCATCAGTGGAAGGAAAAAAAAACATGCATGACCTATGCCTTTTTGAGCTTCTAATTTTAAAGAATCAAACGCATAACACCCTAATGACAGAAAGCTGGGTGAACTGTAAGTTCCCTGAGTGCAAATAACAAAGTTTCTGGTTTTCCTCCCACAACTTTTTCTGGCCACTTGGGGGTGTGATTCTCCTTTCTCTTAAAGAGCACATGGTATAAGCCATCCATTCAGTCCTGGATGCATCCACATCTTCAGAATGTAAGCACTCTCTGTCCACTCAGAGAATGATTCCTACGGGATCCCTATTGAATCTCTACTGGATCCCTACTCCCACTATCCTGGGAGCCAGGAAATGATTCACTTCCCTCCTGCCACCTCACCTCAGCAACCACAAGTCCTCATTTTCCCCTCTAAGTGCTCTTAATTCTGAAGTCCTAGCTCCCTTTCTGAGACAACAAAGGGCATCTGGAATTCGATCCACTTTTCTTTTGTTATTTATTTGAGTGGATTCTCTTCCTCCTTCTTTGTGAAATGCACTTATGTGCTAGATTTCATTTTCATCCACAATTTGACTGCGATGTTGTATTTTAACATGGAAATGACTCCTCTGCTTCTCTTGCATCCTTGTGGGACAGCACACAGAGAGTGTGAGTCACAAGGACTGGACTAAGGGCAGACCCGGAGACAGTACTGCTGGGTTCAAATTCACAATGTCAAGGGCTAATAACTTATCCTGTTTGTACTAAAAATCCACTCTGTATAAAATGGGAAAATACTAATTCTTGCATGACAGGTTTCTCAGAGGATTCAAGAATGAAATGCCAGGTAAATTCTCAAGCCCATGCTGTTTGTCTTTCCTCAGGTAGCAGCATGTCATATGCTCCAGTTGAAATTTGCATGAGTAACTCTCCTTCCATTCAAGTCCTGAACTGCATCTACAACTCCTCATAGATGCCTCACAAAAACTTTGATCGCTAAAGCAGCTGTGCTAAGAATCATCTGGGAGAAAAAATGAAGTATGTTTCTATTGGACACACCCCAGAGCACCAATTAATAGTCCTCCACATATATTCCAACACTTAAGTCTCTCTTCAGTGACACTCAGACCCCACCATTGCTTATTCATTTCTCCTTGGGACTGCTACATAGTTCAGTTCAAGCACAAATCCGAATCCCATAGAGGATGAAAATGCTTTCAAGTGCTTAATAAAACCATTCTGAAGCCTCACTTGAAATGCATTCAGTGGTCAATTTAATTTCTATGAGCCCACACAAACAATGCTAAACACACCCAGATCTTTCCACAGAAAGACTGATAATATGAAATTTGATCATATAAATTTTATGTATATTCTGACACCTTTTATTGTATTTTTTTAAATCAAAATCTGAACTATGCTTAAAATCCTCATTTATTCATGAATTCATTGAAATAAAATGAGCACAAAAGATAATACACATAAAACTCCATGCTGGAAATACAAACACTGCTTCTGTCTTCATTGAGACTGATGGATTGAGGCATTTCTAGTTCAATAGGAGAAGCCATCCTCACACCTGTTCTAGGAGGAATGCAAGTTGCCTAATGGGCCCTAAATCAAGGTCTTCTCTTCCTAGGAGGGAATATCTTCTTTTCATGATGATGTCATGACCATCTCTACATCTTTCTGAATTTCTGCACCTGAGACAAAAATTCTGAATGCTGCTCACATTGAGTGGTGCTTGGGGCCTTCACTCAAGCATATTGAGTGGGGATGTTAGGAACAGACTTTCTCATGTAATAAGGCATGTAATTCTCAACTTTCATTTTGTCTCAAGACTCATAATGTCCAATCTTAGAATATCTCTCCTGCCACACTCTGAAATCAAAGCAAAATGGAACTCCTAAAAACGTTTTAGGAGAACCTCCAGGTACTTAGGCCACAGGCATTGTAGCCCTCCCTACTCCCACTACCCTGGGATCCAGCAAAGGATTCACTTCCCTCCTGCCAGCTCACATCAGCAACCAGAAGTCCAAATACATAGGGATGCAGAACCTCAGTGCTGGATGGGAAACAGCACTTCACCCAGAGTCAGGTATTCTCAAGTTGATCAGTGACCACCAGGGGCCACATGCCCATTCAGGGTAATTCAAGCAGGTAGTGAAGTTACAGAATTGAAATGCTCTGACCTTAGTGCCACATTAAGTATGAGAGATAAATCAGAATGGGAAGAGATCTCAACCCCATTTTAAACTCAAAGTAGGAGCTCCAGCACCCAGTCTTTAGAAGTATGATTCTGTCTCCTGCCTTTCCCTGAAAGAAGCACCATGACCCTCTCCAGATAGAACTCTACAGTAGAAACTCAGGCATGTTAACCCAGAGCAACCCCCATTCATAGCAGGAATTATGACTCTTCTTACCTTCCTGCCATTCTCTTGTCCAGAGGTGGAGAGCTGAGCTGTGTTGACAGGAGAGTCTTTCTAAGATGAAGTAACACCAAGATATAATTTTTTGTTCTCCAAGTGGAGAGATGCTTATGGAAGCTGTCTATAAATCTAGGGACCAATTGCAATTGGTCCCTAGATTTATAGGGATTTTCTGTTACGGGATTGTGAGCAAACTGGAGGACATAGTCATCTGAAGCTTCATTTTAATGTGGATGTATCTGAGCAACTGCACCATTTCCACTCACATATTGGCCTCCCCCTTACATCCCTTTCACTCCACCTACTCTAAGTAGTTGCTCTTCTGTGTGCCTTGCCAACTAGGATCCTAGGTAAGAATATAAGCAATGTGAGCTTTCATACTGAGTTTTATTACTAAATAACAAAGTATATCTTTGGGTCATTGAAGACTCATCATGCCCTGATCCCATATTTTTATTTCTCTATATCATCAGCAATGCATTCATTTCTATTTGTTTGTTCCAAACAACAGAACGAGGGAATGGGCATCCTATTCTCACTGCATCCTATCTACTTACTACTTACTGCCTCTACCCTTTCTTATTTTTCTCATTATTAGCTTCAAAGAATGTCCCAATACTGCCAACTGGGGACCAATCACATGAATGCTTGGGTGGGGGGACAAAATTAAGCAAATTCCAAACCATAGAGTTTCACCAATAACCCCCAAGGTTTATAGCTGGGGGAATTTGGGCCTCCACATGAGCAACTATAGTCTATAGATATGAGAGGTTCTATTTCCCACAAGAGCATGCTCATACCAGTTTCTAAAACAAGGATCTCTCTGATCTTGACAGAATCACTGCCCCTTCTCTCATTATGCTCTCCATGCCAACAAACCACAAAAGAAAAGCATCAGCATGCTTCCAGGAGCAACTGACCCTTAAAACCATGAGGAGGAAGGGTTGTTGCCACATGACAGGGGAATGTACTGGCCACAAATGTCTTTTCTTATTTACATACCAACTTTAAACCTCAGTGTGCAAAAATTAGAACCCTTTACCAATAAGGACCTGACCAAAAGAAGTGTAGACCTTCAGGATTAGTCACTGTGCCAGATAAGCCACCTAGAACAGCATAAACACTAGCAAGGGTGGAGAAAATCAGTAAATTGTAGCCTTGGGATAAGTTACAGAACCAGGGGCTATATATCTTCCCCTGTTCCTCTCTAGAAAGCTGTGAAGACGATATATCCTGGAGAAACTGTGACAAGATGAGGTTAATTAAATAGGATAAGTGGAGTCAGTGGTTCAACTGTGGACAATAGCAGGCACTCTTGGTGCCAGTTAGGTACACTTATCCTCAAGTGACAATTGAACTCCTATTAATAGCTCACAAGGGAAACCCTGCCAATGAACTGTCCTTGGGATCTTAGACCTGTTTCACAGTGTGCATACCTCAGTTCAGGCTGCCTGGAGCCAATGACTGACCAATGTGTGTGGTGCACAGGAGCCCATCTCCCTGAATCAAAGAGAGACAAGCTTCTGGTGATCTACACTCCAGAGACCTCTGCAAGAATGTGCTGAGGCTAACCTTCAATGAAAGCTTATTCTTGTTTACATTCTTCTCTTTCCCTGTAATCCTTTTCTCACTTTCTTACAAACTTCTGCTGAGAGCATTAATTAATAAAGTTATGCACACCAATCCCTGTGCCATGTTCTCCTTCTGGAGAACTGCCCTAATATTATAGAAGTGATCTCAATATTTACATATACAAAAAGTTTCAGTGAAGCTTAAGTTGAAGAAAAGCAATTTGAAAGTCAGTCTCTAGACCAGTGACTCTCAGACCTCACTGTGCCTGAAATCTAATAATAGAGTTCTTAAATGCCATATCCTAGGTCCCACCCTAGACATTCTTACCAAAACTCTAGAATTGTGATTTCGAAGAAATATCATTTTCTAAAGTATTCTTCCTGTCTGCTTATCAAGGGTTTAGAAACCACTGGATTAGAAAACTTATTTGTGCTAAATGAAATAGACAAGCCTCTATATAAACTGGGATGGGTAAAATAAAATTTTGATGTCACACTCTATTTTACAAGCCTGTGATGCAGGTACCTAACAAAAATCAACAACACTGAACTTTGAAAGTGATCTTGACATCAAACCAATCATAGGATTGGTACAAATTAAATGTGAAACAGTAGGGTGGATTCTGAATTTTGGCAAAAATTCCAGGTGTATTTAGTTGATTACATTTTATGAATTAGTAAGAGTATTATTAATAGTACATAGTTTGTGCATGTTACTGTAGCAGGTGCTACAGACTGGGTTAGACTGAAGAAATCAATAACACCATAAAATCAGTGACTTAAGGGAGTGAAAGTTTATTTCTTGTTCATAAAAAGATAACATCATATCTAGACACCTCTCCAGGATTCCCCCCAAGTCTGTCATGTAGCAGTGTCACAGCTTCCATCCTGAGGACTCACATCTCAATATCATTGCTAGGAAACTCCCACTGGAAATTAAGTGCTCAGGTCCTGAGGCATCACTGACCATTGCCATGGATCACATAGGTCACACAACACCTGGGCCAGAATTAGTCCTATAATCTGATCATAACAGCCAGAGCCAAGGTAGTCTAACCCTGCTGTATGTTCACAATGAGATGCTCACTCTATACTGGGGTGACCATCCATGTCAACACAGTTGTTAAATAAAATGGGGAAGATATAAGAAGCTAGAAAAAAGAAATAAACTATATATGCACCACTACTAAAGGTTATTATATATTTCCTTCAAGGCATTGATGATACAACTTCTTTGGAAAACATCAAGGCACAAAGAGTGTGGGGAATCACAACAGTTCACCTCATAACAATGAAGAAGCAAGGACAGAGGAAAGGGGAAGAACCTGTGGGTAAAACAGACCCTTCAAAGGCTCTCTCCTAGGCACCCATCTCTTCAAGCTAGCTCCCAAATCTTCAAGATTCTAGCATCTTCCAATAGCACCAGCAGCCTAGAACCAAGCCTTCAACACTTGGGTCTTTGTGAGATGTTCCAGATCCAAATCAAAATTGCGATGATTCAGCCATATTTTCATATTCTCTCTCTCTCTCTCTCTCTCTCTCCATATATATATATATATATATATATATATACACACACATACACACACACACACACACGCACACACCCCACATATGGCTATTTATTCTATTTCTGCAGTTTCCTTTACTGAAGTCTCAAATTAGGAGTACAATTTCATTCATGAGGGTTCCAGTTAACTCCTTCTGTTACTGGTCATGGTTTGACCTACTCCCATGAATCCTATTTCTTCTCAATGGAATTAGAACAGTGAGTCCTTTCTGTAAAGTTTTCATTTAATGTGCTCATATCCATTAGAGAAATCACTATTCATGGTGGTTTTAGCTTTACTAGATATTTTTCTTTAATAAGAAGGCTTGAAAGTAATCATTACTTTGTTGTACATGCACTGAAGAATTGATGTTATGTTACAAATTATGAAAACAACATTATCTCCTTGGACATCTCCTTCAGAGCTCTGGGGGACCAGATACATTGTTAGTGAAGATTAAATTTTAAAAAGAATCTTTTTCTTGGCAGTAGGTCAAGAGCGAACTTAAAGTATTCAGAAAATCATGTTGCTAAGAGAAATGTTGTAATCCAGGCTTTGTTGTTCCAATTCTAGAGCACAGGCAGAGTAGATTTAGTGACATTAATAAGGGCTCTCATACTTTTATAATGCTGAACACTATGGTATTGGCTTCAACTTAGAACCACCAGCTGCATTAGCACATAATGAGAGAGACAGTTTGTCCTTGGAAGCTTTAAGTCACACTTTCACATTTCCTCTGTAGCTATCAAAGTCCTAGGTGCCATATTCTTCCAATACAAGGCTATTTTCTTTCTTTTTTTTAATTTTTTATTTGTTTTATTTAGCTGTACATGACAGTAGAATGCATTTATGTACGTTAATATACCATACATAGGTGGGATATGATTTTTCACTTTTCTGAGTGTACATGTTGCAGAATCATATTGGTCATGTAGTAGCATATATACATACAGTAATAATGTCTCTTTCATTCTACTATCTTTCCTATCCCCACATCCCCTCCCCTTTCCTCCCATCACTTCCCTCTACCTAATCCAAGGTAACACTACTCTTTCCTAGTGCCCCCCCCAACCTTATTGTTAATTGGCATCTGCTTCTTAGAGAAAACATTCAGCCTTTGGTTTTGTGGTATTAGATTACTTTGCTTAGCATGATATTCTCCAAATTTAACCACTGACTAGCAAATGCAATAATTTTACTCTTCTTTAAAGCTGAGTAATATTCCATGAAGTATATATACTATATTGTTCTTTATCCATTCATCTATTGAAGGACACCTAGGTTGGTTCTATAGTCTAGCTATTGTGAATTGAGGTGCTATAAATATTGATGTGGCTGCATTACTGTAGTATGCTTATTTTAGGTCCTTTAGGTGTAAACTAAGGAGTATGATAGCTGGGTCAAATGGTGGTTTCATTCCCCATTTTCTCAGGAATCTCAATACTGCTTTATAAAGTGGTTGCACCAATATGCAGTCCCACCAGCAATGTATAAGTGTACCTTTTTCACCACATCCTCACCAACACTTATTGTCGCCTATACTCTTGATGATTGCCATTCTGACAGGAGTGAGATGAAATCTTAGAGTAGTTTTGATTTCCATTCTCTAATTGCTAGAGATATTGAAGACTTTTTCATACATTTGTTGATCAATTGTATTTCTTCTTCTGAGAAGTTTAGTTCCTTAAACCATTTATTGATTTAGTGTTTGTTTTTTTTAAGAGAGAGAGAGAGAGAGAGAGAGAGAGAGAGAGAGAGAGAGAATTATTTAAAATATTTATTTAGTTAGTTTTCGGCAGACACAACATCTTTGTTTGTATGTGGTGCTGAGAATGGAACCCAGGCCGAATGCATGCCAGGCAAGTGTGCTACAGCTTGAGTCACATCCCCAGCCCATAGTGGTTTTTTTTTTTTTTTGGTTTTAAGTTTTTTGAGTTCTTTATATACCCTAGATATTGGTGCTTTATCTGACCTAACAAAAGAGGTGAAAGACCTCTACAATGAAAAGTACAGAACACTAAAGAAAAAAATGAAGAAAACCTCAGAAGATGGAAAGATCTCCCATGCTCCTGGATAGGCAGAATTAATATTGTCTAACTGGCCATACTACCAAAAGTGTTATACAGATTTAATGCAATTCTTATTAAAATCCCAATGACATTCTTCATAGAATTAGAAAAAAATCATGAAATTTATTTGGAAAATAAGAGATTTGAATATCTAAAGCAATACTTGACAAGAAAAGTGAAGCAGGAGGCACCACAGCACCAGACTTTAAGCTATACTACAGTGCTTTAGTAATAAAAACAGCATAGTGTTGGCACCAAAATACATTTGTAGACCAATGGTACAGAATAGAGAACAGAGAGACAAACCCACATAAATACAGTTATGTCATACTAGAAAAGGTGCCAAAAACATCCACTGTAGAAAAGATATCCTATTCAACAAATGGTACTAGCAAAATTGGAATTCCATATATAGCAAAATGAAATTTAAACCTCTATCTCTCAACTTGCACAGAAATCAACTAAAAGTGGATCAAAGACTTGGCCTTAGAACAGAGACCCTGCAACTAATAGAAGAAAAAATAGGCCCAAATCTTCATGACATTGACCAAGGATTGGACTTCCTTAACAAGACTCCTAAAGCACAAGAAGTAAGATCAAGAATTAAGAAATGGGATGGATTCAAATTAAAAATCTTTTCTTCAGCAAAGGAAACAATTAATAAAATGAGGAGAGAGCCTATAGATTGGAAGGCTATTTTCTCTACATTGAAAATCTGCTGTTTAAATCTGTGAGGTGAACAGAGAGCCTACATCCTGGGAGCAAATTTTTACCTTCACACATTAGATAGAGCACTAATCTGTAGGGTATATAAGGAACTCAAGAAGCTAAGCACCAAGAAACCAAATAACCCAATCAATAACTGGGCCAAGGACTTGAACAGATACTTCTTAGAAGTGGATATAAAATCAATCAACAAATATATAAAAAAAATTCTCATCATCTCTAGCAATCAGAAAAATGCAAATAAAAATAATTTTAAGATATCATCTCACTCTAATCAGAATGGCAGCTATTATGAAGATGAACAACAACAAGTGTTAGCAAGGATGTGGGGAAAATGGTACACTCATACATTGCTGGTGGGACTACAAATTGGTGCAGCCAATTTGGAAAGCAGTATGGAGATTCCTTGGAAATCTGAGAATGGAACCACCAGTTGACCCAGCTATCCCTCTCCTCAGACTATACCCAAAGGACTTAAAAACAGCATACTACACAGACACAGCCACATCATTGTTTATAGCAGCACAATTCACAATAGCTAAACTGTGGAGCCAAACTAGATGTCCTTCAGTGAATGAATGGATAAAAAAATGTGGCATTTATACACAATGAAATATTACTCAGAATTAAAAAAGAACAAAATCATGGCTTTTGCAGGTAAATGGATGGCACTGGAGAAGATAATGCTTAGTGAAGTTAGCCAATCCCAAAAAAAACCAAAAGCCAAATATTTTCTCTGATACAAGGGGGTGACTCATAGTGGGGTAGGGAGGGAGAGCATAGAAAGATTAGATTATTTCTAGATAGGGAAAAGGGGTGGTAGGGAAAGAGAGGGGGAAGGGGATTAACAAGGATGGTGGAATGTGATGTCATCATTATACAAAGTACATGTATGAAGCCTTGAATTGGATGTCAACATACCTTATATACAAACAAAGATATGAAAAATTGTAGTATATATGTGAGTTAAGAACTGTAATGCAAAAAAGTAGCTGTATAATGGCATAAATTGACATGAACATACTTTATATACAGAGATTTGAAAAATTGTGCTCTATGTGTGTAATAAGCATTGTAATGCATTCCACTGTTGTCGTGTATTTAAAAAAATAATAAAACATATAAAACAAAGATCATGGAATGAGTTGGACATCATTATCCTAGTTACATGTATGATTGCATAAATGGTGCAACTTTACATCATGTACAACCAAGGAATTGAAAAGTTGGGCTCCATTTGTGTACAATGAATTGAAATGCATTTTTCAGTCATGCATAAATAAGTAGAATAAACTTTTTAAACATTCAAAAAAAATAAAAATAAAATAAAATCTGCAGTTGAGCAGAGCCTCCTTCATCAATTATCTTGACTAGATCCTATGGATATCTTGTTGCAGCTTCTTGACAACACTTGATGCTTCATTTTGCACTTACGTGTTGTGGTGATGATTTCTTAAACATCATGGAAGAAAACATTGCAAACATCAGACTCTCCTTCCACAGCTTCCTTCTTCCTTTTCTTAACCCTCAGATCATTTAAGACAGTCAGAGTCTTGACCAGGATTACACTTTGGCTTAAGAGAAAGTTGTGGAAGGTGTGATTTTCCATGTAGACGACAAAAGCTTACCCCCATATCAGCGATCAGGCTGTTTGACATCCCAGTGTTCCCTGGAGCAGCACTTTGAATTTTCCTCAAGAACTTTTGCTTTGGAGCTACCACGTGAATACATGGAACAAGAGGCCCAGCTTTCAGCCCAGGGTGGCTTTCATCATCTTTCTCACTAAGCTTCGTCATTTCTAATGTTCCATTTAGAAGGAGAGATGTAAAATTCATCCTTTCACTTGAACATTTAGAGTGCCTATAGGGTTATTAGTGGAACTTATTTCAATATTGTGATGTTTCAGAAAAGAATCAGGCCTCAGGAGAGGGGAGGAATGTAGAGTAGCCACTCCATGCAGCAGTCAGAACACACACCCTTTATCACTAAATTCACTGTCTAACAAAGCATAATTAGTGGACACCCAAAATAACAAGAGCAACATCCAAGAACACAGCTCACAATTCACCATAACAGATACAATGAGAATGTGAAAGCTTGAAATATAGTGAAAATTCCCAAAATGTGACACAGAGACATGAAGTCAACATGGGCTATTGGAAAAGTAATGTTGAAAGACTTCCTCAAAATGGGGTTGCCTCAAACCTTCAATTTGAAAAAAAGAAATCAAGAAGAATGAGGAAGAGAACAGGATGGAGGACAGAAAGAAGAAAGGTGGAAATATATATGGATCACCATAAAGAAAGATGCAACAACATGAGGTAACTTTGAACTTATCTATTAATAGTTACCTTAAATGTGAATGAATAACATCCAAATACAAAGGCACACTATGACTTGTAGGATTTTAAATAACTACAAAGTAGACTTTGGAGAATTCCCAAAAAAACATAGAGAATAAACCTGTTCCTAAACAATAAATGTGCAATGAGAAATTTACAAATATATTGAGAAAGTAAAAATTGTGACCAAAACTTACCAAAACATGTGGAAGGTAGCAAAGGCATATCTAAGAAGAAAACATGCAAAAACATGCATGCATCCAAAATAAAGAAATATTCCAACAGACAACCCAATGTAATGCTTCAAGGAAATAGAAAAGGAACAAACTGAGCCCAATGTTAGAAGAATGAAAGAAATAATAAATGTTAGAGCATAAATAAAATGGAGTTGAGTAAAACAATACAAGAGATGAAACAGGACAAATATTAGACTTTTAAAAGATAAAGAAAAAAGCAACAAAATTTTAACTTCACTAGCAAGAGTAAAGAACAAGTCTCACATAAATTAAATCAGAAGTGAAAGACAGAACACCGTCTCAGATAACACATAAATGTGAGGGATAAAAAGAGGTGATTATGAACAAGTACACACCACAAAGTAGGTAACCTAAAAAAATGAATAAATTCCTAGACATATACAGCTCACTAATGCTTAGTCATGAAGAAGTATAGCATCTGACTAAATCAATAATCAGTGAGGAGAATGAAGCAGGGGTAAAAATCTGTGGTTGAAGAAAATCAAGGACTTGATGGTTTTGCTATTCAATTGGATTGAATACTTAAAGAATTCAGCAACTCTCCACAAACTTTCTCAAAAAGTAGAAAGGAAGAAAATATATTCTATGTCTATTTACAATGCCAGGATTACCTTAATACTAAGGCCAGACAAATACATCACATGACAAGAAAACTAGGATAATATCCTTGATGAACACAAATACAGAATTCACCAACAATCTTCTAGCAAACCCAATTCCATACATGCAAATATCATGCAAAATAATCAAGTGGAAATTATCCCAAGGATGCAAATACACTTAATCATTCACAACTCAATAAATGTGAATCTACATCTTAACAAAATGAGAGGCAAAAATCCTATGGTCATCTCCTTATATGCATAGAAATCATTTGACAAATTCAACATAATTTCATAATAAATTGCTAACAAATTATGTATAAAAGAGCAGTACTTCAACACAATCAAGCCCAATATAATAAGTTTACAAATAACACTATATTCCTTAGTTAAAAGTTGAAATCCCTTCTGTAAGACATGAAGTAAGACAAGAATGTCCATTGTTGCAAATTTTATTCAATATAAAAATAGAAGTCTTATCAGGTAAGTAAGGCAGCCAGAAAATGGAATATAAAAATAAAAGAAAGCAGTGTCACTGTTTTTGGATGACACAATTATATACAGAGAAAACTCTAAAGATTACATTATAAATATAATAGAACAGACAAATAATTCAGTATAGTTGCAGATATAAAATTCTCACACAAAATGAGTAATGTTTATCAATAATAAAAATATCGAAAACAGAAATTAAGAGTAATGGCATTTCTGAAAAACAAAAAAAAAACAGTAATAAAATACTTATTAGTAAATTCAATTGAGGAGGGAGAAGATCTGCACACTGAAATAAATAAAACATTTTTGAAAGAAATTTCAGCAGAGATAAATAAATAAAAAGACATTCCATGTTCTTGTGATGGAACAGTAAATACTATTAAAATGTCTGCATGGCAATAAAGGACCTACAGATTTAATGCTACAATTAAATATGCTATTTAGTTTTCTTACTTCGCTGATAAGACTTTGTACTTTAGCTCCCTAGCTGCCCATATAGACTTATATATTTATGTTTAAATATACTATTTGAATTTCCACATCATTTTCACAGAAAATTTAAAAATCTATAGTTAACATGTAAACACACAAAAAATGTTTTATATAACTGAATCAATGATGAATCAAAGAACACAGCTGGAGCCCTTATCATCTCTTATTTCAGGCTATACTGCAAGGACAGAGCAAATAAAATGTTATGGTGCAGCCATCAAAATTGACACATAGGCTCCTGAAGAGTGCTCAGAAATTAGCCCCAAATATACAATCCAATGGTTTTCAACAAAAACATCATGAATATATAACAAGAAAAGAATAGTCTCCTTAATAAATGCTACTGAGAAAATTCTATATCCATTTGCAGAAATGTAATTAAGTTGGTTCCATACTTTAAATCACATACAGAAATATTAACTCAAAAATGGATTAAAGACTGCAATGGAAAACCTGATATTTTAAAACCACTACAAAAGAATGTGGTGGGGGCGGTGGGGACTACACATTGGTATGAGCAATCACTTCCTAAATTTGAGGGAGGAAAACAATAGAGCCCATAAAGAGATGCCAATAAAATATTTGCTAACTAAATCCTCTGAACATTTCTTCTGAATATTGAAAACAGATTCTAGTTAAAATGTCATGTACAAAGTGACTAATAACTTGCTTTGACTGGTACATGAGAAGAAGAAGAAGGGAAGTTGTAGGAGATGAATGAAAATTTTAATATCTATGATGCCAAATGAGGTAAACAACAATGTCATTAAGTGTCAGGAAGGGTAATGATGTTGGATGTATGCCAAACTCTTTATTTTAGAAAGTCAATTGATTCATTTGATCATATGGATAAATTAAAAATAGATGTTTATTTTTATCATTCAGAGCTGATAATGATAATAGAAAGAAGCATGGAAAGTTTAGTATGTGAAGGCCAGTGGAGAATAGGATTCAGGTATACTCACTTTAATTGATACTTTGTGTTTGGGAAAGAAATCAAACACAGGAATGCATCACTTCTGTAATGAAACACACACACACACACACACACACACACACACACATACACACTAAAAAGTGGGGAAGAGCCATGGGGAAGGCCTATTCATATATATATTTTATTCCTTATGTACAAATCCCCACATTGCAAGATTACATTGCTAACATGGCTACCTAGGATTACAGTGGCTCTGTAAGGATCCATAACAACAATGACTTGCAGAAAATTGAGCTGGTTGGGATGGGAGAGCCTGATTGAGTGGAAATGGAACAGCAATTAAGACTGTCTTGGTAATGGTCCATACCTGGAATGACTCTGGATTCTGACTTGCCTGTAGTACTGTACAGGAAATAGCAGGCTGTTCAATGAGTTCATTGCTTTTTTGTCTCCATCTTTCATGCCAATTCTTCTAGGCATTTCCCAGGTAGAGGATGAAATAGGGTCCTCTGGCCTCACTCAGTCCTATAAAGGCTATCCTCCTTCATCCTGAGTAAATACTACAATCTGGGTAGAAAATGCACAAAATGAAAGGCAATGTCTCTAGACATTTTAATTAACTTTTTGAATTATGATTGTTTTTCAAAGTATAAACTCGTCTTTTCTACCTTGTTTCCTTCCTAAAAAAGGAAAGATACAGGAATCTTTTTCATGAAACAAGGTGCTGGCATTGCTGACTATTGGATGTCTGATCCATTTCCCCATAAGCTCTCCTGTATTCACCTTTTGAAAACTGCTTTCCTAGAAAGAATGGCAATTTGACATGAATTTAAGGAACATGGTGACAAGTAGGCATTTCATCCAGACATATGTTCTTATGAACTTGATTTCATTGCTTTACTTGCTACTCAAAATGATTCTACATAAAGTATCTGAAAAATCTAAAAGAGGAAACAGATAAATCCATCTGAACTCATGGAGGACAGTTCCATGAACAGACCATGCATAAAACTGGGAAGGAATGAGAAGTTTAAAATGCACAGTAAAGCATCCTAAGCAACAGTGCCACATCATTTCTATTCTGGGTTTAAAGTGACATGGGAAGAAGCATTTACCAATGAAAGTAGCTATAACTACAGCTTCAGAAGCAGGAGATGATTACCAGACAGGAGAAGAAGAACTGCCATTGTCAACATAGGGCCTGTGGAACAGGCACTCCTTATTCAATAGACAATATGTTTGGCTGCTCTAACAGACACCAATTTTCGTAAAGTCTAAGACCTGAGTTAGAGGCTCCAACACAATCAGACATAAGAATTCCTTCCAAATTCCTATTCTACCATCACAGAAATGTTCCCCTTACCCTGCTTGTCCTACAGGGTTTCTGGATATATCATGGTGCCTCCTGGAGGAATGGGAAAAGAGGAGAGATTCTCTCCTTATTAATCTCATGACCCAGGATTTGGTTACATTGCTTCTGCTCACATTCTCTTCATCAGTACCTGGTAATATGGACTTTTTCTTATTTAATCCTCATAAAATATCATTCCACAGAGGTTATAATCAGTATTGGAGAAAATTAGCAGTTTCTACATGCCCCATGACACTCACATTCAGCACTCACATGAAAATACTTTCATTATTTCTCAAAAATAGTGAGTAACATAAGAGAGAACAGTGAGAAAGTCATAAACAGTGCTTCAAGAGCTGGGTGCTATGGTGCACACATTTAATCCCAGATGCTCCAGAAGCTGAGACAGGAGGATCAGGAGTTCAAGGCCCACCTGAGCATTTGAATGAGGCTGTAAGCAAGTCTGTGAGTCCCTGAATCTACATAAAACACAAAAAAGGACCAGAGATGTGTCTCAGTTGTTAAGTGTCCCTGAGTTCAATCCATGGTATGAAAAGATCAGGGTGGGAGTGGGGAGGCTAAAGAGACCTGAGGCTGGCATTGACTACACTTGGTGTCATTTCAGAAAATTCTGTTGTCTGTTAAAGCTTTAGTTTCCTCAAGGAATAAGTGAGGATATTACAATAGATAGCCAGTAAGGAACACATGGTTCATTAGTGAAAAAGAAACAAGCATGACGTATGCCTTATTGAGCTTCTAATTTTAAGGAAGTAGGATTAATCCCTGGGATGCAAGGCTGGTTCAATATAACGAAATCAATAAATGTTTTTCACCACATCAATAGACTTAAAGATAAGAACTATATGATCATCTTGATAGATGAAGAAAAAGCATTGAACAAAATAGAGCATCGCTTTATGTTCAAAACACTAGAAAACTAGGGATAACAGGAAATTACCTCAACGTTGTAAAAGCTATCTATGCTAAGCCTCAGGCTAACATCATTCTAAGTGGAGAAAAACTGAAGGCATTCCCTCTAAAATCTGGAACAAGACAGGGATGCCCTCTCTCACCACTTCTATTCAATATAGTTCTCAAAATACTGGCCAGAGCAATTAGACAGAGAAATTAAAGGCATAAAGATAGGAAAAGAAGAACTTAAATTAATCACTATTTGCAGATGACATGATCTTATACCTAGAAGATCCAAAAGGGTCTACAAAGAAACTACTAGAGCTAATAAATGAATTCAGCAAAGTGGCAGGATATAAAATCAACACGCATAAATCAAAGGCATTCCTGTATATCAGCAACAAATCTTCTGAAATGGAAATGAGGAAAACCACCCCATTCACGATATCCTCAAAAAAATAAATAAAATACTTGAGAATCAACCTAACAAAGGAGGTGAATTATTTATACAATGAAAACTACAGAACCCTAAAGAGACAAATAGAAGAAGATTTTAGAAGATGAAAAAACATACCCCGTTCATGGATAGGCAAAACTAACATCATCAAAATGGCGATATTACCAAAAGTTCTCCATAGGTTTAATGCAATGCCAATCAAAATCCCAAAGGCATTTCTTGTAGAAAGAGATAAAGCAATCATGAAATTCATATGGAAAAATAAAAGACCCAGAATAGCAAAAGCAATTCTAAGCAGGAAGTGTGAATCAGGAGGTACAGCGATACCAGATTTCAAACTGTACTACAGAGCAATAGTAACAAAAACAGCATGATACTGTACCAAAAACAGGAAGGTGGACCAATGGTACAGAATAGAGGACACAGAGACCAATCCACAAAATTACAACTAGCTTATATTTGATAAAGGGGCTAAAAGCATGCTATGGAGGAAGGATAGCATCTTCAACAAATGGTGCTGGGAAAACTGGAAATTCATATGCAACAAAATGAAACTGAATCCCTTTCTCTCGCCATACACAAAAGTTAACTCAAAATGGATCAAGGAGCTTGATATCAAACCAGAGACTCTGCATCTGATAGAAGTAAAAGTTGGCTCCAATCTACATATTTTGGGGTGGGGCTCCAAATTCCTTGATAGGACACCCATAGCACAAGAGTTAAAAACAAGAATCAACAACTGGGACTTACTCAAACTAAAAAGTTTTTTCTCAGTAAGAGAAACAATAAGAGAGGTAAATAGGGAGCCTACATCCTGGGAACAAATATTTACTCCTCACACTTCAGATAGAGCCCTAATATCCAGAGTACACAAACAACTCAAAAAATTAAACAATAAGAAAACAAATAACCCAAACAACAAATGGGCCAAGGACCTGAACAGACACTTCTCAGAGGAGGACATACAATCAATCAACAAGTACACAAAAAAATGCTCACCATCTCTAGCAGTCAGAGAAATGCAAATCAAAACCACCCTAAGATACCATCTCACTCCAGTAAGATTGGCAGCCATTAGGAAGTCAAACAATAACAAGTGCTGGCGAGAATGTGGGGAAAAGGGTACACTTGTGCATTGCTGGTGGGACTGCAAATTGGTGCGGCCAATTTGGAAAGCAGTATGGAGATTTCTTGGAAAGCTGGGAATGGAACCACCATCTGACCCAGCTATTGCCCTTCTCCGACTATTCCCTGAAGACCTTAAAAGAGCATACTATAGGGATACTGCTACATCAATGTTTATAGCAACACAATTCACAATAGCTAGACTGTGGAACCAACCTAGATGCCCTTCAATAGATGAATGGATTAAAAAATGTGGCATTTATACACAATGGAGTATTACTCAGCACTAAAAAATGACAAAATCATGGCATTTGCAGGGAAATGGATGGCATTAGAGCAGATTATGCTAAGTGAAGCTAGCCAATCCCTAAAAAACAAATGCCAAATGTCTTCTTTGATATAAGGAGAGCAAGTAAGAACAGAGCAGGGAGGAAGAGCATGAGAAAAAGATTAACATTAAACAAGGGCTAGAGGTGGGAGGGAAAGGGAGAGAGAAGGGAAATTGCATGGAAATGGAAGGAGACCCTCATTGTTATACAAAATTACATATAAGAGGAAGTGAGGGGAAAGGAAAAAAACAAGGGAGAGAAATGAATTACAGTAGATAGGGTAGAGAGAGAAGAGGGGAGGGGAGGGGAGGGGGGATAGTAGAGGATGGGAAAGGCAGCAGAATACAACAGTCACTAGTATGGCAATATGTAAAACAGTGGATTTGTAACCGATGTGATTCTGTAATCTGTATATGGGGTAAAAATGGGCGTTCATAACCCACTTGAATCAAATGTATGAAATATGATATGTCAAGAGTTTTGTAATGTTTTGAACAACTAGTAATAAAAAAGGAATCAAAAGTATGACACCCTAATGACAGACAATTGGGTGAACTGTAAGTTCCCTCAGTGTAAACAACAAAGTTTCTTTTTTTCCTCCCACAACTGTTTCTGGCCACTCAGGAGTGGGAAAATCCTTTCTCTTAAAGAGCACATGGTGGAGGCCGCCATTCAGTCCTGGATGCAGCTATATCTTAAAAGATATGCATTCTCTGTCCTCTCAGAGGCCTCATTTCCCCTGTGAGTGCTCTTAATTCTGAAGTCCTAGCTCCCTTTGTGAGACAACAAAGGGCACCTGGAATATCTAATCCTAACGGACTTCCATCCACTTTTCTTTTGTTGTTTTCTCAAGTGGATTCTCTTCCTCTCTCTGTGGAATGCACTTATGCTAGATTTCATTTTCATCCACAGTTTGACTGCAATGTTGTATGTAACATGGGAATGACTCCTCTGCTTCTCCTCCATCCTTGTGGGACAGCACACAGAGTGTGAGTCACAAAGACTGGACTGAGGGCAGACCAGGAGACAGCACTTCTGTGTTCAAATTCACAGCATATGAGGATTAGGGCTAATAACTTATCCTGTTTGTACTAAAATTCCATTCTCTATAAAGTAGGAAAATACTAATTCTTGCATGACAAGTTTCTCAGAGGATTCAAGGATGAAATGCCAGGTAAATTCTCAAGCCCATGCTGTTTGTCTTTCCTCAGGTAGGAGCATGTCATATGCTCCAGTTGAAATTTGCATGAGCAACTCTCCTTCCATTCAAGTCCTGAACTGCATCTACAACTCTACAGACGTCTCACAAAAAATTTGATCTCTAAATCAACTGTGCTAAGAATCATCTGGGAGAAAAAATGAAGTATGTTTCTATTGGACACAGCCCAGAGTACCACTTAATAGTCCTCCACAGATATTCCAACACTTAAGTCTCTCTTCAGTGACACTCAGACTCCACCATTGCTTATTTGTTTCTCCTTGGGGCTGCTACACAGTTCAAGTACAAATCCTACTCCCATAGTGGATGAAAATGCTTTTAAGTGCTTAATAAAACCATTCTGAAGCCTCACTTGAAATGCATTCAGTGGTCAATTTAATTTCTATGAGCCCAAACAACCAATGCTAAACCCACCCAGCTCTTTCCACAGAAAGACTGATAATATGAAGTTTGATCATCTAACTATTTATGTATTTTCTGATAGCTTTTATTGAATTTTCATTAAATCACAATATGCACTATGCTTAGAATCTTCATTTATTCATGTGTTTATTGAATTAAAATGAATATAAAAGATACTGCACATAGAACTCGATGCTGGAAACACAAACACTGCTTCTGTCTTCACTGAGACTGATGGATTGAGTCATTTGTAGTTCATCAGGCCAAGCCATCCTCACACCTGTTCTAGGAGGAACCCACGTTCCCTTATAGGCCCTAAATCAAAGTCTTCTCTTCCTAGGATGGAATATCTTCTTTTCATGGTAATGTCATGACCAGTTCTCCATCTTGCTGAATTCCGCCACCTGAGACAAAATTTCTGAATGCTGCTCACACTGAGTGATGCTTGGGGCCTTCACCTAAGCATATTGAGTGGGGATGTTGGGAATAGATTTTCCCATGTAATAAGGCATATAATTCTCAGTAATTCCCAACTGTCATTTTGTCTCAGGATTCATTACGTCCAATCTTAGGATATCCCTCTTGCTACACTCTGACATCAAAGCAAAATGAAACTCCTAAAAACATTTTAAAAGAATCTCCAGGTACTTAGGCCACAGGTATTATAGCCCTCCCTATTCCCACTACCCTGGGATCCAGCAAAGGATTCACTTCCCTCCTGCGAGCTCACATCAGCAACCAGAAGTCCAAATACATAGGGATGCTGAACCTCAGTGCTGGATGGGAAAGAGCACTTCACCCAGAGTCAGGTATTCTCAAGTTGATCAGTGACCACCAGGTGCACATGTCCATTGAGGGAAACTCAAGCAGGTAATGCAGTTACAGAATTGCAGTGCTCTAACCTTAGTGCCACATGAAGTATGGAATCTGTGTTCAGAATGTGCAGTGTTTGGTAGGGACTGCATGTAACTACCATACTGATGAGGAAAGACAAGTTCATATCTCTGTACCATAAGTATAATCATAATACACATAGGGTCTCTGTTCCTGTATGTCAAATACCTGGAAGTTGCAGAAGCTGTTGTGATGCTCTTTCTGTATGTTATTATAATATATACTGAACACAAATATTTTCAACTCACCAATGGTAGCCCTAAAAATAGGAAAGAATTGGTCCCATTGTCTGGAAGCTTACCACAAACTATGGAAGAAGAGATATCCTTACATACACATAAAATAGAGGCACAAGTGGCTCTGAATCATTTCCAGATACAAGATGAGATTGGGAAGGAAGAGGGAGAAGATCTCATTAGCAAGTGTGTATACAGAAATGAGTAAATTTGGGAAGTCTTCTTGGGATTCTAAAATTGAAACTAATGACTCTACAGTTATACCAACCACATCAACCTTTGGTGGTATGCATGTAAGGATAAATAGAATCTGATAAAATAAAATGGGAGAAAGGTAATTCGTAGGGTTTTTTAAATGAGTGTTTATGATTCTTTAGTGAATGACTTTCATGATATATATGTTTAATTCTCTGTGCTGCTCCATGTATTTGGTCATAGTGGAAAGATTCCTTGTAAGAAGGTAGTGTGCTCAAGCAAACAACCATGTCTCTCATAGGCTACAAGTGACTGAAATTAGCATACTGTTTAAAAATTCATTGGAGTCATCTCCAAAATACTGTCAAATCCAAAGCATCCAACAAGCTGACCTGAGGACATGGCCAAACCCTGTGCTTCGTACCCTCTTCCAAGGAATATGTACAACCTACTGGGTCAGAAGCCACAAATGAAAACCAAACACAAATAGAATAAGGAAAAACTTGGGAGATAAGGGGCAAAGAAAGATGCAGTGGAATATATCCATTTTTCTGATGCTTTCTGACTTGCAAAAAGCCTCATTGAGAGCAGGACAGGGAACTCATCTTAAAAATATTAAACATGTTATTCCTCACATAAAAACTCAAAACTAACTTTGTATAGCCTTGATATGACTGATGGCTTAAGAGTTGGTAAAGAGTTTTCAGAAATGTCTTTAAATTATGTTTGTCATCAGAATATCTTTGGGCATTAATAACAACAGTATATCTTTGATTTGTTTCTTACAATGCTGGTCCTCTCACATGCAGAGCTAATGCTCTAACCTGAATTCCACCTCAGCCAATACTCTCCTTGACTTTCAGATTCAATCTTTGTTCTAACATCCTGTGTCATATGTGACAGATAAATTCTTATCGACTGGACAAGTTCAGAGAGTGCTGTGGGAGAGCAGATATAAATGTGAGCCTATAGTTCCACCTGTAATTTTTGCTGATTTCTTTTGAAATTGTTTTTGAAAGAAAATGTCATGAAATTTTAACATCCACTTAATTATAGTGGAGAGTGTGTGAATTCTCATGATATTTTCTACTGACCTTGGTTTATAAAACTATCTCTAGCATCCCCTATTTCCTCTTTTATGATGACTCTGATATTTGCATAGGTTGTCCATCCAAATGAACTTTTCTATTGTTTTTAAGAAATTCCTTCCAAATTAATTAAAGACTAACAAAAAATGCAAAACATAGTACAGTTTCTGTATACTCACTACTCACACAACAACTTTGGTGATATTTACACTAATGTAGTATATTACCAAAATCAGGAGTTGATGGTAGTATAACTCAATCACCTACACCACAGATCTCATTTGGGTTTCATCATTTTATGCCTGTATCACATATAGGTAAAAATCCATGACATTTAATTTAAAAAATGCAAAAACATTTCCTGAGTAGCTGAATCACTCTCCCACTAGCAATATATTTAAAAAATCCCACTTATCCAAATGCTTCCCTTGTTTAAATTAAGAAATATTATATATAGTATAACCAGAATACAGCAGACTCTTGTGTTTTGAGACATTTCCCATGCCTTTAATTGGGATCCTTTACTTCTTGGATCTCCTTCTTGATCCTCCTTCTGCATTTTTGTTTCTTATCTCTTATTCTTTTAAGTACACCATTCACTTTGGATAATATTCACCTTAGTAGATTTCTCTTAATTATCTTGAAGGATACCATCTCCAAGTAGTTATATTCTGAGATAATGGATATTAGGACTTCCAAATAAATTTTTTAAAGACAGTTCAACAAATACATAAGATACTTATGAAATATTTGTTGAATAAACCCACAGAAGAAATTTCTGAATTTTTAAATTGATTTTTTTATTATGTAGCTTTACTTACTATATCAAAATTTCTGACAAAAGCTACTCCGAAAATAGAGATAAAATTACTTCACAGTTTTTTTTCTTTTTTGCATTTTTTTATTAGTTTCTCAAGACAATACAATGATCTTGACATATCACACATTTGATTCAATTGGGGTATGAATTCTCATTTTTCCATGGGTACAGATTGCAGGATCACATTGGATATACAGCCACATTTATACATACAGCAATACTAGTGTCTGTTGTATTCTGCTGCCTTTCCTATGCCCCCTCCCCTCCACTCCCCTCTTACAGTTACATTTTTATGGAAGTCAAAATGTCATAGTCCAGGCTCTGGGTCAGGCCCCATGGTGAGTAATGGGAGTGCACATGGAGTTAGGGTCATATCTCCAGGCAGAAAGCAGAGAGTTGGATGGGGAAAGGCTTGTTCCTTTATAATAAATCCATCACAAGACATCTAGGGATTGTATGAGAACTACATGATCTAAGGACTATTACTAGGGCCCCCCTCTCAAATTCCACAAAACCTCCCTATTCTGCTACTCTTGAGACCAAGCACCAATCAAATGAATGCCTGAGGAAACAAAATTAAACCAAATCTAAACCATAGTATTATCCAATGAGACCCAAGATTTATGTTCATCTCAGCTACCAATTCAAATTAAAGTTTTAACAAATGATATATAACCTATTATGAGGTACATGAAGAAAAAGAAGGGAAGCCATATGAGGTCATACATCAAATTTTGAATGTCTATGCTACATGAAAATTTTAAAATAACAAATTTCATGAATTAAGGGGGGAAGAATAATTTATCTACTGAACACTAATATTTTCTAAGAGATGTTAGTAAACTTCTTTATACTGACAAATTAAAAATAGAAATATGTTTCCTAATGAGAGCTAATAATGAGAAAAATAAGAAAGGGTAGAGGTAGTAAGCAGAGAATAGGATGCAGTGAGAATAGGATGCCCATCCCTTTGCTCTGTTGTTTGGAACAAACAAATAGAAATGAATGCATTGCTGATGATATAAAGAAATAAAAATATGGGGCCAGGGCATGATGAGTCTTCAATAACCCAAAGATATACTTTCTTATTTAGTAATAAAACTCAGTTTGAAAGCTCACATTGCTTATATTCTTACCTAGGATCCTATTTGGCAAGGCACACAGAAGAGCAACTACTTACAGTAGGTGGAGTGAAAGGGATGGAAGAGGGAGGCCAATATGTGAGTGGAAATGGTGCAGAGGCTCAGATACATCCACATTAAAATGAAGCCCCAGATGACTATGTTCTCCAATTTGCTCACAATCCCAGAACAGGAAATCCCAGGGGCCATTCAGAATCTTAACAGCTGAAATTGGTCCCTAGCTTTATATACTGCTTCCATAAGCATCTCTCCACTTGGAGAACAAAGAATTATACCTTGGTGTCACTTTATCTGAGAAAGACTCTCTCCTGTCAACACAGCTCAGCTCTCCACCTCTGGACAGGAGAATGGCAGAAAGGTAAGAAGACTCAGAATTCCTGTTATGTATGGGGTTTGTTCTTGCTCTGGATTAACATGCCTCTGTTTCTACTGTAGGGTTCTACCTATTGAGGGTCATGGTGCTTCTTTCAGGGAAAGGCAGGAGACATAATCATACTTCTGAAGCCTGGTTGCTCTAGCTCTTACATTGAGTTTAAAATGGGGTTCATTAGATCTTTCCCATTCTGATTTATCTCTCATTATCCCCTCTTCTCAAAATTTAAACCTGATCTCATGGATAGGTTTCTGCTTTTCCTAAAATTTATTTAAAAAGTTAAGCCACAGGGAGATATTGCTTACTTGAGATAAGAGGCTATATATATAATTGGTTTCATTGCTTTCACTTATTGTTCAAAAAATAATATCCCCTCTTAATTCTAAGATTCTAACAAGAAATAATTGCTTCAAATTGTAATAATTCAGGAATATCCAGGAAGAACTAGTTACAAAGATGTGCAGTATTAGGGGAACAATAGCAATGCATGGTGAGTTGCCCTAAAAAAAGCAGAAATGAAGCACTGTTTCCACACCGAGTAAAAGGGACAAAGGAAGGAGAAGCTACCAGGATGGAACATAGACATAGCTGTAGCTGTAGTACTAAAGGATGACCAGGCAGGTGGAGAAGCAGTGCAACTACCAGCACACTGCCTAGCAGGAGAGAGTTGGAAGATCTCAAACTCAAATCCCTCCCTCCCATTCTCTATTGTCTGGATTGTATCACCAGGTAGGTCAGTTCAACCAGAAACAATAAGGAAAAGGATGCTATGGATGGTGTTTGAAGAAGCCACTAGCTTGGAACTCTATCAAGACAGAAATGAAGGATGGAATAAAAACTGTCAGGACACATAAAACTATCCCTCACCACTCCTTGTATCTTCCTACAATCTAGAGAATTCTCAATCTGATATCATTGAATCCATTCCCATTTTATCTCCATTGAAATAATTTTTCCTATATACATGTTAATTCTCTTGAATCAATTTTATGTAACAATCACCAATATTAATAAAAAATGCCTTGAAAGTTGAATGCCATTTTAAAAGGAAAAGCTATTTTCTTGTTTGGAGTGAAAGTGTGGCTCAAAATGAACCACTACTCACCTTCACAGGATACGTGCTAGACCTGTGCTGTAAGCTCCAGAGCATCAGAGGCAAGAAATTCTTTGATAGTGCTGCTGTGCAACCCTGGGAGGTTCCCATCATCCTGTGTTCCTAAAGGACTTACACCCATATCAGAATGGATACCTGTGAGAAAATAAAGAAGGAAATGCAGGCTAGGCTCCTTCTATTAATCCTATAAACCAGGAATTGATTACATCCCTGTCCTCACTGCCTTTGGTTAGGGCTTAGTCATGTGGTGATATCAGCAGTAAGAGAGGAAGGTAAATGGAATATTGAGACCTACAAACCAAATAATCACTGTTCAGAAGACAAAAAAAATTGTATTGCAGGACCATAGAAGTTGTGAGACAGCAAAGGGCTTCTGGATTCTCATATCTGTCCCTGATTTCTACCTACTTCCCTTTTGTACCCTATTGGATGGGCTTTACTTTCTCTCTGCTTCTGAACTGTGCTGAGGCTAGATTTCATTTTATTCGAAATTTGACTGCCATCTGAGATTAACTTGCAATTTACTCCTCTGGTTTTCTCTCATCCACATTTAATTAACACACTGTGGTGGTGAATTCAAAAGCTGTAGAACCTGAGGTGCTGGAATCCACACTGTGTGATACCAGCTTTAATAAATCGTCCTGCTTGTGCTTCAATTTCATTCTCTATAAAAATGGGACAGATAGAAATTCTTACCTTATCAGCTTTTGAGAGGATTCAAAGAGAAATTATGTGGTGCACTCTAAATTAACTCCTGTTAATCATTAAGATATGAGTGGAACCCTTTACTTGTTTTAAATGTACTTGAAAACTTATTTTTTAATACCTCAAGTGTAAAATCTCTCTTTACACCTTAAGCCAAGCCCTCTTTCAATTTCACTTCATATACTCATCTCACACAAAAGCTATCATCAAGAAGATACTGTTACTGAGGATTTCCTGGGAAGGAATGGAGTAAGTTTATATTGTACACACCACTAAAATCCTCCATAGTTATACTCCTATTTAAAATACCTCTTTTCATTGGCACTCACACCTTACCCAAATTCATACTCTCCTGTTCTATACTGTTGAGAAATTCAGCTGAGATACAAATCTGACCACCCCACCCTGCACTGTGCACCAAAGACCTCTAGGTGCTAAACAAAGCCACCTTCAATCCACACTCCAAAGGCACATCAATAGTCAACATCAGTCATTTGGTCACATAAAAATAATTCTAACTACACCAATACTGCTCACAATAAAGATTATGATGGATAGCATTTTCTTCATTTCATTATGTGTGTGTGTTAAGGTCTTTCATTGTATTTTCATTTTTATTTTCCATTTAACCCACACCATCCTGCACTGTCATGTATTCAGTCATTAAATAGATATTGAGGGCCTGTGGGCCACCCATAGAGCTCAGCTCTGGGGATTAAAAAGTGAACCTGTCTTCAATGCCTGAACACTGAGCTATGTTTATGACCAGTCATTCTCAGCCCTGTTTTAGCAAAAGCTCACATGATCCTAGTAGCCATACAGCTAGGTCTTCTTTTGCCTCCTTGAGTGAAACTCTCTTTGTGATAGGGATCTGTGTCCATATCAATTCCGGCACCTGAGGGAAACCTGTCCCAGGTCATCATAGTACTGGTCCTATTCTGAGTGGGGGTATCCAGACTATAGCATATTTCCTTGTCATTTAGGTTCAGGCCAGAGAACTCCAGCTGTTCAGACAATAACTACTGGATTTAGTTTGATATTTCATAAATCCCCTGCTGTGGATAGATGACTTCACCTATGCAATCCTCTGTTCTCCTTCTCTTTAAAATGGATATAGTAATCTCCACAGAGCAGGGTGATCCTGATATCTGAGCTATTGCTGCGAGTGCTCCAGTCTCCTTTGTGTTCCCAGAAGCATGACTGAAGTGATTAGGAGCCTGGACCCATCCCTCACAGCCTGGTTGATAGAAGACACACCAACCAATGAAAGTGATGAAGACCTTCCTCCAATCTGTTACATTGATAATCTGACTCCAAAAGAATTGACCTTCCTCATTTCCCTGGTTGGGCTGATTGGAAATGCATCTGTCATCTGGTTTTGGGGTTTCCACATGCACAGAAATGCCTTTTACAATTACATCCTAAACCTGGCTGTAGCTGACTTCCTCTATCTCTGCTTCCATATGGCGAATGTCCTGCGGGGAATCATCACAGTCATCCTTACCATCCACAGCCCTACATATGACATCATACCAACCGGGACAATCATTTTCTACATTGCAGGCCTGAGCATGCTAGGCACTATTAGCACTGAGCGCTACCTGTCAGTCCTGTGGCCCATTTGGTACCGCTGCCATCACCCAGGACACACATCAGCTATCATTTGTACCCTGCTCTGGGCCCTGTTTTTGGTTCTGAGCATCCTAAAAGTAGTTATTTGTTTATATTTCTATATAACTGAAGGTCTTTGTAAAATAGTTGAAATTACTATAGCTGCATGGCTGGTTCTTTTATTTGTGGTTCTCTCAGTGTCTAGTGTGGCCCTGCTGGGTAGGATGTTCTGTGGATCCCAGAAAAAGTCTCTTAACAGGCTGTTTGTTACCATTATGCTCACAGTATTGGTTTTCTTCTTCTGTGGTCTGCCCTTTGGTGTCTTTTATTTCCTGTATTACTGGATTAAAAATGGTTCTGATGTATATTATTGCCTTCATCTGGTTTCCAGTGTTTTGTCCTGTGTTAACAGCTCTGCCAATCCCATCATTTACTTCTTTGTTGGCTCCTATAGGCAGCGGGTGCAGGGGCGGAACCTCAAGCTGGTGCTTGAGCAGGCTCTGCAGGACACTCCTGAGGAGGGTGAATGTGGAGGCAGCCTTTCCCAGGGAACACTGGAGATGTCAGAAGGCAGAGTGGAGCAGGGATGAAGACTCTCTGCTCTCATCCATCAGATGTGCCTTCAAGAGCCAACAATACCCAATCACACTTGACAGATACCTGCTCTCCTCTCAGGTTTTTGCCCCTGAAATTCTTTCATGTCATCCAATGGGTTTATGTTAACTAGGATTTTCTTCCTTCTCTTATGGAATCCAATCTTATGTCTCAATTAACTTTTTATATTTTCAATAAATGTCTCATCATATCTTCATCTCAGTCTTTTTCCTTAATGCTTTTTTTTGATATATTCATTCCAATGCAAAAAGGATGCTTGTATAAAATTATAAACCTTTTATTTTGACTGTTTTCTACCTGAACTCATAGAATAATGATCTCCTATCTTTTTCTGCCTATGCTGATAGCAATTAATCTTGTGTTTTATGTTGGGACATTGATGCAGAGAGAAAGCTTGGTTATGAATGACTGAGTACTGGTACAGTAATTCTGTATTACTGAATTCTGTCAATTTTGAAGGCAGAGTCCCTACCTGCATAACAACAACTTGGGAAATTAGTTTATAGAAAGTCTTCTGGTAATATTTGTCCATGGCATGGTGATAACTTGGCCTTGGCTTTTAGCAGTTAAAACCATGATCTTTGCTCTTAAGTACTGGTAAGTGGTTATTTAGCTGTTTACTGTTCAAGTACTCAACCTAGAAACATGTTCCATAATCTGAAATCATGGCATGTGTAGAGACAGAGATCTTGAGATTGCTAGATTATAGATTGCACAAGACTTGGTATCAGGACACCTGGCTTTTCAAGCTCATCCCATGATTAAATTCAGAGACCTATTCACCCCAGGCACTCTAAAGAGGTACAAGGTTTATTGAATTGCCAAATCTAAATCTTACGCTATTTGTGAAATAGAATCTGTTTTTCAGAATAAGATAGGGGCATAGACTCACTACGGAGATGGATTAAAGGAAACAGAATTGTGTGACAGCCAGCCTGAGAAGTTGACAACATTTGACCTTTGACTTTTCAGGACTGGCATGCTTTACTTAGCATGATAGTGTCCAGATCCATACACATACTGGCAAATGCCATAAAGTCATTCTTCTTTTGTGGCTGAGTAGTAGACCATTGAGTATATGTATCATATTTTCTTTATCCATTCATCTGTTGAGAGCACCCGAGTTACCTCCAAAACTTGACTATTGTGAATTGTGCTGCTATAAACATTGATGTTGCTGCATCACTGTAGTATTCTGATTTAAAATTCTTTGGATATATACTGAGAACTGGATTAGCAGGGTCATATGGTTCCATTACCAGTTTTTTGAGGAATCTCCATACTGATAGGAAAAAGCTATTCCAAAAAGTGTGTGTGTTGGGGGGGGGGGGGTGTAAAAGGAAGCTCAATGGAGTAGACAAAGGGGAATGAAGGGAAAGGATGAGGAATGGGATAGGAAAAGGCAGTGAAATGGATCTGACCTAACATTCCTACATACATGTATGATATACCATAATGAATCTCACCATTGCATACATCCACAAGACACTAATTTTTCAAAAAATCATAACCAAATAGCAGAAGTATTAGAAGAGTAGTGGGAAAGAAACAGGAGGTTGGAAGAAGGAATGGGAAGGGGAAGTAGTACAGACTTGATTAGAACAAATTATATTCCATGCATTCACAATTGTGTCAAAATGAATCCTGATGTCATGCATAACTAAAAAGAACAAATGTAAAACAGTCCATGTGTCTACTCCTGGCTATAATCACAGTGAGCATGCATTCTTCAACCTATGTGGCAGGTACTTGCACTCAGTAGACTGTGTGGTATATTTTGGGAATCAATATCATTCATACAACAAGCTCACAAGTAAGTGTGTGTGTGGTGGCCAGTAGAGAGGGAAGTCTTCTTGAAAAAAAATCCAGGATTTGATGTCTTCACTGCACACTTGAATCAAATATTTTAACAAATCACCAATTATCCACAAAATTTCCCAAAAAGTAGAATAGAGTACTGTCTATGCCTTTTTAGAAGACAAGCATTACCTTAAAACTAAGGCCATACACAGACACCATAAGACAAGAAAACTATAGGATAATATTCATGATGAACATAGAAACAGCATTCTATAGATACACCCAATTGCAGACATTAAAATTTAATGCACCAAAATCAAGTGGAATTTATCCCACAGATGCAAGCAGGTTTACACATTCACAAGTCAATAAATATGAGTCTGCATCTTAAAAAATGAGGACAAAAATTATAGGGTTACCTCCTTAGGTTTATAAAGATAATTTGACAATTTCAGCATACTTTCATAAAAAAATAACAAATTAGGTATAGAAGGAATATACTTCAACACATTAAATTCTATATATAATAAGCCAACAAATAACACTATATTCATCACTTAAAAATGGAAACCCCTTTCTCAGGACAAAACAACAAGGTCCACTCTTGCCACTTCTGTTCAAAATAATAATAGAAGGCTGGGAATACAGCCCAGCAGGTAGAGTGCATGCCTCACATGCACAAGGCCATGGGTTCAATTCCCAGCACCACACACACATGAAAAATAGAATTCTTATCAGAGAAGTAAGGCAAGCCGAGAAAAAAGGATTATAAGAACAAACAATAGAGTTGTCACTGCTTTCTGATGAAATGGTCATATGTGGCAAAATTGTAAATTTCATTACAAAAAGTGATAGAATTCATATAAAATTCAATGAAGTTGCAGATACAAAATTGTTACACAAAATCAGCAATGTTTCTCAACATTAACAATAAAAATTGCAGAAAAAGAAATCAAGAGCCATTTCATTTCCTACAATAAAATACCAATACTTTTCTAATAATAAATGTACTAAATTTTATGATAACAAATATAATAATAGTTGATACTTTCTTAATATCAAAATTAAGGCAAATTTAATAGAGGAAGTGAGAGCATTAGAAGTTCAGTTTCCAGAATTTTTCATTATTACACATTTTCACTACAATGTTATACTTACTTGGGCTTTATATTATTTTTAAATCATCCCTATTACTCTTTTCTTTCAGAATATGTTATTCTGATTCATTCTCTCTTTTTAAAATAAATTTATTTATTTATTTTTAATTACTTTTATTTTTTAAATAAATGACAGTGGAATAAATCACAATTCTTACAAATATAAAACACAATTTTTATATTTCTGGTTGTATATAAAGTATGTTCACACCAATTCATGTCTTCATACATGTACTTTGGATAATGATGTCCATCACATTCCACCATCCTTGCTAACACCCTGCCCCCTTTGTCTCCCACCAATCTGCCCTACCTAGAGTTTGTCTTTTCCTCCTATGCTCCCTCTCTACCTCACTATGAGTCAGTCACCTTATATCAGAGAAAACATTCATCATTTGTTTTGGGGGGATTGGCTAACTTCACTTACCATTATCTTCTCTAACTCCATCCATTTACCTGCAAATGCCATGATTTTATTGTCTTTTATTGCTGAGTAATATTCCATTGTGTATATATGCCACTTTTTAATCCATTCACCTATTGAAGGGCATCTAGATGGGCTCCACAGTGTAGCTATTGTTAATCATGCTGCTATAAACATTGATGTGGCTGTGTCCCTATAGTATGCGTGTTTTTAAGTCCTTTGGGTATAGACCAAGGAGAGAGATAGCTGGGTCAAATGGTGGTTCCATTCCAATTTTTCTAAGGAATCTCCCTTTCCACCTTGGCTGCACCAATTTGCAGTCTCACCAGCAATGTATGAGTGTGACTTTTCCCCCATACCCTTACCAACCCATATTATTGCTTGTCTTCATAATAGCTCCCATTCTGACTGAAGTGAGATGATAATTTAGAGTTGTTTTGATTTGCATTTCTCTAATTCCTGGAATTAGAACATTTTTCATATATTTGTTGATTCATTGAATATCCTCTTCTGAGAAGTGTCTGTTCTTGTCCTTGGTCTATATATTGATTGGGTTATTTTGGGATTTTGCTTTGGTTTTTATTTATTTATTCATTTTTTCATGTTTAGCTTTTTGAGTTCTTTATAAAACCTAGAGATTAGTGCTCAATCTGATGTGTGAGGGGTAAAAATTTGCTCCCAAGATTTAGGTTCTCTAATCACCTCACAGATGGTTTTTGCCAAGAAGAAACTTTTTAGTTTGAGTCCATCCACTTATTGATTCATGGTTTTAATTCTTGAACTAAGGAGTCTTTTTAAGGAAGTTGGGGCCTAATCCCACATGATGAAGTTTAGGGCCTACTTTTTCTTCTATTAGACACAGAGTCTCTGGTTTAACTCCTAGGTCCTTAATCCACTTTGAGTTGAGTTTTTTTGCATGGTGAGAGATAGGTGTTTATTTGCATTTTGTTACATATAGATTTCCAGTTTTCCCAGCACCATTTGTTGAAGAGGCTATCTTTCCTTCAATGCATGTTTTAGGCACCTTTGTCTAATATAAGATAATTCTAACTTTGTGGGTTAGTCTCTGTGTCCTCTATTATGTACCATTGGTCTACCAGTCTTTTTTGGTGCCAGTACCATGCTGTTTTTGTTACTATTGCTCTGTAGTATAGTTAAGGTCTGGTATAGTGATGCCACCTGCTTCACTCTTCCTGCTAAAGATTTCTTTAGTTATTCTGCATCTCTTATTTTTCCAGATGAATTTCATGATTGCTTTTTCTATTTCTATGAGGAATGCGATTGGGATTTGATTGGAATTGGATTAAATATATATAGTGCTTTTGGTAGTATGGTCATTTTGATAATATTAATTCTGCATATCGAAGAGCAAGGTAGATCTTTCCAAATTCTAAAGTCTTCTTTGATTTCTTTCTTTAGAGTTCTGTAGTTTTCATTATATAGATCTTTCACTTCTTTTGTTAAGTTGATTCCCAAGTATTTTATTTTATTTTTTGAGACTATTGTAAATTGGGTAGTTTTCTTCATTTCCCTCTCAGAGGATTTGTCAACGATATACAGAAATGCTTTTGATTTATGGGTGTTGATTTTATAACCTGTTACTTTGCTAAATTCATTTATTAGTTCTAGAAGCTTTCTGGTGGAGCTTTTTGGGTCTTCTAGGTATCATATCTTTAGCAAATACTGCTAATTTAAGTTCTTCTTTTCCAATTTGTCTCCACTTAATTTCTTTCATCTGTCTAATTGCTCCGGCCAGTGTTTCAAGAACTATGTTGATTAGAGGTGGTTAGAGAGGGCATCCATGACTTGTTTCAGTTTTTAGAGAGAATGTCTTCAATTTTTCTCCACTTATACTTATGTTGACCTGAGGCTTAGTGTAGATAGCCTTTACAATGTTGGGATATGTTTCTGTTATCTCTAGTGTTTCTAGTGTTTTGAATCTGAAAGGGTGCTGTATTTTGTCAAATGCTTTTTGTGGATCTATGGAGATGATCATATGATTCTTATCTTTGAGTCTATTGATGTGATGAATTATGTTTATTCATTTCCTTATGTTGAACCAACTTTGCATACCTGGGAATGAATTCCACCTTATCATGGTGCATAATCTTTTTTATATGTTTTTATATTTGATTTGCCAGAATTTTATTGGGAATTTTTGAGCATCTATGTTCATTAGAGATATTGGTCTAAAGTTTTATTTGCCTGGTTTTGAAATCAGGGTGATATTGGCCTCATAGAATGAGTTTGGAAGTGATTCCTCTTTTTCTATTTCCTAAAATAAATCAAAGCCTATTGGTATTATTTCTTCTTTAAAGGTCCTGTAGAACTCAGCTCTGTATCCATCCGGTGCAGGGCTTTATTTGGTTGGTAGGCTTCTGATGGCTTCATCTATTTCATCACTTCCTATTGGTCTGTTTAAATTGTGTATATCTTTCTGATTCAATCTCGGAAAGTTGTATGACCTAAGAAATTTGTTGATGCCTTCAATAGCTTCTAGTTTATTGGAGTATAAGTTTACAAAATAATTTCTAATTATCCTCTGTATTTCTGTAGTGTCTGTTGTGATATTATCTTTTTCCTCGCATATGCTGGTAACTTGAGTTCTCTCTCTCCTTCTCTTCATTAACATAGCTAAGGGTCTGTCAATTTTACTTATTTTTTCTAAGAACCAACTTTTTGTTTTGTCAATTTTTTTCAATTATGTCTTGTTTCAATTTCACTGATTTCATCTCGAATTTTATTACTTCTAGCCTTCTACTGCTTTTGCATTGATTTGTTCTTTTTCTAGGGTTTTGAGTTATAGTGTGAGGTCACTTATTTGTTTACTTTTTTTTCTTTTAAGGAATGAACTCCATGCAATGAACTTTCCTCTTAGAACTGCTTTCATAGTGTCCCAGAGAGTTCAATATGTTTTATCAATGTTCTCCTTTACTTCTAAGTATTTTTTAATCTCCTCTTTGATGTCTTCTGCAACCCAATCTTCATTCAGTAGCACATTGTTTAGTCTCCAGTTGTTGGAGTAATTTTTATTTTTTATTTAGTCATTGATTTCCAATTTCATTCCATTATGATCTGAAAAAATGCATGGTAGTATCTCTACTTTTTTATTTGCTAAAAGTTGCTTCATGGCATAGTTTATTTTAGAGTCTATTTTAGAGAAGGATCCATATGCTGCTGAGAAGAAAATGTATCCATTTTCTTCTCAAGTTGAAATATTCTATATATGTCAGTTAAGTCTAAGCTATTGATTATATTATTGATTTCTAAAGTTTCTTTATTCAACTTTTGTTTGGAATATCTATCCAGTGGTGAGAGAGATGTGTTAAAGTCACCCAATATTACTGGGTTGTGATTAATTTGACTGTTGAACTTGAGAAGAATTTGTTTGATTAATATACCTGTACCATTTAGAGGGGGGCATATATATTTATGTTTGCTATGTCTTGTTCATGTATTATTCCCTTGAATATTATGTAACGTCCATCTATATCTCTTTTGATTAACTTTGGCTTAAAGTCTACGTTATTTGATGTGAGGATGGGAACCCCTGCTTGCTTCCACAGTCCATGTGGGTGGTACGATTTTTCCCAACCTTTCACCTTCAGCCTGTGTATGTCTTTTACTATCAGAGGAGTCTCCTGGAGGCAGCATATTGTTGGTCTTTGTTTTTAATCCAATCTGCTAGCCTATGTCTTCTGATTGGTGAGATAAGCCATTAACATTCAGGGTTACTATTGAGACATGGTGTGTATTCCCAACATTGTTTGTTTATTTTTGTTATTTTTTTTACTTGATTTTCTTCTTCTATTAGGTACTTTAGGGTACTACTTCCCTCTGCTGATTTTTATTGTTGGTTTTTATTTCTTCTTCATGGAATATTTTTCCAAGGATGTTTGGTTTTCTAGCTATAAATCCTTTTAACTTTTGTTTATCATGGAAGGATTTATTTCATCTTCAAATCTAAAGCTTGCCAGCCTGGTTCCCACCACGCCAGACCAGAGGAAGCCCATCAACCCTTAAAACCCATCAATGGGGGAGTGGTTACCAGCACAGTTCTGTGGCTGATCTGGATACCCGGTTTCCAACTCCCCCACCCTTACTGCGATACCTCAAAATATTTCCCATAAGCTTTTTTTGGGGGGGGTGTAGCTATCAATGCAAAACAACAACTGTACAGGCACCTGGATTCCATCTCAGAGACTAGAGTAGGGAGGATACAGGGGGAAGCTCATGTCCTTTCACACTGGCTACATCCACCACCATGAACACAGAGGCTCAAGCTAGGAATAGACAATGACACCTCCTGAAAAAAAGGAAAACACAGTTCTGAGAGACTTTTGGGGGGTTTTTTTGCTATCTTTTCTTCTCACTCTTTCACAACCTCAACATATGTGAAACTAAGAACTGTGCATGAAATAGGACTTTAACAACCTAATCACCAAAATAATATAATATAGAGGAATTGCATATGCCCCACCTCCCCCCATTTTTTTTCTTTTACTTCCTTATTTTCTTTTTTCCTCTCTATTTTTTCTCTTCTCTTCCCTGTTATTTTTTTCTTCATTCTTCTGCACTCTAACTCACTTTCAACCTCATAACTTTTACGATCTATACGTAGGGTAACTTTCTGAATACAGATAGGAGGTTGAGTCTATACATTCTTCCATAAATTACCCATCGATTGTTTAGAGTGCTCCAAAGTTGCTAAGTTAGATTAACCTCATACCCTCACCCCTTCCCCCTAAGCATAACATCCTTCATCTGAAATTCAGTTTTCTATATGCCACCAGAAATGGTATGCCTTTTATGAAACTAATGACTATATTTTTAAATAATAATTGAAACCAATATCTGTAGACTTAAAGTCTAACTATAAATGTATTAATAATGAAAACTTGTGCTTAGATGATGTATTATTGATATTGGGAACTGTTAACATTGTCTTTCTCTGCAAAAGAGGGATTTTAGAGAAACACAAGAGCAATATAAATATATAGGGGGAAAATCATTAACACAACAGTTTCACAAAGGTGGAAAGAAATTTGAGCAGTATGAAAAGACAAGGAAAGAAAGGACCACAAACAATGCAGGTCAATTTAACATTAGAAGAGGTAATATCTGCAGCAGATGAAATGTCAAATAAAGAGTTCAGGATATACATGCTTCAGATGATCTGGAGTCTCAAGGAAGACATTATAAAGCAAAATCAGACAATGAGAGATCACTTTGACAACGAATTACATAAACAGATCCAAGAAGCAAAAAATCAACTCTACAGGGAGATAGAGGTTATTAAAAAAACACAGAAATCCTGGAAATGAAGGAAAGAATAAACCAAATTAAAATCTCAAATGAGAGTATCACCAGCAGAGTAGAACACTTAGAAGATAGAACATCAGACAACAAAGACAAAGTATTTAACTTGAATAGAACATAGACAGCTCAGCGAGAATGTTAAACCATGAACAGAACATCCAAGAAATATGGGATAACATAAAGAGACCAAATATAAGAGTTATTGGGATACAAAAGGGTATCGACGTCCAAACCAATGGAATGAGCAATCTGCTCAATGAAATAATACTAGAAAACTTCCCAGATGTGAAGAATGAAACAGAAATCCAAATCCTAGAAGCCTACAGGAAGCCGAATGTACAAAATCATAAGAGATCCACACCAAGACACATTATAAAGAAGATGCCCAAAATACAGAATAAGGAGAGAATCTTAAAACACACAAGAGAGAGGAAGCAGATTACATTTAGGGGTAAGCCAATCAGGATAATGGCTGATCTTTCAACACAGACTCTGAAAGCTAGAAGATCCTGGAACAACATATTTCAAATGCTGAAAGAAAATGGGTTCCAACAAAGAATCGTGTATCCAGTGAAATTAAGCTTCAGGATTGAAGATGAAATAAAAATCTTCCATTATAAACAAAAGTTAAAAGGATTTACAGCTAGAAAACCAGCTCTTCAAAACACCCTTGAAAAACAATACAAGAAGAGGAAATGAAATATAATAATGAAAACCAACAGCGGAAGGTAGTACAGTAAAGAAAAAACTAATCAAAGAGGAAAAACAAATCATGTTAGATTACATAAATAAACAAATATGGCTGGAACTACAAACCATATCTCTTTTTTTTTATTGGTTGTTCAAAACATTACAAAGCTCTTGACATATCATGTTTCATACATTAGATTCAAGTTGGTTATGAACTCCCATTTTTACCCCAAATAAAGATTGCAGAATCACTTCTATTACACATCCACATTTTTACATAATGCCCTGTTAGTAACTGTTGTATTCTGCTACCTTTCCTATCCTCTACTATCCCCCCTGATAGGAAAAGACATACACAGAATGAAGGTGAAAGGTTGGGAAAAATCATACCACTCATATGGACCTCGGAAGCAAGCAGGGGTGTCCATACTCATATCAAATAAAATAGACTTTAAGCCAAAGTTAATCAAAAGGGATAAATAAGGACATTACATACTGCTCAAGGGAACCATACACCAACAAGACTTAAGGATCATTAATATATATGCCCCAAACAATAGTGCAGCTACATTCATCAAACAAACTCTTCTCAAGTCAAATAGACCACAACACAATAATCATGGGAGATTTTAATATACCTCTCTTGCCACTGGACAAATATTCCAAACACAAGTTGAATAAAAAAACTGTAGAGTTCAATATACAATTAATAACTTAGACTGCATAGACATACACAGAATATACCACCCAACATCAAGCGGATACATTTTTTTCTCAGCAGTACATGGATCCTTCTCAAAAATAGACCATTTATTATGTCACAGAGCAACTCTTAGCAAATACAAAGGAGTAGAGATACTACCATGTGTTTTATCTGATCATAATGGAATGAAACTGGAAATCAATGATAAAATAAGAAAGAAAAATTCCTACATCACATGGAGAATAAACAATATGCATATAAGGGAAATATACATAAATATACAATACACATATAGGGGAAACCCAATTAGGATAAAGGCAGATTTTTCAACATAGACCCTGAAGCGAGAAGATCCTGGAACAAAATATATCAAGCTCTGAAAAAAAATGGATGCCAACCAAGAATCTTGTATTTAGCAAAATTAAGCTTTAGATTTTTTTAAAATTTTTCTTTTATTAGCTACATATGACATTACAATGATCTTGGCAATTCATACATTTGAATCAATTGGGGTATAATTTCTCATTTTTCTAATTTTTCAGATTGCAGAATCACACTGGTAATAGAATCACCTATATACATACAGCAATCATAAATGTCTATTCTCTTCTGCTGCCCTTCCTACCCCCCTTACCCTCCCTCCCTTTCCATAATTTCTCTCTATCCAATCAAATGTGACACACTTTTTTTTCTTTTTCTCCTCACAACATGATACATGTATTCTGTATAACGATGAGGGTCTCCTTCCATCTTCCGTGCAACTGTGCTTCTCCTTCTATCTTCCGTGCAACTCTGCTTCTCCTTCCTTTTCCCTCTCACCTCTCTTTCCTATTTAGTGGTAATCTTCTTCTCATGCTCTTTCTACCTATCCCATTTTGGGTCGTCCCCCTTATATCAGAGAAGACATTTGGCATTTGTTTTTTAGGGATTGGCTAACTTCACTTAGCATAATCTGCAGTAATGCCATCCATTTCCCTGCAAATGCCATGATCTTGTTATTTTTTAGTGCTGAGTAATATTACATTGTGTATAAATGCAACATTTTTTAATCCATTCATCTATTGAAGGACATATAGGTTGGTTCCACAGCTTAGATATTGTGAATTGTGCTGCTATAAACATTGATGTGGCTGTGTCCCTGTAGTATGCTCTTCTTAGGTCTTTTGCGTATAGTCCGAGAAGGGGAATACCTGGGTCAAATGGTGGTTCCATTCCCAGCTTTCCAAGGAGTCTCCATACTGCTTTCCAAATTGGCTGCACCAATTTGCAGTCCCACCAGGAATCTATGAGTGTACCTTTTCCCCCGAATCCTCACCAGCACTTATTGTTGTTTAACTTCATAATGGCTGCCATTCTTACTGGAGTGAGATGGTATCTTAGAGTAGTTTTAATTTGCATTTCTCTGATTGATAGAGATGGTGAGCATTTTTTCATGTATTTGTTGATTGATTGTATATCCTCTTCTGAGAAGTGTCTGTTCAGGTCCTTGGCCCATTTGTTGATTGGGTTATTATTTTTTTTGTTTAACTTTTTGAGTTCTTTGTACACTCTAGAGATTAGAGCTCTACTTGATATTTGAGGGGTACAAATTTGTTCCCAGGATGTGGGCTCCCTATTCACCTCACATATTATTTCTCTTGCTGAGAAAAAAACTTTTTAGTTTGAATTCATCCCATTTGTTGATTCTTGGTTTTAACTCTTATGCTACAGGTGTCTTACTAAGGAATTTGTGGCCTGCCCCCACATGATAAAGATTAGGGCCAACTTTATCTTCTATTAGACACAGAGTCTCTGGTTTGATTCCTAGTTCCTTAATCAATTTTGAGTTGACTTTTGTGCATGGTGAGAGAAAGGGATTCAATTTTATTTTGTTGCATATGGATTTCCAGTTCTCCCAGCACCATTTGTTGAAGATGTTATCCTTTCTCCATTGCATGCTTTTAGCACCTTTGTATATATAGGGTAGTTGTAATTTTGTGGATTGGTCTCTGTGTCTTCTATTCTGTACGAATGGTCTACCAGCCTGTTTTGCTGCCAGTACCATGCTGTTTTTGTTACTATTGCTCTATAGTATAGTTTAAAATCTGGAATCACAATACCACCAGTTTTACTCATCCTGCTTAGAATTACTTTAGTTATTCTGGGTCTCTTATTTTTCCAGATGAATTTCATGATTGCTTTTTCTATTTTTTCAAGAAATGTCACTGGGATTTTGATGGGAATTGCATTGAATCTGTATAGTGCTTTTGGTAATATGGCCATTTTAACAATATTAATTCTACATATCCATGAGCAAGGTAAATCCTTCCATATTCTAAGGTCTTCTTGTATTTCTTTCTTTAGGGTTCTGTAGTTTTCATTGTATAGATCTTTCACCTCTTTAGGTAGGTTGATTCCCAGGTACTTTATTTTTATTTTTTTGAGAATATTCTGAATGGGATAGTTGTCCCCATTTCCATTTTAGAGAATTTATCACTGATATACAGGAATGCCTTTAATTTATGTGTATTGATTTTATATCCTGTCACTTTGCTGAATTCATTTAGTAGTTCTAGAGGTTTCTTGGTTGAACTTTTTGGGTCTGCTAGGTATAGGATCATGTCATTGGCAAATAGTGCTAATTTAAGTTCTTTTCCTATATTTATGCCTTTAATTTCTTTCATCTGTCTAATTGCTCTGGCTAGTGTTTCAAGAACTATGTTGAATAGAAGTGGTGAGAGAGGGCATCCCTGTCTTGTTCTAGATTTTAGAGGGCATGTCTTCAATTTTTCTCCATTTAGAATGATGCTGGCCTGAGGCTTAGCATTGATAGCTTTTACAATGTTGAGGTAATTTCCTGTTATCCTTAATTTTTCTAATTTTTTGAACATAAAGGGATGCTGCATTTTGTTGAATGCCTTTTCTGCATCTATCGAGATGATCATATGGTTCTTATCTTTAAGTCTATTGATGTGGTGAATTACATTTATTGATTTTCGTATATTGCATCCTGGGGATGAATTGCACTTGGTCATGGTGCACAATCTTTTTGATGTTTTTGTATCTGATTTGCCAGAATTTTTTTTTGAGGATTTTTGCATCTATATTCATTAGGGATATTGGTCTGAAGTTTTCTTTCTTTGAAGTTTCTTTATCTGGTTTTGGAATCAGGATTATGTTGGTTATGAATTTGGAAGTACTCCCTCTTATTCTATTTCCTGAAATAGACTGAAGAATATTAGTATTAGTTCTTCTTTAAAGTTCTTGTAAAACTCTGCTGTGTATCCATCCAGTCCTGGGCTTGGTTGGTAATATTTTGATGGCTTCTATTTTCTCACTTGATATTGGTCTGTTTAGGTTGTTTATACAATCCTGACTCAATCTGGGTAGCTCATATGCCTTAATGAATTTATTAATGCCTTCACTATCCTATATTTTATTAGAGTATAGGGTTTCAAAATAATTTCTAATTATCTCCTATATTTCTGAAATGTCTGTTGTGATGTTGCCTTTTTCATCCCATAAGCTAGTCATTTGGGTTCTCTCTCTTCTTCTCTTTGTTAGCATGACTAATGGTCTATCAATTTTATTTTGTTTTTCAAAGAACCAACTTTTAGTTTTGTCATTTTTTTCGGTTGTTTCTTTTGTTTCAATTTCATTGATTTCAGCTCTGATTTTAATTATTTCTTGCCTTCTACTGTTTTTACTGCTAATTTGTTCTTCTTTTTCTAGGGCTTTGAGATTTAGTGTGAGGCCATTTATTTGTTGGCTTTTCCTTCTTTTAAGGAATGAACTCCATGAAATGAATTTTTTTTTTAGTTCTGCTTTCATAGTGTCCCAGAGATTTTGATATGTTGTGTTTGAGTTTTGATTTACCTCTTAGAATCTTTTAATTTCCTCTTTGATGTATTCTGTAACCCTGCTTCCTTTCTCTTGTGACTTTTAAAATTCTCTCCATATTCTGTAAGTTGTGCATATTCATTATAATGTGCCTTGGTGTGAATCTGTTGTGATTTTGTACATTCGGTGTCCTGTAGGCTTCTTGATTTGGATTTCCAATTTATTCTTCATGTTTAGAAAGTTTTCTGATATTATCTTTTAAAATAGATTGTTCATTCCTTTGATTTGGGCCTCTATGCCTTCCTGTATCCCAATAACTCTTAAATTTGGTCTTTTTATGCTATCCCATATTTCCTGAATGTTCTGCTCATGGTTTCTTACCTTTATCACTGTGTGGTCTATGTTTTTTTCAAGATTATAAGTTTTGTCTTTATTTCCTGATGTCGTATCTTACAAGTGGTCTACTTTGTTGGTAATATTTTTATTTGAGCTTTCGATTTTTTTTTCTTTCATTTCAAGGATTTTTTTTAAGAACCTCTATCTCCCTGTTGAGGTAGTCTTTTGCTTCCTGTATTTGTTTATGTAGCTCCTTGTCAAAGTGATCTTTCACTGCCTGTATTTGCTCTCTTATATCTTGCTTGAGTTCACAGAACATTTTAACCATGCACACCCTAAACTCCTTGTCTGAAACTTCTTCTGATGTTGCTACCAATGATTCTAATAATGTGGTGACTTCATTTGTTTGAGGCACTTTCTTCCCTTGTCTTTTCATGTTGCTCACATGTCTTCCTTTCCAGCTCTGTGTGTCTAGATTGTTATTGTTTTTACTCTACAGGCTTGTAGTTCTTTTGTAGGGTTCCAAAAACTCTCTTTGTGGGGAAGGACAATGTTAACAGACCCCAATATCAACAATATACTCTATATGAACAATTTGCTGCTATTAAGATATTAAGTTTAGTCTCAATATACAGAAATGTTGGATTTAATTATTATCTAACATATAATCAGTAGTTTTATAAAAAGTTTTACTGTTTCTGACGGTGGACAATGAACTGGGGGTGGGGCATAGTACGATATGCTGAGGAGGTAGGATGTGAGGATATAGAGTGAATATATCTTAGGAAGTGTGAAGGAGAAATCTAATGAAAAGGGTTAGTAGCAAGAGAATAGACAGGATGTAATTTAGGGTAGGCAAGTAAGTGGGATGACAGTAGAGTACATAAAACAAACACACATACGTATTTAGAAAAATACCAATGTTAATTCAACAAAATTTGGAGGGGGAAAGAAAAATGAGAGAGAAGAAAGTAAAAGAAAAAAAAGGGGGCATATACAACACCTCTAGATTATATTATTCAGAAGACCTGGTCCTCAAAGTCCTCTTTCATGCAAAGTTCTTGGTTTCACATACGTTGGGGATGTGAGGACCAAAGGATAGAGGGGTAGAAAAGAAAAGACAACAAACAAACAAACAAAAAAACTCAAATGAAGAAATCAGGGTTGTAGCTACCTTTAGAGACCCGCATCTTTCCTGCCTCTCTTCTCATCCAATGGGTGGGGTCATCTGTTGTAAGCTGGTGTCTCTACTCTCTGGATGGTGGAGGTAACCAGGGTGGAAAGACTGGTTCTGGTGCCGGGCACCTAGAGGCATGGAGTGATACCTGCCCAGTCCCTGCAGGGAGACTTCACCTCACGGGTCTCTTTTTGAGACTGCTCGCATGACTTGAGGGCCCAGCTCTATTTCCCTCTAAATTGCCTGGAAATTTCCAAGTTCCTGCTCTCTCTGTAAGATTTCCAACTTTAGCCCCATCTCCCTCTCCTCTAGCAGTTCCCAATTGAGAAAACTCTCACCCCATGGCTCCCTTGGACAGCTCACTGGTAGCACAGCATACCTGTGTTGGGCAGCTACTATGTTGGGTTACCACTGCTGGGGATGGGGGAAGGTTGGAAACCTGGTACCTGGCCACTAGAGATCTGATCTGGGAACTACCTCCACCTAATATGGTGAGAATGTTGAGCCAAGATGGCAGTGGTCTGTTTTTAGCGCTGGGGTGTCTGGTGAGGTGAAGGGAGTCAGGTTATGGCATTGTGCTAAGAATAGGTAGCAGCTGAGTGACCTGTGTGGGAGTGGAGCAAAGTCTTGGTGATCTACAGATGTGTTGATCGGTGACTTATTTATTTATTTTAATCAGGTATATATGACAGCAGAATACATTTTATTCATTGTACACAATTGCAACACAACTTTTCATTACTCTGTTGTATATGATGTAGCATAGCACCATATGTTCAATCATACCTAGGGTAATAATGTCCATCACATTTCACCAATTTCCCTACCTCCATACCCTCTCCCTCCCCTCTCTCCCCTTTGCCCAATGAAAGTTCCTCCATTTTTCCTATGCCTATGGATCAGCTTCCACTTATCAGAGAGAACATTAAGTTTTGTTTTTTTGGTAATTGGCTTACTTTGCTTAGCATGATATTCTCCAAATTCATCCATTTTCCTGCTTCATTTTTAATGGCCTCTTTTAGATACAGACATACTAATGACTATTTGTACAACGGCATAGCATGCCACCACTATTTAAATTATCCCCTTGGCTGAGGTTTTGTTTCAGTTGAGACCTGACCTGTCCGGGCAGTCCAAGCCATCCCTGCCAGCTCCTTGTACACATGCCTCATTTGGCCCTAAGTACACTCTCCCTCTGAAACCATGGTATCAAGATCAACAGTGATTCCACAGAGTTAAATCAGGGGTTAATTTATCTACATCCCATCTGCTGCTGACACTACCAACTGATCAAAGACTTCATCACTTGGGGATATGCAATACTCCCCACTCCTTGTTTTCCCATTACTGAAACAGCAGCTTCTTCTCATGTTTTACCCAATAATCTAATAGTGAGTTTGTACCAGATTCCCATTTCCATTTCTGTCTAATTCTGAGAATTTTGATCCATTCCCTACTTCCTGTATGTAAAGATTGCTGGGTCCAATGTTTTCTCGAGACTTGTACCTGATGATGAACTCCTTGGAACACTTCCCTGTTCAATTTTTATTTGCTATCTCTAGGAATTCTCCAGCCTTTGGTGGATAATCTCCAAAAAGGTCATAGTCAAATCTAGGTCACATTAAAATGCCAATTCCTGACTAGTATATTACTTTGCTGATTAAACAACAGAAATTTATTTTCTGACAATTTTGGAAGTTTAAATATTGCAATTTTAATGTTGAATTAGTCTTTTTTTCCTGAGGACCCACCCATTGCTGGTTGTATGTTACCATCATATTTTCTTATGGTCTTCACTTTCTGTAACTTGGCCTAATCTCCTCTTCTTATAAGGGCACCAGTCATATTAGATTAGGAACAACCTGATAATTTGATATTAATTTCATCACCTCTTTAAATATTCCCATCTTCAGGGTCTGGAGCTGTAGCTCACTGGGAGAGCACTTACCTAGCATGTGGAGATGTGGAGGCACTGTGTTTCATCCTTAGCACCACATAAAAATAAACAAATAAAATAAAGGCATTTTGTCCATCTACAACTAAAAGAAAAATTTAAAAACCTATTCCTATCATCAAAAACCATATTATTCTGAGGCACTGAATAAGGCCTTCATAATAGGGATTGAGGAAGAAACACATTTGAATCCATAATAAGTTTCCTGTTGAATATTTGCTTAAAAAAAAAGAAAAGAAAAAGAAGAAAGAAAAAAAGAAAAAGAAACAACAAAACTCTTTTGAATATTTGAAAATTGTTATAATTCAAATGTCATTTTTTAAAATCATGAACAGTTTAGGTAACTGGAGTATGAGGCATAAAAAAGCCATATGAGAAGAACACTTAAAATTTTAATCTCTATACAAAAGGAAATATCAATTTCATTAAGTGCAATGAAGAGGAATTATATGTTCTAGTGCCATACTCTTTACATTTTATAAATGAAGTCAATAGATATAATTGATCATACTGATAAATACAAATTTAATATTCAGAGCTAACAGTTTTAAAAGAAACAAGAATGGAAAGTATAGTAAGTAATGGCCTATAGAGAATGGGATTCAGAAATATCCACCTTGTTTATAATTATATGTGGTTGGGAAAGAAATTATACACAGCAATACATTACTTCTGTGATAAAGAAATATATCCCCAAAACATTGGAACAAGACATGATTATCCTTGAAGATACATTCATATATTTTACAAAGCCCCACATTGTAACACCACATTGCTAACATGGCTACCTAGGCTTACACTTGACAATTAAGGGATCCACAATAGCAATAACTTACAGGAGATGAACTAGTTGGGTTGGAAGTGCAGAGAACAGAGGCCAAGAAATATCTCAGGAACAGATCAACCTTACATGGCTCTTGTTTCAGATTTTCCCACAGTACTGTACAGGACATCTCAGTGATCAATATTTTCAATAGTTTTCCTGGGTTCCCAGCTTTTACTCCAAGTCCCATAAGCAGCTCCCATGTAGATGATAGAAAAGGGTCCTCTCTGGTCCCTCTATCATTTGAACATTAATGCCCTTGATCCTTGGCAAATTCTCCAACTCTGGGCAGAAAAATGTACAAAAGGAAAAGATAAAAGACAAAAATTATTTTATTACCAATGTCCAACGTGATTTTTTTTCCTTTAAGTGCACATCCCTTGTTTCAATCTTGTGGTGTTATGTGCAGAAGGTCATGGAATTTCTTTCAGGAAAAGACAAGATGCTTGAAGCTTCTTCTGAAAACAAGATATTGGCATCTCTGACTGTTGGGTTTCAGAATGGAGTTTTCCAGAGCTTTCTTTCTTCTAGTACATCTCCTCACATCCTCCTTAAAATGGGAAAATACTAAGTTTTACATAACAGGCTCTTCACAGGATTTAAAGACAATAGAAAGTAAACTCTCAAGCACATACCATCTCTCATTCACTCAGGTACAAACTTGTCTTCTTACCCCAGCTAAAAATTTCTAAAATTCAATTCCCATTTTAGAAATAAATCTGCTTTAATGGAAAGAATGCCAATTCTTACATGCAACCAAAAAACAAGATGACAAATAGGCATTGACTTCCAAACATGAGGTGCTGTGAACCTGATTTCAAAATTATTCAACATTGTGGATATGAAAAGTCTAACGAAACAGATGAATCAATCTGAATATTTAAGGAAGTTTCTATGAAAGGACTTTGTACAAAATTGGGCAGAATGATGCACAAATACCTTAACCAATAATGAAACATCAGATTCATCCTTTTAGATTTAAAATGACAAGGCAAAGAGCAGGTGCCAAAACCAGTAGCCATAACTATAGCTGCAGCAGTAGAAGACGATGATCAGACAGAAGAGGCCCTGCCATTGCAACACTGGACCTGTGGGAACATGCACTCTTTATTCATTGAAGTCAGACTGCTGTCACAGACACCAATTGTCATAATTCTTAGACAAAATACAAAGATGTTTTCTACCTGAGTTGTAAGCTCCAAGGCCTCAGACATCAGAACTCCTTCCAAATTGCTATTATTCAATCACAGAAAAAGTGCCCTCATGCTGGTTTTTCTAAAAGGTTCCAGGATGTGTCAACTAGGAAGTCTGAGAAGAGAAGGAGAGACTACCCTCTTCTATTAATCCCATGAGCTGGGATTTGATTACATCAACCCTTCTCACCTCCTCTGGGTCAGTACAGAGCCACATGGTTTTCTCAATAACAAGGAAAACAGAAATATGGGGTTTTTTTCCAGTTATAATCCTCTTAGAAATATTATATGATGAAGGTAAGAATAGATATTAAAAGAAAATTGGGAGATTCTGCAGCCCCATTATGTCTCTCAGATTCTGTGAGGATATAAAAATAATTTCAAACCTTCCTATGAGTACTGAATGATTTAAGAGAGAATAGTGAGAAAGCCCTGGAAAAAAACATGAAAGGACCAAGGAGTGGTGTTGGAATGGCTCTTCATGGTGTTAGTTCAGGCATATCCCTTTGTCTGTAAGCCTCAGTTTCTTCCTGTATTAAGTGAGGATCTTATAAGAGAAGGCCATGGAGGAACATAGGGTCCAAATGTGAACAAACCATAAATTACTCGTTCCTTATGGAGCTTCTAAATACATCAAACACTAAAGAAAAATGTGAATTCTGAGTCCCCTGCGGCATGAGCTCTCTTTCATCCAGCAGGGAGGTCCACGGAACAGGGTAGAGGAGAGTGTGGCTGCTGAGTCACTATTCAAGATCTCCAGAGACCAAGCAGGAAGCAGGCAGTAGATAAGCAGAGTACAGGCAGTCACCAACACAATTTCTGGCCAACTGCCCTTGCAGAGATCATTCGATGATCTGGCTGTGGAGCAGGTCCAGGGACTGCAACACATGGCCTCATATCCAAGGTTGTGCCTAGGGGTAAGCTATTTGCCACTGATGGGCCTAGCATGAGGGGAGTGGTTTGCTACTCATATTTCCTTAACATATGCCATGTATGCAGTACTCCATGCACTTTTCCCTACAGGCTGAGTACAACCAAAACAGATTCTGTTGTCCCTCCCAAAACATATTATGACCAACCAAGGACATAAAAGCTTCTTGCTCTAAGAGAACACAGGATGGAGGCCATCCATTCAATCCTGAATGCCTTTCAGATCCCAGGAGATGATGCATCCTCTGTTCCCTTGAGGCCTCCTGCCCCTCTGAAACTGCTCTTGATTCTGAAGTCATGGCTCCTTTGTGAGACAACAAAGGGCACCTGGATTCTTATATCTGTTCCTAATTGACTACCATTAACCTCTCCTTGGCTCCCTATTTGATTGGATTCTCCTGTCTATTGCAAGAGTGTGCTTATGATAAGTTTTATTTCATCCACAGTTTGGACCACCATGTTGGATATAACGTATGAATTACTCCTCTTCTTTACCTGTGGCCATGTGTCATCAGCACATAGAGCATGTAGGTCAGAAGGGCTGGACTGAAGGCAGACCATGAGACAACACTGTCACATTCAAATTCTCAGTGAATGATGTCAGAGGCTAATAGCTCATCCTTTTGAGCTGTAAATCCATCCTCTGTAAAATGGGAAAATACTAAGTTTTTGTTTCCTCCCTTGTAAAGGCCTTATAGTAAATCCCACATAGAATTGTGGCCCCGAGAATGGTAATCATACAACAAATGGAAAGAATAGGGACATTTCTGGAACTTTTCACAAGAAGATTCTGATCTCAGGCTTGGTGATCCTCATTTATGTTCTTCTTGGTCTGGCAGGCAACACATGTCTGGTTCATGACTGGTTTTTATTCCCAGGAGTACCAGTGGAGTATTCTGAGCATGAACCAAAACATCTCATTCTGGTAGATGAGACTCACACTGACAAATGAAAAAAATAGGGACATTTCTAGAACTTTCTTTTTTTATTAGTTGCTCATGACAATACAATGATCTTGACATATCATACATTTGAATCAAATGGGGTATAATTTCTCATTTTTCCAAAGGTACAGGTTGCAGAATCACATTGGTTATATGGCCACATATATACATACAACAATAGTACTGTCTATACTGTCTATTTTATTCTGCTTCCCTTCCTGTCTCCCCAAACATCTCATCCTGGTAGATGAAACTCACAGTGACAAATGGAAAGAACAGCTGTCATCTTATAGAAACTCAATCCTAATTGATTTTTCTTAACAATTAGCTCCACAAGGACACCATTTCTAAATATAGTCATATTCTGAGACAATGAGGAATTAGAACTTCCAGGTATAAATACTGTAGATCTTCCAGAAGTAAATATTGAAAGGACATAATTTAACCCATAACATAATTCTTACTTAAATATTTTCTGAATTAAAACACTGAAGAAGGCCGCCGCCCCCACCCGCAAGGTAGGCAGACCTGTGACCGACCGGCGGAACAGGCCCAGCGACCAGCCAGCATGGTAGTCACGTCACCCCAATTGGAGTAGGGCCAGAGCAGACCGGCCTCCCGCACCCAGAACAGGCCCAGTGGTCCGCAGGCATGGTAGACACGTCACCCCAATTGGAGTAAGGGAAGAGCAGAGCCAGCACCCGCACCTGCAAGGTAGGCAGACCTGGGACTGAGCGGCAGAACAGGCCCAGCGCCCCGCCAGCGTGGTAGACAGATCACCCCAATTGGAAGAGGAGCACAGCCAGCGCCCACCCCTGCACGCCCACCCCTGCAAGGGATACTTTGCAACTATACAAGAGCAATATAAATATATAGGGGGGAAATTCAATAACACAACAGTTTCACCAAGCAGAAAGAAACGCCAGCAGTATGAAAAGACAAGGAAAGAAAGGACCACAAGTAATGCAGGTCAACTCAACTTTAGAAGAGGTAATAGCTACAGCAGATGGAATGTCAGAAAAAGAATTCAGGATATACATGCTTCAGATGATCTGGAGTCTCAAGGAAGACATTAGACAACAAAATAAGACAATGAAAGATCACTTCGACAATGAATTACATAAAGAAATCCAAGAAGCAAAAGATCAACTATACAGGGAGATACAGGTTATAAAAAACAAACAAAAAGAAATCCTAGAAATGCAGGAAGCAATAAACCAACTTAAAAACTCAATTGAGAATACTACCAGCAGAGTGAAACACTTAGAAGATAGAACATCAGACAATGAAGAAAAAGTATTTCAACTTGAAAAGAACATAGACAGCTCAGCAAGACTATTAAGAAACCATGAGCAGAACATCCAAGAAATATGGGATAACATAAAGAGACCATTGTGATACAGGAAGGTATAGAGGTCCAAACCAAAGGAATGAGCAAACTATTCAATGAAATATTACCAGAAAACTTCCCAGACATGAAGAATGAGACAGAATCCCAAATCCTAGAAGCCTACAGGACGCCAAATGTGCAAAATCATAAGAGATCCACACCTAGACACATTATAATGAAGATGCCCAACATACAGAATAAGGAGAGAATTTTAAAAGCTACAAGAGAAAGGAAGCAGATTACATTTAGGGGTAAACCAATCAGGATAACAGCTGATCTTTCAACACAGACTCTGAAAGCTAGAAGATCCTGGAATGACATATTTCAAACACTATAAGAAAATGGGTTCCAACCAAGAATTGTGTATCCAGAGAAATTAAGCTTCAGGATGGAAGATGAAATTAAAACCTTCCACGATAAACAAAAGTTAAAAGAATTTGCAGTTAGAAAACCATCTCTTCAAAACATCCTCAGCAAAACATTACAGGAAGAGGAAATGGAAAATAACAATGAAAACCAACAGTGGGAGGTAGGACAGTAAAGGGGGGGGGAATTATAGAAGAGGAAAACAAACCATGTTTAGTAACACAAATAAACAAATATGGCTGGAAGAACAACTCATATCTCAATAATAACCCTAAATGTTAATGGCTTAAATACACCAGTTAAGAGACACAGGCTAGTAGAATGGATCACAAAACAAGACCCAACAATATGCTGCCTACAGGAGACGCATTTGATAGGAAAAAATATACATAGACTGAAGGTGAAAGGTTGGGAAAAATCATATCACTCATATGGGCTTTGGAAACAAGCAGGAGTCTCCATACTCATATCAAATAAAATAGATTTCAAGCCAAAGTTAATCAAAAGGGATAAAGAGGGACACTACATACTGCTCAAGGGAACCATACACCAACAAGACATAACAATCATAAATATATATGCCCCAAACAATGGTGCAGCTATGTTCATTAAAACAAACTCTTCTCAAGTTCAAGAGTCTAATAGACCACCATACAATAATCATGGGAGACTTCAACACACCTCTCTCACCACTGGACAGATCTTCCAAACAAAAGTTGAATAAGGAAACTATAGAACTCAAAAGCACAATTAATAACCTAGACTTAATTAACATATATAGAATATACCACCCAACATCAAGCAGTTACACTTTTTTCTCAGCAGCACATGGATCTTTCTCAAAAATAGATCATATATTATGTCACAGGGCAACTATTAGACAATATAAAGGAGTAGAGATAATACCATGCATCTTATCTGATCATAATGGAATGAAACTGAAAATCAATGATAAAAGAAGGAAGGAAAAATCATGCATCACTTGGAGAATGAACAATAGGTTACTGAATGATCAATGGGTTATAGAAGACATCAAGGAGTAAATTAAAATTTTCTTAGAGATAAATGAAAACACAGACACAACATATCGAAATCTATGGGACACATTGAAAGCAGTTCTAAGAGGAAAATTCATTGCTTGGAGTTCATTCCTTAAAAAAAGAAAACATCGACAAATAAATGATCTCATACTTCATCTCAAAATCCTAGAAAAAGAAGAGCAAAACAACAGCAAAAGAAGTAGAAGGCAAGAAATAATTAAAATCAGAGCTGAAATTAATGAAATTGAAACAAAAGAAACAATTGAAAAAATTGACAAAACTAAAAGTTGGTTCTTTGAAAAAATAAATAAGATCGACAGACCCTTAGCCATGCTAACAAAGAGAAGAAAAGAGAGAATTCAAATTACTAGCATACGGGATGAAAAAGGCAATATCACAACAGACACTTCAGAAATACAGAAGATAATCAGAAATTATTTTGAATCCTTATACTCCAATAAAATAAAAGATAGTGAAGGCATCCATAAATTTCTTAAGTCATATGATCTGCCCAGATTGAGTCAGGAGGATATAGACAACCTAAACAGACCAATATCAATTGAGGAAATAGAAGAAACCATCAAAAGACTACCAACTAAGAAAAGCCCAGGACCAGATGTGTATGCAGCAGAGTTTTACAAAACCTTTAAAGAGGAACTAATACCAATACTTTTCAAGCTATTTCAGGAAATAGAAAAAGAGGGAGAACTTCCAAATTCATTCTACGAGGCCAACATCACCCTGATTCCGAAACCAGACAAGGACACATCAAAGAAAGAAAACTACAGACCAATATCTCTAATGAACCTAGATGCAAAAATCCTCAATAAAATTCTGGCGAATCAAATACAAAAACACATCAAAAAAATTGTGCACCATGATCAAGTAGGATTCATCCCTGGGATGCAAGGCTTGTTAAATATACAAAAATCAATAAATGTTATTCACCACATCAATAGACTTAAAAATAAGAACCATATGATCATCTCAATAGATGCAGAAAAAGCATTTGACAAAGTACAGCATCCCTTTATGTTCAAAACTCTAGAAAAACCAGGGATAACAGGAACATACCTCAATATTGTAAAAGCACTCTATGCTAAGCCTCAGGCAAGCATCATTCTGAATGGAGAAAAATTGAAGGCATTCCCTCTAAAATATGGAACAAGACAGGCATGACCTCTCTCACCACTTCTGTTCAACATAGTTCTTGAAACACTGTCCAGAGCAATTAGACAGACGAAAGAAATTAAAGGCATAAAAATAGGAAAAGAAGAACTTAAATTATCACTATTTGCGGATTACATGATTCGATACCTAGAAGACCCAAAAGGGTCTACAAAGAAACTACTAGAACTAATAAATGAATTCAGCAAAGTGGCAGGATATAAAATCAACACACATAAATCAAAGGCATTTCTGTATATCAGCTACAAAACTTCTGAAACAGAAATGAGGAAAAACACTCCATTCACAATATCCTTAAAAAAAATAAAATACTTGGGAATCAACCTAACAAAATGAAAACTACAGAACCTTAAAGAGAGAAGTAGAAAAAGATCTTAGAAGATGGAAAAATATACCCTGTTCATGGATAGGCAGAACTAACATCATCAAAATGGCGATATTACCAAAAGTTCTCCATAGGTTTAATGCAATGCCAATCAAAATCCCAATGGCATTTCCTGTAGAAATAGAGAAAGAAATCATGAAATTCATATGGAAAAATAAAAGACCCTCTAGAATAGCAAAAACAATGCTAAGCAGGAAGTGTGAATCAGGTGGTATAGCAATACCAGACTTCAAACTATACTACAGAGCAATAGTAACAAAAACAGCATGTTACTGGTACCAAAACAGGCAAGTGGACCAATGGTACAGAATTGAGGACACAGAAACCAATCCACAAAACTACAACTAACTTATATTTGATAAAGGGGCTAAAAGCATGCAATGGAGGAAGGACAGCAACTTCAAAAAAATGGTGCTGGGAAAACTGGAAATCCATATACAACAAAATGAAACTGAATCCCTTTTCTCTCTCCATGCACAAACGTTAACTCAAAATGGATCAAGGAGCTTGATATCAAATCAGAGACACAGCATCTGATAGAAGAAAAAGTTGGCTATGATCTACATACTGTGGAGTCGGGCTCCAAATTCCTCAATAGGACACCCATAGCACAAGAGTTAATAACTAGAATCAACAAATGGGACTTACTCAAACTAAAAAGTTTTTTCTCAGCAAAAGAAACAATAAAAGAGGTAAATAGGGAGCCTACATCCTGGGAACAAATCTTTACTCCTCACACTTCAGATAGATCCCTAATATCCAGAGTATACAAAGAACTAAAAAAATTAGACAATAAGATAACAAATAACCCAATCAACAAATGGGCCAAGGACCTGAAAAGATACTTCTCAGAGGAGGACATACAATCAATCAACAAGTACATGAAAAAATGCTCACCATCTCTAGCAGTCAGAGAAATGCAAATCAAAACCACCCTAAGATACCATCTTGGCAGCCATTATGAAGTCAAACAACAACAAGTGCTGGCGAGAATGTGGGGAAAAGGGTACACTTGTACATTGCTGGTGGGACTGCAAATTGGTGTGGCCAATTTGGAAAGCAGAATGGAGATTTCTTGGAAAGCTCGGAATGGAACCACCATTTGACCCAGCTATTCCCCTTCTTGGTCTATTCCCTAAAGACCTAAAAAGAGCATACTACAGGGACACTGCTACATCAATGTTCATAGCAACACAATTCACAATAGCAAGACTGTGGAACCAACCCAGATGCCCTTCAATAGATGAATGGATAAAAAAAATGGCATTTATACACAATGGAGTATTACTCTGCATTAAAAAATGACAAAATCATAGAATTTGCAGGGAAACGGATGGCATTAGAGCAGATTATGCTAAGTGATGCTAGCCAATCCCTAAAAAACAAATGCCAAATGTCTTCTTTGATATAAGGAGATTAACTAAGAACAGAGTAGGGATGAAGAGCATGAGAAGAAGATTAACATTAAATAGGGATGAGAGGTGGGTGGGAAAGGGAGAGAGAAGGGAAATTGCATGGAAATGGAAGGAGACCCTCAGGGTTATACAAAATTACATACAAGAGGAAGTGAGGGGAAAGGGAAAAAAAATACAAGGGGGAGAAATGAATTACAGTAGAGGGGGTAGAGAGAGAAGAGGGGAGGGGAGGGGAGGGGAGGGGGGATAGTAGAGGATAGGAAAGGCAGCAGAATACAACAGACACTAGTATGGCAATAAGTAAATCAACGGATGTGTAACCAATGTGATTCTGCAATCTGTATACGGGGTAAAAATGGGAGTTCATAACCCACTTGAATCAAAGTGTGAAGTATGATATATCAAGAATTATGTAATGTTTTGAACAACCAACAATAAAAATTAAAAAAAATAAAATACAAAATAAAACAGTGAAGAAATATTCTGAATGTTTTAATTAGCTTATTTATGAGTCAGCATTTTTTGCTACAACAAAATTCCTGACACAGCCTACTCATGAAATCAAAAGGTTAAATTAAGTGAGCACTGGACCAAGATCCATGGTTAATGGTAGGAGTACATTTGGAAGTAGAATCATATCCATCCAGGAAGAAGAGGGCTTTCTTTTTTTTTTTTTTTTTTTTAAAGTAAGAGTGAGAGAGAGTGAGAAAGAGGGAGAGAGAGAGAGAACTTTAATATTTATTTTTCAGTATTTGGCGGACACAGCATCTTTGTCTGTATGTGGTGCTGAGGATCGAACCCGGGCCGCACGCATGCCAGGCAAGCGCGCTACCACTTGAGCCACATCCCCAGCCCCAGAAGAGGGCTTTCTTGAGGCCAGCCTTGTTCTTTTATAGCAACTCTCTCACAAGAACTCTATAAGCAGCAAGATAACCAAATATGAGAGCAAATGCCAATGACCTAAGGACCACAAGGCCCCATCCCTTAAAGGCTCCACAGAATGTCCCAATACTGCCAACTGGGGGACCAATCACATGAATGCATGGGGTGAGGAGACAAAATTAAACCATATCCAAACCACAGAGTTCCACCAATGACCCTCAAGGTTTATGTCCATCTTAGCTCTTAATTCAAGTTACATTATTTGAAAAATGAAAAATCTTACATGATTATAGCATGAAGAGCAAAAAGTGGAGCCATGTATGATAAAAGCCGTGTGTGATAAACTTCAAATGCTAAGTGCCTATCCTGCATTAAAAGTCTATAAAAATTTCATGAAGTGCAGAGATGACAAAAAATAAATGTGCTCAACATTTCATATTTCATAAGGGAAGTCAATTAATTAACTTCTTCATACTGACAATTTAAAAACAGAAATATAAGTATTGTTTCAGAGATAATAATGAATATATAAAAATTGGCCAGATGAAGAAGTGGTGAGATCAGGAGGGTAGAATTCAATGAGATTTTGATTTTGTTTACAATTCTCTGTAATTTGGAACAAAGGTATACAGGTAGATACATTACTTCAGAAGTAAACTACTAAAAAACATATATGGTCAGGGTGTGATAAACCTTGAATGACCCAATGATATACTTTATGACTTAGTAGTAAAGCTCCACTATGACAGCTCACATTGGTTATGTTACTACCAACAATCATAGGTGACAATTAAAAAAAAAGAAGTGCAATAATTCTAGGAAGACAGTCCAAAAGGAATAAGATGGAAGAGACTGATATGTGAGTGGAAATAGGAAAGTTTCCCAGAAATATCTCCATGAAGGATGAAGTCTCAAATGGACATGGTCTCCAATTTTCTCCCAGTCCTAGCACAGGAAATCAGAGGAGCCATCCATAATCTTGATAGATTGTAGGAATTCTGACCATAGAAATGTACAGAGAAGCATTCCTTTGGTGACCAAACTCCTGAGGGATAACAAGTATCCTGTTTCCCACCCTTAGAATGCCCTGTGATCTCTCTTATGATCTAATAATATAGCTAATATGTGTTCAATGTCTAGCTGGTATGGCAATGCCCTGAGAAGACTCTGTGTTAGAGCTTCACCAAGCCTCGACCTTAATCTTAGGTACATATCTCCTGGGAATAAAGGAAATTGCTTGCTTGATAACTACAAGGTTTCAATAAGCTCAGACGTTCCTGGATCTGCCTGCCTAACAGTAACTTCAGAAAATAAACTTTCTTTTTTTATTTATTTTTTTTAAAGAGAGAGTGAGAGAGGGGAGAGAGAGAGAGAGAGAGAGAGAGAGAGAGAGAGAGAGAGAATTTTTAATATTTATTTTTTAGTTCTCGGCGGACACACATCTTTACATCTTTGTTGGTATGTGGTGCTGAGGATCGAACTCGGGCCGCAGCCGCACGCATGCCAGGCGAGTGTGCTACCGCTTGAGCCACATCCCCAGCCCAAGACAATAAACTTTCTTGAGAACTGCACAAGGTCGTAACATTGCATATTGTAACTGTGAAATATAACTAAGAAAAAGCAACCTTACTGATACTCTAAATAATGATATGGCTATGGTACTTCCTATTGACCTAATGTAACCTATTGGTATAAATAAACATGGCCACTTGGACAAAGAGCCACTCTGCCACCTTCCCTGTCTCTGCATCTTGTCTCTGTTTCTTGTTGTTATTGTTATTCTTTATTATACAGTTAATTGGTCAGCAGATTTTACTCCAGCTTCTATAGGCATCTCCACACTTAAAGATCCAAGGAATGGGGGCTGAGGATGTGGCTCAAGCAATAGAGCGCTCACCTGGCATGCATGGGGTGCTGGGTTTGACCCTCAGCACCACATAAAAATAAAATAAAGATGTTGTGTCCACCAAAAATTTTTTTAAAAAAGAAGATTAAAAAATTCTCTCTCTCTCTCTCTCTCTCTCTCTCTCTCTCTCTCTCTCAAAAAAAAAAAAAAAAGATCCAAGGAATATAGTGTGGTTTCGCTCAGTCTGAGAAAGGCTCTTCATTGTCAGTTTTCCAACTCTGGACAGGAGAATGGAAGAGAGGTAAGGGTATATTTGAAGAATTGTCAGATTTCCTGTGATGATGTTTGCCCTGAGTCACATCCCTGTGCTACATGGAGGATGCTACATGGAGGATGTCATGGTGCTTCTATCAAGGAAATGTAGGAGGCAGAAGCAAGCTTGTGAAGACTCGGTACCAGCAGCCCTTGCATGGGAGTTTTAAAAAGAATTAATGGGAAATTCCTTCACTCTATTAAAATTCTGCATCTTCTCCTCTTTATTCCAACCATTCACATCTGCTGTCTTGAATAAATTGGTGCCTCTTTTATTCATTTAAAAAGCAAAGCCACTTGGAGCTGTTCAATAGTAGAGCTAAGATGCTGTATGATAGGTACCTTTTCTTTTATAGGATTTTCAAAATATTCTCCTCATGTGTCTCTGAAGGTTTCTATAAGAAACACATGGTTCCATTGGAATAATTAAACTGTCCTCCAGGAGGATCCATTTCCAGAGATGTGCAAGATTAATGGGAAAATGGCAATGCATGGTGAAGTGCTCTGAGGAAAGAAAGAATATTTCCACCCCTTGTTCATGAAAAAGGGATGGAGCAGCTCCCAGGGAGAGAGCACAGCCATATCTGTAGCTGTGTTACTAGGAAATGGCCAGGAAGGTGAGGAAGTGCCACTGCCAACACAGGGCCTCACTGGAGAGATCTAGGAGATCAAAAACTCAAATCCCTCTCCCTCTGCACTCCACTGTGCTGCTGGTGTCACCCAGTATCTTCAATCAGATACAGACAAGAAAAGGATGCCACTAAATAGATAAGAAAAAGGATAGTTGCACATAGACACAGCGCACACAGTCACCTGATACTCCACAGAGTTTCTGAAAACATGTTGGAGGAAAAAAAAAACTTTTTAACAAATGGGGATGATACACTGGATATCCATTATCTAGAAGAATGAAATTAGATTCCTTTATTTTACCCTGCAAAAAAGTCAACAAAAAGTGGATCAAAAACTTAGGATATAGACAAAAAAAACTACAAACACTAGAAGAAAACACAGGATTAACACTCCAACATATTCGTGCAAGCACCTACTTCCTTTAATAGCTCCCAAGAAGCTCAATAAATAAAGCCAAAAATCAGAGGTGACATTAAAATAAATTCTTCTGCACAGAACAACCAGGAGTATGAAAAGAGTGCCTACAGAATGGGAGAAATCGTTGACACTTACTCCTCTGATAGATCAGTATCCGGAATATGCCAAGAAATCAAAAACACCAAAACATCAAATTACCCAATTAAAAAACTGGCTAAACTACTAAACACAAATTTCTCAAAAGAAGAACATATGACCTACAAATATATGAAAAACGTAAATATCTCTAGCAATCGGAGATGCAAAACAAAACGACATTGGGGTTTCATCACACTCCAGTTAGAATAGCAATCATTAAGAAAAAAATATAATAAAAACTGCTAGTGAGAATGTGGGAATAAAGGTATACTCATACATTGTAAGGGACTGGACAGACAACAATACAACCACTTTGGGAAACAGAACAGATTCCTCAAAGACTCAAGATTATAGCATCATGTGAACACACCTCTCACATTCATTGGTATTTATTCAAATGTACTCAAATTAGCATACCATAGTGACGTATGCACATCAATAATCACAGCAGCACAATTAAGAAAAGGATACCATAGTGATATAGGCACATCAATGATTATAGCAACACAATTCATAAAAGCCAAGCTATGAACTGATATGGAACCTGTCCACAGATAAATGTGTAAAGAAAATGTGATATAAATGCAATGGATTTTACTCAGTCATAGACAAGAATGAAATAATGGCTTTTGTGCGGTAAATGGATGGAAAAGGAGAACATCATGCTATGTGCAATAAGTCAACTCAGAAAGTCAAGGACAAAATGCTTTCTCTCATGTGCAGAAGCAGAGCAAAATGAGGGAAAATGAGTAGGGAGATACCATGAAAATAGAAAAACATCAGAGGAACAGCATAAGGGGATTAAGAAAGAGGGAGAAGGGAAAGAAAACAGGAATGAGTTGGCATGTTGGTGCACACCTGTAATCCTAATGATTCAGGAAACAGGAAGACCTCAAGTTCAAAGCCAGCCTCAGTAACTTAGTGAAGCCCAAAGCAACTTAGTTAGTCCCTGTCAAAAATTAGAAAAGATGAGGATGGGGCTCCATAGTAAGCATCCTGAGTTCAAACCACAGAACGAAAAAAAAAAGCGGGGAGGGGAATGATTTTGACAAAAATTTGCTATGTACATATATGAATATACTAAAGTGAATTTCATCTAAATACATGTCACTATTTTAAAAATGTAAGTAAATAAAAGGAAGATCAGAAGAATAGAAGAAATAAAACATGGGAATAGAAGGAAATTACCGGGGTCAGAATTAAAGCAAATTATATTCCACTTTTGGATGTTTATGTCAAAATGAACAATAAATATATTTTTAAACAGCTTCCATAAGCATCTGTCCACTTGGAGAACAATGAATTATACCTTGGTGTCATTTCATCTGAGAACGACTCTCTCCTATCAACACAGCTCAACTCTCTACTTCTGGACAGGAGAATGGCAGGAAGGTAAGAAGAGTCAGAATTCCTGTTATGTATGGGGGTTGCTCTGAGTTAACATCCCTGTGTTTCTACTGTAAGGTTCTACCTGGAGAGGGTCAGGGTGCTTCTTTCAGGAAAAGGCAGGAGACAGAATCATCCTTCTGAAGACTGGGTGCTCGAGCTTCTACTTTGAGTTTAAAATGGGGTTAATGAGATCTTTTCCCATTCTGATTTATCTCTCATTATCCCCTCTTCCCACCTTTTAAACCTGCACTCATGGATAAATATCTGCCTTTTCCCAAAATTTATTTAAAAAGTTAAGCCACAGGGAGATATTGCTTACTTGAGATAAGAGGCTACATAATGGGTTTCATTGCTTTCACTTATTATTAAAAAAATAATATGCCCTCTTAATTCTAAAATTCTGACAAGAAACAGGTGGCTCAAATTGTAATAATTGAAGAATACTCCAGGAAGAACTAGTTACAAAGATGTGCAGAATTAAGGGAACAACAGCAATACATGGTGAAGTGCCCTCAGGAAAGCAGAAATGAAGCACTGTTTACACACCTAGAGTAAAAGGGACAAAGGAATGAGCAGCTATTGGATGGGCTTCACTTCCTCTCTGTTTCTGAACTGTGCTTAGGCTAGATTTCATTTTATTCGAAATTTGAATGCCATCTGAGATTAACTTGGGATTTACTTATCTGGTTTTCTCTCATCCACATATAATTAACACAGTGGGGTGGGGGATTCAAAAGCTGTAGAACCTGAGGTGATGGAATCCACACTGTGTGATACCAGGTTTAATTATTCATCCTGCTTGTGCTTCAATTCCTTACTCTGTAAGAATGGGACAGATGTAAATTCTTACTTTATCGGATTTTGAGAGGATTCAAAGAGAAATTATGTGGTGCACTCTAAATTAACTCCTGTTAATCATTAAGATATGAGTGGATGCTTTACTTGTTCAAAATGTACTTGAAAACTCACTTTTTTAACACCTTAAGTGTAAAATCACTCTTTACACCTCAAGCCATGCCCTCTTTCAATTTCACTTCATATACTCATCTCACACAAAAGCTATCATCAAGAAGATACTGTTACTGAGGATTTCCTGGGAGGGAATGGGGTAAGTTTATATTGTACACACCACTAAAATCCTCCATAGTTATTCTCCTATTTTGAATACTTCTTTTCATTGGCACTCACACCTCACTCATATATATTTGCATATATTGCAAAAGAAGCATGAAAAAAATCAAAGGAATGGGATCAAGTAGATATCAGCCAGCTCTGTATTTGGCCACCCTAATGCTGGTACAGTTAGATCATCAATGGAACAGCCATGGTACCAGAGATGAAAATTAGGTATTCACCCTGCAGCACAATCTTACTCCCTCTGGAATATTTGGATATGAGACATCCTCTAAAAGCTTCTCTTGTTGTAGAAATATTCAAGTGAAATGATTAGATTCAAAGAGCTGTAACCAAATCAATGGATTAATCTATTTGATGTATTAATAATTTGAATGTAACATATTTTCCCTTTATTTTAGTGCTGGGGACTTGTACATGAGAAGCAAGCACTCTACAAACTGAGCTAAACTACTTGAGAATCAATGAAAGAAGTGAAAACCTCTACAATGAAAACTACAGAACACTAAAGAAAGAAATTAAAGAAGACTTCAGAAGATGGAAAGATCTACCTTCTTCATGAATAGGTAGAATTAATATTGTCAAAATGAACATACTACGAAAAACCCTATACAGTTTTAATGCAATTCAATCAAAATCCCAATGATATTCCTCAAAGAAATAGAAAAAAACAATCATGAAATTCATCTGGAAAAATAGCAGACCCAGAATACCCAAAGCAATCTTTAGCAAGAAGAGTGAAGCAGGTGGCATGGCATCACTATACCAGAACTTAAACTATGCTACAGAGCTATAGTAATAAAAATGGCATGGTATTGGCACCAAAATAGACTTGTAGACAAATGGCACACAATAGAGGTCACAGAGACAAACCCACATAAAAACAGTCATTTCATACTAGACAAAGGTGCCAAACATATATTAAGAAAAGATAGCCTTCAACAAATGGTTCTGGGAAAACTGGAATTTCATTTGCAGCAAAATGAATTTAAGCCCCTATCTCTCACCATGCACAAAACTCAACTCAAAATGTATCTAGGACCTAGGCATTAGAACAGAGATCATGTGTCAAATAGAAGAAAAAGCAGGTCCAAATCTTCATCATGTCACATTAGGCCCCAACTTCCTTAACAAGATTCCTATAGCACAGGAAATAAAATCAAGAAACAATAAATGGGATGGATTCAAACTGAAAACCTTCCTCTCAGCAAAAGAAACAGTGAGGTGATGAGACAGCCTACAGAATGGGAGAAAATCTTTACCACAAGCACATCAGATAGAGCACTCATCTCTGGGATATCTAAAGCACTCAAAAACCTTAACCAAAAAAAAAAAAATAACCCAATCTATAAATGGGCCAAGGAACTGAACAGACATTTCTCAGGAGATGATATACAATCAATCAACAAATATAAGAAAAAATGCTCAATATCTCTAGTAATTAGAGAAATGCAAATCAAAACTACTCCAAGATATCATCTCACTCCAGTCAAAATGGCACCTATTAAGAATACAAATAACAATAACTGTTGGTGATGATGTGGGGAAAAAGGCACACTCATACACTGCTGGTGGGACTGCAAATCGGTGCAGCCAATCTGCAAAACAGTATGGAGATTCCTTAGAAAACTGGGAATGGAACCGCCATTTGACCCAGGTATCCCTCTCCTCAGTCTATACCCAAAGATCTTAAAAACAGCATACTACAGGGACATAGCCACATCAATATTTATAGCAGCACAATTCACAATAGCTAAACTGTGGAACCAACCTAGATGCCCTTCAGTAGATGAATGGATAAAGAAAATGTGTCATATATACACAATGGAATATTATTCAGCATTAAAAGAGAACAAAATCATGGCATTTGCAGGTAAATGGATGAAGTGGAGAATATAATGCTAAGAGAAATTAGCCAATCCCCAAAAACCAAATGCCAAATGATATCTCTGATGTAAAAATGCTGATCCATAATATGCTGGGGGCAGGGGTTAACTGAACTCTAGATAAGGCAAAAGGGAAAAGGGGAGGGAGGGGAAAGAAGGAGGTGAAGGGGTAAGAAAGACACTGGAATGTGATGGGGGTCATTATACCTAAATACAGGTATGAAGACATGAAGGATGAGACTCTACTTTGTGAACAACCAGAGATATGAAAATTTGTGCTTTATATGTGTAATATGAATTGTAATGCATTCTGTTGTCATATATAACAAATCAAAAAATTAAAAAAGAGAGAAATTAGAGTGCTTGTAGTAGATTGTACCTGAGTGGCTGAAGAGACTACAGATAATAGGATTATTAAAACATTCCAAGGTGAGAAAAGGAGAGGAGAAGTTTGCATATCATAGTTGCTTTTAAATATATATGTTCCCCTTGGACCCTCTGTTTTGCCTTGTGGGTATTGGGGTTCAGGGAACCAGAGGGAATCCTGAGAATTTTTGATATTGTTATTTCTGTGAATAACAAACTTTCCTTTATTTATGTCTCCTGTCAGCATTCAAGAAATGGGGACAGTCTAACCTGTTGGCATAAGAAAAAAAATCTGAGACTCTTCCCAATTCTTGACAGTATTCTTGAGACAACAATTCTGTGATTTTATAAGTCTGGAGATAATGACTTAATGCAAACAATTCTAATAGTGAGATTCCAGTGTCTGGTAGTATGGTAGAAAAGTGACCAAGAGAAGGTAGGACTTAGAAAAAAATCTATTAAGACATATTTCATGGACAAGCACCTCTCAACTTCTGTTCTAGTCAGTTCTGGTTCAGTTGAAGATTTTTACCACACCACTGATGGGAGATAGAGAAATAGCCACCTTCCAGATAAATTATTTTGATTCAAACTTATATGAAAAAGATATTCTGTTTTGGAAATATGAGGTAACCTGTACTCTGTTCAAATTTGTAAAATAATTCATTGTATCATACAAAGATTCTCTTATTTTGTATTGCTTTGTACCAAAAATACATGAAGGATTATCAGCAAAATGTGTCAATTTTACTACCAACAGTGGATTATGTTTGTTTTCCATGAGACTTTCTCATTGATATGGCTGAAATATTAAAACTATACTGTAAATATTTTTTAAAAAACTTAACAGCAAAATCTCCAAATAACTCAGTTAATAAATGAGCAAAAAACTAAACAGGCATTTCACAAAAGAAGAAATATGAATGTTCAACAAAATAATGTTCAACAGGTCAGTTAGAGAAATGCACGTCAAAACTATTCTAAGATTTTCTCTCACTCCTAAAGAATGGCAATTATTAAGAATACAGGTAAACAGTAAATGTTGGCTTGGATCTGGGGGAAAAGATTCACTCATACATTACTATGAATGAAAATTGGTGCAACCACTCTGGAAAGAAATATGGAGATTGCTTAGATCACAAATCAAAACTAAATTGGATTTTATTTCAGTCCAGTTACAATGACAATGGTAGAGCATTTGCCTAGCATTTATGAAGCCCTGGGTTTGATTCTCAGCACCACATGAAAATAAATAAAATAAACTCCATCAACAATTAAAAAAAATATATTTTTAAAAAAGAATAGCAATCATTAAGAAAACAATAATAATAACTGCTGGTGAGAATGTGGGAATAAAGGTATACTCATACATTGCTGGGAACTGGACATCAGTACAACCACTTTGTCTTCAAAAGACAAGGATTATACCATCATATGATCACACCTACCTCATACATTGTTATTTATCAAAAGTACTCAAATCAGCATACCATAGGGACATAGGTACAACAATAATTATAGCAGCACAATTCCATAAAAGAATACCACAGTGACATAGGCACATCAATGATTACAGTGATACAATTCATAGAAGTCAAGCTATGGAGCCTCTCCACAGATGAATGTGTAAAGAGAATGTGATAAATGTGCAAGGCATTTTTGCTCATCCATAGAGAAGACTAAAATAATGGCATTTTCTGTTAAATGGATGGAAGTGGAGAACATCATGTTAAATGAAACAATTCAACTCAGAAAGTCAAGGGGTAAATGTTTTCTCTCATGTGCAGAAAACAGAGCAAAATAATGGAAAACATGTGAGCAAATATTATGTAAATAGAAAAGAGATCAATAGAACAACAGAACGGGTTTAAGGAAGAGGAAGAATGGACAAGAAAAGACAGGACTGGGGCTGGGGCTGTAGCTCAGTGGTAAAGTGCTTGCCTCGCATGTGTGAGGCAATGGGTTCAATTCTCAGCACCACATAAGAATAAATAAAGATACTGTGTGTTCATCCACAACTCAATACATTTTTTAAAAAGGCAGGATTGAGATGAGCACTGTGGTGCACACTTATAATCCTAGTGGTTCAGGAGGCAGGAGGATCTTAATTCCCAAGCCAGCCTCAGCAATTTTGCAAGGTTTCAAGCAACTTAGTGAGACCCTCCTGTCTCAAAATAAATAATAAAAGGGTTGGAATGTGGCCCATAATTAAGCACTCTGGGGTACATCTCCAGAACCAAAAAAAAAAAAAAAAAAGGGGATACAGGGAATGATTTTGACAAAACTGTGCTATGTACATACATAAGTATAGTAATATTCTACAGTGAACTCTGAACATATATATTCAGAAGACAGAAATAATAGCATTTTCTGTTAAATGGGTGGAAGTGGAAACATCATGTTAAATGAAATAATTCAACTCAGAAAGTCAAGGGGTAAATATTTTCTCTCATGTACAGAATACAGATCAAAATAAGGGGAAATGTGAGTAAATATCATGAAAATAGAAAAGAGATCAATGGAACAACAGAAAGGGGTTTAAGGGAGAGGAATAATGGACAAGAAGAGACAGGATGTATATGAATATACTTTATTTATTTATTTATTTATTTATTTATTTATTTATAATCTCACTAATTCATTTAAAAAACTCTAAGTAAATAGAAGGAAAACCAGTAGACTAGAAGAAGGGGAACAGGAGAATAGAGGAGGCGGGAAAAGGGAAGTACCAGGACCAGAATTAAAGCAAATTGTATTCCACATTTGGATGATTATGCCAAAATGAATCCCAATATTATTCATAATAATAATGTAATAAAAATAAAGATATTTACAAAGCAAAGTTGTACATATGTGTGTGCGTGTATGTGTGTAAAATACTTCTAAAAACCAAGAAGACCTAGAAGTAGCAATACTACAATAGATTTTAGTCTCTAAATGCCATTCTTAAGGCTACTTGAAAACAATGGATAGCTCTCAGACAAAAATATTACAAGAAGCCTGGGACCCTTAAAAAGGAATCCTCATTCAGGTACAGAGAATAATGGGGACATGTCAAACAAACACAGAAACCACCTTAAAGGGCCTCAACTGGGATAACCATGGCTAATTTAAGTAACAAAATTTCAATACTGCCAGATTCTAGCTTATTGGCTCAAGAATCCATGAATCAACAATGACATGAGTACATACAGGAATACCATAAATGGAGAGAAGAAACAACTGTTTCCTTCCAACAGGATGCAAACTGAAAATTGAGACAATCAGGAAAACAATTCTTGGCAACCACTGGTGTAAAAATTCACCCAAGAAAAATTAACAGATGCTAAAATTTAAAGTGTGCTCAGGAATGGATCTTAATATAACTCAAAATATTTCCCCACAAAACTCTTACTAGTTCCAAATCAGGGGAAGTAATAATACAGGATAAACATGGCATCCACCATCTTGATCTAGTGATTAAACTGTCACTACTAACCTGGGATGAATCCACATCATGCAGAATGTGATGAGAACATAGCATCACTTCTGGGCATTCCAGCTAAAATGCATAATCTAGGTCTAATTGCAAAGAAGTATTAAGCAAAAGAAAATTAAGGAAATTCTACAAACTACTATCCCATATCTTTCAAAAATTGGATGAAGTCATAAAAGGAAATTTTGAGAAACTGAGATAACTGAGGAACACCATGGAGACTGAACAAAGGCAAGCAATATGTGAATTTCAACCTAGACCCTTTTGTAGTAAAGACCATTCTTGATGAAACCTGAATGGGATTTCTGAGAGATATACAAGATTTCTTTGTACTATTCAAATTTTTCTGTAAATTTGAAACTTCGTCAAAATAAAAAGAAAAGTAAAAAGCCTACATTTTCATTTTGAATAACAAACACCAAGTTTTCTTAGAAAACAGCCCCCCAGATACCACAGATATATATAAATAGTGATTCCTAGAGTCCTTTCCAAAGAGACCTAGTGCCAATAATCAAACAATCACAGTGTTCATATTTGAGTAGAAGTAAATACCTGTATCTATTGAGGTTTATAAATTATAGTCAGAGCTGACGCAGAAGCCCAGGTACCCAAACTGCCATCATTCCCTCTTCTGGTAAATGGGAACCAAATAATTGATAGACCCTTAGGCCATTTATATCAGAATCTTCTATTTGATAGGCAAAAACCCTCAACACCTCTCCAGTTCTAAAATACATCCTTGGAATGGTGGACTGACTTAGCAGTTTACAAAACCCTCCTATTTGTATAGGTGTAAAGTACTCTAAAATGAAAGATCAGATGTATGTCCTGAAATTCTACCCTTTTCCACTCAAAAATAATAGATAAAAATAACACTGCCTTCCAGGGAAATAGCAGAAATTGGTCATCTCAAACATTTAACAGATGAATGGATGCTTGTCCTGATGGCATAACCATTTATTTACCAGATATGACCTAATAAAAAAGTAAGGGGACACGTCAGATGGTACATCACTGACATCTATCAACTAGTAGTACTAATTACAAGTTCTGAGCCAGGTTTGGCATCATTACTAGAAAACAGAAACCTGGACTTGGTACTTAGCATTGCTTTTGACCCAACAAATGTGTCCTTATTAAAACATATCAGGAAGGAGGATCAGAAGGACTATGTTTCAGGTAGGATGGGAAAGAGTTTACAACACTTATATATTCTGTCTGAACACATATTGAAGGTAGAAACATCATATTGCTCCACTATATTGATAACATCATAGTAATTTGAACTAATAATGAACAATTGGCAAGTACTCTAGATATCAAGGAAATGAAAATCACAAGTTTCAAGGTCCTGACCACCTGCAAATTTTTTAGGAGCTTGATGGTTTTAGGCAAGCTTAAACATCCTCCTCAAAGCAAAAAGTAAGATATTCTACCTCCACATCCAGCTATTAAGAAAGGAGTTGTTGAAACCCCAACATTTTTTTTACTATCAGGATTTTTTAAAATGATGCTTATAATTATGCATAATAGTGGGATTCATTATGTCATGGTTTGGATATGAAGTGTCCCCAATGCAAGAAGGTTCAGAGGAGAAAGATTGAATTGTAAGACTCTTAACCCTGGGCTGGGATTGTGGCTCAGTGGTAGAGCACTCCCCTTGCACATGCGAGACCCTTGGTCCGATCCTCAGTACCACATAAAAAATAAATAAGTGAAATAAAGGTATTTGTGTCCAATTACAACTAAAAAATAAATATTTTTTAAAAAGAGAGAGTTTTAACCCAGTCACTGTAGTAACCTCTGATGGGAGGTGGGAATTGGGGGCTGGCCATGGGGTATATATTCTGTATCTGGAGAATGGGGTGTCTCTCTCTCTCTCTCTCTCTCTCTCTCTCTCTCTCTCTCTCTCTCTCTCTCTTTCTGATTCCTGATCACCATGATATGAGCTGCTTCCCTCGGTCACATTGTCTGGCCCTGATGTTCAGTCTCATCTTGAGCCCTGAGAAATTGAGCCAGCCTTCAATGGACTAAAACCTCTAAAACCATGAGCTCCAAAATCAGCTTATATTCCTCTACAGTTCTGCTACTTTGATCTGTTAGTCACAGCAGCAAAAAAGCAGAGTAAAACACATTGCGATATATTTGTACATTAACACAATATAATTTGGTCCAGGGGAATAAAATTGGTAAGTGTCTTAGGTTTTGGAGATAGCATATTGCAAACAGGGAGATACTGATATGACCTACTTTTCCTACCATTGTTTTGAGCACTCAGGGCCAGAATGTCTCAAAAGTTTACTCTAGACTCATAAAAGGTTGAGAAAAGCTGATAAACTGCTACAGACTGTGTGGATTTGTGCAAAGAGATGTAGCACACCCAGGACACTTATCCCCAGTCTCTATTTAAAACACTAGTTGGAAAAAAAGTGTATGATTCAGACAGAGTGGTAGAAAATTAATAGAATAGTAGGAGATGACTCTAATCTTAAGGGGAAGGTCTGTTTTATATAAAGACAAAAGGAAAATACATTTTAAAGATTTGTTTAAAAAATATTGCTCTGTTAAAAAAGCCAGACAAGAAAATCACATTGTATGATGCCATTTCCCTAAAAAACTCCACAACAGACAAATCAGTAGAGACAGAATGTCTATGGGTCTAAGGAAGAATGTGATTTGCAAGAATGAGAAACAGGATTTGGGAGGTCTAAAAGATATAGAGTTTCTGGGGGTGATGGAAATATTCCAAAATTATATTGAGATCATGTTCACACAAATCTGTGTATAGACTAAAGACCAGTGTGTTATGCATTTGTATTATGTGCTAAAGCCAATTAGAATGCATACAATGCAAAAGAGAAATGAAACAATCAAATTAATAATTTCAGTTGGTATCAGCCAGCTCTGTATTTGTCCACCCTAATGCTCCTACAATTAGATCATGGATAGAACAGCACAATACCAGAGGAGAAAGTTATGTATGGGTCATGCAGCAGAATCTCATTGATAAGGTTTGGATATGAGATGTCCTCTGAAAACTTTTGTTTGTAGAGAAATATTGAGGTGAAGTGATTAGATTATGGAGCTGTGACTTAATCAGTGTGTTATTATATTGGATGGATTCAGAGTTTAAATAAACTGAGAAATAATTACAGGCACTTGCGGCATGACTAGAGGAAATAGGTCTTTACTGGTTGTGTGTCTTTGTTTTGTTTTGTTTTATCTTGTTCCTGATCTCTTTATGTATCCCCTGCCACCCCCTCTCTCCCTCTCTCTCCTTTTTCTTCTCCATACTTCTTCCCTTACATCATCTTCCTGGCTCTCATGAGCTGAGGAACTGTCCTCTGACATGTCCTTCCACTATGTGCTCTGCCTTACCTTAGGCAAGAGCAATGACATGAGTCAAGGAAGGTCTAAACATATGAAACGATGACCCAAATAAAAGTTGGCTCCTCTCAGTTGTCAGTGTCACTTATTTGGTTACTTTTGATGAAAAGCTGACTAATACACTCACCACAGTTGGTCTGGCTCATGTACTGCTGCTGAATATGTAACCTGTCAACAATGAAAACCTACACTGAGACCCCCAGCATGGGACCATCATCTAAGGAGACCAAACAGACACAGACTGACATCTGGTAGTAGTTGGAACCTTACATTCAGAAAATGACAGCAATTCATCCTGACCAGGGTTGACACGTACTTTAGGTATTACTATTTGCCCTTCCTTCCCACAATGCCTCTGCCAGTACCATTATCCAAGGACTCACAGAATCAGGGAAAGGACAAGGTGAGACAAATGAGATACTTAGTGGAAAATAGGAAATGTCATCTTAAAGTTGAATTCCAAGGCAACTTACTCTCCTCACCGTAACTCCACCCCTACACAGAGAATCTGTTTCAAAAACATGAAACCACATGCAGCTTCTGTGGGACCAAGCAATACTCTCAATGGCCAAAGAGGAAAGCAGTGGATGCATGGAATCCACCAATCATACGTTGTAACCCATCATATGAGACTGAAAGTGATGAAGAGCCCTCAGATAGATAAAATAGAGGTTTCAGGGATCCTTAAACCAAGGGTCACTCTAGGTGGAGGAATGTTCATGAGAAGAACATTTGATCCCATGTAAGAAAATAGTGGTCCCACTAAACATCACTCTCAGAAACAGCTGGGGGAATTTGGACCTCCCCCTGAGAAACAATAGTCTATGGATATCTAGAGGTTCTGTTTCCCAAAAGATCATGCTCATACCAGTGTCCTAAACAGCACAAACACAAGCGAAATGGAGAAAATCAATAAATTGTGGCCTTTGGACAAGTTACAGAACCAGGGACTATAACTCTTCCCCTCTTCCTCTATAGTAAGCTGTTAACAGGATGAATCCTGGAGAAGCTGTGATGGGATGAATTAAATAGGATAAGTAAGTGGGGTCAGTGGCTCAACTGTGGACAATAGCAGGCACATTTGGTGCCAGTTAGGTACACTTCTCCTCAAGTGGAAGTTGAATTCCTCTTAATAGCTCACAAGGGAAACCCTGCCAATGAAGTGTCCTTGGGAGCTTAGACCTGTTTCACAGTGTACATACCTCAGTTCAGGCTGCCTGGAGCCAATGACCAAGGTGCGTGGTGCACAGGAGTCCAGCTCCCTGATTCAAGAAGAAACAAACTCTCTGGTGATCTACACTCCAGAGACCTCTGCAAGACTGTGCTGAGGCTAATCTTCAATGAAAGCTTATTCTTGTTTACTTTCTTCTTTTCCCCTGTAATCCTTTCCTCACTTTCTTACATACTTCTGCTGAGAGCATTAATTAATAAAGCCATGCACATGAACCCCTGTGCCATGTTCTCCTACTGGAGAGCTGCCCTGGTATTATAGAAGTGATCTCAATTTAACATAGACACAAAGTTTTAGTGATGCTTAAGTTGAAGAAAAGCAATTTGAAAGTAAGTCTCTAGACCAGTGACTCTCAGACCTCACTGAGACTGAAATCTAATAATAGAGCTCTTAAAATGCCATTTCCTAGGTCCTACAATAGACATTCTTACCAAAACTCCAGAATTGTGATTTAGAAATCTTATTTTCTAAAGTTTTCTTTCTTTCTGCTTACAAGGGTTTGGAAACCACTGGATTAGAAAACTCACCTGTACTAAATGAAATAGACAAACCTCTGTATAAACTGGGATGGGTAAAATGAATCTGTGGGTAAAATAGACCCTGCAAAGTCACTCTCCTAATCACACCCTATTTTACAAGCCTGTGATGAAGGTAACTAATACAAATGAACAACACTTAATTTCAAAAATGATCTTGACTTCAAACCAATCATATGATTGGTATAAACTAAATGTAATATTAGCAAGATGGCTTCAGAATTTTGGCAAAATTTTTGAGATGTATATAGTTGACTACATTTTAGGAAATAGTAAGAGTATTATTAATAGTACATAGTTTGTGCATGTTACTATAGCAGATGATACAGACTGGGTTAGGCTGAAGAAATCAATAACACCAAAATATCAGTGACTTAAGGGAATGAAAGTTTATTTTTTGTTCATAGAAAGATAACAGCTTGTCTAGACACCTCTCCAGGGCTCCCCCCAAGTCTGCCATGTAGCAGTGTCACAGCTTCCATCTTGAGGCCTCACATCTCAATATCATTGCTAGGAGACTCTCACTGGAAATTAAGTGCTCAGATCCTGAGGCATCACTGACCATTGCCATTGATCATAGAGGTCACACAACACCTGGGCCAGAATTAGTCCTATAATCTGAAGAAACAGCAAGAGCCAAGGCAGTCTAACCCTGCTGTATGTTCACAATGAGATGCTAACTGTATACTGGGGTGACCATCTATGTCAACACAGTTGTTAAATAAAATGGGGAAGATATAAGAAGCTAGAAACAAAGAAGAAAAAATCATATATGGCACCACTACTAAAGGTTATTAAATATTTCCTTCAAGGCATTCACTATACAACTTCTTTGGAAAACATCAAGGCACAAAGAGTGTGGGGAATCACAACAGTTCACCTCATATAACAAGGAAGCAAGGACAGAGGAAAGGGGAAGAATCTGTGGGTAAAACAGACCCTGCAAAGGCACTCTCCTAGGCACCCATCTCTTCCAGCTAGCTCCCAAATCTTCAAGATTCCTCCATCTTCCAATAGCACTACCAGCCTGGAACCAAGCCTTCAACATTTGGGTCTTTGTGAGATGCTTCAGATCCAAACCAGAATTGCAATGATTCAGCCACATGTTCATATTCTCTCTCTCTCTCTCTCTCTCTCTCTCTCTCTCTCTCTCTCTCTCTCTCTCTCTCCATTTCTGCATTTAATTCCTTTACTAAATTCTCAAATTAAGAGTACAATCTAATTCATGAGGGTTGGAATTAACTTCTTCCAAAGTCTTGTTACTGCTCATGTTTTGACCTATTCCCGTGAATCATATTTCTTCTTAATGGATCTAGAACAGTGAGTCCTTTCTGGAAAGTCTTCCATTTAACATGCTCATATCCATTAAAGAAATCACTATGTATGGTTATCAAAGCTTTAACACATATTTTTCTTTAATAACAACAGTTGAAAGCAATCACTACTCTGTTGAACATGCACTGAAGAATTGATATTGTGTTGGGAGTTATGGAAACAACATTATCTCCTTGGACATCTCCATCAGAGCTCTTGGTGACCAGATACATTGTCAGTGTAGACAAATATTTTGAAAAGAGTCTTTTTCTTGGCAGGAGGTCTCAAGAGCGAGCTTAAAGTATTCTGAAAACCATGTTGCAAAGAGACCTGCTACAATCCAGGCTTTGTTGTTCCAGTTCTAGACCACAGGAAGAATAGATTTAGTAACATTAAAAAGAGCTCTCTTATTTTCAGAATGCTGACCACTATCACATTGGCTTCAACTTAGAACCACCAGCTGCATTAGCACCTAATGATAGAGCCAGTCTGTCCTTGGAAGATTTAAGTCACACATTGCCATTTCCTCTCTAGCTCTCAAAGTCCTAGGGCCATATTCTTCCAATACAAGGCTATTTTCTTTCTTTTTTTCAATTTTTAAATTTGTTTTAATTGGTTGTACATGACAGTAGAATGCATTTATGTACTTTAATATATCATACATAGGTGGGATATGATTTCTCATTCTTCTGAGAATACATGTTGCAGAATAACATTGGTCATGTAGTAGCATATATACATACTGTAATAATGTCTGTTTCATTCTACTATCATACCTATCCCCACAACCCCTCCATTTCCCTCCCATCACTTACCTCTACCTAATCTAAGGTAACACTCTTCTTCCCTAGTGTCCCCCTGAAATTGTTGTTAATTAGTATCCACATATTAGAGAAAACATTCAGCCTTTGGTTTTGCGGGATTGGCTTATTTTGCTTAGCATGATATTCTTCAGCTCCAACCAATTACTGGCAAATGCAAGAACTTTACTCTTCTTTAAAGCTGAGTGATATTCTATCGAGTAAATATACCATGTTTTCTTTATCTATTCATCTATTCAGGGACACCTAGGTTAGTTCCATAGTCTAGATATTGTGAATTGAGCTGCAATAAACATTGATGTGAATGCGTCACTATAGTATGCCAATATTAGGTCATTTGGATGTAAACCAAGGAGCAGGATAGCTGGGTTAAATGGTGGTTCCATTCCCAGTTTTCTGAAGAATCTCCATACTGCTTTCCATAGTGGTTGCACCAATTTGCAGTCCCACCAGCAATGTATGAATGTACCTTTTTCACGACATCCTCACCAAAATTTATTGTTGCCTGTATTCTTGATGATTGCCATTCTGACAGTAGTGAGATGAAATCTCAGAGTACTTTTATTTTGCATTTCTGTAATTGCTAGAGATGTTGATCTCTTTTTCATATACTTGTTGATCAATTATATTTCTTCTTCTGAGAAGTGTCTGTACAATTTCTTAGCCCATTTATATATTGGGTTATTTGGGTTTTTTTGGTGTTAAGTTTTTTGAGTTCTTTATATATCCTACAGATTAATGCTTTATTTGAGCTAACAAAAGAGGTGAAAGACCTCTACAATGAAAGCTACAGAACACTAAAGAAAAAAATTGAAGAAAACCTCAAAAGATGGAAAGATCCCCATGCTCCTGGATATGTCCAAATGGCCAGACTACCAAAATTGTTATACAGATTTAATACAATTCTTACAAAAATACCAATGAAATTCTTAATGGAGAAAAAAATAATCATGAAATTTATTTGGAAAAATAAGAGACCCAGAATAGCTAAAGCAATCCTAATCAAGAACAGTGAAGCAGGAGGCATCACAATACCAGACTTTAAACTAATCAACAGTTCTTTAGTAATAAAAACAGCATAGTATTGGCTTCAAAATAGACTTGTAGACCAATGGTATAGAATAGAATATATAAATATGGTTATGTCATACTAGACAAAGGTGCCAAAAACATACACTGTACCAAAGACAGCCTATTCAACCAATGGTACTGGCAAAATTGGAAATCCATATATAGCAAAATGAAGCTAAACCTCTATTTCTCACCCTCCATAAAAATCAACTCAAAGTGGATCAAAGACTTGGGCACTAGAACAGAGACCCTGTGCCTAATAGAAGAAAAACTAGGCCAAGAATATGACTTCCTAACAAGACATCTAAAGCACGAGAAGTAAAATCAAGAATTAATAAATAGGATAGATTCAAATTAAAAAGCTTTTTCTCAGCAAAGGAAACAAGAAAATGAGGAGAGAGCATAGAGATTAGAAGACTATTATTTCTACATTGAACTTCTGCTGTTTAGCAGAACCACCTTCACAAATTATCTTGAATGGATCTTCTGGATAACTTCTTGCACCTTCTTGTCAACACTTGGTGCCTCATTTTGCACTTACATGCTGTGGAGATGATTTCTTAAACATCATGGAAGAAAACATTGCTAGCCTCAGACTCTCTATCCACAGCTTCCTTCTTACTTTTCTTAACCCTCAGATCATTGAAGAGAGTTAGAGTCTTGACCAGGATTACACTTTAGCTTAAGATAATGTTGTGAAAGGAGTTATTTTTAATCAAGACGACAAAGCTTCCCCCATATCAGAAATCAGGCTGTTTTACATCCCAGCGTTCCCTGGAGTAGCACTTTGAGTTTTTCTTAAGAACTTTTTCTTTGGAGCTACCACGTGAATAAATGGAACAAGAGGCCCAGCTTTCAGCCCAGGGTGTCTTTCATCATCTTTCTCACTAAGCTTCGTCATTTCTCATGTTTCATTTAGAAGGAGAGATGTAAAATTCATCCTTTCACTTGAACATTTAGAATGCTTTTAGGGTTATTAGTTGAACTGATTTCAATAATATGGTGTTTCAGAAAAGAAGCAGGCCTCAGGAGAGGGGAGGAATGTAGAGTAGCCACTCCATGAAGCAGTCAGAACACACAGCCTTTGTCACTAAGTTCACTAACAAAGCATAATTCATTGACACACCAAAATAATAATAGCAACATCCAAGAACACAGCTCACAATTCACCATAACAGATACAATGAGAATGTGAAATCTAGAAATATAGTGAAAATTCCCAAAATGTGACACAGAGACATGAAGTCAACATGGGCTATTGGAAAAGTAATGTTGAAAGACTTCCTCAAAATGGGGTTGCCTCAAACCTTCAATTGGAAAAAAAAAAGCAAGAACAATGAGGAAGAGAACAAGATGGAAGAAATAAAGAAGAAAGGTGGAAAGATATATGGATCACCATAAAGAAAGATGCAACAACATGAGGTAAGTCTGAACTTATCTATTAATAATGCCTTGAATGTGAATGAATAACATCCAAATACAAAGGCACAGTATGACTTGTAGGATTTTAAATAACTAAAAAGTAGACTTTGGAGAATTCCCAAATACATAGAGAGTAAACCTTTTCCTAAACAATAAATGTGCAATGAGAAATTTACAAACATATCGAGAAAGAAAAAATGTGACCAAAACTTACCAAAACATGTGGCATGTATCAAAGGCATATCTAAGAAGAAAACATGCAAAACATTCATGCATCCAAAATAAAGAAATATTCCAACCACACAGTCCAATGTAATGCTTCAAGGAAATAGAAAAGGAATAAACTGAGTCCAATGTTAGAAGAATGAAAGAAATAATAAATGTTAGAGCATAAATAAAATGGAGTTGAGAAAGACAATACAAGAGATGAAACAGGACAAAGATTTGATTTTTAGAAGACAAGCACAAGCAACAGACTTTTAACTACACTAGCAAGAGAAAAGATGTCTCACATAAATTAAATCAGAGATGAAAGACAATACACTGTCTCAGATACCACATAAAAGTGAAGGAATATAAGAGGTGATTATGAACAAGTACACACCACAAAGAAGGTAACCTAAAAAATGAATGAATTCCTAGACATATACAGCTTACTAATGTCTAGTCATGAAGAAGTACAGGATCTGACCAAATCAATAATTAGTGAGGAGAATGAAGCATGGATAAAAATCTATGGTTGAAGAAAATCAAAGACTTGATGTTTTGCTGCTCAACCAATTGAATACTTAAAGAATTCAGCAATTTTACAGAAACTTTCCCAAAGAATAGAAGGGAAATAAATATATTCTATGTCTATTTACAATGCCAGGATTACCTTAATATTAAGGACATCACATGACAAGAAAACTAGGATAATATCCTTGGTGAACACAGAAACAGAATTCACCAACAATCTACCAGCAAACCCAATTCCATACATTCAAATATTAAGCACAGTAACAAGTGGAAATTATCCCAAGGATGCAAATAGCCTTAAACTTTCACAATTCAATAAATGTGTATCTACATCTTAACAAAATGAGAGGCAAAAATCATGTGGCATCTCCTTATATGCATAGAAATCATTTGACAAATTCAAATAATTTCATAATTTCATAATAAAACAAATTAGGTATAGAAGGGCAGAATTTCAACAAAATAAAGCCTACTCTATTCCATAGTTAAAAGTTGAAACCCCTTCTCTAAGATATGGAACAAGACAAGAATGCCCACTGCTTCCAAATTTTTTTTTATCAATATTTATGCACCAAATAATGGTGCTGCAATATTCATAAAAAAAAACTCTCCTCAAGTTCAAGAATTAAATAGACCACAACACAGTAATTATGGGTGACTTCAACACACCTCTCTCACCATTGGACAGATCCTCCAAACAAAAGTTGAATAAAGAAACTATAGAACTTAATAGCAGAATCAATAACCTAGACTTAACCGACATATATAGAATATATGAACCATCTTCAAGTGAATATACTTTTTTCTCAGCAGCACATGGATCCTTCAAAAATAGACCATATATTATGTCATAGGGCAACCCTTAGTAAATACAAAGGTGTGGAGATAATACCATGCATCTTATCTGATCATAATGGAATGAAACTGGAAATCAATGATAAAAGAAGGAAGGAAAAATCCTACATCACTTGGAAAATGAACAATATGTTACTGAATGATCAATGGGTTACAGAAGACATAAAGGAGGTAATCGAAAAATTCTTAGAGATAAATGAAAATACAGACACAACATATGGGAATCTATGGGACACAATAAAAGCAGTTTTAAGAGGGAAATTCATTACCTGGAGTTCATTCCTCAAAAAAAGAAAAAAACAACAACAAATAAATGAGCTCACACTTCATCTAAAAGCCCTAGAAAAGGAAGAGCAAAACAACAGCAAATTTGCAGAAGGCAAGAAATAATTAAAATCAGAGTGAAAATCAACAAAATTGAAACAAAAAAAAACTATGGAAAAAATTGACAAAACTAAAAGTTGGTTCTTCGAAAAATAAATAAAATCAACAGACCCTTAGCCATACCAACGAAGAGAAGAGAGAGAACTCAAATTACTAACATATGGGATGAAAAAGGCAATATCACAACAGATGCTACAGAAATACAGAAGATAATTACAAATTATTTTGAAACCCTATATTCCAATAAAATAGAAGATAGTGAAGACATCGATAAATTTCTTAAGTCATATGATTTGCCCAGATTGAGTCAGGAGGATACACACAATTTAAACAGACCGATATCAATGGAGGAAATAGAAGAAGCAATCAAAAGATTACCAACCAAGAAAAGCCCAGGACCAGATGGGTATACAGAAGAGTTTTACAAAACCTTTAAAGAAGAATTAATACCAATACTTCTCAAGTTATTTCAGGAAATAGAAAAAGAGGAGCTCTTCCAAATTCATTCTATAAGGCCAACATCCCTCTGATTCTGAAACCAGACAAAGACACATCAAAGAAAGAAAACTACAGACCAATATCTCTAATGAACCTAGATGCAAAAATTCTCAATAAAATTCTGGCGAATCAGGTACAAAAACATATCAAAAAAATTGTGCACCATAATCAAGTAAGATTCATCCTTGGGATGCAAGGCTTGTTCAATATATGGAAATCAATAAATGTTATTCACCATATCAATAGACTTAAAGATAAAAAACATATGATCATCTCGATAGATGCAGAAAAAGCATTCGACAAAATACAGCAATTCTTTATGTTCAAAACACTAGAAAAACTAGGGATAACAGGAACGTACATCAATATTGTAAAAGCTATCTATGCTAAGCCTCAGGTTAGCAACATTCTGAATGGAAAAAATTGAAGGCATTACCTCTAAAATCTGGAACAAGACAGAGATGCCCACTCTCACCACTTCTATTCAACATAGTTCTTGAAATACTGGCCAGAGCAATTAGACAGACAAAAGAAAATAAAGGCATAAAGATAGGAAAAGAAGAACTTAAATTATCACTATACCTAGCAGACCCAAAAGGGTCTACAAATAAACTATTAGAGCTAATAAATGAATTCAGCAAAGTGGCAGGATATAAAATCAACATGTATAAATCAAAGGCATTCTTGTACATCAGTGACAAATCTTCTGAAATGGAAATGAGGACAACCACCCCATTCACAATATCCTCAAAAAAATAAAATACTTGGGAATCAACCTAACAAAAGAGGTGAAAGATTTATACAATGAAAACTACAGAACCCTAAAGAGAGAAATAGAAGAAGATCTTAGAAGATAGAAAAATATACGCTGTTCATGGATAGGCAGAACTAACATCATCAAAATGGTGATATTACCAAAAGTTCTCTCTAGGTATAATGCAATGCCAATCAAAATTGCCGCAGTCTTGCTGGGCACAAAATCCCGAGCCACTCACATCCTTGTAGATTCAAACAGCAATTCTTTATTCCCAAACTCTCACCGGCACTCTACACGCACGTTCTGGGGAAAATACACTCCTCCACCGGGCTTTGCATCCCAAATACCCTCTGAATCCCACGAGAACTCAACAGGAACTCAAGGAGCAGGTGCATGAGGCAGTAGGATACACCCTATTCCCAGCAGGATCCACCTTAAACCCGAATCCACCCTAAACCCGGATCGCCCTAAACCCAGATCCGCCCTAAACCCGGATGCACCCTAAACCCGGATCCACCCTAATCCCTGAGCAAGGTCACCTTTCATGCAATGTCACTGTAAATGACCTGGGTCCAAGGCAAGCCCATTTCCACAATGGAGAGTCCTCCTTCTAAGCAACATTGGGTAGGCTGACAAGGAAATTGCAATGCATCATTCCTACTTGGCTATCGTTCTCAGCACAAAATCTCAAAGGCATTTCATGTACAAATAGATAAAGCAATCATGAAATTCATCTGGAAAAATAGAAGACCCAGAATAGCAAAAGCAATTCTAAACAGGAAGAGTGAAACAGGCGGTATAGCGATACCAGACTTCAAACTATACTACAGAGCAATAGTAACAAAAACAACATGGTACTGGTACCAAAATAGGCGGGTGGACCAATGATACAGAATAGAGGACACAGAGACCAATCCACAAAATTACAACTATCTTATATTTGACAAAGGTTCTAAAAGCATGTAATGGAGAAAGGATAGCATCTTCAACAAATGGTGCTGGGAAAACTGGAAATCCATATGCAACAAAATGAATCTGAATCCCTTTCTCTCACCATGCACAAAGGTTAACTCAAAATGGATCAAGGAGCTGATATCAAAACAGAGAGTCTGCATCTGATAGAAGAAAAAGATGGCTCTAATCTACATATTGTGGGGTCAGGCTCCAAATTCCTTAATAGGATATCCATAGCACAAGAGTTAAAAACAAGAATCAACAAATGGGACTTACTCAAACTAAAAAGTTTTTTCTCAGCAAGAGAAACAATAAGAGAGGTAAATAGGGAGCCTACATCCTGGGAACAAATATTTACTCCTCACACTTCAGATAGAGTCCTATTATCCAGAGTATACAAAGAACTCAAAAAATTAAGCAATAACAAAACAAAGAACCCAATCAACAAATGGGCCAAGAACCTGAACAGACACTTCTCAGAGGAGGACATACAATCAATCAACAAGTACAAAAAAAAAATGCTCACCATCTCTAGCAGTCAGAGAAATGCAAATTAAAACCACCATAAGATACCATCTCACTCCAATAAGAGTGGCAACCATTATGAAGTCAAACAACAACAAGTGCTGGCGAGGATGTGGGGAAAAGGGTACACTTGTACATTGCTGGTGGGACTGCAAATTGGTGCAGCCAATTTGGAAAGCAGTATGGAGATTCCTCAGAAAGCTGGGAATGGAACTACCATTTGACCCAGCTATTCCCCTTCTCAGACTATTCCCCAAACACCTTAAAAGAGTGTACTATAGGGATACAGCTACATCGGTGTTCATAGCAGCACAATTCACAATAGCTAGACTGTGGAACCAAACTAGATGCCCTTCAATAGATGAATAGATAAGAAAATGTGGCATTTATACACAATGGAGTATTACTCAGCACTAAAAAGTGACAAAATCATGTCATTTGCAGTGAAATGGATGGCATTAGAGCAGATTATGCTAAGTGAAGCTAGCCAATCCCTAAAAACAAGTGCCAAATGTCTTATTTAATATAAGGAGGGCAACTAAGAACAGAGCAGGGAGGAAGAGCATGAGAAGAAGATTACCATTAAACAGGGATGAGAGGTGGGAGGGAAAGGGAGAGTGGAGGGAAAGGGAGAGTGAAGGGAAATTGCATGGAAATAAAAGGAGAACCTCATTGTTATACAAAATTACATATAAGAGGAAGTGAGAGGAAAGGAAAAAACAAGAGAGAGAAATGAATTACAGTAGATGGGGTAGAGAGAGAAGATGGGAGGGGAGGGAAGGAGAGGGGAGGTGGAATAGTAGAGGATAGGAAAGGCAGCAGAATACAACAGACACTAGTATGGCAGTATGTAAAAACATGGATGTGTAACTGATGTGATTCTGCAATCTGTATATGGGGTAAAAATGGGAGTTCATAATCCACTTGAATCCAATGTATGAAATAAGATATGTCAAGAGCTTTGTAATGTTTTGAACAACTAATAATAATAATAAATGAAACATAATTAAAAAAGGAAAAAAAGAAACCGGTGTCACTGTTTTCTGATGACAGGATCATATACAGCAAAAACTCTAAAAATCACATTATAAATATAATAGAACAGATAAATAATTCAGTAAAGTTGCAGATACAAAATTCTACACAAAATGAGTAATGTTTACCAACTCTAATAATAATTTCTGAAAAAATAAATGAAGACTAATTGTATTTCTCAAAGACACAAAAAAACAGTAATAAAATACGTATTAGTAAATTCAGTTGAGGAGGAAGAAAACCTGCATAATAAAACATTTTTGAAAGAAATTGCAGGAGAGATAAATAAATCGAATGACATTCCATGTTCTTGTGATGGAACACTAAATACTGTTAAAATGTCTACATGGCAACAAAGGATCTACAGATTTAATGCTATCATTAAATATGCTATTTAATTTTCTTACTTCCCTGATAAGACTTTACACTTTAGTTGCCTTGCTGCCCATATAGACTTCTACTTTATGTTTAAATATACTATTTAAGTTTCCACATCATTTTCACAGAAAAATCAAAAATCTATAATTAATATGTAAACATACCAAAAATGTTTTATATCACTAAATCAATGATGAACCAAAGAACATAGCTGGAGCCCCCATCATCTCTTATTTCAGGCTACATTGCAGGGACAGAGCAAATAAAATGTGATCACACTGCCATCAAAATAAACACATAGGCTCCTGGAACAGAAGAGTGCTCAGAAATTAGCCCCAAATATTCAGTCTAGTGGTATTCAACAAAAACACCATGAATAAATAACAGGAAAAAATAATCTCCTTAACTAATGCTGCTGAGAAAATTCTATATCCATATGCAAAAAAAATAATTAAGTCGTGTCCATACTTCAAATCACATACAGAAATATTAGCTCATAAGTGATTAGAGATTACAATGGAAAACCTGATATTTTAAAACCACTGCAACAGAATGGGTACACATTGGCATGGGCAATCACTTCCTAAATTTGACCAAAAAGTGCAGGGAACTAAATAAAAATTAATGAATGAGATTCTATCAAAACTTAAAGCTTTTACATAGCAAAAGAAACATTAAAGAGACAATGTAAACTGGGAGAAAACATCCCTAAGTTCTACATTTGATAAGTTCTACCGTGGTCAAAGAACCTCAGTTTTGTACTACAATTTGGAAGTCTTTCTCACTCCAAACTAAAAGGAATTTTCTTTGGTTTAAGAAGTTCTGATTGTATTTTCATCAGTTATTTTTAGGTATTTAGTAATTTGGATTTATCACATCATATGAAATTGTTTATTTTATTTTACATGGCCCCTTATTTTTCTCAATTCCATTCATTTAATAGTTCATGTTTTACTCACTGCTTGGACATGCAACCTCTATAATATACTAAATTCCCACATGCATCATAAATTCAATTTCTCCGACATTTTTAATATTCAGGTTCTCTAATGCAAGTTTATATTGATTCAGGCCTTATACCATGTTTTAATCATCTCTATTATTCTTTTCTTTCAGAATATGTCATTGTGTTATATTTTCTCTGATTTTTAATTGCCTTCCTTAGATAGAACAAACTAATGATTGTTTATATCATCACATGGCATGCCACCACCTGTTTAAACTGTCTCTTGGCTGAGGTAATGTTTGAGACCTGTAGTGTCCAGGAGGTCCAAGCCATCCCTGCAAGTTGCTTTCAGCCTTGTCCCACTTGACCATCAGGAAACTCTCCCTCTGAAACCATGTTATCAAGATCAACAGTAATTCATATAGTTAAATCAGAGGTCAGTTTATCTATATCTCATCTGCTGACACTACCTACTGACCAAACACCCCAAGCTTGGGTTCTGAAATACAGCCTCCATGGTTTTCCCATTCCTTTTGTTGTTGTTGTTGTTAAATTGCTTATTCTAATTTGTTATATATATGACAGCAGAATGCAATTGATTTCATATTACACATATAGAGCACAATTTTTCAAGTCCCTGGTTGTACACAAAATATTTTTACACAATTCTTGTCTTCACATATGTACTTGGGGTAATGATGTCTAACTTATTCCACCATTTTTCCTACCACCATGGCCCTTCTCATCTTCACCCTCCACTTTGCCCGATCTAAATTTCCTCAATTCCTCCCATGCCTCCCCACTAATATGATGTGTCAGCACCCTCATATCAACAACAACAAAAAAAAAACATTTACCCTTTGGTTTGGAGGATTAGTTTATTTCTCCAACTCCATCCATTCACCTGCAAATGCCATGATTTTATTCTATTTAATGCTGAATGATATTCCATTGTGCACCAATGGTACCGAATAGAAGACACAGAGACAGGCCCACATAATTTCAGCTATCTCATATAAGACAAAGGTGCCAAAAAAACTTATCTTGGAGAAAAGATATCCTCTTCAACAAATGTTGCTTGGAAAACTGGGAATCCATATGTAAAAAAGTGGAATTAAACTTCTATTGCTTACCATGCACTAAACTCAACTCAAAGTAGATCAAGGACCTAGGAATTAAACCAGACATGTTGCTTCTAATAGAAGAAAAATAGGCCCAAATCTCCAGCATGTCTGATTAGGCCCCTAATTCCTTACTAAGACTCCTATAGCACAAGAACTAAAACCAAGAATCAATGATGACATGGATTCAAAATAAAGCTTCTTCTCAGCAGAAGAAACAATTAGTCAGGTGAAGAGAGCCGACAGAATGGTAGCAAATTTTTACCACAAGCACATCAGATAAAGCACTAATCTCTAGGACATATAAAGCACTCAAAAACCTTAACACCAAAAAAAAAAAAACAGATAAACCAATCAATAAATGGGCCAAGGAACTGAACAGACACTTCTCAGAATAAGATATACAATCAATCAACAAACATATGAAAAAAATGTTCAGCATCTCTAGCAATTAGAGAAACACAAATCAAAACTACTCTAAGATTTCATCTCACTCCAGTCAGAATGGCAGCTATCAAGAATAAAAACAACAATAAGTGCTGGTGATAATTTAGGGGAAAGGCACACTCATACATTTCTGGTGGGACTGAAAATTGGTGCAGCCAATCTGCAAAACAGTATGGAGATTTCATGGAAAACTTGGAACAAAACCACCATTTGACCCAGCTATCCCACTCCTTGGTTTACACCCAAAGGACTTAAAAACAGCTTACTACAGGGACACAGCCACATCAATGTTTATAGTAGCAAAATTCGAAATAGCTAAATTTTGGAAACAACCCAGAATGAATAGGGAAACATTGGTATATATACAGGATGGTTTTCCCATTTCTAAAACAGCTGCTCATTTTTGTTTTTTATCCACTAATCTGACATTAAATTTCTACTGGATTCCCATATGCATTTCTGCTTAATTCTGAGACTTTTGTGAACTCACTAGTTCTATGCATTGACTGCTGGATACAATGCTTCCTCCATTTTTCTAATAAAGACCCCCTTGAGACTCTTCCCTTTTCAATCACTATTTGTTTTCTCAAGGAATGCTTCAGCCCTTTGACGGGAATCTCCTAAGTGTCTACCATCCTAATTTAGGACACATTGAGACTGATTCCTCAAATAATGTTTAGGACTCAATGAGTGTGTATTAGTTTGCTATGGCTGTAATAACAAAGGACTATAGACTGGGTAGATTAAGCAGAAATTTCTTTTCTCACAATTTGGGAAGTTAGAATACTAAGATTTTGATGCTGAAATGTCCATATTTTTTTCTGATAATTTCCCCCTGTCCTTGTAGACATCATCTTCTCCTTTGTATACTTTCATATTGTCTTCCCTCTGTGTGTATCTGCCCTAATCTCCATGTCCTTTAAGAATACCAGTAATGTTGAATTAGGAAACACCCTAATTATCTCATTTTAACTTCATCTTCTCTATAAAGATCCCCATCTTCAAAAAGCATCATATTCTGCAATAGTGAAAATAAGGTCTTCAGAACAGCAATTGGTGGAGGAAAACAATTGAGCCCATAAAGAGATGCCTGCTAAATATTTGCTAACTAAATCCTCTGAAAATTTATTCTGAATATTGCAAACAGGTTCTAGTTAAAATGTCATGTACAAAGTGACTATCAGCTAGCTTTCACTGGTACATGAGAAGAAGGAGGGAAGTTGTAGGAGAAGAATTAAATTTATAATATCTATGCCAAATGAGGAAAACAACAATTTCATTAAGTGGAGGCAAGAGGAATGATGTTGGATGTATGCCAAACTCTTTATTTTGGGAAGTCAATTGATTCAATTGATGATATGGATAAATTAAAAATAGATGTTTATTTTTATCATTCAGAGCTGATAATGAGAATAGAAAGAAGCATGGAAAGTTGAATATGTGAAGGCCAATGGAGAATAGGATTCAGGTATACTCACTTTACATGATACTACTTAGTGTTTGGGAAAGAAATCAAACATTCTGTAGTAAAAAAAAAAAAGACACTAAAAACGTGGAGATGAGCCATGGTGATACTTGAAGACGTATTCATATATATTTTATTCCTTAGGTACAAAGACCCACATTGCAAGATTACATTGCAAACATTAACAAATTAATCAATATGAACTCATTGAGATCAATTCCACTAGGATTATAGTGACTATTTAAGGATCCATAACAACAAGGACTTGCAGGAAATTGAGCTGGTTTGGATGGGAGAGCCTGAGTGAGTGGAAATGGAAGAGCAATCAAGACTGTCTGGTAATGGCCCACACCTGGAATGGCTCTGGATTCTGACTTGCCCCCAGTACTGTACAGGAAATAGCAGGGCTGTTAAACAAGTTCATTGCTTTTTGGTCACCATCTTTCATGCCAATTCTTCTAGGCATTTCCCAGGTAAAGAATGAAATAGGGTCCTCTGACCTCACTCAGTTCTATAAAGGCTATCCCCCTTCATCCTGAGTAAATACTCCACTCTGGGCAGAAAAATGCACAAAACGAAAGGCAATATCCCAGCTTTTTATTTCCCTTTTTGAATTATGATTTTTTTCAAAGTACAAACCCCCTTTTTCTACTTTGTGGTGTTATATGTAGTTTCCTTCATGAAAAGACAAGATACAGGAATCTTTTTCATGGCTTTGCTGACTATTGAGTGTCAGAATGGGAATTACCAGAACTTTCTCCCTTCTGATCCATCTCCCCATAAGCTCTCCTGTATTCACCTTTTGAAACCTACTTTCCTACGGCAATTTATATATGAATTTAAGGAACAAGGTGACAGATAGGCATTTCATTCAGACACATGTTGTTATGAACTTGATTTCACTGATTTACTTGCTTTTCAAAATGATTACACATTAAGTATTTGAAAGATCTAAAAGAGAAAACAGATTAATCAATCTGAACTCATTGAGATCAATTCCATGAACAGATCATGCATAAAATTGGGAAGGAGTAAGAGAATTTTACAATTCACAGTAAAGCATCCTAAGCAATAGTGCCACATCATTTATATTCTGGGCTTGAAGTGACAAGGGAAGAAGCATGTGCCAATGAAAGCAGCTATAACTACAGCTTCAGAAGCAGGAGATGATGACCAGACAGGAGAAGAACCCCTGCCATGGTCACCCCAGGATCTGTGGGAACATGCACTACTTATTCACTAGACAATATGTTTGGCTGCTCTAACAGACACCAATTTTCATAGTGTCTAAGACCTGAGCTAGAGGCTCCAACACAATCAGACATAGAATTCCTTCCAAATTGCTACTCTACAATCAAAGAAAAGTTACCCTTATCCTGCTTGTCCTGCAAGGTTTTTGGACATATCATGGCGCCTCCAGGAGGAATGGGAAAAAAGGAGAAATTATCTCCTATTAATACCATGACTCAGGATTTGGTTACATTGCTTCTGCTCACATCCTGTTCATCAGTACCTAGTAACATGGGGTTATAAACACCATGAAAAACTGAAAAATATGGTCTTTTACTGATTTAATCCTCTTAATATATTATATGACAGAGGTGAGAGAAAATTAGCCATTTCTACAATCCCCCATGACTCTCACATTCAGCACTCACATGAAAATACTTTCAATATTTCTCAAAAATAATGATTAATGTAAGAGAGTACAGTGAGAAAGTCATAGAAAGTGCTCCAAGAGCTGGGTGCTGTGGCGCACACATGTAATCCCAGATGCTTCAGAGGCTGAAACAGGAGGATCGGGAGTTCAAGGCCAGCCTGAGCAATTGAGTGAGGCCCTAAGCAACTCATGAGTCCTTGTCTCTAAGTAAAACACAAAAAAAGAAAAAGGACCAGAGATGTGTCTCAGTTGTTAAGTGTCCCTGAGTTCAGATACCAAAAGTCTGGGTTGGGGGAGGGGGTGGAGGTGGCTAAAGAGATGTGAGGCTGGTATTGAAGTGACTCTTGGTGTAATTTAAGAAAATTCTGTTGTCTGTTAAAGCCTCAGTTTCTTCAAGGAATAAGTGAAGATATTACAATTGATGGCCAGTAAGGAACACTGGATTCATTAGTGAAAACAAACAAGCATGACCTATGCCTTATTGAGCTTCTAATTTTAAGGAATAAAACATATCACACCCTAAGGACAGACAGCTGGGTGAACTGTAAGTCCCCTGAGTGCAAATAACAAAGTTTCTGGTTTTCCTCCCACAACTTTTTCTGGCCACTCAGGGATGCGAAGCTCCTTTCTCTGAAAGAGCACATGGTGGAGGCCATCCGTTCAGTCCTGGATGCATCTACATCTTCAGGAGATATGCATTCTCTGTCCACTCAGAAGCCTCATTTCCCCTGTGAGTGCTCTTAATTCTGAAGTCCTAGCTCCCTTTCTGAGACAACAAAGGACACCTGGAATATCTAATCCTAACTGACTTCCATCCACCTTTCTTTTGTTCCTTACTTGAGTGGATTCTCTTCCTCTCTCTTTGTGGAATGCACTTATGCTAGATTTCATTTTCATCCACAATTTGACTGTGATATTGTATATAAGGTGGGAATGACACCTCTGCTTTTCCTGCTTCCTGTGGGACAGCACACAGAGTGTGAGTCACAAGGACTGGCCTGGGAACCTACCATGAGACAGCACTGCTGGGTAAAAATTCACAGTGACAAAGGCTAATAACTTATCCTGTTTGTACTAAAATTCCATTCTCTATAAAATGGGAAACTACTAATTCTTGCATGACAGGTTTCTCAGAGGATTTAAGGATGAAATGCCAGGTAAATTCTCAAGCCCATGCTGTTTGTCTTTCCTCAGGTAGGAGCATGACATATGCTCCAGTTGAAATTTGCATGAGCAATTCTCCTTCCATTCAAGACCTGAACTTCATCTACAACTCCTCATAGATGCTTCACAAAAACATTTGATCTCTAAAGCAACTGTGCTAAGAATCATCTGGGAGAAAAACTGAAGTATGTTTCTATTGGACACACCCCAGAGCAACACTTAATAGTCCTCCACAGATATTCCAACACTTAAGTCTCTCTTCAGTGACACTCAGACCCCACCATTGCTTATTTGTATCTCCTTGGGGCTGCTACACAGTTCAGTTCAAGTACAAATCCTACTCCCATAGAGGATGAAAATGCTTTTAAGTGCTTAATAAAACCATTCTGAAGCCTCACTTGAAATGCATTCAGTGGTCAATTTAATTTCTGTGAGCCCACACAAGAAATGCTAAACACACCCGGATCTTTCCACAGAAAGTCTGATAATATGAAGTTTGTTCATTTAATTTTTATGTATTTTCTGATACTTTTTATTGTGTTTTCATTGAGTCACAATCTTCACTATGCTTAGGATCCTCATTCATTCATGCATTCATTGCATTACAATGAATACAAAAGATACTTCACATAGAACTCGATGCTGGAAATACAAACACTGCTTCTGTCTTCACTGAGACTGATGGATTGAGTCATTTCAAGTTCACCTCACACCTGTTCTAGAGGAACCCACATTCCCTTATGGGCCCTAAATCAAGGTCTTCTTCTCTTCCTAGGATGGAATATCTTCTTTTCATGGTGGTATCATGACCACCTCTATGCCTTCCTGAATTCCTGCTCCTGAGACAAAATTTCTGAATGCTGCTCACACTGAGTGGTGCTTGGGGCCTTCACTCAAGCATGCTGAGTGGGGATGTTGGGAATAGACTCTCCCATGTAATGGGGCATGTAATTCTCAGTAATTCTCTACATTCATTTTGTCTCAAGATTCATTATGTGAAGTCTTAGAGTATCTCTCCTGCCACACTCTGACATCAAAGCAAAATGGAACTCCTAAAAACATTTTAGGAGAACCTCCAGGTACTTAGGCCACAGGCATTGTAGCCTTCCATACTCCCACTACCTTCACTTCCCTCCTGCCAGCTCATCTCAGCAACCAGAAGTCCAAATACATAGGGATGCAGAACCTCAGTGCTGGATGGGAAACAGCACTTCACACAGAGTCAGGTATTCTCAAGTTGATCAGTGAACACCAGGGGCCACATGCCCATTCAGGACAACTCAAGCAGGTAATGAAGTTAAAGAATTGCAATGCTCTGATCTTAATGCCACATGAAGTATGGAGTCTGTGTTCAGAATGTGCAGTGTTTGGTAGGGACTGCATATAACTGCCATACAGATGAGGAAAGACAAGTTCATATCTCTATACCATAAGTATAATCATAATGCACATAGTGTCTCTGTTAGAGTATGTCAGATATCTGGAAGTTCCAGAAGCTATTGTGATGCTCTTTCTGTATGTTATTATAATATATACTGAACACAAATATTGTCAACACACCAATGCTAGCCCTAAAAATATGAAAGAATTGGTCCCATTGTCTGGAAGCTTACTACAAAGTATGGAAGATAAAATATCCTTACATGCACATAAAATATAGGCAAAACTGGCTATATCATTCCCAGCAACAGGATAAGATGGGGAAGAAAGAGGGAGAAGATCTCATTAGCTTGTGTGTATACAGAGATGAGTAAATTTGGGACTCTATCAAGACAGAGATGAAGGATGGAATAAAAACTGTCAGGACACATAAATTTATCCCTCACCATTCCTTGTATCTTCCTACAATCTGGAGTTTTCTCAATCTGATATCATTGAATGCATTCCCATTTTTATCTCCATTGAAATAATTTTTCCTATTTATATGTTATTTCTCTTGAATCAATTTTATGGTACCATCACCGATATTAATCAAAACTGCCTTGAAATTTGAATGCTATTTTAAAAGGGAAAAGCTTCTATCTTCTTTGGAGTGAAAGTGTGGCTCTAAATGAACTACTACTCACCTTCACAGGATATGTGATAGAGCTGTGTGTAAGCTCCAGAGTATCCGACTCAGGAAATTCTTCGATAGTGCTTCTATCCAACCCTGGGAGGGTCCCATTATCCTGTGGTCCTAAAGGACCCATATCAGAATGGATACCTCTGAGAAAATAAAGAAGGAAATGCAGGCTGTGCTCCTTTTATTAATCCTATGAACCAGGAGTTGATTACATCACTCTCCTCACTGCCTTTGGTCAGGGCCTAGTCATGTGGTGATATCAGCATTAAAAGAGGAAGGTAAATGGAATATTGAGACCTAAAACCCAGAGAATCACTGTTACAGAAGATAAAAATTGTACTGTGGGACTGTAGAAGTTGTGACAGGTTCTGATGGTGTCTCAGGATTCTGTGGTCTATGAAGATTAAGGCAACATGAGGCATAGACGGGTAGTAAATCATCAGGTAGGGCTCCAGCAGACCAGAGGCTGGAATTGGATCTCTTCTTAAAGATATGATTCTGGAACATTGCTTCATTTGAGCCTCATTTTCTTTTTGTTTTAGGTGAGGATATTATAATAGATGATCTACAAAGAACACATGGTATGAAATATGATATGTCAAGAGCTTTGTAATGTTTTGAACAACTAACAATAAAAAAAGAACACATGGTAAATATTGGCATAGAGTAGTACATAAAGCAAATAAGACATGAGGTCTTTATTGGGCTCCATGATTGATAATGAAGACCAAAACACTGTACCCTAAAGAGAAATGTGGAAACTGCATTCAGTCAGGCCACCAGCACTTCCATTTTTTGTCTTGTTTCCTGTGAAAATCAACAATGCTAAGGAAACTTATATATTCAAGAAAACTCATTATAGATGTGTTCACTTCAGGATGCCTCTCTGCAGGCCCAGAGGAGAATGTGCCCTCTATCCCCTTGGTGGCCTCCTGCCCCTGGGTGTCCTCTAGATTCTGAAGTCATAGCTGACCTTGTGAGACAGCAAAGGGCTTGGGAATTCTCATATCTGTCCCTGATTTCTACCCACTTCCCTTTTGTGCCCTATTTGATGGGCTTTACTTCCTCTCTGTTTCTGGACTGTGCTTAGGCTAGATTTCATTTTATTTGCAATTTGAGGGCCATCTGAAATTAACTTGGGATTTACTCCTCTGGTTTTCTCTCATGCACATATAATTAACTCAGTGTCATGGTGGGTTCAAAAGCTATAGAACCTGAGGTGCTGGAATCCACACTGTGTGATACCAGGTTTAATCATTCATCCTTCTTGTGCTTCAATTCCATCCTCTATAAAACTGGGACAGATGGAAATTCTTACCTTATTAGTTTTTGAGAGGATTCAAAGAGAAATTATGTGGTGCACTCTAAATTAACTCCTGTTAATCATTAAGATATGAGTGGGTCCCTTTACCTGTTTGAAATGTGCTTGAAAAACACATTTTTATTGGTTGTTCAAAACATTACAATGATTTTTTTTACACCTCAAGTTAAAATCTTTCTTTACACCTCAAGCCATGCCCTCTTTCAATTTCATGTCATATACTCTTCTCACACAAAATCTTTCATCAAGAAGAAAATCTTAATGAGGATTTCCTGGGAGGGAATGGAGTAAGTTTATATTTTACACACCACTATAATCCTCCATAGTTATTCTCCTATTTCAAATACCTCTTTTCATTGGCACTCACACCTCACCTGTATTCACACCTTCCTGTTCTATACTGTTGAGAAATTCAGCTGAGATACAAATCTGACACCACCACCCCACCCCGCACTATGCACCAAAGGCCTCTAGATGTTAAACAAAGACACCATGAATTCACACTCCAAAGGCTCATCAGTAGTCAACATCAGTTATTTCGTCACACAGAAGTAATTCTAACTACACCAAATACTGCTCACATTAAGGATGATGATGAATGACATTTTCTTCATCTCATTATGTGTGTGTGTTTAGGTCTTTCCCTGGATTTTCACTTTTATTTTCCATTTAACCCACATCATCCTGCACTGTCAGGATTCTAGTTCATCTATTCTTTCCTTAAATAAATATTGAGGGCATGTGGGCCACACATAGGGTTCAGCACTGGGAATTAAGTGAACCTGTCTTCAATGCCTAACACACTGAGCTCTTTCTATGACCAGCCATTCTCAGTCCTGCTTTAGCAGAAGGTCACATTTCCCACATGGCCATAGAGCCAAGTCTTCTTTCTCCTCCTTGAAGGAAATCATCTCTGTGATGGAGACATTATACTCACCTCTGTGTCTGCCTCAATTCCTACACCTGAGAGAAATGTGTCCCAGGACAGAGTAGTTCTGGTCCCACTCTGAGAGGAAGTGTTAATATTCTAGTACATTTCCTTGTCATTTGGGATCAGGTCAGAGAGTTCAGGCTGTTAGACAATGACTACAGAATTCAAATCCATATTTCAGGCATCTCTAGCTCTTGATAAGTTGCCTCACCTATGCAATCCCCTGGTTTCCTGTTCTTTAAAAGAGATACAGTAATCTCCTCATTGTAGGGTGGTCCTGATAATCTGAGCTGTTGCTGCAAGCACTCAAGTCTCCTTTGTGTTCCTAGGGGCACCACTGAAGTGATTAGGAGCCTGGATCCAACCATCACAGCCTGGAGCACAGAAGCCACACCAAACAATAGAAGTTATGAAAGCCTTCCTCCAATTTGTGATGGGAATAATCTGATTACTACAGTGTTGATCTGCATTATTTTTCCACTTGGGCTGTCAGGAAATGCATCTGTGATCTGGTTCTTGAGTTTTCAAATGCACAGAAATCCCTTTTACACATACATCCTAAATCTGGCTGTTGCTGACTTCCTCTTTCTCTGCTTGCATACCACTTTTTTACATTTAGCAGTCATCAGAGTATTCCATCACTACACCACTCTGTTTGGCATCCTAAGAACCGTGACAATATTTTTCTACATTGCAGACATGAACATGATCGCTGCTATTAGCACTGAGCGTTGCCTGTCAGTCCTCTGTCCTATTTGGTACCACTGTCATCGCCCAAGGCACACATCAGCTGTCATATGTGTCCTGCTCTGGACCCTGTCCATGATTCTGAGCATCCTAGAAGCAGTTGTTTGTATATATTTTGATATAACTGTACGTCATCTTTGTAAAAATGTTCAACTTACTTTAGCTGCATGGCTGGTTCTTTTATTTGTGGTTCTATCAGGGTCCAGCCTGGCCCTGCTGGGTAGGATGTTCTGTGGATCCCAGAAGAAGCCTCTGACCAGGCTGTATGTTACCATCCTGCTCACAGTGTTGGTTTTCCTCCTCTGTGGTCTGCCCTTCGGTGTCTCTGTGTTCCTGTTATGGTGGATGAAGATTGACTTCCAGGCACTTTTTTGCCTTTGTCTGGTTTCAACTGTTTTGTCCTATGTTAACAGCTCTGCCAACCCCATCATTTACTTCTTCGTTGGCTCCTTTAGGCAGGGGTTGTGGGGGCAGAACCTGAAGCTAGTACTTGAGCGGGCTCTGCAGGACACTCCTGGGAAGGATGAAAGTGGAGGCAACCTTCCTCAGGGAACCCTGGAGATGTCAAGCAGCAGAGTGGAGCAGGGATGAAGACCTTCTGCTCTGGTCCATCAGATGTGCCTTCAAGAGCCAACGATGCCCAGCCACAATTGACACATATCTGCTCTCCTCTCAGCCTTTTGCCCCTGAAATACTTGCATGTCATCCAATGGGTTTATGTTAACCTCTGTTTTCTTCTTTCTATATGGAAACCAATCTTACATAAGAATGTCACAATTCATTTTTGATATTTTCAATAAATATCATATCTCATCATATCTTCATCTAAATCTTTTTATTAATGCTTTTTCTCTGACATATTCATTCCAGTGGAAAAGGATACTTGTACAAAATTATAAATCTGTTATTTTTGACCATTTTCTACCTGAATTTATAGAAATAATGAGGGCTAGCCAGCGCTGGGGGAGGGGCAAGCAGAAAAAATCAAAGTGATAGAGTGCCAGGGATCCCAGCAGCCTGCAGCAGGGCCCGGAGAGCCAGGCCAACTGATTCGCGTGGCCTGCCCTGCGGCTACAGAAGGCGTGGCGCCTCAGTGAAGCCATTAATTGGCAAGCAGGGAGGTTAGGGAAGGCCATTAGGTGGAATCCCACCAGCCAAGCCCACACGGACCCTTGGGCCGAGCACGGGTTCTCAGAAGGGGAAGGAAGCGGTACAGTCCCATCCCCCACAGCGGACACCCCGCCGAGGCAGTCAGCGGCCAGCATCCGGGAAAGCTGAAGGATACACCGCCACTCTCCTTCAGAGTGCGACATCAAAACAGGTCGGTGTCATTCAGCTCACCCCCCAGACAGCGGGAATTCGCATAAAATCTCTCCTAGGCTTGCCGGGAGAGGGAGTATCAAGCTGAGCCTCCATACAGGCCAGGGAGAAACCAGAGACACCTGACCTCCAACCCCTCCTCCCAGTAGCAGCCAAAAGGAAACCTGGCTAGCCAGCGCTGGGGGAGGGGCAAGCAGAAAAAATCAAAGTGATAGAGTGCCAGGGATCCCAGCAGCCTGCAGCAGGGCCCGGAGAGCCAGGCCAACTGATTCGCGTGGCCTGCCCTGCGGCTACAGAAGGCGTGGCGCCTCAGTGAAGCCATTAATTGGCAAGCAGGGAGGTTAGGGAAGGCCATTAGGTGGAATCCCACCAGCCAAGCCCACACGGACCCTTGGGCCGAGCACGGGTTCTCAGAAGGGGAAGGAAGCGGTACAGTCCCATCCCCCACAGCGGACACCCCGCCGAGGCAGTCAGCGGCCAGCATCCGGGAAAGCTGAAGGATACACCGCCACTCTCCTTCAGAGTGCGACATCAAAACAGGTCGGTGTCATTCAGCTCACCCCCCAGACAGCGGGAATTCGCATAAAATCTCTCCTAGGCTTGCCGGGAGAGGGAGTATCAAGCTGAGCCTCCATACAGGCCAGGGGGAAACCAGAGACACCTGACCTCCAACCCCTCCTCCCAGTAGCAGCCAAAAGGAAACCTGGCTAGCCAGCGCTGGGGGAGGGGCAAGCAGAAAAAATCAAAGTGATAGAGTGCCAGGGATCCCAGCAGCCTGCAGCAGGGCCCCGGAGATCCAGGCCAACTGATTCGCGTGGCCTGCCCTGCGGCTACAGAAGGCGTGGCGCCTCAGTGAAGCCATTAATTGGCAAGCAGGGAGGTTAGGGAAGGCCATTAGGTGGAATCCCACCAGCCAAGCCCACATGGACCCTTGGGCCGAGCACGGGTTCTCAGAAGGGGAAGGAAGCGGTACAGTCCCATCCCCCACAGCGGACACTCCACCGAGGCAGTCAGCGGCCAGCATCCGGGAAAGCTGAAGGATACACCGCCACTCTCCTTCAGAGTGCAACATCAAAACAGCGGACACTCCATCCAGGCAGTCAGTGGACACCATCCGGGAAAGCTGAAGAATACACTACCACTCTCCAACAGCTTGCAACATCAAAACAGCCAGCAGCAGGACCCCGGAGATCCAGGCCAACTGATTCGCGCGGCCTGCCCCGCAGCTACAGAAGGCGTGGCGCCTCAGAGAAGCCATTAATTAGCAAGCAGGGAGGTTAGGGACTGCCATTAGGTGGAATCCCGCCAGCCAAGCCCACCGCCCACGCCCGGAACAGGCCCAGCGATCTGCCAGCATTGTAGTCACGACACCCCAATTGGAATAGGGACAGAGCAGAGCCGCCTTCCACTCCCGGAACAGGCCCAGAGAGCCGCCAGCGTGGTAGACACGTCACCCCAATTGGAGTAGGGGCACAGCCGCCGCCCGCACCTGCAAGGGAGACTTTTCAAGTATACAAGAGCAACATAAATAAATAGGGGGTAAATTTCAAAACACAACAGTTGCACCAAGCAGAAAGAAACGCGAGCAGTATGAAAAGACAAGGAAAGAAAGGTCCACAAGCAATGCAGGTCAACTCAACTTTAGAAGAGGTAATAGCTGCAACAGATGGAATATCAGATAAAGAGTTCAGGATATATATGCTTCAGATGATCTGGAGTCTCAAGGAAGACATGAGACAGCAAAATCAGACAATGAAAGATCACATTGACAAACAAATCCAGGAAGTAAAAGATCAATTTCACAGGGAGATAGAGGTAATAAAAAACAAACAAATTGAAATTCTAGAAATGCAGGAAACAATAAACCAACTTAAAAACTCAATTGAGAATACTACCAGCAGAGTAGATCACTTAGAAGAGAGAACATCAGACAATGAAGACAAAGTATTTCAACTGGAAAAGAACATAGACAGCTCAGCAAGTCTGCTAAGAAACCATGAGCAGAACATCCAAGAATTATGGGACAATATCAAAAGACCAAATTTAAGAGTCATTGGGATACAGGAAGGCACAGAGCTCCATTCCAAAGGAATAAACAGTCTATTCAGTGAAATAATACGAGAAAACTTCCCAGAATTGAAGATTGAGACAGAATCCCAAATCCTAGAAGCCTACAGGACGCCGAATGTGCAAAATCATAAGAGATCCACACCTAGACACATTATAATGAAGATGTCCAACATACAGAATAAGGAGAGAATTTTAAAAGCTGCAAGAGAAAGAAAGCAGATTACATTTAGGGGTAAACCAATCAGGATAACAGCTGATCTCTCAACACAGACTCTGAAAGCTAGAAGATCCTGGAATAACATATTTCAAACACTGAAAGACAATGGGCTCCAACCAAGAATCGTGTATCCGGCGAAATTAAGCTTCAGGTTAGAAGATGAAATTAAAACCTTCCACAATAAACAAAAGTTAAAAGAATTCGCAGCTAGAAAACCATCTCTTCAAAAAATCCTTGGCAAAACATTACAGGAAGAGGAAATGGAAAACAACATTGAAAACCAACAATGGGAGGTAGGACAGTAAAGGGGGGAAAGTAGTCAAAGAGGATAACAAATCAGGTTTAGTAACATCAATAAACAAATATGGATAGAAGAACAAACCATATCTCAATAATAACCCTAAATGTTAATGGCTTAAACTCACCAATTAAGAGACATAGGCTAGTAGAATGGATCAAAAAACAAGACCCAACAATATGCTGTCTACAGGAGACGCATTTGATAGGAAAAGATATACATAGACTGAAGGTGAAAGGTTGGGAAAAATCATATCACTCATATGGACCGCGGAAACAAGCAGGAGTGTCCATACTCATATCTAATAAAATAGATTTCAAGCCAAAGCTAATCAAAAGGGATATAGAAGGACACTTCATACTGCTCAAGGGAACCATACACCAACAAGACATAACAATCATAAATATATATGCCCCAAATAATGGTGCAGCTGTATTCATCAAGCAAACTCTTCTCAAGTTCAAGAGTCTAATAGACCAACATACAATAATCATGGGAGACTTCAACACACCTCTCTCACCACTGGACAGATCTTCCAAACAAAAGTTAAATAAGGAAACTATAGAACTCAATAACACAATTAACAACCTAGACTTAATTGACATATACAGACTATACCACCCAACATCAAGTAGCTACACTTTTTTCTCAGCAGCACATGGAACCTTCTCAAAAATAGACCATATACTATGTCACAGGGCAACTCTTAGACAATACAAAGGGGTAGAGATAATACCATGCATCTTATCTGATCATAATGGAATGAAACTGAAAATCAATGATAAAAGAAGAAAGGAAAAAGCAAGCATCACCTGGAGAATGAACAATAGGTTGCTGAGTGATCAATGGGTTTTAGAAGACATCAAGGAGGAAATTAAAAAATTCCTAGAGTTAAATGAAAACACAGACACAACATATCGGAATCTATGGGACACATTGAAAGCAGTTCTAAGAGGAAAATTCATTGCTTGGAGTTCATTCCTCAAAAAAAGAAAAAACCAACAAATAAATGATCTCATACTTCATCTCAAAATCCTAGAAAAAGAAGAGCAAAACAACAGCAAAAGAAGTAGAAGGCAAGAAATAATTAAAATCAGAGCTGAAATTAATGAAATTGAAACAAAAGAAACAATTGAAAAAATTGACAAAACTAAAAGCTGGTTCTTTGAAAAAATAAATAAAATTGACAGACCCTTAGCCATGCTAACGAAGAGAAGAAGAGAGAGAACCCAAATTACTAGCATACGGGATGAAAAAGACAATATCACAACAGACACTTCAGAAATACAGAAGATAATCAGAAATTACTTTGAATCCTTATACTCCAATAAAATAGATGATAGTGAAGGCATAGATAAATTCCTTGAGTCCTATGATCTGCCCAGATTGAGCCAGGAGGATATAGACAACCTAAACAGACCAATAACAATAGAGGAAATAGAAGAAACCATCAAAAGACTACCAACTAAGAAAAGCCCAGGACCGGATGGGTATACAGCAGAGTTTTACAAAACCTTTAAAGAGGAACTAACACCAATACTTTTCAAGCTATTTCAGGAAATAGAAAAAGAGGGAGAACTTCCAAATTCATTCTACGAGGCCAACATCACCCTGATTCCGAAACCAGACAAAGACACATCAAAGAAGGAAAACTACAGACCAATATCTCTAATGAACCTTGACGCAAAAATCCTCAATAAAATTCTGGCGAATCGGATTCAAATACATATCAAAAAAATTATACATCATGATCAAGTAGGATTCATCCCTGGGATGCAAGGCTGGTTTAATATACGGAAATCAATAAATGTTATTCACCACATCAATAGACTTAAAAATAAGAACCATATGATCATCTCAATAGATGCAGAAAAAGCATTTGACAAAGTACAGCATCCCTTTATGTTCAAAACGCTAGAAAAATTAGGGATAACAGGATCATACCTCAACATTGTAAAAGCAATATATGATAAGCCACAGGCCAGCATCATTCTGAATGGAGAAAAATTGAAGGCATTCCCTCTAAGATCTGGTACAAGACAGGGATGCCCTCTCTCACCACTTCTGTTCAACATAGTCCTCGAAACACTGGCCAGAGCAATTAGACAGTCAAAAGAAATTAAAGGCATAAAAATAGGAAAAGAAGAACTTAAATTATCACTATTTGCAGATGATATGATTCTATACCTAGCAGACCCAAAAGGGTCTACAAAGAAGCTATTAGAGCTAATAAATGAATTCAGCAAAGTGGCAGGATATAAGATCAACACTCATAAATCAAAGGCGTTCCTGTATATGAGCGACAAATCCTCTGAAACGGAAATGAGGACAACTACTCCATTCACAATATCCCCCCAAAAAATAAAATACTTGGGAATCAACCTAACAAAAGAGGTGAAAGATTTATACAATGAAAATTACAGAACCCTAAAGAAAGACATAGAAGAAGACCTTAGAAGATGGAAAAACATACCCTGCTCATGGATAGGCAGAACTAACATCATCAAAATGGCGATATTACCAAAAGTTCTCTATAAGTTCAATGCAATGCCAATCAAAATCCCAACAGCATATCTTGTAGAAATAGATAAAAGAATCATGAAATTCATATGGAATAATAAAAGACCCAGAATAGCAAAAACAATACTAAGCAGGAAGTGTGAATCAGGCAGTATAGCGATACCAGACTTCAAACTATACTACAGAGCAATAGTAACAAAAACAGCATGGTACTGGTACCAAAACAGGCGGGTGGACCAATGGTACAGAATAGAGGACACAGCAACCAATCCACAAAACTACAACTATCTTATTTTTGATAAAGGGGCTAAAAGCATGCAATGGAGGAAGGATAGCATCTTCAACAAATGGTGCTGGGAAAACTGGAAATCCATTTGCACCAAAATGAATCTGAATCCCTATCTCTCGCCGTGCACAAAAGTTAACTCAAAATGGATCAAGGAGCTTGATATTAAATCTGAGACACGGCATCTGATAGAAGAAAAAGTTGGTTATGATCTACACGCTGTGGGATCGGGCTCCAAATTCCTCAATAGGACACCCATAGCGCTAGAGTTAACAAATAGAATCAACAAATGGGACTTACTCAAACTAAAAAGTTTTTTCTCAGCAAAAGAAACAATAAGAGAGATAAATAGGGAGCCTACATCCTGGGAACAAATCTTTACTCCACACACTTCAGATAGAGCCCTAATAACCAGAATATACAAAGAACTCAAAAAATTAGACAATAAGATAACAAATAACCCAATCAATAAATGGGCCAAGGACCTGAACAGACACTTCTCAGAGGAGGACATACAATCAATCAACAAGTACATGAAAAAATGCTCACCATCGCTAGCAGTCAGAGAAATGCAAATCAAAACTACCCTAAGATACCATCTCACTCCAGTAAGACTGGCAGCCTTTAGGAAGTCAAACAACAATAAGTGCTGGAGAGGATGCGGGGAAAAGGGCACTCTTGTTCATTGCTGGTGGGACTGCAAATTGGTGCAGCCAATTTGGAAAGCAGTATGGAGATTTCTCGGAAAGCTGGGAATGGAACCACCATTCGACCCAGCTATTCCCCTTCTCGGTCTATTCCCTAAAGCCCTAACAAGAGCATGCTACAGGGACACTGCTACATCGATGTTCATAGCAGCTCAATTCACGATAGCAAGACTGTGGAACCAGCCTAGATGCCCTTCAATAGATGAATGGATAAAAAAAATGTGGCATTTATACACTATGGAGTATTACTCTGCATTAAAAAATGACAAAATTATAGAATTTGGAGGGAAATGGATGGCATTAGAGCAGATTATGCTAAGTGAAGCTAGTCAATCTTTAAAAAACAAATACCAAATGACTCCTTTGATATAAGGGGTGTAAACAAGGACAGGGTAGGGACGAAGAGCTTGAGAAGAATATTTACAGTAAACAGGGATGAGAGGTGGGAGGGAAAGGGAGTGAGAAGGGAAATTGCATGGAAATGGAAGGCGATCCTCAGGGTTATACAAAATGTCATATAAGAGGTAAGGAGGGCTAAGTCAAGAGAATACAAATGGAAGACATGATTTACAGTAGAAGGGGTAGAGAGAGAAAAGGGGAGGGGAGGGGAGGGGAGGGGAGGGGGGATAGTAGACAATAGGACAGACAGCAGAATACATCAGACACTAGAAAGGCAATATGTCAATCAATGGAAGGGTAACTGATGTGATACAGCAATTTGTATACGGGGTAAAAGCGGGAGTTCATAATCCACTTGAATCAAACCGTGTAATATGATGTATTAAGAACTATGTAATGTTATGAACGACCAATAAAAAAAAAAAAAAAAAAAAAAAAAAAAAAAAGATTTTTCTGTATACATAGAAAGTAACTGATGAACTGAAAGTGACTGTTGGTAGCAAAGGACTTAAATAGGAATTTCTCCATGGAAGATAAACAAGTGGTTAACAAGCATCAATGCTCAACATCACCATTCTTTAGGGAAATGCAATGAGCTCTCACCTCACCCCCCATCGGATGGCTGCTATGAAAACAAACAAACAAAACAACACGTGTGGGCCAGAAAGTAGAGAAACTGGAACATTTGTACACTGTTGTTGAAAATGTTAAATAGTGTAGCTGCTATGAAAAAGAGGATGGCAGTTTCTCAGTAAATTAAAAATAAAATTACCATTTGATCTAGCACACCTGTTTATATGTACAAAAGAATTGAAATCAGGGTCTCAAAGAGCTATTGGTATACGCATGTTCATAGGAGCAATTATTCACTACAGGTAAAAGATGGAAGCAACTTAAACATCTATCCATCAGTGGATGATGGGATAAATAAAATATATATAAATAAAAAAAAAAAAAGAAATAATGATCTCCTATCTCTCTCTGCCTGTGCTGTTAGCAATTAGTCTTGTGTGGGTGTTGGGACATTGATGCAGATAGAAAGCTTGATTATGAATGAGTGAGTTCTGGTACAGTAAATCTAGCTGAATGCTGTCACTTTTGAAGGCAGAGTCTCTACTTGCATAACAACAACTCAGGAAATTAGTTCATGAAAAGTCTTCTGGTAACATTTGTCCATGGCATGGTGATAAATTGGTCTTGGCTTTCAGCAGTTAAAACCATGAGTATTAGTAAGTGGTTACTTAGCGGTTTACTGTACAAGTACTCAACCTAGAAACATGTTGCATAACCTGAAATTGTGGCATGTGTAGGGACAGAGATCCTGAGATCGCTAGATTATAGATTGTACAACACTTGGAGTCAGGACACCTGGATTCTCAAGTTGATCCCATGATTAAATTGGGAGATACGCTCACCCCAGGCACCCTAAAGAGGTACTAAATTTATTGAATAACCAAATCTAAATCTTATGCCATTTGTGAACTAGAATCTGTGTTTCAAAATAAGATAGGGGCATATAACTCACTATGAACATGGATTAAAGGAAACAGCATTGTGAGACAGCCAGCCTGAGAAGTTGACAACATTAGACCTTTGATTTGGGGGACTGGCTTGTTTTACTTAGCATGATAGTGTCCAGATCCATCCACTTACTGGAAAATGCGCTCAAGTCATTCTTCTTTATGGCTGAATAGTAATCCACTGAGTATATGTATTATATTTTCTTTATCCATTCATTTGTTAAGGAGCACCTGGGTTACCTCCAAAACTTGACTATTATGAATTGTGCTGGTATAAACATAGATGTTGCTGCATCACTGTAGTATTCTGATTTTCAATCATTTGGATATGTACTGACAACTGGAATAGTTGGGTTATATGATGGTTTCATTACCGTTTTTTTTTTTTTGAGGAATCTCCATATTGATATGCAAAAGCAATTCCAAATAAGGGGGGGATAAAAGAAAGCTCAATGGAGTAGACAAAGGGACTGAAGGGAAAGGATGAAGAATGGGATAGGAAAAGACAGTGAAATGGATCTGACCTAACATTCCTATGTACATATGTGAATATACCACAATGAATCTCACCATTGCATACATCCACAAGACACTAAAAACTATGGTTTTTTAAAAACCATAACAAAATAGCAGAAAGATCAGAAGAGTAGAGGGAAAGGAACAGGAGGTGAAAAGAAGGAATGGGAAGGGGAAGTAGTGGAGACTTGATTAGAACAAATTATATTCCATGCATTCACAATTGTGTCAAAATGAATCCTGCTGTCATGCATAACTGAAAAGAACCAATAAAAAACAGTCCGTGTGTCTACTTCTGGCTATAATCACAGTGAGCATGCATTCTTCAACCTATGTGGCAGGTACTTGCACTCAGTAGATCTTGTGGTATATTTTGGGAATCAATATCATTCATACAAAAAAGCTCACTTAGTAATTTTTTTCTTTCTTCTTTAGAAAACCAGTGTACAGTTTAAAAGAAATTATCTCCTTAGAGATCTGATGTACTTGGCCTAATCATCCCAGCATACAAACAGAGACTTAGGGATAAGCGTGAAAGAAGATTTCACAAGTAAGTGTGTTTGTGGTGGCCAGTAGAGAGGGAAGTCTTCTTGAAATACCCAGAATTTGAACTGATAATTCAACCGTTACCTAGCATGTGCCTTTGCCAATTTTTCAGTCACATCACTACTTGAGTTTGGCAATGAAAAATGAATAGGCCTTGGATGGATGGAAATGGGAAAAGAGGTGATTCATAGTGACAATAAAGTAAGGACACTTAAGTAGGTCACCATAAAGAAAGTGGAATACAATGAGGTCTTCCTGGACTTATCTGTCAATAATAACTTGAATGTAAATGAATTACATTCCCAAATACAAACATGGAGAGTGATTTATAGGATTTCAAAATGAAACAAAACCTTACTATATACTGCCTATAAGATATTCACTTCATTCCAATTGGCACACAAAAATTTAAAGTGAAAATATGAAGTCTGGAGATGTAGCTGTTTTAGAGAATTTGACCAGCATGCATAAGTCCCTAGGCTCAATACCCAGAACTCCAAAATTGTGGGAAAGAAAAAAAAGATATTCTATACCACTGTAAACCAGATGAAGTTAGATAGATAGATAGATGATAGATAGATAGATAGATAGATAGATAGATAGATAGATAGATGATAGATAGATAGATAGATTAACGGATGATGGATCAGATGAACTCAGCTTTAGGTCAAGCATATAAAAAGAGACAAAGAACACATTGTGTTATAAAAAGGAGGTCAATTAATCAGGAGGATATAATGATTGTAAATATATATGCACCCAACATGGGAGCCCATATACATATATACAAAGCAAATATTCAAGGACCTAAAGGATCAGATAGATTGCAGTATAATAATAGTGAGAGATTTCAAATATGCCACTTTCAATAATGGACACCTAATTCAAAAAGAAAACTGATAAAGAAACATTTAACTTGAAAAACAATTTAGGCTAAATTCAAACCTCACAGACATATAGAGAACACTTTATCCAACTGAAAGACAATACCTCTTCCCCTCAGGTGCACATGGAACATCTGCCAAGATTGATCATAAGTAGGATACAAAACAAACATTGGAAAATCTAAGAATATCAATATCATAAAATGTTGACAACTAAGATATAAAGTAAGAATAATAGAAAAAGAAGATGAAGATGAAGAAAAGAAGGAGGAGGAGAATTGGGGTGGGAGGATAGTTTGTTCACAGGATTTAAAGACAATACAAAGTCAACTCTGTCAAGCACATGCCATTTCTCATTCACTCAGGTACAAACTTGTCTTTTTTCCCCAGACAAAAATTCCTAAAATCCCCATTTTAGAAATAAATCTGCTTTAATGGAACGAAGCCCAATTCTTACATGCATTGAAAAAACAAGGTGATAAATAGGCATTGCCTTCCAGTCGTGAGGTGCTGTGAACCTGATTTCACTGATTTACTTGCTTTTCAAAATTATTCAAAATTGTGGATATGAAAATTCCAAAGGAGGAAACAGATGAATCAATCTGAATACTTAAGGAAGATTCTATGAAAGAACTGTGTACAAAATTGGGCAGAATGATGCATAAGTACCCTAAGCAATAGTGAAACATCATTTTCATCCTTTTAGATTTAAAATGACAAGGCAAAGAGCATGTGCCAAAGCCAGTGGCCATAACTGTAGCTGCAGCAGTAGGAGATGATGATCAGGCAGAAGAGGCCCTGCCATCGCAACACTGGGCCTGTGGGAACATGTATTCTTTATTCATTACAGTCAGACTGCTGTCACAGACACCAATTGTCATGAGTCTTAGACAAAATACAAAGGTGTTTTCTACCTGAGCTATAAGCTCCAAGGCCTCAGACATCATAACTCCTTCCAAACTGCTACTCTTCAATCCAGCAAAGGTGCCTTCATCCTGGTTTTCCTACAAGGTTCCAGGATGTGTCTACCAGGAAGTCTGGGAAGAGCAGGAGAGACTATCCACTTCTATTAATCCCATGAGCCAGGATTTGGTTACATCAACTCTTCTCACCTCCTCTGGGTCAGTACAGAGCCACATGGTTTTCTCAACATCAAGGAAAACAGACATATGGGTTTTTTCCTGATATAATCCTCTTAGAAATATTACGTGATGAAGGAAATAATGGAATTGAAGAAAATTGGGCGATTCTGTCTCTCAGATTCTGTGAGGATATAAAAATAATTTCAAAGCTTCCTAAGTAAAGAATGGTGTAAGAGAGAATAGTTAGAAAGCCCTGAAAAAAACATGAAGAGACCAGGGAGTGGTGTTGGAATGACTCTTCATGATATGATTTCAGGAAAATGCCTTGCTCTGTAAGCCTCAGTTTCTTCCTGTATTAAGTGAGGGTCTTATATGAGAAGGCCATGGAAGAACTTAAGGTCCAAATGTGAACACACCAGGAATTGCTCATTCAAATTCTCAGTGAATGATGCCAGGGGCTAATAGTTCATCCTTTTGAGCTGCAAATCCATCCTCTGTAAAATGGGAAAATACTGAGTTTCTGTTTCCTCCCTGGTAAAGGCGTTATAGTAAATCCCACATAGAATTGTGACCCTGAGACTAGTAATCATACAGCAGGTGTTCATGCCTGGTTTGTATTCCCAGGAGTACCAGTGGAGTATTCTGAGCATGAACCCAAAAAACACACCAACAAGTGGAACTTTCTACAAGAAGATTCTGAACTCAGAAATAGTGATCCTCATCTGTGTTCTTCTTGATCTGACAAGCAACATAGATGTGCTGTGTCAAATCCTAAGCTTCTGCATATGCAGGAACATTACTCCATCTACATCCTTCCTTTATGGGTATGCATTCTAATCCTATCTTCCTTTAAGAACACATGTCATCTTATAGAAGTTCCATCCTAATTGATTCTTCTTAACAATTAGCTCCAGAAGGACACCATCTCCAGATACAGTCATTCTGAGATAATGAGGAATTAGAGCTTCCAAATATAAATATTGTAGATCTTCCAGAAGTAAATATTGAAAGGACATAATTCAACCCATAACATTATCCTCACTTAAATATTTTCTGAATTAACCCACTGAAGAAATTTTCTGAATGTTTTAATTAGCTTATTTATGAGTCAGCATTTTTTGCTACAACAGAATTCCTGACACAGCCTACTCATGAAATCAAAAGGTGAAATTAAGCGAGCACTGGACCAAGATCCATGGTTAATGGTAGGAGTACATTTGGAAGTAGAATCATATCCAGCTAGGAAGAAGAGGGCTGTTTGAGGCCATCCTTGCTCTTTCAACTCTCTCACAAGAACTCTATAGGTAGCAAGAAAACCAAATATGAGAACAAATGCCAATGACCTAAGGAGCTCCCACAAGGCCCCATCCCTTAAAGGCTCCACAGAAGTCTCAACACCATCAACCGGCGGACCAATCACATGAATGCTTGGGGTGGCGGGGGGGGGAATTAAGCAATATCCAAACCATAGAGTTCCACCAATGACCCCCAAGGTTTATGTCCATCTTAGCTCCTAATTCAAGTTACATTATTTGAAAAATGACAAGTCTAACATGATTAGAGTATGAAGAGTCAAAGTGAAGCCATGTATGATAAGACTTCAAATGTTAAGTGCCTACACTGCGTTAAAATCTATAAAAATTTCATGAAGTGCAGAGATGACAAAAAATAAATGTGCTCAACATTTCATATTTCATATGGAAGTCAGTTAGTTAACTTCTTCATACTGACAATTTAAAAACAGAAATATAAGTTTTGTTTCAGAGGTAATAATGAGGAAATAAAAATTGGTAGGATGAGGAAGTAGTGAGATCAGGAGAGTAGAATTCAATAAGATTTTGATTTTGTTTACATTTCTCTGTAATTTAGAACAAAGTATACAGGTAAATACATTACTTCAGAAGTAAACTACTAAAAACACGTCAGGGTGTGATAAACCTTGAATGACCCAATGATATACTTTATTACTTAGTAATAAAGCTCCATTATAACAGCTCACATTCATAGTTATACTACTTACAATTATAGGTGACAACTAAAAGAGAGAGGAGCAATAACTCTAGGAAGACACACCAAAAGGAATAAGATGGAAGAGACTGATATGTGAGTGGACATAGGGAAGATTCCCAGAAAGATCTCCATGAGGGATGAAGTCTCAAATGGACCTGGTCTCCAATTTGCTCAGGAAATCAGAGGAGCCATTCACAATCTTGATAGACTATAGGAATTCTGACCATGGAAATGTACAGGGAAGCATTTCCTTATTTCCCACCCTTAGAATGCCCTGTAATCTCTCTTATGATCTAATAATATAGCTAATGAGTGTGCAATATCTAGCTGATATGGCAATGCCCTGAGAAGACTCTGTGTTAGAGCCTCACCAAGCCTCGACCTTAATCTGAAGCACATATCTCCTGGGAATAAAGGAAATTGCTTGCTTGATAACTACAAGATTTCACCAAGCTCAGGTACTCTGGGATCTGCCTGCCTAACAGTAACTTCAGACAATGAGCTTTCTTGAGAACTGCACAAGGCTCCTAAAATTGCATATTGTAACTGTGAAATGGAACTATAGAATAAGCAACTTTACTGATACTCTAAATAATGAAGTGGTTATGGTATTAGTGACCTAATGTAAGCAATTGGTACAAATAAACATGGCCACTTGAATGAAGAGCCACTCTACCACCTTCCCTGCCCCTGCACCTTGTCTCTCTTTCTCCTTATTATTATTATTATTCACTATACACTTAATTGGTCAGCAGATTTTACTCCAGCTTCTGTAGGCATCTCCACACATAAAGATCCAAGGAATGTACTGTGGTTCTGCTCAGTCTGAGAAAGACTTATCATTGTCAGTTTTCCAGCTCTGGACAGGAGAATGGAAGAGAGGTAAGGGTATATTTGAAGAACTCTCAGATTTCCTGTGATGGTGTTTGCTCTGAGTCACATCCTATGTTTCTCCCATAGGATGCTACGTGGAGGAGGTCATGGTGCTTCTATCAAGGAAATGCAGGAGACAGAATCAACCTTGTGAAAACTGGGTACCAGCAGCTCTTGCATGGGAGTTTAAAAAGGAATTAATGGGAAATTCCTTCACTTTAATCAAATACTACATCTTCTCCTCTTTCTTCCAACCATGCACATCTTCTATCTTGAATAAATTGCTGACTATTTAATTCATTTAAAAAGCAAAGCCACTTGGAGGTGTTGGATGGTAGAGCTAACATGCTGTACAATAGTTATATTTTCTTTTATATGATTTTCAAAATATTCTTCTCATGTGTTTCTGAAGGTTTCTATAAGAAACACACGGTTCCATTGGAATAATTAAACTGTCCTCCAGGAAGATCCATTTCCAGAGATGTGCAAGATTAAGGGGGAAATGGTAATGCATGGTGAAGTGCTCTGAGGAAAGCAAGAATATTTCCACCGCTAGTGTATGAGGAAGGGAAGGAGCAGCTCCCAGGGATAAAGCACAGCCATATCTGTAGCTGTGTTACTAGGAAATGGCCAGGAAGGTGAGGAAGTGCCACTGCCAACACAGGGCCTCAATGGAGAGATCTATGAGATCAAAAACTCAAATCCCTCTCCCTCTGCACTCCACTGTGCTGCTGGTGTCACCCAGTATCTTCAATCAGATACAGACAAGAAAAGGATGCCACTAAATAGATTTAAAAAAAAGGATAGTTGCACATAGACACAGCGCACACAGTCACCTGATACTCCACAAAGTTGTTGAAAACATGTTGGAGAAAAAATAACCTTTTTAACAAATGGTGATGAGACACTGGATATCCATTATCTAGAAGAATGAAACTAGATTCCTTTCTTTTACCCTGCACAAAAGACAACAAAAAGTGGATCAAAAACTTAGAATTTAAACAAAAAAAAAAAAACTACAAACACTAGAAGAAAACAGAGGATTAACACTCCAACATATTCGTGCAAGCACCAACTTCCTTTAATAGCTCCCACGAAGCTCAACAAATAAAGCCAAAAATCAGTAGATGAGGTGACATTAAAACAAAATTTTCTGCACAGAACAACCAAGAGTATGAAAAGAGTGCCTACAGAATGGAAGAAATCGTTGACACTTACTCTTCTGATAGATCCAGTATCTCAGAATATGCCAAGAACTCAAAAAACACCAAAAACATCAAATTACCCAATAAAAAAAATTGGCTAAAGTACTAAACACAAATTTCTCAAAAGAAGAACACATGACCTACAAATATATGAAAAATGTTCAATAACCCTAGCAATCAGAGAAATGCAAACCAAAACTACACTGGGGTTTCATCACATTCCAATTAGAATGGCAATCATTAAGAAAACAAATAATAAAAACTGCTTGTGAGAATGTGGGGATAAGGGTACACTCATACATTGCAGGGGACTGGACATCAATACAACCACTTAGGAAAACAGTACAGATTTTTCAAAGACTAGGATTATACCATCATATGATCACAGTTCTCTCACTCATTGGTATTTATCCAAAAGTACTCAAATCAGCATACCATAGTGACAAATGCACATCAATAATTACAGCAGCACAATTAAGAAAAGAATACCATAGACCCGGAGTACGAGCCCTGCCAGCCAGCGTTGGCCTTGTGACAGACTGGAGGAGGAGCCGGCGTGGGCTGCTGGGGGTGCAGACCTGAGGAGGCCCAGAATGCAGAGGCTTTGCTTGTGGGTCACCAGAAGGAGCTCTGGACAAATATAAGGTCTCCCCAGCACCCCCCACTTCACCAAACAACTTACGAGGGAAACAGAACCCATCCTGGAAAATTCCATCAACCCTTAAATCCCATCAACCGGGGCATGGCTACCAGCAGCGTTCTGCAGCTCATCAGGTACCCGGTTTCCAACTCCCCCACCCTTAGCTGCGATAACTCAAAAAATTTTTTCCACAAACTTTTGAGGGGTGTAGCTATCAACACAAAACAACAACTGTACAGGCACCTGGTTTCCATCTCAGAGACTAAGAGTAGGGAGGCTACAGGTGGAAGCTCAAGTCCTCTCACACTGGCTACCTGCACCACCCTGAACACAGAGACTCAAGCTAGGAATAGACAACGCCACCTACTGGAAGAAAAGAAAATAGAGTTCTGAGGGACTTTTTTTTTTTTTTTTTTTTTTTTTTTTGCTTTCTTTTCTTCTCTCTCTCTTTTCATCCATTCATCCAGTCTCTTCTACCCTTCCCCCTCTGGTCCTCACAACCTCAACATATGTGAAACCAAGAACTGTGCATGAAATAGGACTTTAACAACTGAATCACCAGAATAATATAATATAGAGGAATTGCATATGCCCCACCTCCCCCCCCCTTTTTTTCTTATTTTCTTTTTTCTTTTCTCTTTTTTCTCTTTCTTTCCTTGTTATTTTTTCCTTCTTACTCCCTCTATCCCACTTTTAATCATCTAATTTTTACTACTTATACATAGGGTATACTAGCTGTTTTAGAGCATTTGATCAGCATGCATAAGGCCCTAGGCTCAATATCCAGAACCCCAAAAATGTGGGAAAGAAAAAAAATTATATTCTATACCACTGTAAACCAAATGAAGTTAGGTAGGTAGGTAGGTAGGTAGGTAGGTACATAGATAGATAGATAGACGATAGAGCACATGAGCTAGTCTTTAGGTCAAGCATATAAAAAGAGACAAAGAACACATTGTGTTATAAAAAGGAGGTCAATTAATCAAGAGGATATAATGATTGTAAATATATATGTTACCTGGCATTGGAATATATATATATATAATATATATTCAAGTATCTAAAGGATCTGATAGATTGCAATATAATAATAGTGGGAGATTTCAATATGCCGCTTTCAATAATGGACACCTAATCCAGACAGAAAACTGATAAAGAAACATTGAACCTGAAAAACACTTTAAGCCAAATGAACCTCACAGACATATAGAGAACACTTTATCCAACTGAAAGACAATATCTCTTCCCCTCAGGTGCACATGGAACATCTGTCAAGATTTATCATAAGTAGGATACAAAACAAATATTGGAAAACCTAAGAATATTGATATCATAAAATGTTGACAACAAAGGTATAAAGTAAGAAGAATAGAGAAAAAAATGAAGACAAAGAAAGGAAAAGAAGGATTGGGGTGGAAGGATAGGCTTTTCACAGGATTTAAAGACAATAGAAGGTCAACTCTCAAGCACATACCATTTCTCATTTGCTCAGGTACAAACTTATCTTTTTCCCGGGCTAAAAATTTCTAAAATTTCTATTTTAGAAATAAATCTGATTTAATGGAAAGAATGCCACTTCTTACATGCATTGAAAAAATAATATGACAAAAAGCCATTGCCTTCCAGTCATGAGGTGCTGTGAACCTGATTTCAAAATTATTCAACATTGTGGATATGAAAATTCCAAAGGAGAAACAGATGAATCAATCTGAATATTTAAGGAAGATTCTATGAAAAGACTATGTACAAAATTGGGCAGAATGATGCATAAGTACCCTAAGCAATAGTGAAACATCATTTTCATCCTTTTAGATTTAAAACGACAAGGCAAAGAGCAGGTGCCATTGCCAGTGGCCACAACTGTAGCTGCAGCAGTAGGAGATGATGATCAGACAGAAGAGGCCCTGCCATTGCACCACTGGGCCTGTGGGAACATGCACTCTTTATTCATTACAGTCAGACTGCTGTCACAGACACCAATTGTCATAATTCTTTGACAAAATATAAAGGTGTTTTCTACCTGAGCTGTAAGCTCCAAGGCCTCAGACACCAGAACTCCTTCCAAATTGCTACTCTTCAATTCAGCAAAGGTGCCTTCATCCTGGTTTTCCTACAAGGTTCCAAGATGTGTCTACCAGGAAGTCTGGGAACGGCAAGAGAGATTTCCCTCTTCTATTAATCCCATGAGCCAAGATTTGGTTACATCAACTCTTCTCACCTCCTCTGGGTCAGTACAGAGCCACATAGTTTTCTCAAACATCAAGGAAAACAGAAACATGGGTTTTTTCTGATATAATACTCTTAGAAATGTTATATCATAAAGGGAATAATGGATATTAAAGAAAACTGGGAGCCTATCATATGTGAGGTCCTGGGTTCAATCCTCAGCACCACATAAAAATAAATAAGTAAAATAAAGGTATTGTGTCCATGTACAACTAAAAAATAGATATTTTATAAAGAAGGAAAATTGGTAGATTCTGAAGCCCCATTATGTCTCTCAGATTCTGTGAGGATATAAAAATAATTTTAAAACTTTCTACAAGTAATGAATGGTGTAAGAGAGAATAGTGAGAGCCCTGGAAAAAAACATGAAGGGACCAGGGAATGGTGTTGGAAATCCTTTGTCTGTAAGCCTCAGTTTCTTCCTGTATTAAGTGAGGATCTTATAAGAGAAGGCCATGGAGGAACATAGGGTCCGAATGTGAACAAACCAGTTCCTTATAGAGCTGAATATCACACACTAAAGAAAAATATGAATGCTAAGTCCCCTGCTGTGTGGGTTCTCTCTCATCCGGTAAGGACGTCCAGTGGTAGAGGAGAGTGTGGCTGTGGAGTCACTACTCAAGACCTCTGGAGACCAAGCAGGAAGCAGGTCTGATTTTATTGTGTAGTTGCCATGTATATGTACTCAGGCAATAGCTAAGCAGATTATAGGCAGCCACAAATACAATTCCTTACATACATCTAAAATATTGGCACAACTATCTCTGCATACTTCCAGGATTCAAAATGAGATGGGGAGGAGAGAAGGAGAAGATCTCATTAGCAAGGGTGTGTGCAGAAATGAGTAAATCTGGGAAGTCTTCTTGAGATTCTTAAAATTGAAACTGATGACTCTACGGTTTTGCCAATCACACCAACTTTTGGTGGTAGGCATGCAAGGACAAATAGAATCTACACAAAACAAAATGAGACAGAGGTAAACCATAGGGCATTTTAAATAAATGTTTATATTTCTTTAGTGACTGATGATCAGGATGCATAAGTTTAATTCCCTGTGCCTCTCCATATATTTGGTCATGGTTGAAAGATTCCTCTTCAGAAACTAGAGATCTCAAGCAAACAGCCATGTCTCTCATGGGCTTGAAGCAATTCAAATTGGCATAATGTTTAAAAATTCATTGGAGTCAACTCCAAAATAGTATCCGTTCCAAAACAACCAGCGAGGTGAGCCCAGGATAAGGCCAAAACCTGTGTTTTCTACCCTATTCCCAGGAATATGTCCAACCCATTGGGTCAGATGTCACAAAATGAAAACCAAAGAGAAATACAACAAGGAAAAGCTTGGGAATTACGGGGTAAAGAAAGAAGTAATGGAATATATCCACATTTCTGATGCTTTTTGACCTACAAAAAGCCCTTGTTCAGAGCAGGAAAAGTAATTCATCTTCAAAATAAATTAAAAATATTATTTCTCACATAAGAATTAAACACTAAACTATTTTTTAGCCTTCATATTATTGCTGGCTTAAGAGTTGATAAAGATTTTCAGGAATGTGTTTAAATTTTTCATGTCATCAACACCTCTTTGGGCATATAGTACCAACACTGTCTCTTTGGTTCATCTCTTTGTTCCAGTGCAGGTCCTCTCGCATGCATGGCTAGTGTTGTACCACTGAACTTGACCCCAGCCAATACTATCCTTGATGTTCAGATTAAATCTTTGTTTTAATGTCCTGTGACCCATGTGGCCGAATAATGCCTATCTACTGGACAAGTTCTGAAGAGAGCACAGTGGGAAAGAGCATCCTTGAGTCTGTAATTCTGCCTTTAAATTTTTATTTATTTCTTTTCAAATTGCTATTGACAGAAAAACCATGAAATTTTAACATTTGATTAATTGTAGTGGAGAATTCTTGTGATATTTTAGTGGATGAATTCTTATGATATTTTCTACTTACCTTGGTAACTGGTTTATAAAATTCTAACATCCCCTATGGCCTCACTGATGGTGATTTCAATATTTTCGTAGTTTTCTCATCCAATAAATGAACCCTTTCAATGATTTTAAAACCATTCCTTCCAAATTAATTAAAGGCAAGAAAAATTGCAAAAGCAGTATAGTTTATGTACCCCTAATACCTAGACTACATTATTGGTGATATTTTACATTAATGTAGTATATTACCAAAATCAGGCAGTTGATGGTAGTACAACCAAATCACCTACACTATAAATCTAATATGGGTTTCATTGTTTTATGCATGCACTATTTATGTGTGAAAATCTTTGACATTTAATTTTTTCAAAAAATGCTAAAAATTTTACCTGAGTAGCAGAATTATTTTCCCACTAGCAATATATAAAAATGCAGTTTATCCAAATTCTTCCTACATTTAAATTTTTTAAAATAGTATATATATTATAAGGGAAGTACAGTGGTTTCATATGGATGTGTTATGAGACATTTCCATGCCTGTAAATGAGATTCTTTTCTTCTGGTGTCTCCTTCTTGGTCTTCCTTCTATATATCTGTTTCTTCATATCCTCTTCTTATAAGTACACCATTTACTTTGGATAATACTCACCTTAGTGGAATCCTCTTAATTCTCTTGAATGATGCCATCTCCAAATAGTTATATCTGAAATTAGATATTAGGAGTCCCAAAATAATTTTTCTAAGACAATTCAACTGATAATTAAGGTTCTTATGAAATATTTGTTGATTCAACCCACAGAAAAAACATTTCTGAATTTTAAATTAACTTCTTTATTATGTAGATTTATTTACTATGTCAAAACTTATGGCACACACTACTCATGAAATAAAGAAGTTAAATTAGCTTATAGATTTGACTGAAAGTCAAAACTTTATAGCCCAGGATCTGGGTCAAGCCCCATGGTGGGTGGTGGAGGTGCAGGTAGATTAAGGGCTATACCTCTGGGCAGAAAGCAGAGAGTTGGGTGGGACCAGGCTTGCTCCTATATAAAGACTCACAACAAGTCTAGGGGTTGCATGATGATAAATTTAATAAAAAGCTTTCTATGACCCAAGGACCATTGCTAGGTCTTACCTCTCAAATATTTCACAAAACCTACCCTGACTGCCATTTTTGAGACCAAGCACTGATCACATAATTCCTGAGGAAACAAAATTAAACCATATCCAAACCATAGCATTCTACCAATGGGTCCCAACATTTACATCCATCTTAGTTTCCTATTCAAATTACAGTTTTAACAAATGATATGTAATTTATTATGAGTGTAACATGAAGAACCAGATGGGAAATCATATGAGCTAAGACATAAAATTTGGAGGTCTACACTGCATGAAAATTTTAAAATAAAACTCAAGAAGTGCAGGGAGGAAAAAAGAATATTTTATGTACGGAACACTTCACATTTTGTATGAAATATCAGTTGATTTACTTCTTTTCACTGACAAATCTTAAAATACTAATATGTTTGCTAATCAGAGCTAATAATGAGAAAAATAAGAATGGGTAGAAGTAATAAGTAGAGAATAGGATTCAGTGAGAATGGGATTCTCATCTTTTTGCTTGGTTGTTTGGAACAAATATATAAAAATGAATGCATTACTGATGACATAAAGAAATAAAAAAACATGGGACTGTGGCATGATGAACCTTTAATGAACCAATGATATATTTTGTTATTTAGTAATAAAACTCAGTATGAAAGCATACATTACCTACATTGTTACCTGGGAATATAGTTGGCAAAGCACATTAAAAAAGCAACTACTTACAAGTAGGTAGATTGAAAGGGATGGAAGGGAGAGGCCAATATGTGATTGGAAACAGCGCAGATGCCAAGAAACATCTTCATTAAAATGAAGCCTCAAATGACTATGTTCTCTAATTTGCTCCAAGTCCCAAGACAGGAAATCACAGGGGCATTCAGAATCTTAAAAGCCTCAATTGGTCACCAGCTTTATATACAGCTTCCATGGGCATCTCTCCACTTGGAGAACAAAGAATTATACCGTGGGGTCAGTCCATCTGAGAAAGATTCTCTCCTGTCAGCACAGCTCAGCTCTTCCACCTTCGGACAGGAGAATGGACAAATGGTAAGAATTTTCAGAATTTCTGCTATGTATGGACTTTTCTCTGAGTTCACATCACTGTGAACACATCTTCTACCATAAGATGCTACATGGAGAGGGACATGGTACTTCCTCCCGGGAAAGGCAGGAGACGGTTTTATACTTCTGAAGACTGGGTGCTTTAAGATCCTACTTTGAGAATTTAATATAGGCTTAGTGAGAACTTTTTTCCTTCTGATTGAGCTCTCATTCTCCCCCATTCCAACCATTTAAATATGTTGTGATGAATAGATTGCTGCCTTTATTAGAAATTCACTTAAAAAGTAAAGCCACATGGAGGAATTGCTTCCTAGAACTAAGAAGCTATGCAATGGGTTTCATTGCTTTCACTTGTTTTTCAGAAATAATTTCCTTTTGTATTTCTCAAGGTTCAAACAAGATGATTCAAATTGGAATAATTGAGAAATACACCAGAAGGGACTATTTACAAAGATGTTCAGGATTAAGGGAACAACAGCAATGCATGGTGAACTGCCCTAAACAAAGCTAGAGTGGAGCACTGTTTCCATACTAGACTATAAGGACGAAGGAAGAGCACCTACTAGGAATAGACATAGCCTTAGTTGTAGTTGTATTACTAGAAGATGACCAAGCAGGTGGACAAGTGCCACTGCCAACACCCTGTGCCACTGCCAACATCCTGCTAGCAGGAGAGAATAAGGAGATCAAAAACTGAAATCCCTCTCCGCACAACCTCTACTGTCCTGGTTGTATCACCAGATAGCTCAGTTCACCCAGAAACAAGAAGGAAAATAATGCTTTTGATGGGGTTTGAAGAAGCCACCAGTTTGGGAAGTCTACAAAGGCAGAGATGGAGGATGGAATAAAAACTAGCCCAACACACAAAACTATCCCTCACCACTACTTGGACCTTCTTACTCTCTTGGGTTTTCTCAGTCTATCATCATTGAATCCTTTCCATCTTTTCTGCTATGAAACAATTATTCCTATTTACATATTGTTTCTCTTGCATCAATTTTATGAAATAATCACCTATATTTATCAAACAAAACTTGAAAGTGGAATCTCATTTCAAAAGGCAAAAACTTCCTTCTTCTTTAGAGTGAAAATGTGGCTATAAAAAAAACACTAATTACCTTAACTGGATATGTGTTAGACCTGTGCTGTAAGCTCCAGAGCATCAGACTCAAGGAATTATTGATAGTTCTGGTCTCCAACCCTGGGAGGGCCCAACGTCTTGTGGTCCTAAATGACTCCCAGTGGTATCAGAATGGATGCCTGGGAAAAGATAAAGAAGGAAATGCTGATTATGCTCTGTCCATTAATCCTATAACCCAGAAGTTGGTTACATCACTCTCCTCACTGCCTTTGGTCAGGGCCTAGTCACATGATGATATTAGCATTAAGACAGGAAAGGAAATAGGATCCTTGAGACCTAAAACCCAGATGATCGCTGTTACAGAAGACAAAAAATGGTATGTGGGGACTTTAGAAGTTGTGACAGGTGCTGATGGTGTCTCAGATTCTGTGGTCATATGAAGATTCTTTGGAAGCTCTAAAACTAAAATAAGGCAAGATGGGGCAGAAAACAGTGGCAAAGCATCAGATAGGGCTCTAGCCAACCTGGAAATGGAATTGGACCTCTTCCTCAAGATATGCTTTGGATAAAATCCTTTTTGAGCCTCGGTTTCTTTTCACAAAAAACGAAAGGATATTACAATAGATAATCTGTAAAGAACATATGCTAAATAGTGAGGTAGAGCAGTAAATAATGCAAACAAGACATACCTTGAAAGTAGAAGTTCATTATAGAGCTTCATGATTGATGACAAAGAAAAATACACCATGCCCTAAAACAAATGTAGAAACTGCATTAATTCAGGACACCAGTAATTCCATTTTTCCTCCTGTTCCCTGTATAAATCAACCAATGCTGAGGGAACTTGTCCAGCTAAGAAAACTCATTATGGATGTTACATCAGGATGCCTCTCTGCAGGCCCTGAGGAGAATGTGCCCTCTAGCCCCTTGGAGGCCTCCTGCCATCTGGGTGTCCTCTGGATTCTGAAGTCATAGCTGCCCTTGTGAGACAGCAAAGGGCTTGAGGATTCTCATATCTGCTCCTGATTTTTACCCATTTCCCTTTTGTACCCTATTTGATTGGCTTCTCTTCCTCTCTATTTCTGATCTTTGCTAATGTAGATTTTATTTTATTTGCAATTTGACTGCCACCTGAGATATAACTTTGGATTTACTGTTCTACTCTTCTGTCATTTACATATAATCAACACAGATGAGTGGAAGGTCCTAAGAGCTGTAAAACCTGGGGTATTGAAAACCACCCTGTGTGATACCAGGGGTAATCACTCATCCTGCTTGTGCCCAATTCCATCCTCTATAAAAGGGGATAAATAAAAATTCTTATTTCAGAGACTCTTGGGAGAATTCAAAGAGAAATTATGTGGTAAACTCTCATTTAACTCCTGTTAATAATTAAGATATGAGTGGGTCCCTTTATCTGTTAGGAATCTGCTTCAACAATTCTCTTTATGCTTCAATCCAAGCCTTCTTTCAATTTCACTTCGTATACTCATCTCACACAAAAGCTTTCATCAAGAAGAAAAATACTACTGAGGATTTCCTAGGAGGGGGTGGAGTAAGTTTATATTATATATACCCCTTATTATCCCTCCACAGACATTCTCCCATTTCAAATACCTCATTTGTGTGGCACTCAAACCTCACCCATATTCACACTGTCCTCTTCTATACTGTCAAGCAATTCAGCTGATATACAAATCTGATCCCCACACTGTGCACCAAAGGCCTCTAGGTGCTAAACAAAGCCACCTTTAATCCACACTCCAAAGGCACATCAATAGTCAACATCAGTCATTTGGTCACATAGAAGTAATTCTAACTACACCCAATACTGCTCACAAAAAGATTATGATGAAGGCATTTTCTTCATCCCATTTATGTGTGTTAAGACTTTTTATTGTATTTTTATTTTTATTTTCCATTTAACCCAATCATCCTGCGCTGTCATGTATTCAGTCATTAAATAGATATTGAGGGCCTGTGGGCCACCCATAGAGCTCAGTTCTGGGGATTAAAAAGTGAACCTGTCTTCAATGCCTGACACACTGAGCTATGTTTATGACCAGTCATTCTCAGCCCTGTTTTACCGAAAGCTCACATTATCTTAGTAGCCATAAAGCCAGGTCTTCTTTTGCCTCCTTGAATAAAAACCTCTTTGCGATGGAGATGTTATAATCACCTCTGTGTCTGTATCAATTCCAGCACCTGAGAGAAAACTATCCCAGGTCATTATAGTACTAATCCCACTCTGAGTGGAAGTGTCCAGATTACAGCATATTTCCTTGTCATTTAGGTTTAGGCCAGAGAACTCCAGCTGTTCAGACAATAACTACTGGATTTAATTTCATATTTCATAAATCCTCTGCTGTGGATAGGTGATTTCACCTATGCAATCTCTGTTCTCCTTCTCCACAGAGCAGGGTGATCCTGATATCTGAGCTATTGATGCAAATGCTCAAGTCTCCTTTGTGTTTTTAGGGGCTCCGCCATAGCGTTTTTGGAAGAGGATTCCATCATCAAAGAAATGAAAACAGAATCCACATCAATCAGTGGAAGTTATAAGGACCTTCCTTCAATTTGTGACAATAATAATCTGATTGAAAAAGTGTTGACCATCATCATTTCCTTAGTTGGGCTGACTGGAAATGCATCTGTCATCTGGTATTTGGGTTTCCGCATGGACAGAAATGCATTTTATACCTACATCCTAAACCTGGCTGCGGCTGACTTCCTCTATCTATGCTTCCATATCACTGAAGTCCTGACGGAAGTCATTGAAATCATCCTTCCCATCCACATCCCTACATATGGCATCATACGAACTGGGGCAATCATTTTCTACATTGCAGGCCTGAGCATGCTGGGTGCTATTAGCACTGAGCGCTGCCTGTCAGTCCTGTGGCCCATTTGGTACCGCTGCCATCGCCCAAGACACACATCCACTGTCATGTGTGCCCTGCTCTGGGGCCTTTCCATGTTTCTTAGTACCCTGGAGAGAGTCTGTTTTTCTTATTTCAATACAACTGAAGATCCTTGTAAAAAAGTTGAATTTACTATAACTGCATGGCTGGTAATTTTATTTGTTATTCTCTCAGGGTCCAGCCTGGCCTTGCTGGGTAGGATGCTATGTGGATCCCAGAGGAAGCCTCTCACTAGGCTCTATGTTACCATTCTGCTCACGGTGCTGGTCTTCCTCTTCTGTGGTCTGCCGTTCGGTGTCCGTTTGTTCCTGTTAGTCTGGATTCAGAATGACTACAACACACTTATTTGCCTTCATCTTGTTTCGAGTGTTTTGTCCTGTGTTAACAGCTCTGCCAATCCCATCATTTACTTCTTTGTTGGCTCCTATAGACAGCAGGTACAGGGGCGGAACCTCAAGCTGGTGCTTGAGCGGGCTCTGCTGGACACTCCTGAGGAGGGTGAAAGTGGAGGCAGCCTTCCTCGGGGAACCCTAGAGATGTCAGGAGGCAGAGTGGAGCAGGGATGAAGACCCTCTGCTCTGGTCCATCAGATGTGCCTTCAACGGTCAACAATGCCCAGCCACACTTGACTGTTGCCCACTCTTCTCTCAGGCTTGTGCCCAAGATATTCTTGCACTTCTTTCTATGGCTTTATGTTAACCTGGATTTTCAACTCTCTGTTATTGAAACCAATATGAAGTAAAAATGTCTCAATTAATTTTTGATATTTTTAATAAATGTCTCATCATACCTTCATCTAAACATTTTCATTAATCTTTTACCTATTCATTCAGATAGAAAAATGATCCTTGTACTAAATTATAAACTTCTTATTTTTGACTGTTTTCTACCTGAAGTTATAGAAAATAATGATCTTTTATCTCTCTCTGTCAATGCTGTGAACAATTAGCCCTGTGCTATGTGTTGGGACACTGATGCAGATAGAAATCTTGATTCTTAATGAGTGAGTTTTGGTATAATAAAACTTGTTGAATTCCCTGGGGTTTGAAGGCTGAGTCCCTACCTGCATAAGAAGAACCCAAGAAATTAATTTATAAAAAGTCTTCTGGTAACGTTTGTACATGGCATGGTGAAAAGCTGATGTTGGGTTTTAGCAGTTAAATCCTGACCTTTGCCCCTGAAAACTGGTGTGTGTGTTTATTTAGCTGTTTTCTGTACAATACTGAACCTAGAAATATGTTCTATATTTATCTATTCTTACACATGCCTGAAATAATGGCATGTGTAAGGTTAGAGGTCCTGAGAGTGCTAGATTATAGATTGCACAAGACTTGAGGTCAGAACACTTAGATTTTCAAGCTGATCCCATGATTAAATTTGGTGATATGCTCACCCCAAGCAATACAAACAAGCACTAAGGTTATTAAATTTCCAAACCTGACCTTTTTGCCATTTGTGGACTGGAATCAGTTTTCAGAATGAGACAGGGGCATTTGACTCACTATGGATATGGACTAAAATAAACAGCATTGCAAGACAGTCAGCCTCAGAAGTTGTGAACATTTAACCTTTGACTTTTGGGACTGGCTTGTTTCACTTAGCATGATAGTGTCCAGATCCATCCACATACTGGCAAATGGCATAAAGTCATTCTTCTTTATGGCTAAGTAGTATTCCATTGTGTATATGTACATATTTTCTTTATCCATTCATCTGTTGAGGAACACTTAGGTTGGCTCCAAAACTTAGCTATTGTGAATTGTGCTGCTATAAACAGTGATGTTGCTGTATCACTGTAGTATTCTGATTTGAAATGCTTTTGATATATATTGAGAAGTGGAATAGCTGGGTTATAGGGTTCCATTACTATTTTTTTAAGGAATCTCCATGCTGATATGCCAATTCTAATCTAAATAACAGGTCTATAGGGAGGATAAAAGAAAGATCAGTGGAGTAAACAAAGAGGAATTAAAGGAAAGGTTGAAGAATGGGATAGGAGAAGACAGTGAAATGAATCTGACCTACATTCCTATGAACACATGTGAATGCACCCCAATGAATCTCACCATTGCATACATCTACAAGACACTAATTTAAAAAAAAAAACTATACCAAATAGAAGAAAGATCAGAAGAGTAGAGGGAAAAGAAGAAAAGGTGAGAAGAAGGGAGGGGAAGGGAAAGTACTGTGGACTGAATTAGAAATTAGAACAAATTATAATCCATGCTTATATAATTATGTCAACATGGATTCTATTGTCCTGTATAACTAAAAAGAAACAATAAAAAATAGTCATGTCTCTACTCCATGGCTATAAACACAGTGAGCATATATTCTTTGACCTATGTGTGTCTGGACTCAGGAAATGGTGTGGAATATATTGGAAATCAATATCGTTCATATACCAGAGCTCACTTTAGAGTAATTTTTTTTACTCTTCTTTGGGAGATTAACATAGAGTTTAAAAGCAGAGAGATCTAATGTAACTGGTTAATCCTTCTGCATGCAAACAGACTCAGGGATATGTGTGCAAGATGATATTACTAGCATGTGTGTGGTACCCAGTATATAGGCAAGTTTTCTTGAAATACTTGGAATTTGAACTGATAATTCTACCATTTCCTAGTGTGTGCCTCTGACAATTTTTCACTCACATAAATACTTGAGTTTTGCAATGACAGATAAATAGGACTTGGATGGACAGAAGTGGGAAAGGGGGCAATTCATAGTGACAACAAAGGAAGTAAACATATAGAGATCACCATAAAGAGAAGTTTTATTATTCATTTACTCATTCATTTATTCATTTATTCATGGAATAAAATGAAGGTGGCTTGAACTTATCTATCAATAATTACCTTGAATGTAAATGAATTATTTTCCCAAGTACCAAGACAGAGAGTGGCTTATCAGATTTTAAAATGAAACAAGACCCTTCTATATACTGCCTATAAGAGACTTTCTTCACTCCAAATTGCACAAAAAATTTAAAATAAAAACATGAAATCTGATGATATAGCTGTTTTAGACCACTAGTTCAGCATGCATAAGTTTCAATCTCCAGGACTCTAAAAATGTGGGAAAGAAGAAAAACTGTATTCTGTACAACAGCAAACCAAATTAAATCAAGGATTATATGTATGCGTGTGTGTGTGTGTGTGTGTGTGTGTGTGTGTATATGTACATATATACACATATATACCAGATGAAATAGGCTTTAGGTCAAACATATTAAAAGAGATAAAGAACATGTCATGTAATAAAAAATGATCAATAATTCAAAAGAATATAATGATTATAAGTACATATGAACCCAATAGTGGAGCCCATAAATATACAAAGATAATATTAAAGGATATAAAGGATCAGTTAGATTGCAACATAATAATAGAAGGATATTTCAATATGCCACTTTCAAGGATGGACACCTAATTCAGAAAGAAAATTGATATAGAAATTGAGCTTGAAAAACATTTTAGACCAAAAGAACCTAACAGACATATGGAGAACACTTTATCCAACTGAAGAGAATACACATTCCTCTAGGTACAAACAGAACATCTTCCAGAATGCATCATGAATAGTACACAAAACAAATATTGGAAAATCTACACATATTGATATCATATAATTTTTTGACAACAATTGTATAAAATAATAATAGAAAAAAATAAGATGAAGACAAAGAAAAGAAGAAGGAGGCAGAGAGAAGAAGGAAGAGAGAAGAAATGGAAGGAAGAGAAGTAACTAAAAAGAAAAAATATATACATATATATGGATTGCCATAAAATGCAATAAAATGAGATATACCTGGACTTAAATATCAATAATAACCTTTAATGTAAATGAATAAAATTATCAAATACAAAGACACAATGTGACTTATAGGATTTTAAATAATCAACAAGTGAAATTTTGTAAAATTCACAAATGCATGAAAAGTAAACATACTTTTGAACCACAGATGTACCAATGAAAGAATTTATTTTTTAAAAAAATGCTGCAGACCCCTCCCCGTGCGAGTGTCTCCCTCTCCCTCTCGCTCCCTCTCTCTCTCCCTCTCTCTCTCTTTTGTGAGTTATAGCAACCGTTGCCTTGTGAATCAAGCGCCATAGTCACCGTAGTCCTGGCGACTGTTACCCATCAACAACAACTACTCCTCTCCTCCTCCTCCTCCTCTCCTCCTCCTCCTCTTCCTCCTCCTCCTCCCCACCACCACCATCTCCATCACCCACCAACAACATCACAATAATCCACAGCCAAGTTTTAGATGGACACAATATATTTTATTCCTACGTGGTGTTGAGGATGGAACCCGGTGCCTTATGCATGCAAGCATTGTATGAAAATTCCAGTTTTTCTACATCCTTGCCAACATTTGATATGTTGTAGATGGATGCAATACCTTTATTTTATTTATTTTTATGAGCTACCGAGGATGGAACCCAGTGTCTCACTCATGCCAGGCAAGCGCTCTACCAAGAAGCCTCAACCCAAGCCCCATGATTTTATTCATGAGTGCAATTCTCATAAAAGTCAAAAAATTTCAAATATGAAAAAAAAAATGCTGCAAATACTAAGACAAAGATGAACAACATACCAAAACAAGTGGGGTGCAGCAAAGGAATTACTAAGAGGAAAAATCATAACACCAAACTAATGCATTAAAAGCAAATAAAGATTTCACATAAACAACTTAAAGCAATGGCTCAAGAAAATAGAAGAGGAACAAACTAAGCCAAATATGAATCCAAGAGAAAAAAAGTAAATATCAGAGAATAAATAAATGAAATATAGTTGATTAAACCAATATAAAATATGAATGAAAACAATGATTGATTTTTAGACATACATAAAATCAAAGAAATTATATTAACAAAAATTAAATACACTAAAAAGAGGAAAAGAAAAGAGTCTGGAATAATTAAAATCAGAAAACAAAATTAAGAAACTACAACCAATGTGACAAAAATAAAAAGGATTCTAATAGGCAATTATGAAGAAATACCTACCAAAAATTGGTACCATAATAAAATGAATAAAATCCTAGACATATATAATATGTTAATACTTAATCATGAGCAAGTATAAAATATGAACACATACATAATATACAAAGAGATTGAAGCAGTGATTAAAAACAGAAAAGAAAAACTGATCAAAGAAAAACCAGGACTTGATATTTTCACTACTCAATTTAAAATTTAAAGAATTCACCAATTACTGACAAACTTTTCAAAAATGTAGAACAGAAAAGATTACAGTAAATTCTTTTAGAAGACCAGCATTACCTTAACACTAAACCCATACACAGACATCCCAAACAAGAAAACTATCATATAATAATCATGATGAACATAGACACAGAATTCCTCAACAATCTACAAGCAAACCCAATTCTATACATTAAAATATTATGCATCATAATTTATCCAAAAGATACAAGTATACTTAAACATTCACCATTCAATAAATATAAATCTACATATTAACAAAATGAGGGACAGAACTTATTTAGTCATTTTATTAGATACATGGAAATCATTTGACAAATTCAACACCATTTAATAATAAAAACTAACAAATTAGGTATAGAAAGAATGTACTTCAACACAATAGGTACATACAGAACATCTTCCAGATACCTTTGGGTATAGATTGCAGAGTGTGATAGCTGGGTCAAATGGCTTACAACTAACAATATATTCAATAGTTAAAACTTGAAACCCTTTCTCTATGATATGGGGCAAGACAAGAACACCCACTCCTGCCACTTCTATTCAACATAATAATAGAAGTCTTGTAAGAGGAGTAAGGCAAGCTGAGAAAAAGGATAATCAAAATGAAAGAAAGCAATGTCACTCTTTTCTTTCCTTTTTTTCTTTATTTCTTTATTCTAACTAGGTATATATGACATCAGAATGCATTTTGATTCATTGTGCACAAATTCATGGCAACTTTTCATTTCTTTTTTTATTGGTTGTTCAAAACATTACAAAGCTCATGATATATCATCTTTCATACATTTGACTCAATTGGGTTATGAACTCCCATTTTCACCCCAAATACAAATTGCAGAATCACATCGGTTACACACTCACATTTTTACATAATGGCACATTAGTGACTGTTGCATTCTGCTACCTTTCCTATCCCCTACTATACCCCCTCCCCTCCCCTCCCATCTTCCCTCTCTACCTCATGTGCTATTGTTCAATTCTCTCCCTTGTTTCCCCCCCCCTTTCCCCTCACAAACTCTTATATGTAATTTTGTGTAACATTGAGGGTCTCCTACCATTTCCATATGCTTTCCCTTCTCTCTCCCTTTCTCTCCCCCAACTCGTCTCTGTTTAATGTTAATCTTTTCCTCATGCTCTTCCTCCCTGTTCTGTACTTAGTTGCTCTCTTTATATCAAAAAGACATTTGGCATTTGTTTTTTAAGGATTGGCTAGATTCGCTTAGCATAATCTGCTCTAATGCCATCCATTTCCCTGCAAATTCCATGATTTTGTCATTTTTTAGTGCTGTGTAATACTCCATTGTGTATAGATGCCACATTTTTTTTATCCATTCATCTATTGAAGGGCATCTAGGTTGGTTCCACAGTCTAGCTATTGTGAATTGTGCTGCTATGATCATTGATGTGGCAGTATCCCTATAGTATGCTCTTTTAAGATCCTCAGGGAATAGTCCGAGAAGGGCGATAGCTGGGTCAAATGGTGGATCCATTCCCAACTTTCCCAGGAATCTCCATACTGCTTTCCAAGTTGGCCTCACCAAGTTGCAGACCCACCAGCAGTGTACAAGTGTACCCTTTTCCCCACATCCTCGCCAACACTTATTGTTGTGCATGATGTAGCGTAGCATCGTATGTGCAGTCATCCATTGCATTCCACATTTTTCCTGCCCCCATTCCTCCTCCACTCCCTCCCTTTGCCCAAAGTTCCCACATTTTTCCCATGTCCCACCCCATTATGGATTAGCATCCATTAATCAGAGAAATCAATCGGGTTTTGGTTTATTAGGATTGACTTACTTTGCTTAGCATGATATTAATCAACTCTATTTACCTGCAAATGCCAAAATTTTATTCTCTTTTAATGCTGAGTAATATTTCATTGTGTATATCTACCAGAGATTCTTTATCCATTCAAATCTATTGAAGGGCATCTAGGTTGCTTCCATAGTTTAGCTATTGTAATGAAGCTACTATGAACCTTGATGTGGCTGTGTCACTGTAGTATGCTGATTCCACGTCCTTTGGGTATAGATTGCAAAGAGTGGGATAGCTGGGACAAATGGCTTCCAAGTTTTCTAAGGAATCTCCAGATAGTTGCACCAATTTGCAGTCCCACCGGAAATGTATGTGTGTGCCTTTTCCCTACATCCTCACCAACACTAATTGTTGTTTGTTTTCTTAATAGCTGCCATTCTGACTGGAGTGAGATGAAACCTTTGAGTAGTTTTGATTTGCATTTCTCTAATTGCTAGAGATGTTGAATTTTTTTTCATATACTTGTTGATTGATTGTATATCTTCTGAGAAGTGCCTGTTCAGCTACTTAGCCCATTTATTGATTGGGTATTTTTGTTTTGTTTTGTTTTTTTGGTGTTCAGGTTTTTTTAGTTCTTTATATTTCCTGGAGACTAGTGCTCTATCTGACATGGTGTGGCAAAAATTTGCTCCCAAAATGTAGGCTCTCTCTTCATCTAATTGATTGTTTCTTCTACTGAGAAGAAACTTTTTAGTTTTAATCTATCCTATTTATTGATTCTTGATTTTGTTTCTTGTGATTTAGGAGTCTTGTTCAGGAAGTGGAGGCCTAATATAACAGGATGAAGATTTGGGCCTACCTTTTTCTCTGTTAGGCAAAGGGTCTCTGGTCTAATTCCTAGATCCTTAATCTACTTAGTTGAGTTTTGTGCATGGTGAGAGATAGGGGTTTAGTTTCATTTTGCTACATATGGATTTCCAGTCTTCTCAGCATCATTTGTTGAAGAGACTATCTTTTCTCCAATGTATGTGAAAGAACGAACAAGGCTTGCCTTCAGAGAAAATGCCTGTTTATTGAGGAACAGCTCTGCATATTTATAGAGCCAGGGGCAATTTCACAGTTATGACAGTTTGATAGTTGAACGGTTTGACAGTTGGCATGGGGTGCTTTCTGATTGGTGGGTAAGGATCATGTGAGCCAGAAGGGCTAGTCTGATTGGTGGGTAAGGATCATGTGAGCCATCAGGGCTAGTCTGATTGATGGGTAAGGATCATGTGAGCCAGCAGGGCTCACCATTGGACGGCTCTTCTTGGGGGGATGGGGAAGTTAGTCATTGGAGCCAGGCGACTCCCAACAGTATGTTTTCAGCTTCTTTATCTAGAATGCAATAACTGTATTTATGTGGGTTTGTCTCTGTGTCTTCTATTCTGTACCATTGATCTACATGTCTATTTTAGTGTTAATACCATGCCATTTTGTTACTATATCATCATAGTATAATTTGAGTTCTGGTATTGTGATGCTTCCTGATTCACTCTTCTTGCTAAGGATTGCATTGGCTATTCTGGGTCTCTTATTTTTACAAATGAATTTCATCAATGATTTTTCTATTTCTATAAGGAATGATGTTGGTACTTTAATTGGAATCACATTGAATCTGTGAAGTGCTTTGGTTAGTATGGCCATTTTGACAATATTCGTCAAATATGCATATTTGTATGTGGAGTAAAGTTGCATAATAGTACGTAAAACATGACATCTGGGAAAAAAATATATGAGAATGTCCCCATTTTCTGGCAAAGCATACTGTAAAGTATTAAATCTGTGATACTGAAGCAAAAATGAATAAATGTATTAGTTATCTAGATTAATAGTGACTCTCCGCCCAAAAAAATCAATCCATGAATCAATAATGACATGAAGAAAATAAATGGGAGAAAAGAATGTGTTTCCTTCCAACAGAATACCAACTGAAAATTTAGGAACACAACTCTTGGGAACCATTGGAGTTCACACAAGAAAAAGTAATGGATGCTAAAAATTAAACTGGGCTCAGGAAAGAAAACACAAAGCCTACATGTAAATTTTTGAAGAAAAAACACCAAGTTTTCTTGAGGAGGAGCCCCTCAAATACCACATAAATGTATAAATTGTGATTCCTAAAGTCCTTTCCCAAAGAGACCTACTGTTAGTAATCAGACAATCACAGGGTACATATCTGAATAAAAGGAAATACCTACATATATTGAGGGCCCTAAATTATGGTCAGAGCTGACACAGAAGCCCAGAGACCTGAGCCTGCATCATGGCTCATACGTTAAATGAAAACCAAGTAATAGACTCCTGGGCCATTTGTATATGAACCCTCTGACACTATAGGACAACCCTGGTCATCTCTCCAGTTCTAAAATACATCATTGGAATAGCAGCCTGACTTAGCAGTTTACAAAAACCCTCCTATAGCTATTGGTGTAACTAATATGAAAAATCAGGTGGGTGCACCTGAAATGTTATCCTCTTATACTCAAAAATAATAAATATAAATAACATTTTATTCAGGGAAATGGCAGAAATTGATCACCTCAAACATTTAACAGATGTGTGGGTGGTTGTCCTGATGGCATGACCATCTATTTACCAGATCTGGCCCCCATACAACATTAAGGGACATGTCTATCAGATGGTGGATAATTGATATGTGGGCTCACTCTGTCCAGCTGAAGCTCACTGAACAGCTGAGGAGGGTGTGGTGACGGAGTCGAAAAGAAACCTCCACAGACCAGTTCCAGAGATCTCAATCCACTTTATTATTGCATGGACAAGTCTTTTATGCATAGTCTGTTACTGGGAAAATTTAGCTGAGGGTCATAATAATCCAACGACCCAGCAACACTCTTATGAGCAGCAACCAATGGTCTAAAAGGTCAGTGGCAAAAAGCAGAAGGAAGGGAACATGCTGTGCACCTGAGGGTGGCCGGGTTACCATGGTGATGGGGCTAGTCAGTCATGGTCAGTGTTCCAAACCACAAATATCTGGACCCAGTGTTACAAGCCCTAAGAGCCCCTCACAAAGGCAACATAGGCTGCTTTCCAGCTCATGGGCCCAACACTGACATTTATTAAACAGCAGTAGTAATTATTGCAGCTGCTGAGCCAGATTTGGCATCATTATTGGAACACAGAAACATGGACTTGGCATTTAGCATTGCTTTTGACCCAACAAATGCATTCTTTTTAATACCCATCAGGAAGGAGGATCAGAAGCACTGTGCTTCAGATAGGACAGGAAAGAGTTTACAACACTTACACACTGTCTGTCAGAACATATCCTGAAGGTAGAAGTATTATATTGCTACATTATATTGATGGAATTGTAGTAAGTTCAACTGATGGTTAACAACTAGCAACTATTCTGGATATCAAGGAAAATTAAAATCACAAAAATTCGAGGTCCTGATCACTTGTGACACAATTTTTAGAAGTTTGATGGCTTTAGTCATGCTGAAACATCCCCTTCAAAGCAAAACATTAGATATTACTTCTGCATCCAGCTATAAAGAAAAGAGCTGAAGGGCTGGGGATATAGCTCAGTTGGTACAGAGTGCTTGCCTTGCATGCACAATGCCCTAGGTTCAATCCCCATAACAAGAAAGAGAGAGAGAGAGAGAGAGAGAGAGAGGTGCTCAAAGACTCAGGGGTCATTTTTTCCCAACATTTTATACTATCTAGCTTTTTAAAACTTGGGGCATTACAATCATACATAATAGAGGGATTCATTACCTCATATTTGTACATGAACAAAACATAATTTAGTAAATTAAATTGGTAAGCCTCTTAATTTTTGAAGGTAGCATATTGCAAACAGGGAGATACTGAACTGATCTAGTTTTCCTACCATTGCTTTGAGCACTCAGGGCCTGAATGTCTCAGAAGTTTGTTCTAGATTCTTGTACAAGGTTGAAGAAAGCCGGCAAACTGGGATGGGCTGTAGGGGTTTGTGCAAAGGGGATGTAGAACACCCAAGACACTTATCCTCTGACCTTGCTTGAAAGACCCAATGGAACAAAAAGTGTAATATTTAGAAAGACAGGTGAGAAATTAGTAGAGTAGTAGGAAATGACTCTAATCTTTAGGAGAAGGTCTGTTTCATATAAAGACAAAAACAAAATACATTTTAAAGTTTTTATTTAAAGAAAAAACTTGTTCTGTGAAAGAAGTCAGACAAGAAAATCACATTGTATGATGCCATTTTTGTAAAATACCCACAATAGACAAATCAATAGATAGAAAGTAATGAGGATATAGAGGTGCTGTTTCAAAAAGAATATGCTGAAAACAGTGTCCAAAACAAGAGTATCCCTGATCTTGTGCTGGGGATATGGCTCAGTTGGTAGAGTTCTTGCCTCACATGCACAAGGCCCTGAGCACAATCCCCAGAACCACAAAAAGAAAGAAAGAAAGAAAGAAAGAAAGAAAGAAAGAAAGAAAGAAAGAAAGAAAGAAAGAAAGAAAGAAAGAAAGGAGGGAGGGAGGGAGGGAGGGAGGGAGGGAGGGAGGGAGGGAGGGAGGGAAAGAAAGAAAAGAAAAGAAAAGAAAAGAAAAGAAAAGAAAAGAAAAGAAAAGAAAAGAAAAGAAAAGAAAAAAGAAAAGAATATCCCTGATCTTGACAGGATCACTGCCCCTGGTCTCATTTGCTCTCCATGCCAATAAACCACCAAAGAAAAGCATTAGCATACTTTCAGGAGCAACTGACTCTTATCACCATGAGAATGTGGAGTTTCTGCCACATAAGGAAGGAGGCAGGGAGGAATGTGCTGGCCCACACGTATCTCTTCTTACTCACATGCCAACTTTAACTATAAATGGGCAACATAAATGTAAATAAGTCTACCCTATTTTAGCACCCACAACCACATAAGGATATGACCAAAAGAACTTCAGATCTTCAAGGGTGAGAGTTTAGTCACTCTATTAGATAAGCTACCAACACAGACAGGAACTAACAAGAGTGGAGAGAATCAGTAATGTGTGGTAAAGAAAGGAGATAATATGTATCAGTTGCAGCCTTGGGACCAGCTGTAGAAATGGGCACTATGACTCTTCTCATATCCCTCTCTAGTAAATTTTCCCACAAGTTATGGTCATCATGAATCCTGAAGAAGCTGTAACAAGACAGGGTGAATGCAATAAGAGGAGTAAATGGGTCTCAGGGTGCAAGTGTGGGAACAGCAGACACTGTTGGTGCCAGCTGGGCACACTTATCCTCCGGTATCAACTGAATTCCTCTTCGTAGCTCACAAGGGAAACTCCACCAATGAATTTCCCTCAGGAGACTGGACCTGCTTCAAGTGTTTGTACCTCAGTGCAGGCTGCCTGGAGCCAATGATTGACCAATGTGTGTGGTGCACAGGAGCCCAGTTCCCTGAATCAAGGAGAAACAAGCTCTCTGCTGATCTACACTCCAGAGACCCCTGCAAGACTATGCTGGGGCTAGACTTTGATGAAAACTTATTTTTGCTCAGATTCTTCTCTTTTCCCATAATCCTTTACTCATTTCCTTACAGGCTTCTCTTTAGAGCATTTCTTAATAAATCACAGGCACACCAACCCCCATGTCCAATTCTCCTTCTAAAGAACCTGGCCTGAAATTAGAGAAGTGATCTCAATTTTAACATGGATACAGAATTTTAGTGAAGCTTAAGTTAAAGAAAAGTAATTTGAAAGTCAGTCCATAGACCATTGACTGCCAAACCTCACTGTTCCTGAAATTATTTGATAGAGTTCTTCAAATGACATTTCCTAGGTCCTACCCAAGAATTCTTACCAAAACTCCAGAACTGTGACTTAGAAATCTCATTTTTTAAAGTTTTATTTCTGTATTTTTATCAAGGGGTTGTAAGTCATTGGTTTAAAAAAACTCACTAAATGATTTAGATACGCCTCTGTATGAACTGGGATGTGTAAAATGAAATTTTGAGGTTCTACCCTATTTTATAAGCCTGATTCAGTTGCCTATTACAAATCAATAGTCCTTAACTTGAAAAATGATCTTGATTTCAAACCAATCATCATAGGATGGTTATAAATTAAATGTGATATTAGTATGATGACTTCTGATTTTTGGCAAAAAAAAATACATTTTTATTTAGTTGATAGCATTTCTTAAAATAGTATTATTAATAGTACACGGTTTGTGTGTGTTATTATATCAAGTGATATAGATTGGGTTATGCTGAAGAAATAAATACCACAAAAATTTCAGTGACTTAAAACAGTGAAAGTTTATTTTCTGTTCATAAAATGATAACATCATATCTAAACACCCCTCCAGGACTCCCCCAAGTCTACCATGCAGCAGTGCTCCAATTTCATCATTATTTCTTTAGAATATGAATTTTTCCTTGAAATTCACGAGTGCTTTTAAAGGATGACAAGAGCTTTAAATTAGTTGCACCAAACAGGAACATTGTGGAGTCTGATTCAGCTCAGGTTTCTAGTCTTGCCCTCTGGCATAGGTGACAGTGGATAGGGCCCTCAAATCTCAACATCATTCCTGGGGAGACTCCCACTGGAAGTTAAGTGCTCTGGTCCTGAGGCATCACTGACCTTTGCCATTGATAATGTAGATCACAATCCCTAGGCCCAAATTGGTCCCATAATCTGATCATGAGAGCAAGAGCCAAGGCAGGCTAACCTTGCTGTATGTTCAGAATGAGATGCCAAATGTATACTGGCCAGACTATCAATGTCAACACAGTTATTAAATAAAATGTGGAAGATATAAGAAAGTAGAAAAAAGAAAAAAATATATATATAGGGCACCACTACTGATAATTAGTGGTTTATTTCATTTGAATATTTGATAATATAATGTCTTTTGAATAGCATTTTTATTGACAATTATTCATTTCACGGTAAAGTATTTTTCAATTACATCCATACACACAAATGAAAAGTTACAACCCTTGCACACTCACATCAGATGAGTTTTAATTGGTTTGGAATGATTATTTGCAGTTATTTGTAATATACTTGTTCTCCTTATTGATATATGTTAATTCTATTTTAATTCCAATTTGCCTCTGACTACTGATTGTGATTGGGGGTAAGATACTTTTTTGAGATTAAGTCACTCCAGCTCCAAAATAAGGTTATTACAAGAGATTTTCTCTAAGATGTTTTCCAGTTCTGGTGGATTGTGAGTATATGTAACCCCTGATGCCTGTACATCTTTCACTCATCCTCTCCTTTCTCCCATAGGCCACATACAGGACCATTTCAACCTTGAAGAATCAGCACCTTGAAACAGCTCCCTCAGAGCCCACTTTAAGAACCTAGAACTCTTCCAGTGTTAGGGCTCCTGTCTGTGGAGGTGATATCCAGAGGCCTCTATTTCTTTCGCTGGCATGTACAAATATCATGAATTCTAAAATCGTGGTTGAAAATTCTTGCCAAACTAGAGTACCATTCACATGGAATTCAGGAATCTTAGACTGTGGTTAGAAAAGAACATTAAAAAGTGTTTCCCTCCAATAAAACAATCTTCTCAAACAAGGACTTTCTTTTTATCACAACTGCAACACCTGTTAAGACAGTTTTGGGAGCAAAGTAGGTACCCAATGATTACTTGTCATTTGAAGAAGTGACTCTAACCTTCACCTCCATAAGATTCAATTCTCAATAAGGATTAATACAACATCAGCTTCTACATCTCTAGCAACTAAGATCTAATCACCTGCTGAAACAACACAGCCCATTTTTTTCCCTGGGAGATAAGTGTACCTAGAAGAGGACAGTGCTTAGCTTAATCTTCTGCCCCAACTGCTAAGTCAAGAACTGAGAGGCAGAGAGATGGACAAGCCCAATGAGCAAATGACAGCTCAGAGACAGGAAGTACAAGTTTCAGAGAAATTTCCTTCACATTTGTAAACTGTATCTTATTTTTTATTCTATCTTGTGGATTAGATCAAGGCAAAATTTATTAAATACAATGATGTGAATGACAGAAAATTTCTGCATTTTTACATAGGTTACCAGAGGGGCATATGATGCTTAAATGCTCATAGCCCCAGTGCTGAGGACCTACAGAATCAGAGGGCTCTGCTGGACTTCAAGAATAAATAATCAGAAATATTCAGGTTTTGTCACTGTCCCCATCTGTAACCAAGAAACTCTTCAAAAAGGGAAATTACCAGCATGGCAGGTACTTGAGATAAATGGCATCTAGCAAGAGAGGTAGGTAGAAATCCCTGATTTAAAATATTTTTTATCTCATAAAAAAAAAGAAAAGAAAGAAATCCTGACTTATTTCTTATTAGGCAACCAGATGAGAACTAAGAAACCTACAGCTGCATGGTACGGCTTTGAGGAGAAGGGATCCCAGGGCCTTGCAGATGTAGAATTGGAGTGGTGCAGCTGTTACCTCCTGGTATCGCTGCACTCCCTAAAATCTGGCTGTCTCCTTGTAAAATATTAAGGCTGCAGGAAAGTATAAGAGCTTCCAGACTTTTCTCCACCCATCTCTTTTTCATATAGGGAATCTGAGGCCCACAGAGAAATAAACTATTTGTTGATATTCAAATGATTACATATATGCACAAGGCTGGATTAAAACCCAGAAAGTTATTTCACTGAATATTTGTTTAAATGTGGGAGGTGCTCTTTCAAAATAACCTTTTGGGTTTAGAACAATCTAACCTCTATTGAGGAGTAAGACCGGTCTTTATAGAAGGGATTATTCACTGTGATATCTTTGCTCAAAAGAGAGGAAGGGAAAAGAGGGAGGCAGGAAGAGAGAAAAGATGTGAGGAAAAAATAAATAGATATTTTGGTGGGCCGGTCTTAGCCACCTTCTTCTGCTGCTCTGACTTCCTATCAACTGCAGCTTTGCTGAGTAGTTCAAAATCCTCATTTTTTTCAAAATCAAGAATCAGTCTGTGCTTTTGTAATTATTTCAAGGTGTATGCTTGTGTTGTAACATAAGTAAAAAGAATTTTAAACATAAAAAAATCAAAGAACAAGGATAAACTCCAAGCCAATGATATTTTGGCCCATGGCATAGTTATACCATAATTCAAGGCAAAATAAAAGAGCAAAGGGTAAGCAATTCCTCTAAGCCATTTGCAAAATAAGCATTGTGAGTAGCACAGCTCATTTATGAAGTTCAGACTTGGATTGGAAAACCTGGGAGATAGAAGGAAAAAGGTCCTTGAAATTATCTTATTCAAAAGCTTCATTTTGCAAAGGAGAAATGTGTGTTTCTGGGGGCAAGGGATAGAATCACAATTCAAAAATTCACAGAGGCCAAGGAAATGAAGCAACCTAGTCAAGTAAGAGATATCTTAGAAATGTTACAGGAAATGGTGTCTTTACCCTTCATGAAAAACAACAAGGTAAATATACTCTAAATGACAAGCAAAACATAGCAACTGTGCTGATAAATGACAAGCAACATGTGGCCTCAGCATGAGATTAAGAGCAAGGGCTGTGGCAACAGGGACACACCCTGGGCAGGGATCAACCACTGCCCAGCTCCATTTGCAAACTGTCATATAGGAATGTGACCATGATGTTGCCCAATATTCTGTTACTTCTTTATAATTTTTTCCTTGAAATTCGCCAGTGCTATTAAAGGATGACAAGTGGTTTAAATTAGTTCCACCAAACAGGAACATTGTGGAGTCTGATTCAACTCAGGTTTCTAGTCTTGCCCTCTGGCATCTGGTGACAGTGGATAGGGAGAAAGGAACCTCTAAAATGTCCAGGATTCCAGATTCTCCTCAGCAGTCCGGTTGCTCCATGAGCTTCCCCAAATCACTGTTTATACACTAAAAAAAATACACTTAGAAAATAGAGATCCAACCTGTGTCCACTGCCATAAATAAAAAGACCAAGGAAACATGAGGGAGGATAACAGAGATTGGGATTTTCCTTCACATTCTCCTCAGACCATGCAGGACTGCAGGAACTGAGATGGATGCCTTCAGTCTTGATGCACAGAGGTCCCTGCCTTCTTTCACTAGTATCCCCCTGTTTTGTTGATTCCTTGGCAGTCTGGAGTGATTGGGGCCTTTACAGAGGCAGGAAGAGATCCCTTGGCACTAGAGTCTGTTATCTGTTGTCCTCCACCCAAGTCTTCTGTTTTCCATGTTAAATGGGTTGTTTATACTTGAAGTTTCCAAAATTGACCTATGCTGCTTTAATAAGGCAAAGAGGAGAATTGACTTTTCTACATCACTGAAAGTAAAGGTTTCAGCCTCCATGCTTTCTCCATGGGTAGTGGGCACGTGAACTGGCTGTGGAGCTTCAGGACTGAAGAATGAGGACTCTGATACAGACATGTGATATAAATCCCAGATCCTGTCACATTTTGGAATGAGACCAGGAGCAAACCACTCAAACTCCTTGTGCCCCTGTTTTCTGGTAGGCAAGATGGGAATAATAACAGGGCTTGTCTCCTGTGGCTACTGGGGATTAGAAGAAGTACCAGTCAGTCAATCAGCAGACACTGTTCAACTACCTGTAAGTGTGTCCCTGTTACCCAGATAAAATCTGCATGACCACCTTTACTTACACCCAAAGCTCTCATAATGTGGAATATGGAAAAAAGCACAGCTAAAATAAAATAAAAGAATTCCCAAAAAAATGCTTTGTGGTTAGGATGAAGACCCTGATTCTGGGCCTTCTGAAACTCAGTGCAGCTCTGGTTGGGCTGGCAGGTCTCACAGCTGTGCTCTACCTTCAGGGCTTCCACATCACAGGATGTGCTCTCAATGTTCATCTTCAACATGGCCAGGACTGATCTCCTCCTCCTGTGCATCCAGATTATAAATGACCTTGAGAAACCTTCAACTTCCTCCATCCCATCTCCATCTCTGCATCTATATTATGCTGGTAAGTTTTCCCCACATTACAGGACTGAGCATGCTCAACACTATTACCAGTGCTGCCTGTCTGTCCTTGACCCATCTGGTACCACTGCCACCACCTGAAGTACATGTGAGCAGTATGCCTTGCTCTAGGCCTTGTCCCTGTTGCCGAGCAACATGTAAGGGAATTGCTGTGGCTTTTATTGTGTAGTCTGATTTTATTTGGTGTCAAGCATTTTGTCTCTTCATTCTTATTTGTGATTCTTTCTGGGAACCAAAGCTACCATGTTGGTCAGGTTCCTATGTGGCTCCAGGGATGCAACACCTGGTCCTTTGTGACCCTCCTGTGTCTGGTCCTATTCTTCCTCTCTTGCCACCTACCTGATGGATCCAAAGGTTCCCTGGGTCATGGGCTCAAACTGATTATGTTTTATTCTTTTGTGACCTCATTGCTGATTTCAGCTCTGAAACAGCTGAGCCAACCCCATTGTTTACTTCTTTTTCGGCTCCTTCAGGCATTAAGCACAAACCCTCCAGATGCTTCTCCAGAGGGCTCTATGACACTGGGGAACTGGACAAATGCAGAAGCAGCTGTTCTTAGGAAACCCTGGAGATGCTGGGAAGCAGAGTGGAGCAGTGGTGACGAGCCTCTGCCCAGTGACCAGAAGTGGCTTTGCAAATGAACACAACCCAGTCCCACTTGACTCTTGTCTGCTCTTCTCTCAGCCCCCTGCCCCTAAAATTCCACAGTGATGCCTCAGTGTCGTCAAATGCATTTCTATTAACCTGGTTTTCCTGGGTTTTCTCAGAGTATCTGGTAGTAGAATATCTGAGACTAACTGTATCCTTCTCTAAACTAAAAAACTTCTTATGTTATCTTCTCTAACTCATTTTTTATTCAGCTATTATTACTTAGTGTAACGGCAATGAGAGGAATCGTTCTCCAAACCACAAAACCCTGTTTATAATTGTTCTTTATGTGATATTTTAAAAATGATTCCTACTGCCTTTCAGGCTATGCTTTTCTAGGAATCATGATCTGGTCTGAAGCTGGGACATTACTGCAGGTAGGAGTTTGGTTTTAAGTGAATGAATCTATAAATCTCATTAAATGATCAAATCTTTTTGAAGCAGTATATTTAAAGATAACCTCTCTGCCTGCACAGGAACAGTCAGTTTTTTATGAAAAGTTTTCTGGAAACATTTGTCCCTGACATGGTGATACGTTCACCTTGCATTCTGGTGGTGAAAACCATGGTCTTTGCCCTTGAAATCTCATTTTTATGTAGCTCATAAAAAGACAGATATAGGGCTGGGTTGTGGCTCAGTGGTAGAGCACCTGTCCTGCACATATGAGGTGCTAGGTTCCATCCTAAGCAACACATAAAAATAAATAAATAAAGATATTGTGTCCATCTACAACTAAATTTTTTTTAATTATTTAAAAGACAGATATAAAATCTAGAAATATGAGGAACCCATCCCACTTTAAAGTAGAAAGTATCAGAAACCATTTACAAAGAATTTACAGATTTATTAAGTTTGGGACAGCAACTGATGTCTCAAGAGTTTGTACCAAATGTTCTGGATCTGACTTTCCCTCAGTCTAATGTTCAGTCTTCATGAGGAACAGAACTAAAAACAACAACAACAACCTCTCCATATTAGTCATATTAACTAAAATTAGGATCAGTACAAAGTCAGGACTATCTAGTACCAGGGGTTACTCATTCCACAGAGAACTCAAGTAGAGAGAAGGGCCCACTATGGGTGTCCTAACAACACAGCGGATCCCTGTGGCACACAGACACTGAGGCTGCCCCTCAGATTTATCCTCAGAGCTGACAAGTGAACTCTGAGGAAGCAGGAGACAGTAAAATGACTTTATGGAAATGGTGGCACCATATTGTTCAATTTTCCCAACCAAATATACTGATGACTCTTACAGAATAAGTCAATACAGAGAACTCGGGTTCCATGACTCCAGATCCAATGTTCTCCTCAGGTGAATATCCGCTGGTGATTTTGTATCCTGCGTGTTCTCCCTTGCTTTCCAAAATGCTGTAACAGATATTGGCTATAGAGTAGGGCATCTTACAGAAAGGAGGAAACAGAAAGACAGGGTTACATCCTCCGCCCAGGCAAAGTTCTTCAATGTGATATCATCAGGCCAGGTTTAGGATTATTATGAAAGTCGCCTCTACTAAATTTTAAATCTTTTTATACTTTAATATATAGGGTACATAAATAGTTTAGTCACCATTGGAAAAATTGTCATTAAATTTAAAGAATACATTTAAATTATTTTCAAATTTGTTTTCTATGGCAACTTAATTTTTAGTTACTCGCTTTTCTAACATCTTGTTACACATGTAAGGAATAAAGTACACTGATTTCAGAATCTAAGTACAGCCATAAAAAGAGGTGATATAAGGCTGGGTCATTAGTTGCATCTGTGCATCTATAGTTTTATATATTCTTTTTTAAAGAGAAATTAGTAGTAAGTAAAAAATAAATAAATAAATCATATGCTTGATGTCACTCACAGGTGGGTATGTGAATATTTACTACTCATTTAGTAGTATAAATGTCTACTTTAAGGACTTCTCCAGCATCAAACTTATCCTTATCTGTGGTGTCCCCAGTATCCACCAAGATGGTCAATCCAACATTCTACCCTCTCCATTTTCTAGATACCTCCCCACTTTAACCCTACTATCCACTCCATTCTAACCACCAAGTTCTGCATTTTCTCATTGGCCACATTGGTGGGACCTCTAAAGTCTCATTCTTGAGATCACCCTCCCTGTGATCACTCTTTCTTATCTCTGATCTGGACCATAATTTTCCTGACAGACAGCTCCAAAGACCCTCCCGCTCCATCCACATTGGATCCAGTCTCTTGGCCTGACATGTCTCCCTGGCAGTCTCTCTCTCACGTCCATCCTTGAGAGCTTTAGATTCTAGAACCCGCTGTTAATATCACTACCTTGAACACACCCTCTACCTCTTGGCACTCCTCACTGCCAATTTACCAAATAAACCCCATCTGGTTAAATCCATCTCTCACTCTCTGCAAGCCTGTTCCTAAGTCTCTATCTTCTTTACACCTCGCAGGGCGAAATGACTTATACACTTGTTAACACAGTGCAATTTAAAAATAGAAACAAAAAAAATTACTGCTCAAAAGGTAATTTTAACTAATAAAAGATATAAGAACAAAAACGAACATATTGTTGCTTCTAGTAAATAGGGTTTAGGAATCCATTCGTCTTTCATTTGATACACTTCTGTGGCATTGGGAAAGAAGTTGGAAACATGCATATTATTAGTGCTTTAATAAAGCAGTTTCCTAGATGAGAAGTCTTCCAACATGGCTCACATTACTTGGCATTGTTTGGCAGGTGGCAGCAAGAGGCTCCAAAATAGCAATCACTTAAAGGAAGGAGGGCAGGAAGTGGAAGGTAAAGGCAAGGGGTTGAGTAGATAGAGTCGTGCCACATCAAGTGTTGAGAAACCTCCCATCATGAACCTGACGCAACAGACTCCACACTCTCACTGTCCAACAGGTCTCTGCACAGGAAACCACTGGGCTGTCCAGCATCTCGATAAGACTTATGCAGGCACCAAACTTCCCTCCAGCTGCAGGAGGCCCTTCTCCTGGCAGAGAGGAATCCTATAGCAACTGTCCATCCCAGAGGCTCTTCCTTTCAAGACAGGCCAACTTGCCACATCCAGCAAGAAGAATGGAGGAAAGGTAAGACTTTATCAAGAGCTTATTTCTAAAGTCACTGCTGTGCCTTTCCTCTCCGTCATGTCCACATTGGGTGGAGTATTCAGGGAGCCCTAGGGCCCAAGGAAGAGAGCACAGGAGACATGAAGCCCTCTTTCAGTGACTTTGGCTCTCTAAAGGTTAACAGTGGAGGAAAACAAGCTGCTAACCAAGATTGTTCATTAGGATCCATCTTCATTCATTTAACATTAGTCTTCTCCTACAAACTTTTCAATTGATGGATTCAAATGATTGTATTTTCTGATCACAAATATACTCTGTGACCCAGCCAGATCTGAGCAATTGTAGTTCACATCCAGTAGCTGAGCTTATGGCAGATCTCAGCCAGTGGTCTTGGCACTTAACTACCAAGCCATATCCCCAGCCTTTTTTTGTATTTTATAGAGAGAGAGGGTCTCACAGAGTTGCTCAGCATCCCTCTGAGTTGCTGAAGCTGGTTTTGAACTCAAAATCCTTCTGCCTCAGCCTCTGGAGTCATTGGGATCACAGGCATGTGCCACAGAGCCTGGCAGAAAGACTGGATTTAGTATAATAATAAGAAAGTCTGATTGAAGAAGGCAGGAAGGAAAGAGTTACCCACATTAACATTCCTTCAAATGGTGTGGAGAAAGATGCTGCTACCTGGAAAAGGAAGAAGAAATTAAGTCCAGCCCTTAGACTTGAAACCCAATGCCAGGCTGTCACAGTCAAATCTGGTACCAGATAGAGTACAGGCCCTGATCCCAGGCCAGTATCTAAGCACTGATTCTCTAGACCTGCATTAGTCAGGGGGCCAAGGGACTATCTCCACCACCCTCTCCCAACCTCAGGTAGCACATGGTGCGGCAAACTCTACCTGCTGGTAGATAGGACAGCAAAATGAGCATAGAACTTTGCCTTAGGGTTCAGTCCCTAAGAGTGAGCTCTAGGCAAAGCTAAAATATCCCTATCCCTGGGCAAAAATTTGCAGGCATAGTGGAGACTTGCCCTGGAACCAGGCAGAGAGATCTTTGCCCTAGAGGGACAGACCTGCAGTTTGGCCAACATTGCCATAAATCTCACTGTGGGCCTGGGGAGCACCTCCAAGATTTTGAAGGTCCTTGAAGCTGTGACACTTAGATGTGACCCAGCTTAGAATCAGCCAAGGGAAGGTTTTTTTAATTCCCTCCCCCAACTTCAGGTTGCAAAGAGGGAAGCAAAGCTCCATCCACTGAACATTAACTCAGGGTAATTAGCATAGAACCTTGTCTTGGAACTCAAGTCAGTAACAGCTATCACTGTGCAGATACTTAGAGCCTCTGTCTTCTGGCAGGTAGCCATAGATAGATGTATAGACCTACCTTGCTTCCAGGCAGAGAGTCATGTGGCTCAGTTGATTGGACTTGTGTTCTGGCCAGAATCACCTGTGGATAGTTGAGTCTATCATGGGTCTCAGACTTGACTTTACTACAGCAGCAGGCAGCCTATGACAGCATGGGTCCTGGTGTACACCTGGGGTGCACTATTTTAAGTGGATTGTGCAATCTGAGTGTGATCCAGTATGGTGGCATGGGCCTGGGGGCACAGAATTGCCCATCACATCCAATACAGGCAGTACAAACAAAGAGAGAATAATTGTCTGTCTGGGGTCAGAAAAGGGAGGTAGGAGCCAAGTTGTTGCATAGAGGCTTGGAGCTGATCCTCTATAAAGATGGACAGAGCTGAAGGGACTAGAAAAAGTATGTATGACTACCATGGCCTCAGGCAGAGGATTAAAGAGAGAAACTACACCTTTAAGCACTCTGTTAGATCCTTCAGAACACGCCAACTGTGGTTTTGGGAAAAGCTTGGACTTGGACCACACCCTAGTGTTGAAAAAGCAACACACCAAGAGCAAAATCACAATCCTGGAATGAGGGTATGAAACCTAGGTATGAAACAGGAAAATGGACCACAGATTCACAGAAAATAAGCAGGGTGATTGGAATTTCTGGATCAGAGGAGGCACAATGTCAGATTGTAAAAACCGGAAAAATAGTCAACCCTTCAATATGCAGATGACCACATAAGCCAACAAGGATCAAAAACCATCAGGAAGGGCTAGGGCTTCAACACACACCTTAAGTTCTATCCCGAGCATCAAAAAAATATTTTAAGTAAATAAATAAATGACAACAACAACGACTTTCAGGGAACCATGACTTCACTTAATGAACAAAGCAAAATTCAGGAAAAGGGCCATAGGTAACCAACACGTGAAAACTGATAAGTAGGCAGAGAATTTAAATGGCTGTTCTAAGGAAAGTGAGCAAGCTTCATAAAAGCCCTGAAGAACAATTCACAACTCATTCAGAGAACAGAGAGGTCGAAGTGAGTTTTCTGTTATATTGTGTGCACGTATCAATATGTACAACAAATGCCATCAACATGTACAACTATAATGCACCAAGAAAATGAGTAAATAAAAATAACATAAAAAATCTGTAGGTTGAAAAGTACATTAAGTAAAACTTTAAAACAAACAGAAGACAAAAATAGGAGAGGTTAAACAATCAAAATCAGTGAACTCAAAGTTAGGCTGTATGGTTGGATGTACATAAAGGAGAAAAAAGCAAAAAATAAAGGGGGGGAGGAGAAAACTAATGAGAGCTTTGGGGCAGCCTTAAAGAACAATATTTTGTGTTATTGAGATTCAAGAGGGACCTGAGAAGGCCAAGGGGGCAGAGAGATCATTCAAACAGGTAAAAATGAAAATTTTCCTGAACCTAGAGGTGGATACAAATGTCCAAGTTCTGTAAGGTCAAAGTTTACCAGTCTCAGTTACCTCAACCAAGCACAGCCAAGACCATGCTAATCAAGCCTTCAAAGCTGAGAGACAAATATAAAATTCTCAAAGTAGTAAGCCCGAAAAGGAATAAATAACACATTACTGTGGTCTAATTTATCTGACTGCAGACTTCTCAGACACACCTCATAGGCCAAGAGGAAGTAGGAGGATATTTTTCACAGTTCTGAAGGACAAATACTACTGACCCAGAATACTGTGCACATCAAAGCTAGCCTTGGAAATGAAGGAGAGGTAAAGGTATTCAAAGCTGAGAGAATATATGAGCACCAGACCTGCCCTACAAGAAATGCTGAAAGGAGTTTTTTAACTAAATGAAAGAGATGATAATAAGGAAGAGGAAAACATCAAAAGTTATAAAAATCACTGGTAGGAGTAATTATATAGAGCAATACAGAAAGTTCTAATATTATAAACATGTTCTAATATTTTTTAGTATGTTATAAACATGGTGAGTAAAGCAACCATCTGTTTAGTATGAAGACTAAAATACAAAACCACTAAAAATAACAATAAATACACTAATATTTTAAGAGATAAGCAAAATAGAATGTTGTAATTGGAATGCCAAAACCTTAACATCTAAAGAGGAATGGATCTCAAGTGTAGAGTTTTTATTTGTATTTTTTCCTTGTTTCTTTTACTACCTTTGTGATCAAAGTTTAGTTACTCTCGCTTTAAAATATCTTGTTAAACTCAAAAGATATATTTTGTTAGACTCATGATTATCCTAAAGAAAAACACTAAAAGAGATATCAAACGTAATAAGCAAATAACAAACCATACTATGAGACTAAATCATTTAATCACATAGAAAAACTATACAAATGAAAGGAACTACAAACAAATAGAAATTAACTACAAAATAGCAGTAGTAATAAAGTGTGTATCAATAATTGCCTTAAAAAATAAATGCATTGGGAATGAAGGGAAGGGAGGGAGAAAGGGAATAGGAAGGACAATAGAATTAATCGGACAAAACTTTCCTATCTTTGTATTTTAATAGACAACCAGAGTAACTCTGTATCGTGTACAACCACAAGAATGAGATCCTAATTAGAATAAGTTATACTCCATGTTGTATAATATGCAAAATACATTTTACTATCATGTATATCTAAAAAGAACAACTAAAAATAAATAGATTGAATTCTCTAATAAAAACACACCAAATGACTGAGTGGATATTTTAAAAGATACAATACACTACTTACAAGAAATAACTTCATCTCTAAGGGCATACATAGATGAAAAGAGAAGAAAGTGAATAAGATATTCCATGCAAACGGATTTCTAAAGAGCAGAAGTAGTCAAAACTATATCTGATAAAGTATATTTTAAATCAAAAGCCAAAATAAAAAAGGAAGGTCATTGTATTATGATAAAGGGGTCAGGTCAACAAGAGCAAGTAATACTTGTAAATATATGAGCACCCCATACTGAAGCACCCATATATCCAAATCAAACATTAACAGACTTTATTAAAGGGAGAAATAGAAAAATATGATAATAGTAATGAACTTCAAAATCCAACTTAAAATAATTAACAGATCAGACAAAATACCAATAAAGAAACAGCAAAGCAAATCTGCACCCTAGATCAAGTGGATCTAAGACACATCTATAAGAGACTCTGTCCAATACTTGCAGGACAGAAATGTGTCCAAACGGCACATGGAACAACAGCACAAGGTAACAACTAAGCAAGTCTCAAAAAAAAATCTTCAAAAAGTGAAATCTTACCATGCATCAACTCTGAGCACAATGCATTGAAATTGTAAACCAATAAAAAAATGCAAAACACATATACATTTAAATTACTCAACACACTCCCAACCAACAAATCAGAGGTTAAGAAAGTTTGAAAATTTCATCAAATGATTGAAAACAGAAACACAACACATGAAAACCTACGGGATGTAGCAAGAACAATACTAACAGGCAAATTTAGAGCAGTCAACACATCAGAAAGAGCCAGTCGTGCTAGCTCCTGTCTGTAGTCCCACCTATTTGGAAGATGGAAACAGGAAGATTTTTTCACCCTGTATTTCAAGTAGCAAAACCCTATCTCAGAAAAAAAAAAGTGCAGAAAGATCTCAAATGAATAACCTATCAAGGACAATAAAAAACAATAACTAACTAAACATAATATTAGTAAAAATAGGAAAATAATAAAGGTCAGAGCAAAACTAAATTAAATAGGGACTAAAACACACAAAGCTCAACAAAGAACTAGCTCCTCAGAGCAATAAACCAGATGGACAAGCACTTAATAGTGTAGAGGACTATCTACAGAAATGGCAGGATTAAAGGAAAGGAGACACCCTAAGGAAAGCAAGGGTGACATGCTATTTCCACCCCTAGACTATTGTGAAGAAAGGGAAGGAGCCATTACCAGGGAGAGTGTAGCTATGGGTACAGCTGTATTACAGAAGGCAACAGGCAGGTGGAGAAGATCCACTGCCAACACACAGCCTCACAGCACAGAGCTAAGGGTTCGAAAACTCACACCCCTCTCCCCTGCCTTCCAGTGCCCTGAAAGTAAAACCCAGTAGCCCAATTCAACCAGAAACAAGAAGGAAAATGATGCCCTTGCAGGGCTCTCAGAAGCCACCTGCTGGGAAGTCAAACAAGGCAGAGAAGGATGCAAAGAAAATTCTCCTGACACATGAGACTATCCTTCACATCTCCTTGTATCTTCCCATTCCAGGGGGGGTTTGTCAAACTAAATATCAGTGAAACATTTCTCATCTGCATTGAAGTTATTTTCCCTGTTTGCATATGCTTTCTTTGTGTAGATTTTATTTAGTAATCACCCACCTTGATCAAAAATACCTTCAAAATTGAACAGAAATTAAAATGAAAACACATTCCTTATTGCTTAAAGTCTAAGTGTGGCTATTGAAATGCAGAACAGTGACAACAATGACCTTAAGAAGATATTTATGAGACCTCAGCTGGGGCTCCATGGTATAAAATCCAAAACCTTCAAAATTGCTATTCCCAAATCCTAAAAGGGTATGATCATGCTTGCATTCCTACATGACTCTCAGCCATAGGAACATTCCATCTGAGGGAAGAGGAAGATAGGAATGGGAGGCTATGACACTTCTATTAACCCCATGACCAGAGAGTTGGTTACATCAATCTCCTTACCTCCCATGGGTCAGTGCCCAGCCACATGGTGCCATCAACATCAAGAGAGGATGGGAAACAGGATACATTTTTGGACCTAAAATACAGCGAATCACTGGTACAAGATAGAAGAATGACTACTGGGAAATTCTAACAGTCTCTACAGGCCCTTGTGGTCTGTCAGATCCTATGGCATATGAAAATTTTGAGTGAGCTCCTAAGAAAAAGGATTCATCAGACCAAGAACAGTGGCAAAACCTCAAACAGGTCTCCAGAACATCAGGGGTTGATACTGGGCCTTCCCTTGAAGATATCTATTAGAGCCTCAGTTTCTTTCTCTGTTTAGTGAGAATTTTAAAATTCCTTAAAGCTCTTCAGGAATGCATTCTAAATATCAGGATATAGTAATAAATAAAACCCTCATGACATAGTCCTTATAGAGCTTCATGTCTGATGAGGCAGACAGATACGTTGCACCCTAAAAACAGGTGTAAAGACTGTGAAGGAACTGGAATAGAGACAGCAAAATTTCTACTTTGTCTTCCATTTTCCCTTAAAGCCAACCAAGGCTGTAGAGCTTGGATTTCTAGAGGATCTCATATGGAGGCATTCACTTCTGGGTGCCCCTCTGCAGGCCTGGCGTGTGTCCTCCTCATTCCACTTGAGAGCTTCCTGCTCTGGTGGGTCCTCTGGATTCCAAAGCAATGTCTACCTTTTGGGGGCAGCTGCTATCTGTTCCTAAGTGACTTCCACCCACCTCTTTCATGTTGCCCTATTTGATTGGTATTTGGTATTTCTCCCCCTCTGTTTCTAAGGCTTGTTTATCTAGATTTTGTTTCATCCACAATTTTGACTGCCAGGTTAGATATAACCTAGGAATTACTCTTTGCTTTTCCCACATACACCTATAATCGACGCACAGTGGTGGTGATCTAAAATGCTGGTCAAAAGGATAAAACCTCATGGGTTCAATTCCACCCTTAAGAGACCAGTGACTCTCATCCTGTTTGTTCTCTAATTCCATCTGCTATAAAATGGACAAAATATTATTTTTATCTCATAGATCTTGAAAGGATTCCAAGAGAAAATAGGGTAAATTTGAGATTCTGTTCATTACAAAGATATGCACCGATCCCCTTTTTCTAGGTAAAATCTGTGTGAGCAACTTCTGTAAAACTTTAAACCCTGAACAGTTTCTATTTCCCCTCATAGATTCCTTTCACATAGAAATTTTTATCAAAAATAATACTCTATGAGTGTACCTTTCCTCCCACATTCTCACCAACCTTTATTGTTGTTTGTATTCTTGATAATTGCCTTTCTGACTGGGGTGAGATGAAATATTAGAGTCGTTTTGATTTCCATTCTCTAATTGCTAAAGACATTGAACATTTTTTCATATATTTGTTGACCAAAAGTGCACTCATACATTGCTGGTGAGAATGCAAATTGGTGCAACCATTATGCAAAGTGTTATGGAGATTCCTCAGAAAACTTGGAATGGAACCACCATTTCACCCAGCTAACCCACTTCTCAGTTTATACCCAAAGGACTTAAAATCAGCATATTACAGTGATGCAGTCACATCAATGTTTACAGGAGCTCAACTCACAATAGCTAAACTATTAAACCAACCTAGATGCCCTTCAATAGAAGAATAGATTAAAAAGAATGTGTTATATATTCACAATGGAATATTACTCAGCCTTAAAGAAGAATGAAATGATGGCATTTGCTGGTAAATGGATGAAGCTGGAGAATATCATGCTAAACAAAATAAGCCAATCCAAAAAAAAAGCCTAATGTTTTCTCTGATATGTAGATGCTAATTCACAATAAGGAAGGGCAGCTAGGGAAGAATAGATGATACAGAGGGGAATGAAGAGAGGTGAGAGGGTATAGGAGTAGGAAGGATAGTAGAATGAAACAGACATTACCTTATGTACATATATCACCGCATGACCAATGTGATTCTATAACATGTGCAATCATAAAAATGAGAAATTATACTCCATTTATGTATGACATATCAAAGTGCATAAATGTATTCTACTGTCATGCATAATTAATTAGAACAAATTTTAAATTTTTTTTAAAAGAATGCTAAAGATGTTCTGGAATAGAGAATGAAATAGGTTTAGAGATTCCCTAACACATCAGTAAGCAGTCCCTCATTCCTGCACTTCAAATACCTCATTTTAATGGAATTCAGACTTCACAATTACTTTGTACTTTATTTTCTATAAAGCAGAACAATTCTGATCATACACAAATCTCACCTCCACACTGTGCACCCAGTTGACTCTAGGTGCTTAACAAAGCTACACTGAAACCTCACTTCAAAGGAACATTGATGGTAAAAAAAAAAAAATTACTAAAAGAATGATGATGAATAAAATTATCTTATCTCATTTTACATGTGTATTCTGATACTTTTGTGGTATTTTCATCTTTATTTTCCACTTAACCCAAACCGTCTAAGATCACAAGATGCCTCCCTCATGTGTTCATTCATTGAATAAGTGTTGAGCACACATGGGCCACACAATGGTAGGCACCTGTCTTCAAGGCCTCACACACAGAGCTACTTCTAGGCCCAGCCATCCTCAGACCTGCCTCTTCCTGGCTCTAAAAGGACTTCTTTGGAAGGACCCATTTTAGTCCTGGGCATGTCATCATCTCTTCTGCATCTGTCTCAGTTCTCCTTCTTGAGAGAAAACGTCTGGCCCAGATCAGTATAGAGGTGGTTCATAGTCTAGCCCATTAAATGGGAGTGTTTGAACTGCAATGTGTTTCCATATCACTTAGAAGTCTTGAGGGTCAAGTCTGGGAGCTCAGGGTGTTCAGACAATGGGTACTGAGTTGAATTCAAATTTGAATTCTGGGCATCTCTAAATCTTGGTAGGAAACTTCATCTCTATAATCCTGTTTTCCTCCTCTTTAAAATGGGGATAGCAATTTTCACATAGCAGGATGATCCTGAGAATCAAAGGTCATGTGGCATGTGCTGATCTTGTTTCTGTTCCCAGGGCTACCAGAGAAGAGTTTGGGAGCCTATATCCAACTTTCCCATCCTGGAGGACAGAAGCCACACCAATCAACGGAAATTACCAGGACCTTCCTCTCACTTGTGACATACAGAATGTGGTCCCTCACTTGCTAGCCTTCATCATTTCCCTGGTTGGACTTGCAGGAAATGGAGTTGTGCTCTGGCTCCTGGGCTTCCACATGCACAGGACCACCTTCTCCGTCTACCTCCTAAACCTGGCTGCTGCCGACTTGCTCTTCCTCTGCTGCCACTCCACTGGGTCCCTGGCGATGCTCAGCATCTTCCCTCACACCCCTCCCCTTATGAATGACATCATAGAGAATGTGAAAGTCATTTCCTACATCACAGGACTGGGCTTGCTCAGCATCATCAGCACAGAGCGCTCCCTGTCTGTCCTGTGGCCCATCTGGTATCGCTGCCACCGCCCCAAACATACATCAGCTGTCATGTGTGCCCTGCTCTGGACAATTTCTGTGCTGCTGGACATCCTGAAATGCTGCTTCTGTTCACCAGCAAATGACAATTTTGAACATGATAGGTGTAAAAAAGTTGAGTTTTTCATAGCTGTGTGGCTTATGTTTTCATTTCTGATTCTCTCAGGGTCCAGCCTGGCCCTGCTGAGCAGGATCGGTGGCTCCAGGCAGATGAGGCTCACCAGGCTGTATGTGACTATCCTGCTCTCAGTGCTGGTCTTCCTCCTCTGTGGCCTGCCTTTTGGCATCTTCCAGTTCCTGATACTCTGGATTGAGTATAATATCAGTGCTCTGTCCTGTCTTTATGTGGTTATAGTTGTCCTGTCCTCTGTTAACAGCTGTGCCAACCCCGTCATTTACTTCTTTGTAGGCTCCTTTAGACAGCAACTGCAGAGGCAGCAGACCTTCAGGTTGGTTCTGCAGAGGGCTCTGCAGGACACTTCTGAGGAGCATGAACGTGGCAACAGCAATCTTCAGAGAAGACTGGAGATGTTGGGAAAGAGGGGAACAGTGATGAGAAGCCCCTGCCCTGCTCCATCAAGCGTATCTATGAAAGTCAACCCTGCCCTGCCAACTTGACAGTTATCTGCTCTTCTCTCAGCTTCAACTCCCTAAAATGCCTCAGCAATTCCCCCAATGCCTTCAAATGGATTTATTTTAACTATGTTTTCTTACTTAGAGTGACCAGTCTGTAATAAGAATGTCTCCATCCTTTTTGACATTTTCAATAACTTTCTCATCTTTTTTCCTCTAAATCTTTTTATTTATGATTTTCCTTGAACATTTCATTCTGATGGGAAATATAATTATTGTTTAGAAAATTATAACTCTCTTATTTATGACTGCTTTCTACATGAAGTTGTAGAAAAAGATCATTTCTATATATCTCTCAGAGTATGTTCTGAGGGAATCATGTTGGGTTCTGTGTGAGGGCATTGCTTCAGGAAGAAATTTTGGATCTGAATAAGTGAATTCTCATACCTATAAGTCTCAATGAAATCCTAAGATATTTAGGAGTACAGAACTTGGAATGATAGATCAGAAAGAGCCCTGGATGTGTGAATTCTCAAGCTGATTCCATCACTAAACTGGGTCACGTTCCCCATGGGCAACCCAAGAAGGTCGTGAGGTTATTGAATTTCCAAATCTGAATCTTACACCATTTGCGATTTGAAATTTGTTTTCAGAAGAAGACAGTGGATTTGACTTCATCATACACTGAAGGCAACCACCAGCGGCCTCAGAAGTTCATGTCTTTTCAATATGACTGATTATATTGAACACATACTTTTCCCACCAATGAGGCAGCTCCCTGGACTTAAGACATAGTACAGTATGTATTGGGCCCAGATATTGTCAATACACCAATGCTGGCTGTAAAAATAGATTTTTGGCTTTTCTCCAGGATATTAATGTAAAGTATAGAAGAAGAGCTCTCCTTGTACATGCTGGTCATACTGATATAGTTGGTATAAATATTTTACAGATGCAAACATACAGACAGGGATCAGAGTGCAAGGAGATCTCATTAGTGTGTACATGGTAGCCAGTAGATAGGGAAGACTTCTTGAAATATCTAGAAATAGAATTATGTGTGTACATTTCACCAGGCTTGTGCCTCTGCCGCTTTTGCCAGCAACATGATTTTTGAAATTGTCAAGAAAAGAAAAATAACATCTGGACAGATGGAAATGAGAGAAGAGGCAATTTATAGTGACATTATTAATTAAAGCATGGAAGTAGCTCTGGGAATGCTATTCAGCAGGTAAACAAGTTTCAGTGGTAAACAGTTTTTCCTGTGACACCACAGTATGTAGTTGTGGTTGCAAGGTCCCTCTTGAGAAGGATCTTAAGGCTGGAGCACTGTGAGCCATGATCAATGACGGTGTGGCCTTGAGTGATAGGGTTTGACATAAGTTTTGCAAACTTATTTGGAGTCCACTGTATAATACTTGCAAGTCCAGAAATGAGCATCTGGGTCACCACAAAAACTTTCTCGCTGGAATTTATTCCCAGGAACATGTCCAATCCAAAGATTCACACTCCAAAGACACAAACAATAGAGAGGCGAAACAAGAAGTATAATTTGTAGGAGTGAAGAGAGAAACAGTAGAAGGTACCCACTTCTCTGGATCAGTTGTTTTGCCTTCAAATGATTGAAAAGTGGGTACAGGGGGATATTGTGTTTTTAAATCAGTGCAACATTTTATTACTTTATAAAAGAAAATCAACTCAACATATTTTTATAAGCTCAGATATCTACGATGGCTTAACCATTGATAACCAGTTATCAGAAACCCCATATTCAAAGACTTCAAGAAACTTTATTTGAAGTGCAGCATCCTGCGATTTACAATAAACTTCTGCTTTAATGTGCTGTTTCACATGGGACAAAATAATGCATATAAGCTCCAGAACTTCTGAAGAGTAATCAGAGATTATAGGTATATCTGCAAAATTCTATTGATTCATTTTTAAAGAGCAATCAGAAACAAACATGATAAAATTTTAACATGTTTCATTTTATTAAAAAAGTCCTACTTGCCAAAGCCTTGGCAATCACTGTTCATGTCTATAATTTTGTCAGTAGTGGATGTGAAAATGTTTATGATATAGTCATGCATTACTTGAAGATGGGGACATGTTATAAGGAAAGAATCCTTAGGCAATTTCATCATTGTGCAAACATCATGGTGTACTTACATGAAGCTATATGGTATAACCTACTGCTCACCCAGCCTGTGTGGTGTATGTTTGTATTTACACACACACACATATATGAACATACATGTAATATACACACATACACTATAGCCTACTATTGTTGGGTTACTATGAGAAAATAGTATAACATTGCATCAAACACATGAAAAAATGGTATAATCAAGGAGTTGTATTAACATGAGATGTGTGTGGTTCCTGCCACATAGCGTGGTATTCAGTTTTATGTTTTTCTTATGAGTAGGAGTATACTCTTAATTATCCATTAAAGTATACTATAAATAAATACATAATCCAGTAATATAGTCTCTTATTACCATCACCAGATTTTACATATTGTACATAATTGTATGTGCTATCTTATATGCCAGTGGCAGTGCAGTAGTTACATTTGCACTGGCCTCACCACAAACACATGAGCAATGCAATGTTATACAAGGTGGAAATGGCTACAGCATCACTAGGTGAAAAGAAATTTTCGTCTCCATTACAATCTTGAGAGGCCACTGTCCTATATATGGTTTGTTATTGATGGAAACATCATTATATGTACATAACTGTATACACTCTTACTTGTTTATGTGGTTCACAAAGTTCTGTCTGGCATACCAGCCATCCTCATTCTGATTGACTTCAATATCCCTGGAGGTGGTCTAGTCCACAAACTGAACTTTCAGGAACCGTTTTTTAACCTTTTTATTCTGAGTTAATTACAAGACTAACCAGAGTTACAAAGCTAGTACATAGAGTTCTGTGTTCCCATCACCCAGCCTACACCAATAGTAAAAATATTATAGAAATATAGTATATTGTCAAAATCAGAAGCTTGACATTGGTTTAATACAATTACCTGTGCTATAGATGTCACCTGAATTTCACCAGCTTTGGATGGATTTCATTTTTATTGGGGGGAGGATTTGCTTTTTTCTACCACATTTTGTCATGGGTAGAGACACACATAATCAACTTCACACCAATATACACACTCTTTACCACATAAAAACCGCTTTGTGTTTCCTCTAATAATCAAAGTTCTACTAGCCAAAGCTTTGACAATCACTGTTCATATCTATAATTTTGTCATTTCAAAGTGTTAAATGAATAGTATCATACAGTATCTAAGTTATATATATATATACACATATATACATATATATGTGTGTATATATATGTGTGTGTGTATATATATATATACTTTTAGTTGTAGGTGGACACAATACCTTTATTTTGTTTTTATGTGGTGCTGAGGATCCAACCCAGGGTCTCATGCATGCTAGACAGTTGCTCTACCACTGAGCTACAACCCCAGCCCAGTATCTAAGCTTTTAACTGAGATTTTTTTAGTCAGTGAAATATCCTCAAGATCCATGCAAAATATTGCATAAATCAACACTTTGTTATTATTGTTGTCTTAATGTATAAGTGTTTGTGAGTTTTATGGATGTACTATGGTTTGTTTCACTGTCCACAAGTTGAAGGATGTTTGGTTTATTTGCAGTTTTTCTATTATACACAATGCTTCTATAAATACTTGTGGGCAGATTGTCAAGAAAACATGGTTTCCATCCTCTAGGATAAATTTCTGGGGTGAAATTCAGGAAGATTTAATAGTATATATTTAACTTTTTCAAAAATGCAAAGGTGTTTTACAGAGTAGCTATATTATTTTACTTTTTCTATAGTGATATACAAAAAAAATTACTTTCTCCAAATCCTGTTCAATATTTGAAACTCTGAGTAGTAATAATTTAGTCATTCTATGAGGTGAGTAGTGATATCTTATGTGGGTTTCTTCTCAGGGAACTCTCCTTGTTATGTAGATGGAGTCTTCTCCTGATGTTTCACATGGACTTCCCTCTGTGTCTCTGAGTGTTAATCACATTTTATATCAATACACCATTCATGTTGGATTAAAACTTATTCCAATTACCTCATTTTAACTTAATTAGCTAATGAAACACTTTATCTATGATTACAATTATACTCTGAGACACAGAGGATTAGGACTTTACCATCTGAGTACAACACAGACACAACTTAGCCCATATCAAGGTACTTCTCAATTATTTGCAAAGTGAATCACTAAGGAACTTTTCTTAATGTTTCAAAATAATTTTTATTCAGATGACACTACTAAAAAAGTAATAAGTAGCATAATTTGTAGAATAAGTCACAAAAAGGGAAGCCATAGGCAATAAGGCAATATTTTTAAGGTCTACTCTAAGTGAATATAAGTAGCAAATATTATGAAGTAAATAGAAGAAAAAATGTGTGTGTTGAACTCTTCAGATTTCATAAGGGAATTCATTTGACCCAATTCTTCATACTGATAAATTAAAAATAGAAATACAAGTTTACTATTCAAAACAAATAATAATAGAAGTGAGAATGGGAAGGGTAGAAAGTGGCAGTCTCTGGAGCTTGGGGTGCAGGGAGACTTTGAACTTGCATACACTTCTCTGTCATTTGGAACAAAACTTGTACACATAAATGTATTACTGCTGTGACAAAGAAAATTAATAACAATAAGTAGGGTCACTCCATGATGATTCTTGAATGATCCTATAAAATCCGTAATTGTTTAGTTATAAAGCCTCTCAATGTAAGCTCAGATTGTTTGACATTACCACCCAAGCTTATAGTTGGCAAATAAACACAGAATAGCAATTACTTACAGGGAGGTGGACCATATTTGAGACAGGAGAGGATGGTATGTGGGTGGAAAGGGGAAAGAGCCCTAGAAACATCTTATAGGAATCTCATGAGAACAAAGAAGTGTACTCTTCTGTTACTCAATGCAAGAAAGCGTCTTTCCCTTGAGAACTTCTGCACAGGTGAATGGAGACAGGTAAGATTCATTCCAAGTCCTGTCTTATTCCTGAAGTTCGTTCAGGTGTTGTGGTCTAAAGTCATATCCCTATTTTTTCCACTTAGGTGTGCTGCATGCATTGGGTAATGGAGCTTTCTTGAGGGAAAGACATGAGATGTGGATATTATCTACCATGGGAGATCCAAATGGAGTCAAAAAGACATCGTTCTTTCTGATCATGCTCCTCATATACTCCATGTATTCCAATCATTAAAATCACTTTAACAGTGACAGTAATGCCCTACATTCATTTGGGGAGCAGGTGATGTACAGGCATTGCTTTCCAGAGCTGAGTTGCTGAAAATCCAGATTTCAATGTTTTATATGCATTTTGAAGTTTCCTTTGTGTATCTGGAAAGGTCCCAGGAAAAAACTGATGGGCAAACTGGAATAACTGAGTAGTACTAAATGACATTATTACTTACAACAATGGGCACATTTAAGGGAAAGCAACAGTACATGATGAAACACTCCAAGGCAAGCGATAGTGAAACACTATTTCTACATGTAGGCTTAAAAGCACAAGAAAAGGACTGGTTTCCACACAGATCATAGCCATACTACAGCTGCAATAATAGGACAGGATGATCAAGCAGGTTGGAAAGCACTGCTATTGCCAACACAGGGTGTCATGGCAGAAAACAGAGACATGAAAATCTGAGCTGAGCAGTTCGGCTGATACACACCCTATGCCACATGTGCCACAATGCTTCTGGGTACCCAAAAAAGCTACATGAATCCTACATCAAAGGCAGTTCAATTGTCAACATCAGTTATATGGGCATACACAAGTCCTTCTCAATGTACACAGGTATGTCCTCAATAAGAATTATAATGAATGAAATTATCTTCATAACATTATATGTGCATGTTCTAATAGCCTTTTGCACTTTCGGTTTTTTTTTTTTATATTCCATTTAATCCAAACCATCTAACACTCCTTATCCACGCATTCATTCTTTGAATGACTATTGAGAACACTGTGGAGCATGCAGAAAGAGGTACTAGGGACATAAAAGTGCTCCTCTTTTAGTGCCTGATACACTGAACCTTTTGTAGCCCACCTGGAATAGCCGGGCTCCCACCTGTCCTAGAAAGGACTCATTACCCTCGGAGTCCCAAGCTATGATCTTCTTTTTCCTCCACACCTGGGCCAGTCTTTGTCATGAGATGGCATTGTTCTCTGTGTGTCTGTCTGAATTCTCTGAAAAATGGTCCTGAGGATCAATGATAAAGTATCAAGAACTAAGTCTATTTTTGTATCCCAGTGTATCAGTGGAGGACTTCTGAGCATGAATTCAAGTATTCCAGCCTAGGCGATGAAACTTACATCACTGAATGGAAGTGACAAAGCCAGTCCTGGAATTTTCATCATGAAAATCTTGATCCTGAATCAATCAGAGTTGAGGAAAGAAGCTCTCACATCTAGGTTATGTCCAGGAAATTATTTCTACTATGCATTATTATCATAGTTATCATTAGTTTCATAGCTACATTTGTTGAGCATTTTTATGGGTTATGCTCTGCATATGCTTCTTCACAAAAATTAAAGCATTTGAGCTTCACATTGGCCTTATAATTTTTTTTTGCATTTTTTTTGTTTTATTTATTTATTTATTTAGTTAGTTAGTTAGTTAGTTAGTTATTTTTTTTTATTGGTCGTTCATAACATTACATAGTTCTTAATACATCATATTACACGGTTGATTCACGTGGATTATGAACTCCCGCTTTTACCCCGTATACAAATTGCTGTATCACATCAGTTTCCCTTCCATTGATTGACATATTGCCTTTCTAGTGTCTGATGTATTCTGCTGTCTGTCCTATTCTCTACTATCCCCCCTCCCCTCCCCTCCCCTCCCCTCCCCTTTTCTCTCTCTACCCCTTCTACTGTAAATCATTTCTTCCATTTGTATTATCTTGTCTTGCCCCTCCTTTCCTCTTATATGACATTTTGTATAACCCTGAGGATCGCCTTCCATTTCCATGCAATTTCCCTTCTCACTCCCTTTCCCTCCCACCTCTCATCCCTATTTAATGTAAATCTTCTTCTCAAGCTCTTCGTCCCTACCCTGTCCTTGTTTACTCCCCTTATATCAAAGGAGTCATTTGGTATTTGTTTTTTAAAGATTGACTAGCTTCACTTAGCATAATCTGCTCTAATGCCATCCATTTCCCTCCAAATTCTGAATGGATAAAAAAATGTGGCATTTATATACTATGGAGTATTACTCGGCCTTATAATTTTTAAGTCATTACTATCCCAGAATTGTTAATGATATTAAAAGTGACATAAAACTAACATTTATTTTAATGTATTTTATCTTATCTTCATTGATGTTAAAGAATAAAAGGACAAATTACAGACTGGAAAAAATATTTGGCATTTATATATTTTAGTTTTCTCCAGAAAAAAAATACCTTTGTGTGTGTGTGTGTATGTGTGTATAGTGAGAGATTCATTTTTTTATTGGCTAACACAATTGCGGAAGCTGGCAAATTCAGATTTTATAGGCAAGCAGGAAGAAGCCTAGAGACCCACAGGGAGGTGATGCCGCACCTGGAACGTGAAGGCAGAATGAAGGCCGTTTCTTTCATGCTTGGGAAATCTGAGCCTCTTTCATGAAACATCTTGGACTGATTGGATGAGTCCTTCCCACATCATGCAGAGTAATCTACTTTACTCAAATTCTACTGACATCCAGAAAGCAAGACTAGCATTTAACCAAACATCTGTATACCCTAGACTAACCAAGTTGACCCACAAAATGAACAGCACATATCCAACAACAGAGTGGCATTCACTACCTATGAAGAACATCCAAACTCAAGAGTAAAAAAATAACACTTTTTAGAATAAGCAAATATTTGAACTTTTATCAAGGAAGATATATAGAAAGTCAAGTAGTATATACAAGATGTTCAACACAATTAGGCATCAAGAAATGGAAAATAGGCCACGTTAAGATATCACCATATACCTATTAAAATAGTTCAAATAGAAGTACTGACAATATCAAGAACCTACAAGGATGCAGTACAACTAGAAATTGCATATATTATTGGCAGCAATACAAAATGATACAGTCATTCTCGAAAATATCTTCTTCTGAAAACTTAAACATATACTTATCACATGACCTAGGTTGAGAAAAGCTGAAAACCTACTATGGGCTCTAGGGATTTATGCAGATGGGTTGTAGAATGTACTGGACACTTCTCCCAGACCTTGCTTAAAAGGCACACTAGAACAAAACTTTATTATTCAGAAACAGCAGTGGCAAATTAATAGAAAGAAATGACTCCCATCTTAAGGGGAAGTTTTGTTTCATATCAAGACAAAATTTTAAATGTTTCTTTAAAGTCCTTCTCTGTGTAAGAAGCTAGATAAGAAAAAACAGATCATATGATACCATTTACATAAAATGCCCACAATACACAAATCAATACACACAGAAAATCTCTGGGACTGAGAAAGTGGTATGGACGAGAAACAGGAACAGGGAATAACATTTAAAAGATACAGGGTTTCTGGATGTGATAAATATGTTCCAAATTTAGATTGAGATGGTGTTTACACAACTCTATATATTCTGAACACCAGTGCACTGGACATTTGTATCGCATTAATACCCCCTAGAGGGCGCCCACTGCTAAAAGGGAATTTAAAAAACAAGTGAATGAATAGCATCCACTAGATGTCACCCAGCCTCTGTACATTGCCACCCTAATGCTGGCACAATGAAATCATGGATGGAACAGCCATGGTCACAGAGATGACAGTGATGCATGTGGCCTGCAGCCTGATGTCACTCACGCTGTTATGGTTTGGATATGAAGTGTCTTCCAAAAGCTCCTGTTTACGTAGAAATGTTCAGAGGTGAAATGATGAGATTCTGAGAGATGTGACTTAATCAGTAGATTGATCCATTCATTTCATTAATAATTTGAAGGGAATAACCAGGAAGTAACTGTAAGCAAGTGGGAGGTAACTGGAGGAAGAAGGTTGTAACTGGTGGTGTGCCTTTGGAGTTTTGGAGTTTTTATTTTGTTCCTCATTCTCATTCTCTCCTGGCCACCACCACCCCCCACCCCCGACTCCCGTCTGTCTGTCTCTCTGTCCGTCTCACTTTCCTTCTCCTCTCTGGCTGTCATAAGCTGAGGAGTCTCCCCTCTGCCATGCCCTTTGGCCTTAATTTTGTGGCTCACCTTGAAAGGCTTAGAGTGATGGGGTCAGCCAACCATGGACTAAACCTATTTTACATCTGAAACCATGAGCCCAAAATAAACTCCTCTAAGTCATTAATGTCACTTACGTTAGGTACAGCAACAAAAGGCTGACTAACACACTCACCAAGGTCCATCAGGCTACTGCACTGCTGCTGAATGTCTAACCTGTCGACAACAAAGACCCATATTAAGGCCCCCAGCAGGGTACCACCAATGGAGGAGGCCCAGCAGCCACATATTGACATCTGAGTTATAGCGGAAACTTGCATCCAGAAAATGACAGCAATTCATCCTGACCAGGGTTGACATATAATTTTTGTGTTACCATTTGCCTTTCCTTCCCACAATACCTCCATCAGTTCCATTATCCAAGGGCTCACAGAATCAGGGTCAGAAGCAAGATGAGCAAGTGAGATACCTAGTGTAAAATAGAAAATTTTATCTTAATGTTGGATTCCAAGGCAGATTACTCTCCTCACCTTAATTCCATCCCTACAGAGAGAATCTGCTTCACCAACATGAAACCACATGCAGCATTGTGTTGAGCCAAGAGAAACTCTAAGTGGCCAAAGAGGAAAGCAGTGGGGGCATGGAATACACTGATCATTCCTTGTACCCCATCATCTGAGACTGATAGCAGTGAAAAGCCCTCTCTTAGATACAATTGAGGTGTCAAGGATCCTTAAACCAAGGGTCACTCAAGACAAAGGAATGTTCATGGGAAGAACATTGAACCCATGTAAGAAAAGATGGAATCAGGAGTGGCCCCACTAACCATCACTCTCAGAGACTGTTCAGAGAATTTGGGCTTCTCACACCAGCAATTACAGGTTATGAGTATCTAGAGATTCTCTTTCCCAAAAGACCATGTTCACAGCAGTGTCCAAAACAAGGGTCTCCCTGATCTTGACAGGAGTGCTGCCCCTGGTCTCATTGTGCTCTCCATGCCAACAAACCACCAAAGAAAGCTATCAGCATGCTTCCAGGAGCAACTGACCCTTATCAGCATAAGGAGGAGGGGTTGCTGCCACATTAGAGGGGCAAGGAAAAATGTGATAGCCACAAGTGTCTCTTCTTATTCACATGCCAACTTTAACTGTAAATGGGCAAAAATTAGCACCATTACCAAGTAAGAATCTGACTAAAAGAAGTTTAGACCTTCTGGATCTATTCACTGTAGCAGATAAGCCACCCAGACCTGCAAAAGCTCTAGCAAGAATAGAGAAAACCAGTAAGTTGCAGCCATGTGATCAGTTACAGAACCAGAGGCTGTAACCCTTTCCATATCCCTCTCTAGCAAACTGTGGCCAGCATGAATCCTGGAGAAGCTGTGTCTAGACAGGGTGAATTCAATATGAGGAGTAAATGGGCCTCAGGGGTGCAAGTGCGGACAACAGCAGACACTGTTGGTGCTAGCTGGGCACACTTATCCTCAGGTGTCAACTGAATTTCTCTTCATAGCTCACAAGGGAAAGTCCACCAATGAATTGCTCTCGGGAGACTGGACCTGCTTCACAGTATGCATACCTCAGTGCAGGCTGCCTGGAGCAATGACTGACCAATGTGTGTGGTGCACAGGAGCCCAGTTCCCTGAATCAAGAAGAGACAATCTCTCTGTTGATCTACACTCCAGAGACCCCTGCAAGACTATGCTGAGGCTAGACTTTGATGAAAGCTTATTTTTGCTCAGATTCTTCTCTTTTCCTATAATCCTTTCTCATTTCCTTACAGGCTTCTCTTGAGAGCATTTCTTAATAAATCACAGGCACACCAACCCCCATGTCCAATTCTCCTTCTAAAGAACCTGGCCTGAAGTTAGAGAAGTGATCTCAATTTTAACATGGATACAGAATTTTAGTGAAGCTTAAGTTAAAGAAAAGTAATTTGAAAGTCAGTCCCTAGGCCAGTGACTGCCAGACCTCACTGTGCCTGAAATTATTTGATAGAGTTCTTAAAATGTCATTTCCTAAGTCCTACCCTAGAATTCTTTCCAAAACTCCAGAATAATGACTTAGAAATCTCATTTTTTAAAGTTTTCTTTTTATGTCTACTTATCAAGGGTTTGCATTTTTACATTGGTTTAGAAAACACATTTGTATTGAATGATTTGTACATGCCCTATATGAACTGGGATATTTAAAGTAAAATTTTGAGAATTCTTCCAATTTTACAAGTCTGTGATTTAGTTGCTTATTAAAAATCCTTTAACCCTTAACTTAAAAAATGATCTTGATTTCAAATCAATCATAAAGTGGTTATAAATTAAATGTAACATTAATGTGATAGTTTCTGAATTTTGCCCAAAAAACACGTGTATTTATTTGATTATATTTTATGAAATAGCAATAGTATTAGTAATACTACATAGATTCTTATGCTAATTACTATAACAGCTGGTATAAATAGGGGTACTCTGAGGCAACCAATATCACCAACACCACTGATGTAATATAGTAAAAGTTGATTTCTTTTTCATTCAAACACAACAGCATGTCTGGGCACCATTCCAGGACTGTCCCCCAAGTTTGCCATGTAGCAGTGCACACAGCTTCCACCCTGAGGCCCTCACATCTCAACATAATGTTTAGAGGTCATTGTTGCTAGGGATACTTCTACTGGAAATTAAGTGCTATGGTCCTAAGACATCACTGACCATGACTATTGATCACATGGATCACAACCCCTGGGCCAGAACATGTAATATTGACCCCAAATAAGAACAAGAGCCAAAGAATGCTAATCTGCTTATTAGTTTATTTCCTTTGAATCTTTGATGATATCATGACTGCTGAAGAACATTTTTATTGACAATTATTCATTTCACTGTAGAATATTTTTCAATTATATCAAGACACACAAATGAAAAATTATAACCCTTGAAAACTCACATTATATAAGATTTAATTGGTTTGGAAAAATTATTTCCAGTTATTTGTAATATACTTGTTATATATATATATATATATATATATATATATATATATATAAAATCTATTTTAATGCCAGTTTGCCACTGACTACTGATTGTGATTTGGGGCAAGACACTTTTCTGACATTCATTCACTACAGCTCTAAAATAAGGATATTATAAGAGAATTTCTCTAAGTTGTTTTCCAGTTCTGGTGGATTGTGAGTATATTGTAACTCCTGATGCCTACACATCATTCCCTCATCCTCTTCTTTCTCCTGTAGGCCATGTGCAGGACAATTTTCACCTTGGAGCATTAAGACTTTGAACCAGCCTCCCTCAGAGTCCACTTTTAGAACCTGAAACACTTCCAGTGATAGGGCTGGTATCTGTCAATTGATGTCCAGAGACCTCTATTCCTTTCACTGTGATGTATAACTATATGAGAACTCTAAACTGGCCAAAATCATGGTTGAAAATTCTTTCCAAACTAGAGTACCATCACATGGAATTCATTAATCTTAGACTATGGTTAGAAAATAACAGTAGGCAGTGTTTCCCCCAATAAAACATAATCTACTCAAACAAGGACTTCCTTTTGCTCCCAACTGCAAAACCTGTTAGTTAAGACAATTTGGGGAACAGTGTAGGTACCCAGTGAATACTTGTCATTTGAATAAGTGACACTAACATTACACCTCCATAAGGTTTAATTCTTAAGAAGGACTCATACAACATTAGCTTCTACATCTCTAGCAACTGAGACCTGATCCTCTCCTGAAACAACCCAGCTCATTATTTCCCTGAGAATTAAGTTACCTAGAGGAAGGTAGTGCTTGGCTTAACACTCTGCCCTAACTGTTAAGTCAAGAAGATAGGGGAAGAAAACTGGACAAGCCAAACAGGAAATGTCAGCTCAAAGAAATTGTTTCAGAGAAATTGCCTTCCCATTTGTAAACTGTAATGTTTTAGACAAAGGCAGGATTTATTAAATATAGTAATGTAAATGGCAGAAAATTTCTGCATTTTTACATAGTCACCAGAGAAATGACCTATGTTTAAATTCTCATAGCCCTGCTGCTAGGGACCTGCAAAATCTGAAGGCTCTGCTGGACTTAAAGAATAAGTAATCAGAAATATTCAGGTCCTGTCACTCTCCCCATCTACAACCAACAAATTGTGCAAAAATGGAAATTACCAGCATGGCAGATACTTGAGATAAATGGCTTCTAGCAAGACAGGTAGATAGAAATCCCTAATTCATTGCTCATTAGGCATCCAGAGGAGACCCAGAAGGAAGAGACCAACAGCTCCATGGTACAGCTTTAAGGGGAAGGGATCCCAAGGCTTTACAGATGTAAAATCAGAGTGGTACAGCTGTTACCTGCTGATGCTGCTGCACTGCCTAAAATCTGGTTGTCTCCTTGGAAAATGTAAGGCTTCAGGGAACTATAAGAGCATTCTGCCTTTTCTCCTCTCTTTTCTTTTTCATATGGGGACTCTGAGGCCCACAAAGAAATAAAAAATTGTTCACATTCTAATGATTGTATATTTGCACAGGCTCAATTAAAACCCACCAATTTATTTCACTGAATATTTAATTGCTTAAATTGTAGGAGGTGCTCTTTCAAAATAACCCTGTGGGTTGAGAACAATCTAACCTCTATTGGTGGTTAAGACTGGTCTTTGTAGAAGGGCTTATTCATAGGGATATCTTTGCTCAAAAGAGAGAAACAGAAAAGAAAGGAGGGAATAAGAGAGGAAGATGGGAGGAAACAGTAAATAACAGATATTTTGATGAGATAGTCTTGGCCACCTTCTTCTATTTCTCTGACTTCTTAGCAACTACAGCTATGCTTCCTTGTTCAAAGACCTCATTTTGTTCAAAATCAAAGATCAATCCATGCTTTTGTGATTATGTCAAGGTGTATCCTGGTATTGTGTAATAACTAAAAAGAATTTAAAAATTAAAAAATATCAAGATCAAGGATAAACTCCAAAGGCAAGTACATTTTGACCTAGAACATAGCTATACCATAATTCAAGGTAAAATAAAAGAACAAAGGGTAAGCAATCCCTTCTAAACCATTTACAAAACAAGAGAGCATTGTCAGTGGCACAACTCACTTCTGAAGTTCAGATTTTATTGAAAAACCAGGGACTCAGAAGGAGGAAGGTCCCTGGAATCATCTTATTCAAAAATTTCACTTTGCAAATGAGGAGTGTGTGCTTTACAATCACAACTCAAAAACGTACAGAGGCCAGGGGAATGAAGCCAGATGGGTCGGATAAGAGATATCTTAGAATTGGTATAGGAAATGGTGTCTTTCCTCTTCAAGAAAAACAACAAGGCAAATTTTCTATAAATGGCAAGTAAAACTTAGCCTTAGAATGAGGTTAAGAACATGGACTAACTGCTGCCCAGCTCCATTTGCAAACTGTCATATAATGATGTGACCTTGATGTTGCCCAATATTGTTATTTCTTTATAATATGAATTTCTACTTGAAATTCACCAATACTTTTTGAGAACGACAACTGCTTCAAATTAGTTGCAGCCAAAAAGAAATCTTCCAGAGTTTGATTCAATGTCAGGTTTGTAGTTGTGCCCTAGTCTAAGGGAGAGTAGGCAGGGAGAAAAGGATTCTAAAAAGCCCTGGGTTCTAGTTTCATCTCAGCAGTCCAGTTGCTTCATGAGCTTCCAGAAATCATTTTTGTCATTTAGGGGAAAAATTGCTTGAGAAATAGAGCTATAACCTGTGTCCAGCACCATAAATAAAAAGATGAAGGAAACATGAGGGAAGATAACAGAGGCTGTGGTTTTCCTTCACATTCTCCTTGGACCTGCAGGGCTGCAGGAGAGCACATGATGGATGCCTTCAGTCTTGACGCACAGAGGACCCTGCCTTCTTCTACTAGGATCCTCCTGCTCTGTTGAGCCCTGGGCACTCTGGACTCCCTGGGCCTTTTTAGAGGCAGAAATGGACCATTGGGCTTTGGAGTCTGTTCTCTGTTGTCTCAACTCCTCTGATTTGAATATTAAATGAATTGTTCTTACTTGAAGTTTCCAGAGTTCACCTATTCTGTTGGCCATATCTACACCACTAAGAGTAAAGCTTTCAACCCCATGCTCTCTTCCTGTGTAGTGGGCACACAAACTGGCCATGGAGATTCAAGGTTGAAGGATGAGGATTGTGACTTGGTATGACTTGCTCTAGGCCTTGTTCCTTTTGCTGAGCATCATGTAAGGGAACTGCTGAGGCTTCCTGTTGGGCACTTTGATTCTATTTGATGTCAAGCATTTTATTTCTTCATCAGCACATTGCAATGTTCTTATTTGTGGTTCTTTCTGGATCCAGAGTTATCATGTTGATCAGGTTCCTATGTGCCTCCAGGGATGCAACTGACCAGCTCTTTGGGACCCTCCTGTGTCAGGTCCTAGTCATCCTCTCTCACCACCTGCCTAATGGCATCCAAAGGCTCCCTGAGTTGTGGGTTCAAACAGAGAATGTTTCATTATTTTGTGACTTTATTGCATTGTGTTTATCCTGCTCTGAAACAGCTGAGCCAACCCTGTTGTTGACTTCTTCTTTGGCCCCTTCAGGCAGAGGCTGAAGCCGCAGACCCTCCAGATGCTTCTCCAGAGGGCTCTATGACACTGGGGAACTGGACGAATGCAGAAGTAGCTGTTCTCAGGAAACCCTGGAGATGCTGGGAAGCAGAGTGGAGCAGTGGTGACGAGCCTCTGCCCGGTGACCAGAAGTGGCTTTGCAAGTGAACACAACCCAGTCCCACTTGACAGTTGTCTGCTCTTCTCTCAGCCCCTTGCCCCTGAAATGCCTCAGTGATGCCCCAGTGTCTTTGAATGCATTTCTATTAACCTGGCTTGGCCGAGTTTGCTCAGAGAAGTTATATGAAAGTGAAACAACTGAGAATAACTGCATCCTTCTCTAAACTAATAAACTTCTTGTAGTATCTTCTCTAAATCATTTCTCATTCAGCACTTATTACTTAGTTTCACTGCAGTGAGAAGAATCCCTCACCAAACCACAAAATCCTGCTTATAATTGTTCTATACATGACAGTTTAAAAATGATTCCTTATTTTTCTCTCAGGCTTTGTTCCCCTGGGAATCATATTCTGGTCTGTGACTAGGTGTTGCTATAGGTAGACACTTCGTTTTTTGATTGAATGATCCATAGAACTCATTAAATCATAAATTCTTTTGGAAAACAGTGCCTACAGTGGAATAGTCAGTGGTTTATGAAAAGTCCTCTGGAGACATTTGTCCCTGATATGGTGACATATTGGCATTGGGTTCTGGTAATGAAAAGTATGGCCTTTTACCCTTGAAAATTCACATTTATTTAGCTCTTAAAAAGACATACTTAAGTCTAAAAATATGAGTGACTGATCCCATTTCGACATGCAATCCCAGTGTTTATTTCAAAATCCCAGTGTTTATTGGAAACCATTTAAAAATAGTTTGGAGATTTATTAAGCTTGAGAAGGCAATGAGATCCAGGAGTTTGCACCAATGTTCTGCTTAGGATGTTGGATTGACCATCTTGGTGGATATTGGTGATACCATACAGAAAGACAAGTTTGATGCTGGAAAAATCATTAAATTTGACATTTAGACTATGAAATAATATAGTTAATATTTAGATACCCACCAGTGACATTTTACCAACTTTTATTCCATCCAAACCATCATCCTATTGGTCAGTGCTGCCCACCCGTAGGTCAGATGGTTCAGATAAGAGATATCTTAGAAATGGTATAGGAAATGGTGATTTTCCTCTTCAAGAAAAACAACAAGGCAAATTTTCTATAAATGGCAAGCAAAACTTAGCCTTAGAATGAGGTTAAAAGCATGGACTAACTGCTGCCCAGCTCCATTTGCAAGCTGTCATATAATTATGTGACCTTGATGTTGCCCAATATTGTTATTTCTTTATAATATGAATTTTTACTTGAAATTCACCAATACTTTAGTCTAACTGCCAGTCTTCATGAGGAGCAGTTGTGTTTACAACTGGCCTTTCCATATTCAGGTCAACTATACTAACTAAAACTAGGGTCTGTACAAAGTCTGAACTATTTGGTACCAGAGGTTACTCATTCCACAAAGAACTCAAGTAGAGAGAAGAGCCCACTATGAGATGCCCTAACAACACAGTAGGTCCCTATGAAACACAGACATTGAGGCTGCCAAGTAACTCTGAGGATTCGGGAGACAGTAAAATAATTTTATTAAAAAGATGACATTCATATGATTTTCAGTTTTTCACAGCCAAATGTATTGACTGCTCTTATAGAATAATTCAGTAAAAAGAACTCAGGGTCCCTGAATCCAGATCTGATGCTCTCCCCAGGCCAGCACTATGTTTATTCTATATCTTGGTATGCACTCCCTTTTCCCAAATGCTACAATAGAGATTTGCTATAAGGTGGGGCATCCTTCAGAATGGAGGAAACAATGACAGAGTTATCACCTATGCCCAGGCAGAGTTCTTCAATGGGATATCATCAGCTCAGCTTTAGGGTCATTATGAAAGTCACCTCTACTAAACTTTAAATATTTTTGTACTTTAATATAGAGGGCATGTTAGTAGTTTAGTAGCCATTTAAAAAATTGGAGAGTATATATAAATTCCTTTCATATGTTTTTTATAGCAACTTGATATTTAGTTACTTGTTTTTCTAACATCCTGTTACACGTGTAAGAAATAATGCACACTGATTTTAGAATCTAAGCAGAGCCACAGACAGAGAGGTGATAGAAGGCTGGGTCATTAGTTGTCTCTGTAGTTTAATATATTCTTTTTTAAATAAAAAATTGTAGCAAATATTAAAAAAATTATATGCTTAATGTCACTGGTGGGTATCTAAATATTAACTATATTATTTCATAGTCTAAATGTCAAATTTAATGATTTTTCCAGCCTCAAACTTGTCTTTCTGCATGGTTATCACCAATATCCACCAAGATGGTCAATCCAACATCTTAACCTCTCTATCTTCTTGACACCTCCTTCCTTTAACCTTACCATCCACTCCATTCTAACTATCCAGTTCTGCATTTTGTCACTGCCCACATTGGTGGGACCTCCAACCTCTCAGTTTTGAGGTCATCCTCCCTGACCCTTATCTCTAATCTGCACCATGATTTTCCTGAGAGACTCCAAAGACTTTCCCACTCCATCCACTTTGGATCCAGTCTTTTGACACTATTGGCTGTCTCACTGACAGTATCTCCTTCACTTCCATCGTTGCCAGCTTTAGATTCCAAACCTGCTGTTACAATGGCTACCTTGCTCACACACATTCTTCATCTTCTCACCATATTCCTCACTGCAAATTTACTAAACAAAACCCCATCTGGTTAAATCCATCTCTCACTCTCTGCAAGCCTGTTCCCATTACTCCACCTTCTTTATACCTCACAGGAGGAATCTGTTTATACACTTGTTGTAATAATCAATTTGAATTGTCAGCTTGATTGGATTAAGAGATGGCAAGGATTAAGAGGTTTATGGATGTGTTGGTGATGGTGTGTCTAGGAATGACTGGCATGTGGGAGAGCTAACTGAAATGGTTAGTCAATGCCCTCCTACGGGTGGGCAGCACTGACCAATAGGATGATGGCTTGGATGGAATAAAAGTTGGTAGAATAAAGAAGTTGATGCAAGTCGATGCAAGCTTGATTCTTCTTGATTCTTCTTGATTCTTCTTCATGATTGTCGCAGTGCTTATCTGAGGATATTGGTCTCTTGCTTCTTAACTCCAAAGAGTACTCTGACAATGATTCTTCAGAAGGCTTAGGTCTCAGACTAGGGCAACACTATTAGTCCCTCTTGTTCTGGGGTTTCAGCCTCTTGGACTATGCAGCTACTAGTTCTTCCAGCTCTCCAGCCTGCAGATTGTGGCCCTCCAGTAAAAGCAGGATCTTATTGAGGTCAGGTAATCAATGGAGTTTGGGCCAAAGTCCTACTCATAGTTGGTCCAGTGGGCCCCTGAACTCATCCTGTGGTTATTTCCCCAGCCCCAGAATGTATAATTGAGATAGATATACTTAGCACTTGGCAAAACTCCCACAATGGTTTTCTAACCTGTGGAGTGAGGGCTATTATGGTGGGAAAGGCTAAGTGGAAGCCTCTGGAGTTGCCTATACCTGGGAAAACAATAAATCAAAAGCAATACTACATCCCTGGAGGAAGAGCAGAGATTAATGTCACTATCAAGGACTTGAAGGATGCAGGGGTGGTGAGTCCCACAACATTCCCATTTAACTCTCCCATTTGGTCTGTGCAGAAGACAGAGATGGCTCTTGGAGAGTGACAGTTGATTATCATTAGCTTATCAGGTGGTAACTCCAATTGCAGCTGCTGTACCAGATGTGGTTTCTTTGCTTGAGCAGATTAATACATTTCCTGATACCTGGTATGAGGCTATTGATTTTGCAAATGCTTTTTTCTCCACCCCAGTGCGTAAGGAACACCAGAAACAATTTGCTTTTAGCCGGCAAGTCCAGCAATATACATTCACCATCCTTCCTCAAGGGTATGTCAACCCTCCAGCACTGTGTCACCGCTTTGTTCATAGAGACCTTGATTGTCTTTCTCTTCCACAAGGTATTACACTGGTCCATTATATTGATGACGTTATGTTGATTGGATCAACAGAGCAAGAGGTAGCAACCACATTGAACTTGCAAGTAAACATTTGAATATCAGAGGGTGGGAAATAAATACCACTAAAATTCAAGGGCCTTCAACTTCAGTAAAGTTTTTAGGAGTCCAGTGATATGGAGCCTGTTGAGATATTCCTTCTAAGGTGAAGGTAAGTTGTTACACTTGGCCCCTTCTACAAATAAGAAAGAAGCACAACACCTGGTGGCACTATTTGGATTTTGGAGGCAGCACATTTCTCTCTTGGGTGTGTTACTTCAGCCCATCTACCCAGTGACTAGAAAAGCTTCTTGTTTTGAGAGGCGTCTATAACAGGAGAAGGCTCTGTAACAAGTCCAGGCTGCTGTGCAGGCTGCTCTGCCACTTGAGCCATATGACCCCACAGACCCAATGTCAGTGTCAGCGGCTCAGAGGGATGCTGTCTGAAGCTTTTGGTGAATCACAGAGGAGGCAATTGGGATTTTGGAGCAAGGTCCTGCCATCATCTGCAGACAACTACTCTCCCTTTGAGAAACAGCTCTTGGCCTCCTACTGTGCCTTAGTGGAAACTTAACCATGGACCACCAGGTTACTGTGTGACCAAGCTGCCTATTAGGACTGGATAGTATCTGACTCACCAAGCCATAAAGTTAGATGTGCTCAGCAGCACTCTGTCATTAGTGGAAATGGTATATAGGCAATCAGGCATGGGCAGGACCCAAAGGCACAAGTAAATTTCATGAAGAAGTGGCTCAATTGCTCATGGCTCCTACTCCTGCTGCAGTACCTTCAGTCCCTCAACATGAATCTATAGTTTCATGGGCTGTGTCTTATGATCAATTAACAGAGGAAGAGAAGACTAGGGCCTGGTTCATAGACAGTTCTGCAGGATATGCAGATACCACCCAGAAGTGGACAGCTGCAGCACTGTTGATCCTTTCTGGAATGACCTTGAAGGAAGGTTGTGGAGAGCAGTGACAGAGAATGGGAGAGCAGTGTCTAAGATTGGGATCTCTGATGACATCATGGCTGTGGCAAGCCTAGTACCTGGGAATATTCCTGTGCAGGGGTGCAGGATACCTAGCTGCTGTGGCAATGCCCTGCATGAGAAGGCTCTGCAGAAGAGTCTTAGCCTCAACCTTGATCACAGGCACATAGTTCCTGAGAATAAAGGAACTCTCCTGCTAGACAACCACAATGTTTCACCAGCTTCACTACTTCTGAAGCTTCCCACTTAACTGTAACTTTAAACAATGAATTTTCTTGAGAGCTACACAAAGCTTCTAACACATTGCAACTGTAAACAGCACCTACAGAAAAGCTACATAAATGTTTCCAGCCCTATAACTTTCTTACAAAGAATAGTCTTTAACCTGATAATAAGACATATATAAATTAATATTGCTGGTGTAATTCTGTAGACCTTCTTCTCCTTCAGAGAGCAGCACTCCACCTGACCCCAACTAAATAGGTAAGTTCTTCAAAACCCTCATCTGAGAGTCTTTATTTTTCTAATGCCCCCATAACCCTTTGCTGAAACCTGCGAGTTTGGCCAGGCTGATCATGGCAGACAGTGGTGAAGGGAAATCTTCACAATAGGCAGAACTTTGGGCAGTGCATCTGGTGCCTGGAGGGGAAAGTTGCCAGATGTGCAACTGTAAACTGACTGATTTATGAGCCATCAAAAAAAGGTTGGCTAGCTTGTCAGAGAACTGGAAAAAAATATACTTGGAGAATCAGTGACAAAAACATTTGGGGAAGAGGTATGTGGATAGACCTCTCTGAATGGGCAAAAGATGTGAAGATATTTGTGTCTCATGTAAATGCTCACCAAAAGGTGACCTCAGTCGAGGAGGATTTTGATAATCAGGTAGATAGGATGACCTGATCTGTGGATAGCAGTCAACTTCTTTCCCCAGGCACCCTTGTCATTGTCCAATGGGCTCATGGAAAAAGTGGTCATGGTGGCAGGGATGGTGGTTATGTATGGGTCAGCAGCATGGGATTCCACTCACCAAGGCTGATTTGGCTACAGTCACTGCTGAGTGCCCAATTTGCCAGCAGCAGAGATTGACACTAAGCCCCTGATATGGCCTCATTCCCCAGGGAAATCATCCAGCAACCTGGTGGCAGGCTGATTATATTGGACCACTTCCATCATGGAAGGGGCAGTTTTTTTTCCTTACTGGAATACACATATTCTGGATGTAGATTTGCCTTCCCTGCACATAGTACTTCAGCCAAAACCACCATTCATAGACTTACAGAATGTCTTATCCAGCATCATGGGATTCTGCACAGCATTGCTTCAGACCAAGGAAATCACTTCATAGCCAAAGAAGTGAGGCAATGGGCTCATGCTCATGGCATTCACTGGTCTTACCATGTTCCTCACCATCCTGAAGCAGCTGGTTTGATAAAATGATGAAATGGATTCTTGAAGATGCAGTTACAGCACAGTTAGTTGGCAATGCATTGCAGAACTGGGGCAAGGTTCTTCAGAAGGCTGTATATACTCTGAATCAGCATCTACTTATTGGTACTGTCTCTCTTATTGCTAGAATTCATGGGCCCAGGAATGAAGGGGTGGAGACAGGAATGGTGCACTCATCATTATCCCTAGTAACTCACTAGCAAAGTTTTTGCTTCCTGTTCCTGCAAGCTATGCTCTAAAGTCCTATTAGTCTTAGTTCCAAAAGGAGGAATGCTTCTGCCTAGAGATACAATAATGATTTCATTAAACTGGAATTAAGAATTCCTCCTTGGGCTCCTCATGCCTCTGAGTCAGCAGGCTAAGAAAGGAGTTGTGGTGCTGGCAGGGGTGATTGAGCCAGATTACCATGCAAACATTGGACTGTTACTCCACAATGCAGGGAAGGACACACATTCTCCTGGAATGCAGGAGATCTTTTGGGGTACCTCTTGGTATTACCTTGTCCCATTATTAAGGTCAATGAGAAACTACAACAACCCAATCAGACAAGATGACAAATGTCTCAGACTCTTCAGGAATGAAGGTGTGGGTCACACATCCAGATAAAGAGCCAAGACCTGCTCAAGTGCTTGCTGAAGGTAGAGGGCATACAAAGGCACAAGTAAATTGCATGAAAAACTGGCTCAATTGAAGAAGTTTGTATCATAAATACAAACTACAGCCACATGACCAGTTATAGAAATGAGGATTATAATTGCCATTGATAATTCTTCCCTATTCCATTAAGAATATGTTTGGGCAAACTTTCACATGCACTAAGAGGAAATAATTGTTACTCTCCTGTTATTCATCATGTAATGTAATACTGACTGATTTAACATCAGTAATGTTTTTGGTTTTTTTATTCTGGGGAAAGAAGTAGTGCATTCTGCTGTAGCAAGGACAGTCATGTTAGATGGAATTATAACCTTGTTATTGTGTTTATTTGGAGACTGAGTATGTTGTAAAGAGTCATATTTGGATATCAAGTTGACAAAGGGTGAAATTGTAATGGTTAATTTGAATTGTCAACTTGATTGAATTAACAGATGCCAAGGTTAAAGAGGGTTATGGGTGTGTCAATGAGGGTGTGTATAGGAATGATTGGCATGTGGGAGAGCCAACTGAAATGGAGACCCTCCTAGGTATGGGCAGCACTGACCAATAGGGTGATGGCTTGAATGGAATAAAAGAAGCAGCAGTTGATGCAAGCTTGATTCTTCTTGAACCACTTCTTGATTGCTGCTGCGATCATCAGAGGATATCGGACTCTTGCTTCTTCACTCTTCCAAAGTGGACTCTGATAGTGATTCTCTAGAAGACTTAGGTCTCAGACTATGGTAGCACTGTTGGTCCTTCTTGTTCTGGGGTTTCAGCCTTTTGGACAGTGCAGCTACTGATTCTTCCAGCTCTCCAGCCTGCAGACAGTCATTGTGAACTATCCAGCTTCTGATCACCTAAGCCACCCTAATAAGTCCTCTTTTTATAATTATATTTCTTGTTCATTACGTTCCGGTAGAGAACCCTGATTAATAGACTTGTAAACATAGAGTCCAATTTAAAAATAGAAACAAAAAAATTTACTATTCAAAAGTGTAATATTTCTTTCGTTCTTTTTGTGGTGCTGGGAATAACCCAAGCTCCGCACATGCTAGGCAAGTACTTTAACACTGAGTTACAACCAGGCCCCTAAAATAAAATCTTAACTAATAAAAGATAAAAGAACAAAAACTAACTCTAACACAATGTTGCTTCTAGCAAATAGAGCTTAGGAAGCCATTCACCTTTTCTTTGATATACTCTGTGGCAGGGAGAAAGGAGTTGGAAACATGCACATATTAGTGCTTTAACAAAGTAGTTTCCTAGTTGGAAGCCTTCCAACATGGCTTACATTGCTTGGCATTGCTTGGCAGGTGGCAGCTAGACTCCAACACAGCAATCATTTAAAGGAAGGAGGGCAGGAAGTGGTGGGCACAGGCAAGAGTTGGGTAGATAGGAGTAGGGCCACATCAAGTGTTGAGAAACCACTCATGATGAACCTGATTCAACAGACTTCACACTCTCACTGCCCAGCAGGTCTCTACACAGGAAAAACTGGGCTGTCCAGTATCTCGATAAGACTTACGCAGGCAGCAAACTTCCCTCCAGCTCCAGAAGGCACTTCTTCTCCAGCCAGAGAGTTATCCTGTAGCAACTGTCCATCCTTTCAACACAGGCCAACTTGCCGCATCCAGGAAGAAGAATGGACGAAAGGTAAGACTTTATCAAGAGCTTATTTCTAAAGTCACTGCTGTGTCTTTCCTCTCTGTCCATGTCCTCATTGGTGGAGTGTTCATGGAGCCCTAAGGCCCACAGGAGAAAAGCACATGAAGCTTTGGTGCTTTCAAGCTTTACTGTGGAGAATTCAAAGCTGCTAACCAAGACTGTTAATTAGAGTCCATCCTCTTGCATGTAACCTTAAGGCATGTGCAAACTTTTCAACTGATGGACTCAAATGATTGTATTTTCTGACCAGGGAATCCATTCCATGGTCCAGCAAGATCTGAGGCAATTGTAGTTCACCTCCAATAGCTGAGCTGATGGCAGATCTCAACCAGTGGTCTTGAAAAATACCATCTACCTACTTAACCTAGAGCAAAGGCACTATTCCAGTCACATAGATAAAGTAAGAGTATGCTCTGCTCACCCAGGGACAGTAGCAGCTGCCTATTCAAAACCTAGGCTAAACCATTAGTGAAGGTCTACCCCTACCAAAGAACATCACTAACAGTCAAAATAAAAGTATGATTGTCTACACAAATGTATAAAAATCACACACACACACACACACACACACACACACACCTTACAGACTCAGGAAATCATGACACCTCCAACACAAAGCTCACACAAAAGATGCTAAACAAAGAGATGTCTAAGAAGCAACATAGAAAAAAATCAGAAAACTCGTCTTTAAAAGTTCAGTGAACTTAAAGATCATACATATTAAAAAAATTAGTTATGATGAGGGTAAAAGTAATCATCTCCCACAAAGATACCAATTTAAACAGCTCTTCCTTCACCAAAGTACATTCACAAGAGATAAGGAAGCCAGGGAAGAGACTGGTTTTAGTATAATAAAAAGAAAGTCCCATTGAAGAAGGCAGGAAGGAGTTAGCCACATCAAACTTCCTTCAAACTGAGTGGAGAAAAATGCCTACCACTTGAAAGAGGGAAAGGAACTTAAGTTCAGGCTTTAGACTTGAAACCCAATACCAGGCCCATCACAGTCAAACATCCTGCCCAACGGAGCACACAGCCCCCGCTCCCAGTCCAGTATCCAAAAACTGATTCTCTGGACTGCATTAGCCAGGGGACCAAGGGACAGTCTCCTCCACCCTCCCTCAATGTCAGGTAGCACATCATGCAGCAGACTCCACCTGCTAGGAAGCAGGGCAGCACAGTAAGCACAGGACTTTGCCTCAGAAATCAGTTCCAGACACTCTACAGTGAAACACAGATCTAGGCAGAGCCTAAATGCCCAAGTCCACAGGCAAAACATTGCAGACAGAATGTAGACGTGCCCTAGCCCCAGGCAGAGAAGAACAGACTTCTATTTTGGCCAGCATCACCATAAGTCTCAATGTGGACGCCTGGAGAACACCCTTAAGACTTTTAAGGTCCTTGAAACTATGACAATCAGGTGTGACCCAGCTTAGAATTAGCCAAGGGAAGATTGCCCTTATCCCCTGCCCCAATCTCAGGCTGCACAGAAGGAAGCAAAACTCTATCCACCGGGGATTAACAAAAGGTAGTAAGCAAAGGATCTCATCTTGGAACTCAGTGTTGAGCCAGTGACAGCTATCACTGTGCAGATCCTTATAGCCCTATCTTTAGGCAGGTATCCATAGATAGATGTGTCGACCTGCCCTGCTACCAGACAGAGAGTCAAGTGGCTCAGCTGATTGGACTTGTATCCTGACCAGAATCACCTGTGTATATTTGCATGGGTCTCAGCCTTGACTTTACTACAGCAGCAGGCAGCCTATGACAGCATGGGTCCTGGTGTACACCTGTGCTGCACTGTTTTAAGTAGGCTGTGCAGTCTAAGTGTGATCAGTATGGTGGCATTAGGGGGCCACAGGATGGCCCACTCTATCACTGCACAATTTAGGCAATACAAACAAAGGATGAATAATTTTCTGTCTGGGGGCAGAAAATGGAGGTAGTAACTAAGTTTTAGAACAGAAGCTTGGAGCTGGTCTTCTATAGTTATGCTCAGAGCTGAAGATAATCCCACAGTGTCAAACTGCATAGTCTTTTGTTTTGTTTTTTATTGAATTTATTAATACACAACAGCAGAATGCATTACAATTATTATTACACATATAGAGCACAATTTTTCATATCTTTGTATATAAAGTATGTTCACACCAATTCATGTCTTTATACATATACTTTTTTTGCATTACAATTCTTTTTTTTTTACAAAAACAAAAACCTCATCTTTAATGTGAATAAAGTTAATATGAAATTGGAGAATTTGTTAAGTTTATACAGTGTTATTTGTTCACAAAACAAATATAAGTAACAGGGAATATGGCAGAATTCAGGAGGTAAAAGATGAATTCTAGTCATGTTTCATTACAATTCTTAATACACATATATACCACAATTTTTCAGATCTCTATCTGTATATAAAGTAGGTTGACCCCTAATTCATGTCTTCATACATGTACTTTGGATAATGATGTCCATCACATTCCACCATCCTTGCTAATCCCCTGCCTCCTTCTTTTTCCTCCCTCCCCTCTTCCCTATCTAGAATTCATCTATTCCTCCCATGCTCCCCCTCCCTACCCCACTATAAGTCAGCATCCTTATATCAGAGAAAACATTCAGCATTTGTTTTGGGGGGATTGGCTAACTTCACTTAGCATTATCTTCTCCAATGCCATTCATTTACCTGAAAATGCCAGGATTTTATTCTCTTTTATTGCTGACTAAAATTCCATTGTGTATATATGCCACATTTTTTAATCCATTCATCCACTGAAGGGCATCTAGGTTGGCTCCACAGTATATTGTGAATTGTGCTGCTATAAACATTGATGTGGCTGTGTCCCTGTAGTATGCTATTTTTAAGTCCTTTGGGTATAGTCCAAGAAGAGGGATAGCTGGGTCAAATGGTGGTTCCATTCCCAGATTTCCAAGGAATCTCCATACTGCTTTTCAGATTGGCTACACCAATTTGCAGTCCCACCAGCAATATATGAGTGTACCTTTTTCCCCACATCCTCACCAACACTTAATGTTGTTTGTCTTCATAATAGCTGCCATTCTGACTGGAGTGAGATGAAATCTTTGATTTGCATTTCTCTGATTGCTAGAAATGATGAGCATTCTTTCACATATTTGTTGATTGATTATATATCATCTTCTGAGAAGTGTCTGTTCAGGTCCTTGGCCCATTTCTTGATTGGGTTATTTGTTTTTTCGATGTTTAGCTTTTTGAGTTCTTCACATAACCTAGAGATTAGTGCTCTATCTGATGTGTGAGGGGTAAAAATTTGCTCCCAGGATGTAGGCTCTCTGTTCACCTCACAGATAGTTTCTTTTGCTGAGAAGAAACTTTTTAATTTGATTCCATCCCATTTATTGATTCTTGGTTTTAATTCGTGCACTATAGGAGTCTTATTAAGGAAGTTGGGGCCTAATCCCACATGAAGATTAGAGCCTACTTTTTCTTCTATTAGACGCAGAGTCTCTAGTTTAATTCCTAGGTCCTTGATCTCAAACTGCATAGTGTTGGCCAGATAAGTTATCTATGCCTACATGGCATTTGGCAGAAGATTGGGGAGACAAACTATACCTTTTAGGCACTCCCCTAGATCATTCAGAAGAACACACCAACTGTGGTTTTGGGGAAAGCTTGGACTTGGAGTACTCCCTAGTGGTGAATCAGCAATAACACCAACAACAAAATCACAAGCCTGGAATGAGGGCATTATCTAGTTATGAAACAGAAAAATGAACCACAGACTCAAAGAAAATAAGAATGTCAATTAGAATTTCTGGAAGGATGGTCCTGATGTCAGATTGTAAAAACTGGAATAAATACTCAACCCTTCAATATGCAGACCATGTAAGCCACCAAGGATCAAAAACCATCAGGAAGGGCGGAGAGTAGAATATGTGCTTGGAATGCATAAGACCTCTGATTCAATTTCAGGTACCAATAAATAAGTAGAGGACTTTCAGAGAACTAGGATCTCACCTAATGAACAAAACAAAATTCCAGACAATGACCATAAGGTAATCAACATGTGCAAACTGATAAGTAGGACAGATAATTCAAATGTGGGGTGTATGAAGGAAACCAAGCAAGCTTCAAAAAAACACAAAGGAACAATTCAAGACTCAATCAGAGAGCAGAGAGAATGAAGTGATTTTTTTAAAATCAAACAAATCTTTGAGCTGAAAAGTACATTACTTAAAATTTTAAAACACAATAGAAGGCATAAATAGCAGGGTAGATCAAACAATAAAAACCAGTGAACTCAAAGTTAGTCTGTATGGTAGGACATAGTTAAAGGAGGAAAAAAAAAAGCAAAAACAAAAAATGAAGGGAAATGAGAATACTCATGAGAGCTTTGGGACAGCCTTAGAGAATAATATTTTACTTTGTTGGATTCAAAAGGGACATGAGAAGGCCAAGGGGACAGACAAATCATTCAAACAGATAAAAATGAAAAAGTACCCAAACATAGAGAAGGTACAAATACCCAAGTACCACAAGGTCAAAGGTCAGGAATCAGAGTCCTCAACCATGTATACACCAAGACATGACCATCAAGCTTTCAAACCTTAAAGACTAATATAGAATTCTCAAAGGATAAGGGGAAAGGAATAAGTAACACATAAGGGTGTTATAATTTATCTGACTGCAGACTTCTCAGAAAAAAAAAAAAAAGCTTTACAGGCCAAGAGGAAGTAGGATGAGATTTTCAGAGTCCTGAAGGAAGAGAACTACTGACCAAGAATACTATGCACATCAAAGCTAGGCTTGAAAATGAAGGAGACATGAAGGTATTCCCAGACAATCTAAAGCTGAGAGAATTTATGAGCACCAGACCTGCCCTACAAGAAATGCTGAAGGGAGTTCTTCAAACTGGATGGAAGAGATAATAATGAGGAAGAGGAAAACATCAAAAGTTATTTAAAAAATCCCAATAGGAGTAATTATACATTACAGAACAATACAAAATGTTCTAATATTATAAACACGTTTATTCAGTACGTTATAAACATGGTGAGTAAACCAATCATCTGTTCAGTATGAAGGCTAAAACACAAAACTATCAAAAATAAATGGATGGAGCTGGAGAATATCATGCGAAGCTAAATAAGCCAAACCAAAGTCTGAATGTTTTCTCTGATAAGCGGCTGCTGATCCATAATGGGGGGAGGGGGAGGGAAGAATGAAGGAACTTTGGATTGGGCAGACGGGAGTGAGGGGATAGGAGCCAGTGTGGGTGTGGAAAAGACAGTGGAATAGACAGACATTATCTCCCTATATATATGTATGATTACACCACCAGTGTGACTCTGCACAGCCAGAGGAATGAGAAGTTGGGCTCCATTTGTGCACAATGTGTCAAAATGCATCCTACTGTCATGTATGATTAATTAGAAAAAATATAAAAGTAAAAAAAATACTAATATTTCAAGAGAAAAACCATACAAAATGTTGTAAATTAGAACACCAAAAACTTTAAAAGTGGAGAGGAATGTATAAGTATATAGTTTAGAGTTTTTATTAGTATTTTTCTTCTTTCTTTGTTTCTTTTACTACCTATGTGATCAATGTTTCGTTACTCATTTTTAAATGTCTTAAACTCAAAAGATGTGTTTCATTAGGCTCATGGTTAACCTAAAGCAAAACTCTATAACAGAGACACCAAAAATAATAAGCAAGTAATCAAATCACACTACGAGACTAAATCACTTAATCACACAAGAAAACTGTAAGACCTGGAGAAAAAAGGAAAGAATCTACAAAAAGAAAATAGGTAACAAAATGGCAGTAGTAACAATGTGCCTACCAAAAATTGCTTTAAACATATATGGTTTAAATTCTATAATAAAAACACACAAAGTGAATGAATAAATTTTTTAAAAGACACAACTATCTACAACTTAACAAGAAATTCCCCTCACTGCTAAGAGTATACATAGACTGAGAGAGAAAGGATGGAATAAGATAATTCATGCAAGTGGAATTTCAAAGAGCAGGAGTACTCAAAACTATATCAGATACAACAGACTTTAAGTCAAAAGCAAAAAGAGAAAAGGAAAGTCATTATATTATGATAAAGGGTCAGTTCAGCAAGAGCAAGTAATACTTATAAATATATGAGCACCCAATATTTAAGTACCCATATATCCAAATCAAACATTAATAGACTTAATTAAAGATAGAAATAGATTCAAATATGATAATAGTAATGAATTTTAAAATAATTAACAGATAATTCAGACAGAATATCAATAAAGAAATAGCAAAGTAAATCTGCACAAATGGATTTAAGACACATCTATAGGATATTCTTTCTAATACCTACAAGACAGAAATGCATTCAAACAGCACATGCAATATTCTCCAGAATAAATCATATGGTAACCATAAGGCAAGTCTCAGAAAAAGTCTTTAAACTTTTATCTATTAGCTCTTGAGATTTTACAGTCCCCATGCTATCATCTTGGTAATATTGTACATGCTTATTATTCATATTTACAAATTTGCTGACTAGGTATCAATGGTATTTTGTGTTCATTTATGGATAAGTGGCTGAAGTGTTAGAACTGCCCAACACATGACCCCAGCTGAGGTCAAACAATGGCTTCATGTTTCAATTCATATTGTAAACAAGTGTACTTTTGCTAACTTGTGCTTGTGTGTGTGTGTCATTTGGTGAGGGGATTGAAATCTTTTCATGCATCAACTCTGAGCACAATGCAATGAAATTGTATACCGATAAAAAAAATTTGGAAAATATAAATATGTAGAAATTACTCAACAAGCTCCCAAACACCAAATGAAGCAGAGTATTAAGAAAGCTTAAAACTTTCATTAAACAATGAAAATGGAAACACAATACATTAAAACCTATGGAATGCAGCAAAAGTAGCATTAAGAGGCAGATTTAAAGCAATCAATACTTACATCAGAAAGAGTCAAACATGATGGCCTATGGTCTCTGCTATTTGGGAGGCTGAGGCAAGAGGACTTCTTGACTCCAGGATTTCAAGGCCAGCATGAGAGAAAAAAAAATGTGGTTTTCCCATCTCAGAGAGAAAAAACAGTAGAAAGATTTCAATAACCTATCAAGGACTAGAAAAACAATAGCAAACTAAACACAATGTTAGTAAAAAGAGGAAAATGATAAAGCTCAGAGCCAAAATAAATACAGACTAAAAAACCAAAACCTGAACAAAATAAAGAAAATTTACAAACACATAACTAGACTGAGAAAAGGAGAGAAGAGTTCTTGAGGAAGGACTATCTACAAAGATGGGCAGGACTAGAACAAAAATGGCATACAGGTCAGGTGCCCTAAGGAAAGCAAGAGTGAAACACTATTTCACTCCTAGACTACTAGGGAGGAAGGGAAGGAGCCATTGCCAGGGAGAGCTACCACAACTGTAGCTGCATTACTAGAAGGCGACCAGGCAGGTGGAGAATAACCACCACTGCCAACGCACAGCCTCACAGTACAGAGCAATATCAAAACTCACATCCCTCTCCCCTTGCCCTCCAGTGTCCTCCTGGTGTCACCTAGTGGCTCAGTTCAATCTGAAATAAGAAGAAAAAGGATATCCCTGATGGGTTTTCAGAAGCCACCTGTTGGGAAATCATAAAGGCAGAGAAGAAGGATGGAAAGAAAATTGTCCTTCACATCTCCTTGTATCTTCCTACTCTCTGGGGATTTCTCAAACCAAAAATCAATGAAACATTTCTCATCATATCTGCATTGAAGTTATTTTTCCCTGTTTTCATATTCTTTCTCTGTGTTGATTTGATTCAGCAATCATCCACATTGATCAAAAATGCCCTGAAAGTGGAACATAATTTTAAAAGGGAAAACGTATCTTTTCTTCGTTAGAGTGTAGGTGTGGAGACTTGAAGAACCACTAATGACCTTAACAGAATATGTCCTAGACCTTGTTTGGAGGCTCCACAGCTTCAGACCCAAGACATCTTAAAACTTGCTGCTCCCCAACCCTAGAAAAGCCCTATCATCTTTGAGGTCCTAAATGATGCCCAGTAATATCAACATGACAGTTGGGGAGGGAGAAAATAAAGATGAAAGTGGGAGCCTGTGTTCCCTCTGTTAATCCCATAACCCAGGAGCAGGTTACATCACCTACTCACTTCTCATTGGTCTGTGCCTGGTCACATGGTACAATCAGCATCCGGACTGAAAAACAATAGAAATGGGATCCTTTTTCTGACCTAAAACTCAGAGAATTGTTGTTACCAAAGAGACAAACGACTCTTAGGAGACTCTAGCAGTCTCCATAGCCCATGATGATCTCTTGGATTCTTTATTCATATGATTTGAAAATACCACAGAAATAAGGGGGAAATGGGACAGGGAACAGTGCCAAAGCAAAAGACAGGGCTCCAGCAACCTAGATGCCCTTCACTGGATGAATGGATTTTAAAATGTGACATATATACACAATGGAATTTTACTCAGCAATAAAAGAGAATAAAATCATGGCATTTGCAGGTAAATGGATGGAGTTGTAGAAGATAATGCTAAGTGAAGTCAGCCAATCCCCAAAAAAACAAACGCTGAATGTCTTCTCTGATATAAGGAGGCTGACTCATAGTGGGATAGGGAGGGGGAGCATGGGAGGATTAGATGAATTCTAGATAGGGAAGAGGGGTGGGAGGGAAAGGAAGGGGGCAGGGGATTAGCAAGGATGGTGGAATGTGGTGGACATCATTATCCAAAGTACGTGTATTGGGTGTCAACATACTTTATATACAAACAGAGATATGAAAAATTGTGGTATATATGTGTAATAAGAATTCTAATGCAAAAAAAGTATATGTATAAAGACATGAATTGGCGTGAACATACTTTATATACAAAGATATGAAAATTTGTGCTCTACATGTGTAATAAAAGTTGTAATGCATTCTGCTGTTGTGTATTTAAAAAAATAAAATCAATTAAAAAAAAATTTTTTAAATAAAATACCTGAAAAAAAAAAAAAAAAACAGGGCTCCAGGACTCCAGAATCCTGTATTGAACCTGTTCTTGAGGATCCAATTTCAGAGAAGTTTCTATGTTTAAATCTGTTTCTTTTTTTTTTAAGAGAAAGAGAGAGAGAGAATTTTTTTTTATTGGTTGTTCAAAACCTTACAAAGCTCTTGACATATCATATTTCAAACATTAGTTTCAAGTGAGTTATGAACTCCCATTTTTACCCCAAATACAGATTGCAGAATCACATCTGTTACACATTCACATTTTTACATAATGCCATACTAGTGACTGTTGTATTCTGCTACCTTTCCTATCCCCTACTATCCCCCTCCCCCCCATTTTCTCTTTCTATCCCATCTACTGTAATTCATTTATCTCCTTATTTTTCTTCCAATTCCCCTCACAACCTCTTTTATGTAGTTTTTTATAACAATGAGAGTCTCTTTCCATTTCCATGCAATTCCCCTTTTCTCTCTCTTTCCCTCCCATCTCGTGCCTCTGTTTAATGTCAATCTTTTCTTCCTGCTCTTCCTCCCTTCTCTATTCTTAGTTGCTCTCATTATATCAAAGAAGACATTTGGTATTTGTTTTTTAGGGATTGGCTAGCTTCACTAAGCATAATCTGCTCTAGTGCCATCCATTTCCCTGCAAATTCCATGATTTTGTCATTTTTTAGTGCTGCGTAATACTCCATAGTGTATAAATGCCACATTTTTTAATCCATTCATCCATTGAAGGTCATTTGGGTTGGTTCCACAGTCTAGCTATTGTGAATTGTGCTGCTATGAACATCGATGTGGCAGTATCCCTGTAGTACGCTCTTTTAAGGTCTTCCGGGAATAGACCAAGAAGGGCAATAACTGGGTCAAATGGTGGTTCCATTCCCAGCTTTCCCAGGAATCTCCATACTGCTTTCCAAATTGGCCGAACCAATTTGCAGTCCCACCAGCAATGTACAAGAGTACCCTTTTCCCCACATCCTCTCCAGCACATGTTATTGTTTGACTTCATAATGGCTGCCAATCTTACTGGAGTGAGATGGTATCTTAGGGTAGTTTTGATTTGCATTTCTCTGACTGCTAGAGATGGTGAGCATTTTTTCATGTATTTGTTGATTGATTGTATGTCCTCCTCTGAGAAGTGTCTGTTCAGGTCCTTGGCCCATTTGTTGATTGGGTTATTTGTTGTCTTATTGTCTAATTTTTTGAGTTCTTTGTAAACCCTGGATATTAAGGCTCTATCTGAAGTGTGAGGGATAAAAATTTGTTCCCATGATGTAGGCTCCCGATTTACTTCTCTTATTGTTTCTCTTGCTGTGAAAAAAATTTTAGTTTAAGTAAGTCCCATTTGTTGATTCTTGCTTTTAACTCTTGTGCTATGGGTGTCCTGTTAAGGAATTTGGAGCCTGATCCCAAGATATGTAGATCATAGCCAACTTTTTCTTCTATCATACGCAGGGTCCCTGATTTGATATCAAGGTCCTTGATCCATTTTGAGCTAATTTTTGTGCATGGTGAGAGGAGGGGATTCAGTTTCATTTTGTTGCATATGGATTTCCAGTTTTCCCATCACCATTTGTTGAAGATGCTATCCTTCCTCCATTGCATGCTTTTAGCCCCTTTATTGAATATAAGATAGTTGTAACTTTGTGGATTAGTCTCTGTATCCTCTATTCTGTACCATTGGTCCACCCGCCTGTTTTGGCACCAGTACCATGCTGTTTTTGTTACTATTGCTCTGTAGTATAGTTTGAAATCTGGTATTGCTATACCACCTGATTCACACTTCCTGCTTAGAATTGCTTTCGCTATTCTGGGTCTTTTATTTTTCCATATGAATTTCATGATTGCTTTATCTATTTCTACAAGAAATGCCATTGGAATTTTGATTGGCATTGCATTAAATCTATAGAGGACTTTTGGTAATATCGCCATTTTGATGATGTTAGTTCTGCCAATCCATGAACAGGGTATATCTTTCCATTTTCTAAGATCTTCTTCTACTTCTCTTTTTAGGGTTCTGTAGTTTTCATTGTATAAATCTTTCACCTCTTTTGTTAGGTTGATTCCCAAGTATTTTATTTTTTTTGAGGATATTGTGAATGGAGTGGTTTTCCTTATTTCCATTTCAGAGGTTTTGTTGCTGATATACAGAAATGCCTTTGATTTGTGCGTGTTGATTTTATATCCTGCCACTTTGCTGAATTCATTTATTAGTTCTAGTAGTTTTTTTGTAGACCCTTTTGGGTCTTCTAGGTATAGAATCATGTCATCTGCAAATAGTGATAATTTAAGTTCTTCCTTTCCAATTTTTATGCCTTTAATTTCTTTCATCTGTCTAATTGCTCTGGCCAGTGTTTCGAGAACTATATTGAATAGAAGTGGTGATAGAGGGCATCCCTGTCTTGTTCCTGATTTTAGGGGGAATGCCTTCAATTTTTCTCCGTTCAGAATGATGCTAGCCTGGGGCTTAGCGTAGATAGCTTTTACAATATCAAGGTAAGTTCCTGTTATCCCTAGTTTTTCTAATGTTTTGAACATAAAGGGATGCTGTACTTTGTCGAATGCTTTTTCTGCGTCTATCGAGATGATCATATGGTTCTTATCTTTAAGTCTATTGATATGGTGAATAACATTTATTGATTTCCGTATATTGAACCATCCCTGCATCCCAGGGATGAATCCTACTTGATCATGGTGCACAATTTTTTTGATGTGCCTTTGTATCCGATTCGCCAGAATTTTATTGAGGATTTTTGCATCTAGGTTCATCAGAGATATTGGTCTGTAGTTTTCTTTCTTTGATGTGTCTTTGTCTGGTTTCGGAATCAATGTGATGTTGGCCTCATAGAATGAATTTGGAAGAACTCCCTCTTTTTCTATTTCCTGGAATAACTTGAAAAGTATTGGTATTAATTCTTCTTTAAAGGTCTTGTAAAACTCCGCTGTATACCCATCCGGTCCTGGGCTTTTCTTGGTTGGTAGTCTTTTGATTACCTCTTCAATCTCATCCATTGATATTGGTCTGTTCAAATCGTGTGTGTCCTCCTGACTCAGTCTGGGCAAATAATATGTCTTAAGAAATTTATCGATGTCTTCACTATCTTCTATTTTATTGGAATATAGGATTTCAAAATAATTTCTAATTGTCTTCTGTATTTCTGTGGCGTCTGTTGTGATATTGCCTTTTTCATCCCTTATGTTAGTAATTTGAGTTCTCTCTCTTCTTCTCTTCGTTAGCGTGGCTAAAGGTTTGTCAATCTTGTTTATTTTTTCAAAGAACCAACTTTTAGTTTTGTTAATTTTTTCAATAGTTTCTTTTGTTTCAATTTCATTGATTTCTGCTCTGATTTTAATTATTTCCTTGCCTTCTGCTGCATTTTCTATTGTTTTGCTCTTCCTTTTCTAGGGCTTTGAGATGAAGTGTGAGCTCATTTATTTGTTGTTTTTTCCTTTTTTTGAGGAATGACCTCCAGGCGATGAATTTCCCTCTTAAAACTGCTTTCATTGTGTCCCATAGATTCTGATAGGTTGTGTCTGAATTTTCATTTATCTCTAAGAATTTTTTGATTTCCTCCTTTATGTCTTCTGTAACCCTTTGATCATTCAGTAACATATTGTTCATTTTCCATGTGATATTGGATTTTCCCTTCCTTCTTTTATCATTAATTTCCAGTTTCAATCCATTATGATCAGATAAAATGCATGGTATAATCTCCACCCCTTTATATTTATTGAGGGTTGCCCTATGGCATAATATATGGTCTATTTTTGAGAAGGATCCATGTGCTGCTGAGAAAAAAGTATATCCATTCGATGATGGTTGATATATTCTATATATGTCAGTTAAGTCTAGGTTATTGATTGTGGTATTGAGGTCTATAGTTTCTTTATTCAACTTTTGCTTGGAGGATCTGTCCAATGGTGAGAGAGGTGTGTTGAAGTCACCCATAATTATTGTGTTGTGGTCTATTTGGTTCTTGAACTTGAGGAGAATTTGTTTTATAAACTTCGAAGCACCATTATTTGGTGCATAAATATTGATAATTGTTATGTCTTGTTGTTTAATGGTTCCTTTTAACAGTATATAATGTCCTTCCTTATCCCTTTGGATTAACTTAGTTTTGAAGTCGATTTTATTCGATATGAGGATGGCCACACCTGCTTGCTTGCGAGGACCGTGTGTGTGGTATATTTTTTCCCAACCTTTCACCTTCAGCCTGTGTATGTCTTTTCCAGTCAAGTGAATTTTTTAATATTTTTTTTTTTTAGTTTTCAGCAGACACAACATCTTTGTTTGTATGTGATGCTGAGGATCAAACCCGGGCCTCACGCATGCCAGGCGAGCACACTACCGCTTGAGCCACATCCCCAACCCAAGTCTTGTTTCTTTTTAAGTGAGAATATTACAATAGATGGTCTGTAAAAACACAAGCTAAATCTTGGGATATAGTAGTAAATAAAACAGACATGGCATAGTCTTTAGAGAGCTTCAGTTTTCATTAGAAAGACCAATACACCACACTCTAAAAACAGATGTACAAACTGTAAAGTGCCTTGAGTATGGCAAACAGAACTTCTGTTTTTTCCCCTTATTTCCTGTTCAAGCCAAGCAATGCTGGGGGGAATTGTCTTTCAAAGAAAATTCAAGAAGGATCTTGTCTGAGTTTCCTCTGCAGGCCAAAAGAGGAGAATGTGACCTTTTTCCACTCACAAGCCTCCAGCCCCTCTTGAGTGCTCTGTGTACTGAAGTCCTGGCTGCCTTTGTGAGACAGGAGAGGGCTTCTCATTTCTCGTATCTTCTCCTAACTGCCTTTCACCCACCTCTTTTGTTCTCTGTTAGATTGACTTCTCTTCTTGTCTGTTTCTGAAGTTTGCGTACATTAGATTTTTATCTCAGCCACAATTTTGATTGCCATCTGGGATGTAACCTGGGAGTTACTCCTCTGCTTTTCCCTCATCCACATATAACAGACACACAATGGTGGTGGATCCAAAGTACTACTCAAAGTGTAGAACCTGGGTTTTCAAATCTACACTGTATGGGGAAAAAAGGCGGGGGCTATTGCTCATCCTGTTTTACTCTGATTCCATTCATGGTAAAAAATGTGAAAAATACTAATTCTTACCTCATAGCTCTTGAGAGAGTTCAAAGAAAAATTATCCAATAAACTCTCAGTCAGCTCCTGTTAATCATTACAGTATGATCTTGTCCTCTTTCCTTAATGGAAATCTGCTTGAGCAATCTCTTTACACTCCCATCCCTCAACTTTTTCTATTTACCCACATACACTCCTCTCACACAAAAGCTTTTGTCAACAAAGAAAATGTAAATAAGGATCACCTGGGAGAGAACGGAGTGAGTTTATATTGTACCCACCTCTCAGTAGTCCTCCATAGATATTCCCTTATTTAAAACACTTCTTTTCAGTGGCTCTAAAACCTCATCCATTATTATACCCTCTTCAGAGGGTAAGCAATTTTGCTAATACACAAATCTGAACCAAAATGCCTCTAGGTGCTGAAAAAGTCATTTAAATGCTCACTTCAAAGGCATATCAGCCATCAATAACAGTTATTTGGGGACATGCAAGTCGTTGTGAATATGCCCACTGTTGTTCACAATAAGAATTATGATGAATGATATTTCCTTCATCTCATTATATGCATGTCAAGGATTTTATTTCTAATTTTACTTTCTATTTAACCCAAATCACATAACACTTTAAGCCTCCTCATTAATACATTCATTCTTCAATGAGTATTGAGAAAATGTGGGCCACACATAAAGCTAAGCATCAGGGATTAAAAAGTGATCCTGTCTCCAATGTCTGACACAGTGAGGTATTTTTAAACCTAGCCATCCTCTCCTGTCCTACCAGAAGCTCACATTCCCCTCATGGATATAAATCCAGGTCTTCTTCTCTTTGGATGGAACACTCATAGGCAAGGGGATGTCATGATCTGGGATGTAACCTGGGATGTAACCTGTGTCTATCTCAATTCTTGCACCAAATAGCAAACTTTAGTGCCAAGGCAGAGCAGTGCTAACTAGTCCTTAACTCTACCCCATGAGTGGAGGTTTGGATCATAATATATTTCCATGTCATTTAATTTCAGGTCAGAGAGCTCAGAAACTTTTTAGACAATGAGTGTTGAATTTGAATCCTATTTCAAGAATCCCCCACTCTTTGTAGGTTCCTTCATCTCTGCAATCTTGTTTTCCTCTTCTTTAAAATGGAGATAACTAATTTCCACATATCAGGGTGATCTGATAAACTGACCTCATGCAGCAAGTCTTGCTTTTTTAATATTTTTGTATTTGTTCTATTTAGTTATACATGGCAGCAGAATGCATTTCACTTTATTGTACCCAAATGGAGCACAACTTTCATTGTGTTGGTTGCACCATATTTCCTACCCCCATGCTACCTCTCCATCTCCCTTTTGTCCAAACTTCCTCCATTCTTCCCACATACACACCCCATTATGGATCAGCAACCACTTATCAGAGAACATTCAGCCTTTGTTTTTTTTTTTTTTTTTTTTTTTGGGGGGGGGGATTGGCTTACTTCACTTAGCATGATATTCTCAACTCCATCCATTTACCTGCAAATGCCATAATTTTATTCTCTTTTAATGCTAAGTGATATTTAATTGTGTATATACACCATAGTATTTTTTTATCCATTCATCTATTAAAGGGTATCTAGGTTGGTTCCACAGTTTAGCTATTGCGAATTGAGCTGCTATGAACATTGATGTAGCTACGTTACTATAGAATACTGATTTTAAATCCTTTGGGTATAAACCAAGGAACAGGATAACTGGGTCAAATGGTGGTTCCATTCCAAGTTTTCTAAGGAACATCCATACTGCCTTTCAGAGTGGTTGCACCAATTTTCAGTGCCACTAGCAATGTATGAGGGTGTCTTTTTCCCCACATCCTCACCAACATTTTTAACTTCTTGTGTTCTTGATAATTGCCATTCTGACAGGAGTGAGATGACATCTTAGCGTAGTTCTGATTTACATATCTCTAATTAATAGAGCCGTTGAGCAATTTTTTCATATATTTGTTGATCGATTGCATATCTTCTGAGAAGTGTCTGTTAGTTCCTTAGCCCTTGAGTCTTGCTTTTTTCCCAGGGGCACCAGTGCAGAGATGGAGAGCCTGGATCCAACCATCACAGCTTGGAGTACAGAAGCCACACCAACCAATGGAAGTTACCAGCACCTTCCTCCAACTTGTGACAGGAATAACCTTCTTCCAAAAGTGCTGGCCCTCCTCATTGCCCTGGTTGGACTGATGGGAAACGCATCTGTGCTCTGGCTCCTGGGCTTCCGCATGCGCAGAAATGCCTTCTCGGTCTATATCCTAAACCTGGCTGCCTCTGACTTCTTCTTTCTCTGTTTCCATATCACTGCTTTCCTGGTGGACATCGTCAAAATGTTCTTTCACTTCTCTGTCCCTACATATGACATCGTGCGAACTGGGGGAATCATTTCCTACATCGCAGGCCTGAGCATCCTTAGTGCTATTAGCACCGAGCGCTGCCTGTCGGCCCTGTGGCCCATCTGGTATCGCTGTCGCCGCCCTAGACACATGTCAGCTATCATGTGTGCCCTGCTCTGGGCCCTGTCCATGTTTTGGGGCGTCCTGGACATGGTCTATTGTTCTACCTTGATTATCAATAGTGGAGTTCATTGGTGTATAAAAGTTGATTTGATCATAACGGCATGGCTGATTGTTTTATTTGTGACTTTCTCAGGGTCCAGCCTGGCCCTGCTGTGGAGAATCCTTTGTGGTTCTAGGCATAAGACACTGACCAAGCTGTATGTGACCATCCTGCTCACATTGCTGGCCTTTATCCTCTGTGAACTGCCCTTTGGCATTTATTTATTTCTGTCAGACTGGATTTCAGTCGATTTTGATGCATACACTTGTCTTTATCTGGTTTCAAATGTCTTTTCTTGTGTTAACAGCTGCACCAACCCCATCATTTATTTCTTTGTTGGCTCCTTTAGGCAGCGGCTGCAGCGTCAGAACCTCAAGCTGGTGCTTGAGCGGGCTCTGCAGGACACTCCTGAGGAGGAAGAATGTGGAGACAGCCTTCCTCAGGGATCCCTGGAGATGTCAGGTAGCAGAGTGGAGCAGGGATGAAGAACCTGTGCTCTGGTCCATTAGATGTATTTTGGCGAGTCAACACTGCCCCCATCACACTTGACAGCTGTCTACTTTAATTTCAGCCTGTGCCTCTGAAATTACTCATGGTCTTCAAATGTATTTATTTTAAACTGGATTGTCTTGCTTTTCTTAGAGAAACCAGGATGAAATAAGAACATTTCCATTCTTACTGATATTTTCAATAAATTTCTTATCCTATCTTCCTCTGAATCTTTTCTTTGTCATTTTCATTTCAGTGGAAAGAATTGTTGTTCAAAATGCTAAACCTCTTATTTATGATTGTTTTCTACCAAAGTTATTTTAAAAAATTAATGATTCCTTATTTCTCTCTCAGACTATGTTCTAAGAATCATGTTGCAATTTCTCTCTCAGACTATATTCTGAGAATCATGTTGCAATTGTTGTACAAAGAAAGTTTGGTTCTGATGGAGTTCTACTACTTTTAAATGTTATTTAATTCTCTGGGTTTGGAAAAATAATGTCCTTACTGCCCTACATTTAAAAAAACAGCTCACAAAAAAATGGTAGAATTTGTCCATGGCATGGTGACCAGTTGGCCATGGGGGTTTTTTTAGTGGTTTAAATAAGAGCCTTTCATCCTGAGAACTGGCAAGCAGTTACTTACCTCTTGCCCTGACCAGTATTCCAATAGTTGAAATCTTGGAATTATGATTTAGATATGAGGTGTCCCCAAAAAGCTCATGTGTGAGACAATGCAAGAAAGTTTGGAAAAACTTGGGTTATAAGAATGGTAACTGAAGTCAGGTAGGCTGTGGCTAGAGGAGGTGGGTTATTGGGGTATGATTTGGGAATGTATATTTTTTCTTGGTGAAAGGAGAACTCTCTGCTTCTGGCACCATGTTCCCAGTGGCTTTCCTCTGCCACACACTGTTCTGTTGATGTCCTGTCTCACGTCAGGCCCCAAGGAATGGAGTCTGTCGTCTATGGATTAAAACCTCTGTAACTGTGAGCCCCCAAATAAACTTTTCCTCCCTAAAATTGTTCTTGTCAGATCTTTTGGTCACAGAAGTGACTAAAACACTTGGGACACATTGTGATACAGAACTTTTAAGCGCTAGATTGGAAAGGGCACTGGACATGGGGTTGGGACACATGGATTCTCAAGCTGACCCCATGACTAAACTGGGTCACAAGATTCAAATCTGAATCTTAAAATGTTCATCATCTGGAATCTGTTTTCAGAATAAGACAGTGGGGTTTGACTTCACCATGGCATGGACTAGAGGAAACTACCATTGTGAGTCCAGCAGCCTCTGAAATCACAGTACTCTTTCCACCTATGTGTCAGCTATCTGTCTTGGGCACCAATATTGTCAATACATCAATTCAGGTGTAAAAATAGATGTAATTTCATTCCTGTTCTGCAGAAGATTTGTGCAGAGTTTAGAAGAAGAGATCTCCTTAGACATGCCTGTCATATTGATTCTAACTGGTCAAAATCCTCTTGGCATGCAAATTCTGAGAAGGGATCAGAGTGCAAAAAGATCTCACAAGTAAGTGTGTATGTGGTGGCCAATAGACAGGGAAGACTTTTTGAACTACTTGGAATTGGAACCAATGGTTCTACAATTACTAAGAGTGTGCCTCTGCCACTTCTACAAGCCACATCAATTTTTTTTTAAGTTGGCAAGGAAAGAAAACGTGGACCTGAACAAATGGAAATGGAAGAAGAGATCATTTGTAGTGATGTTGTAAATAAAAGCATAGAAATGTAAATGAGTTTCCAAGTGTTTAGTTTTGATTGCAAAATCCCTTTAAAGAAAAATCTTAAAGCTAGAATGCTGTAAGAAATAAGCAATGACTGTATAGCCTTGAAGTGATAGGAGTCAGCATAAGTTTTGTAAAATTAGTTGGAATCAACTCTACAATACTGGCAAGTGCATACAGGAGCATTCAAGTCACCACAGCAGGACAAGCAAAAAGCAATGTTCTGCTCTCTATACCATCCCCTCAGGAACATGTTCCTATACAATGGTTTAGAAATAAAGATACAGAGGGATGTAACAAGAAGAAGAAGAAGTAGCAGAGAAAGAGAAACAGTAGAACACACCTACTTCTCTTGTAGTCTTTCTGCCTTCAAAAGGCCCAACTAGAGCAGGGAAGATAGTTCATCTATAAACAGTTCAACATTTTATTACTCACATAAAAAATAAATCCCCAAACATCTTGATAGCCTTGATATGGATGGTGGCTTAAAAATTGCTAACCAGTTATCAGAAAACTCATATTCAGAGTCTGCATGTCACCTATACCTCTTTTGAAGTGCAATATTTTGATATTTAGAATAAACTGCTGTTTTAACATAATGTGTTAGAATAATGTATATCAGCCTCTAAAATTCTTAATTGTACATTGAGAAGAGATGCAGAAGTATGCTTTAGGGGTACCTGTAGAATTCTATTTATTCACTTCTAAAGAGTAATTGGAAGAAATATGACAAAAATTTAATGAATGCTTCATTTGGGAGTGCGTATGTGAATGCTTATTATACACTCACTTATTGCATCCATAGGCAATTTCATCTTTGTACAAACATTTAGAGTTGACTTAAATAGTCTTAGATGGTAACAGAACAGCCTATTAAGCAAACAACACAAAATTATATCAAGCACAAGAGAAATGAACCCATCAAGAGAGCTGATTAAGATGAGATGTATATGGCTGCTGCCAACATAGCATGCATATAATTTTACAGTAAAACATATATTCCATGCTTTTATAGTTGTTCCAGAATGGATTCTACTGTCATGTGCTAAAAACCCACAAGAAAAAAACTGGTACCCATGTCACTCTCTCTTGGTAAATGCACATAGTTGTGTTCTACAGGAGATGTTGTTTTATGCAAGAGAAATACTAACCAAAGAAAAGATAAGTAGCCATATAAGTAGAGTGGAAAAAAAGCAGACTTCACAATCGGGAATATTATGGGGATCAAGAGGGTTATTTTTTAATGATAAGGAATTACTACATCAAGAACACATAAGAATTCTAAATGTGTATGTACATAATAAATGATCTTTTAAAAAAAACATTTATTTTTTAGGTGTAGAAGGACACAACACAATGCCTTTATTTTTATGTGGTGCTGAGGACGGAACCTAGGTCCCACCCATGCTAGTCGAGCGTTCTACTGCTGAGCCACATCCCCATCCCATAATAAATGATCTTAAAAACACACTAAATAAGGATTGATAAGCTGCTGGGGTTTTGGCCCAGTGGTAGAATGCTTGCCTGGCACATGTGAGACACTGGGTTTGATCCTCAGCATAGCATTTAAAAAAAAAAGAAGAAGAAATAAAATAAAGGTATTGTGTACATCTACAGCCAAAAATTTTTTAAAAAGAAGAAATAGAACTGAAATGACTAATGGGCAAGCCAGACAAAAGTGGGGTTTTCAGCATTTCCTCTCAGAAACTGATAGAACAAATCAAAAGAATCAATTAGGATAGTGAAGACCAGAACAAGAGTAACAACCAACTTGACATTTTGAGAGCAATCCATCCAAGAGTGGAATACACCTTATTTTCAAGTGCTCATGAAATATTCACCAAGACAGATTCTATTATTACCATGTTATTTGACATCACAATTGATATAAAAGGATTAAGTACTCCATATATACATTTTCTATTACTAACAAAGTTTAAAATCTAACAAAATGATATTTGGAAATTAAATAACATAGTTTCTGAGGCAAGGTGGAAATGCCAGATGGCAGATTTTGTGATTTCATTTAAGCACACACAAAAACAATGTGCATGTGATCTGTCTATCCATTTTATTCACTGCACAGTCTGACATTGGGAGTGGTGACTCTGATGGCCAGTTGGGCTACTTCGCTTTCCCTGATGGCTTTGCAGTTCTTGGAGAAAACATTGTGGGTAATCTCATCATGGTAAGATTTGCTGCATGTCAGCAGCACTTCCAGCTCCTTGACATTATTAACAAGAAACTTCCAGAAGTAACTGAGTAGCATGTGCTTTGTTCTCTTATTGTTCCCATAACCAATGTTTGGCATCAAGATCTGACACTTGAATCTTCTCTGCACGTTACTGTCAATATCCTGGGTTTCTTCCAGTTATGCTTAATTTTGCCATATTGGTCTGACAGGTGCCAGATGAACTTCCTGGTCCTCTTCTTGACAATTTTGGGCTTCACATAAAGACTTATTCAAGTGTAAGTCCTGTTAAATTTGGCTCTGAAAGGTTGATGTCTGTTCACTGTTGTGGCTTGAGTTCTACGGGACAACCTAAAACCAGAGACATGGGCTAAAACCCATAAGAAGATCTGAGGACAGCCATTATGCTGAATGTAGTTAGCTAGCGCTTTTGTAGGCAATGCTAAGGAAGGGAGAAACAACAGTTTTAAACAAATAGTAGTCAAGAAATAACTGAAACTAAGAATAAGAAAATATTCTGAACTGACTGAAAATAGAAACAACATCAAATGGTGGAATGCACAAAATCTTACAGGGAAATTTTTAGCTTTAATTATTAGACAAGTAGGATGTAAAAATAATAAATATACTTTAACCTTAAAAATTAGAAATATAAGTGCTTATTAAATATATGACAAGAAAGGAAAGAAAACATTGAGATACGTAAGGTAATGGAAATGAGAACAGATGGGAAATACAGAAAATAAGTTGAACCAAATTTGAAAGATCAATAAAATTTATAAACATATGATTATATAATCAAGGTAAAATATAAATAAGACACAAATTGCTAATGACAGGAATAAAAGTCACAGCATTGCTAATGATGAGTTTCAGAAACATAAAAGTAAAAAAATGTGAACAAACTGAGGTCACCATATTTGATTACACTCACTGATAAATTTCAAAGAAATATGTCAGCCTCTAACATATTCCACAATTTTCCAGCATTCTGAAACTTAGCTACAAACAGATTAAGACCTGATTCCACAATCAGAGAATGGAATACCAAAAAGAGCAGAGAAGCAAGGGGCCAAAAAGTGGAAATAGTCTGACTCAGAAGGGCTCAGTATCTACAGAATACCCAGGCTTCTTCTCCAACTATATCCAGGTTGCCTGCTGAACACATTGGGAAACCCCTCAATGTGGACCAACCAGACTGGAACAGCCAGTCTAGGGGCAACCCTTCCTGGAGCAGTCCTTGGTACTTCCAAGCCAGAAACAATCAAGCCTTGAATAATCCATTTCACAGTGGTGGAGAGGAATCTCTGCAGCCCTGGATGCATCTCCAGAGAAATTTTTTTGCAAGTGATTTGGTACCCATCTTGGAAACTGCTTGGGAAACTCTATTTTCTAGCTCCTCTAAAACTGAGTATTTATTCCTAATTACTCGATAAGCAAACATACCAGCTGAAGTTGTGTGAAAGTGAGTGTTTTCAATTTCATTCTGGGCAGTGGCTGAATTTGTTTCTTCCTTATAAGATTCTTTTTATTTTAGAGATATGTATCCCTGCCCAATATTCTGGCTCTAGTTGTGCCTGTGTGTCAATTTGGAAGGTGGATATGACTGGAGCCTAATCAAAGAGATTTAAATAACTTTGATATAGACTAGAAGTTGTCTCTGGCTATACATAAGTAGAAGTAATACTAGTTTGGTTATATTTACAATATAAAATCTAATCTCAAAAGTATGAAGTAAAAAGTAAAATGATGTGTTAAAAAAGCTCTTTTATATTTTCTGAGATTTGGAAAGATTTACTTTTAGAAACTCAATTGCTGGGTCAAATGTGGTTCCATTCCAAGTTTTCTAGGGAATCTCCATACTGCTTTCCAGCAATGTATGAGTGTGTCTTTTCCCCACATCCTCACCAACACGCTTACTGTTGCTTGTATTCTTGATAATTACCATTCTGGCTGGAGTGAGATGCTTGCATTTCTCTAATTACTAGAGATGTTGAACATTTTTTCATATATTTGTTGATCAGTTGTATATCTTATTCTGAGAAGTGTCTGTTCAGCTACTCAGCCCATTTATTTATTGGGTGTTTTTTTTTGGGGGGGGGGGTTTCTTTCTTTTTTTTTTTTTTTTGGTGTTAAGTTTTTTGAGTTCTTTATATATCCTGGAAATCAGTGCTCTGATGCGCATGTGGCAAAAATTTGCTCTAAAAATGTAGGCTCTCTGTTAATCTCCTTGATTATTTCTTTTGCTGAGGAGAAGTTTTTTTTATTTGAATCCACCCCATTTATCATTTGACCCACTCCTTGGTCTATAGTAAAAGGACTTAAAAACAGCATACTATAGTGACGCAACCACTTCAATGTTTATAGCAGCACAATTCACAATTGCTAAACTGTGGAACCAATATAGATGCCCTTCAATAGATGAATGGATAAAGAAACTGTGGTGTATATTCACAATGGAATATTACTCAGCATTAAAGGGAATAAAATTATGGCATGTGCAGATAAATTGATAAAGACAGAGAATATTATCCTAAGCAAAGTAAGCCAATCCCAAAAACCAAAGGCAGGATGTTCTCTCTGATAAGTGGATGCTGATACATAATAGGACAGGGGCAGGGGGGAGGGGGTACCGGAAAAATGGAGAAACTTTGATTGGGTCAAGGGGAGGGACATAAGGGTAAGGGGCATGGGAGTAGGAAAGATAGTGGAATGAGATGAACATCATTACCCTAGGCACATGTATGACTGCACATGTGATGCGACTCTACATCGTGTACAACCAGAGAAATGAAAAGTTGTGCTCTATTTGTGTTCAATGAATCAAAAAGCTTTCTACTTCAATGTATGACTGATTAGAACAAATAAAAAATTTAAAAAGAATTGTTTTATGCCTTTGCTCCACAGCAGAAGCTGAATGGTGAATATTTATTAGTATTACCATATTATGTTTAATAAAGGACGCTTAACATGCTAAAAAAATAAACTAAAAATAAAAAGCTCAATTGCTAAGGTCAAGGGTTAAATTATGATGTGTTTCATTGATATCCTCAACCTTTTTGGCCTCTGTGCCTTACACCACCAAATATTTGCTCACAAATATTTGTAGGTATTTGGCTGCAACATGGTGAATAAGTACCAGTTTGGCTGGTTTGAGCACAAATGAATGAAATATCCACTTTATCTTTTAAAATCCTTTAAAAAAATATTTGCCAGACAGGGAATGATATTTGTCAAATTATATTGTTACATTATTTCCATGTATAAATATGTAGCAAAGAATCCCACTAAATGTGCAATTACAACGCACCAATAAAAACTGGAAAACATATTAGCCAGGAGAATCTGTCAATATATAAAAAGAATGATATATCACAACAAAATGGGATTTATTTTGAGAATGCAATGTTCTTTCAACATCAAGAAACAATACACAGGACTGGCCTAAACCTGGGGCTGAACAAGTACAAGAGAGCACCACCCCCTGCTTCCACACAAAGCCTAGCACTGACTAGCAATCAACAGTAGTCTGCCATGGGGGTTGACCATGCTCATGCAGATTGACATTAATTGTAGTAAAAACATGTAGTACAAACAAGGCTGAAGGCTGAATGAGTACCAGGAACAGTGAGAAAAATCCACTGACATCTCAGACCTCATCCTAAACACAAGACAACGGCAGCAAATAATTACACAATTGAAGTCCACAATGCAGTGAGCTACCAACACTAATACCACCACCCAAACTCATTCAGCTCCTGTCTAGATTGGCTCCACCACACTGAGAGAAAGGCATGACCGTTTCCATACCAGGACCTTCCAGTGGTGCCCCTGGGAACACATATAAAACCTCATAACTGCCGTGATTGTTATCCCTAAAATCAACCTGTAAGATCAGTAGGACAGCAAGTACTTTGAGATGACTAACTAGGATTTCTTCTCCAACATAATTCACTATTAGTCTCTCCCCATTAAATGAAAGATACAGGTGTGATCGTGGCGACGGCTTGGCGGGGTGTCTGCGGGCTTTGCGTGTGGGATTGGGGCGGCGGGGGCATCCGGGAGGTGGGATGGAGCGCTGCGGTGAGTGTGGGACAGCGGTGCTCGCTCTGGCGCCTGATGGGTTCGGGACTGCAGAGCCTGCCATCTGCCAGTTGCGGTCTCGGGTCTCGTCCGCCACGCAGTGGGCCCCAACGGGGGCAGCTACGGGGGGAGCGGGGCGAAGTCCTGCAGGATCAAACCACGCGACAGGCGCCCACGAGCGGAGACGCCAGGGGCTCCCACGAGCAGGACGTCACGGGCGCCCCCAAGCGGGCGCTGTTGGAACGTTGCGGAGCTCAGATTTCAGTTTTTCTGACTGGTAACGGATGACTGTTAGAGGATGATTGCTTACAAAAAGAAAAAGGCAGAGAAAAACGTGTTTGGGCATCAGGCCACCTTCCTAAATGGGATTCAAGTCCATAAGTTCCAACTCCACTTTTGATCCGGACTACATCAAGGAGTTGGTGAACGATACCAGGAAGTTCCCCCATGTGTTACTATATTTAAAAGAGGCTATTCTTTCAGACTGTCTTAAAGAAGAATTCATAGACTTCTGGATGATCTCCTCCATGTTTTAAAGTCTGAAATGATAAGCATCAGAATCTCAATTCTGTTGATCTTCAAAATGCTGCAGAAATACTGCAAAAGTGAAAGCTGTGAATTTCTCAGAAGTTAATGAAGAAAACAAAAATGACCTGTTCCTAAAAGTGTTTTCTTCTATTGAAACTTTGGCATTTAACTTTGGGAATATCTTTATGGACTTCCTTATGGGAGATGTAGGCAAGGACTCATTGTTACAACTGCCTATTTCTCGGGAAAGTAAGTCTTTTGAAAACTTTTCTGTGGACTCAGCACTGAGTCCACAGAAGGAAATTTTTCTCCTATAGAATTAGACCATGTGCTGTTAAAAAAAAAAAAACTAACTTTATTGAATTCGCCTTGTTATATGCTAACATATAGTCAAAATGTACAAAGAACATAGTGTCATGGGTTGAAAAAAAAGCTTAACTTGGAATTGGCATCCACCAGAAATATTGTAAAGTTGATAGAAGCAACTAGAACTAACATTGGACTACAGGAGTTTATACCCCTACAGTCTCTATTTACCAGTGCTCTCCTCAATGGCATGGAGAATAGTCACCTTTTACAAGAAAGAGTTGCAGCTCTCCAAGTCAACAATTTGTACAGCCTCCACTGGAGAGGAAAAATGAAATGGAAAAACAAAGGAAAGAAATAAAGGAACTTTGGAAACAACAAAACAAAATGCTCAAACAAACTGCTCTCAAGGCAAAATTGTTATGCATGCAATGTGAAGATGAAAATGAATATGCATGTTTCGTGCAGAGGAGGAGCATCAGTGCTCAAGTGGTAGATTAGCAAAAAAAATCCCAACAAGCAACTACCAAAAAAAAAGAGAAAAAAAAAGGAATGTTAGAAGAGGAAGTGCTTCAAAAAGTAGAAGCAGCAAATGAACTCTACAAAGCTTGTGTAACACATATTGAAGAAAGACAAAATTATCTAGAAAATACCAAAAGAGTAATTTTTTAAACATTTTTAAAATATTTATTGCTTAGTTGTAGTTGGAAACAATACTTTTGTTTTATTTATTTTTATGTGGTGCTGAAGATCAAACTCAGGACCTTGCACACGCTACTCAAGCGCTGTACTGCTGAGCCACAACCCCAGCCCCCACACACACAAAAGAGAAATTTTAACACAACTCAAGACGCTTGTTTTCCAGTATGATCTTACCCTTAAAGCTGTAACAGTTAACCTCCTCCAGATGCAGCACCTGCAGGCTGCCTCCCTTGCAAACAGTTTACAATCTGTAATAAAACTTACAAACTTCATGATCCAGGCCAAGAGTACAGTGAACTTGTGAAGGCTAAAAATTCAACTGAAGAAGAAAAAAGTTAATGGGAATGTAAATTAACCATTAGCAAATAGTTCCCAGATGTCTAGATGTGGCCCTGCTGATGCTTTAGAGGATGCTGTGCACCTTCCTGACAGTTGTACTAAAATTGAAGAGGACAGATGCTCAAACAATGCAGACCTAACAAGTGCTTTTCACTCTGAAGAGAATACAGATTTAAGAAGAAGCAGATTGCTCATTTGATCATTAAATGAACTGGAGCTCTGGAATTAGAAAATCGTTCTTTATAAAGTAACTCTATGAGATGTAGTCACAATTATAACCCCCATGCCTGCCTTAAAATCCATTGGTCATTGTTAAGGGAATTTGAATCATTTTGTTTTATGTCAGTATTTTACCTTATGAAATCCACCTGTGACTAAGTTTTAACTTTTATTATTCTTAAAGATTCTTATTTCATGGGGCTGGGGATATAGCTCAGTTGGTAGAGTGCTTGTCTTGCATGCACAAGGCCATGAGTTCAGAGTCTATAAGTCCAGGTACATAAATATTTAAGTCTAGTGGTGAAAAATCAATGAAAATATTAAAACTATAATTCAGGGAGTATTTATAACTGCCTTATTTTTATAATGAACTGTCTCAGGTATAGAAATGAGAATGTACACATATATGAACAGTTTAAAGAAAAAGAATGAAACAAATCCTCAATAAAAAATATTAGTACATTAGAAGCCCCCTGGATACTCCTTCTTGATAACTCTGCCTTAGCTCCCACCAGAATAAACCATTATACTCTGTTAAATCATGCTATAGATATTTTAAATGTTTTCAGTACCTATATGTAGTGGAGTTTTGCCCTCTTCTGGAAGTTCTTCATATTCTATCATACTATTTTATGATTTAATCCATGCATGTTGTGTTAATGTGAGTAGTTGCCTTTATTTTTACTACTATATTCTAGTCTATGAACTTGAATATCATGATCTATCTTTTGAATTATTTTGCAACAATTGCTATAATGAACAATTCAATTATACCAAAAAATATCAAAGATATGTATTACATCAGGGAAGATGAATTATTTTTATCTCTGGAGCAGAGCAGGAAACAGGCAGCTACTTTTGTCTTTCAAATTGAGCTACTAAAAAACAAATCCTCTGCTCCTTTCCATAGATGCTGAGAAGTCATGTGACAATATTCAATCATTCCTGATGAAAACACCCAATAGAATAATAATGAATAAAAATCTTCATTTGTAAATATGAGGTACATATATGTAGAATGAGGGGCAAAAGACATTGAATAAGTTCATGCTAATATTAGAAAGGCAGTGAGGATGTCAAATATTGTCAGTAAAATACTGCACACTTTAGAGGTATGCAATAAACAATCAGAAGCATGAGAATCAAAAATGAAGAGGCCAAATTGTCTCTATTGCAAGAGATACAATAGTTTCATTGTATCTGGAAATCTTAACAGTATCAATAAAAGCATAACCATATGGTTAAAAACTCAAATTATATACTTATTTATTTAGTAAGGTTAATTAATATACAAACTCAATAGCCTTCATATATATAGTCATGATTGGCAGAAGATAAAATTGATAATATCCTATTTTCAAAGCCAAAAAAAAAACCGTAAACTACTTAGTACACTTGACAGGACTGTGTAGAAGCTATTTGAGGGAAATAGTCAAATTTTGCAGAAAAACACAAAAAAAAATAGTTTTTAATAAATTCAAATACATATTGTTGGAAAGGTAGCCTAAATATCATGAAGATGCTAATTGTCTCCCAAGCTAAAATGTAATAGTATGATTCAAATAAAAATACCAACAGCATTTTATTTCATTTGAATTGATCCCAAAGTAAACATGAAAATAATGAACAAGTAAAGTTAACCCTGAAGAAGAATGGAAGAAGGTAGCTAGAATTCCTAAATGAAAAAAAAAACAACATAAAACTTTTACGATGAGTAGGCACACTGTAACTAGAACTACATGGAATGGAAAGTTTAAAAATAAACCCAAATATGATAATTTAGCATATGGTAAAGAGGAGACATCAAATCACTAATTATTTTTAAGTGTTTCTGAAAAACTATTTGGAAAATGATATAACCAGATTTATAGCTTATACGATCCTCTAGAATATGCTACAAATACATCATGGTTCCAATTTTATATATTAATACTACTTAGCACTAGAAGAAAGCAAGCATTTATCACCTCAGACTGGGGAAAACTTTCTAACACAAATCTAGATGTATTACATATGGAGGAATTTCATTAAACTGATAATTTCAAAAATTTTTATGGTAAATAAACACTGTAAATGAATTTAAAAGACAAACACCAAAGTGGGAAAAAGTGCATCTCATGAAAACGATATAATTCCCTGTTACATAAGGAGTTCCTGGAAAACAAGAACTAAAGCACCAACAATATAAAATTTTTTAAATGAGAAAAAAATTCTTAGAAAAAAATGAGTAAACTTGTTTAAGAGTGTTTAAATATGCAAGATGGTTAAATCAATCATAGCCAGGAAAATGATTTAAAAAAAACACTGAGGTACCATGCCTCACTTGTTAGAATTATTAAGATCCATAAGTCATACAGAAACTTCTGTTGGTAAAACGGGAGAAAAAGGCATTTCCATACTAACCATTGCTGTTGAGACTGGTACAATCTCTGTAGAGCACAATTTGAAAATATCTAAACTTTTTTAAAAATATGTACTAACACTTTAATACAGAAATCTAACTTCTAGGAATCTAACCCAAAACACACTTAGACACATACCGAACAAATAATCACAAAGTTAGTCATGTGACATGGTTTAAAATAGGAAAAGACTGAAATTACTCACATAAAATACTAGTCAGCTGTAATAAAGAGGAAGAAGAAGAGGGAGAAGGTGCAGGTAAGGGAGGAGGAAGCTCTGTAATATGTGGCAAAACTCAAGATACATAAAGTAAGAAAAGGTGAAATTGCAAAACAGAATTTGAAAATAGTTTCTTTTGATTAAGAAAAGAGGAAAAGAAACACTATGTATATATTTGTTTTTATTTGAAAAACACATCAGGAGAATAAATCTGAAACTAATAAAAATCTGAGGTTAGGAGAGAGGATAGACAGAGTAAACAGAGAAGCAAAATTACCCTAGGAATGTTTCTTTCTATAAGTTTTCACTTCTGAACAACATGGAGTTTTTACATATTTGAAAATTAAATTGAGGAGCAAACTCTAAAATCAAAAAACAAACTGGAATAAAACATGACTAACTGCATATCAAATCAAAAAAAATAATACCTCTCAGTAAAAATTCTTACAATAGAACTTACTACACAATAATTTGTATATCCTTATGGGAATGCAAGAATGACAAAATAATCTACAACTTTATTTGGCGATTTAATTAGAAGTAGCCATCAGTGTTTTCATTTCATGTATGTTGTAGAATAATGCTGATGAATTTTTGTCAGTGTTCTTAGGCAAAATACACAAAAATAAAATCAAGGAGGTTAAGTAAAAACCCAATAAATTTAAATTTAAGTTGGAAATTCAACACTAATTCACAATTTTTTAATATTCATCCCCTAGTTTGTCTATTCAAATGATATCCTGGTGTAGATTTTAGTTTTTCTAAAATTACACTCTCCATTAAATGAAACCACATTAGAGAGTGGAAAGAAAGTTACAGACTAGGGAAAAATATGTATTAGTATTCTCCAGAAAAACAGAACCAATGTGTGTGTGTGTGTGTGTGTGTGTGTGTGTGTGAGTAAATTTATTCTTTAAAATTTGGTTGTCATGATTATAAGAGCAAGGAAATCCAAATTCTGTAAGGCAAGCAGGAAAGCTAGAGACCCATGAAACAGCTGATGTTGCAGTTGGTACCTGAAGGCAGTCTGGAGGCAGAATTCTCACTCAGGGGACCTCAATCTTTTTCTCTTGAGCCCTTCAACTGATAGAGGCCCACACACATTATGGAGGGTATTCTGCTTTACTCAAAGTCTACCTATTTAAATGTCAACCACAACTTAACAGCAGCATCCAAACTGTTGTTTAACCAAACATGTTCACAACATAACCTCAACAAGTTGACTCGTAAAATGAAAAGAATCACTGTGTCATCCTTGGAGAAAAGGAGGATAGTAAAATACCAGTTCCCTTGAATGCGCCTCTCACTTCCCAAGAACCTAACCAAGTTAAGACAACAATGACAGCACGTCTGGGCCCACATAATCAGATATATATTTTTTCTCAGAGGACACCCGCTTTCTCTCATATATCCTGGGAAGTAGGGCAAGTTAGTGCTATCTTAGAAAGCTGCTTTCTTGCATGCACATGATGGATCTGGGATGCTGTTCACACAGTGGGAAAAAATCGTGCTAAGCTGGTGATGTCACAGCTAATTAGTCTAACTTATAAAATTCCTCTTCCTGTGGTGACTGGTACAGAATTAAAAACACTGTGGACAGAATAACTGTCACTCACGCAGCCGAACATCTTTGGACAAGGAGTTATGTGGGCTAGAGATTCTATTTTTGGGTGCAGCATTAAGAGGAACTGAGGTGTTGTTTGTCCAGACTGTCACCATTGGACTTCCTGGAATAGTGTCAAGAGAGACAGAGGCACTACTTGGGTGGGGTGACATCTGTCTAGCCTATTGTCACTGAACATTGCCCATAAACATTTTTCAATAAGACTTATATGTTGCTTGAAATATCCAGGTATTTTCTTTTGTCTTGAGATGTGATACAATAAGGGAAAAGACAGAGGAGCCCAGCATCAGAGTGACAGTAGTACAGAAAATAGACACAACAGGATTTAAGACTATATGAAAAAGGTGAAGGAGAATGAAGAGACAAGATGTTTCTGGGGTTTGGAGCTTGAGCAACCAGAAAGACAATGTTCACCACTTCTCATGTGGGTAAGTCTATTGAAGGAGGTGGTTTAAAAGTGGGGATAAAGACTTCAGTCAAAAACATGTAGGTAAAGGCAGTAGGTGAGGTAGACAAAATTCAAAGATGACATCTAATGATCCATTACCTCTGTAATGCCCTCCACTTGTGTATGGGTGAGAACTTTAATTTAAATTTAATCAGTAGAATACACAGAGAAGATGTCTCTCACTCCCATGATTATGATACATTGCATAGCAGAAGTAGTATACATTGCATAGCAACTCAGTTTCAATTAAGTTCATCAAAGGTAAATTACCCTGAAGTAGGGAATGAACTAGTTTGTTAAGATCTTTCAAAGGGGTCTAGCTGTCAGAAGAAACTCAAGACCTTCGAATGTTGTCTTGTTGACGTAAAGTACTATGCTGTGGAGAGATCAGCATTATGCCAACAGTGAGCTTAAACAAAACCCTGAGCCTCAGATAGGACTCATAGCTCCAGACAACCCTTGATGCAGCCTTGTGAGAACCTGAGTAGAAGACCCAACTAAGACAGAACCTGTCTCTTGACTGTAAGATGATAAATATCTTGTTTTAGCCCTCTAAATTCATCCCAATTAGTTATGCAGGAATAAAAAACAAATGCACTAGGCAATTTGATATGTGAGCATGGAATTAAGAGGTTCTGCTGGCCAGGCATGGTGGCGCATGCCTGTAACCCCAGAGGTTCAGGAATCAGAGGCAGGAAGATCACAAGTTCAAAGCCATTCTCAGCAAAAGCAAGGCACTAAACAATTCAGTGATCCTGACCTCTAAATAAAATACAAAATAGGGCTGAGGATGTGGCTCCGTGGTCAAGTGCCCCTGAGTTCCATCCCCAGTAGTCCTCCCGCCCCCCAAAAAAGAAGAGGTTCTACTGGAGGCATAAATTGAAAAATAATAAATTGAATAAATTGAAAAATCATCAATCTAGATCATTTTTGCACTATTTTTTCTGCTCCATTATCACTAATCTCCACCATCCTCTTTCTTCTGTGCCCAGGATACTGCCCCTGCTGACTACACACAGAAGTTTCCTTGGGTCAGCCAATGGGAGGAAACTCCAGGAGGTGAGAAAGCAGGAGACATGTCAGAATATGAATTTCCCTACTCCCTCCATCTCTGGGTAGTACATCACTTAATGTGGATAACTCTGGCCCCTGTCAAACCAACAAAGCTCCGTGGGCAGGCACAGCAACTTTCTAATCCCTTCTCCCCACTCTGTAGGGTTGGTCTTAGTAGAAGCAGTGATAATCACCTCCATTAGCTTGTTTTCTCACATTTTGTGACCATCATCCCAAAGAACTTGGCATGTATACAAGAAAAGAGTTTTCCACAGATAGTACTCACTTCCCCTAATTCCCAGCACACATGAGAGAAATTCAGTGTCCTTTGTGATATAGTATTTTAGGGGATGTTGTTTCTCACACTTGCTCTCATTGTTGCCTCAACTTAGCAAGGTTCCTGGGAAAAAAGAAGTGCATTTAGGGGAAATGGTATTCGACTGTCCTCCTTTTCTCTAAGGACAACACAGTGCAGTTGGCATCAGTAGGAGCAGTGATAGCTTGCCTTCAAACAGTGGCAAAGATAGAGTGTGTGGCTAAAGATGCAAGAGGGTGGTATGTGCAGAAGTGGAGTTTGGAGAAATTGTTCTTCCAGTTGTGTCTATTCTCTGAGCAAAGGTAATCAGCTGAAGTGAGGATGATGGAGAGGTGTCAGAGATTTAATAATTTAATAGAAGGTCATGAAAAAGGTGATCTAGGAGGACAAGAATGACTGGAGAAACATACCAAGGTTTCCAGCAACATTAAGGATTCACATAAGGCTCTTGGGCATTTCTAAAGTGTTATTACTCAAAACATTCCCTCTTCTCTGACTATATTCAGTTGTGAGGGTGCAGACACAAAATAAGCACAGAGTCATTGAGTACTGAGGGTTGTCCAGGTATAGTAGACACTGTTGGTGACCTGTCCAGATTTCATGAGACAGCATGTATCAAGTTGGTTCAATAATCCATCCACTACCTGGAACAGCTTCCACTGCTAATAGCTCACACCTGCAACCTTCTCCAGAGGATTATTCTTGGGTGAGTGGAGCCACCTTATCCTGTGAGGACTAAACTCAGGGAAAGTTAGAAAACTCTTTTTTTGCCACAAGATGGGACAGAATTCATGCTACAGTTGATAGTCAAAATCAAGATGAGACTGGACTTGGCCCAAAACCATTTCCATTATTAGGTCTGCCCCTTCCCTGTTCTGCTTGCCTTTCTCTTGCAGGTTTCTCCTGAGAACCTTCTATTGTGTGATACCCACTTCTGGCTCTGATCCTCAGAACAACCCAGATGAATGAATAGTTTCCAGGAGGATAAGGAACATTGTCAGGGAAGTTGGGGAGACAAGTGATTGATAAGCTCAGTGGTGACTGTTCTCTGCAACTGAAGGAGATATCATTACAGACCTGGGCATGCATTCATTTTTCTTATGTGAATTGATTATTATCCCAAAGGTTGCCAACCACTGATTTTCTGGTTCTATTAATTTTCAGTGACTTTCTATTGTACGGGAACACTGTTTCTTCTCCCCATTTGTTTTGTTTATTTATATATTCATATCACGTTGGAGTCATTAATTCCTATGATTCAGTGAGATCAATCTGATGTACGAATATTTTCTTGTTCAAATTGATATAATAACTACTATAGTATGAAATATTGAGTGGGTGTCTCTGAAACACTACTATCTTTTAGTCAAAATAGTAAATATAAATAATATTGCATTATAGGAAAATGGCAGAAATTAGTACTATCCTCAAGGGTTGTCCTGATGATATACCCATTGACCTCCCTGGTCTTACCCTGGTAAGAAAAGAAAAGGGACATGTCCAATGGTGGCTGACTGACATCTATCAAGTAGTAGTACCAGTTGCAACTCTTGAGTCATATTAGGCATCATAATTACAGCACAGTAACGTGGTTTCTGGTATAGGGTGTTGCTTTTGATATAACAGATGTATTTTTTTAACAGCCTTCAGGAAAGAGGATCAGAAACACTGTGTTTCAGATGGAATGGGAAAGAGTATGCAACACTTAGGAACTCCGTCAAAATATATTCTAAAGATAGAAGTATTATACTGGACCCACCATATTAATGACATCATATTAATATAAACTGATGGTTACCAAATAGAAAGTACTCTGCATATCAAAGAAATTAACATTACAAAGATTCCTGACCAAAAATGAAATTTTCAGGGAGTTGGTGGTTTTAGGCAGGGATGGATATCTCTTTCAAAGATACTGTATCCCACATTAGCCATGGTTTGGGAAGCTTTTGGACTTTTGGAGACAACATATTGCATGTATATATATATATATATATATATAATCTATTCATTGAAACATGTGGAAGGATATCAGTTTTGAAGTGAACCAAAACTAAGAAAAGATTCTGAATTAGGTGAATTCTGAAATGCAGATAGCATTGCCTTGGGCTGTATGACCCACAGGTCCCATGATACTAGAGGTATCTGTGATAGAAAAGGAGGACATGTGAAGAGTAATAAATGGCTGGCAGGAATGCAAAATAGTAACCACTGTGAAGCATGTTGGAGGTTCTTCAAAATACTAAACATAGTGTTAACATGTGTCCCAGAAAATCCAACACTATGCATATACCCAATCTAACTGAAAATATATCTTTATAAATATTCATAAAAGCATTATTCATAATGACCAAAAAGTGGAAACAGCCTAATTATATATCAACTAATGAATGGATAAACAAAATGTAGTATATCCACACAATGCACCATCATTTCTTAGTAAAAGATAATGAAAAACTAATACTTGCAGCAACATAGGTAAATTTTAAAAATATCTTGCTCTGTGAAAGAAGCCAGATATGAAAAACACATTATATGATGCCATTTATGTAAAATGCATTCAATCAATAGAGATAGTCACTGGGGATAAGGCAGAGGGAGTGGGTGAGGAGAAAGCATAGAGAATAACTGTTAAAATACACAGGGTTTCTTTCTGAGGTGATGAAAAAATTTTAAATTACATTGTGATGATGTTTGTACAACTCTACAAATATACCAAAAACCACTGCACCATACATATGCATCACACATTAATACCCACTAGAGGGCATCCACTATTAAAAAGGATGAAACACCAAATGAACAGATGTCAGCCAGCCTTTATCTTTGACTACCCTAAAGCTGATTCAATGGTATCATGATAGAATAAGCCATGCTACCAGACAAGAAAGTTATGCATACCCCTACAGAATGATCTCACTCTCACCAAGGTAGATCTGGATACTGTACTGATGCTGAATGTCCGACCTCTCAACAACAAAGACTGTCAAAGAGGCCCGCAGAATGGTACCACAACTGGGGAGGCCAGTGAGCCACATATTGACATCTAGAAAATAATTGGAAGCTTGCATCCAGGAAATGCATCAGTTCATCCTGATGAGGGTTGACACACATTTTGGATTTAACAATTTTTCTCTCCTCCCCATAGTGCCTCCACCAGCACCATTATCCCAAAGGCTCACAGAGTCAGACCAGGAACAAGGTGAGGCAAGTGAAACACCTGGTACCAAACAGTAAGTATCATCTTAAAGTTGGTATGAAGGCACCTTATTTACCACTCCCTAGTCCCAACCTTGCACACAGTAAACGAATAACCAACATGAAACTATATGCAGCATTCTCTTGGGCCAAATGACACATTCACTGGGCAGAGGAAAGTGGTAGACATGTGGAATATGCTGGTCTTACCATGTAAACATCATATAAGACTGGTAGTAGTGAAAAGGCCTCACAAAGACAAAAGTGAGATGCCAGGTATCCTTAAACCAGTAACCACTGTAGTTGGAAGGACCTTCATGGGTAGAATACTTGTGTCCAGGAACCAAAAGTAGATGAGAGTGGCCCTTCTCACCATAAATTAAAGTGACCCACTCAGGAAACTTAGGCTTCCCACACATGAAACTCTAGATAATGGATATTTAGAGGTCCTGATTGCTAAAGGAGCACACTTATACAATGGTACAGAACAAGAGTCTCCCTGATCTTCACAGGATGGCTCCCTATAGTCTCATTGTACTATTCGTGACAGTAGCCCACCAGTCAAACAAAAAAGCATCACTATACTGAAAAGAGCAATTTATCTTTATCATCATGAGGTTGCTATATCATAGTAGGCACATGGAGGAATGCATTTGTCCTAGGTGCCATGCCAAGCTTTATTGTAAATGGCAAAATATATACACAACAACCTGATAAAACCTGACAAAAAGCAGTTCAGAGCCATGTGTGGTGGCACGTGCTGTAATCCCAGCTCCTCCAGAGGCTGAAGCATGAGGATCACAAGTTCAAAGCCAGTCTGGGCACCTTAGTGAGTTTACATACCCTCATCCCAGGCTGTCTAGAGACAATGAATAACCAGTATGTGGTACACAGGAGCCCAGCTCCCTGACTCAAGGAGAGACAAACTCTCTGGTACAATCTAGACTCCAGAGTCTCCAGCAAGATCACAATGAAGTAGAGAATATTATTTTAAAAAATCATAATCTGACAAATTTGAAAACCTAGAAGAAATGGTCAAATTCCTGAGAATTATGAAAAGTAGAAAGCTCTTATTACTGCTGATATTTTGATAAATGTCCTTGAATAATAATTTTTCCTAATGGAATCTAGACTGATAAAGCATTTCCAGGATGTTTCCAATTTACTTTACCCACATCCATTAGATAAATCAGTATGTATAGTGGCTATAGACTTACAAAATAGATTTATTTAATAATAAGGCTTGAAAGTAACAATTATTCAATTACTCTTGGATCCATTTCTGAAAGATGGATTATTGGGTTAGCAGTTATAAGAACAACATTAATCTCTTTGGACATGTGTATCAGAGCTCTTGGGGGACCATGTACATTTTTTTAAGATAGGGCAGGTACCAGAAATTGAACTCAGGGACACTCGACCACTGAGCCACATCCACAGCCCTATTTTGTATTTTATTTAGACACAGGATCTCCTTGAATTGCTTAGCACCTTGCTTTTGCTGAAGCTGGTTTGAACTCGCAATCCTCCTGTCTCAGCCTCCCAAGCCACTGGGATTTACAGGTGTGTACCACTGCACCCAGTTGACCATGTACATTTTCAATGAACAATAATATATTGAAAGAAATCTCTTCCTGAGCAGTGGATCTCAACAGTGAGCTTAAAATAATTAGAAAACCATGTACTGTCAAACAGATGTGCTATCATCCAGACTTCATTGTTTTTCAAAGAAGTTTAGTAGAATTAATAAGGGTAATTAATACACCAGTAAATTTGGTGTAATTAATAAGGGCCATAACATTTTCAGAATGGTAACTACTAATGCATTGGTTTCAACTTAAAGCCACCAACTGTAATAACATTGTATTAGATCCCTAATGAGAAAGGCAGTGTGCCCCTGGAGTCTCTGAAGTCAGGCACTAACATCTCCTGTCTAGCTATGAAAGTCCCATATGGTTTATTTTTCCAATACAAGGCTGTTTGTCTACATTAAAAATCTGAGGTTCCATGTAACCATGTAATCATCATAGCTAGATTTAGATAACTTTCTATGGCTTTTATATCAGCACTTGCTGTCTCATCTTGTGCATCTGTATTATGGAGATGGCTTCTTTGGTTAAAACTCTTGAAACAACTCCTACTAGCATCAGATTTTCCTTCTGCAGCTTCCTTACTTTTCTCACTCTCCATGTGATTAAAGAGAGTTAGAACTTGGCTCTGGATTAGGCCTGGGTTTATGAAAATGTTGTGATTGGTATGGTGTTCTAGACAGCCCACTAAAGTTTTCTCCATATCAGCAATCAGGCTGTTTTATTTCCCAGTGTTCACTGAATAGCACTTCGAATTTCCTTCAAGAACTTTTCCTTTGCAGTCACCACTTGGCTAAGTGGAACAAGAGGCCCAGCTTTCAGCCTGTCTTGGCTTTTATCTTGTCTTCCTCACTAATCTCAATAATTTCTAGTTTTTCATTTAAAATGAGAGATGTGCAAACCTTCCTTTCACTTAAATATTTAGAGGGCTTTTAGAGTCATTAATTGGCCTAATTTCAATATTATGATGTCTCAGGAAATAGCTAGGCCTGAGGAAAGAAGGAGGGTTAAGAGAACCACCACTCAATGCATTAATCAGAACACACAACCTCTATTATCTTCTTCTTATGTAGGCGTGCTTTTTAGCACCATAAAGCAATGACAACACTAAAATCCAAAAACAAAACTCACAATTCACCACAACAGATAATGTTATTTAAAATGTTGGAAAAATTTACAAGATTAACAAAATGTGACACAGACATGAAGTCATCATGTGCTATTGGAAAAATGGTACTAATAGACTTCTTCAAAATAGGGTCTTTGATAATTGCAAACTTTGAATTAAAAGAAAACATTTAAAATTTTACAAAGGTGGGGGAGGAAAGTAGGAAGGAAGGAAGGAAGGAAGGAAGAGAGGGAGAGAGGATGAAAGAAAAGTGGATAACCACGATAAAGCAAAGTTTAATAAAATGAGGTAAACCCAAACTTATTTATTAATAATTACTTTTAATGTAAATGAATTAGCTTCTCAAATTCAAAGGCATAGAATGATCAAGTGGATTTAAAAAAATAAGAACTATTGTATGCTGTCTTTAAGAAATCTGCTTCACTGTAAATGGCACACATAGATTCAAAGTAAAAAGATAAAGTCTGGAGATATATCTCATTCTCAGAATGCTAGCATATATGAGGCCTTGGGTTCAATTCACAACATCTCCAACACCTCAAAAAGATGGGAGAGAAGAAAAAATTATATTCTATGTAAATATAAACCATATGAAAACAGGAGTAGCTAAACTTACATCAGATTAAATAGGTTTTACATCAAACATGTAAGAAGAAACAAAAGCACTGTATAATGAAAAGTGGGTCAATTAATCATGAGGACTTAATGATTATAAGTGTATATGCAGCTATCAGTGAAGCATATAAATATACAATGCAAATCTTAAAGAATCCAAAGGAATAGATAAATTGAAATAGTGGAAAATTTTAAACAATTTTAAACAAACTATTCTAAACAAACTGTTGTCTTCCCAGCCTAGGAAGAGAATGAGAGGAAAAAACAAAGTTAGTAAAAACATAAAATCTCTCATTATATTTTCTTAAACAAGTATTTTAGGTCCCCCAAGGGTTGTGATGTCCATGCAGGAGAGGCAACTTCTGGCAAATCTCTTAGACACTTTTTCACTCTAGTATGGTGGGCCCAGAATTTTATTCCAGCAAGTTTCAAGGAAATGTGGGTCATCAGAAGCATGCCATAAGGTCCTGTCCACTTCTCTTCCAGTCTTTGCTCCAAATACTACTCTTTCCAAGTCTTGAATAGCACCTGGTCCCAGACTGGAAGGGATGAAGAAGTGATTTCAAACTTGGAGGGGACCTGAAAGAACCACAGTCATGCACAGTGGTTAATATTAGACTGATTTGTTGTACCTACTGTTTTAGTATGGTTTCTCCTGCTATAGTCACATAGTCCACTCTCCTCCAGGGTTCCAGGAAGAGTCTCCTATATACTATTTCACAGGGGCTCGATTTAAGCATACATCTAGGGCCACCCGTATTTGGAGGAGAGCAACTGGCAACATATTATCCCACTGCAGGTGGGTCTTGGCATAATTTAGCCATTGTTTCTTTTTAAGATGTGGTTCAACTTTTCTTCTACAGTATTCTCTGTAGAGTGAAGTCCCCAGGATGCATGTAGCTTCCCCCAGGTATCCAATGCTTTGTTCACTTGCTGGGTCCTTTTGCAATGAAAGTTTTACATGGAGGAGAGGAGCCCATATCTTGGGGTCAACTCCTTCAAGATAACTCTATTGAAACACAGAGGATAATCAGAAATTATTTTTGAAAATATATACTTCAATAAAATAGAAAGTCTTGAAGACATCAACAAATTCTAGAGGAGGAGATTTTCTTACATACAACTAAAATGTTGGCACAACTGGCTCTGAATCCTTCCAGGATATAAGATGAGATGGGGAAGAGAGAGGAAGAATATCTCATTAGCAAGTATGTATATGTAGGTGAGTAATCAGGGACGGCTTCTTGAGATGTCTGAAATTCAAACTGATGACTCTTTCAGTTTTACCAACCACACCAAGGATAAATAGACTGAACCAAAACAAAATGGGTGAAGAACCATAAATTCATATGGTTCTTTAGGGAATCATTATCAGGAAACAAAAAGGCTGTGCCTCTTCAGGTATTTCATCTTAGTTCTTAAGAGACCTCTCTTATGAAACTAGAGGGCTGTGAGAAATGAGCAAAGTCTGTCAAGAGCTTGAAATGATAGCAATTGGCATAAGGTTTAAAAATTAGTTGGAATCAGCTCCAAAATACCACCCAACCAGAGAGAGACAGCCAGGTGAGCCCAGAACAGAGTAAAAAGGCAGTGACCTGCTCTCCTGACTTTTTTCACAGGGATATATCTAAACTACTGGGTCAGAAGCCATGCTAAAAACAGTGAGTGAGGTCTACAGTGAAAAGAACAAGAGAAATAGAACAACAGAAAAATAGAACAAGGAGAAGTTTGGAAGGTGGGGTGGAGAAGCAGGGCAATACACTCTCTAGTGATTTCCAGCTGCAAAAAGTTCTAGTTGAAAGCTAGATAAGATAGCTCATCTTCAAAATAAATTCAACACTAAACTTCTTTGTAACCTTGACATGGGTGATGGTTTAAGAGCTGATACAGAGTTATCAGAAACCTCCTATTGGAAGCTGCACATGGTGGCATACAATTTTAATCCCAGTGACTCAGGAGGCTAAGGCAGAAGGATTGCAAGTTCCAGCCAAGCCTCAGCCAGTAAGTGAGTCAATGTCTCAAAACAAAAAATAAAATTTAAATATTGAGGATGTCACTCAGTGGTAGAGCACCCCTGGGTTCAATACCCAGTACAAAAATAAAGAAAGAAAGAAGCCTCATATTTGGATTCTGGATGTTCTCTCCACCTCTTTTAGTTTATAGTATCCATATAACCTTTTTTTTTTCAGTACAGGGCCTCCTGCATACCAAGCAATTGCTCTACCCCTGAGCTACACCCCTGGTTATATTCTCTTGACATTCAGATTAAACTCTTCTTTTAATATCCTGTTACACAAATGACAGAATAATGAGTCCCAACTTGAAAAGTCCTAATGAGTATAGTGGGAGAAGAGATACAGACTTACCCCTGTAATCTACCTATAAATTTTTATTTATTGCTTTTAAAATCACCATTGAAATAAAATACAATTTTAACACTTGTTTATTTATACTGGAGGTGTGTAAATGTTTATGATATATTTTTCTGACCTAGATACCTGATTTATAAACTTCACTCCAGCATCTCCTATGTCCCCATTTACAGTTGACTTCAATATTAACATAGGTTGTTCATCCAATAAACCAATCATTCATATGTTTTTTAGTATTTCCTTCTGAATTATAGACGAATCAAAGCTGTAAAAGTAGTACAGTTTCTGTATACCCACTACCCAGACTACACCAATGGTGATATTTTCCACTAATACAGTGTATTATCAAAACCAGGAAGTTGATGTTGATAGAACCAAATCACTTAACACTACAGATATCATTTGGGTTTCATCACTTTTTACATGCACAAATTTTAGGGGATTATGCATTTTTGTAAAATTCTATGTCACTTTATCACATGTATAGACTCACATAACAACAACCACATTCAAGATATGAAGCTACTAATTCACCACAAAAGAACTCTATTGGAAAGAACTGGTTTGTGCTTCCCCTTTATGCCTCACGCCCTCCACATCCACTTCTAAAACCCCTGGCAATCACTGGCCAGTTCCCTTTCTCCCTATTTGTCACTTTATAAATGCTGTGAAAGGAATCACACATTGTCTAACTTTTAAGTTTGTATTATTCTTCTCAGCATAAGGTCCTCAACAGTCATCCAAGTAGTAGCATGTATTAAAGGTTTGTTGTTGATTTGCTTCAATTTTGGAGCAAGATTCCATTCTAAGGATTTATTAAGTTTTGTTTCACAAATTATGATTGAAAGGATAATTTGTTTGCTTCCAGTTTGGCTATCACAGTAAACATGATATAAACATTTGTGAACAGATTTTTAAGTGAACATCATTTCCATTCTCTGGGCTAGATGCCAGGAGTAGGATGTTGGGTGGAAGAAGAAGTATAAACAATTTTTTTAGAAAATGCAACCAAATTTTTCTGAGTAGCCGAATTATGTCATTTTCCACTGGTGATGTAAGAAAAATCCAGTTTATCCAAATGCTTTCCAATTTTTTAAATTAAAAACATTTTTTATTTTAGTTATTATAAAAGAAGTCTAGTGGTCTCTTATGTCAGTTTCTCATGAGGCCTTTATCCATGGTTTGTAAATGGAATCCTCTTCTCTTTTTGTCTTCACAATGCCCCACCTCTGAGTGTATATGTCCTAATCTCCTCTTCTTATGAGCACACCATTCATACTGAGGAAGGCCCACCCCAATGGCCTCATACTAATTTAATTAGCCCTTCAAGGACTCCGTCTTCAACTACAGTCACATTCTGAGATCATGGGAATTAGGACTATTACTTATAAATATTAAAGGGACTCAATTCAGCCCATAATAAGGTCTTATTAAATATTTGCTGAATTAATCCACCAAATAAAATTTCTAAATATTTTAAGTAGATTCTTTATTAGTCAACTTTTTTATGATAAAAATACCTGGCACAGGCTACTCATAAAGAGTTTAAATTCACTCTGTTTTTAATGCAAGTTCAAAAGTCACAGTTCAGACTCTGGGGATAATGGGAGCATATGTGGGGGAATGGTCACATCTCCAGTCAGGAAGCAGAGGGCTGGGTGGGGCCAGGTTCGCACCTTTGTAACAACTGTCTCACAAGAAATAAAGGGGTTGTCTGAGTATATTCTAAGTACATGCCCCAATGACCTAAAGACCTTCCACTAGGCCCCACCTCTTAAAGACTCCACAGAACATCCCAGTACTGCTACTCTAAGACCAAGCACCAATCACATATACCTTTGGGGGGACACTATTAAACCATATCCAAACCATAGCATTCCATCCATGACCCTTAAGGTTCATGCCCATCACTTTTTCTGATTCAAACTATGTTTATAAACAACAAGTAGACTAATAAGACAGTTATATGAAGAACATGAAGGGAAGTCATAGGAGATGATTTAAAATTTTGAGTACCACTAAATGAAAATAAATAATAAAAGATTTCATAAAGTGGAGAGAGAAACGAAAGTGTTATTTATGCTGAACACTTCCTATTTCATAAGGAAAATCAACTGCCCCACTTTTTCATAATGATAATTTAAAAATAAAAATATGGGTTTGCTCTTCAGAGAAAGAATTAAGAACAGACAGGGGGCTGGGGATGTGGCTCAAGTCTGGCATGCGCACGGCGCTGGGTTCGATCCTCAGCACCACATACAAATAAAGATGTTATGTCCACTGAAAAAACTAAAAAATAAATATTAAAAAATTCTCTCTCTCTCTCTCTCTCTCTCTCTCTCTCTCTTTCTCTCTCTCTCTCTCAAAAACAAAAGAATAGGCAGGGATAGAAAGTGGTGACCTCTGGAGAATGAAATTCAGTGAGACATTGACTCTGTGAACATTTCTCTTTCATTTGGAACAAAAGTCTACAAATGAATGCATTGTTGCTAAGATAAAATACTGAAAAAACAAGTGGAGTCAGGACATGATGAGTTTTGAGGGACCCAATGATATACTTTATTATTTACTCAGAAAGTTCCACTTTGCAAGTTCACATTGCTTGATGTTGCTATCCAGGAATACAGTTGGCAATAAATGGACTGAACAGATATTATTTACAGGGAAGTGGACAAAATGGACAGGATGAGAGAGGCTGATATGCAAGTAGAAACTGGGCAGATGCCAAGAAACATCTCAGGGAAGGATCAAGTCTTTAATGACTCTAGTCTCCAATTTGCTCCCAGTTCCAGGACAGAAAATTACAAAGACTATCCATAATCTTTATAAGCCTCACTGGGTCACCAACTTTTACTCCAGCTCTTGTAGGCATCTCCTGACTTGGAGAACAAAGAAGTATACTCTGGGGTCACCCAATCTGAGAAAGGCTCTTCCTGGATAGCACAGTTAAGCTCTCCACCTCTGGACAGGAGAAGGGAAGAAAGGTAAGGGGGCCTTCCATTCTTGGTATATGTGGTGTTTGCTCTGAGTTCGCATCCCTGTGTTTCTACCATTGATTGCTAAATAGAGGGAGTCATGGTACTTCTCTCAGGGAAAGGCAGGAGATAGAATCATCCTTTTGAAAACTGGGTGCTGGAAGCTCCTGCTGTGGAAGTTTAAAATGGGGATAATCAGACCTTTCTCCCTTCTGAGCCAACTCTGCATATTTTTCTCTTTATTTCAGTCATTCAAATCTTCTGTCACAGAGAGATTGCTGCCTCTTTTATTCATTTAAAAAGCAAAGCCCCATGTAGATATTGTTTGCCAGAGCTGAGATGCTGTACAGTAGGTTTCATTGCTTTTCAAAATTACTCTCTTTGTGTTGGGCATGGTGTGCACACCAGTAATCATAGCGGCTCGGGAGGCTGAAGCAGGAGGATCACTAGTTCAAAGCCAGACTCAGCAAAAGTGGGGCACTAAGTAACTCAGTGAGATCCTATCTCTGAATAAAATATAGGGCTGGGGATGTGGCTTCATAATGGGTGCATTACTTACGGAATGCCCCTCAGCAAATCCAGAGGAGAATATATCCTCTGTCCACTTGAAAGCCTCCTGTCTCTGTGAGCCTTCTGGATTCTGAAGTCATGGCTGCCTTGGACACTGGAAAGGGCCTTTGGGTTCCCATATTTATTGCTTACTGACTTCTACTACCTCTTTCGTTCCTTTTTTCACTGGCTTTTCTCCCCCTTTGTTTCTCAAGTTCACTTTATGCTAGATTTAATTTCATCCACGATTTTGACTGCCACGTTGCATATAACTTGGGAGTTACTCCTCTGCTTTTCTCTGATGAGCACACAGTGATGATGTCAAAAGTGTAGAACCTGATGTGTTCAAATCCACAGTGTATGAAACAGGGATCAATCCCTCGTCCTGCTTATTCTCTATGAAATGGGGAAAATCCTAATTCTTACCTCATAGACTCTTGAGAGGACTCAAAAGGAAATTATCTGGTAAATTCTCAATCAGCTCCTGTTTATCACTAAGATATGATCTGGTCTTCTTTCCCCAGTTCAGATTTGCATGAGAAACTAAACACTCCAATCTTAGCACTCTCTTCTGTTTCCCCTCACAGGTTTCACTGACACAAAAGTTTTTTTGTTTGTTTTATCAAGAAAGAAAATGCTACTAGGATCTTTAGGAAGAGAGAACGCAGTAGGTCTACGTTATACACACCACTCAATAGTACTCCATAGAGGGTCAATCACTTCAAATACCTCTTTTCAGTGGCATTCAGACCTCACTTCTACATTATACTTCCTATTCCACACCGCTGAGCAATTCTGCTAAGACACAAATGCTACCCCCACTGTGCTCCAAAACTGTGCTCAGTACTGAACAAAGCCGTCTTGAATCCTTACTCCAAAGGCACTTCAGTAGTCAATATGCTATTAGGACACAGGTGATGAATTATAAAACACCCAGAGCTGTTCACAATAAAAATTACGATAAATGATTTTTACTTTCTGTTTTATGTGTGTGTTCTAATGCGTTTTACGGTATTTATCCCAAATCATCTAACACTCTAAGTCTCCCTCCCCTTTCATGCATTCATCCATTGAACGAGTATTGAGAACCAGTGGACCACACATGTCTCAGCACTGCAAATGTCAAAAATGACAATTTTCTTCTATATCTGACACACTGAGCAGTTTCTAGACCCAGCCATTCTCTCTCCTGTCCTAGTAACAGCTCACATTCTCCTCACAGTCACAAAGCCAAGTTCTTCTCCTCCATGAATGAAACACTCATGGTCATGGGGGTATCATGACCACCATTGCGTCTGCCTCAATTCCTACAACTGAGAGAAAACTTCAAGGACAAATCAGAGCTGGTCCACAGCTCAAGCCCATTAAGTGGGAGTGTTTGGATCATAGCATATTGCTATGTCATTTATTTTCAGGTCAGAGAGCTCAAGCTATTCAGAGGATGAGTACTGAATTTGAATCCTTATTTCAGAACCCCCCTCCCGAGCCCTTGATACATAAGTTCATCTCCATAATCCTGTTTTTATTTTTCCTCTTTGAAGTGGAGAGACTAATTCCCACATAGCAAGATGATACTTAAAATCAGATCTCATGCATCAGTGCTCAAGTCTTGTTTTGTTACCAGGGTCACCAGTGGAGAGATTGGAAGCATGAATTCAACCATCCCAGTCTGGAAGACAGAAGCCACACCAACCGATAGGAATTACATGAGCCCTCATCCAACTTGTAACATGAATAACATGACCTCAAAAATGCTGACCCTCATCATTTTGCTGGTTGGACTGGCAGGAAATGTGGCTGTGCTCATACTCCTGGGCTTCCGCATACGCAGGAACGCCTTCTCTGTCTACATCCTCAACCTGGCTGCTGCTGACTTCCTCTTTCTCTGCTTCAATTCCACTGCTTTTGTACTAGATGTCATCAAAATGTTCCTTCGATTCTCTGTCCCTACTTATGGCATCGTACGAACTGGGGGAATCATGTGCTACATTGCAGGCCTGAGCATGCTCAGTGCTATTAGCACTGAGCGCTGCCTGTCGGTCCTGTGGCCCATCTGGTACCACTGCCACCGCCCTACACACATGTCAGCTGTCATGTGTGCCCTGTTCTGGGCCCTGTCCATGTTACTGAGCATCCTGGACAGGGTCTATTGTTTAAAACTGTCTATGAGTTTTGCAATTGATCGATGTAAAACTGTTAACTTTATTATAGCTGCGTGGCTGATGTTTTTATTTGTGATCCTCTCAGGGTCCAGCCTGACCCTGCTGGGCAGGATCCTCTGTGGATCCCGGAGGATGCAACTGAGCAGGCTGTATGTGACCATTCTGCTCACAGTTCTGGTCTTCCTCCTCTGTGGTCTGCCATTTGGCATCTATTTGTTCCTGGTCTACTGGATTCACAATGATTCTTATACACTAGGTTGTCTTAATATGGTTTCATTTGTCTTGTCCTCTGTTAACAGTGGAGCCAACCCCATCATTTACTTCTTTGTCGGCTCCTTTAGGCAGCAGTCCCAGAACCTCAAGCTAGTGCTTGAGCGGGCTCTGCAGGACACTCCTGAAAAGGATGAAGGTGGCAACAGCCTTTCTCAAGGAACCCTGGAGATGTCAGAGAGCAGAGTGGGACAGAGATGAAGAGCCTCTGTCCGATTGCCTCAGATGTCTGTCTGAGAATCAACAGTGTCCTGCCACATTTGACTGCTGCCTGCTCCTCTCTCAGCCCCTGAAATGCCTCTGTGATTTTCCATAGTCTCCAAGTGCATTTATGTTAACCCAGATTTTCTTATTTTTCTTAGAGAAAGCTCTCTGACGTAGCATGCCTCAACTCTTTTCTGTATTTTTTGATAAATGTTTCATCAAATATCCTCTAAATTTTTCTTATTGATGCTTTTCTTTGAAAATTTCATTCTAATGGAAAGAATTTTCCTTCAAAATCATGATTTTTTTATTTATGACTGTTTTCTACCTGAAGTTACAGAAAACAATTATTCCTTATTTCTCTCTGTGCTGTGAGTGGATCATCTTGGGATCTGTGTTGGGACATTGCTGCAGGTAGAAAGCTTGTTCTGAATGAGTTCTGAATCTGAGGCAACAACATTATCAATACACTATGCTATCTGGGAAAGCAGAAGTGATTTTTGTTGCTCTTCTCCAGTAGATTGTATAGATTTTGGTAGAAGAGATCTCCTTGGACATACCTGTCATATTGGTTTAACTGGTATAAATCCTCCCAGCAAGTAAACAGATACAAGGATCAGAGTGCAGAAAGATCTCAATAGTGTGTGTGTGTGTGTGTGTGTGTGTGTGTGTGTGTGTGTTGGCCAATAGATAGGGAAGGCTTCTAGAAAAACTTGGAATTTGAATGTACCGAGCATATGCCTCTGTCACCTTTTCAGCCACACGGATTGTTTAAGTCAGAAAGATAAGTAGAACTTGAACAGATGGAAATGGCAGAAGAATCGATTCATTATTATATTGTTTTTAAAAGCACAGAATTGGTTCTGGAAAAGGCATTCAGTTTCTAAATGAGTTTCAGTCCTTGTGCCACCGTAAGTATTTAGTTGTGACTGCAAGAACCCTCTTAAGAAGGATCTTTAGACTGAAGTGCTAAGAGCAGTGATCAATGATTGCCATGGCCTAGAAGTGATGGGGGTTGGCAAAAGTTTTACAAAATTATTTGGAATCCATGCTACAATCCTGGCAAGTCCAGAGAGAACCATCTAGGTCATCCTAGCAAGGTAAGCCTAAAAAATATGTCTTGCTCTCTGGACCGTTTTCTCAGGATATGTCCAACCAAAATATCAGAAGCAACAGAATAAACAACAGAGAGGTAGGAAAGAGATGTAATGTACAGAAAAGAAAAAGAAGCAGTAGAATGCATCTGCTTCTCTGGGGAGGTCTTTTTTCCTGAAAAGGGTCCATAATGGAACTAGGGAGATAGTTTACCTTTAAATTAGTTCAACATTTTATTTCTCACATAAAAAATCATTGCAAAACATTTTTATAGCCTTGATATGAATAATTCCATAAGAGTTGGTAACAAGTTAGCAGAAATCTCATATTTAAAGTCTGCATGTCACCTACACAACTTTTGAAATACAGAATTTGTTCAGATCTATTTTTATGGGTGTGTTATAATTATCCATAAGAGTGGGATTCATTGTTATATATTCATACATGCACATAACACAGTTTGGTCAATTTCACAGACTTACCCCTCTCCCAGTGCTTTCTCTTTCCCTCCTCTCTTCCCTCTCTCTGGTCCCTTTCATGTCACTGGTCTCCATTCCATTTTCATGAAATTCCTTTCACCTTCTTTTCCCCTTTTTTTCTCTCCAGTTTCCACACATTAGAGAAAATATACAATCCTTGACCTTCTTAATCTGTGTTATTTCACTTAACTTAATGATCTCTAATTCCATCCATTTTCCTGAAAAAATCATGATGAAATGCAGAAATTGGATATTTAGAATATATTGTTATTTAAACATGCTGTTACACATGTGACAAAAAATTCAGGTCAGCTGCAGAAGCTCTATAGGGTCCAGAAGATAAAAGATGCATTTTGAATCTTTGGGTATATCTATCAATTTCTATCATTTAATATAACTCATTTTGGCATAACTGCTCATTACATAGTCATGCATTACTTAATGCTGGGGATACCTTTGTTCTTATGCAAGTTCATAATTGTGGGAACATCATAGAGTAAACTTACATGAACTTAGATGGTATGGCCCATTGTGTACTGACACCATATGTGTGTGTAATACTCATACAGATTTATGACTCCTATCGCTATGATAAACGAAAAACCTATTACATCAAGCACAAAAGAAAATGGTACAATCAAGAGACTTGAATATGAGATGCATGTGGCTGCTGCCAGCATAACATGCATACAGTTTTATAGTAAGCTTTTTCCATATAAATGGGAGTATATTCAAAATAACAATAGAAGTATAGTTTAGTAAATACATAAACCAGTAACATTTATTATCAAATATTATGTACTATACATAGTTACATGTGCTATCTTTCATCCCACTGGCAGTGCATTATGTATGGTTTCCATTAACAATTTATTGAATTGTAAATCAATTTAATTAGACATTATGATGATTAAGGAGAGAATAAACTGAAAAATATCATGGAGGTTTCTTGGATGTCAAGGTGGTACCAATATTGTTGAAATATTTAAATTATTAGAATTTAAGAAAATGAAATACTATCAGGGATTCAATAATAAAAATATTTTTAAGAGATCATCATATTTGATAATAAATTATTTGTAAAACTGATATTTTCAAAATAAATAAAACCTGAGTTTTATTTATTTCCCCTACCCTGCTCTAGTATACATATCTTATATCCCCATTTTCATTTAGACCAGTGTGTCTCAACCTTTAACGAGCATTCCTATGTCTTGATTTCCAATGAAGCAAGTATGCTGTGGGGCCTGACAGTACATTTCTAACAACCAACAGAGAAAGCTACTGATGCTTCGAGTGGCTTGGGAGGCTGACAGGATTTTGAGTTCAAAGCCAACCTCAGCAAAAGTGAGAGCTAAGCATCTCAGTGAAATCCTGTCTCTAAATAAAATACAAAATATGGATAGGGATGTAACTCAGTGGTTGAGTGCTCCTGAGTTCAATCCCCAGTACCCCCCCCAAAAAAAAAAGATAAAGCTAATGCTGCTGATCCTAGGACTACCCTTGGAACAGCAAAGTCACCCAAATGTGAACTCACTAGGACAATATCTGGCCTAAAAAGTGTGTGGCTTTATAGATTTTAAGCTATAATATTTTGTAATCAAATAAATAACTAAAAATAATCACAGAAAGTTATTCTTGGAAGAATGTTTTAGTTAACTGAAAGTTTGAAGTATACCAAATTGGCAGTGTTTCTAATTGTCTGACAGGGACACCTCTGGTGCATTACAATATAAATCAGTAAGCTAAAATGTGATAGTTTTAAAAAATGAAATCACTCCAACAAAGAGATAAGAGAACAAAGACAGGCAACCATCCATCATACCAACAAAGAGATAACAGAGTAAATACAGGTTGCAAGAGTTTACCTCAAGAAAAAGATAGAGATACTGAAAAAAAAAAGAAACAGAAATCCTTGAAATGAAAGAAACAATAAGCCAATTAAAAAACTAAATAGATAACATCACCAACAGAATAGATCACTTAGAAGACAGGACCTCAGACAATGAAGACAAAATATACAATCTTGAAAATAAAGTTGACCTCACAGTGAAGATGGTAAGACACCATGAACAGAATATCCAAGAATTATGTGATACTATCAAAAGACCAAATTTAAGATTTATTGGGATAGAGGAAGGTTCAGAGATTCAACCAAAGGAATACACAATCTCATCAATGAAATAATATCAGAAAATTTCCCAAGCATGAAGAATAAATTGGAAAATCAAATATAGGAGGTCCTATAGGACACAAATGTGTAAAATTTCAGCACATCTACACCAAGACACATTATAATGAAAATGCCGAGCATATAGAATAAGGATAGAATTTTAAAGGGTTCAAGAGAGAAAAATCAGATTACCTGTAAGGGAAGACCAATTCAGATCTCAGCAGATTTTTCAACCCAGACTCCTAAAGCCAGGATATCCTGGAAGAACATATATCAAGCTCTAAAAGATAATGGATGGCAATCTAGAATCTTACATCCAGCAAAATTGTTTCAAATTTGACGATAAAATAAAAACATACATGATAAACAAAAGCTAAAAGAATTTACACACACACACACACACACACACACACACACACACACAAGAAAGCCTACACTACAGAACATTCTTGGCAAAAATACCACAAGGAGGAAATGAAAAACAACAATGAGAATCTGTAAAGGGAAAAACCACAATAAAGGAAAAGCCAAACAAAGAAGAAACCAACTCAAACTAAATACCAAAAATAAACAAAAATGACTGGAAATACAAATCACGTCTCAATAATAACTCTGAATGTTAATGGCCTAAACTCACCAATCAAAAGACATAGGCTGGTATATTGGATTTAAAAAAAACAGACCCAACAATATGCTGCCTTCAAGTGACTCATCTCATAGGAAAAGTCATCCATAGACTGAAGGTGAAAGGTTGGGATAAAATATACCATTCACATAGTCTGCATAAACAAGCAGGGGTTTCCATCCTCATATCAAATAAAGTAGACTTCAAGCCAAAGTTAATCAAAAGGGATAAAGATGGATATTTCATACTGCTTAAGGGAAGCATACATCAACAAGACACAACAGTTATAATTATATATGCCCCAAACAATGGAGCATCTACATTGATCAATGAAAAATAGATAACATCAAATAGATAACATCTCAAGTTCAAGAGTCAAATAGACCACAATCCAATAATTCTGAGTGATTTTAACACACCTCTTTCACCACTGGATAGATATTCCAAACAAAAGTTAAACAAAGAAACTACAGAACTCAATAATACAATCAATAACTTAGACTTAACATTATTATTAGACTTAACATTATTCATCAACGAGTGAATACACTTTCTTCTCAGAAGCACATGGATTCTTCTCTAAAATAGAGCATATATTATGCCACAAAGCAACTCTTAGTAAATACAAAAAAGTACAGATACTATCCTGCATTCTATCAGACCACAATGTAATGAAATTAGAAATCAATGATAAAATAAAAAATAAAAAGCTACTCCAACACCTGGAGACTAAATAATATGCTATTGAATGAACAATGGGTTGCAAAAGATATACAGGAGGATATTAAAATATTCTTAGAGGTAAATGAGAACACCGATACAACATATCAAAATCTCTAAGACACTATGAAGGCAGTTCTAAGAGGAAAGTTCATTGCATGGAGTTCACTCCTTCAAAGAAGAAATAAATGACCTAACATTACATCTCAAAGCCCTAGGAAAAAAAGAACAAATCAACACCAAAAGCAGAAGACGACAGAAAATAATTAAAATCAGAGCTGAAATCAATAAAGTTGAAATAAAAGAAACAACTGAAAAAAATGACAAAACAAAAAGTTGGTTCTTTGAAAAAAGTAAATAAAATTGATAAACCATTAGCCATGTTAACAAAAAGAAGGAGAGGAAAAAACTCAAGGTATTAACATCAATGATGAGAAAGGAAATATTACAATGGACACTACAGAAATACAGAAAATAATTATAAATCATTTTTTAAAATTTGTACTCCAATACAATAGAAAATATTGAAGGCACTGACAGATTTCTAGAGGCATATGATATGCCCAAACTAAATCAGGATGATATACACAATTTAAATAGATTAATTTCAAGCAAGGAAATAGAGGAGACCATCAGAAACCTACCAACCAAGAAAAGCCCAGGACTGGATGGATATACACCTGAATTCTACAAGACCTTTAAAGAAGAACTAATACCAATACTTCTCAAACTATTTCATGAACTAGAAAAGAGGGAACACTTCCAAACACATTCTATGAGGTCATTATCACTCTGATTTCAAAACCAGGCAAAGACATATCAAAGAAAGAAAACTTCAGACCAATATCTCAAATAAATATAGATTCAAAAATTTTCAATAAAATTCTGGCAAATCAAATTCAAAAACATATCAAAAATATAGTGCTCCATGATCAAGTAGTGTTCAACCCAGGGATGCAACGTTGGTTCAATATACGGAAATCAATAAATGCAATTCATCACATCAATAGACTCAAAGATAAAAATTATATGATCATGTCAATAGATGCAGAGAGAGCATTTGATAAAATACATCATCCCTTCATGTTCAAAATGCTAGAAAAACTAGGGGAGGCTGAGACAGGAGGATTGCACATTCAAAGCCAGCCTCAGCAACTTAGCTAGACCCTGTCTCTAACAGAATATTTTTTTAAAACTATGTATCCCTGCCTGATATAATGACTCTAATTATGCCCATTGTGTCAATTTGGGGGGTGGGTAAGATTGGAGGCTAATCAAAGAGATTCCAATAATCTTGTGTAATATAAGCAAGAAGTTGTCTCTTTCTAAAGATAAGTAGACATAATCATAGTTCGAGTATCTTCAGGATATAAAATCTAACCTCAAGAGTATCAAGTTAAAATGCACAAAGAAATGTGAGAAGTATTATTCCTACATTCTTGGATTCAAAAGCTTTGCTTATTAGAAAATAATTGTTCAGGTGAAGATTTAAACTCTGATGTACCTCATTAATTTCCTATATCCCTTTAGGCATGGGCTGTATTACAACACATAATTTGTTCAAAATATTTGTTGGAAGATATTAGGTATTTTGCTGCACCATGGTAAATCACCATTAGTCTGGCTACTTTGAGTACAAATTAATAAAATTCCCAGTTTACCCTTAAAATACTTATAAAAATGTTAGCCAAGAGAATTCATCAAAACATTTTTAAAAGTGATATATTGCGCCAAAATGCATTACTTCAAGAATGCAATATTCTTCCAACATTCATAAAACAATCCATATGCAGTGCTGGCCTAGGCCTGGGGCTGACCAAGCACAACAGAGCACCACTTCTGCCACATGTGTAGCCTAGCACTGACTAGCCAGCAACAGTAGTCTACCATGGGGTTGGCCATGCTCATGCAGAATGACATTCGTTGTAATACAATCATGGAGGTCTGACTGAAAGCTGAGGAAGTAGGAGGAACAGTGAGAAAATTCACTGGCATCTAAGATCCCATCCTAAGCACAAAACAGCAGCAGCACATCATTACAGAAATGAAGCTTAGCTTGCAGTGAGCTAGCAACACTAACACCACCACCCAAACCCATTCAGCTCCTGTCTAGATTGGCTTCACCTCCATTTGCTCATGGCCCCACTGAAGAAGAGGTGTGACCATTTCCATACTTAATACCATTTACCTCAGTGTCTACTGATCAACAGAGAGTTTTTGGAGGATGATGCCAGATAATAGAAAATAGAAGAAAAGCAGAAGTAATACATGAGGATGGAAAGGTAAGTAGAAGCCAGACAGTTAAATGTCAGAGTATCCAGGGAGTTGATTAAATATTGATTTCTCTAGTTGAAAGAGGTGCAAAGAAGCCATTTTTATTAATTTGAGTAATTTCAAACTACGGAACCTGTCCTTGCATCTCCAAGAATTAAAGTTAAAAAATTAGTATCTATTTCATAACCATTGCACTGCATGCACCCAGAGACTCTTTCTCTCAGCTCTCCTTTCTGGACAATCTGAGGTTTGCATCACAACAATTGATGTGTATGAAGATGAAAGATACTTTCATCTATTAGATGAGGGCTGTGGTCACACCACTAGATTCATCTTCTTATCCCTTGCAGCTCTTTGGGGTTCTCCATGAAGTGAGGGCAGAACAAAATTCTGACCTCAGCATAAATGCTGTTTCAGGACTGGGCTCCCTGGTTTCAATGTGGATAATAAGTTCTGGAGTAGAGGAGTTCAAACAGTAGAATTAATCATTAGGAGATCATTACTACAGTGGAGAATAAGGTCAGCATATTGGCCCAGGTTTCTGATGGGGAGTAAAATATAGGGAGATGAATAAAGAGCCCTGTATTCCTAAAGGCAAAGATTCACAGGCACAAAATATGTCAGTTTCTATACAACATAACCAAAAGAAATGAAGAACAAATGAGCTAAAGTCTGAACTGTACCAGTTCAAGAGAGTCCTGGGGCTTTCCATTGTTTTTAGATCTCAGCAGAAAGCTGAACAAAACCTTTGGTGTTAGACTGGAATTGAGAGTAAGTAAACTAAAAGGTTCAAGGTCCTGAACAAATGTGAAGTTTATAGGAGTTTGGTGGTTTTAGGCATGCTGGGACACCTCCTTCAAAGCAAAAGGCAAGAAATTGTACCTTGCACAAAAGCAAAGGAGTTCAAGGTCTGGTAAGCCACTCAGAAAGGGGCTTAAGGTTTGGTAGGCTTCCTGGGGTTTTGAGGATAGCATATTGCATAAGAAAAATACTCCTCTTATGTACTGAGTTATGTGGAAAAAAAATATCTACTGCAGGTTTAGCCTACAATATAGAACACTGTCACCTAGGCCATATGCCTCACAGTCTTATCATAGTAGAGGTATGTGGGGTAGAAAAAGAGGACATTTGGAACAATTCTAGATGGCTAGCAGGAATATAAAATAAGGCAACCACTGCAGAAAAGGTTGGCAGTTCTTCAAAATAATAAACATAGAGTTACCATGTATTCCATAAATTCCACCACTAAACAAATACCTGAAAATGTATGTCCAGACATAGCAATACTATTCATAATAGCCAACAAACAAAAGGCACATCATTAAATGGATAAGAAAAATGTGGTATATCCATACAAGATACTATCATTTGGTAATTTAAAAAAAATCCCAAAGAACTGCTGGTCATGGAAGTACACACCTGCAATTTCAGCAGCTCAGGAAGCTGAGGCAGGAGGAAGTCAAGTTCAAAGTCAAGTTCAATGTCAGCCTCAGCAACTTAGGAAGGCCCTGAGCAATTTAGCAAGATCCTATTTAAATTAAAAAAAATAAAAAGAACCAGGGATGTGGTTCAGTGGTTAAGCAGCCCTTGGTTCAATTCCTGGTATTAAAAAACAACTGAAGAATTTATATTTGTGATAATATAGGCAAAACATAAAAACATCTTACTTAGTGAAAGAAGCCAAAAAATAATTATATCATGCCATTTATGTAAATTGCCTTCAATATAGACAGTCTCTGGGACTGAATCAGAGGGAGTAGATGAGAAGAAATAGGGAATAACTGCTCAAGGATAAAGGGTTCCTTTTTGAGATAATGAAAAAAATTTAAATTATGTTGTGATGATGTTTGTACAACTCTGTGACTATACTAAATACATATAAATACATATGTACCACACATTAATGCCACCAGAGGGCATCCAGGGCTAAAAGGGATGAAACTACCAAGTGAATAGGATCCACTAGATGTCAGCCAGCCTCTATCCTTGACCACCCTAATGCTGATTCAGTGGGATCATGGTGGCAGAGATGAAAGCTATGTGTGGGCCCTACAGCACACTCTCACTTTCATCAACGTTGATCTGACTACTGTACCACTGCTGAAAGTCTAACCTGTCAACAACAAAGACAGGCTCCCAGGAAGGTCCTCACTCAGGAAGCCAAAGAACCAAATATTGACATCTGAGTAACAGTTGGAACCTTGCCTCCATAAAATGCAGCAGTTCTTCCATTGAGCATGATACAGAGTCTGAGCTTAACCATTTCCCTTTCCTTCCCTCAGGGCCTCCACAAGCACCATTATCTAGGTCTAACAGAGTTAGTTAGGGCCACAGCCGGGATGACGCATGGCACTTTTGCCAGAAATAGTGGTTGAGAGGTGACACTAGCGAGCCATTAAGATGATGATTTTTGAGTTCTGGCAGAGTTCCGGTTCAGTTCCGCTTGAGCTCTCAAGGGGATTCCCGGAGAGTTCCCATTGGTTGGGGAAGTACCTGAGGAGAGATATTTCTGGTTGGTGGTTCCTGGAGGAGCCGCGTGGTGCTAGAGAATTCCCAGGGAGCGTGTGTGGAGTGTGCTGGTGGAGTTCAGAAATAAAGTTTGTTCCTGCTTCAGTGGCTCGTGATTTGTGCCCAGCCAGACTGTGGCAGTTAGGACCAGGAAAAAGGCAAGGCAATGAACATCTGGTGCAAAAAGTAGGTGTCATTTAAAGTTGGTATTCATGGCTCCTCACTCAACTTACTCTAGTCCCAACCCTGCACATAATAACTGATTCACCAATATAAAACTATATGCAGCGCTGGGTTGGACACTTTCCATGGCCAAAGAGGAAAGCAGTCCCTAGGTGAAATCCACTGATCTTATCATGTACAAGATCATCCAAGAATGATAGTGTTGAAGAAACCCCCAGGTATTCTCAACCCGTAGGCTCCTCAAGGTGGTGGTTTCTCCAAGGGTAAAATGCTTGGATCCAGGAACCAAAAAATAGAAAAAATGAATAGCCCCACTGACTATCAACCTCTGTGACCCACTAAGGGAATTTGGACTTCCCAAGCATGAAACTCTGGAGCATGATTACACCAGGTTACAAAACAAGATCTTCCTGTTCTTCACAGAATAGCTCCCCCTGGTTTCATTGTGCTTATCATGCAAGCAGGTCACCATCCAAAGAAAGACATCACCATGCTGCAAGGAACAACAGACCCTTATTGTCAAGAGGTGATGGGATTGCTGCAACCTAGTGGTGACAGAGAGAAATGTGCTCTCCACTAACTCCCATTCCAATTTCATTGTAAATCAGCAAAATATATACACAATGACCTGATAAAGACATTACAAAAGGGAGTTCAAATATAGACCTGGCAGCATACACCTGAAATCCCAGCTACTTGAGAGACCAAGGCTAGAGAATCAAAATTTCAAGGCCATTCTCACCAACTTTGCAAGACTCTGAATCAAAATTTTAAAATCATAAAGTTCTAGGGGTATATCTTAGTGTTAAAGTGTCCCTAGTTTCAATTTCCAGTACCAAAAAAAAAAAAGAGAGAAAAAGAAAAAGGAGTGCATACTTTCAGGAATAAGGGTCTGGTCACTCTACCCAGTAACCAGCAGAAACACTAGCTAGAGTGGAAAGAATCAGTAATGAGTGGCAGAGACAGGAAATGATCAGTAATAGATGCAGTCTTGGGACCAGCAACAGAATTGGAACCTATACTCATTGAACATCCCTCTCTTGGAATTTTTTCCACAAACTGTAGCCATCAATAATCCTGGAGAACTGGGCATGGTGGCACATGTCTGTAATCCCAGTGACTCAAGAAGCTGAGGCAGGAGGATCATGAGTTCAAAGCCAACCTCAACAAAAGTGAGGCACTAAGCACCTCAATGAGACCCTGTCTCTAAATAAATTACAAAATGGGTTTGGGGATGTGGCTCAGTGATGGAGTATCCCTGAGTTCAGTCCCAGGTACCTGCCCCCCATACAATAACAACAACAAAAAAAAGAATCCTGGAGAAAGAGTGACAATTTGGAATGAATTAAATACAAGAAGTAAGTAGTCTCAATGGTGCAAGAAGATGATGTTGGTGCCAGTTGGGTACACTTATCCTCACCTGTCAACTGAATTCCTGCTAGTAGCTCACACTTGAAACCCTACCCATGGATTGTCCTTGAGTAACTGGAGCCACTTCACAGTCTGTATAACCTGAGCCCAAGCTGCTTATAGCCAATGATTGACCAAGTGGTGTGGGGTGTGCAGGGGCCCAGCTCCCTGACTCAAGGGAAGACAAACTCTTGGTACAGTCTACACTCAAGAGCCCCCTGCAAGATCTTACTGAGTCTAGACTTTGATGAAAACTTATTCTTACTCAGGTTCTTTTCTTCCCCTACTGTCCTTTCCTGGTTTCCTTATAGGCTTCTTCCTGAGAACATTCCTTAATAATTCACATGCACATAAATTCCCATCTCAGATTCTCCTTCTAGAGAACTTGACCTAAAATTTCAGAAATCTCAATTCAACTGGGGCTCAAAACTTTAGTGAAGCTTAAATTGAAGCAATGCAATTTGAAAATCATTCTCTAGACCAATGGCTCCCAGGCCTCATTGTAATTGAAATTATATGACAAAAAAAATCTTAAAATGCCATTCCTAGATTCTACACAAGGACCTAACTAAAACTTAATTGTGACTTAGAATTCTCAATCTGGGCAGAAGGAAAAAAAAATTCGGTGTTGTTTCCATTAATAAAATATAATCTCCTTTTTAAAAAAATGAGGAGGAGGGGACTGCATTTTTCTCACAAATAAACACTCTTTAACACAGTTTGTGAAAATAGTAGGTGCTCAGTGAACACTTGTCATTTGAAGAAGTGAGTCTAATCTCTAGAATTCTCAAGAATGACTCATACAACATCTGTTTCTATATCTCTAGCAACAGAGAGCTGACTACCTCCTGAAACAACCCAGTCCACTGTCTTTTTCATTGAGAGATATGTACACTTAGAGTAGATCAGTGTTGAACTCAATATACCTTCTACTCCAACTGCTAAGTCAAGAAGTGAGGGGCCAGGGAGAGAGACAAGCCAAATAAGCAAATGTCAGCTCTGAGACAGGAAGTAAAACCTTCATATATTATTTTCTTCCCATAGGTAAATTGTTTCTTGCTTTGCAGGACATTTATTCTGGTATTTTATCCTACACTGTGGGCTAGAGGAAAGATTTCTTAAACACAGTCTTTAATAAAGACACAAAGCATCTACAATGTCTCATAGGTCACCAGGAAGTGAATGTGTTGCTGAAGTGGTCACAGTCCTCCTGCTGGGAATCTGCAGAATAGGAAGGAGATGCTAGACTTAAAGAATAAATAATCAGAAATTTTTAGGTCCTGTCACTGTCCCTTTGTAAAACAAAAGAACTTTTATAAAAAGGAAATTACCTAGCACAGCACATACTTGAGACATGGCCTCTAGTGAGTGAAATGGATAGAAATCCTTCCTTTACAACTTATTAGATAGCCAAAGGAGAGCCAGAAGAAAGCCAGAGACCTGTAAAGAACACTACAGCTTCAAAGAGAATGGATTCCAAGTACATGCTGATCTGGAATCAGTTGGGCAGAAGTTACCTACTGGTGCTCTCTATCTCTGACAATCTCATTGTAAAATGATCAGACTGAAAGGAACATAAGAACATCCAGCTGTTTCTCTATTCTTCTCTTTAACAGAGGGAGACCTGAGATCCAGAGGAAAATAAATTAGCTGCACAGCCTGGATTAAAATCCAAGATCCCTAGTAGGTGTTTAACTGGTAGGAGGTTTTTTGAAATAACTTCTTGGGTTCAGAACAACCTAAACTCTATCAGTAACTAAGACCTGTCTTTGTAGAAGGGCTTATTGATTATCTAATACTTCCCAAAAGAGATAAAGAGGGAAAAGGGAAAGAAGGAAGAAGGGAAGGAAAAATAAATGAATATTCTGGGGAACTGGTCTCCAGGCACCCACTTCTGCGACTCTGTCTTCCTATCAACTGCAGTTACACTACATTGTTTAAAGTATTTGTTTTATTCAAAATCACATATACAGGATTAACTACCAAAACAAAAGGGATTTTCCTCCCAGGGCTGAGATAAATCCTAATCAAAAGGACAAAAGATTTAAAGGCAAGAAATTTCTCAAAATCATATATAGAACACAGAAATATTGTCAAAGCATGACTCTTTTCTGAAGTGCAGACTCCGGACACGTGGGAACTAGAACTAGAAAAGAACTTGAACTTATCTTACTCAAATGCTTCACTTTGCCAATGAGAAATGTGTGGTTCTGGGCGAGAAGGGATAAAACCACAGCTCAAATGCTTACAGAGGGCAGGGAAATAAAGCAAGCTGGGTAAGAGGTTTCTTAGATATGTCACAGGACACAGTGACTTGCACCTTCAAGAAAACAGAGGAAGTGTGCTGGTTAATAAAACACACACACACACACACACACACACACACACATCCTCATCTACCCTGCTGATGAAAATAGTGAAGACTGTGACAAATTGGACATGCCCTGCCTTAAGGGGCCAACTGCTACCAAAATCCATCAGGTCCCTGACATATAAGGATATGAGCCGAATGTTGGCCAGATCTATTTTTTCATAATAAGGATTTGTGCTTAAAGTGCTCAGATAATTTTTAAAGGAAGATAACTAATTTGAATTAGATGCAGATGAAACCTAACCCTTCTGGAATCTTATTCAGTATCAAATTTCTTTTTCATGCCCACTAGCCTAGGGGACAGCAGGTAGGAAGGAAGGGTTGCTCTAAGAAGCCTGAGCTTCCATTTTGGCTCAGCAGTCCACTCATTTTGTGAGTTTCCAGAAACCACTTTATTTTTTTTGTCATTGCATTATTATTGTACATAATAGTGGGCTTTGTTGTTACATATCAGTACATGCACACAGCAAAATTTGGTCTATTTCATTCCCAAGTCCCTCCCCTTCCAAAACCACTTTTTATATACTCAAAAAAATACACTTAAAAAATAGAACTGAAACCTGTGTCATAAATAAAAAGATCAGAGATGGAGGAGGATAACAGAGGTTGTGGTTTTCCTCCTTGTCCACCACAGAAACTGGGAGAGCACATGATGAATCAATTCAATCTCCACACCCAGAGGTCCCTGCCTTCTTCCTCTAGGGTCCTCCTGCCCTGTTGAGTCCTGGGCAGTCTGGACTGACTGGGCCTTTTCAGAGGCAGGAAAGGCTTCTTGGGCTCTGGAATCTATTCTCTGATGTCCACCACCCAACTCCTGTTCCCTATGTTCACCGGGTTTTTCTTCCTTATAATTTCCAGAATTTATCTATTCTGCTTTAATAAGACATAGATGTCATTTGCCATTTCTATATCACCAAGGGTAAAGGTTTCCTCCTCCAACTCTTTGCATGTATAGTGGACACATCCTCTGGCTGGGGAGCAACAGAGCTGGTAAAGGGTGAGGCTTCCAATGCAGACATGTGGATTAAATTCAGATTCTGCCACTTTTTAGAGAAAGACCTGGAGCAAATTACTCAACCTCATTGTGTCTCTGTTTCCTCATGGATAAAGTGGGAATAATAACAGGACTTGGCTCTTCATCATGCCTCTTCATGACAGGCATGTCTTGTTACCATCCTAAGTCTCCACCTCATCGCAGAGTGTCTGTTTTATTATGCTAACAAGGTAAAGGTGACTGCAGGTTATTTTAGTAATTACTTGAGGTCTAGTCTTGTGTTTGCCTCTTACCACCTAGAATTTGCCTCTCCTAGGAGAATCCCTAATGTTATTTTCTGAACAGGATACGTTATTGCTGTATCGGTAGGTTTGATTTTAGTGACCTTGTCTTTTGTGGCTTTAGCTTCTTGGTATTCCTGCTGACCACATAGTCTTAGCAGGCTGAGCTGGCTTCTCAACCGTCCATCTCCTAGTGTGGTATCTGAATTGCACACCCTTGAAGACTGGTCCACTTTTTGACTCCAAATTTTCTGGTATATCTGTTCACTTCATAAAACAAAGAGCTAACTTGGCTTTCTCATTCCCCCTCCCAAGAGGTTTTATCCCTTAATCTTATGGGTCCTGCTTTTTTTATTGGGGTCCTTGACTCTCTCAGTTAAACCCAGCTATGGCTCCTGGGCTTCTGCCTGTGCAGGAACACCGTCTCAGTCTACATCCTCAACCTGGTCAGACCGACTTCCTCACTCCCTGCTTCCTGATTAAGGATTATCTGGAGAAACTCTTCAACTTCTCTCATCCCATCTCCATCCCCTCCTTCTAAATCACTATGATAAGCTTTCCCTATATTATGAACCTGAGCATGCTCAGGGCCATTAGCACCTAGTGCTGCCTGTCCCTCCTGTGGCCCTTCTGATATTGATGCTATCACAAGACAGATGTGAGCTGAGGTGCCCTGCTCTGGGTCCCATCCCTGTTGCTAGGATCTTGTAAGGGAACTTCTGTGGCTTCCTATTTGGGAACTCTGTTTTTAATTGGTGTCAAGTTCTTCATCAACATATTGCTGGTCACCTTTTTTAAGTTTTATTGGTCATACATACTACCTCTTATTAATTATACAAATTAATGGATTTCAATGTCCAAACATACATATATCATGTTTCAATCATGTCCACCACCCCCAGTACCCTCTGTTGCCATTTCCTCTCCACCTCCTTCCCCTTTCCTAATAGTTCCTCTTCCACTCTTAGGTCATTTTGTTGTTGTTGTTTCATTTTCACATATGATAGAAAACAGGCAATACTAGTATTTCTGCATTTGGCTTATTTTGCTTAATGTGATGCACTCCAGTTACATCATTTTTCCTGAAAATTACAATATTGCATTCTTCTTTATAGCTGAATAATATTTTATTGTGTGTATTAACCACATTTTCTTTTTCCATTCATCTATTGATGGCACCTCTGCTGATTCTATAACTTGGCTATTGTGTATAGTACTACAATAAAGATACGGATTCACAATTCTCTCTTTTTTGGGTGTGGTACTAGGGATTGAACCTAAGGGCAATTTACCACAGAGCCACATCTCAAATCTTTTTTTTTTTTTTTTAATTTTGAGACCAGGTCTCACTAAGTTTCCCAGGTAGCCTTGAATTTGAGATCCAACCTCCTCTATCTCCTGGGTTAGTAAGATTACCTGCATGTGCCACCATGCTTAGATAGTATCTTATTTCATTTTCTTTTGGTATAAAATCCTAGAAGTGGTATAGCTGGATCATATGTTAGTTCTATTTTTAGCTTTTTAAAAAATCTCCATACTGTTTTCCATGGTGGTTGTACTACTTTATATTGTCACCAGCAGTGTATAAGGGTTCTATTTCCCTATAATCTTAACAGCATTTGGGGGGTTTTTTAAATGTTTTATTTTGGATTTTCTATTATTTGCTTTAGGCATGCTCACTGTGGTATGATAGAATCTCAAGAAAGTTTTCCTTTGCATTTCCCTGGAAGGTATAAAGATGTTAAGCATTTTTTCACACATTTATTGGCCACTTGTACTTCTTATTTTGAGAAGTCTTTCTCAGGACATTTGCTCATTTTTTAATAACTTCTCCTTTTGAAGCTAAGTTTTGTAAGTTCTTTATATAGTCTGGATATATTTTCCCATGAATAGACAGCAAAGACTTTCTCCCATTAATATGTTGTCACTTCACTCTGTTGGTTGCCTCCCTGGCTGTGCACATTTTAGTATGATGTAATCCCATTTGTCAATTCTTACTCTTATTTCCTGGACTATGATAGTTTTATTCAGGAAATCACTGCCCGTTCCTACATCTTGAAGTGCTTTAACTGTTTTCCTCTTGTGCTTTCAAAATATCAGATCTTGCATTAAGGTCTTTGATCTATTTTGAGTTGATTTTTATACAGGGTGAGAGAGAATAATCTAGTTTCAATCTTCTACATGTAGATATCCAGCTCCCCCAGAACCATTTGTTAAGGAAGCTGTTTTTCCCCCCAATGTATGCTTTTGGCATCTTTGTCAAGAATTGTATGGCTGTACCCAGGTGAGTTTACTGCTGTGACCTCTATTCAATTCCATTGGTCTGTATTTTATTTTTTATGCCAATATCCTGCTTTTTTGTTACTCCAACATCACTGACACTCTTATTTGTGGTTCTCTCTGGAAGAAGATTGACCCTGCCTGTGGGATTCCCATCTGGTTCCAGGGAGTACAACTGACCAGGCTCTATGTGACCATCCTCTCTTTGATCCTAGTCTTCCTCTCTTGCAGTCCCCCTGATGGCATCCAAAGATTCCTTGGGTTGTGGACTCAAAACAATGACAGTTGGTTGTTTTGTGAATTGGTTGCACTGCCTTTATCTTGCCTTGTTAACCACTGCACCAACCCCACCATTTACATCTTTGTTGATTCCTTTAGGCAGTGGATGAAGCAGCAGACCTGTAAGATGCTTACACAGAGGAATCTGCAAGACACGCCCAAAGATGAATGTGGAGACAGCCTTCTTCAGGGAACCCTGGAGATGTCAGGCAGCAGAGTGCACCAGTGATGACAGGTCTCTGACCTAGTCATCAAAAGTGGATTTTCCCTGCCACACTTGACACTTCTCTGCGGTTCTCTCAGACTCATGCCCCTGAAACACTTTATTATCTTCAAATGGATTCCTTTTAACCTGCTTTTTTAGGTTTTCTCAGAGAAAATATTATTCTGAAAATAAAGTAACCATATGCTTCTCTATGCAAATAAACTTCCTATGTTATCAAATTTACATACTTTCTTATCCAACACTCCATGCTTTTAATTTCACTGCAGTGGGAAGAATCTCTCTCCAAACCAGAAAACACCATTTATAATGTGTGTTAGTCAGTTTTTTATTTCTGTGACCAAAATACCTGACAAAAACAACTCAGAGGTTAAAAAGTTTGTTTGAGGCTCACAGTTTCAGAGTTCTCACTTCATGATTGGCCAACTCCATTGCTCTGGGTCTGAGGTGAGGCAGAACATCATGGCAGAAGGATGTGGTGGAAGAAAGCAGTAAGTTCATGGCAGCAGGAAGCAGAGAGAGAACGGGGAACCAGGGAAATGAAATGTGCCCAAGGCATGCCCTCAGTGACCTACTTCCTCAAGCCATACCCCACTTACCCCACAGTCCATTCAAACTATTAATCCATCAAATGGATTAATCCAATGATGAGGTTACACTCTTATGATTTAATAATTTCACCTATGAACATTCCTTCATTTCCTAACACATAAGCTTTTTGTAGGACATTAAAGATCTGCTCCAGTGACCTTCCCATAACCCTCACTTAGGGTCTGACCTCTTGACCCAACAAGTCTCACTGACCATCCCTTTCTCACTTCCATCCTTGCACATTTAGATTTCACGATCTGATTTTATAATCACTACCTTGCACACACTCTCCACTGCCAATTTACCTGGGGAAATCTATTTTGCACTCTCTCTATGACTGTTCTTAGAACTCAGCAAGGACAGTGTATGTACCAACTTCTTTACATTTCACAGGGGCATCAATTATCTGCTGTTGACACAGACCAATTTGAAAACAACAGTAAAAATTTACTGTTCAAAGCTACAATCATTAGAAAAGATTTAAGAACAAAATCTTCAATGAGATATTGACTCTAGCAAACAGGAATTAGAAAGCCATTCATCTCTTATTTGATATGGTTTGGGGCCATTTGGGAAGAAATTGGAAACATACAGACATTACTGCTTTGACAAAGACAACTAAGGGTCAGACCCTGGAGGTCCCTGAGTGACAACTAAGGGGAGTTGCTGTCTTCTTAAGGAAACTTCTTAGGAAACTTCACATTACCGGGCATTACTTGTCAGGTGGCAACAAGAAGTGACAAGACAATGATCACTTAACAGGAAGAAGGACAGGATGTGGTTGGTGGGTATGGGCAGAGATTGAAAGACAGGAATAGAGTCACATCCAATGTTGAGAAACTTCACCTGAGGAACATGACTCCACACTTTCATTTTCCAGCAAGTCTCTACTCAGGAAACTGCAGGTCTGTCCTTGACAAGCCTCACCTTGATAAGCCTCACTCAAGCACCAAAGATTCTTTCAGCTCCTGATGGCACTTCTAGAAGCACAGACTTGTCCTTTAGCAACTGTCAATCATCCCAAAAGGTTCTTCCCTTCAATAGAAGCCAACTTGCCGTATCCAGCAAGAACAATGAAAGAAAGATACTAGTTTATCATGTCCTTATTTCCAAGTCCACTGCTATCTTCCTTCATAGTTCATACCTACAGAACTCTACATTGGAATTCAAAGAGCTGTAGGGGCCACAGGTGGGAGTGGGGAACAGGACATGTTGATGCTTCTATCTGGTAATTTTCGTGCTCTCAGGCAGGCTTCATAATGGGGTATTCAAGCTGCTAACTTTTGTTGAGGGTTGCCCAAAACCTGGTTTCCAAAAAAAAAAAATTAATGTGTCTTGCCTTTTATTGAAGGAAACCATGATTTTCTTCACTGCAGGGTTGAAATATAGAGATGTGAACTTCGAGCAAAAATCACAATTGGTTTTGGGAATAAAACAATTCTTAGTATATATCTTACCCTTTCCTCCATTCTTTGCCCAGAGGTAAAGAGTTTGCCTGGGATGAAGGACAGATAGCCTTTAGGAGACTGAGTGAAGAAAATCATGGATTCCTTCAATAAAAAGCAAGACACACTAATATTTGGGGGGGGGAGGGCAACTCTCAATGTCAGGTTTTAGAATGGGGTTTACCAGAGCTTTCTTCCTTCCAATTAATCTCCCTACAATCTCCCTTCTATTCTCCCTTGAAATCCGCTTTAACAGAAAGAATCTCAATTCTGACATTCATTTAAGAAACAAGATACATAGGTATTGCACCCCAGAGATGAGATGCCATAAACCCAGGTTTCATTGTTTTGCCTCCTTTTCAAAATTATTCTACAGTGGGTATCTGAAAGGTCAAAAGGAGGAAACAGATGAACAAAACTGGAATAATTGGGGAGTATTTCATGAAGTGATAATTTACAAAGTTGGGTAGGATTAAGAGTTTACACTGCTGCAGTAAATTGTAAAGTATCCTAATCAATAGTGAAACACTATTTCCACACTTAGAATTGAAGGGACACGTGAAGGATCAGGTGCCAAGGAAAGAGCACCCTTAACTAGGAGAAGATCACTGGATAGGACAAGAAGCACTGTCATTGCCAAGATGGGGCCCATGGTAAAACATGCTCCTGTTTCGTTACAGTATAAGTTCGGCTGCTCTAACACACACCAATTATAATAATGTCTCAAACAATCAACAACAACAAAAAAAGTGCTTTAGACCTGAGCTGGAGGATCCAAGACATCAGACACCAGAACTAGAAAGTACCCTCATCCTGTTTGTCCTACATGGTTCCTGGATGCATCAGGATTCCCCTGGAAGAATGAAAAGAGAAGGAGAGACCTTCTCCCTCTATTAATCCCATGACCTGGGTGTTGATTACATCACTTCTGCTTGCCTCCTGGTAATCAGTACATAGTCATATGGTGTTGTCAGTATTTTGAGACTGGGAAGTGGAGTCCTTTTTCTGATTTAAATCTCTTAGAAATGTTATGTGATAGAAGAGGAGAATGGATATTGGAGAAAACTAGCAGTTTATACAGCCACTGTGATTCAGATTCTGTAGTCATATGAAAATATCTTGAAAGCTTCTCAGAAATCATGAATGACATAAGAAAGAATATTGGGAAAGTCATGGAAAGGTCTCAAGGACACCAGGGTCCCTTCATAGTATGATCTCTGGGTGGGTGGGGGAGATTCTCTTTTCCTATTTAAGTCTCAGTTGCTTCCTGTGATAAGAGAGGATATTATAATAGATGGTCATTAAAAAACACATGATTTATTAGTGGGGAAAAAAAGCATGACATTCCCCCAGAAGATGATGCATCCTCTGTCTACTTGGAGGCCTCCTGCCCCTGTGAGCCCCCTGGATTCTGAAGTCAAGGCTGCCTTGAAGAGGCAGGAAAGGGCTTCTGGATTCTCATATCTGCTCCTATCTGACTTTCTCCTCCACTCTTTTGCTCCCTATATATGGGCTTCTCTTCCTTTTGGAGTGTGCTTACGTTAGATTTTTTCTTTTCATCCAAAATTTTGATGCCCATCATAGATATGACTTGGGAATTACACCTCTGGTTTTCCTACATCCATATGCAATCATCACACAATGGTGGTGGATCCCAAAGTCTACACTAAAAGGGAGACCCTGAGACAGGATTGCTGGTTCAAATCACAGTATGTGAAGCCAGGGGCCAATCACTCCTCCTGATATGCAGCATATACATTTTCTGTAAAATGGGGCAAATACCAATTCTTACCTCATAGGATCTTAGGAGAATTCCAAGAGATAATGCCTGGTAAATTCTGTAACAGTTATTTTTTGTTATTCACTCACATAGGAGCTTATCCTTTTTCACCTGTTGAAATCTGCTTGAGTAGCCAGGCATGGCAGCACAGCCTATAATCACAGCACCTTGGGAGGCTGAGATAGGAAATAGCACGTTCAGAGCCAACCTGAGCTACTTAGCAAGGCCCTAAGTGACTTAGCGAGACCCTATCTCTAAATAAAAAATTTAAAAGGGCTGAGGATGTGGTTCAGTGGTTAATGGCCCCTGAATTCATTCCCTGATACCAAAAGAAAGAAGAAGAAAGAAATCTGCATAAGCAACTGAAGATCTGCATTTTATCTACAACTCCTCAGAGATACCGCACAGGAAAAAAAGAAAACAACCTTTCATCAGCAAAGCACACACTGCTAAAGATCTTCTGTACAAGAAAAAGAAGTAGGTTTATGTTGCATACACCCCAGAACAACACTTGACATTCATCCACATAAATATTCCAACATCATCCCTCTTTCAGTGGAACTCAAAATTTCACTCTTGTTTATTCCTTCCTCCTTGGTGTTACTGGGCAAATCAGCTCACACACAAACCCTACAACCACAGTGTGTACAAAAATGCTTCTAGGTGCTCAGCAAAGCCATATGGAGGCCTCACTTGAAATGCACACCAGTGGTCAATTTCAGTTACTTGATCACACATAAGTAATTCTTCTAAACACTCCCAGGGCTGTAGACAACAAGAATGACAATAGATAAAACTTTCTTAATTTCATTTTATATGTATCTTCTAATGCTAATTATTGTATTTTCATTTAACAGAAATCTCCAATAATATTACACTCTTCAGTCATGCATTCATTCATTGAGTAAATATGAATATACAGTGTGTAGTATACAAAGCAAGCTGCTGAGGACATAGATAGTGCTTCCATCTTTATTGACTGACAAACTGAGCCATTTCTAGCTCACCAGGCTCAGCCATGTGCACACCTGTCCTAGCAAGAGCTTACATTCCCATGGCCCTAAAACAAGGTCTTCTTTCTCCTCCTTAGATGGAATACTTTCAGTCATGGGAGTGTCTTGGATACCTCTGTGTCTTTATAAACTACTGTACTTGAGAAAAAATCTCCAGCCCAGGGATACAGAAACCCAGGAGCCACAGCATAGTCACATTTCCTGTCAGTCCAACCCAGGGCCAAAGCATGTTGAATGGAGATGCTGGAATTATAAACTATTACAAGGTAAATAGAGCATTTGTGCTGTAATGAAGAAATTCCAGACTTCAGAGCGAGCCAGAAATGGGTTTGTTTTATGGTCCATAACTCTCTACCTACAGAAGTAGGAGGGGAAGTGGAGGCTTACAGAGGCCAAGTGGCTTATCAAAATTGAACACAGCCCAAATTGATAAATCACTTAATCTCTATAAGCCTCTGTTTCCTCTCTCATAACAGACTGACGGTGCTTGCCATGTAGGAGGATGATCCTGAGAATAGTAATCATGCAGCAGGTGCTCATGTCTGGTTTGTGTTCCCAAGAGCATCAGTGTTGTGTTTCTGAGCATGAACCCAAATCCTAAGCCTGGGGGAACAAACCCATACTGGTGAATGGAAAGAACAGGGCCATTTCTACACTTTTCAACAAGAACATTCTGATCTCATTTTTGCTGATGTTCATCTCTGTCCTGGAGCAACTATACTGTGTTCACAAAAAGGCTGCAGAGTTTTACTTTACTATAGACATAGATGGCATATAACCACCACACTGATGAAGATTCACAGTTTATATCTCCACACATTAACTCTAATCACAACGAAAACATCTTCTTTGTACCTGTTTGGCAGCTACCTAGAAGAGGCTGCTCGTTCTGTATGTCAGAATGGTGTGTGTTGTACACTCATGTTGGGGCCATAACCACAGGTAAGATTTTGTTCCTGTGCCTAGGAGCTAACACGAGAATATTGAAAAAGAGATTTCCTTATTTCTTTCTTTACATGCACTTAAAAATATTGGCATTATTGGTTTTGAATCCTTCACAGAAATGGGAAGACAGAAGAAGATCTCATTAGCAAGTATGTTTATGGAAGGTAAGTAACTTGGGGGAGGCATCTTGAAATATTTTAAATTTGAACTGATGACTCTATAATTTTACCAACCATACCTACTTTTGTGGTAGATATGCAAAGATAAATAAAACCTTGATAGAACAAACTGGTAGGAGAAGTAATTGGTAGTGGCATTTTTAACTTTTAAAAATCTTATGGTTATTTATGGAATGGTTGCCAGCAAATAAAATAAAAGTTTCATTCCCTGTATCTCCCCATGTATTTTGTACTGGTTGAAAAATCCATCTTAAGAAGCCGGAGTGCTGTGAATAAAGAACAATGTCTGTCATCGCCTTGAAGTGATAGGAATTGACATAACATTTGCCGACAATCAGTTGGATACTGTCAAATCAGAGAGATTCAGCTAGGTCAGCTCAGCATAAGCCAAAAATCAACAGCCTTTTCAACTGAGTCTCTTTCCAGGGAGTATGTTCAGCCCTACTGTGTCACAGATAAAAACAACAGAGATAAAAACAACAGAGAAATAGAATAAGGAGAACTTTAAGAGATGGGCAAAAAGAAAGAAGCTAGAATACACACACTCCTCGGTGCCTTTTGGATTGCCAAAAATCCTGTTGAGAGCAGGAGAGAGCATTCATCTTCAAAATAAATTCAAACAGTCATTCCTCATATAAAATTTTCAACACTAAATTTTTATCGTCTTGACGTGGATAATGGCTTAAGAGTTCAGAAAGTTATCAGAAACCTCGTTTGAATTCTGAATGTCCCAGTTCTATAGTATCTGTACTTTTTCTTTTCTTTTTCTCTTTTTGAAGTGCAAGGCCTTCCCCATGCCAAGTAATTACTTTACCACTGAGCTATACCCTAGCCCTATACTATCTGACATTCTGATTAAACTCTTTTTTTAACATTCTGTAAAGAATAATGTTACCAACTTAACAAATGAGTACAGTGAGAGAAGAAACACAGACTGGAGTGTGTAGTTCTACCTGTAAAATTTTGTTCATTCCCTTTTGAATTCCTATTGAAAGAAAATATCACAAATTATTAACATTTGCTTAATTATAGGGCAGAGTGTGTAAATGCTTATGATATTTTCTTCTGGCCTAAGTACCTTGATTGCAAACTTCTCTTCAGAATCCCCTATGTCCTCTTTCATGGTGACTTCGATAAGCACATATGTAGTCTAACAAACCAACATTTCAATTGCTTTTCAGTATTTCCTTCTAAATTATTTATAGACTAATAAAAGTTGCAAAACTGGTACAGAGAGTTTTTATATACTCACTAAAAAGATTTCATCAATGGTGGATATTTCCTATAAACATAGCATGTTCTCAAACCAAGAAGGCGATGATGACACCATATTGAGATCCTACAGATCTCATTTGGTTTTCATAATTTTTTCCATACAATAATCTGGGAGGGGTATTCATTTCTCTGAAACTCTATGACATTTTATCAGATGTATAGATTCACATAATCACCACCACATTCAAGATATGGAGCTATTTCTTCACCACAGAAGAACTCTGTTGGGTTTCCCATTTATACTCACATCCTCAACATCCCAGTATTCAAACCCCTGGCAACTACTGGCCTGTGCTTCATCTCTATATTTGTCATTTCATAAAGTATATTTGAAAAGAATTCATAAATTGTCTTAGCTTGAAGTTTGTTATTTTTCCTCTCAATGTATTGTCCTTAACAGTCATTCAAATTGTAGCCTGTGTGAAGGTTTTATTGTTCATTTTTTTCTATAATAGAGCAGGAGTCCATTATAAGGACATATAAAGCTCTGTTGCTTGAATCATAATTGAAAGGACATTTGGTTTGTTTCCAGTTTAGCTATTACATATAAAGATGATATAAACATTTGTGAAGAGATTTTTAAGTCCACATCATCTTTCATTCTCTGGGATATATGCCAAGGGTAGAATGATAGGTGCAATGAGAAGTACAGATTTAGTTTTTTCAGTAAATACAGAAGAATTTTCCAAAGTAGGTGAATTGATGTCACTTTCCCACAGGCAATGTATGGAAGATCCAGTTTCTATAAACACTTGCCAATATTTAAAACTAAAAATATTTTTATTTTAGATATAAAAAGAAAACTATAGGGATCATTTATATTGGTTTTCTATAAAGTCTCTCTCCACAACTTGTAAATGAAATCCTCTTCTTGTGTTTTCAAATTACTCCCCCTCCATGTATAGGTGTCCTAATGTCTTCTTATAAGTAAATCGTCCATGTTGAAGAAGGCCACTCTAATGGACTCTTCTTAACATAATTAGCTCTTTTAGGATTCCATTTCAAATAGTCATATTCTGAGACAATTGGGATAAATATCCCCACATATACACCCAGGAGGGTCACAATCCAGTCTATAAATAAGGTCCTTAAATATTTTCTGAATCAATCCACTTAAGAAAACTTCTGAATATTTTTAATAAATTCTGCATGAATCAGACTACTCATAAAATAAAGAGGCTAAACTAGCTCACAGTTTTGGCTGAAAGTCCAAACATCTAGCCCAGGTTCTAGGCTAGATCCCATGGTGGATGGTGAGAGCACACTAGAGAAATGTAAGTTTGCTATTCAGAGATAATAATAATAAATGAAATAAAATTGGTAAGAGTAGGAAGTGGTGACCTCTGGAGCATGGGATTCAGTGTGACTTTGACCTTGTGTACATGTTGCTATCATTTGAAACAAAACTATAGACACACATGTATTACTGCTAAGACCAAAACTGAAAAATTAAGTGTGGTCAGACCACTATGAGCTTTGAATGACCCAATGATATACTTTAATCTTCAGTTTTAAAGCTCCCTTATGCAAGCTCACTTTGCTTCTGCTCCCATCTAGCATCACAGTTGGCAATAAATGTACAGAAAAATTACTTACAGGGAGGTGGACCAAAAGCAACAGGATGGGAGAGATTGATATGCAAGAAACATCAGTGAAGGATCAAGTCTCAGATGGCTCTGGTCTTCTATTTGCTCCCAGTTTCAGAACAATAAATTACAGAGGCTACCCAGAATCTTGATAAACCTCACTTCGTCACCAGCTTTTACTCCTGCACATGTAGGCATCTCCTGACTTGGAAAACAAAGTGCACTTTGGGGTCACCCAATCTGGGAAAGGCTCTTTCTTGTCAGCACAGGTCAACTCTCCACCTCTGGACAGCAGAATGGAAGAAAGGTAAGAGTGTGTCCCAAGAACTGCCAGATTTCCTGTTGTGGTGTTTGCTCTGAATTCACATCCCTGTGTTTCCACAACAGAGTACTACATGGAGCAGGTTGCATGCTTACCTCAGAAAAGGAGACACAATTATAATTCTGAAGACTGAATGCTGTCAGTTCCTACTGTGGAAGTTGAAAATGGGGTTAACCTGGCCTTTTCTCCCTTCTGATCCAACTCTGCATATCTTCACCTTTATTCCAACCATTCAAATTTGTAGTCATAGAGGATTAATGCCTTTTATATTCATTGAAAAAGAAAAACAACATGAATGTATTGCTTATCAGAGCAGAAGTGCTCTATAATGGTTTTTTTTTTTTTCAAAACTACTCTTCTTTGTGTATCTCTCAAAGTTATGGTAAGAAACTGAGGGTTCAAATTGGAATTGTTGAGGAGAACTTCAGGACAGACTATCTGCCAGGATGGACAGGGTTAAAGGAAGATGGCCTAAGGAAAGCAAGAGTGAAGCACTATTTCTATCCCTAGGTCATATGGAACAAGGGAAGGAGCAGTTACCAGAGAGGAAAGATAGTCATTACTGTACCTGTATTAGTAGAAGGTGACCAGGCAGGTGAAGAAGCAGTGTCATTGCCAACACACAGCTTCACAGGGGAGAGCTGGGAATCGAGAATTCAAATCCCTCTTCTCTGGTGCTCCAGTGTCTGGGTGGTACTACCCAGTAACTAAATTCTACCAGGAACAAGAAGGAAAAGGATGCCATTTTGGAAGTCAATCAAGACAGAGAAGAAGGAAGAAAATTTTCCTGACACATGGAAGCATTTCTCACATCTCCTTATGACTTCCTACTCAATCCAAATATCAGTGAATCATTTTTCATCCTATCTCCATCAAAATTGTTTTTCCCAATTTCTATATTCTTTCCCTGTGTGAATTTTATGGAGTATTCACCTATGATGATCAAAAATGCCTTGAAAACGGATGATTTTAAAAGTGAAAAACATTTCTTGGTTAGAGTATAAGATTTTAATAGGATAGCAACCTTAATAGACATTTATTAGACCTGGGCTATAAGCTCCGCAACACCAGACCCAAGAACCTCTTCAAACTTTGCTGCTCTCCAACCCTAGAAGGGTCCCATCATTCTTGTGTTCCTAAAAGACTCCTACCCATATCAACATGGCCCCTGGCAGAAAATGAAGATGGGAATAGAAGGCTCTGCTCCTTCTAATAATTCCACAACCCAGGAGTTGATTACGTCATCATCCTCACCTCCCATTGGTCAGAGCCTAGTCACATCATGCAATCAGCATTAATAAATGATAGGAAAGAAGAACATTTTTTCTGACATGAGAATCAAAGAATTACAGTTACAGAAAAGAAAAATGGCTATTGGGGGAATCTAGCAGTCTCCTACAGCTTCTAATGGTTAGCATGACATGGCCAGAACCCCGATAGGTTAAATTTTTCCTGCTCAGAAGGGTATAAGCCACCCGAGAAAAATAAAGTCTGAAATAGTTAATGAAGAAATAAGAGTCAGAGCCAAGAAATAGTTTTAAAGGAGAAATGGAGCACCTGATAGTTTCTTCTACCTGGTACAGGAGCTGGAACAGAACAGCTAAAAAAAATGGCTCTGATCCTTTATTTAAGGGAGAGCAGATCAAAGACAGGGATAAGGTTTCAGCAGGAGGAGTCTTGCTTCTGTGTGTGGCAGGGGACCTGCAGAAAACAGGTTGATTGGCATCTTGGCAAGCCACACCCATCTCTGAAAGGCTGTGTCTATGTGGCTCCATTGGGTCACCCCATCTCAGGTGCTGTTTGGAACCTGTGGCAGAGCTGGTTAGGAATTCACATGTATCTGGGCCATTTCACCAGCAGGAGTGCCACTGGAAGTTCCCGGATACCAGATTTTCCTATTCAATGGCTGTGATGCCGCTTTGGTTCATGCATAATTAATAGGTGGTTCTCGACACATGGTCTCTCAGACTCTGTATTCATATGAAAATTCTTTGCAAGTTCTGCAGGAAATAATACAAGATGGTGCAGAGAAAAGAAGCAAAGCATCAGACAGGGAGGGCTCCAGGAGAACAGGAGCTGAAATCGGACCTGCTCTTAAAGAGGTGATCCCAGGAAAATCCTTTTGGCTGTGTGAGTCTCAGTATTTTCTTAAGTAAGAATATTAAAATAGATGGTTCCTAAAAAACACATGCTAAATACCAAGATACACCATTAAATAATACACACAAGACATAGTCTTTATAGAGCTCCATGTCTGATGTGAAAGACACGTGCATCACACCCTGAAAAACTGATGTGCAAACAGTGAAGTGTCTTGAGTAAGGAGTGCAGGACTTTTGTTTTTCTTCCCATTTCCTATTCAAGCCCACAAAATTAGAGGGAGGCTGTCTGTCTTAAGAGGTCTCAGAATGGATGCATTCATTTCTGAATGTCTCTCTGCAGGCCCTGAAGAGAATGTGCCCTTTTTGTAGTTGGAGGCCTCCTGCCCCCGTGAGTACTCTGTATTCTGAAGTCTGATTGCCTTTGTGAGACAGGAAAGGACTTCTGGATGCTCATATCTGCTCCTAAAGTGATTTCCACCCTATTTGTCCCTTATTTGAATGGTTTCTCTTCCTCTCTGTTTCTGAACTTTGTTTATGCTAGCTCTTAGTTTGTCCACAATTTTGACTGTGACCTTGATATAATTTGGGAGTTACTCCTCCGCTTTTCCTGCATCCTCATATAGTCAACACACAATGGTGGTTGCTTCAAAGTGTTGGTTAAAAGGGTAGGACCCAGAGTTTCAAATCTACACTGTGTGAGACCAGGGGCTAAGCATTCATCTTGTTTGTGCTCCAATTCCATCCTCTGTAAACATGGAAAAATACTAAGTCTACCCCACTAGGCTCTTGAGAAGATTCAAAGAGAAATTATCTGGTAAATTTGATCTGCTCCTATTAATCAAGAAGACAGAAGCCAGACCTCTCTCCCCATTAGAAATCTGCATGAACAACTCTCTATATTCCAAGTCCTGTACTCTTTCTGTTTCACCTTATTCACATCTTTCACACAAAAACTTTCACTGACAAGGAAAACCCTACTGAGGATCACCTGAGAGAAATAATCGAAAGGTTTATGTTGTACATAGTCCTCCATAGATACTCCCCTGTTTGAAATAGTCTCTCTTCAGTGAGACTCAGACCTTATCTTCATTTATTCCCCTCTCCTGCTGAGAAATTCAGCTGAGGCACAAATTCTATTTCCATACTGTGTACCAATATTCTTCAAGGTCTTGAGCAAAGCCATATTGAGTCCCCAGTTCAAAGGCACTTCTACAGTCAACATAGGTTATTTTGGACACATGCAAATAATTATAAGTATACTCAGAGCTGTTCAGCTCATTATATGTGGAATTCTAATGCCTTTTATTGTATTTTCATTCAACCCAAATCATCTAATACTGTAATGCTCTTCATTTATACATTTATTTAGTCAATAAATATTGAGAACAAGTGGGCCACATGCAGAGCTCAGTGCCTGATGTTAAAGGGCACCTGAACTGTTTCTAGGCCCAACCATCCTAACACCTGTTCTATCAAGTGCTCACATTCCCCTCAAAAAAGAAAAAAAAGAAAGATTTGCTTTCTCCTCCTTGGAAGGAATACTCTTAGTCAAGGAGATGTCTGATTTCAATTCCTGTCTCAATTGTCTACACTTGAAAGAAAATATGTCTGTCTCAATTCCTGCACTTGAAAGAAAATTTCTGGCCCAGGACAGAGCCATGCTGACCAGCTCTAGCCCATGGCATGGGGGTGTTTTCATTATAGTGTATTCCCATGCCATTTATAGGGTTAGGGTTAGGTCAGTGAGCTCAGGCTGTTCAGATAATGAGTACTGGATTCAAATCCACATTTCAGCTCTTGATACATTACTTCATCTCTTTAATTCTCTATTTTTCTTCTCTTTAAAACAGAAACTGTAATTCCCACATGGCAGGATGATCCTGAGAATCAGAGCTCATATACCCAGTGCTTGAGTCTTGTTTTGTTCTCAGGAACACCACTGGAGAGATTGAGAACATGGAACCACCATCACAGCCTGGAGGAGAGAAGCCACAGCAATTAATGGAAGTTATGAGGACCTTACTCCAGTTTGTGACAGGAAAAACTTGATTCCAAAAGTGCTGACCTTCATCATTTCCCTGATTGGACTGGCAGAAAAATTCAGCAGTGCTCTGGCTCCTGGGCTTCCCCATACACAGGAAAAAAAAAAAGAAAAGAAAACACTTAGCACTGAATGTGTGAGTTCTGCTGCAACTAAACCCGGCTGTGGCCAACTTCCTCTTTCTGTGCTTCTGTGTCACTGCTTTCATGCTGGATGTCATCAGCATGTTCATGCCCTCTCTATGCCTATACACGGTGTTGTATGGAATGGGACAACCTGTTGCTATGTCACAGGCCTGAGCCTGCTCAGCGCTATTAGCACCAAGCACTGCCTGTCCATCCTGTGTCCCATCTAGTACCACTGCCACTGCCATAGACACATGTCAGCTGTCATATGTGCCCTACTGTGGGCCATGTCTGTGTTGCTTAGAATCCTGGACTGGTTATATTGTTTACCCTGGTTATCAATATTGATGTTCATTTTTGTGGAAACAATTATTTTATCATATGTGTGTGGTTGATTTTATTTGTGATTCTCTCAGGGTCCAGCCTGGCCCCACTGGGCAGGATCCTCTCTGGATCCCAGAGGATGCCACTAACCAGGCTACATGTGACCATCTTGCTCACGGGGCTAGTTTTGTCCTCTGTGGTCTATCCTTTGACACCAAATGGTTACTGTTAGCCTGGATACAGATTGATTTTGACATATACAATTGTCTTCATCCGGTTTCAGTCTTTTGTCCTGTGTTAACACTGCACCAACCTCATTATTTACCCCTTCATTGGCTCCTTTAGGCAGCAGTCACAGCATCGGAACCTCAAGCTGGTGCTTGAGTGGACTCTGCAGGACACTCCTGAGGAGGATGAATGTGGAGGCAGTCTTCCTCAGGGATCCCTGGAGATGTCAGAAAGCAGTGTGGAGCAGGGATGAAGAACCACTGCTCTGGTGCATCACTCATGTGCCTGAGAATCAACAGTGACTGCTACACTTGACAGCTGTCGGCTCTTCACCCAGCCGCATGCCCCTGAAATTCCACAGTGATTTCCTAATATCTTATGTTAATCTGGATTTTCTCGCTTTTCTTATAGAAACCAGTCTGAAGTAAGAATGTTTCCCTTCTTGTTAACATTTTCTAATACTTCTAATCTTATCATCCTCCAAATCTTTCTTATTGATGCTTTTCTTTGCAATTTCCATTCCAATGGAAAGAATCTTTCAAATTCATAAACATCTTATGTATTACTATTTTCTACCTGAAGTTGTAGAAAGCAAAGATTCCTTAATTATCTCTCAGATTATGTTCTGAGGGATTCATGCTGGGTTCTGGTAATGGGGGCATTGCTTCAGGTAGAAAGCTTGGCCATGAATGAGTGAATTCTGCTGCCTCTAAACCTCTTTGAATTCTCTGGTTTTAAGGGAGGAAAATGTCCTTAAAGGAAGACTCTCTACCTACATAAACACAGCCAAGAGTATGGGGTTTATGAAAAAATTTTCTGGTGCATTACTCTCTGGCGTGTTAACAAGTTGGCTTTTTGTTCTAGCAGTTAAAATCATGATCTTTGTTTATGAGAATTGGTAAGTGGTTATTTAGCTCTTTCCCCTACCAGGAGTCAATCTGGAAATGCATCCCGTAAGTTGAAATCATGAGATACATAGAAATATAGAATCTGACAGTGCTAGAGTAGAAGATCCCTGGGATCAGGACATCTGGATTCTCACTGTATGATAATGTGAAATACAATGTGAAATCTGTTAATCTGGATTTTCAGATTAACAGATTTAGTGGTTGCTTATAACATGTCCCAGAATCCTCTGGTGATGCCCTCTGGGAACACAAAAACTGATAACTATGTCATGATTGCTAATATACAATATACACAATACCACCCTATAAGATAGGTATGACAGCAAAATGAAATTTTGAGATTGTTAATTGGGGTCTCTTCTTTGTATCGCCAACATAGTTTATTTTGCTAACCTCTCCCCCATTTAATCAAAGATATTTATTGCTTCAGGGAAGATTTGTTACTTTTATTATTGAAGCATAGAAGGTCACAGATACTACTTAACTTCTGTCTTTCAAAATGGAAAGCAACTTTGTGCTACAATTTTGGTGTGTCAACCACTGGATACCACCACAAGTCTACCCCAGTTACTCTGCACACATCTTCCCATGATAGTATAGTTGTGGGATGTTCTTAAGAAGCCTCCTTCCAGATCAGCATAAACAGGCACAGTGACCAAATGGCATGCATATTTACACCAAAGAAGCATATTGACTCTTAGGCCTTTAAATGCAGAGTTACATGCCAGGACCAGTCACATACACCAGTGAATAAAAAGAATCAATAGATGATATTCTAGCACTTGCCACTCTACCCCAATGTAAGGAAAGATATGAACCATCAACATTATTATGGGTTCACTAGAAGCAACTCCCAATTTGAATGGCAGGGACAATACGACCTGCTACTGCCATCTTGTGGTTAGATTCAGGGACTTCATGGAGTAGTCAATGGGGGGCTACATGCCAAAGCAGCAGTGGCCTAAAATGCCTGGGTGGATGCAGAGCACAACAAAACAGAAAAAAATAATAATAATAATAATTAAGTGATCTCAATGCTCTCTTCTTAAAGCAAAGTCTTTCAATTTTTTTTTTCATTTTTCATCCCTAAGCCTGCCAAAGGTGAGGTCTGGCTAATTACTGAGATGTCCTAATGGCATCTTTCCTGCAGTCTCTGGGCAAAGTACTTGGTTTATCTTTAATGGCACTAATCTCAGCAAGCACACCTTCCTTGACTCCAATTTTACATGCACTTTTCTTGCCAAACTGCAAGTTTTTAAAATATTTCCCCTCTACTTTCTGCTCCTGGTCATCAACATAAGCCCAGCTTAAGCTGCCTTGAAATTTTGTCCACCAGATTAATTAATTAACTAATTAGTTTAAAATCCAGCCTCACCAAAAGTCTCAGGACATGGGGAAAATGCAAATGTTCTTTGTTAAAATATAATATGATTGGCCTCTAGTCCAATTCCCAATAAAGTCCTCATTTCCATCTGAAACCTCATGAACACAGTCTTTGCTGTCCTCATTCCTATCAGAATTCTGACTTCTGAGCTTCTATCAGAACCACTTATTAAGCCCCACTTCTCAAGCTTTACCAGCCTGCATCTCCAAACTTTTCCAAACTCTCCCTACAAACCAGTCCCAAAGGTTTCTGAACCATATAATCAGGTATAATCATAGCAATGACACCACTTCTTGGTACCAATTTCTGTATTAGGCAACTTTTCATCCCTGTGATGATATCTGACAAGAACAACTGAGAGATTTATTTTGGCTCACAGTTTCACCGGATTCAGTCCATGGTCAGCTAGCTCCATGGCAGAAACATCATGACAGAAGGCTGTGGCAGAGGAAATCTGCTCAGCATATGCCAGACAGAAAGGACAGAGAGAGAAATGGGCCAAAGAAAACCCTTCCAGGGCATGTTCCTATATCCTCAAACTAGGTCCCATTTCTCCATAGTTCATTCAGGCATGAATGGATCAATCTACTGATGAGGTTAAAACCCTCAAGATTCAAACACTACCCAAAAGTCTCTGAATACATGAGAGTTTGGGGAGCATTTGATCTAATCCATAACACTCAACAGTCCCAAAGTTGAGTATAAACCCCAGAGAACTTAACATTCTTGTTCACACAACAAACTTATATGAGCATTTACCACAGCTTACTCAACCAACCAAAAATTCAAAAACATAGTTCTTGCTCCCATAGGACTTTTTAGCATATAGTAGAGAACCAATAATGTAGGTAGAAAACATGAAATAGCATCTTAAGCAATGAAGAAAAGGAGACAGGGAGTTGTAGAGTTGCAGTTATAAGTAGGAAATTCTTATGGTAGATGGATAAGGGCAAAGACCAAGCAAAGATTTCTCCTCAGCAAAGGAAGGAATTGAATCCTGTGAATATATGCTATAAGAAGAGGCAGAAAATGACTATTGCAATCTAGAAGCAGCCATGACTTCAATATGACTAGAGCAGACAGAGTAAAAATAGACAGAAGAGGAGTAATGGAGCTGATCAAATAATAAATATGCTTTTACCCTGGTGGACTTAGAGCAGAGAAGTGACAATTCAACAGCTCCATTGTCTGTTGACAAAGCGAATTTTGAGAACACAACAAAGAATGGGAGCAGAAGCCAATTATGAGATGTTATAATAAAGTAGGGAAGAAACAGAGGTACGTGGCACCTTGTGGGTTGTACGCTTCACAGACAACAGGATTTGCTAAAGACTGAATGAAAGAAAGGTAGGAATAGACCACCAAATTACCCAGTTATCTCACTTTTTGGCATTTATCCAAAAGATCTAAAAATTAGCATATTATGGTGATACATGCCTATCAATGTTTATAGTGGCATAACCCCCCATAGCCAAGTTATGGAACTGTCCACAGACAAATGGATACAGAAAATGTGGTATATATACACAACAGAATTTTATTCAGCCATAAAGAAGAGTGAAATTGTGTCATTTGTTGGTTAATGTTTGGAAATAGAAATCATGTTGGGTGAAATAAAGCAGACTCAGGAAATCAAAGGTTTTTTTCTCATATGTGGAAGATAGAGAAAAATAAGGAACAAAAAAAATGAAGAAGGAGCCCAAAAAAATAGAAGACAGAGCAATAGGGGAAGCAAAGGGGAAAACTGGGGAATAAAGTTCCTAAATTATGTGCATGTATGAATATATCAGAATGCATTTCAATTTTATATATGACTATCATGTACCAATTAAAACATAAATAAATAAATGGAAGGGGATCAGGAAGAGGGAGGAGGAGAGAAGGGCATTGTACTAGAGATTAAAATGGAAAAAAACTATGTTATATACATTTATGAACCCCACTAATTATGTATAATTATAATGCACTACAATAAAAACTGAAGATTCCAATTACAAAAGAGAAAGAAAAGATCTTTAATTTACTTTTAACCACTAGAATATGACAGAGTTGATGGTATGTCACTCCCTTGATTATATTACTTTATGTGCAAAAACAAAAGAATTTCTCAGCTTCAATTAAGTTAATCAAAAAGAGATTAACTTGGATGGACTTGTCCAATCAAGTAAGAACTTCCAAGAGGGTCCAGCAGTCAGAGACACCCAACTATTACCTTGAAAAAACAAAAGTACTGTACTGTGGAGAGGACCAGATTTGGCCAACAGACAAAGAACTTAAAAGAAGACCTTGAACCTCAGAAGGGTACCATGGCCCCAGTCAACCCTTTTACTTCTGCCTTGTAAGACTCTCAGCAGAAGACCCAGCTAAGCCAGCCTCTGACTCCTAACCCATGAGAACACTAAGACTATAAATACTTTATTTTAACCCTATAAATTCATCTAAGTTATTTATGCAGGATTAGAAAAAATTAAGACATTAAAAACTAGATATATCAGTCTGGCATTAAGAGATTCTACTGAAGATGTAAGTCTGGAAATCATCAGTACAACTCACATTTGTGCTAATCCATTTGCCTACACCCACTAATCTCCCTTCTCCTTCTTTTTCTGTACCCAGAAGGCTGCCTCTATTGACAACATATGTGAGTTTCCTTAGGCCAGCCAATGGGAAAAAACGACAAGGGGTGAGAAAGCAGGAGTCTGGTCAAACTATAACTTCCCCTACTTCTTCCAGATGTGGGTAGTACAGCACCTGGATGCAGATAACAGTGACCCCTGTCAAACCAAAGCTTCCTTGATGGGACTCCAACCTCCTAATCTTTACTCCCCACTCTGTCTGGTGGACCTTGGAAGGAGCAGTAACAGTTCACCTAGAGTAATAGTGGCAAAGACAGAGTGTGTGGCTAAAGATGCTAGCAGGTGATATGTGCAGAGATGGAGCTATGAGGAACTGATCTTCCTGCTGTGTCTATTCTCTTAGTAAAGATAACCAATTGAAGTGAAGATCGTGAAGAAGGTATCAGAGGTTTAAGGAGAGAGGAATCATGGAATAGCCTTCTAGGAGAAAAAGATGGACTAGAGGAAACATACCTGCATTGCCTGCAGCATTAAGGATTCGTGTGAGGCTATGGGATGTTTCTACAGTGGTATTACTCAAAACATAAGCTCTTCTCCAACTACATTCAGCTATGAGGTGCAGACACAAGCAAGCACAGTCAGGGTTATTGAGAGTCAACAGTCTGGGTTATTGAGAATCAAGAGTTGTTCAGGTATAGCAGACACTGCTAGTGCCCTGTCCAGATCTCATGCGACTCCTTTTCCTTTTATTAATTAGGTTTGATAATCCATCCACTAGTTGGAGCAGGTTTCACACTAAGAGTTCACACTTGCAACCTTCTCCAAAGATTATCATTGAGTGAATAAAAACACTTTACCCTGTGAGGTCTGACCTAAGGGGAGGTTTGAAATTCTTTTTTTAATGTTTTTCTTTCTTGACATAGAATGGGCACAGAGTCCATGTTACTCAAGATTAGGGTGGTACTTGACTCTCTCTAAAACCACTTTCATGATTAGCTCTGCTTCTTCCCTATTCTGCTTTCTGACAGGCTTCTTCTGAGAACCTTCTATTATGCAAATACTCATTCAGGCTCTGATCTTCCTATTTAATTTAATAACTATTATAGACACTGATAGTCTCCACAATATGCAGTTAGCCTCTCATTCTGGATACACAGCAGAATTAGCCTTCTGTGGCTCTTTCTCTTCTTGTGGAAGAATATGACTAGTGCTGACTGATGGGTTATGACCTATAAATGGAAATGGTCAGAGTTGCTTCAGGGCCATGGTGTTTCATTTCCACTATGAGATTCTCAGCAACAGTGAATTCCAAGCCTTGTGTCGAGATGGAGGGCCTCAGGATGGAAGCTGTCTGTACAGCTGAGTGCTGGACTTAGAGACATCTGTCCAGACATGCTGTGGACTTTGCAATTGACTTTCCCTGTATGAAGTCACTGAGATTTTGATCTCGTTTATGGTCATACAGTAACCTACTCTAACATAGTAAATTGTATAACGTACATACTAAAAAGGAACATTACAATTCCATAGAATCTAATCAATAAAATATATTCAGAAATTTTATGTTAAAATTTCAGACACAGTCACATTAAAATGCCCTTGTAATGAATACTCATTCTATGAATAGGTTAAAATCTATTTTTTCTTCAGTGAAGGGATATTGATTTGTAATGGATAGTTAGCTGAATCACAGACTTAATGTTCGGAGAGATCTTGAAATTTTATTTCACACACCCCTCAAGTTCCTGTAGAGATATATCTAAACCATCCAATACAAATGAGTTGTCTAAATCAATGGCTTCCAAACACTCAAGAGTCTGAAATACCAGAACTTCCAAAAAATGAGGTTCCTAAGTCACAATTATGGAGTTTTGGTTAAGAAATCTTAGGGGGTTTCTGTGTTTTTTTTTTTTCTTTTTGGTTAAGAAAGGACCTAAGAAATGGTAACTAAAGAACTCTGCTGTGCAATTTCTATCACAGTGAGATCTTGAAGTCACTGGTCTAGAGGATGACATTCAAACCGGTTATCTTTACTCCAATTTAAGTTCCGTTTAATTTGGTGTCCACATTGCAATTGAAATCACGTTACAAACGTGATTACAAACTTCAGGCCAGGTTCTCTAGAAGGAGAATCTGAGATGGAAATTGGTGTGCATGTGGTTTATTAAGAAATGCTTTCAGAAGAAGCTTTCAAGGGAATGGGAAAAGGGGAATAGATGAAGAAAAGAAGAACAAGAATAAGCTTTCATCAAGGTCTAGCCTCAGCATGTTCTTGCAGGGGGCGCTGGAGTGAAGTTTGCACCAGAATTTGTCTCTCCTTGAATTAGGGAGCTGGGTTTCTGTGCACACCACATATTGTTCAGTCATTGACTCCAGTCAGCCTGGACTGATGGGTTAACTGATATGTCAACTGTGAAGTGGCTCCAGTCACCTAAGGACAATTCCTTGGCAGACTTGCAACTGTGAACTGTAAGCAGGAATACAGTTGGAGGCTGGGGGATTATGTTGCTTCCAGAAGAAGGGCTCCTAAGGCTACCACAGCATCTGCTATTGTCCACCTCTTGTACCACTCAGCCCACTTGCTTCCCATGTTGAATTCTCTTCATCTTGTTGCAGCTTCTCCAGGATACTATATGGCCACAGTTTGCAGGGAAAATTATAAGAGAAGGACTTTAGTTGAGTTAAAGCCCCACCATCACCACTATTCTGTACCTGGTTCTAAAGTTGCAGCTGATACTTATCCTCTCTCTTCTCTACTGCTCTTTACTGATTCCTTCCACTCCAGCTAGTGTTTCTGCTGGTCTAAGTGGTTTGCCTGGTAGCATGATTAAACCCTCATCCCTGAGGCCTTGAACTTCTTTTTATCATGTCCATATCAGGCCATAGTACTATATTTTGCCCATTTACAGTGTAAGTTTGGATGGGAGTAAGAAGAAACATCCAGGGGCAGTACATTCCTCCTAGCCCCCACTGTGCAGCAGCAACCCTGCCCCCTCATGATAAAAGTCAATTGCTCCTGGCAGAAAGAGTACATGGCATGATGACTGGGAGGAAGTCATCATTTCAAAGTTAGGGAGACTTGTATTTTTTACCCTGGTGTAAGCATGCTTCTTTGAGAACCAGGACCTCTAGAGACCCCTGGCCCAGAGTTGCAGGTGTTGGAAGCCCAAATTCCCTGAATGAGCCCCTCAGAGTGATGGAGTTATGGTTTAGATATGAGACATCACCTAAAAGCTCTTGCGTGAGACAGTACAAGAAGGTGTAGAAGGTGTGAGAGCCTTAGCCCACTCAGTGCATAAGTCCGCTTCCTGTAGGCAGGAAGGATGTGGCTGGAGGAGGTTGGTCACTGGTGGCATGCCACGGGGGTCTATATTGTGTTGCTGGTGAGCGGAGCTTATTCTCTCCTTGCTTTCTGATTCCCTGTTCTGAGCTATGCTCCTCTACCATATTCTTCTACCAACATGTTCTGCCTAATCTCAGGCCCAGAGCAATGGATCAACCGGGGTCTGAAACCTCTGAAACTGTGAGCCCCAAGCAAACATTTCCTCCTCCATGTTGTTCTTGTCAGGTCTTTTGGTCACCACAATTAGAAAAACTCACTAAAATGGGAATGCAAATACAAATAAAAGTGGAAAGTTGAATGAAACCTTTGGTATTGGGTTAGAATTGGGATTAAAGGTATAAACTAATGATTTTCAATATATCCACGTTTATCTGCATAATATGTGTATACATACATAAATATATTACACTTCTGTAAATTTATACAGATATATTTAAACACATATACATAACGTGTATGCACATAGAGACACACATTTATATATACATAAAACAACTCCATAGATTTAGGGAGCCTAGAAGCAGCAATACTTCAATAGATCTTAATTTCAAAATACCATTCTCCATTTAAAGAAAGTATGATAGTTGAAAAAATGGCTGATTCCTGCATAGAGGAAGAAAAGAACCACATGATACTGGAAAAGTGATCTTTTTCTAGAAAATAAGGATAGGCTCAGAGAATGATCGGAACATGTAAACACCAACAAAGAAACCAGCTTACAGGGACTCCACTGGGAAAATCATAGACAATTTGAGAAACAAATGTTAATAATTCCAGATTATAACTCAATGAATCCTAGGAATCAATGATTCCCCAGTGACATGAGTATATAAATGAACAAAATAAATGCAGAGAAGAAAAAGTAATTCCTTACAACAGAATGCCAACTGAAAATTGATCCCACCAGGAAATCAATGCTTGGCAGGCTTTGGGGTAATAATTTACACAGGAAAAATAATGGATGTTAAAACTTCAAATAGGCTGAGGAATGGAGCTTTGTAGATTTTCAAAAGTGTTTCCTCACAAAACTCTTAATATTTACAAAATGGGGGGGGCGCAGGGAGGTAATGATACTGGACACACAACACATTTCCCTATACTATCAATCTGGGGGAAATTCAACATCACGTAGTATGCAAGTGAGCACAGCATCACTTCTAGAGGACCCCAGTCAAAAAGGTATAACCTAGGTCTATTCGTGGGGAAATACTGTAAAAAAATGAGGTTCATGCTACAAAATTACTGGTCTATAATCTTCCAGAAGATCTGAGTCATAAAAGTGAAGGAAAGACTGAGGAGCTCTTGCAGATTGAAGGACACCACACAGACAGAACAAGTGAATGCAATATGTGAATCCACTAGAACCTTTTGCCATGAAGCATATTTTTAAAGCATATTCTGTATAAAACCTGCATGGGATTTCTGAGAGAAGATATGCAAAAATGTTTTTGCACTATTCTTACAACTTCTGTGGCTTTAAAATCGTTTGAAAATAAGAAGCAAAAAGAAAAACTTGCATTTTAATTTCCAAAGAAGAAATACTCAGTTGTCTTGAGGAGGGGCCCTGAAATAGTACAAAAAGTGTGTCTACTAGTCATTCTTACAGTACTTGCCCAGAAGGACCTACTACCAGTATTCAGCTAACACTAGTGCCAATATCTCAGCAAAGGGGAATATCTATATCTATTGAGGGCTCTTATTCATAGTCTGAACTGGCACAGGAACCCAAAGCCTCATTATTGCTCCCTGTGGTATGTGGGAATCAAGAAACAGACATAATCCTAGACCAGGTTTATCTGAACTCACTGAGACCACAGACCAACTGTGATCATCTAAACAGCTCTAAAATATGCACTTAAAATAGACTTACCTAGCAGTTAACAAAGCCTTATATTGGCACTTTGATCTATGGTATAAAAGCTACTATAGTGTGAAAGATCAAGTGGCTGTCACCAGAATCTATCCTCTTCTACTCAAAATAGCTTTGCATTCCCAGGGAAAGGCAGAAATTGGTAATATCCTCAAAGATTTAAGTGATATAGTGGTGATTGTCCTGATGGCCTGATGGTAAGCCCATTTATTTCCCAGTCAGATGGCAGATTACAGACATACATCAAATAGTAGTACTAACTGCATCCACTGAGCCACATTTGTCATCATTTCTAGAACACAGAAACATGGCTTCTGATATATGCTGTGGCTTTTGATCAGAATAATGCATTGGTTTTATTACCCAATGGGAAGAAGACTCAGAAACACCTTCATCTCAAGGAATAGAAAAGAATATGCAACACTTATGCTCTCTGTCAGAATGGGTTCTGAAGTTGGAAAAATTGTATTGCTCTACTATATTTGATAAAATCTGAATAATTTGATCTGATTGTTAACAAGTGGCAAGTACTCTGCATATCAAGGGAAAAAAAATATTACAAAGATTCAAAGTTCTCACCACTGTGAAGTTTATAGGAGTTTGGTGATTTTAGACATGCTGGGACATCCCCTTCAACGCAAAATACAAGATACTGCCCCTTGCACACCCAGCCACCAAGAAGAAAGCTCAAGGTTTGTAAGTCTCTTAAGAATTTGGAGCTAGCATATTGCACAAGAATGATACTGCTCTTATCTATTTGTTGAGTTATGTAGAAGGATATCTGTTTTGAGGGGGACCAAAGCAAAAAAATGTTCCATAAAATAAGCAACACTGTCACATGGGCCATATGACTCACAGATCCCAAGGTACTAGAGGTATCTGGGGTAGAGAAAGAGGACATGTGGAATTGTCATGAATGGCTGAAAGGAATGGAAAGTAGCACAATCATTGTAAAACAGGTTGGCAGATCCTCAAAATGCTAAACATAGAGTTATCATGTATCCCAGCAATTCCACCACTAAACATAAACCCAAGAGAATGGAAAATGCATGTTCACAAAAATGTTCATAGCAGCATTGTTCAAAGTAGCCAAAAATTGGAAACAATCTAAATGTACATCAACTGATGAATGGACAAACAAAATGTGTTGTGTCCATACAATGTACTATTATTTGGTAATAAAAAATTATGAAATACTAATACTTGCAGAAACATAGTTGAACCTCAAAAACATCTTGCTTAGTGAGTAAGACACATGCAAAAAAATACATTATATGATTTCATTTATGTAAAATTCCCACAATCAACAAAACAATAGAGACAGAAAGTCTGGCACTGAGGCAGAGGGAATGGGTAAAGATGAGGAATAAGAGATACTGCTAAACGATACAGGGTTTCTTTTTGAGGTGTTGAGATGTTCTAAAATTAGGTTGAGGTGGTGCTTACAGGACTCTGTGAATATACTAAAAACCACTTCACTACACATTTGTATCACATGCTAATATCCAGTAAAAGGCATGACACAATCACATGAATAGGATCCACTGAATGTCAGCCAGCATCCATCCTTGGCCACCATAATGCTGGTATGATGGGATCGTGGGTTGAAAAGCCACTCTAGCAGAGATGACAGATTAAGGCTGGATCCTACAGCACAATCTGACTCTGACCAAGATTGACCTGGATCCTGTACAGCTGCTGAAGGTCTAAGCTGTCCACAACAAAGACCATCACTGACACCCCCAATTATGGGACCTCAGTCAAGAGGTCAAAGAGCCATCTATTGATATCTGGGTAATAGTTGGAACCTTGCATCCAGGAAATGCCAGCAATTCATCCTGACCAGAGATAACACATACTCCAGGTATAACCATGTGCCTTTCCTTCATACAGTGTTCCACTGGTACCATTATTCAAGGGCTCACAGAGTCAGAGCCAGGAACAGGTGAGGGCAAATGAGTGCAAACAGTAAGTGTCATCTTAAAGTTGGTATCCAAGGCACCTTCCTCACCTCACCCTAGAACAACTCCTACATACACATAGTAACTGATTCACCCACAAGTAACTACACAGAGATTTGTATTGGACCAAGGGACACTTTCAATGGCCGAAGACAAAGGAGTAGGCAACTGGAATCCACAGATGATATCGTGGACACCATCACCCAAGGTTGATGGTGGTGAAGAAGCCTCTTATAGATACAACTGAGGTGCCAGTTATCTTTAAACCAATGGCCACTGCAAGTGGAGAGGCCTCCATGGGTAGAATACTTGGGCCCAGGAACCAAAAGATGGAGCAGGAGTAGCTTCACTCACCATCACTGAAAGTGACCCACTCAATTTTTACTTGCCATGTCTATACCTCTGAGCTATTAATATTTAAAGGTTTTGGTTTCTAAAAGAGCATACTTATACCAGGGTACAAAAATAAAGCTCTCTAATCTTCACAGGATAATTCCTACTGGTCTCATTATGCTCTTCATGCCAGCAGCCCACCAAAGAAAAGCATCATCACACTCAAGGAGCAACATTGTCAGGGCAGAGAGAAATGGGTTCACCACTCACTCCCATGCCAAGCTTTATTGTAAATGGGCAAAATATGTCCACCATGATCTGATAACATCATGAAATAAAGGAGTTCAGAGCCAGGAGTGGTGGCACACACCTGTAATCCCAGCTACTAGAGAGGCTGAGGCAGGAGGATCACAAGTTCAAAGTCAGCCTTGGCAACTTAACAAGAAATCATCTCAAAATAAAGTTTTACATCGGGAATGTAGCTCAATGGTAAAGTGCCACTGGTTTCAATCTATACTACTGCACAAAGGGAGGGTGCTGGGGCCAGGTTCAGACTTTCAGGGATGAGGGTCTAGTCACCCTACCTTGCAAGTCACCTCAAGCAATTAAAGCACTAGCAGAAGTGGAAAGAATTAGTAATGGGTGGTAGAGAATGGAGATGATAAGTAAGAGTTGCAGCCTTGGGACCAGCTACAGAACTGGGGACCTAATTCACCCCATATCCCTCTCTTACAATTTTCCCCACAAAATGTACCCATCAAGAATCCTAGAGAAACTTTTAAAAAATGGAGTGTAAATAAATGGGTCTCAGTGGTGCAAGAGGTAGACAGACAATAGCAGATGATTTGATGCCACACTTCTCATCTGCTATGAAATGAATTCCTCCTAATAGCTCACATGTAAAACCCCCAATAAATTGTCCTTGGGTAATTGGAGCTGCTTGAGAGTTTCCACAATCCCCAGCTCAGGCTGCCTATAGCAGCCAATGTGGGGAGCACACAGGAGCCCAGCTTCTTGACTAAGGGAGAGACAATCTCTGGTGCAATCTACACTAGAGAGCCCCCTGCAAGATCATGCTGAGCTAGACTTGGATGAAGGCTTATTCTTGGTCAGGTTCTTCTCTTTTCCTACAATCTTTACCCCATTCCCTTGCAGGCTTCTCCTGAGAGCATTTCTTAATGAAACATAGGCCCAGCAATCGCCATCTCAGATTCCTCTTCTAGAAAAATTACCTAAAATTATAGAAGTAATCTCAGTTTCTGCATGGACACAACGTTTTAGTGATGCTTAATTTGAAGCAATGCAATTTGAAAGTCATTCTGGTAGACTAGTGACTCCCAGACTTCACTGTGATTGAAATTATATGACAAAAATCTTAAAATGCTATATCCTGGCCCCTACTTCAGTCCTCCTTGACCAAAACTCCAGAATTGTGAACTTTAGAGTCTAAATTTTATCAAATTCTTCAACTATTTCTCATTATCAAGGGATTGGAACTTGTTAGTTTAAACAACTCATTTGCATTGAGTGATTTAGGTATACCTCTATATAAATTGAGACATAAAAAAATGAATCTTTGAGGTCCCATCAAATAAAAGGCTGTGATTTGGTTAACTACTACAAATCAATAACCTTAACTAAAATAGTAATCTTTGTTTTAAACCAATTGTAGTAGTGGTTATTCAATAAATATAATTTGATGATTGTTTCTGAAATTTTGACATAAAATTTCTTAATATAATACATGCATAATTGATTTCATTTTATTATATAGTAATGATTCATCTTAGTACAGAACTTATACGTGTTATTATGGTGGTCAGAAAAGACTGGGGTATCCTGAGGCAGTCAACATCACCAAAGTTTCAGTGACTTAACATGGTGAAAGTTGATTTCCTGTTTATCCAAAAACAATAGCATGTCAAGACACCTCTAGGATTGCCCTCCAAGTCTGCCATGCAGCAGTGCAGGCAGCTTCTATCCTGAGGCACCTACATTTCAACATGAAGCTTGGAGTCCTCTGTTACTATGTACATTCATACTGGAAAATAAATGCTGTGACCATGAGGCATCCCTGGTCATCTCCATTGATCACACACATCACAACCTGTGGGCCAGAATCAGTCATATTATCCCACTAAAAGAGCAAGGGCTACTGGAGGCTAATCTTACTTTATGTCCAGAATAAGAAGCTAACTGCATATTAGTGTAACAATGTCACAGCAGTTATTAAATAAAATGTGGAAGATTCATGAAATATATATATATATATATATATATATATATATATATATATATATATATATATATATATAATCACCACTGCTATTAGGTTTTGATTTGTTTCTTTTGATTATTTGAAGAAATAACTTCTTTTGAATAATATTTATTTTTATTTTACAATTATGTATTCTCACTATAGAATGCTGTTAAATACACCAAAGTATGCAGAAAAAAATTATAATGCTTGCAAACTCACCTCCAAAAGATGATCACATATGATTTGTTTTCAGTACTGCAGATTGAACTCAGGAATACCTACCATTAAGGTAAGTACCCAGCAACTTTCATTTTTTTTAAATAGGGTCTACAGAGGATAGGAAAAGTAGAAGAATACAACAGTTACTAATATGGCATTATGTAAAAATGTGGATGTGTAACCGATGTGATTCTGCAATCTGTACATGGGGTAAAAATGGTAGTTCATAACCCACTTGAATCTAATGTATGAAATATGATATGTCAAGAGCTTTGTAATGTTTTGAACAACCAATAAAATAAATAAATAGATAAATAGGGTCTACATTCCTCCCAAGCTGACCTCAAATTTACCATCTTCCTGCCTCACCCTCCCAAGTAGCTGGGATTATAGGCATGTGCTACAAGGCCCAGCTCATATATGATTTTTATTGAAAGTTAGAATCACACTATTTTCACTTATTTGTAATATGCTTGTTCTCCTTTTAATATATATACGCTCTAATTTGCTATTGACTGTTATGATTTCAGGAAAGGCATTTCTTTAGGGGTCTCAATTACTCTCTCTAAAATAAGGACAGTAGAAGTGATTATCTCAAAGACATTTTCCAGCTCTGGTGGTTTGTGAATATAAACAATGCCTGATGCTTGCATGTGTTCCTCTGATCCTTTCTTATATCCTTGGAAAACAAAGACCTCAAGCCAGTCTCTCTGAGTCAGACCTAGAACAGCTACCAGCATTAGGACTCCTGTCTGCTCCCCAATTGCATTCAATTTGATATATGAATATCATTAGGCCTTGAACTCCTGAACAAAACCATTGTTAAAAATTCTTGACAGGGCTGGGGTTGTGGCTCAGTGGTAGAGTGCTCGCCTAGTGTGTACAAGGACCTGGGTTCGATCCTCAGCACCACATAAAAATAAATAAATAAAACAAAAGTGTTGTGTCCAACAACTAAAAAATAAATATTTTTTAAAAATTCTTGACAAATCAGAACACCATTAATTGAAATTGGTGAAACTTAGAATCTCTGGTTAGAAAAGAACATTAAAAGATCTTTCCATTAATAAAAAGTAATCTCCTAAAACAAGGACTTTGCTTTGCTTACAACTGTACATGCTGTCACTTATGGTTTTGGAACCTTGTAGCTACTCAATGAACTCTTGTCACTTGAAGAAGTGAGTCTAACCTACCCCTGCAATCTCTGGAATCCTAAAGAAGGACTCATACAACCTCTGCTTCATAGCTCTAGCACCTGAGAGAGCTGACCACCTCCTGAAATAGCCCAGTCCACTGTTTCACTGAGAGACATGTATACCTAGAGTAGGTCAGTATTGAACTCAGTGCACCCTCTACTCCAACTGCAAGTCAAGAATTGGGGGCAGAGAGATAGACAAGCCAAATGAGCAAAGTCAGCTCTGAAAGAAAATATAAATTTCAGTGATAATTGCATTCCAATTTGCAAACTGTATCTTTGCAGAACATTTACTTCTATTTTTAATCCTATCTTGTGGCTTAGAAAGAGACAAGATTTATTAAATACAGTATTTATCAATGGCAGAAAATTTCTGCAATTTTTACATAGGTCACCAGGGAGGACATGTGTTGCTTAAATGATCACATCCCTGCTGCTGGCAACCTGCAGAATCTGAGGGTAATGCTGGACTTGAATAAATAACTAGGGATATTTAGGCCCTGTCATTAGTCCTTTCTAGAACAAAGGAACTATTCTAAAATGGAAATTACCAAGCACTACACATACTAGGTGTACCTAGTACCTGGTGAGAAGGGTAAATAGAAATCTCTGCTTCACACACATTCATTAGACAGCCAGGGGAGACCCAGGGGGGAAACCAAAGGCTCAGCTTCAAGGTTAAGGGATCCCAAAGCCTTATTGATCTGGAATCAGAGGCAGAAGTTACCTTCCTGGGGTGGGGGTTGTGGCTCAGTGGTAGAGCGCTTGCCTAGCACATGGGAGGCACTAGGTTCAATCCTTAGTACCACATAAAAATAAATAAATAAAATAAAGGTATTGTGTCCATCTATAATTAAAAATATTTTTAAATGAAGTTACCTTCCTGTGCTCTCTAAAACTTACTCTCTAAAACTTACTCTCTAAAACTCTGGGAATCTTCTTGTAAAATGTTAGAGGACTGGGAGTTACTGCAAGATAGTCTAGCCATTTCTCCACTCTTCTCTTTGAGGGGAAACTGAGTCTCAGAAAAAAAAAGATTATTTGCCCAAGGCCAAATAAGCATATAGTTGCAGAGCTTGAATTAAAACCCAAGAATGTATTTTACTGAATATTTAATTGTGTAGCTGGTGGGAAGTGCTCTTTCAAAAAAAAAAAAAACCCTTTGGATTCAGAACAACCTAAAACCTATTGGTGACCAAAACTGATCTTTATGGAGGAGTTTTTATTATAATATATTATCCCAAAGAGAGAAAGAGAAGCGAAGGAAGGAAAGTAAAGAGGGAGGGACGGAGGGGAAAATAAATGAATATTCTATGGGCTGGTCTCTAGGCAGCTCTGCTGCTCTGTCTCCCTAGCAACCGCAGCTAGGCAGCATTGTTTAAAGTACTCATTTTGTTCAAAATCAAAGATGAAGGATGAACCCCAAAAACAAAAGGAATTTTCCTGCCAGGGCTGACTTAAATCATGTCAAGAATAAAAGAGTGCTCTTTTCAGTGCCTGACTGCCACCATCATGGGTCACATACATGCTTCCCAGGAAGGGCCTGTCCCAGTCAGCTCCGCCAGATCTCTGCAGCGTCCCCACCTGGTTGAAGTTGACGTTTGATGACGTGAAGGAGCAAATTTACAAACTGGCCAAGAAGGGTCTGACTCCCTCACAGATCGGTGTGATACTGAGGGACTCACATGGTGTTGCACAAGTACATTTTGTGACTGGCAATAAAATCTTGAGAATCCTGAAGTCCAAAGGACTTGCCCCTGATCTTCCTGAGGATCTCTATCATTTAATTAAGAATGCAGTTGCCGTTCAAAAGCATCTTGAAAGGAATAGAAAGGACAAGGATGCTAAATTCTGCCTGATAGAGAAATTCTCGGTATTATAAGAGTCACCCACATCTTTGTCTAATATAAGATAATTGTAATGTTGTGGTTTGTCTCTATGTCCTCTATTCTGTACCATTGGTTTACCAGTCTGTTTTGCTGCCAATACCATGCTGTTTTTGTTACTATTCCTCTATAATATAGTTTAAGGTCTGGTATAGCAATGCCACCTGCTTCACTCTTCCTGCTAAGGATTGCTTTAGCTATTCTGGGTCTCTTATTTTTCCAGATGAATTTCACGATTGCTTTTTCCATTTCTATGAGGAATGTCATTGGAATTTTGATCCAAATTGCATTAAATCTGTATAGTGCTTTTGCAAGTATGGTCATTTTGATAATATTAATTCTGACTATCCAAGAGCAAAGTAGATCTTTCCATCTTCTAAGGTTTTCTTTTATTTCTTTCTTTAGGGTTCTGTAATTTTCATTGTATAGATCTTTCACCTTTTTCATTAAGTTGATTCCTAAGTTTTTGTTTTTGTGGGGTTTTTTAGGCTATTGAGAATGGAGTAGTTTTCCTCATTTCCCTTTCTGAGGATTTGTCACTGATATACAGAAATGCCTTTGATTTATCGGTGTTGATTTTATATTCTGCTACTTTGCTGAATTCATTTACTAGTTCTAGGAGTTTTCTGGTGGAACTTTTAGGGTCTTCTGGGTATAGAATCATATCATCAGCAAATAATGCCAATTTGAGTTCTTTTTCTATGTGTATCCCTTTAATTTGTTTTATCTATCTAATTGTTCTGGCATGTGTTCCAAGAACTATGTTAAATAGAAATGGTGAAATAGGGCATCCCTGTCTTGTTCCAGTTTTTAGGGGGAATGCCTTCAATTTTTCTCCATTTAGAATGATGTTGGCCTGTGGCGTAGAATAGATATCCTTTACAGTGTTAAGATATGTTCCTGTTATCCCAAGTTTTCTAATGTTTTGAACATAAAGGGGTACTGTATTTTATTTTATTTTTATTTTTTCTGTGTCTATTGAGATGATCATATGATTCTTACCTTTAAGTCTATTGATGAGATGAATTACATTTATTGATTTCCGTATGTTGAACCAACTTTGCATCCCTGGGATGAATCCCATTTGATCATGGTGCATGATCTTTTTGATATGTTTTTGTATTCGATTTGCCAGAATTTTATTGAGAATTTTTGCATCTATGCTCATTAGAGATATTGAAGAACATGCATTGGAGAAAAGATAGCCTCTTGAACAATGATGCTGGAAAAACTGAAATCCATATGCAACAAAATTAAATTAAAGCCCTATCTCTCACCATGCACAAAACTCAACTCAAAATGGATCAAGGACTAAGAATACAACCAGAGACCCTGTGTTTAATAGAAGAAAAAGTAGGCCCTAATCTCCATCATGTGGGATTAGAGTCCCAACTTCCTTATTAAGACTCCTGTGGCACAAGAATTAAAATCAAGAATCAATAAATGGGATGGACTCAAACTAAAAAGCTTCTTCTCGTCAAAAGAAACAATATGTGAGGTGAATAGAGAGCCTACATCTTGGGAGCAAATATTTACCCCACACACATCAGATAGAGCACTAATAACTAGGGTATATAAAGAACTCAAAAGCTAAACACCAAAAAAAACAAATAACCTAATCATTAAATGGGCCAAGAACCTAAAGAGACACTTGTCAGAAGATAATGCACAGTCAACAAGTACATGAAAAACTGTTCATCACTACTAGCAATTAGAGAAATGCAAATCAAAACCACTCTAAGATATCATCTCACTCCAGTCATAATGGCAGCTATTATGCATAAAAACAACAATAAGTGCTGGCGTGGATGTGGGGGAAAAGGTACACTCATACATTGCTGGTGGAACTGCAAATTGGTGCAGCCAATATGGAAAGCAGTGTGGAGATTTCTTGGAAAATTGGGAATGGGACCACCATTTGACCCACTGTCCCTCTCCTCAGTCTATACCCAAAGGACTTAAAAACAGCATATTAATCACTATCCAAATTACATGTATGAAGACACAAATTGGGTGTCAACATACTTTATATACAGAGATATGAAAAATTATGGTATATATGTGTAATAAGAATTGTAATGCATTCCACTGTCATGTATTCAAAAAATAAAATCAATTTAAAAAAACAGCATACTACAGGAACACAGCCACATCAATTTTTATAGCAGCACAATTCACAATAGCTAAACTGTGGAACCAACCTAGATGCCCTTCAATAGACAAATGGATTTAAAAAAAAATGTGGCACATATACACAATGGAATATTGCTCAGCAATAAAAGAAAATAAAATCATGGCATTTGCAGGTAAATGGATGGGAGTTAGAGAAGATAATGCTAAGTGAAGTTAGCCAGTCCTAAAAAACCAAAAGCTGAATGTTTTCTTTGATATAAGGAGTCTGATTCATAGTGGGATAGGGAGCCAGAGCATGGGAAGAATAGACGAACTCTAGATAGGGCAGAGGGGTTGAAAAGTAAGGGAGAGAGCATGGGATAATTAATGATGGTGGAATGTGATGATCATTACTACCCAAAGTACACGTACGAAGACATGAATTGATGTGAATATACTATGTATACAGCCAGAGATATGAAAAAGTGTGCTCTGTATATGTAATAAGAATCATAATGCATTCTGCTGTCATATAAATTTTTTTTAAATTACAAAAAAAAAGAGTCACCCACAGCCTCTGCCCTCGTGGCCGTTAATTTGTGTATGTCCTCAAACAATAAAAAAGAGTCAAAGTTCAGAAATCCCTCAAAACCACATACAAAACAGTTAAGTATTGTCAATAGCACAACTCATTTCTGAAGTGCAGACATAGGGAGCCTGGGAACCAGAACTAAAAAGGCCCTTGGGCTCATCTTACTAAACACTTCACTATGAAAATGAAAAATGTGTGGTTGGGGGGGCAGGGGCACCAAGGAGAACCACATCTCAAAAGCTTGTGGAGAATAGGGAAATGAATCAAGGAAATGAATCAAGCTGGTCAGATAAGAGATCATTTGAATATGTTAAAGGAAATAGTGATTTTCCCCTTCAAGAATAACACAGGGAAAACATGCTGATAAATGTTAAGTAACCTGGAGCCCCAGGCCTCAGTAATGAGGAAAAGCCCGAGCTCTGTGGCTAACTGGATCCATGCCGCCTCATGGGGCCAACTGCTTCCCAACTCGTTGGCTCATTGCCATATGGGGACATGAGTTTGACAATGCCAGGTCTTCTGCTACTTTTTAGAATATAGATTGTACTTGAAATGCCCCATTTTTTTTAAGCATGACAACTAATTTGAATTAATTGTAGGTGAAACAGAATGCTTTGGAGCCTGATTCAGCCTCAGGTTTTGGATCTGTACCTTCCAGCCAAGTGGAACTGGGTGGGAAGGAAGGGGCCCTCAGAAGCCCTGGGCTTCAGTTCCAATTCTGTGGTCCATTTGTTTTGTGAAGTCTCCAGAAGCCGCTTTCTATACACTTAAAATATAGAGAGGCAACCTGTGTTCAGCACCATGAATCAAAACATGCAGGAGTCTGGGAGAGGATAACAGAGGTTGTGGTTTTCCTCCCTGTCCACCACAGGCCACCAGGGGTACAGAAACTGAGAGAGCATGTGATGGATCCCATCAGTCTTGACACCCAGAGGTCCCTGTCTTCTTCCTCTAGGGTCCTCCTGCCCTGTTGAGTCCTGGGCAGTCTGGACTGACTGGGCCTTTTCAGAGGCAGGAAAGTCTTCTTGAGCTCTGGAGTCTATTCTCTGTCGTCCACCACCCAACTCCTGTTCCCTGTGTTTACTAGGTTCTTCTTCCTTATGGTTTCCAGAATTAATCTATTCTGCTTTAATAAGACATAGATGTCATTTGACATTTCTCTATCACCAAGGGTAAAGGTTTCCTCCTCCAACTCTTTCCATGTGTTGTGGACACACCGTCTGGCAGGGGAACAGCAGGGTTGGTAAAGGGTGAGGCTTCCAATGCAGACCTGTGGATTAAATCCAGACTCTTCCACCTTTTGGAGTAAGACCTGGAGCACATCACTCAACCTCTTCATGTCTCTGTTTCCTCATAGGTAAGGTGGGAATAATAAAAGGATTTGACTCATATGGATAATTAGGATTAAAAGAAGCACAAGTTAATCCCTTGGTCACCAGATACTGCTCAACCACTTGTGAGTTTACCCTAGTTTCCTGTGAACAGTGGATGAGATTCTGGTCATTGATTGTATCTGTCCTCTCTTCTCCTCCTTTCTCTTCCCCTTCCCTCTGAGCTCCCTTCCCCTTCTTTAATACTTCCTCTTTCTCCTAGATGTGCAGGTCATTTGTAAGTTTCCATATAAAAGAGAAAGCATGCAACACTTGTCTTCCTGTGTCTGGCTAATTTCATTTAACATAATGTCCTTCAGTTTCACCCATTTCCCTGCAAACAACAAGATTCTGTTCTTCTTCGTGGCTGAATAATAGTCCATTCTTTATCCATTCACCTGTTGATGGTCACCTAGACTGATTTCCTAGTTCAGATATTATGAACAGTAGCACAATATAGATAGATATGCAGTGATCTCTTTTGTATACTGATTTCATTTCCTTCCAATATATACTTAGGAGTGGCATAAGTTCTATTTTTAGTTTTTTGAGGAACCTCTATACTGTTTTCCATAGTTACTATATTAGTTTACAACCAGGAGTGTGTAAGGGTTCCTTCTTTCTCAATATCGTCACCAACATTAGTTAGTTTTATGTTGTCTATTTTTTAATAATAGCCACTGGAACTGGGGTGTGGTGGCATCTCAAGTCAGTTTTGATTTGTATTTCTCTGATGAAAGATGTTGCGCATTTTTCCCTGTATTCACTGGTGATTTTTACTTCTTCTTTTGAGAAGTATCTGTTCAAATCATTTGCCCATTTTTTGATTGGATTACTTGTTCTTTTGATGTTCTTGTTTGTTTGTTTTTAACTGTACTTTATTCGGTACTAAGCTGAAGAAAGTGTCATGCAATAGTTACAGGAGGGTACAAGAAGTTTTAGGGGGTTGAGTGGGAAAAGAACAGTAAGAAAGAACAACAGCTGTTTTGTTTTACTTTTTATAATATCTAGACATCCTAAAAGGAGGAGTCAAGAGAAAGAAAAAGAAAATTAAAAACATGAAGAAACAAACAAACAAAATTAAAAAGAAAAGAAAGACAAGAGGCCTGAGAAGAATCCGAAATGTGTTCTTGTAAAGGGAAAAAAAATGGTAGACCCAAGAGCCCCCTTGGTCTCCAGATGAATGACCATCATCATGAGGTCAGATACAATTAAAACTTTATATGTGCATATATGGAAATGTCACAGTGAAACCCATTCATTCATATAATTAATATGAGTTAATACTTATAATTATCAAAAGTTGAAAGAATATCAGTCATGTATTGATGAAGAAATAATGGAGGAGGAATGCCAAAGCAAGTCTTCCCAGAGGTGCAGATAAATTATAATATGATATGCTTTAAAATATGTGTTCTTAAACAATTCAGTTTTTTTCTGACTTTTTTAAGCAATGCTTTAATTTCTCTAAAGTCATTTACCAAAGATAAATATCATGCTTTCACTAAATAGTTTTCCAATCTATCATTACAATGAAAAGTCCTACAAAATATGCAAATTCATTTATAGAAAAACAGAGACATCATCATTTAAATATCCCTGTTGAAAGGAAACTGGACGCAGGACTGACCACTGGGACACAACAAAGATAAAGCTAAAAGCAGATGTATTGTCAGACGCCGGACAGTCTGTCTCACACTGCAAGAAACAGCAGCACTTCCCTCTGAGCATTACTTTTTATAAGTCAGAATCTAGGCTGTGCATTCAGGGTGGCTTAGCCCTTGCTATTGCAGGTAGAGAGCAGGATTCAAGACCCCAAAAACCACAGAGAAAAAAGGAGCAGGAGGGGCAAGCATACTGTCACCAAGTTCTTAGAATTTATTTCTATATATACTCAGAAAGCAGGCTAGCGTCTGTGAGCACTGTGGTCAGGGTGCAGGGGGGTGGGGGTATCAGCTTCTATGTGAGTGGACTCTGGCAGGAAGAGGGGCCCCGGGGAAGTGCAGAGATGTCTGAGCAGATCGCGGTCAGGTTGACTTAACTTTCAAATCAACCCACAGTTATGCTAGCAGACTAACACCTGTTTTTCAAAATTCCTTGTAAACAGTTTCAGTAATTCTTTAAAGATTGTTTATTTCTTCCCTCCACCCCATTTTTTAAAATTTCTTCTAACTTGTTTTACATGACAGCAGAATGCATTTCACTTCATAGTACACAAATGCAGCACACTTACTATTCGTGTCTTCATACATGTACCTAGGATAATGATGTCCATCTCATTCCACCATCCTTCTAGCCCCCTGCCCACTCAGTTCCCCTCCCTCCCCTTTCCCTATCCAAAGTTCCTCTATTTCTCCCATGTTCCCGCCCCCTCCCATATAGATCAGCATCCACTTATCAGAAAGAACATTCATCCTTTGTTTTGGGGAGATTGGCTTACCTCACTTAGCATGATATTCTCCAACTCCATCCATTTACTTACAAATACCATGGTTTTATTCTCTTTTAATGCTGTGTAATATTCCATTGTGTATATATACCACAGTTTCTTTATCCATTCATCTATTGAAGGACATCTAGGTTGGTTCCACAATTTAGCTATTGTGAATTGTGCTATTATAAACACGGCTGATGTGGCTGCATCACTGTAGTATGCTGTTTTTAAGTCCTTTGGGTATAAACTGAGGAGTGGGATAGCTGGTCAAATGGTGGTCCCATTCCAAGTTTTCTAAGCAATCTCCATATCGCTTTCCAGATTGGTTGAAGCAATTGGCAGTCCCACCAGCAATGTAAGAGTATGCCTTTTTCCCCACATCCTCGCCAACACTTATTATTGCTTATAATTATTATTAAAAACTGCCATTCTTACTGGAGTGAAATGTAATATTAGAGTAGTTTTGATTTGCATTTCTCTAACTGCTAGAGATGTTGAACATTTTTTCATATATTTGTTGATCAATTGTATATCTTCCTCTGAGAATTGTCTGTTTAGTTTCTTAGCCCATTTATTGATTGAGCTGTTTGTTTTGTTGTCATTGTTGTTGTTTTGTTTAGTTTTAGTGTTGAGTTTTTTGAGTTCTTTATATATCCTGGAGATTAGAGCTCTATCTGATGTGCATGTCATAAAAATTTGCTCCCATTCTGTAGGCTCTCTCTTCACCTCACTGATTGTTTCTTTTGCTGAGAATAAGCTTTTCAGTTTAAAACCATCCATTACTGATTCTTGATATTATTTCTTACACTTTAGGAATCTTATTAAGGAAGTAGGGGCCTAATCCAACATGATGAAGATTAAAGAAGACCTTAGAAGATGGACAGATCTCCCATGTTCTTGATAGGCAGAAATAATATTGTCAAAATGACCATACTACCAAAAGCATTATACAGATTTAATGCAATTCCAATCAAAATTCCTCATAGAATTAGAAAAAGCAATCATGAAATTCACCTAGAAAAATAAAAGACCTAGAATAGCTAAAGCAATCCTTAGCAAGAAGAGTGAAGCAGGAGGCATCACAATACCAGACCTTAAACTATACTGCAGAGCAACAGTAACAAAAACTGCATGGTATGGACACCAAAATAGACTGATAGACCAATGGTACAGAATAGAGGACACAGAGACAAACCCACGTAAAAACAACTATCTTATACCAGACAAAGGTGCCAAAAACATATATTGGAGAAAAGATGGCCTCCTCAACAAGTGGTGCTGGGAAAACTGGAAATCCATATGCCGCAAAATTAAATTAAACCCCTATCTCTCATCATGCGCAAAATTCAACTCAAAGTGGATCAAGAACCTAGGAACTAGACCAGAGACCCTGCACCTAATATAAGAAAGATTGTTTATTTCTTTCTCTCTTTTTTAAGGTGGTGTGTATGTGTGTGTGTGTGTGTGTGTGTGTGTGTGTGTGTGTGTGTGGTGCTTAGTTGTTTTAAGATGAAAGTTCCTAGTTCTCTTGCTTGGAATGTCCCTGGAACAAACAGGGAAGGTGAGTGAGTCAGGGTTTACCACACGAAGCTCCAGGCGCTAAGCAAGAGACACTGGCAGCGGTGGCAGCAGGCGAGAAGCCCTTCATGACAAGTGCATGGTCAACATGCCTGGGTGACTGGTGGCCGGTAGCCTCAAGGTTCTGGAACAGTCTGGCCTGGCCCTGGTGGCAGTGACATCAGACAACACATGTGAGGAGAAAGGATTGATGCTCAAGTTAAACTCTACAAAAGTACAGTCCTACAACCTCTGGGATTTTAGCAATAACACTGACTTCTATAGGGTTAGGGTAATTCTTTTTCTTTTTTTTTTGTCCTTTTTTATTTATTTTTTATGTTTTGCTTTTCTCTGATGTTGTTCTTCTATGATATAGGCATTTTAAACTTTTCTTTTTTAAAACTCTATACAACTTTTATGATTTCTTAAGGAATCTCCATACTGCTTTCCATAATGATTACACCAATTCGCAGTCCCACCAACAACGTATGAGTGTACCTTTTTCCCCATATGCTCAGCAACATTTATTGTTGCTTGTATATTGGCCATTCTGACTACAGTGAAATGAAATCTTATACTAGTTTTGATTTGCATTTCTCTAATTGCTAGAGATGTTGAACATTTTTCATATTACTTGTTGAGTGATTGTATTTCTTCTGTAAAGTGTCTGTGAAGTTTTTCAAAGTTCTTCGTATATTCTGGATAGACATCCAGATGAAAGAGTGAAGATTTTCTCCATTCTGTAGATCGTCTCTTCACTCTGTTGGTTGTTTCCTTTACTGTGCAGAAACTGTTCGATATGATGTAATCCCATTTGTCAATTCTTGCTCTTATTTCCCAAGCTACTAGAGTTCTGTTTTGGAAATTGCTGCCTGTGCCTATATCTTAGAGTGTTCTCCCTATGTTTCCTCTAACGGTTTCAAAGTTTCAGATCTTACATTAAGGTCTTGGGTCCATTTTGAGTTGATTTGTGTACAAGATGAGAGATGGAGATTGACTTTCTATCTTCTTGTGAATATCCAGTCTCCCAGAACCATTTACTGAAAAGACTATTTTCTCCAAAGTATAATTTTGGTACCTTATGTCAGGAATCAGATGGCTGCATATGCATGGGTTTGTTTCCAGGTCTTCTATTCTATTCTCTTGGTCTGTGTGCCAATTTTTGTGCCAGTACCATGCTGGTTTTGTTCCTATGACCTATGGATATTCTTATTTGTGGTTCTCTCTAGATCCAGTCTACCCTGCTAGTCAGGTTCCTGTATGGTTCCAGGGGACAAAAATGGCCAACTCTATGAGACCATCTTGTTGGGTCCCAACCTTCCTCTCTTGCCACCTGCCTGACAGCATCCAAAGCCTCCCTGGGTTGTGGGTTCAAAATGAGCACATTTCATTTTTTGTGACTTCATTGCATTGTGTTTATCCTGCCCTGAAACAGCTGAGCCAGCTCGATCATTTAATTCTTCTTTGGCTCCTTTAGGCAGTGGCTAAAGCAGCAGACCCTCCAGATGCTTCTCCAGAGGGCTCTACAGGACACTTGTGGAGGAGGAGATTTTTATCCCCAGGAAACCTTGGAGATGTAGGAAGCAGAGTGGGGCAGTGACATGGGGCCTCTGACTTGGTTGTCAGGTGTGGGTTTGTGAGTGAACACTGCCCTGCAAACTTGACCTGCTTCCTTGGGGAAGCATCTTCTGGTCTGTAGCTGGAGCATTGTTGCTTTGTTTAGAGTGAATGAGTCTGTAGATCCATTAGTCAGATCTTTTGGAAAATATTGTCCTTAAAGATAACATCTCTGACTACATACAACCAGTCCAGTGCGTTTATGAAAAGCCCTCTGGTGACATTTGTCCTTAACATGGTGACATGTTGGCCTTGGAGTCTGGTTATGAAAATCATGTCTTTCCCCTTAAAACTCAACGTTTATTTAGCTCTTATCTAGACCAATGTAAAGTCTAGAAGCATGTGGAACACACATCCCTGTTTGATATTGCAATCTCAGTGTTGATTTCAAAGTGGAAAATATCTTGGAAAACAATTATTAAGAGTTTACAGATGAATTAGGTTTGGGAAGACAACTTTCACCTCACAATTGGACACCATTTGTTCTGGTTGTGACTTTCTCTCATTCTAATCGTCAGTCCTCATGGGGACAGAATTAAAAACAACTGACCCTTCCGTAGGTATGTCATTTATCTTCATTAAAATTAGGTCAGTATAGAATTCAGGACTCTTGGGTACCAGGGATCACTCATTCCACAAAGAACTCAAGTAGAAGGAATGGTCCACAATGAGATGCTGTAACAACACAGCAAGTCCCTGTGGACCACAGACATTGAGGCTGCCCCTCAGATTTACCCTCAGCATGGGGAACTGACGATTGAATTCTAAGTATTCAGGTGACAGTAAAAAAAAAAAAATATATATATATATATATATATATATACACACACACACACACACACACACATATATATATATATATATGAAAATACCATCCTTAGTTTTAAATTTTTTCAACCAAATATGTTGATGACTTTTTTAACATAATTTACCACACAGAATGCAAGTTCCCTGACTCTAGATCAAATACTCTCCCAACTCCAGCACTGAGCGGATTCTGTATCAATTTCCAAATGCTGTAGTAGAGCTTAGCTGCAGGTGAGAGTAACCTGCAGATGGGAGAAAACAGAATGTCCTGTTCCAGCAGAGTGCTCTGATGTGATGTCATCAGCTCCGCCTGTGTACTGTCATGAAGATCAGCACTAGGTCATGATTTCATCACTTACACAGCTTTTGCTAAGAATTTTTTCCATTATGAGGAAACCCACAGAGTAACTCCAGAATGAGGAGGGGTGGTGTGATTCATCTTTAAATTAAATTAATATTTTAGTCCTCCTGTAAAACTTAAACTCTAAATCTTTTGAATCTCCCATATGAAGGATGTTTGAACAGTTGTGAATGGATTTTTTTAGAAACTTTGTTATTAAATTCTGCAAGTCATATTGGGACTCTTTTGAAATGAGTTTTCTACGGTCTCTTGGTCTTTAGTTAAACTTATATTTCTAACATCCTGTCATATGTGAGAATCTTGAACAGCCACTGAGAGAGAAGTGATGCAAGACTGGGCCATTGGTGTTATCTGTAGTCTTGTCGATTCATTTTTAAAAGAGAAATCAATGGCAAATAAGATAAAATTTTAATATATGCTTAAAGTCACTGAAGGGCATGTAAATGTTGACTATATTATTTTATGGCCTAAGTGCCTAATTTATAGACTTCTCCAACATCAAGACTGTCCTCATTTGTGGTGATTCTGATATCCACATAAAAGTTCATAATTTCTCCATCTTCTAAACATGCCTTCCTTTACCCTAGTCATCCACCCCGATCTAACCATCCAGTCCTGCATTTTATCATCACTCAACATTGGTGTGATCTCCAAAGTCTCAGTTTCAAGTTCCCCCTGCCTGACCCTCACCTCTGATCTGCAGATAGGTTTTCCCTGGAGCCTCATCTCCAATGATCAATCCACTCCATCCGCATTGGGTCCAGTCTCTTCACCTCCATGGCTCACTGACCATCACTGCCTCACCTCCATCCTGGCCACCTTCAGATTCCAGAACCTACCATATAATCACTACCTTGCACACACGTCCTACCCCCTTGCTACAGTCCTCATTGCCAATTTACCAAACAAAACCCCATCTGGTTAAATCCATCTGTCACTCACTCCACACCTGTTCTTAGGACTCAATGTGGCTGGTATGTGCCAACTTCCTTATATCTGGCGAGAAGAAGCAATTTATACACATGTTAAGAAATGAATGTTAATGTGGAAACAAATATTTACAGTTCAAAACTATAATCTTAACTATTAAATGATTTAAGGACAAACCCTTAACAAGTTGTTGCAAGAAGCTTCGGACAACCGTCACTTACAGGAAGGAGGACAGAATGAGGTGGTCACGGACAGAGGATGAGAAGTAGGAGGAGAGTCAGACCACATGTTGAGAAACATCACGTGACGACAGACGTGATGCAACTGGACTCAACACGCTCACAGGGAAGTCTCTGCGCAGAAAACCACAGAGCTGTCCAGCATCTTGAGAGGACAGACAGCACCTAAGTTCCCTCTGGCTCCTGAAGGCACATCTCAGGGCAGAAAGTATCCTTTATCGACTGACCATCCCAGGAGGCTGCTCCCATCGACACAGGCCGGCTTGCCACATCCAGCAAGAGAATGGAGGAAAGGTAAGACTTTATCAAGAGCTTATTTCTATAAAGTTGCTGCTGTGTCTTTCCTCTCAGTCCACAATGGGGTGGAGCATTCAGGGATCCCTATGACCCACAGGAAGAGACACAGGAGATCTGTGTGATCTCCCTCCTGGTGACTTGGGTGCTCTCAGACTTGACAGTGGGGCATTCAAAGCTGCTAACCAAGACTGTTAATTAGGGTCCATCTTCATCCATTTAACCTTATGGCTTCTCTTGCAAACTTGTCCAACTGGTAACTCAAACAGTAGAACTTTCTGACCAGGGAATACACTGTGTGGTCCAGCCAGATCACAGACAGTTGTAGCGCACATTCTGTAGCTCAGCCCGATTGCAAATCTCAGCCAGTGGTCTTGCCACATAAGAGACAGTCTAATGCCCTGCCCAAATTCAGAGCAAAGGCAATAGCCCAGCCATCTAGAGAAATTGAAAGAATTCTCTGCCAGCCAAGGATCATCAGAAACTGCCCTTCAAAATCATAGTCTAGGGCTGGAGTGTGGATCAGTGGTAGGGCACTTGCCTAACATACATGAGGCACTGGGTTCAATTCTCAGCACTGCATATAAATAAATGCATAAAATAAAGGTCCATTAACATCTAAAACATCTAAAAAAATTTTTAAATATCATAGTCTATACCACATAGTGAAAGTCTATCCCTGCCACAGAACCAGTAAAGAACAAAATACAAAAGTCTCCACAAATATACAGACATCAAAATATAATACAAAGCTTACAAAGACTCAGTAGATCAGGACTAGCAAAGTCCAAACGGGGGGAAAAAACAGACCCTAAACAAAGGGAGATCTATGAAATGTCAGGGGGGAAAAAATTCAGAACAGTCTTCTTTAGAAAGGTCAATGAACTTCAAGAACGTAAGGATAAAATAATCAAATGAGGTGTGGGAGCAGATTGATGATTGAGAAGTGATCATGTCCCCAGGGAGACATCAATTTCAACCGCTCTTCATTCACCAAAGTACCTTCACAAGAGTTAAGGAAGAGTCCTACTGCCTGAATTTAGCATAGTAATAAGAAACATTGCACCATAAGGAAACAGTTGCCAGTTGCCCAGATCAACTATGAGTAGCTCACTGTGGAGAGAGATGCCCACTGCTTGAGGGAGGGGGAGGGAATTAAATCCAAGCCTTAGATTTGAAACCCAGTATCAGGCCCATCACAGTGAAAGATGGTGCCAAGGAGAGCCACACAGCCCCACCCTCAGGTCATTGTCCAAGAACTGACTCTCTGGATGTGCATTAGCCTGATGCCCAAAGGACTGTCTCCACCATTCATATTCCAACCTTAGACAGCATATCATAGAACAAGATTCTACCTGCGGGAGGAAGGGCAGGAAAGTAAGCACAGGACTTTGCCTTAATGTTCAGTGCCAGACACACTGCAGCGAGACCTAGCAGCAAGCAGAGTAAAAATGCCTTTCTCCCCCAAGCCAGTGTTTCTAGACCTGCTCAGACACCAGCCAGAGACCTGTGCCCTAGAGAGACAGACCTGTTTTAATCTGCATTATCCCCAGCCTCAGCGTGGGCCCAGGGTGCACTTCCAAGAATGCGCCAGTCCTCGTAGCTGAGACACTTAGGTGTGATTCAGCTTAGTATGAGCCTTCCCCCAACCTCAGGCTGCATGGATGGAGCAAAACTCTATCCACTGAGGATTAAGACAGGGTGAGGCATAGTACTGTTCCTTGGAACAGTGTTGGGCCAGTGACACTTAATACTGGGAAGATTCTAATGGTAACTGATCCCAGGTCAGTGCCCATAGATAGGGCCTCTGGACCTGCCCCCATTGCCGGTAGAAAATTATGTGACCCCATTGATTGGAACTATGTCCTGGCCAGCATTACTGTGGATGGTTGTAGGTGTCTCAGCCATGAGTTTATAGCAGCATGGGTCACGGTCATAGCCTGTGCTATAGTGGTCTTTATGTGCTGTGGGCCCTAAATATGACACAGCATTGTGTGCCACAGGACTTCCCACTCCTTCCCTTCCCCAATCCCAAGCAATCAATAAAGAGAGTGTAATTTTCTGTTTGAGGGAAGAAAAAAGAGTTAGATACCAAGTTGTTTCATTGAAGCATAAGTCTAGTCCCTCTATGGTGAAGCCCAGGGCTGGCACAGCATGTCTGACCAAGTGCTAGTGACTGACAAGATATGTGCGCCTACTGGGGCATCAGGCAGAGAAACTACACTTTTTGGACAGTCTCCTGGTTCATTTGAAGAACTCATCAATTGTGGATTTGGGATAAAATGGGACGTGAGGTACCCTCTAGTGGTGAGATATTGACAACATGTCAGCAACAAAATTACCACAAGTCTGAAGTTAGGTCACCATCTAGTGGTGAAACTGTAGAAGAGACCACAGGCATAAAGAAAATAAGCACCCTTCTAAGAATTTGTGGAAGGACAGACACAAAGTCAGTTAACACTAGAATAAATACCCAGTCCTTCAATGTGCATGTCATATAGTACATGAAGAAGAATCAAGAACTTTCAGGGATGAGTGTGGGTAGAGAGTGTTCTTAGCAATGTGCAACTCCTCAAGTTTAATCTCCAGCACCAATAAAATACAAATCTCAGGAAACCATGCTTTCACCAAATGAATGAAGTAAGATTCCAGAAAGCGACCCTACAATAACCAACATGGGCTGGCTCATATATAAGAACAGAGGATTGAAAACAGCTGTTTTAAGAAACGTAAATAGCATGTGGGCTGCTGGAACGGGGTAGAGTGCAGCCATGTCAGAATGTGATCCTGAGATGGACGTGTTCTTCGTGATCTGGCACCACAAGATCACCATCTTCACGGCCCAGCCTTGGTGGAGCTGACCTTCTGGCAGAGGATGCCTTTGAGTCTCTGCACATGGAGCCCTTCTCTAGCCTGCAGTTTCCAGATGTGGTGAAGCCTCAGGATTCTGGAGGCAGTGCCAATGAACAAGCTGTGCTGTGAAGGCCCCAGGCCCATCCCAGAGGCCCCTTCCTTCCAATAAAAGAGATTTGTGTGCTTAAAAAAAAATGAGCTTCAAGAAAACAGAGGAAAAATTCAGTGCTCTATCAGATAACAGAGAGGTTGGAGTAATTTTTTAAAACTTAAATACTTAAGGTGAAAAGTATGCTAAGTAAAATTTAAACACAATAGATGGCACCATTGGAGTAGGTGGAACAGAACAAGAATTAATAAACTCAAGCTTATGAGAAATTTGAGACAGCATTAAAAAATAATCATGTGGATTATTGGGACTAAAGAAGGACATGAGAATGTCAAAGAGTTAAAAAGCTCATTCAAACACATAATAACAGAAATCTTCACAAACCTAGAGATGGATACAAATATGCAAGTACAGTAAGGTCAAAGGTCACCAGTTAGATTCAACTCAACAAAGTAACCCCAAGACATTAGCAAGCTTCCAAGTTAAAGGAAAAGATAGGATTCTCAATGATCCAAGGGAAAAGAAACAACAAATAATGATGTTCTAGTTTGCCTTACAGAAGACTTCTAAGAAACATTACAGGCCAGGAAACAGTAAGATAATATTTTCATAGTTCCAAAGGGAAAAAAAAATCTACCAACCAAGAATACATATCAAAGCTACCTTTTGGAAATGAAGAAGAGATAAAGGCATTCCCAGATCATCAAAAGCTGAGATAATTTATCACCACCAAGCCCTGCAAGAAATATTTAAGAGAGTTCCTCACACTGAAAGGAAGGGATGCTAATGTATAAGAAGAAAACACTGGAAATTATGAACTCTCTGGTAAGAGTAATTATACAGACAAATTCAAAACATTGAATTGGAATACTATTATAAACATAGTGAGTAAACCATTCATATCTTTACCATAGAGACTAAAAACAAAATAATTTTAAAATAATTAAATTAATATAGTAAGAGGTAGGCAATACAGAAAGATGTAAAATTGAACACAAAAAGTTGCAATAGGGGAAGGAATCTATCTAAAGGGTAAAATCCTTTTTAAAAATATTTATTTTTTTAGGTGTAGATGGACACAACACAATGCCTTTTTTTTTATGTGGTGCTGAGGATCAAACCCGGTCCTGCCTGTGCTAGGCAAATGCTCTACTGCTGAGCCACAATCCCAGCCCCAAGTGTAAAATCTTTAATGTCTTTATTAGTGTATTATTGTTATACATAATAAAATGGTTCATTTTGACATAATCATTCAAGAATTGAATATAATTTGCTCCACTTCAGTCCCTAGTACATCCCCTCCTCCCTCTCCCTGTTGTCTTTCCTCTACTCTACTGGTCTTCCTTCTATTTATTTATAGATTTTTCTTTAATTAGTGCTTTATAGATATATAGAGAGGTGAAATTCACTATGGTATATTCATATATGTATACAGCATAATTTGGTCAATTCATTCTACTGTTCCTCTCTTTTCTTGTCCCACCTCACTCCCCATCAACCCTCTTCCTCTGCTACCCTGATCTCCCTTCTATTTTTATGGGATTTCCATTCCCCTACTCTCTATCCTTATTTTGGTCTAGCTTCTACATATGATAGAAAATATTTTTTTCTTGACTTTCTGAGTCTGGCTTAAGGCATTAAGTTTTTTATTAGTAGTATGTTTTTCTTTTCCCAATTTTAGGATCAACATTATGTTTCTATCATTTTTAAATAGCTTATGATAATCAAAATATGTTTTTTATGCCCCATGATAACATTAACGCAATAGTCTATAACAGATACACCAAATATAATAAGCAAGTAATCAAAGCATAATATTAGACTAAATCACTTAATCCCCCAGGAAGACTGTAAGAAAGAGGGAAAGAAAGCAAGTAACTACAAAAAAAAAAAAACTTTTAAAAATGTAACAAAATTCAGTAGTAACACCTTGTCTACCAATAATTACCTTAGACATAAGTGGATTAAATTCTCCAATAAAAACACATAGAGTGATTAAATGTATTTTTAAAAGATCTATGCAAATATTATATTTTATGCAAATGGAATCCAAAAGAAAGCAGGAGTGATAGTGGTTCTATCAGATAAAGTAGACTTTAAATCCAAAGCAAACAAAGAAAGAGAAAGAGAAAAAAAAACATGGAAAGTCATATACAATTTAGAGGGGTCGATTCAGCAACAGGAAATAATAATTATCAATATATACACCCAATATTAGAGGACCAAATAAATTAAATCAAAATTAGTAGGCCTAAAAAGAAAGATAGACTTAAATGCAATAAGGGAATGGACTTTAACATGTCACTTCCAATAATGAACAAATCATTCAGACACAGTACCAACAGATACCAAAATTAATTTGTGGAAAACTAGTATGAATTTTTATAATGTGTGGTCTAACTCAGTAAATGGGAAACTTTTATTGCAGCTTCAATCTTCTCCATAAATTACCAAATCACCAAAGTTAAGTTATACTCTAGACCTATTGGGCCTAGCAGATACCTACAGAACATTCCATCCACATCTGCAGAACAAAAAAATTGTCTAAATGGCACTTGGACCATTCTCCAGGATGGATCATATGGTAGGCTGCAAACATGTCTCAACAAATATTTTTAAATTGAAATAATATTCTGTTAATATCAATTTCTATCATAATTCAATAAAACTAGAAATCAAAAACAAGAAAACTTTCAAAATCATACAAAAAGATATAAATTGAACAACTTATTCCTGAACAACCAATAGATTAGAGATTAGAAAATTGAACAATTTCTTGAAACAAATGATAAAACACTACATACCAAAACTTATGGAATATAGAAGAAGCAATAAGAGGGGAATTTAGATCAATAGACCCGTAATGGAGAAAGAACCAGGCACCATGGTGCCTGTCCTCAGTCTCAGCCACTTGAGAGCTGAGCAGGAGGATTATTTGACCACCTGAGTTCAAAAACAGCCTGAGCAACAAAATAGCAAGACCCCATCTCAAAAGCAGGAGGGGTACAGGGGGTAGAAAGGTCTCAAATAAATAACCTATCATTGCACTTCAGGAACTAGAAAAATGAGAACAAACCAAACATAGTACTAGTAGATGAAAGGAATAATAAAGACCAAAGATAAAATAAATGAAATAGATGCCAAAACAATACAAAAATCGACAAAATAAAGAGTTGACTCTTCAAAAATATTTAAAACTTTTTTAAAAAGACAAAAAATAAAAAAACAAAAGAAACAAAATTGGAAACCCTTAGCTAGACTAAGAAAAAAGAGAGAAGACTGACATGAACAAGACAAAAAAAGAAGATATTACAGTTGATACCACAGAAATACAAAGGATCATAATAGGCTACGGTAAAGAAATATATGCCTCAAAATTGGGTAGACTAGAAAAAAATGAATAAATTCCTAAACATGTACAACCGACTAGTGCTAAATCATGAAGAAATACAAAATCTGAGCATATCAATGAGTGAGAAGATTGAAACCATAATAAAAGTCTCCCATCTGCTGAATTAGACCACACATTATAAGAATTCATACCAGTTCTCCACAAACTTTTCCAAAAAGTAGAAGAGAAGGGAAGACTTTCAAAGTTTTTTTAACAAGGCTAGCATTACCTTAATACTAAAGCCAGAAAAAGACATCACAAGAAAACTCTAGGCCAATATTCTTGATAAACATAGATACAAAACTCCTCAACAAAATTATTAATAAACTCAGTTCAACACATTGAATCTGCTTTCATGGTACAATTGTCAATTCTTCCGTGTATGTAGGAACAAGGTGACATGTAAGCATTGCATGAGCTGCTATGAACCCAGGTTTTATTGTTTTACCTCCTTTTCAAAATTATTCTACAGTATGCATCTGAAAGGTCTAAAGAAGAAAACAGATGGACAAAACTCTAATAACTAAGGAATATTTCAAGAAGGGACTATTTACTGAGTTGGGCAGAATTTAGAGGTTACAATGCATTGTGAAGCACCCTAAGGCAAGCAATGTGAGATACTATTTCCACCCTCAGATTGGAAATAGGGACAAAGGAAAGAACGGGTGCTACAGAGAAAACAGTCATAACTGTAGCTGCAGCCATAGGAGAGGATAATCAGATAGAAGAAGCCCTGTCATTGCCAATGCAAGGTCTAAGGGGAAAATATACGCCTTATTCATTAGAGAGTAAGCTTTTTTTCACTTTAAAATAATGCTTCATTTCCAGTTTACAGTTAAACTATAAACATATATTCTGTTCTTTGAAAATTACAGGTTACACAAGGTGTATAGTAGGATCCCACTTTTATTAAATAGTATGATAATTAGTACCTATTTGTGTACAAAGGAAAGAGCTAGCAAGGATAATCATCAGGCTTTCTTGAACAGAGAGAAATATTTAAAAATGTGGTGACTGCCTCAATTTACGCTACATTAATTCTGACAAATTAGAATGATTTTCCAAAATGCATGTGCTTCTTTCGTAAATCTTTTTTAAAAACTTGAAAATATAAATTAAGAAAGAATCCATGCAGGCAAAATTGCAAATTAACAGAATGTCATTTTACTTACAAATCACAGAAAAAAAAAATCTGCAAGGGCAAGTGAAAGGTCTGTGAATCCTTAAAAATGTATTTTGGAAAGTGTTTCTCTATGTTAATTGGATAGATGGGTGTTTGAAAGTACTTGTATTTCTATTCCACTGAAAAAATACCTAAGACCAAATAAAGAACTTGTTCAAAAGTTCTGTTACTAGAAAATGCAAGTGCATTTTTGAGAAAAGAATATTTGAGAAAGGAATTAAGCAGAAGGAATCGCTCTAAAACTAAAACTAAAAAAAAAAAAAAAATCACTTAACACAGACAGAATGACCCTCCCTTCATAGGCTCCACCATAACCTGGAAACATGAAAACTTGCCCTTCACCCACAAGGCCACTGGACATGAGATTGAAACCCAGGCCTCTGGAACAAGTCAGAGAATTATTACTGGGAGCAAAATGTCAGGCCCCTGACTGTCCCATAAAGACTACATTAAACTCATAAGAAACTGTTCAGAATTTTAGTTTGACTGCTCCAACAGAGCCAATTATAATAATGACTTAAACAGAAGAGTGAAAGGGCAGCCTTGAGCTGGAGGCTCCAAGGCATCAGACATCAGAATTCCTTCTAAATTGCTGCTTCATTATCCCTAGAAAGTATCCTTAGCCTAGTTGTCCTGTACGGTTCCAGGCCACATCAGGATTTACCTTAAAGAAAGACGAAGGAGACTGGGTGCAGTGGCATAATCCTGTAATCCCAGCAACTTTGGAGGCAGAGGCAGGAGGATTGCAAATTCAAAGCCAGCCTTGGCAACAATGAGGTGCTGAGCAACTCAGTGAGACCCTGTCTCAAAATAAAATACAAAAACAGGACTGGGGATGTGGCTCAGTGGATAAGTGCCCTTGAGTTCAATCCCCAGTACCAAAAGAAAGAAAGAAAGAGAGAGAGAAAGAACGAGGAAGGAAAGAAGGAAGACTAACTCCTTCTATTAATCCTGTGACCCAGGATTTGGTTACATCAGTTATATCACTTCTTCTCATCTTCCATTGGTTAGCACCTAGTCACAAGGCATTATCAACATTAAGAAAGACTGGGAAATGGGGTCCTTTTCTGATTTAAACCTCTTAGAAATATTATGTGACAGAAGGAGAGAATAGATATTGAAGAAAATTAGCAGTTTCTACAGCCATTGACTATCTCTCAGATTCTCTGCTCACATGAAAATATTTTGAAAGCTTCTCAGAAATAATAAATGATATGAGAGAAGACAGTGGAAAAGACTTGGAAGGGGTTCCAGGAGTCCAGGAGCTGGTGTTGGAATGGTTCTTCTTACTGTAATCTCAGAAAATGCCTTTGTCTATTAAAGTCTCAGTTTCTTCCTGCGTTAAGTGAGGATAGTATAATAGATGGTCTTCAAGGCACAAGGAGTTCATTGACTGGTGAACAAGTCCATCATGACTCATTCCTTACTGAGCCTCTGATTTTATGAAGAAGACAAATATATCACGCCCTAAAGACAAATGTACCGGCTGCTAAGATCCCTGAGTAGAAATAACACAGGTTCTGGTTTTCCTCCCACAACTTTTTCTGGCCAATCAGGGATATGGAAGCTGTGTCTCCACAAAAGCACATGATGGATGTGATCCATTCAGTCCTGGATCCTTGGAAGATGGTGCATCCTCTTTCCACTTGGAGGCTTCTTGCCCCTATAAATCCTCTGGATTCTGAAGTCATGAGTGCCTTTGTGAGGCAGGAAAGGGCTTCTGGATTCTCATATCTGTTTCTAACTGACTTCCACACACCTGTCTTTTTTCCCTGTTTAATTTGTTTCTCTTAGTCTGTTTCTGGGGTTTATATATGCTACACTGTTTTTTAATCCACAATTCTAGCTGTCATCTTGGATCACTTGGAAATTACTCTTCTGCTTTGCCTGCACCCATGTGTAATCAATACACAATGGTGGTGGATCCCAAGGACTGATTAAAAGGGTGGAACTTTAGGGTCCAAAAATCACAGTGTGAGAGGCCAGGGATTGTTTGTCCTGCAAATCTATCTTTTCCTTGGTGTTGATGAGAAATTCAGCTCAAACACAAACCCTACCCAAACTTTCAGTTATATGAACATATGTAGGTAATTCTTCTAAACATTCTCAGAGCTGTCCACAAAAAGAATGATGATGAATGAAATTTCCTTCATCTTAATATAGATTTGTGTCCCTATATCTTTTAATGTATTTTCATTTAACCAAAGTCTTCAATACTATTAGACTCTGCATTTATTCATTGAATAAATATGATACATAGCATGCTCCACATCAAGTAAGATGCTAGGAATACAAACAGTGGGTCCGTGCGACCATCTCTACTGATACTTTGAGCCATTTCTAGCTCATCAGGCTCAGCCATCCTCACACCTGTCCTAGCAAGAGCTCACATTCCCCATGGCCCTAAAACTTAAGATTTTCTTTCCTCTCCTTAGATGGAACACTCTTAAGTCATTGGGTGTCATGATCACCTGTTTCTCTCTGAATTCCTGCACTAAGAAGAAAAAAAAAAAAAAAAACCTCTGGCCCAGAACAGTGGGATTCAGGACCTTAGATAAAGCATTTTGATTGGGGGAATTAGAATCATAAAATTTTTCCAGTGTCAATAGAGGTTGCAGTGCAGAGAGTCCAGACTTTAGAGTAAGCCAGAAATCGGTTTTTATCCAGGTTCCAGGTCTCCATGGACTTTGATAAGTCACTCAACCTCGGAAAGTCTCTCTTTCCTCCTCTGTTAACAGTCTGACGGTGCTTTCCACATAGCAGGGTGGTCCTAGAACAGTAATCATGCAGCAGGTGCTCATGTCTGGTTTGTGTTCCCAGGAGCACCAGTGGAGTGTTTCCGAGCGCAAACCCAAACATCTCAGCCTGGGGGACGGAACTCACACCAAGGAATGACAAGGAAGGGACCGTTCCTGGAACTTTCAACAAAATGATCCTGATCCCAAACGTGGCCATCGTCATTTCCGCCCTCGTTGGACTGGCAGGAAATGCAATTGTGCTCTGGCTCCTGGGCTTCCGCATGCGCAGGACCGCCTTCTCGGTCTACATCCTCAACCTGGCGGGAGCCGACTTCCTCTTCCTCTGCTGCCACATTATAGATTCCGTGCTGGTGCTCGTCAAGTTTTTCTATCCTAACACGATCTTCCTCCCCTGCTTTACCACTGTGATGATGTTCCCCTACATCGCAGGCCTGAGCATGCTCACCGCCATCAGCATCGAGCGCTGCCTGTCGGTCTTGTGCCCCATCTGGTACCGCTGCCGCCGCCCAAAGCACACATCTTCTGTCATGTGTGCTGTGCTCTGGGTCCTGTCCCTGCTGTTGAGCATCCTCAACAGGTATTACTGTGGCTTCCTGGATAAAAAATATGAGAATAACTCATGTCTGGCATCGAATTTTCTCAACACAGCATGCCTGATTTTTTTATTTCTGACTCTCTTTGGGGCCAGCCTGGCCCTGCTGTCCAGACTCTTATGTGGCTCCCAGAAGATGCAGCTGACCAGGCTCTACATGACCATCCTGCTCACGGTGCTGGTCTTCCTCCTTTGTGGCATGCCCTTTGGCATCCACTGGTTCCTGTTAATCTGGATTAAGATTGATTTCAATACACTGTCTTTTGGTGTGTATCTGCTGTCAGTTGTCCTGTCCTCTGTTAACAGCTGCGCCAACCCCATCATTTACTTCTTCGTTGGTGCCTTTAGGCAGCAGCTTAAGAAGCAGACCCTCAAGCTGCTTCTACAGAGGGCTCTTCAGGACACCCCCGAGGAGGATGATTGTGGAAGCAGCTGTCCTCAGGGAACCCTGGAAATGTCAGGCAGCAAAGTGGAGCCGTGATGAAAAGCCTCTGGCCTGGCTGTCAGATGTGACTTTGGGACTCAACACTGCCTGGCTACAAATGACACTTGTCTGCTTTTCTGTGGGTTTTATGCCCTTGAAATGCCTCAATGATTCCCCAGTGTCTTTAAAAAGATTATTTGAATGTGACTTTTCTAATTTTCCTAAGTTAAAAGCATTAATCTGAAAATACACTATCTCCATCATTCTTGATATTACCAATAAACTTATCATGTTAACTTCCTTCAGATCTTCTTAGTGGATGCTTTTTGTTGTCATGGAAAGAATCTCTTTCTAAAACCATAACTGTCTTGTTTGTGATTGTTTTCTACCTGACATTACAGAAAAAGAAGATAGCAAATAGTTTCCCATGAAACATCACATAGAATAACACCATCAGTAATCGTTTTACACTCATGAAATCACAAGATTCACTATGCTGAATCTTTTAACAACCCTCAGTATGTACTCTGACATCAACCAAAACACAAGTCCTTAAAATATTTTTCAAGGAGAGTGCCTGCACATACTTATGCCACAGATCACACCATGATCTACTCTCACTCTTTTGTGATCCCAAAGAGGAATCCCTCGCCTCCAGCCAAGAGGAATCCCTCGCCTCCAGCCAGCTCAGTTTAGTAACCAGTAATTTAGGATACCTATGGATGCAGAACCTGAGTGCTAGATGAGGAAGAGAACTTCACCTGGAGTCGGGTAACCTGTATTCTCAAATACTTGAAATTTAAACTGATAACTCTTCAGTTTTGCTAACCACACTAACTTTTCGCAGTAGGCATGAAAAGATAACAGAATGTGGATAGAACAAAATGGGAGGATAGACAATTCATAGTGACATTGTTCATGAAAGTTTAAGGTTCTTCAGGGAACAGTTATCAGAATATGGACAAAAGGAAGCAAGCAAGCTTTATCCCTGTGCCTTCACATGTATTTTGTCATAATTGCAGGATTCCTCTTAAGAAAGGCCATAATGCTGCAGGGAGTGCTTGCAAGGAACAAGCAATAATATAATAATAAAGGCCTTGAAGAAACAGGGATTGGCGTAAGTTTCACAAAGTTAGTTAGAGTCAACTCCAAAATACTGTTGAGTCAAAGCCAACCAACCAGGTAAGCCCAGGTCAAGTCACAAGCCAACCACCTTCTCTCTACTTCCCAGGAATATATCCAACCAGATCAGAAGATGAAAATAAAATCAACAGAGAAATAGAACAAGAACTTAGAGAGGTGAAGGGAAAGAAAGAAGCAGCGGAATACCCTCAACTTCTCTGATGCTTTTTGGGCTGCAAAAAAAACCCACCTTCAAAGTAAATTCATCTTATACCTTGCATAAACATTCAACTCTTTCCTATAACCTTCATGTAGATGATGATTTAAGAGTCATCAGAATCTCATATTTGAGTTATTCAGGTCATTTGCATCCCCTTTGGTACTCAGTATCTATACCATCTATTTTTTTCCAATGCTGGGGATCAGAATCCAGGGCCTTCCATATGCCAGACAAGTGCTCTATCACTGAATTACACCCCAAGCCTTATACTATCTTGAAATTCAGATTAAACTCTTGTTTTAATGTCCTGTTACACACATGAAAGAATAATGCTTATAACTGACAAGTTCTGAAGAGTACAATGGGGGAAGAGATGCAGGTTGCAGGCTGTATACTATCAGTAAATTTTTATTTATTCCTTTTCAAAAAAACTATTGAAAGAAAATATTTTAAAATTCTAACATTTGTTTAATAATAGTCAAGGGCATGTGAATGCTTTTTTTCTGGACTAGGTGACTGGTCTATAGACTTCTCCCCAGCATTCCCTATGTCCTCATTCATGATGACTTCAATATCCATGTAAGTAGTCCATCCAACAAACTGACTTTTCAGTTCTTTTTTAATATTTCCTTCTGAATTAATTATTGACTAACATAAATTGCAAAAGTACTATAAAGACTTTCTATATATTTGATACCCAGACTATACCAAGGGTAATATATTACATTATCAAAACCAGAAATTTTACATTAGTACAACCAAATCACCTACACTACAGGTCTTATTTAGATTTTATCACTTATTGAATGCATTAATTTCTAGGGTGGGGAGTATAAATTTGTATGTACTTCTATGACATTTTATCACACACAGAGATTTACATAGCCACCACCACATTCAAAATATGAAGCTATTTCTTCACCACCAAAGAATTCTGCTGGGCTACCACTTAATATTCACACTCACCCTATTCTGCTTCCCAAACCCCTAGCAACTCCTAGTCTGTTCTCCATCTCTGTACTTGTCACTTTATAAATGTTATATGAATGAAATTATACATAAACTTTTGAGTTTTTGTTATTCCATTCAGCAAAAGATCTTAATAACCATTCAATTTGTAGTGTATATAAACTGTTGGTGATTTTTTTAATTATATAGTAGGACTCCATTGTAAAAACATGTTGAGCTTTGTTTCACAAATCAGAAGTGAAGTTATATTTGGTTGTTTTCAATTTAACTTTCATAAATCAAGATGATGTGAACATTTATATACTGAGTTTTACATGAACATCGTCTTCCATTCTCTGCGATAATGTACTGGGGAGGCATGTTAGGTAGAATAAGAAGTGTGTATTTAATTTTGTCAAAACTGATATAGAATTTTCCAGAGTAGTTGGATCATGTTATTTTCTCACTGGCAACGTATAAAAGATCTGGTTTATCCAAATCCTTCAATATTTGAAACAATTTTTTTTATTTTAGCCATTTGAAGAGGGGTATGGGTAAAACCACTATGGAAATCAGTAATAGAGATTCCTCAAAGGAATAGGAATACAACCACCATTATGACCCAGTATACTACAACTCAGTATTTATCCTAAAGAATTTATGTCTATATAGCAATATAGGCACACCATGTTTAAAGCAGCACAATTCACAATAACCAAATTATGGAACCAACCTAGGTGTCCATCAGTGGATGAATGGATAAAGTAAATACAGCATTTATGCACAATGAAGTTTTATTCATCTATAAAGAAAAATGAAATTATGTCATTTGCATAAAATAGAAGAAACTTGAGAACATTATGATAAGCAAAATAAGTCAAACATATGGGCATGGGCCATATGTTTTTCTCTCATATGTAGAATCTAGAGAGGAAAAGGAATAAAAAGGTGTGGAAGAGGGATCTCATAAAATTGAAGAAACATAGTAGAGTAGGGGAAAGGGACCAGGTGAGAGGAAAGGAGAGAAAAGAGAAATACTGGAGAATGATATTGGTCAAATTATATTGTCATGTTTGTTCATGTAAAATTATGTAACAATAAATTCCACCATTATGTACATCTCAAAAAGAAAGCTAGAATCTCATGCCCTCAAAAAAAGAGAGGGGATTCTTGTGTACAAAATTTATCGTGGCAAATTTGGAACCTCTATTATTTTGAAAAATGGCAGAACCATTAGGACACAGAAGCCATCAGATTCCAAACCGTATTTAGGATGGTCACTACCTTTGTCACTGAACTTGGGTAGGTCAAGTGAGGCTCAGAGGTCAAGTGCCCATGAGTTAAATCCCCAGCACCCCCCAACAAAAAATATTTGTTGAACTGACAAATTGAAAAGATTTCTAAATATTTTTAAATAGCTTGCTCATTGGTCAACTTTTGTTATGATGAAAGGGTAAAGTTTCTAAGCTGCAAGGCCTGAGTTAAAAAGTGAAGGACCAGGTATTGTTAAGTTCCTCTGCTACACCAAGAACCTGAAATTCCTGAGGCAGTTAAGACAACACCCTACTGGCCATTCAGTTGATTAATAGCCTAGGGCCCTGTGCAGCTTGTCACGTAGGCATACAGGGCCCGAACCAATCAGTTTGAATGTCTACCCCACTTAGGAGTGACCAATCACCCCTGCCCGACCTGTTCCTGCCAATGAATGTACTAATCAAGTTTAAGAATTGTTGTTTGATTTTCCCGCGCCTCATGATGATTTGTCCTGATGTATGCAAAGCCTCTGCCCTCCCCAAAAAGTGTACTTAAGCACTGCTTAACCTCTGCTCGGGGCTCTGTGCTGCTCTCCCTTCTTGAGTGAGCACGGAGCCCCAGCGCGCTGGAATGGATCCCCAATATATCCCCTTCTGCAATTGCATGAGTCAGTCTCTTGGTGGTCTCTTCCTCTGACGCTTCGCGGGACACTTACAATTAGAATTAAATACCTGACAGGCTACTCATGAAATAAAAAGATTCATCTACCTCAGTTTTGGAGGTTGAAAATTTGAATACCATAGCCCAGACTCTGGGCTAGGCCCCAGTGGATGGTGGGAGTGCAGGTAAAGCACAGACAGCTGGTAGGACAAGTTAGCTCCTTATATAATGACTGTATTCCCAAGAACTCAAAAGAGAGTTCACATGAGAACAAAATTCCAAAGTTCTAAGAGTACACTCCTAAAGACTTCCCATTAGACCCCACCTCTAGGTTCCATGGAACCTCCCAATACTAGCCCCCTGGGAACCAAGCACCAATCACATCTCCTGCAGTCATCTCCTGATTTAGAGAACAAGGAAGTAAACTCTGATGTCACTCAACCTGAGAAAGGCTCGTCCCTTCAGCTTGGTCAATTCTCCATCTCTGGACAGGAGAATAATGGTAAAAGGTAACTGTGAAACCCAAGAACTGTCAGATTTCCTCTTTGACCATTTAAACCTCAGCTTCTTCCAATGTTAAGTGAGAATATTACAATAAATAGATTTTAAGGAATACTTTCTAAATATTGGGATACTGTAGTATATAAAACATATGTAATTTATAGAGCTTAATGATTGATGAGGAAGACAAATGCAATCCATTCTAAAACAGATGTACAAACTGTGAAGTGCCTTGAGTAGGAACAGCAGAACATTTGCATTTTTATATTCTCCTATTTCCTATTCAAGGCAACCAAAACTATGGGAGCTTGTCTAAGATAACTCATGGTGGATGCATTCATTTATGGATGCCTTTCTGAAGGCCTGGAGGAAGGTGTTTCTACATTCCACATGAGGGCTTCCTGATATGGTAAATCCTCTGGATTCCAAAGCAATGTCCGCCTTTTTAGGGCAGTTGCCATCTGTTCCTAACTTCCACCACTTCTCTTTTGTTCCCTATGTTATTGGCTTTTCTGCCTCTGTTTCTAAAGCTTGTTTATGCTAGATTTTATTTCATCCACAATTTTGACTGCCATCGTGGATATAACTTGGAAATTATTCCTGTTCTTTTCTCTCATACATGTGTAATCAACACACAGTGGTGGTAGGTCCCAAAGGTTGGTCAAAAGGGTAGAACATGATGGGTTTAAATCCACAGTCTATGAACCAGGGGCTAATCACTCATCCTTTTTTTTTTCCGCTCCAATTACATCCTCTGTAAAATGAGGGAAATAGTAATTCTTATTTTATAGGTTCTTGGTTTAAACACATAGTAAATGCTCAATCAGCTCCTATTAATCACTAAGATAAGAACTGGTCCTCTTTCTCTAGTTGAAATCTGCATGAACAACTCACTTTATATCTCAAAGTCCTATACACTTTCTATTTCCTATAGACTCTTCTCACACAAAAGCTTTCACCAACAACAACAAAAATACTCTACTAAGGATCTGTTAGGAGAGAGACTGGAGTAGGTTTAGGTTATGCACTCCCCAGCACACAACTCCCTCCATTAGATATTTCTGCACTTCAAAAACATTTCAGTGACAGTCTGACCTAACTCTTAGCACTTCCTCTTCTATACTGATGAGTTATTCACTCAGACACAAATCTTGCCCACGCACTGCACCAAAATGCTTCTAGGTATTCAGCAAAGCTATATTGCATTCTCACTCCAAGGCACTTCAGCAATCATCATCAGTTATCTGGTCACACAGAATAATTCTAAATACTCCACAGCTGTCCACAAAAGAATGATGATGAATGAGATTTTCTTCACCTTGTATGTGTGTGTTATGACACCATTTTTGCCTTTTCATTTTTATTTTCCATTTAATCCAAGTCATCTAACACTGTAAGTCTTCTCATTCATGTGCTCATTCAATGAATAAATATTGAGAACACATTGGCCATATACAAAGCTAAGCACTAAGGATATTAAAAAGGCACCTATTTACAATGCCTCACACACTGAGACATTTCAAAGCCCAGCCATCACATCTATCCAACCATGATCTCACATTCCCCTCATGGTCCTAAAGAGGATTACCTGGATAGAACACTATTAGTCACAGGGGTGTCATGATCACCTCTCTGTCTCAATTCTTGTTCCTGAGAGAAAACTTCCAGCCCAGGACAACATAGTGGCTTATACATAGCTCTAGACCATTGGGTGGGCTATTTGAACTGCAGTATATTTCCATGTCATTTAGAGGATGTAAAGTGCAGAAGTGAGAGCTTAATTGTGCAGACAGTGAGCATTGGATTTGAATCCATATTGCAGGAATACCCAGCTCCTGAAAGTTTACTTTATCTATGCAACCCTGTGTTTTCCTTCTCTTTAAAATGGAGACTATAATTCCCACATAGCACAATGATCCTAAGAATCAGAGATCATGTAGTATGTATTTGAGGCTTGTTTATGTTCCCAGGGGTACTGTTGGAGGTTTTGTGAGCCTGGATACAATCACAACAGCCTGAATAGAAGCTACCAGCCCCTTCCTCCAACTTGGGAATTGCTGACCCTCATCATCACCCTCATTGGATTGGCAGGAAACACAGTTGTACCCTGTGCACAGAAACACCTTTTCCATCTACATCCTAAATCTGGCTGCCACTGACTTCCTCTTCCTCTGCTACCACATCATTGGTTCCCTTCAGGCTGTCATCATCTTCATTCATCCCTCACTTGTCTGTACATCATCTTGAGGATTGTGTCATGTTTTCTCTACATCACAGGTCTAAGCATGCTCAATGCCATTAGCAGTGAGCATTGACTGTCCATCCTAAGGTCCATCCGGTACCACTTCCGTTGCCAGAAACACATGCCAGCCATCATGTGTGCCCTATTCTGAGCCATGTCCCTGCTCCTGAGCATCCTGAAGTGGTTCTGCTGTTGTATCCTGCTTAAGAATTCTGATGATGATTGGTGTAGGACAACTAATCCTATCATAACTATGTGATTGATTTTTTTGTTTGTGATTCTCTCAGGTTCCAACCTGGCCCTGCTAATCTGTATCCTTTGTGGATCCTGACAGATGCTGCTGACCAGGCTCTGTGTGATCATCTTGCTCATAGTTCTGGTCTTCCTCCTCTGCAGCCTGCCCTTTTATAAAAGCTGGTTCCTATTTGTCTTGATTCGGAATTATCCTGATGCATTTATTTATCTTTATCTGGTTTCACTTGTTCTGTCCTCTGTTAACAGCTGCACCAACTTCATCATTCATTCCTTCGTTGGCTCCTTTAGGCAGCAGCTGAAAAGGAGACCCTCGAGCTGTTTCAACAGAGGGCTCTGCAGGACACTCCCAAGGAGGACAATTGTGGAGGCATCCTTCCTCAGGGAACTCTGGAGATGTCAGGCTGCAGAGCAGAGCAGTAATGAAGAGCCTTTGTTCTGGTCCATCAGATGTGGCTTTGGGAGTCAACAATGCCCATACTAACAGCTGCCTGCTCTTCTCTTGGTCTCATGCCCCTAAAATGCCTCAGTGATTTCCCACTGTGTTCAAATGGATTTATATTAACCTGTATTTTCTTGCTTAACTTAGAGAAACCAGTTTGAAATAAGAACATCTCTGCCCTACATACATTTCATTAACATTTTCCTGGAAATGATTTGAGGCCTACCTTGGAAATTACTAGGGAGATTCATAAAAATTTCAGCAACCCACAGACATATTTTTATTCCCAAATTACCCCATGAACATTCAGCCTAAAGATGTGTGAAGATAGATATATTCAATGTCTCTTCCTTCCTTCCTTCCTTGTGAGATTTTTTTTTAAATCTATATATCCCTGCCTGATAGTTTTGGTTCTCATTGTGCCTGAGATTATGGGAAGCCACCTGTGAAATGTACATATGTTACCGCTGTTGACCGGTGACGAGTCCTTGCTTCCCCAATGTTGAAGAATAACACCAAAGAAACACGCAAGGTCAGAGTAGAAATTAGAAGTTTATTAAAGGACAGCAGAAAAGACTTCTCCTGGAGGAAGAAGGGGACCCAAGAGGTGGAATCTGTGGAAGTGCGGTTGTCTCCCCTTTTTAAAGTTTTGGTGATGGAATGTAGGGGGAAGGGTTGGGACACAGGTAATCTGGGCAGGAAGGACTTATCACTTCTTTGGGATGGGCTATCTCCAAATCTGTTGGGGGCTATTTCCTGGGTTCCATTAACATTTCTTTGGGGTGGACTTTGGCCTAGGGCTTTTCAGGGGCTTCATTAACATTCCATGAGTTGTCCCACGTTTCTGGAATCATTATCAGAGTGGCCTCCATTTTAGATTTCACTGATATTAGACCTGATTTACCAAACTACACTGACTACCTAATTTTAAATCTGGCTTCACATGGACCTTTTCAGCATTGAATCCAGTGAGTGGGAAGGTCTGGTATTTGGGAACTTATATCGGCAATCTCACTGTCAAGATGGCCCCATACATGTGAACTCCGTCTCAGTTCTGCCCACAAAGCTCCCGCGCAGCACCAGAGATGGGTGTGACCTGCCCCCCCCCTCTCCTGCTTTGACAAAGAACTTTCTATTGAATCCTTTTGATCTGTTCCAATATAAATAAACCTGGGGCAGGCTCCTTTCTTTGTTAGAAGCTGCACCCATCTACCTGATCAGCTTGGCCCATCGCTGTCCCCACTCTGAAACTATTTTTCCGTGTCCTGTGGTTATTTCACAGTACTATATTATTAGCTTTTATTTCTCAGCCAGCCCATCCCTCCAGAGGGGGACCCTTTCCCTAGCCCATGCAGGACGTGAGCCAGATGAGATGTCAGTTTGGGAAATGGGATGATTGGAATCCAACCAAAGAGGTTTTACTAACCTTCTCTGTACAGACCTGCTGTCTCTTGCTATAGATAAATATGAAACATCGACTAATATGATTATAATGTCCTTCACTGATTCCTTCCACATATAATCTTGGTTTGGATAGCTCTAGGATATAAAAATCTAACCTGATAAATAAGAAGAATCACAAATATGAAAGATGACAGATTATTACTATTTTCTGGGATTTGGAGGTTTTACTCATTAAAAACTCAATCATTCAGAGAAAGGGTTAAACTCTTATTATGGTTTAGATCTGAAGTTAGAACCCCAAAATGTCCCCCAAAATCTCCTGTTGAAAGCATGGCCCCCATGTGGAAAGATTTAAAGATGACTTTTAGGCACTGATTGGATCATGGGGTTCTAACTTCCATTGATAGCTAAATGGACAACTAGATGTTGGAACTCTTCTTGGCTCCCAAAATCTGAGCAGTTTTCTTCTGCTGCACTCTCTCACTCTTCCACCATAATGTTCTGCTTCACTCAGACCTAGAGCAATGGAGCTGACTGAACAAAGACTAAAATCTCTGAATCTGTAAACCCAAAGGAGAAAAAAACTTTCCTCCTCTAAGTGTTCTTATAAGGTATTATGAAACATCGACTAATATGACTATAATGTCCTTCACTGATTTCTTCCACCCTTTGCACCCTTTGTATAAAGATGTTTTGGATTTGGCTGCATCATGATGAACCACTACCAATTTGGCTGGATTGAGTACAAATTGATAAAGCATCGATTTTACCTTTAAAAGTCCTTATGAAAATATTAGCCAAGAGAATCCAACATATAATATACAAAAGGAATGATACTACAAAATGAGGTTTATTTCAAGAATATAATCAATGTTCTTTAAACTTTCAAAAAACACAGGACTAGCCTAAGTTTGAGGATAAGCAAGCACAACAGAGCACCACCCCTGCCTCCACAGATAGCCTAGCACTGACTAGCAAGCAACAGTAGTCCCCCCTGGGGTTGACCGTGCTCATGGGGAGAGACGTTCATTATAGTACAAACATGAAGGTGGGACTGAAGGAGTAGCAGGAACAGTGAGAAAAATTTTCTGGCATCTCAGACCCCATCCTAAGCACAACATCAGCCCATCATTACAAAATTGAGGCTTAGCATGCAGTGAAACTATCAGTACAAACACCATGCAAACTCATCCGACTCTTTTCTAGATCAACTCCCACATACTAATGTCTTAACAGGAAAGGCATGAACCTTTTCATACTTAATAAAATCTACCTTATTTACTTCTATTCTGCACAGATGTTCAACAATGAATCAAAAAATTATAAGATGAGCACACAGGGGATGCAGATCTGTTGGTAGAGTGCTAGCCTACTATGCACAGGTCCTGGGTTCAAACCACAAAACTGCAAAAAAATAAAAATTAAAAAATGACAATAATAAGCTGGGAATAGTGGTGTGCATCTGCAATCTCAGCTACCCAGAAGGCTAAGTCAAGAGATTATGAGGTCAAGCCAGTATGCATGACACAGTAAGACCCCATTTCAGAAAAAAAAAAAATTATGAGACAGAAAAAAGCAAGTAAAAATGTTTCAATATCTATAGAAACAGAGAAAAATGTGATCCAAATGTGCAAAATAACAAACAGCAACTTTGAATATGTTACTAGAACATAGAAGAGTTACTAAAGATTGGGAAGGGTTTAGAGGGGTGGGGAAAGGTGGTTGACTTAATCATTGCATGGTATATGCATGTATGGAAATATCAACTGAACCCCATTGATATGTGCAATTAATACATGTTAATAAGAAATTTATTTTTTAAATGCATAGAGGGAGGAGAAAGACATAGTAGATAAGAGGAAGCGAGCAATTTACAGTTGCTCCACAGTTCAAGATTCAATCAGCAAGCGTATTCCTTCTCAGAGAGGTGTGTGACTGATGGGATTCACTGAAATCAACCCTGGACAGTATAATCATTTCTGTGTCTCTATAATCACATAATCATACTGAATTTCTGTGTTTCTATGATTATGATTATAGAGACAGAAATTTAATAGCTTTGAACACAGAACAAGAAATGGTACACTAGAGATGTACTAGCTTTGGTGGCAGCAGCTCTGTCCATTCACTGTGGAAGGGAGGGGGAATATAGGCAGAAAGAGATTTAAACACACACACACACACTGTGAATAAATTTGTCCCAGGGGAACTTGTAGAATAGAAAGGCAGCTGGTCTTAACTGACCCAGGGACAGCAGGGCAAGCTGATAATTGAAAGATGCTGAGAATCTCTCAGCAGGTGAGTGGAAGAATTGAGATGGAAACCATCTGCAAGTGGTTGCTCGGCAGTTTTCAGGAGTCATAACAGCTTGCCAGCCTGTTCCAGCACATGTCTGTCATGAAGTCCAGAGTTGCCTGGAGCAGTTACCTGAAACAGGCAAAGAAGATTGCTGAAGACTCTGAAGGGAGAGACATTTGTGGTCCCTTTATCTTTGGTGATTCATATGACCAGCTGGGGAGAGGCTATAAACTGGTCAGACAGGCACATCAGCACTCCAAGTCTGATCCTGTGAAATCCACATCCATGGCAGTAGAATAGATGAGCTCTGCAGAAGATCAGATCCCCAGACATCCAACAGAGATTGAAGTCTGCCCAGCAACAGGGAGTGTGGATCTAATCTCAAATACGTTCTGAAAAGTTCCAAAGGGCAGGCAGAACTAAACTCCAGCTGCTGGAACTTCCCACTTAGAACTCTATATTACTAGGGGATGTGAGGATAAGAAAGATAGTAGAAAGAAACAGACATTATTACTTTATGTATGTATGTGACTGTATGACCAATGTGATTCTACAATATGTATACTCAGAAAAATGAGAAATTATATCCCATCTATGTGTATGATATACCAAAGAATATAAAAGCATTCTATTATACTAAAACATCACAGGATGATTTCATTTGCCTCTATGTGGGCATTCCTGTGGTGACTGGGAAAATTATAGTGCTTGGCATTAGGAGGTCTGATCCTAGGAGGTCTGACCCTGCCTCTAACTAACATTAGAAGTCATATAGTGATGCTGGCCTTGGCTTCTTCATCTGTTAAATAAAGTTGTTGAAATGTTGTTTTTTTTTAAAAAAAGAACTCTTTATTACTAGTCTATCCAGATAAAACTCCATTTGTCAGTACTCCTCTGTACTGTGAGATGGGAAGAGTTATGGTTTACATAGGTGGTGTCAACAAAAAGATCAGGTATGAGAAAATTCAAGAAGGTTTAGCAGTGAAAAGATTGGGTTGTGAGAGCTCTGACCAATCAGTAAATTAATCTCAATGGGGATTAACTGAGAGATAACGGAAAGCAGGTTGGGTCGGTCTCTCTCTCTCTCTCTCTCTCTCTCTCTCTCTCTCTCTCTCTCTCTTCTCTCTTCTCTCTTCTCTCTCTCTCTCTCCCTCCTTCCTGGTACAATGTCTTGAGCCATTCCCTCTACCACACTCTTCCACCATGATGCTCTTCCTCAAGCCCTAAGGAATGGAGTCGGCCATCTGTGGACTGAGACCTTTGAAACCATGAGGCCCCAAATAAACTTTTCCTCCTAAAATTGTTCTTGTCAGGTCTTTTCATTACAGCAGCGAAAAAGCTGAACTAAACAGGAAGCTGAGAGCTACTACAATCAGCCTTGGTTCTGAGAAACTGATGTGACTCCATTTTTAAAAATAAATAACAGCAGCTTCTACCTCAAGGCCTGTCCTAAGGAAGGGGGCATGACCCTTATCCTTGGAAAAACCCTCAGAGCCTTTCTAGGCAGATAACAACCCTGCTGAGTTGGTTGTCTGCAAATAACAGGAGAGATCTGCAGGGCCAGGTGTCCCTGACTCAGTTAGGCTAGGTGAGGACCCATAGCAACCCCCGAGCAACCACCAATCAGCATGAGACAGAGAAATACCTGGATGCCAGATGACCCCCAGTAGTTTATGGTGGTTGATAACATGTTGGGAAACCATGTAGTTTAGCACGTACACCCCTCGTGGCTTAAACCAATCAGTTCAAAGGAATCCCCCTCTTGTACTAACCAATCCCCCCTACCCAACTTGTTCCCGCCAGTGAATGTGCTAATCAATGTTAAGAATTGTTGTTTGTCTTTCCTGCGGAATGGAATGATTTGCTGTGTGATGTTATGACACATAGAGTATCCCCCCCAACCCTATAAAATCTCACTGAACAAAGGACCAGGACTCACTCCCTGGAACCACTGCATCAGAACGGTTGTGAGTCCAGGCTCAAGCCTGCAATAAAGACACTTGTGTGATTGCATCGGATTCAGCTCCTGGAGGTCTATTCGGGTCCCATGAATCTGACATTACAGTCCAGGCCACATCAGCTGGTAGCTCTGTGAGAAACACAAAGAGATCAGATTTAATAACCCCCAGCCCTTGATTTGAGAGGTACATAGCCCAAAAGTAAATGCAAAGAAGGGCACAACAGCATGACCCATGAGTATACATCCTTGTCAACAGTTTTGACCACCGAAGTGGAGACAAGCCCTTCATTTTTCATTAGGGATTTTTTCCTCTTTTTTCCTTTTCGTATGTGTGTATGAGAGAGAGAGAGAGAGAGAGAGAGAGAGAGAGAGAGAGAGAGAGAGATATCTTAGTGTGTGTGTGTGTATATATAATTTTTCTTTCATTTAAATAATTTTTTTCTTCACCTGTTTGTTACTTAACCTTTTTTAATTTTTTTGTAGTTGTAGATGGACACAATACCTTTATTTTTTATTTATTTATCTTTATGTGGTGCTGAGGATCAAACCCAGGGCCTAACACATGCTAGGCAAGCACTCTACCATGAGCTACAGCCCCAGCCCCATGTTATTTAACCTTTTTTAACCTTAGAAGGGAAGTTTTTTTATGCATCTGTTTCATTTAGATTTTTTGTTTGTCCTTATTTTTTCTTTTGTTCCTCTTATTAATATTTCTTTATTTTCTCCCCCCTCTAAGAGCCAAGTGCACTTGTTCCCTCTTCCTCTCTGTTTATTTTATAACTTTTAATTCTTCTTTACTCCTCCGCCTTTACATTCATCACCTGTTACCTTTCTTCTGCTTCCCCTCCGTTCACTTTTTAAACATTTCAAACCTTCTCTTACCTTTCTACTAACTACCTCTTCTGTTCATTTAAGGAACTGTAATTTTACTCCCTGTTAAAACTGTTTAGTTTATATCATCCCTAGCCCCCACCATTCATGCTGTTGTAGTTATAAGACAGTGGATATAGCTGACACCTGCTACTTAATGACAGATCAAGTTCAGGGCTGTTTGTTATTGTTGCTGATGTTAAGTGCTGACCCCACCACTCCTCTTCCTGTGGCAGTCAGTACTATAGATGTTATGGTAGGCTGTATATCGGTTGCTACCGTTATTACTATTACTTTTTCCCCCTTTATCTAAGAGGAACTGGGAGGTGATTGGGACACAACTTCACAGGAGAGAGATCCTGTTGCTGAACTACATTCACAACTCAGCCAAGTGACACCAAAGCTCATTCCACACATGAACTAGCCTCACTCAAGCTCCAATAATACTTCAATACATATAATAGGGGAGAGAAAATCCACAAACCACCAACCAGGCCTCAAGTAGGAAGAGCTAGAGGAGGCCTGAACATCTGCTCACACAGCAAAAACAGAGAAGTCTCAAGATGAGGAACCCATAGTATTGCAGCAACTCTCTAAGGGTGAATTAAATACGCAGTTCTACAGCAGCAAACTGAGCAGAATTGGAGGCTGAAATTAATACTTTAATTATGCTGAACCTTTGTGGTGAAGTTAAAGATATCAATAACACAGGATATAGTCAAAAAAGATTACACACCAAAAAAACAACACAAAAAGAGGAAGAGAGATCCATCTCAAAAGATGTATAAGTCCAAGATCTCTGAAAACATGAGGCAATAGGCAAATAAGTCTCATTCCAAAATTGACAATCCCCCAACAAAGGAACCCACACATATGAAAATAGATGGAATTCCAGAGAAACTCTATTAAAAACCGAGTATTCATATGTTCAATGAATTAAAAGATCTAAGGAACAAAATAAGAGAGCAAATACGGTAGGTGAAATGCCATTTTAATAAAGAAATAGAGATGCTGAAAGTAAACCAATCAGAACTCCTGGGAATGAAAGACACAATGAATCAATTTAAAATGTCACATGAAAGTATCACCAACAGATTAGATTACATAGAAAACAGAACCTCAGGCTTTTAAGACAGAGTATATAAACTTGAAAACTCAGTATTTAATAAAGGGGGGAAAATGAAAAAAGCAAGATCAAAATATACAGGAACTCTGGGTCAACATCAGAGGGCCAAATCTGAGGGTTACTAGAGAGCAGGAGATGCACATTCAGTTCTAAAAAAAAAAAAAAAGTCAGTTCTAATTTCTTAACTCAGATCCAAAAATCAAGGAGAGCTTGGAGAGGAAACAATTGCCAACCAATATTGTTATATCCAGAAAAGCTACCTTTCAGAATAAAGGAGGAATTAAAATGGAAAAAATAAAAACCAACACTTATGACCACAAAGCCAGTGCTGTAAAAAATATATATATAAATATTATATATGTACTTTGTACAAAAAATACACATATGTATATGTATAACTGTATATACAAATATATATAAATGTATATATATATAAATGTATATTTATATATGTATATGTCACACACACACACACACACACACAGAGAAGAACTCAAAAACAAACCCCACAGCTCCCAAAAGAATGAAGTTTTCTAGAAAAGCAATTAATTAAATGAAAATTAAGACTGAATTAAATATAGTAAGCAATCAAAAACGTCAGGAAATAACAGATATCTGTTCATAATAACATTAAATGTAAATGGTCCCAACTCTCCAATCGAAAGTCATAGATTGGCAGAATGAATTAAAAACTAGATCCAACTGTATTCTGTTTACAAGAGACTCAGTTCATAGACAAAGACATCCACAGGTTGAAAGTAAAAGAATAAAAAAATATTTCACTCAAATGGAGTCCAGAAACAAGCAGGAGTATGTATTCTCCTATATGACAAAGCAGATTTCAAGCAAAAATTAATCAGACAAGACAAAAAAGATCCCTATATACTGTTAAAGGGAAGTCTCAAGATGAGGAACCCATAGTATTGCAGCAACTCTCTAAGGATGAATTAAATAGCAGTTCTACAGCAGCAAACTGAGCAGAATTGGAGGCTGAAATTAACACTTTGATTATGCTGAGCCTTTGTGGTGAAGCTAAAGATAGATAAGACAACATGTCAGCACATCTAAACACAAAAAAAAAAAAAAAAATCAGAGCTGGGCATGGTGGTACATGCCTATAATTCCAGTGAGACAGGAGGATCACAAGTTCAAGGCCAGCCTCAGCAACTTAGTGAGGCCCTAAATAACTTAGTAAGACTCTGTCTCAAAATAAAAAATAAAACCGCTGGCCATGTGGCTCAGTGGTTAAGCACCCCTGGATTAAATCCCCAGTATGGGAAAAAAAAAAAAAAGATCAGAAAGTTGGTAGAAAGTTAAATGTGCTCAATATTTAAGGTAATTAATTCAGTGTGAGAAATATAGGTGTTATTGCTACTATAATTATCAAAATTGTTATTTAGATGTTTATTGTCTGATGACTAATGAGCAAAATTCCCATGGATACCAAAATTCCATTTAACATTACACTAACCAAGTTTTTGTATGATCTCGTGAGACTCCTTAATTCATGTGTGAAAATCAGAGTATTTATGAAAGCAGAGCTCAGAGGAAGGACAGGTGGGACCATGAGAACAAAGCCCATGGGACCCTTCAGACACCTGAGATTTACAGGAAAATAGAACTGAAAGTGCAAACAAAGAGACCATAAAAGAATAAGGTGAGGTCCAAGTGGAGTCAGGACAAGACTTAAAACAAACCCAAGAGTCCTGTCACTATGCGGCTGCTTCACATTTTGTCCCCTCTGTGTGTTCAGAGCCAAGGCACACCCATCTTGTCAGACACACAAATCACAGGCCAGAAGGTGGTTCTTAATATTTTGACTGGACTGGGACTGACACCAAGAGCTGTCATGAACTGGGTCTCTGGGAACAAGCCATTCTCTTACCATCTTCTCTAGAATTGTATGAACAGGATACTGAAACTCCTTTGCCACTTACTATTAGAAAAGTGTTGAATGGTACAGCTTAGGTCATATGCCTCACTGGACAGGATATGGGATAGAGTCATTGCCTCCCATTTTCTCATAAGACATATCCCTTTATAGGGAAGTGGCTATAGTACAATAAGAAGTCACTGTAGTACAAAGGGAAGTAGTACAAAGGTGGACATTGAAGACTTTGCAAACCAACCAGTCACTAGACAGTGTGCTTGAAAGAAAACAATCCCAAATAACCAAGTGCTGAATGTTTTCTTTGATATAAGGAGGCTGATTCATATGGGATAGGGAGAGGGAGCATGGGAGGAATAGACGAACTCTAGATAGGGCAGAGGGGTTGGTGGGGAAGGGAGGGGGCATGGGGTTAGAAATGATGGTAGAACGTGATGATCATTATTATCCAAAGTACATGTATGAAGACACGAATTGGTGTGAATATACTTGTATAAAACCTGAGATATGAAAAATTGTGTTCTATATATGTAATAAGAATTGTAATGCATTCTGCTAGCATATATAAATTTTTTAAAAAAGAAATGCAAATTTTAAAAAAACACTTCAGAAAAGACACAAAAATAGCTTAGGAACTCAAACAATAATTGTGGGAAGACTAATATTTTTTTTATTCAATTCCCTCTAAGTTTTCAATAGGAATGGATCCCTGTAACAAAAGACAGATTAACAAGAGAAAAGCAAGCAGAGATGATTAACATGTACATTTCACATATGCATGGGAGACACCTCTCAGGAGGTGGCTTTGAAGTCCAACTTCAACAAAGAACAACAACTTTACAGAGAAGTGACAAGACAAAAGAAAAGGACTTGGAGTCTTTAGGGGCAGCAATTTGTGAGAAGTCAAATAAATGACAAAGGCTGACTGGGAAAGCTTGTCACTATAAATTCCTCTGTTTCTGCCAGGCGCTGTAGTGAACAGCTGTAATCCCAGCAACTCCCAAGATAAGTAGAAGCTAGATTGTTGAATGTCAAAGCATCTAAAAATTGATTAACCTTTGTTTTTACTAGTTGGAAGAGACACACACACCAAAAAAAAAAAAAAGCCATTTCTATTAAGTTAGGCTATGCTGAACTATGCAACCTATCCCTGCATCTCCAAAACTTGAAGATGAAAAATCAGTACCAATTTCACAACCACTGCCCTGCCTCTTGTGTGCTCACAGACTCATTCTCTCGGCTCCCCCTTCTGGACAGTCTGAGGTTCTCATCACAGCAGATGATGAATGTGAAGATTGAGGATATTTGTCCCCCAATCAGAGAGGGCTGTGGTTGCGCCATGGATGCCTCTCCCTATCCCTCGAAGCTGTCTAGGGTTCTTTCTCCATGAGCAGAAGGCAGAACAGAGTCCAGTCACTATCACTCAAAAAGATTTGGTCATTTATTTTGATTATGCTCCTCTGGAGTAAAACCTCAAAACTTTCTAAAAGTTGCAACTACACCAGTCCTTATTCCAGTACTGATGTGTGCACCTTCATCCTGAATTGAAGAATATCTGTCACTGAATAGCAACCAATATTCAAGACACTCCACCCATGTGGTCTCTGTTCCACCCCCCAGAGAATTACAGAGGCCCTCAAACTCTGACAGGGCAAATTTCCACCATTTTAAAAACACAGGTCTAAACTCTTAATGGAAACACTAGCAGCTAAATATAATCATATATGGGAAATCATATGTAATGTTTCCATATATTATTTAATCCCCTTGTGCAATTTGAGACAGTTCCCCATAATAAAACACAATAATATTTCTCCAAAGAAAGTTATGACTATGCACACTAAGGGAGATTAACAAAGATGACATTCTGCCTCACAGAATTCTAGCTCTATGAGCTTTAGTAACAAACTTACAAAGCCAACATTCAGTTTTCAGAGCTTGGGGACATGTGGGAATTGCAGATCAGAGAATATGGACCTGTATCTGTGAATAAATTAATTGATGTGAATTGGTTTCCTGGGAGTTAATGGGCTGAAGATGTGGCTAAATTCCAGGAAGAGACTCTCATCACTAGGCTCTCTTCAAGAAATTCTTTGCACTGTGCAAGTGGACATCATCATCATCATCATCAATATCATTATGTTCCCCATCGCTAACATTTGTTGAGCATTTCCTATGAGCCATGCTACATGTGAGTTTCTTTTCAAGCAATGTCTCATTTGATCATCATGAGCACTATGAGGACATTAGCACTATGATTGGTAGGCCATAAAAATCTAATATTCAGGGAGAAAAAGAAAGTTTCACAAGATAACACAGCTCATAAGTCACAAAACATAGAATCAAACCTATGCCTCTGACTCTGTGATCTACTCATAACCATTGTTTGCACTGCCGACATTCATCTTTGTTTATGGGGAAAGGCTGCCTTGTCTCTGCTCTATCTATAGCCCACCCCCATCCCCACCCCCACCCAGGGCCCTCTGGAAAACCAAGTAGGTCTTCCATAATGATACTGCCTAAGGAGTCAACAAAGAAGTAAATGATGGGATCCGTGCTGCTATTCAGTCAGAACAGGAGATACACTAATCAGGCAGGGCTTAATACTGATACCTCAGTTACCGGTGATGAGTCCTGCTTACTCACATATGGAAGTATGCTGAGGCAAGCATATAAAGCAGGGTTTATTTTAAAAGGGGTAATACAGACTTCTCCTGCTAGGGAGAAGGGGGCCATAGCTGGTGTCCTGCCATCCCAAGAAGTGAGAGCATTCTGCCTCTTTTGTACATCCTAAATTTCCTTTGTTCTCCTGCTCTTTCTCCCTTATCTCTCTTTTTCCTGCATATTGACTAGGCCCAGGAGATGCTCAGGTGGGATGGCCAAAAGGTGAGAAGCAGATGGACAGGGGGAAGGACCAAATAGAGCAGCCTGGACACATTAATTAATAACTTTTATAACTCCCTGTAGGGAGGGACAATTCCTGGGACAGGTTACCTTAGCAACAGGTTGGAGCAGGGTAGGTTATCTTGATAACAGGGGGAGGAAGGGCTCTGAAGGCATTAGCATTTCAATCCCTCTCCAACTTCCCAGACCCTAATTGGTCTCCTTGATCTGATCTGACCCAAATTATCTTTACCTATCTATACTGACTGCTGCTTTTAATTCTGGTTTCAATACCACTGAGATAGAGCAATGCCCAGTGGAATAGGTATGAGCAGACGCCCAGGGGTAAACCACAGAGGAGGAAGACCAGAACTGTGAGCAGAATTGTCACAAGGAGCCTGGTCAACCCTTCCCTGCTGGGAGACACACTGGATTCTAACCAACAGGGTCAGGCTGGATCTAGTGAGAACCATAAACATAAAGACCACCCCAGTGGAGGGATGAAGTCAAAATACTGCCACAGTCTGTCTTTAAAGAATCTAAACTGTAAGCTGCAGAGGTCCTTTCCAGGGTTCTCAGCAGCAGGGACAGGGTCCATGAGAGCAGTTATCTATATGGGAAGCACCAGTGGTATCAAATGGGTCACAGGACAGACATATAGTACAAAGACAGACAGGTGCTAATAGCCTTAAGTATGCTGAGGCCCATGACAAAAGAGTACTTGACAGTGATCATGAAGAATAGCATGCTTACCACAAGGACCTGGAAGATGCAAACAATGTCCTCTAGAGATTGCACAGCCTGTTAGAGGAGGCGCACATGAACCTCAATCAAGCTAAGGATGTAGATGAAGAAGGAGTTTCAACAGATGCAGAAGCCCAGAAAGCAAAAGACCACCATTTCCCACCATCCCATTAAGGGCAATGATGAGGACAAGTAAATCCAGGATCAAGAAGTTGAATAAGAGCCAGGCATGGTTCACGCCTGTAATCCCAGCATCTCAGGAGGCTGAGGCAGGAGGATTGCAAGTTCAAAGCCAGTCTCAGCAAAAGCGAGGTGCTAAGCAATTCAATGAGACCCTAAATAAAATACAAAATAGGGCTGGGGATGTGGCTCATAGGTCGAGTGCCCTGGATTTCAATCCCAGGTACCAAAACAAAAAACAAAACAAAACAAAAAGTTGAATAAGGATTTGGAGTCAAGTGCAGATAACATGAAGTCATCATTGATGGTTGCTTATAACATATCCCAGAACCCTCTGGTGGTGCATCTGAGAACACAAATAAAATCTCATATCTACTCCATGATTGCTAATCCCTACATGCACCCTATAACTGGATAAAATTTTGAGATAGTCAGTTGGGATCTCCTCTTCACATCTCCACCATAATTTACTGTTAACTTTTCCCCATTGAGTCAAAGATATTTATTGTCTCAGGGAAGATTTGCTGTGTTTAATTGTTGGAGCACAGAAGGTCACAGATATTATTTAGGTTTTGTCTTTCAAAATAGGCCACTAAGAAAAAAAAAATCTTTTGCTTGTCTCCATAGATGCTGAGAAGTCATGTGGCAAAATTCAATAACAATTCCTGATTAAAACACTCAATAAAATCAAAATTGATAGATATAGTCATGCATTGCTTAATAACAAGAATAGTTCTGAGAAATGTTTCCTTAGGCAGTTTCATCATTTGCAAACATTACTGAGCATACTTACACAAAGCAAGGTGGTATGGACTACTACACCTAGCCTAAATGGTCTAGGCTATTGCTCCTAGGCTACAAACATGCACAACATGTTACTGTACTTAACACAATAGGTATTTGTAACACAATGGTATTTTTATATCTAAACATATATAAACATAGAAAAGAGCACAGAAAAATATGCTATGGAGCTTGCAGTATTGAAAGTTGCCCAGATGATTCAGTGAGTGAGTGGTGAGTGAATGTGAAGGCCCCGGACATTACTGTGCCCTCCTGTGGGCTTCATAGACACTGTACACTTGGGCTACACTAAGCTTTTTTAAAATTTTCTTTCTTCAATAATAAGTTAATCTTAGCTTATTGTAACATTTTAGTCTATACATTTTTCAATTCTATAAACTTTTTAATACTTCTGTAATTATACTTAGCTTAATAATACATTATACAGTTAAGTATTTTCTCCTACATATCCTGATTCTATAAATTTTTCCACTTAATCTTTTTTTTTTTTTACTTCTTAAACTTTTTTGTTAAAAACTAAGACAAAAACAGACATTTATTCAGGGCTACAAAGGATCAGGATCCTCAATAGCACTGTCTTCCATATCTGGTCCCACTGGAAGGTCTTTGAGGATAACAATGCTCTTGGAGCTGTCATCTCCTATGATAGCAGTGCTTTCTTCTGAATGCTACTGAAGGACATGCCTGAGGCTTTTCTTCAGCAAGTGTCACTCTCTTCATAAATAGGTCCATGATGGTTCACTTGGTTTCTTTCTTTTTTTCTTTTTTATCACAGATTTTCTCATAAGCAGATAATGTACCATGAACACACCTATTAATTGAAAACTTTTAGTATTGGGGTCAAATACTAAAACTTTTCAAACCTTTTTTTTTTTTTTTGTAATTGTAGATGGACAGCATGCCTTTATTTTACTTATTTTTATGTGGTTCTGAGGATGGAACCCAGTGCCTCACACATGCAAGGCAAGCACTCTGCCACTGAGCTACAGCAACAGCCCTGTTTTCAGACTTTTTAAAGAGTTCGTTGAGGTCTGCAAAAACTTCTACTAAAGCCTTCGCTGTGAATTTTCTGGTGGTTTCTTCTTTTTCAACGATGCATTCCTGTTCAGTTGCAAAAACTCATTAGTCCATTCCTCAGGAACCACCTCCAGAAGCTCATCAATGTCATCCTCATCCATACCTACGTTAAAGATGTTTGCCATCTCCACCACAACAGCCTTGTTGATTTTTTGCAACATTCTCATCTGGGTTAGGTTTTTGAAGCTATGGCTAAAATACCTGACAAGAACAACTTAAAAGGATAAAAAGTTTACTTTGGGCTCAGGGTTTCAGAGGCCTAGTCCATGGTCCACTGGCTCTACTGCTCTGGGCCTGAGGTCAGGCAGAACAACACAGTGAAAGGGAATGGCTGAGGAAAGCTGTCCAGCTCAGGGCAGCCAGGAAGCAGAGACAGTGAGGAACCAAAACAAGATATATAATCCCGAAGGCATGCCCACAGTGACCTCCTTCCTCCAGTCTCACCCCATCTGCCTACAGTCACCACCCAGTAATCCATTCAAATTATTGGCCTATCAAGTGGATTAATCTACTGATTAAGTTACAATTCTTGTAGTCTAATCATTTCACCTCTGAACGTTCCTACCATTGTTTATCTCATGAGCATCTGGGGGGATACCTCGTATCCAAACCATAACACCATCCTTGCAAATCATTTGAAGTCTGGACAAATCTCTGGAGTATCTTCTTTCAGATGCTATTTATAAACTCCTTGGTGACATCACCCCAAGCCTAAGCAGAGTTCTTGATATAGTCTTACAGACAGTAATCTTTCAAGAATTTCACCAGTGTCTTTCTCAGTTGCAGCAACATCCTAGAAAGGTCCTTCTCTGGGAGTGGGCCTTTAAAACTGCTTTAAGTTCTTGATGTATTGATTGAATCAAAGAGGTGGTATTTAAAGGGAAACATACCACTCTGATAACAGATGAAGATCACCAATACAAGGAGAATGTGCAGGAACATTGTCAACAATAAGCAAAATACTGAAAGCTATGTGAGTTTCAAAACAGTACTCCTAAATTTTTCCAGTATATCAATTGGTAGGGGATGGGGGATCTTGGGAGAGAAGCTGGGTCACCCATGACTTTTTATTGCTCCTATAGCACACTGGTAGTGTGTGTTTATTAATATGTGTGAAGGCTCTGGGGTTCTCACTATGACAGATCACAAAGAGCTTCAATTTGTAGCCTGCAACACTGTCCCAAGCAAAACTGTTGTCCTGTCCTCAAAAGACTTGAAATTTGTCTTTGAGTGGGCCTCTTTATGGACATCTATTTCCAGACTAAAGGGGTTCCATCCATATTGAAGATTTGCTCTGGCAAATAAATTTTCCTCCACAATCAGCTTATCTAAAAATTCTTCAGCTGCCTTCACATCAGCACTTGTGGACTCACCATTCACTTCCAGTGCTAATAGTACATTCAACATTGTAGCGGGGTCCAGCCTTTCCTTTCAATGTCACAAACAAAAGTTTGTGATGATCTGTGCTGAGAAGGATGCACTTCTGTGTCTGATCTTCAATCCAGGTCATCAGAAGTTTCTGCATATTTGATACAAGCCCTTCTCAAATTTTTTTATCTCATTACCTTCGACAATGCAGATCGTTTAACAGCTCCCATAAATTTGTCCTTGTTCTTCAAGATCATACCTACATTGTAATGGGACACGCTTGGCTGGCAAGCAATAACCATCACTGATTCTCTGCTGCAGGCTGCCCGGCCGGGCCGCGTGGGCTCTCCCGAGCTCCGCTCCTGCCGCTGCTGTCGCCGAGCACGCCTGCTGCCTTCCTGCTGGGAGCCTCCCTGCTGGGCTGTCAGTGCACCCCGGCTTGCAATCTTGCAAACCGGTTGGGCACAAAAACACAAGCCAGTCAAACTGAAACAAAGTTTTATTTTGTGAGAGACCGTGTGCGTCCCCTAACTAGTCGGTCCACCCACGTGTGTGTCTACCTGAGCCAGGGGCCCCACTTCCCCCGGAACACCCTCCTACCATCCTTTCTCAACCAATGGGAACTCTCCCATTACAAGAGTGACATGAGTAACCTGAGTCCCGTAACGGGTCCAGGTAAACAGCAGGAGTCCAATTACCATATGAATGTAACTTAACATAATCATAATCTCAATGGCTGGCTGGCAGTCACTAAACCCAAAGGTGCCTGTATCAATATTTTTGCTGTGGCTCCTAGCATCTGCCCCCTTCTGTTTAATTAAACAACAGGCAATGTGGCTAGGGACCGTGCCTGTTAGGTATGTCCAATTCACATATGGTTCTTACCCGTCATCGGAAAACTGACCTTATTGCGTCAGCCTCCTGGCTTAGGTTGATACCACTGCAATCGAAATCATACCCGTCACTGACTACCGGTCCAGTATATAGCCATACCTGTGGAATAGGCCTATGCACCAGTGGGGGGGTGAGGTTCTTGCCTCACCTCAGTTGGCCCCCAAATTTAACCTTGGTGCCAGTGGGGGGGTGAGGTTCTTGCCTCACCTCTGTTGACCCCCAAATTCAGACCATCACTAGCAGAAGGGAGAAAGACACAGAATTGCCACGACACCAAGCCAATTGACGGCTCCTTTGGAAACACTGGTGACACATCGGCTAAGATATTCCAGCACTACCATAATTCGCTGTATCAACAAATAGAGCACAATGCATACAGGTGATACATAGTCCAGGCAAGTTGTGTAAGCAGTTCAAAGTGGAGGAGTCTATCAATATGTCCATTTCCTCCCAAAGTAAATTAAGTCCTTGATTGAGCAGTTCAAAGTGGAGGAGTCTATCAATATGTCCATTTCCTCCCAAAGTAAATTAAGTCCTTGATTGAGCATACTTGTTGAGTTATATTGATTGATGTATCAGTTTATACAGTTTACTGTGATAGCTATCATAGAAGTTGTAGTTTGGTTTTATCTTAGTCTTCACCGGCACTGGGATGGAGATGGGAATTCTGGCCATGTTGCTAAAGAGACATTATCCTGAACAGAATTATTAAATATAATGAAAAGGAAAGGTGAAAGTAAACAAACAGATCTGTTAACCACCTTTAAAGGCAAAATTTATAACAACTGTTTACCTAATGTAAATTAAACCATATAAGTCACGTGACTTAAATTTTTTTGGGGGGTCCTTATATCTATTTATACATGAGCGCTCCTTATAAATGAAATATGGACATACACACATACAGACATACAACACAAAACAGTGCATACATAACATAGAACATATAAGACAATAGTAAATAAAGGCCTTGTAGCTATAGCTAGGTGAAATCTCCATTGCAATGTTTAAAAACTTTACAGTTAAAAAAAATAAAACACAGTCAAAAAATAAAACTGATCAGAAAGACATTAACCTAGGTTTGTATGAGTTCAAAAAGAAAGAGAAAATAAATAAATAAATAAATAAAATAGAACTTTATGATGTGGGAAAAATGTAATAATAAAATAGATATTGAAAAAGGCACCGTGGTGAATCACTGTTGTAGATGTAAGAATAGCCAAGCTGGAACTCTGGATAACAGCTGTTATGGATTTGAGTCAAATCATCTTCTTTTTCTGTAGAAATTGTTTTAGTTAATCTCTCTGGAATCCAAATTGGTTGCTGTTCCTCCTGTGGAAAAACACAGACGGAGCCCTGACTCCAGACTATTACTGGTTCCGGACCTTTCCATTGTCCTGTTAGAATATCTTTCCAAAGTACCTTAGGCTTATGTACATTTTTCGGATACATATGTCTTTCCGCAGCACTAAGTCCTGATGAATCCAAATTTAGAAAGTTTAGAGTAAAAAGGGTTATTTTAAGTTTATCTTTGGGGGATATATACCCCTTACTAATTCCCTCCTTTTGTTTTAATAAGTACATTTTAATAGTTTGATGAGCTCTTTCAACTATGCCTTGTCCCTGTGGGTTGTATGGGATTCCTGTTATATGAGTAATGCCAAATGATGAGCAAAATTGTTTAAAAGACTTGGAGGTGTAACCAGGACCGTTATCAGTTTTTAACTGTTTAGGAACACCCACAGTGGCAAAATTTTGTAAGCAATGAGCTATAACATCTTTAGTTTTTTCTCTGGGATGAAGGGAGCCCATCAAAAATCCAGAAGAAGTATCAACTGTAACATGTAAATATTTTAATTTTCCAAATTCTGGCAAGTGTGTGACGTCCATCTGCCAAATATGGTTAGGTATCAGTCCTCTAGGATTGACTCCAAGATTAACTTGTGGCAAAAATGTCACACAATTTTGACATTGTTTTATTATATGTCTGGCTTGTTCTTTAGTAATTTTAAAACGTTTTTGTAAAGTATTAGCATTGACATGGAACCTTTTATGAAAATTTATAGCTTCTTCTATTGTGGAGAAAATATGTATGTCATGTGTAGATTTATCTGCTAGTTCATTACCCAAACTAAGGGCTCCAGGCAACCCTGTATGTGCCCTGATATGTCCTATAAAGAATGGATCCTTTCTATCCCAGATTAGACTTTGTATAGCAGAAAACAAAGAGAAAACAGTAGAGGAAGGAGAAATCCTACCAGCATCTTCAAGAGATACAATAGCATTAACTACATACTGACTATCAGAAAATAAATTAAATGTAGAATCTTTGAACATCATAAAAGCTTGCAATACTGCATTGAGCTCTACCTTTTGAGCTGATTGTTTGGGTACTAAAAATGTAAAAGTTTGATCAGGAGTAACTACTGCTGCTGTACCATTGTTTGACCCATCAGTGAATATATTTGGAGCATTTATGATAGGGGTTTTTCTTGTCATTTTTGGAAAAACTACAGGATGCTTAGACCAAAAAGACAACAAAGGATTAGATGGCAAGTGATTATCAAATGCAACACTAGATTTACACATGATTATTGCCCAAGTATTTAACTCATTAGCTAACTCATCAATTTGATCCATAGTATATGGAGTAATAATTTTATTGGGAGAAATTCCAAACACTCCTTTTGCTGCTTTTATTCCTTTGAGTATTAATTGCCCTACAGCCTCAGGATATCTAGTAAGAATAGTATTAGGAGAATAAGATAAATGTATCCATAATAATGGACCTTATTGCCAAAATACTCCTGTAGGAATATTTTTTGTCAGTAGTACAATAAATAATAAAGGCAAACTTATATCAATTCTATCCAAATGCATATTTTCCATATATGTCTCAATGATTTTTAATGTCTTTCTAGCTTCAGGCGTTAACATGCGGGGTGAATTTGGATCTGATGGACCTTTTAGAATATCAAATAAAGGTCCTAATTCTCCTGTTGGTATGCCTAGATAAGGCCTTATCCAATTTATATCTCCCAATAACTTTTGAAAGTCATTAAGCGATTTGAGTTGATCTACTCGTATTTGAATTTTTGGTGGACGGACCATGGTTGAGGATAATAGAACTCCTAAATAATTAATTGGAAGATTTAATTATACTTTATCTATTGCTATCTCTAGATTATAATTTTTTAATAAGTTTGTAAGCGTGGCATAACATTCTAGCAATGTGTTTTTATCTTTATGAGCCATTAACACATCATCCATATAGTGAAATATCTGTAGTTCAGGATTTTGATTTCTAAGTGGCTGGATTGCTTTATCAACATAAATTTGGCACAAAGTTGGGCTGTTAGCCATCCCTTGAGGGAGTACTTTCCATTCATATCTCTGATCAGGACCTTCATGATTCAGTGCAGGGATAGTAAATGCAAAATGTGGACTATCCTCGGGATGAATTGGAATTGAGAAGAAACAATCTTTAATATCTATAGCTAAAACATGCCAGGTTTTTGGTAGAGCAGACAATTGGGGAATCCCTGATTGAGCAGGTCCCATAATAACCATCTCATTATTAATGGCTCTTAAATCTTGTAATAATCTCCATTTACCAGATTTCTTTTTAATGACAAAAATGGGAGTATTATGGGGAGATACGGAAGGTTGTATATGTCCTTCCGCTAATTGCTGTTTGACCAGATCATGGGCTACTTGTATCTTTTCTTTAGTTAGGGGCCACTGAGGAACCCACACTGGTCTTTCTGATTTCCAAGTAATTTTGATTGTCTCAGTGGCCCTTTTTGAAAACCCAATCCATGTTTATTTATTTCTTGATCTATTTGAATTGGTGCTGTTATATCTTGTTCTTGATCTCTTAATCTCTTTTCTTTTCTAAAGCCTTGTTTTGCCCTAGTAGTGGGCGCGTTAGGATTGACGTTATTTGTTAATGTCAATCCTAATTGATCTAGGACGTCTCGTCCCCATAAATTTATGGGGAGATGGTCCAATACATAGGGCTGTATAGTTCCTTCACATCCTTCAGGATCTTTCCAATCTAATACCATTGCACTTCTATGGGGATTAGTCGCCACTCCTAGGCCTCTAAGCGTTTGGGTGGCTTGTTGCAATGGCCAGTGCTTAGGCCATTCCTGGCGAGATATGATGCTGAGGTCCGCACCTGTGTCCAGCAGTCCATTAAAGTCATGTCCTTGAATATTTAATTTTAGCATAGGGCGAGAATCTAAATTTAAAGATAGCATAGCCCAATCTACACCTGTGGAGCCTAATCCCTTGGAACCTCTTTCTACATTACAACTGGAAAATCTACCATGTAGGCTTGGTATTATTAATAACTGTGCTATTCTATCTCCTGATGAAATTACTGATATACCTCTTGGAGAACTAGCTATAATTTTTATTTCACCCTCATAATCGGGATCAATTACCCCAGGACTTATCATAAGTCCTTTAAGTGTAGAAGAACTGCGTCCCAATAATAAGCCTACTGTTCCCTGGGGAAGAGGCCCTTTTACTCCTGTAGGAATGATTTGAACTCCCATCTCTGGAGTTAATACTGCTCTGGCAGAGGCACAGATGTCCAACCCTGCGCTCCCTCTAGTCTGTCTGATGAGGGATCTAATGGATAATGCGTCCTGGGCACTACCTTGATGGTGCTGTTGGGTTCCTCCATTGCCCCGTATATTTGTGGTTTTGGGCCCTGGGGCATTGGGCCCTCCAATTCGTTTTTTGGCAACGGGGCCTGATACCTTTCTCCACGATATCATGGGTAGACACTTGGTCTTTGTCCATTTTTTGATAACGGAATACCCTCTATGGTGGTTTGAGAACGGCATTCATTAGCCCAATGTCTCCCTCTATGGCATCGTGGGCAAATACCTGGGATTCTGCTCCTTTGATACCTAGCTTTGTTAAACCCTCCTCCTATGGGGCAATTTCTTTTAAAATGTCCTTCTTGATTGCAATTATAGCATGTTTTTGGCTTGGTATCTAAAGCCTGTTTTACTTCAGCTGCCATGACTTGTCCTTGTTCATTAATGTCTCTACATAATTTAATATATGTGTTTAAATCTTCATGTTTCCATGGTCTAATGACCTCTTTGCAGCAACGATTTGCTTGATCATAAGCCAGCTGTTTTATAAATGGCATTGCCTGTTCTGTATTTTCAAATGTCTTAGAGGCTGTTTCAATAAGTCTAGCTACAAAGACAGCGTAGGGCTCATTAACTCCTTGTATTATCTTAGATAGTTGACCTTGTAAATCCCCTTGTCCCTTCAAAGTTTTCCATGCCCTAATTGCATCTATAGCGATCTGAGCGTATATGCCAGGATCATATCCTATCTGTTGCCTCTGACTTTCATACGGTCCTCTCCCTAAAAGCATTTGTAAATCTCTTTCAGGGTAACCTGCTGCTGCATTTCGCGTAGCTGTCTCCTTGCAAAATTCCTCATTGGCAATTTTCCATAATAAATATTGTCCTCCATTTAGCACAGAGTGACACACGTTAGCCCAATCTGCTGGTGTTAAGTCCCAGCTGGTAATAGATTCGACCATACTGACTGTGAAGGGAGCGGCCGGGCCGTAGGTTGCTACAGCTTCCTTTAATTGCTTTATTATTTTTAAATCTAAGGCACGGTAAGTTCGTTGTCTTTCTTCGCCCCGCTCAACTACAGGGCATGCTAACTTTTGGGGTCCTGCCTCAGGATTCCGTTCATCATCTATGGAGGCAGGTAAAGCTGTTGGTTGAATTACGCCCTCTGGTGGTGGAACGGAGTTAGTAGCAGCCTCCCTATCTGACGACCGTTTTTTCCCTGAGCTTGCATTCTTCAAATTTTCTTCTGTCTGACTAGCTTGAGAGACCTTTTGTTTTGCTTGACCTAATATGTTTTCTGCCATGGCCTGGACCTCTAACAATTTACTTAACAGTTTTTCGGTTTGTTTTTTACTAGATTCTAATCTACTATAAAGGTAACGTAACCCAATAAGATAGGATAGAAGAAAGCCAAAACAGAATGAAACAGAAACGGAGAGGAGGAAAATGATTATATCAATTTTCTCTCTCTCAGGGCCGAATAACTTCAAACCTTGAGCCAACCATTTTTCCCAATTCGCCTGAAAAAATTGTAAGGCTAGAGAGCCTGAAATAAAAGCAGAATAAATCAAAACAGGAATACCCATTCTGTCGCCTTTCCTTAGGGGCGAGCAATATTACCTTTAAATTTTGGGCGTTCCCCGTACAGGGCCACCAAAATGCTGCAGGCTGCCCGGCCGGGCCACGTGGGCTCTCCCGAGCTCCGCTCCTGCCGCTGCTGTCGCCGAGCACGCCTGCTGCCTTCCTGCTGGGAGCCTCCCTGCTGGGCTGTCAGTGCACCCCGGCTTGCAATCTTGCAAACCGGTTGGGCACAAAAACACAAGCCAGTCAAACTGAAACAAAGTTTTATTTTGTGAGAGACCGTGTGCGTCCCCTAACAAGTCGGTCCACCCACGTGTGTGTCTACCTGAACCGGGGGCCCCACTTCCCCCGGAACACCCTCCTACCATCCTTTCTCAACCAATGGGAACTCTCCCATTACAAGAGTGACATGAGTAACCTGAGTCCTGTAACGGGTCCAGGTAAACAGCAGGAGTCCAATTACCATATGAATGTAACTTAACATAATCATAATCTCAATGGCTGGCTGGCAGTCACTAAACCCAAAGGTGCCTGTATCAATATTTTTGCTGTGGCTCCTAGCAATTCTCCACCTTCACACTCAGAAATCACTTTTCATTTCCAGGTCAATTGCTCCATGTGGCCTCTTACTGGCAACATTAGCAATCATTTTGTGTGTTTAATGATGAACAAAACAACATGAGAATAAATCAAGCCCAAGAAAAAGAGATGCCATCACAGACACAGTAAACATGAGGTGCATGAGGCTGCTGCAGGCACAGCGTGACTTTTACAGTACATTTTTATATAAGTAGAAGGAATACACGCCAAATAATAATGACGAATACAGTAAATACATAACCCAGTAACACAGTCACTTATTCATTATGAGGTATTGGGTACCATATATAACTGCCATACTTTTACATGACTGGCAGTGGAGCAGGTTTGTTTACAACAGCATCAACACAAACACATGAGAAATGCACTACATTGTGACTTTACACAGGCTGTGACATCATTAAGTGATAGGAGTTTTTCAGCTCAGTTATAAACTGTTTTAGCCAGCTGTTTCACTGCTGTGACTTAAGGGCCTGACCAGAAAAATTGTAAAGGAGGAAAAGTATATTTGTGGGCTCACAGTTTCAGAGGTCTTAGTCCATAGAAGGCTGGCTCCAGGCCTCGGGGCTCAAGGTGAAGCTGAACATCGTGGCAGGAGAGTATGGTGGAGGGAAGCAGCTCATTTGGTGATCAGAAAGCAGAGAGACACTGTACCCTCCAGATACAAAATATATACCCTACAGCCAAATCCCCAATGAACCAGTTTCTCCAGCCTCACCCCCACCTGCCTCCAGTTACCACTCAGTTAATCCCATCAGGGATTAGTTCACTGATTAGTTAAGGTTGTAAACCAACCATTTCTCCTCCAAATCTTCTTGCATTGTCTCACCCATTAGCTTCTGGGGGACATGTCACATCCAAACCATAACATAAGCATATAAGACTGCTGTCATACATGCAGTTGGTCATTGGTCAAAATGTCATTATGCAATAACATAATGAGTAGAGGAGTAAAAGCCTCCCTCCCTCCCTTCCTCCTACATTAGTATACATGAAACAAATGCAGATATACACAGACATTTAAGCATTCTATATGTGTGTACATCTATGAGAATGTGTGTGTGTGTACACACACACACACACACACACATATATATATATATATATATATAGAGAGAGAGAGAGAGAGAAGGAGAAAATCTTACAAATAATGGAAAGAGAGTAAGGAAGCCTAATATTGTCTTTTTGTTGTTGTCTTTGCTGGAGATTAAACTCAGGGCTGCTCCACCACTGAGCCACATCCCCTCCCTTTTGATTTATTTATTTTGAGTAAGCGTCATGATAAGTGCTGATCTTCAACTTGCCATTCTCCTGCCTGAGTCTCCAAAGTCACTGAGATTACAGGCATGTGTGTCACCACACCCTGCTTGTCATTACTTTTTTTTTTCTTTTTTTGTACTGGGGACTGAATCCAGGGGCACTTTATCACTGAGCTACATCCTCAGCCCTTTTTAAAGAAAATTTTTTGAGACAGGGTTTCACTGTTGTGCATGGTTTCACCAACCTCACAAGTTGCTGAGGTTGGCCTCAAACTTGCGATCCTCCTGGCTCAGCCTCCCAAGCCTTTGGGATTCCAGGCATGCACCACCACACTCAGCCTTGTCATTACTTTTTAACAATGTATTTTCAATACAATGTATTTTCAGAAAAACAATCAGATACAAAGAATCAATTAAAAGACATTAGAATTTAAAACAAAGAGGCAAAGTTATCTCTACTTTCAGAAGATATGAGGGTGATAATATATACCTGGAAACTTTAAGAGTACAATGGAGGGGCTGGGGATGTCGCTCAAGCAGTAGCACGCTCGCCTGGCATGCATGCGGCCCGGGTTCAATCCTCAGCACCACATACCAACAAAGATGTTGTGTCCGCCGAGAACTAAAAAATAAATATTAAAAATTCTCTCTCTCTCTCTCTCTCTCTCTCTCTCTCTCTCTCTCTCCTCTCTCACTCTCTCTTTTAAAAAAAAGTACAATGGAAAAATTACCCTAGAAACTTCAGTAAGATATTTATTGATACGTATTCTATCAAGACTAATTAACATACAGAAATAAAAAGCCTTCATGTATAGTGGCATAAGGAGCTAAATGATATAATAGAGAAGACCTCACTTTCAATAGCAACAAAGAATATAGAATATTTGGTAATACATTTGACAAAATTGTGTACAATCTATGTGAGGGAAGTTTTTAAATTTTCCTAAAAAAACACAAAACTCTACTTGCATAAACAGAAAGATATATCATGTTGTTGGATAGGAAAACACATCATGAAGATGTCAATTTTCCCACAAGTTAAGTGTAAATTTAGCATGGCCCCAATAAGAATGCGAAGGGGATTCTATTTCAGAGCCAGACAAATTGATCCTAAAATATATATGAAAATGATGGAAAAGCAGAGATAAACAGACAATCCTGAAGAAGAAGACTGTAGGAAATTACCTAGAACTACCAAACACAAAGATATGATAAGGCTCCAAACATTAAAACAATGTGGTACTGACAAGAGAATAGACCAAAGGATGAATAGAACTGCACAGAAGGTCTAAAAATAAACCCAGATATATATATATGAAAATTTAGTATATGTTAAAGGTGATATCATAAACTGGGATATAGCTCAGGGATAGAGGACTTGCTTGGCATGCATGAGGCCCCGGGTTCAATCCCCAATACAAAAAAAAAAAAAATGATGTCACAAATCACCAAGAAAATAATTTTTTAAATGTTGTTGCACAACTGAACGACTATTTGGAAAAAATATTGAATTTATGTTTCACATCATCCTCTAGGAAACATTCCAAGAAAATCGTGGTTCCAAATCTACAGATTGAAACCATATTGCACTAGAAGGAAAGATGAATCCCTTTATCACCTCTAAGTTGTTACAACTATAATTCAATCTAGAAGTAATAAATATTTATAAATATGATTACACTGAATTTTTCCATTTTTGCATGACAAATGAATATGATAAACAAAGTAAAAAGACAAACGATAAAAAAGAGAAAATGCAACTTTTCACAAAGGACTAACATCCTTATTACATAAAATTTTCTAGAATTGAAGAAAAAGGTCAACACCACCATATAAAACTGAGCAAAGAAAGTGAAACAAGCCAATCCCAAAAAACCAGAGGCCAAATGTTCTCTGCTGACTCACAATAGGTGGGGGGGGGGCAGAAGTGGAGGTTCACCAGATGGGGGGAGGGGTGGGATGGGGGAACCGGAAGGGGGATGGGAATAGGAAAGACAGAAGAATGAATCAGACATAACTTTCCTATGTTCATACATGAATACATGACCAGTATAACTCCATATCATGTACAACCACAAGAGTGGGAAGTTATACTCCATGTATGTATGATGTGTCAAAATATATTCTGTCATGTATAACTAAAAAGAACAATTTTTTTTAATTTTTAAAAACTGAGCAAAGATAGTTCACAGCATGCATAATATAAATAGCTCTTAAACATATGAAAGATAATCAATTCCACATTAGTAAGGGAAATGTAAAGTTTTTAAAACTGCACTATATATATATACTATTTCTCAGTTATTATAAATCTAAAATCCCTAAGTTGGACCATAACTTCTCTCAGTGAAACTGTGATGAAATAAGCATTCCCATACCAATCACTTCTGCTGGAAGTAGTGCAGAGTCTATAGAAAGCAATTTTTTAAATATCCAACTTTTTTATATATACACTGGACTTTCAGTCCAGCATTCTCACCTCCAGTAATATATCCCAAATGCAGGTGTACAAATACAAAATGAAATATCACAAGGTTATTCATGTGGCATTATTTATAACAGGAAAAGTCTGGAAAGTATATAGCTGACCATTACATAAAACACAACTCAGTTATAAAGTAGAAGAGGAGGAGAAAGAGAACAAGGAAAAGTAACAAAGAAAGATCATGAAACCCAACATAGATAAAGTAAGGAAAAGATCACACTGTAAAACAATGTTTCAATAAGCAATCTTCGCAGCCAGATGTGAAAGTACATACCTGAAGTTCCAGCGAATTGAAAAGCTGGGATCACTTGAACCCAGGCGTTTGAGACCAGCCTAGGCAACAAAGTGAGACTCCATCTCAAAAAAAAAAAAAAAATCAATATACTACTTTTGTTTTAAAAAGGGGAGAGGAAATGAAAAAAAAAAACATGTGTATATGTTTACTTTTGTTTGGATAAAACCACCAAAAGAATAAATGTGAAAGGAATAGAAAGTTTGGGGATGGAGAAGAAGAACAGAAGCCAGATTCCTCCAGGAATACATTTTTATAGAGAGGGCTTTCAAATGTATGAAGGACAACATCAGAACAGGGGAACAAACAGCCCTGTGGGATCACGGCCTGCATGAATAGGTGTCCCAGCTAAGTGGTAGTTCAGTGGGCTGAGGATACTAGACCTATCCAGGGGGGATTCTGAAGTAACTAAATGAATTGAGCATAATGGGACCCAGAATTCTGACTATTGGAAAAGATAAATACAATTAAGACAAGGAAAGCTGGAGTGAATTCTGTGGTGTTGAATTGGAATCAGAAGTAAAAGACTGAAGCAATGATTTTCAACATATGCATATAGAAATACCCATGCTTATTGGTATAAATGTACATATATACACAAGTTTATATATCAAAAGTTCTGACAACAAATGGGCCTAGAAGCAGCAAGATTCCTGTTTCTAAATACCATTCTTCACTAAGAGTACTTGGAAAAAATAGCTGATTGCAGGGAAAGAACAGGGGAAGAATGTGGAACCCTGAAAATTTCTTATTATTCTAGAAGTAAGGAGGGAAGTGCTCAAAAAATGATGGAGACGTGTAAAACAAACACAGAAACCAGCTTAAAGGAACTCCCTCAGGGAAGATTATGGACAATTTGAGCAACAACATAATACTACCAGATACCACAATGACATATTCATTTTTTTTTAAGAGAGAGTGAGAGAGGAGAGAGAGAGAGAGAGAGAGAGAGACAGAGAGAGAGAGAGAGAGAGAATTTTTAATATTTATTTTTTAGTTCTCGGCGGACACAACATCTTTGTTGGTATGTGGTGCTGAGGATTGAACCCGGGCCGCACGCATGCCAGGCGAGCGCGCTACTGCTTGAGCCACATCCCCAGCCCCCACAATGACATATTCAGGAAAAGAGGAATATTTCGATCTATTCAGTGTGTTTATTTACAGAGTCTGAGCCAACTCAGAAATCCAGGGGCCCAAAGCTCCATCATTGCCCCCTGTTAGAGAAGTGGCACATGGGATTCCTGTCACAGCTCTATGAACTCACTGGGTCCATGGAGTAACATGGAGTAACTCACTGGGACCAGAGAGTGACATCTCTCCAGTTCTAAAGTATGCCATGGGAATAGCCTGATATAGCAGTTAGCAAAAGCCTCATATTGAGTCCCTGACCTATAGGATAAAAGCTACCATAGTAAGAAAGATCAAGTGGCATCCTCTGAAACTATACTCTCTTCTAGTAAAATTAATAAATACACTGCACTCCACAGAATGGCAGATATTGGTACTACCCTCAACAATTTGAATGATGCAGGGATGTTTGTCTCATTGATACACAAATTGATTGTCATGGTCTGACTCTGATAAAAAGCAAATATAGTGGCAGATGATGGTGTACTACTGACAGCTACCAAACAGTATTACCAACTGAAGATGCTGAGCCAGATTTGGCATCATTACTAGAACACAGTGGCATAAACTCTGGTGTTTTAATACCCATCAGGAAGGAGGATGAGAAGCATTTCACTTCAGGTGGGACATGCCAAGAGTATACAACATTGGTGCTCTCTGTCAGAATATGTTGTGAAGACAGAAATACTATATTAGCATTCTCTATTAATGACATCATATTAATATAAACTGATAATCAAGAAACAGCAAGTACTCTGGCATATCCAGGAGATGAACATTACAAAAATATAAAGGCCTGCCCCATCTGTGAAGTTTTGGGGAGTTTGGTGTTTTAGGCATGCTGAGACACCCCCTTCAAATCAAAACACAAGATGATGTACCCCTCACCACCAAGAAAGGAGCCCAAGCCAAGGCTTCATAAGGCTCTTTGGGTTCTGGAAGCAGCATATCCCATGCAGGGAGACACTGCTGTATTTCACTTAGTGAGTGATGTGGAAGGATGTCAGCTTTGATGAGAATCCAAGCAAGAAAGGATTTTTTAGCAGGTTCAGTCTGCAATATAAGCCACACTTCACTTAGGCCATATAAACCATGGATCTCATAGTACTAGCATTACCTGGGATAGGAAAAAAGAACCTGTGAAACAGTCGTAAATTGCTGCCAAGAAGGTAAAATTGTGCAACCTCTGTGGAAAAGTTTGGCAGATCTTTAAATGCTAAACAGAGTTACCATGTGTCCCAGCAATTCTACCACTAAGCAAATATGCAAGAAAAATGAAAAGACATGTCAAGACTAAAACTTGCACACAAATATTAATAATAGCATTATATGCAATAGCCAAAAAGTGGAAACAGCCTAAATGTACAACAAATAATGAACAGAGAAACAAAAGGTAGCAGATTCATACAATGTTCTATCATTTGGCAAGAAAAGAAAAAAAACATTGAAATGCTAATACATTCAACAGCATAGATGAATTTTTGGAAGAGGTTACCAGGAATTGAACCCAGGGGCACTTAACACTGAGTCACATCTCCAGCCCATTTATTTATTTATTTATTTATTTATTTATTTAAATTTTGCGACAGGGTCTCACTAAGTTGCTTAGGGCTCACCAAGTTGTTAAGGCTGGTCTCTAACTTGAGATTCTCCTGCCTCAACCTCCCAAATCACTGGGATTATAAGCATGCACCACTGTACCCAGAATGTAGATGAATCTTGAAAACATTTTCCTCAGTGAAAGAAGCCAAATACAGGAAAATGTGCTATAAGTTTCCATTTATTTAAAATGCCCAAAATAGGCAAATCATAGAGATTAAAAGTCTCGTGGGCAGAGGCATGAGTAGGTAAGGAGTGGAAATGGGGAATAACTGCTAAGGGATGCAATGTTTCTTTTTGGAGTGATGAAAATGTTCTAAAATGAACATTTTTTTTAGTAAACATTTTTTTTAAAAAAAGGCACTATACACTTGTACTACACATTAATGCCCACTAGAGGGAATACACTGCAAAAGACATGAAACAACCTAGTGAATAGGATCCAGTAGATGTCATCCAGCCTGTGTCCTTGGCCTCCCTGAGCTAACCTAATGGGATCATAGGTTAACAGCCACGGAAGATATGAAAATGAAGCACAGAGCGTACAACACGATCTCACTCTCACCAAGGTCGATCTGGCTACTGTACTGCTGCTGAATGTCTGCTTTGGTTTGAATATGAGTAGTATCTCCAAAAGGTCCATGTGCTAAGCTCCCAGCAGTCTATGATTGGGAGGTAGTGGGACCTGTAAGAAGTGAAGACCAGTGGGAGATCTTTGGTCATTCAGGGTGTACTCTTGAAGGGGGTTGTGATACCCCAGTCTTCTTTTTTATCTCCCCCACCCCTAATTCAATATGTGGTATTTTGCCCCTGTATCTGCTCCCACCATAATGTGCTGCTTCAACACAGGCCAAACCAATGGGTCCTCCTGATCTTAGACTTAAATCTCCAAAACTGTGAGCTAAATTAAACATTCCTCTTGATAAAATTAGTAGCCTCAGGAATTTCACTGCGGTAATTCAAAGCCATTTAATACAATGTATAATCTGTGGGCAACAAAGACCAACCGTGAGGCCACCCAATATGGCAACATCCTTCCAAGACGTCAAAGAGCCACCTATTGATATTTGGGTAATAGTTGGAATCTTGCATCTAGGGTTGACACACATTCTGGTATAACTATTTGCCTTTCCTCCCCACAGTGCCTCTACCAGCACCTTATCCAAGGGCTCACAGAGTGAGGGCCAGAAACACAGTGAGACAGTGAGGCATTGGAGCAAAACAGCAACTTAAAGTTGGTATTAAGGCACCACACTCACCATGCCCTAGACCCATCCCTGAACAGAGTAACTGATTCACTAACATGAAACTACACAGAGCATGGTGTTGGACCAAGGGACACTTTTAAAGGCCAAAGAGGAAAGCAGTGGACACATGGATTCACTGATTATACCATGTACCACATCATAGGGGTGAAGAGGCCTCTTACAAATACAACTGAGAGGGCAAGTCTCCTTAAACCAGTGTCCATTGTAGGGGAAGGGTCCCCTGTGGGCACAATGCTTAGGCCCAGGAAACAAAAGATGGAAGCAGGAGAAGCCCTACTCATCATCTGTTTTGGTCAGTTTTTCACCACTGTGACAAAAAAAGACCTGACAAGAATAATGTGGAGGATGAAAAGTTTATTTGGGGCTCACAGTTTCAGAGGTTTCAGTTCATGGTTGATCCTTTGCTCTGGGCCTGAGGTAAGGTAGAATATCATGGCAGAAGAGTGTGGTGGAGGAACTCAGCTCAGGACATGGCATCAGGAAGCAGAGAGAGAGAATGAGCTCTGCTCACCAGTGACACAATGTAGACCCCCATGATATGGCACAAGTGACCTACCTCCTCCAGCCACATCTTACCTCCCTGCAGTTGATCCATTCAAGTGGGTTTATGCACTGATTAGACTAAGGATCTCACAACCCAATCATTTTGCCTCTAAACCTTCTTGCATCATCTCACAAAAGACCTTCTGGGTGATGTCTCGTATCTAAACCATAACTCCATCACTCTAAGGGGCTCACTCAGGGAATTTGGGCTCTCCACACCTGCAACTCTGGGCCAGGGGTATCTAGAGGTCCTGGTTCTCAAAGAAACATGCTTACACCAGGGTAAAAAACACAAGTCTCCCTAACTTTGAAATGATGACTTCCTCACAGTCATCATGCCATGTACTCTTTTTTCTTAAGAGAGAGAGAAAAAAAAATTAATATTTATTTTTTTTAGTTTTCAGCAGACACAACATCTTTATTTGTATGTGGTGCTGAGGATTGAACCCAGCGACGCACGCATGCCAGGCGAGTGCACTACTGCTTGAGCCACATCCCCAGCCCATGCCATGTACTCTTCATGCCAGCAGCCCACCATGCTTCCAGGAGCAATTGACTCTTATCATGAGGGGGCAGGGTTGCTGCTGCACAGTGGCGACAAGGAGGAATGTACTGCCCTGGGTGTTTCTTCTTTTTTTTTTTTTTTTTAGTTATCAATGAATCTTTATTTTATTTATTTATATGTGGTGCTGAGAATTGAACCCACTGCCTCACATATGCGAGGCAAGCGCTCTACTGCTGAGCTACAACCCAAAGCTTATTCTTGCTCGGGTTCTTCTCTTTATCTATTCCCCTTTTCCCATTCTCTTGCAAGCTTATTCTAAAAGCATTTCTTAATAAATCACATGCACACCAATTCCCACCTCAGATTCTCCTTCTAGAGAACCTGGCCTGAAATTACACAGGTCAATTCAATTTCAATGTGGAAACAAATTTAAATGAACTTAAATTGAAGTAATTTGATAACCACAGTTCAAACATCATCCTCTAGATCAGTGACTCCAAGATCTCACTGTGGTAGAAATCACACAGCAGAGTTCTTAACACGGCATTTCCTAGGTTCTACCCTGAGCTTTCTTAACCAATACTCCAGAATTGTGACTTAGGAAGCTCTTTTTTTGAAAGTTCTCCTGGTACTCCAGACTACTTAGTGTGGAAGCCATTGATTTATACAACTCATTTGTATTGGATGGTTTAGATATATCTCTACAGGAACTTGTGGGATGTGTGAAATGAAATTTCAAGATCCCTCCCAACATTAAGTCTGTGATTCAGTTAACTATCCATTACAAACCAATATCCCTTCACTGAAGAAAAATATAAGTTGATTTTAACCTAATCACAGAATGATTATTCATTACGAAAGCAATTTAATGTGACTATTTCTGAAATTTTAACATAAAATTTCTGAAATAGTATATTTTTATTGATTAGATTGTTCAAAAATTATGATGATTCTTTTTAGTATGTAAGTGATACAATTTACTACATTAGTCAGAATAGATTACTGTATGACCATAAACGAGATCAAAATCTCAGTGACTTCATACAGTGAAAGTCAATTGCAAAGTCCACAGCATGTCTGGGCAGCTGTCTCCAAGTCCAGCACTCAGCTGTACAGACAGCTTCCATCCTGAGGCCCTTCATCTCGACACAAGGCTTGGAATTCACTGTTGCTCCAGAATCTCATAGTGGAAATTAAACACCATGGCCCTGAAGCAACTATGACCATTTCCATTTATAGGTTATAACCCATCAGTCAGCACTAGTCATATTCTTCCACAATAAGAGAAAGAGCCACAGAACGTGTATCCAGAGTGAAAGGCTAACTGCATATTGTGGAGACTATCAGTGTCTATAATAGTTATTAAATTAAATGTGGGAGATTCACAAAAGTGGAAGAAAGAGATACACACATATATGAGCACACACTCACGCACACACACTCACACACACACGGCACCACTGCTTTGGGGTTCTCATTTATTTCCTTTGAATCACTGAATAACATTTTGATAACCTTTATTTTTATTTTATAATTATGCATTCTCACTGTAGAATTTTTTAAATACATCAATTATTATACCAAAAATTATTAAAACCTCTCACCTCCAAAAGATAATCGCATAACATTTTTTATGTTTTATTAGTGTCTTATAGCTGTATGTAATAGTGGGATTCATTTTGACATGATCACACATGCAATGGGATATAACCAGTCCCCAGTACCTTCCCTTTCTCCCCTTCTCCCACCCTCTCCCATTCCCATCTCAGTTCCCCCTCCACTGGCCTTCCTCCCATCTATTTATTATTTTTATAATTTTGTACTTTATAAATATACATAAAGGTGGAATTCACTGAAACATCATTTTTAATCAAATTTGGAATAACACTACTCATATTTCTTTTCTAATATGCTTGTTCTCCTTATCAATACACATAAATTTCAATATGCTAATAACTATCAATTGTGATTTCTGGGTCTGTTATTCCATCTCTAAAATAAGGATATTAATCCACTTAACTTCTATTCCCATTCCTCTTATTGTGGTTTAGCTTCCACATATCAGACAAAACGTTTGACCTTTGTTTGGGGGGGGAGGATTGGCTTATTTCACTTAGCATGATAGTCTTCAGAGCTATTCATTTACCAGCAAATGTCGTAAAGTCATTCTTCTTTATGGCTGAGAAATACTCTGTGTGTATATACACTACATTTTTTTAATGTTTAGTTATAGATGGACACAATACCTTTATTTTATTTATTTATTTTTATGTGGTGCTGAGAATCAAACCCAGTGCCTCATGTGTACTAGGCAATCACTCTACTTCTGAGCCACAACCCCAGCCCCTACATTTTCTTTATTCATTCATCTGCCGAAGAGCCCCTAAATTAGCCCCATAGCTTAGCTATTATGAATGGAGCTGCTATAAATATTGATATGGCTGCATCACTGTAGTACCCTGATTTTAAATCCTTGGGATATATACTGAGGAGTGGGATAACTGGGTCAAATGGTGGTTCCTTTCCTAGTACTTTGAGGAATCTCCATACAGCTCTCTCGAGTGGTTTTACCAGTCTTTAGACAAAGGGAAATGAAGGGAAGGGAGTGGGTAGTAAAAGGAAAGACAGTGGAATGAATCTGACATAACTTTCCTATGTACATATATGAATATACCACAGTGAATCTCACTATCATGTACAGCCACAAGAAATTAATTTTAAAAAATAATAAACTATGAGCAAATGATGGAAAGGGAAGGGACCAGGGGGTGGGGAAAAAGAGATCCTGGGGTTTGAATTAGAATAAGATATATTCCATGTTTGTATAGTTATATCAAAATGAATTCTGCTGTCATGTTTAACTGAAAATAACAAATAAAAAATAAAATAAGAATATGTGAAGAGATTATCTCTAAGATGCCTTCTAGTTCTAGTAATTTGTGGATACATACACACACACACACACACACACACACACACCAATGCCTGCACATGCTCCTCTCTTGCCCCCTTTCCCAAAGGTGACACCCAAGACCATCTGCACCTTGAAGAACAAAGACCTCGAATCAACCTCCCTTGGAGTCCACTTTCAGGACCCAGAACAGCTCCCAGCACTGGGGCTCTGTTCCTCAAAGTGACCTTCAGAGGCCCCTGTTGCTTTCACTGTGATATACAAACATCATTAAGGTCCTGAACTCTTGGCCAAAATTTTCATTAAAAAGCCCTGCCAAACCAGAGTACAATTACTTGGAATTGATGAATCTTAGTATATGTGGTTAGAAAAGAACACTGGAGATTGTTTCCCCCAATAAAATGCACTCTTCTGAAACAAGTGCTTTATTTTGCTCACAAGTGTTCACACTGTCACTTAGGACATTTTCTGAAACAGTGAACATTCGTCATTTGAATAAGTGACTCTAGCCTTACCCTTCTGTCTTCTAGAAAACTCAAAAAGGATTCATACAACATCTGCTTCTATACCTCTAGCAACAGAAAGCTGATCATCTCCTGAAAAAACCTAACCCATTGTTTCACTAAGCGACAGCTGTGCCTGGAGGAGGGCAGTAAAGAGAAGGGAGGTGACCAGCCAAGTAAACAAATAATCGGCTCTCAGGAAATACAAGCTTCAGAGATGATTTTCTTGTTTTTAAACTGAATTTTACTGTACAGGAAATTTATTCCCATTTTTTATTTGTTTCTTCGCTTTTGCTGTTGTTTTTTAATTCTACCTTGTAGGCTGGGCAAAGAGGAGTTATTAAATTCAGTTGTTATTGACAGAGCCTTTCTGCAATTTTACAGGACCACCAGGGGGCGCACAGGTTGTTTAAATCGTCACTTATCTCTTCGGCCGGGGACCTACAGAATCTTAGGCTGATACTGGACTTGAATAAATAAGCAGACATACCACATTAAGGTTCTGTCCCAGCCCTTTTTACAACAACAAAAAACAAGATTATTCTTAAAGGGATATTACCAAGCAAGACAGATACTTGAGTTAAATGGCAGCTAGCGAGAAGGGTGGATAGAAATCCCTTCTTTACCCCTTATTAGGCAGCCAGGACACCCAGGAGAAAGCCAGAGATCTACAGCTGCATACTAAAGCTTTGAGGTGAAGGAATTGCAAGGCTTTGCTGCTCTGGAATCAGTCATACAGAAGTCACCTGTTTGTGCTTCCTTACTCTCCACATCTCTGGCAGTCTCCTTGTAAAATGTTAGGGCTGGAAGAAGCTACAAGAGAATCCAGCCATTGCCCGACTCTTCTTACAGATGGGGAACTAAAATCCAGAGGAAAATAAATTATTTGCTCAAGGTCATATTATAACTACATAGTTGCAGATCCTAGATTAAAATCCAGGAGGTTATTTCACCAAGCATCTTGACTGTTTGGTGGAAAGGAGGTGGTCTTTAAAAATATCCCTTTGGGGGCTGCAGTTGTGGCTCAGTGACAGAGCGCTTGCCTAGCACACCTGAAGCACTGGGTTCGCTCCCCAGAACCACATAAGAAAAACTAAACAAAACAAAGGTATTGTGTCCATATACAAATAAAAATATAATATATATATATAATCTCCCTTTGGCTTCAGGACAACCTAAACTCTATCAGTGACTAAGATTGCTCTTTGTAGAAGGGGTTATTGATTGTGACATGTTTACTCAAAAAGAAAGGGGATAGAGAGGTAGAAAAGATGGAGACAGAAAGCAAGCAAGGAAGGAAGAGAGACGGAGGGAGGGGAGAGAAAACTAGAGTTTTCTGATGGGCTGGTCTCCAGGCAGCCTCTGCTGCTGCTCTGTCTTCCTAGCAACTGCAGCTATGCTGCATTGTTTGAAGGACTCAGTCTGTTCAAAATCAAAAATGAAGGATGAACCCCCAAAACAAAAGCATTCTCCTCCCAGGGCTTAAATAAAACATAATTCAAGGACAAAAGAGTCAAAGGTGAGCAATCCCTCAAAAACCATCTGCAGAACAATTAAGCATTGTCAATAGCACAATTCATCTCTGTAGTGTAGACATGGAGAGCCTAGAAGCCAGAACTAGGAAGGCCCTCGGAATCATCTTATTCAAGTTCTTCACTTTGCAAGTGAGGAATATGCAGTTCCAAGTGGAGGGCATGATTCACAACTCAAAAGCGGACAGAGGCCAGGTGAATGAAAAAAAGCTGGGGGCAGGTAAGACACTTGTTAGCTGTTACAGGAAATAGTGACAGTCTCCTTTAAGAAAAGCGACAGAGTCATCACATTGATAAATGACAACAGGTGGCCTCAGTGTTGAGGATAACAGGGAGAACACACCCTCCCTCAAGGGGCCAACTGTTCCAGCTCCATTTGGTCAATGCCAGGTAAGAATGTAACCTTTAAGTTGCCAGACTTCATTTGTTTACGGGGGTTTGTCTGGATCAGCCTCCAGTTTCTGGTTTGTGCCCTTTGGCCTAGGGTACAATTGGATAGGAAGAAAGTTCCCCCCAGGAAGGCCTGGCCTGGGGTAGTTTCAACTCAGCTGTCCACATGCTTTGTGACCTGCCAGAAATCACTGCTTTCTTTAATGTGAGGATATAGTAGAGGACCTCTAAGGTTTGACTGGGCTGTCTTTTTGGATGAGGATTCTAAATCAGCACGTCACTGTGGGAGGATCACTGTCCAGCAACCTCCTGTATCTCTCCATGTCCCTGTCCCACTGAACTTCAAACTGGCCCAAAACTGAGCTCATTATCTCCCCAGATGGTTCCCTGCTGGTCTTCTCCCCTTCACACTGTACCCCACATGGATGGCACCACCCCTCAACCAACTGCCCAGCTCTACAACCTTGCCCTCATTCTAAATTCCTCTCTCCCACTCTCATCCACTCAGCAAACTCTAATCAATCCAACTTCTTATCTCCCAACTCTGTTCACTTCTTCCCATCTCCAGCTCCATCCTCCTAATCCAAGCATCCATAAATTTTACCGGAATTACTGCATCAGTCCCTCCCACTACCCCTTCCATCTCCATTCTCAACCTTCTCTAGTCAGATTTGTATTCATAAAACACAAGTTCCCAGTTTAAAGTCCTCCTGTGGTTGCCCTCACAATGAAATCCAACCTCCTTAACATGCCCAATGCCTGGCTTTCTCTAGCAGATACCTAATGCACTGCCTGAGAGAGAGAGAGAGAGAGAGAGAGAGAGAGAGAGAGAGAGAGAGAATAGCTTATTCACCTGGGATTTCCCAGAACCCTGCACAGCACTGGTTCAGGCCCTGACAGCAAAGTGATGTTCATTGAAAGAATGAATATAAGCAGCTGAGGACTCTGTCGCTTAATAGCTGTGTGTCTCTATTGTGTGTCTCGCCAAATCTAGACTCATACATGCCACTCCCGACCAGCGTCAGCAACTGAACTTAAGATCGTTTGTGTGTGAAATTTGCAGGGACACCAAATAAAACACAGACACAATTACCTTTATATAAGTTTCTCCCAAAAGGGAGAGCAAGAGAAAGTCATGAGAGGCTGGCAAGAGAGAGAGCACATTCGGAAGTGAGCTTTTATTGGGGGGGACTCTTGTTCTTAGAAAACAAGGGTAGAAGAGGCAGGGCTAAAAGGGACCGGGAATGTAACTCAACCCTGGGGACACATCCCACAAAGAAGACCTCTTACTATCCAAGCTAGACCCCGCCCAAGCCAGAACAAATGCAGTGGTTGCTCAGAATCTGAGGCATCAGGACTGGAAAGAGCGTGGTCATTCACTGTGGCTCCCCACAGATGCACATCTAGACAACACATTAGTTGCTACATATCTTCCTTCTGCTTCAGTTTCCTGGCTCAGTACCTACCTCCATAGCCTCAAAATGTGAGTTAATACATGTAACATGTTTTGAATATCGCCTGGCACATTGTGGAATTTATTAAATAAATGTATGATGACAATGACTGACCTTGACAATGATGACTGACCTTGACAACCCTCTGTGGCACTGTGTTTAGTGGATATCTGCTCATTTGGGGATGTTCTTTTGGTAATAGCCTGCCAGTTTCCTTTTGGATAGTCTTGAATAAAGTCTTTATCAATTAGGGGTGCTCCCTTCCCTAGCCAGTGGAGTAAATCCAGATCTATAACTCAGTCAAAGTGAACGCTAAGGGCCTTGGAATTATGAATCTTGAAGGGGGAAAAGGTCAGTGTTCATGCGTCCTTGTAGGGATGCCTGATGTGACTGTGGAGATGTTCCTGACCCTGCCAATTTATAAAACTTCCCAACTTTCACATTTCAAGCCTAGTTCTTCAGCTCCCCTCCATCTGTAACCTCCCCACAGCTTTCCAATGCTCAGGTGAGCCAAGGGTTATTTCTGTGTCTTGCTGCCAAAGACAGTGCACCTCCACTCCAGGGTCCACAGGCTGGTCTCTATATCCCCACAGTTCATGTCCACTTTTCATCACTCTCCCCACCTAGAAACCTCCAGTAGCTTCCTGACTCATTAGAATAAAATCCGAATTTCTCCCATGGCAGTGCGGCAACTGTTTGCTCTCTAATGTGTACCCAACTTCTGCAGCAGTAGCGAGCTTACAATACACTCTCAACATCTGTTCAATGAATGTGCTCTGCAAGCACCCCAATGACCACAGGAGAAACAAAACTCTGATTCTCACTCCTCCCGACACAAGTTTCTCTGATGTTACTTCCTGGGATCGTCAGCCAGGCAAACGTGGCCCTCACCTTGAGCTAATTGATGGGTGTCCACAGCTCTTGGAGGCTTGGTCTAATCTGTAGCCAGCCCCTACAGGGAGATCACACCCTTAACCCCCAACCTGTACACACCCCAGCAATTGATCTCAGCTAAGTTTCTCCTCTGAGAAAACTTTCTAATGTCCTTGGTTAGCTCTTCACCCTTTGGGCCTGCAGCCAGGAAATATAACTCCGGAGGTGAGCTCTTAGGAACACCAGGGTGCCCTCTTTCTTCAAATCAATTGTTTCACACGAGAGCTCTGCTTTTTATTTTCCCATCTCTGTTCCATACAATAGGTCCTAAACCCCCAAATCCTTTTTTTTATAATTTTTATTTTTATTTTTTGTAGTTGTAGATGGACAGCATGACTTTATTTTATTTGTTTATTTTTATGTGGTGCTGAAGATCGAACCCAGTGCCCCACACATGCAAGGCAAGCATTCTGCTGCTGACCTACAGCCCCAGGCCCCCAAATCCTTTTTTAAAAAATTATCTTTAGTTGTAGATGGATACAATACCTTTATTTTATTGATTCATTTTTATATGATGCTGAGGATCAAACCCAGTGACTCACACATGCTAGGCAAGTGCTCCATCACTGAGCTACAACCCCAGTCCCCAAATCCTTAATATATGGTGCTTGGGAGCTATCCCTAGACCCCTAAAAAGTATAACCTTTGCTAACTTAGGTATGGAATAATACGTAGCTTTCACTGAAAGATCTCACCAAAATGAGGTTCATAAATCCCACTTATCCATTTGCTCTAAATGACATTGGCCATATGAACCCTAAGGGTCCTCCATCAGAAAAAAAAAAAAATTCTCTAGAAGACTTGTTCTTAGAGCTAAGACCTAGAGCTACCTCAAATCTTTTACAGAAGTGAGTAGGATAAAAAAAAAAAAAAAAAAAAAGGTGGACTGAAGGGAAAGAAAGTATGAATTAGTCCAAAAACAAAACTTACCTACTTTGGCACTGCAGATATACTAATGTATCTCTTTACCTATGAAATAATCATTCTAGCATTTAACAAAAAGTAATTGTGTACCTACTACATACCAGGTCAATGGTACAGATAAAGATGTCTGTCCATGTGAGCCTTGTATTCTAGCGGGAAAAGACATACATTTAAAACAGTGAGTATATTAAGTAGATGAATTCTCTAGTTTTTAATTCATAAATAAATGTTCTGATATAAAATATAGACTGTATTATATACAGGTTAAGATATATTATAGAATGATGTATATAAGACATTTATAAACTATATTATAAGACATTGTACATATAATGTTAGTAATAATTAATATATATAATATTCTATGCATACAGAATATAGTTTATAAATAAATTATGCCATTGTAAAAGGAAAGATAAAGGCAGATAGGACAGCTGAAGGGAGCAAGAAGGGGCAGGCTCCAGTATGAAGCAGAGTGGTCAGAGGCGGGCACCATGCTACACATTTTTAATCCTAGCAATTTTGTATCCTCCAGATACAAAATACAAATTCGAGGCCAGCCTCAGCAACTTAGAAAGATCCTGTCTCAAAATAAAAACTTTTGTAAGGGCTGGGTGTGTAGCTCAGTGGTAAAGCACCCCTGGGTTCAATCCCTAGGACTGACCAAAAAAAAAAAGGGGGGAGGGAGGAGAGGGAACAGTGGTCATGGGGGGGTGGGGAGAGACCCACTAAAAAAGTGACGCTTGAGCAAAAACTTGAAGGGGGTGAGGGTATGTGTTCTATGTAACTCTTTCCATTTCTTTTGGCATCCAAGATGATCAAAACCAAATTTGAGACTCATCACAATACCTGAGAGGCCCCTGTGGACTGCAAATTTGTGGTCTTTTGTCCCTTCGAGAGGCAGGGCAATACAGTGGCTAAAGGCGTGGGTTCCAGTATCAAACTGGGTTCAAACACGGGCCCTCCACTTACTGCAGGACTTAGCACATCATGTTTCATTTCTCTGAGCCTGTGTTCCCAATGCTTCAAAAATGAAGACAATAAAAGTACCTACCTCGGAGGGCTCTTTTCAGGATTAAGTGAAATAACATACACAAATTCCTTTGTGCGCACACGCTTCCTTCCTTTGCTCGCAGGAAGAACTCAATAAAAATAAGCTGTAATTATTGAACCTTGCTCTTGTCTCTCAAAATCTATTTACATTTTACTTGGCCCTAACTCTTTATTCTTATTGATATTTTAGCATTGCTTTATGGCTTCTGTTTCCGTGGTAAGCTACCTCAAATCCTTTGTGGGTTGGGAGGGTTATAAATAAGTAAGTAAATATATAAAAATCTGGGCAGGAGAATACTTTCAACCAAGGCAAAACATTTCATTACCAATAGAATGAATTGCAAGTGAGGCCAAAAATCAAGAAATATTGACTCTAATTTCTAACAGTCCATCAAAAACCACCAGCAAGATGTTCTCTGGTTTTTCAAACCATCCCTTCCCCTCTTTCCCAAACCCCTCTTCCTCCTTCCAACAAGAGAGGGTAAATGAGTCACACAAAAATGACCCTAGACACCTCCTAAACCCTCCCAAACTCACATCTACTTCACTGCCTTACGCCTCATAGCACTCTCCTTCCCCATCAGAGAAGAGAAATCAATGGGGTCACTTTCCCCCATGGTTGGGGGGAGGGGGTGGATGCCAGCTCAGTGAGCAGTCAGACCTAGGCTAGGATTTCATTACTGCCATTAACCAGTGAGTGCTGTGGCCACAGGGAAGCCTCCTGGTCTCTCTGGGCTTTGCTTTCTGGTTGGAAATAAGAGTACCTCCCTGCTAAGGTTCTTGTGCAGTTGAAAGGGGAGAATGCAGGGAAGCAACTTGGATAGCTTATTTTCAAAGCCCTCAATAAATGTTAGTTAGACCTTCCTTCCTTAACTGCACCCCAGGGTAATGCTCAGTGGACTCTGGGAATCTGAGTCCCCTTAGTAAGAGAGTGGATGGGGTAGAAGTGGGGTGAGGTATAACTCTGCTCAATAGAAACTCACGGAGTGTCTCTGGGAATGTCAGGGAGGCTCCGAGGAAAAGAAGCAAAAGAGAAAGATCATTTTGGGGCACTTAGTACTTTTCAAATAGGTCATCCCAGTTCTTCCTCACCCCAGCCCTTTGAGGTAGGTGTCATTAGCCACACTGACAGTCAGAGCTGGGCTTTGAACCCAGAGCACACAGCTAGGAAATTTTGGGAAGGCAGCTCTGGCCTTCCAAGGTTGCCTTTAGGAAGGACAACAAGTTACCACCACAACAATATGTTTTAGTCAACTTTTTCGCTGCTGCGACTGCAAGAGCCAACCAGAACAATTGTAAAGAGGAAAGGTTTATTTAGGGGCTCATGATTTCAGAGATCTTAGTCCATAAGAGGGCAGATCCATTCCTCTGTGCTCTAGGTGAGGCAGAACATCATGGCGGAAGAGTGTGGCAGAGGGAAGAAGTTCACTTGGTCAGAAAGCAGAGAGAAAGCACGAGAGAGAGACTCCACACTCCAGATACAAAATACATACCACACAGCCACATCCCCAATGAACCACTTACTCCAACCACACCCCACCTGCCTCCAGCCCCCACTTAGTTAATCCCATCAGGGATTGGTTCACTGATTGAATTAAGGATGTAACCCAGATCATTTTTCCTCCAAGCCTTTTTGCATTGTCTCACGTGAGCTTTGGGGGGGGGGGGGGGAACACCTCATATCCAAACCATAACACAGTAAATCCCAGACAACACTGACAAAAACCTGTGAGGTCCTAGCCCACCTCATCTGTGACTCCTGAGCTGGGTACAGCAGGAATCAGCTTGGTGGATCTGATGAGGACTACCTAAGACCCGCTTTCTCCTCTCACTTCCATCAGCCCCCAGGGCTGTTGCTGTTAAATCACCTCTGCTCTCTGAGATTGGGCTTTGTGATTGGCTAGATCTTAATTTGAAAAACACACCCTTTAAATAACTTTAACCAAGTCACCTACTCTTTCTGGTTCCCCTTTGGATTATGGGCCTATCAAAATGCCTACCTTCCAAACTTGCCATGGAGATTAACTAGAGCAAGGCACTGAAAACATACAAAACAGTGCCTGGCACAGACTAGTGTGCTCATTTATGGCAGCTGCTACAGTCACACTGCTGCCGACATGGGGGGAAATCAGCCTTACTTTCAACCATGGTGTCAATATTCTCAGGGAGGGAAAACAAGGTCTCGAGCATGGCCCACCCATACATCCATGAAGCCAAGCAGTATAGCCTGGTTACCCCACAACTGCTGTCCCCAAAGGGAACTCCTGGAGGGGTAACAAGGAGATCTAGCTGGGCTTTGTGTCCCTCCCAAGAAAAAGAAAAAAAAAGCTAATCAAGGTCCAGTCTAGGGTGTCCTACCAATATCTTTGAAACACCTACCTTAGAGCCCTTCTGTGCTGGAGTCAGGGAGAGAGAAGCACCCAGATCTTCTTATCGTGAATTCACATTCCACCCAGGGAAAAGATAAGAAAACTCCATCAAAGTCAGAATGAGAGCTGAGTGTCTCTGGAAATGTCAGGGAGGCTCCGAGGAGAAGGTAGTATTTGAACTGTACTCTGGGTAGTAAGGAAGTTATGGGAGATGGCATTCCACAGCATGGACAAAGGTCTAGTGATGGGAAAACAGAATACTTAGTGAGGATGGAAGACTAGATGGGAGACAAATGAGGAGGCAGGTGGGAGCTAGCAAGGTCTATGAGCCTCAGGGGCAGGGAGTACATAATAAAGGTCACAGCTACCATACAGAAAATGGGGAAAGCAGGCCTGCAGTTCTAAGTAGGACAGTCACAGAAGGCTTCTTTGAGGTGACACATGGAAGACGAGTTAAGCCATGTGATTACCTGGGGAAGAGATTCCAGGCAGAGAGAATAACAGTGCAAAGGTCCTGAGGCCACAAAGTGGCTGCCACATTGGTGATACATTAAAAAGGTCAGTGTAACTAGACCTTGGGAGGAAGGAGGAGACTTTGAGGTTACAAAGTTAAAAGGAAATATGTTCACCAATGGCCCTGCAGGCCATAATGGGGGCTTTAACTTTTACTTGGATTAAATGGACATTGCAGGATTTCCAGTAAAGGAACAGCATTACCTGACTTAGATTTTAAAAAGATCATTCCAACTGTTGTGCAGAGAATCAACTGCAGATCAAGGGTGGAAGCTGAGAGACTAGTAAAGAAGCTATTGCAGAAATCAGGCTAAAGAGGTCAGTGACTAGAACCAGGGTAGCAATGGTGCGGTGGTTCTCCTGGGCTTCCCCGTGCAAAAAAAAAAAAAAATGCATTAAAAAAAAAAACAAAAAACCTTAGGATCCCCACCCTGTATGCAGCCCAAAGCATCAAAAAGCCCCCCTCAGGATGCAGTGTAGGGAATGCGCCAGCAGGGTGCCAGCCTGAGGAATGTGGAGCTTGTGGGCAGTTGCTTGCACGTCCAGGCCCTTGGTGCCCACAAAGAAGGTAAGACAGGCGCTGTCTTTCGACGCATGTCAGGTGGGTGAAGGAAGAGGTGTCCACTCGCCCTCGTTCCTCAGAGAGAGAAACCGAGGAGTGGGAAAACCGGCACCTCTTGCGAGTCCTGGAACCGGTTCTGAGCTACTGGCACTGAGTGCGCCCGGGGCAGCCGCTGCACGTAAGCAGGTGTCAGCACCTCGCGGGAAGCGCCAAGGCCCCTGCTCAGTGCACCGCTCTTCCTACCAGGCCCGTCCCCCAGCTCTGACCCTTTGTATCGTTTGCCTCTACTCCCATCCTGTCTGCCTATCTGTTCTACCCCAGGTTAGGTACGCACTGCCCTGTTGGGGTCCCTCTGGCGGTGGCCGTAGCCGCGCAACTCCGACCCGGGGCTCCAGGAGAAGAAAATCATGAATGAAATGGATGCGAAGCTCCCACTCCCCCGCCCTCCCGGTCTAGACAACCTTGGTTTGGGGGCGGTGCCTGCGGGGACTCCACTCAGAGTTGCTGGGGGCCGGGGCGCCTGGGATGGGTTCAGAGGTTAAGGGTGTGTGATACTCGCCCCCTGGGGACCTGGGCGCCGCGGGAGCTCCCCACCCCCCACCTTGCGAGCCCTGCGCAATTCCCCCCCCACCCCCGAGCGCAAGCCCGCCAGGGGGCGGGGCGGAGCCAGGGCTGTGGGTGCCCAACCGACCCGGCGGCTGCGCTCGCGACTCCGCAGCTCAAGCGCATTTGGTGGGGCGGTCGGGCAAGGGTGCGCGCACGGAGCGCGGGACTGAGCGCCTGGCGGACGGACCGACGGACGGACGCCCCCGCACACGCAGACGCACAGAGCTCGGCGCGGCCCCCGTCACACACACAATCGCGCAGACACACACACAGGGACACACGCAGACACACGCACACTCGCGCGCGTACATCCTCCCGCCAGCCTGCCTGCCCGCTCGCCGGCGCCCGGAGCCCGCTCTGGCCGGTAAGTGCGGCGCCTCCGTGGGCGCCTTTGTGTATGGAGCCGGAAGGCGGAGGGCGCGGGGTCCCTACTGGGGCGGCCGCGAAGCTGAGACCTCCTCCAGCTCAGAACGGAGGAGCCGGCGCCCGCCCCCGCCACGCCCCCCCGTGGGGCTCCCTGCGCCCCCGGACGGGGGGAGGGGTCTCCCATGCGGGGGAGGGGGCATGACGCTTGGTGGCCGGGAGGCAGCGGCAGCCACTCCCCGCGAAGCTCTTGCGCGGTTCCAGGGAGAGATCCGGACAGTGGTCCAGGTCGAGCCTCTGCGGCCCAGGCTGGTGCGTGGCTCTTGGCTGCATGGCCTCTCCAGAGTCTGAACCCCAGGAGGGAGGTTGGAAGTCGCCGCCAGACTGATGGCCTCTAAACCTCAGCTCCCACAGCCTTCTCATCATCGCGTTGCCTTCCCGACCCTTTTGCTTTAGGCACCGCGTCCCACCCACTCACAAAATAAAAGCCCAAAGTGTTCCCCTCCCCCATCATATTGCTTTTTCCTGGATGAGGCCCAGGTTCCTGCAAAACCCATAGATTGCCCAGGTCAAAACCTTGAGGGGGTGGAGGGGTCCCTGGAGGTGGTCCCTTAACCAAGAATCGCACATCTTAGAGGGTCAGGACCAGAAGAACCTTGGGAACTCATTTAACCCCTTCATTTTACAGATAGGGAAACTGAGGCCCAATGAGGTGGTTTGACCAAGGTCACCGGAGAGTTAGTGGCAAAACCTGCATTAGAATCTGGGATCCTTGGCTTTCATATTCAGCCCCTCCCCCCCCCCCACACACACACAACTAGATCCTATTCTCATTGAAACCACAGAACCCAAAAATTAACCTAAGAACCACTAATATTTGTAATTCCAGCCCTGCCCCCATTTGAAGTGGCAAGTGCCATTCATTTGCTACCATTTTTACAGTTTAAAAAAATGAATAAATAATTGTCCTTTCATTTGTTTCATTCATCCTCTAAGGCGAGCTGTTTTGCAAGCACTCCAGGTTTAGGATTTAGTTTGGGAGAATGAAACAGCTCTGGAATGGAGATGAGATTCAAGGGTGTTAGTCCCAGTCCTTCCAAGAGTCCCTGAGCCTGAGAGTCTTCAGCTGGCCCAGTGGCACTCAAGGATTCCTCCTCTTCCCCCACTTTGACTTACTGCATCCCTCCCAGTCCCTCTCCCCTACTCCTTAAGGACCCAGGTTTTCTAATCCAACCAGGCTACCTCTTCTTCCTTGGTGTTTGTTAAGCGCAGCTTCTTGGTATTGCTGACAAAGCTACTAGAGAATCTTTAGTTACAACTACACCAGGTTCCAGAGTGTCTCAGCACAAGGCTCAGTCAAGGGCAGCTGGGTGTCCCCATAGCTGATCCCCATGCCTGGTACAGAGGGTGCCCCCAGAGGTGGGTTGAGGGAGTGCAAGCATAGGTGTCTGGTGAAGGGATGAAGTCCATCACCTTCCAAGAGACTCAATAGAATGGTTGGCAGAAGGACAATGTTCAGTCTCTAGGGGCCTGAGGCTCTGTCTCAAGAGCTTCTTTCTTGAGTGGGCTGAACTGAGCCAGGAGGCCAACTGGCATAACTCCAGGGGTGGTCCCTGGCATTGTCCTCAAGAGGCACGGTATACACAGACACAGACACTGTAATGAACAGTAGCCCTGGCTTTTTGCCATGCAGGGGCTTCCACTGCAAGAGTGCAGAGAGCAGGGGTCCAGGCCAGGCCAAGGCTCTTTGCTGGCTGTACAGTTTCAGTAAATGCTCACACTCTCTCTGCATCTCAGTTTCTCCATCAGAAAAATAGGATTGTGAGATGGGAGATTTTCAGGATATCTTTCAGGTCTGAACTATGTATTGAGGAAAGGTGGGAGGGGGAAGGAGAAGAGCACTTTTATATAACTACCATGGCCCTGAATTCCTCTGCTTTGACTCTATGAGGGTATAATTCCTGACTTAAAGAGATAATAATGTAGGTAGGATACTGAGCACAGTACCTGGGGCTTAGAAAAAGCTCAAGAATTTGGTAACTATTAATACCATTAGGGCCCCAGCTTTATAGATATTCCCTCCACTTCCCTCCTTCAAATCATCCAAGGACATGGGATTTTTAAATCCTTAAAGTCCTTCTCTCTCAAAACAATCTCTTCCCTGTGACCTATTCCTGGATTTAATGCTCAGACAGCCTAAGACATCCATCCTAGGAGGAACAATATACTTTTATTTATCAGTTATTTTGCAACATAATGTAAGTAATAATATGTGTGTGTGTGGGTGTGTGTGTGTGTGTGTGTGTGTACACGTATAGTGCCAACACTTTCCTTACGCTTTAGCTTTTGTATTTACTCTTCATAACACACTCACAGTAGTGTTATCGGTCCCCTTTTACAGATGGGGAAGGCAAGACTCTGCTTTTAGCTTTTCTAAGGGTGCATGCCTTAAGAGTGTCAGAGCCAGAGAGCTAGGCCTCGAGCTCAGATGATCTGACTCTAGAATCTCAACTCTTTTTTTCTGTATCATATTGCCTGTCCTTTCTGGAGACTTGCCCTAAAAGAGAGACAATAACCCTCTGGAAAGAGTAAAGAAGAGGAGATTTATCCTTCTGGAAGATCAGATGGCTTCTCACAGAAGCTAGGTGGCACCTGAGCTAGGTCTGAAAATCTTGTACATTAGAAAGACTGGAGGAGCATTTCAAGAAGTGGAAGTGGCCACTAGGAAGGACTTCTAGGACATGAGCAGAGCAGTTCATTCCGACTGGAGCAAAACAGATAAAAGAGGAGTGATGGGAAGGAAGGCTGGATCGGAGGGGCAGAGGTAGTTAGGGCACTGAGTGACAAACTAAGGGGTCAGTCTTTAGTTTGAGTAGGGGAGACACATTTTAAAGTGTGAAGAAACTCACTCTGCCCCATGGAGAACAGGTTGGAGGTGGAAAGCCTGCTGGCAGGGAGCCCAGCTAGGAAACGCTGTCGCTGTCGGTGGTGGAGGTGAGAAATAAGGAGGGTCTGGCCTGGGGTGGTTGTAAGAATGGGTAGAAAAAGGAGTTGATGCAAGAGGCCTCAGTGTCACCAAAAACCCAATTTGATGTGGGTGCTACAGGAAGGGAGGAATAAGTGACAGCAAGGCTTTGCAGCAGAATGGATGAGGTTGCCATTCTAGAAGAGCCCAGCAGGATGGGGAGTGGGGAGGCTTACAAAGGAACCATGACTCTGATGGGGAACCATGACGATCACTCCTGCAGTGCTGGCTCACCAGTCACCATCCATATTGTCAAGAGCCGGTTCATTCATTCATCCCATTCATTCTCCAGTGAATGTGAACATCTCTGATATGCCAGGCTCTTGTAGGCTCTGGGGATGCACGGCTGAAAAAGATGAACTTCCTGCCCAAGCTCTCCCAGGAGAGACAGAAAATAAAACCTAAGCATAAATATTTCTTATGGAAAGCTGTGCTCTGGAGAAGAGTAAAGCAGGATGAAGGGTTACTAGGGGCAAAGGTTGAGGAAGAGATTTGCCTTTAAACAGTATTGCCTTTGAGGCGTGATATCTGAACAAAGCCCTGAATGAAGTGGAGACCAACTGGAATAGCTGTCAAGGAAGATAAGTGCAAAGGCCCTGGGGTAAGAGTAGCTCAGTGTTTTCAAGGAACCTCAAAAGTAGCTGTAAGATATAAGCAAAGGAGAAGCATGGCAGAGAAAAAGGTAGGAGAAAGGGGCAGGGCCAATGATGTAAGTTCTTCAAGGCCTGAGAAATGAGAATTTGCATGGAGTTAATGGGTCCAAGAGAGCTTGAGTTCTGTTCCCCTTGGGTACTTAGTGCCTAGAAAAATAACCCTGACTCTACTCAGTGGCTCACTAAATAGTTAATGAATGTTGGAAATGAACATTTATGTGGGAGAATTCATGTTAGACTTACTATGACCCGCTATATAAAGGTATCATGGCATAGTAAGGACATAGTAGGCTGTGGTCTGATCACGGTGGTAAAGCTTAGAGGACTTGAATGTCTGTGTTGAGATTCAAATATGAATTTTTGAGTCAAATCTGCATATTTTCTTCAGGAGGGCTTGATATTAGAAACTGCTGTTGACTAAGACTAAATAGCAAAACATACCTGAAATTACTGTAAAACAATTAAAATGGTGACATCTGGGGGTCTTCCTTCATCCCCCTTCCAGCACAAAGACACATCCTCCTGGCCTCATTTCACCTTTCCATTGTGTAACTCTCATGCTCTCGGCCATTGCCCTCATAAGGGCCCATGTTTGTAAGAGAAGACATCTTCATCATCCAACACCCAAAAAGACAAGTGAGGAGAGAGAAATCATTTATAGGAGTAGAAATTCTTCTCTGACACTTAAATAATTATTTGAATGAATCTACAAGTGGGAATGGGAGAACTCCAGAAGGTAGCCAATTATGTAAGGCATTCAACTGCATTAAACTGGACCCAGGACCTGTGCGCATTTCAAATTTTATGGCACCTGATAACCAAATATGTAACCAGTTCACCAGGAAATATCTCTGAACTAGTGTTCCTGCCAGTGTGGACCAGCACAGCTGTCTATATAAGTGTCCATGTTCTAATCCTAATCTTATCAGTGAGCAAGTGACCTGGGGTAAGGTTCTCCCCATCTCCCAAACTCAAGTTTTCCTTATCTCTGTGAGGTAAAGCTTGGGTTTCTAGGGCCTCTGAATCCCAAAGCTTGTCTGGCCTGGCCTATCTGTGGGCCGACGTTATTGTCTTTGAACAAAACAGTGTTTGTATACAGTGTGGACCCCATGGTGCTCAGATGGTCTTGGTGGGTATGAGGCAGACACCCTGATCCTGCTGTGGAGATGAGATGGTCCCAAGAGCAGAGGAAGCCAGGTATCATGTTGGATCTTATGATAAGCAAATTGACATATGGTCTCAGTCTTAGAATCATAGAATCTCTGAGCCTTCTAGTACAGACTCCATCCAGATCAACAGATCTGTCGCCTCTAAATTGGAAACTCAGGTCATCCTAACGGGAAAAAAACCTGAAAATTTTTGAATAATATTCTTCCAAGAAAAAAAAAAAACTCGGGGCTGGGGATGTGGCTCAGCGGTAGCGCGCTCGCCTGGCATGCGTGCGGCCCGGGTTCGATCCTCAGCACCACATACCAACAAAGATGTTGTGTCTGCCGAGAACTAAGAAATAAATATTAAAAATTTAAAAAAAAAAAAAACTCTTCCTTGCCTTAAACTAGAATATTATGGAAAATAAGATCTCTCCCATTCTTCTCATCTAGTGAGAAGCGGAAGGCACTTTGGCCACTAATATCTGCAAAGCTCAGAAATTTCTGCCATGTAAGATTGAAGAAAGCATTTGTTTCCCTGAGCTTGCAACACCTGGAACAAAAGCCACCCTTATTCCTGTGTCCCTTGAAGCATCCATGACTCTAGTTTCCATACCTGGGATGCAGCATGGGTTGAAAGGGCTCTCCTTGAGCTCCAAGCAGGAAGCCCATAGTTGGCAGATATGTAATGGAGCACACATCCTGGTGCATATTCCTAACTTCAGGCTACCATGGGGGATAGGCTGTTCACAGTCCAGTCTCCTGAGGACTCTGATAGCAAAATGAGGACATTGAATTGCCTTACCTTTTTGTGGTGAGGTGGGTGGTTGCAGTTATTAGAGAGACATACAGAGATTCAGCATGTCTTTTTTAAGTCAACACAAATGCCCTCCTGACCCTGCCCTCTATCTGGAAACCATTCAAGAAGAATTGGTGGACTTCAGTGGTGGCAGCTATGTGGGTACCTGGAGTCAACCTCACAGATTGTTGCAAGGCTGATAGTGTGTCTATGTCATCACCTGCCAAGGGGTACTACCCAGCCTTTAAAAAATAAATCACAGTAGTGAAAATCATACAGCCCTACGAATACTAGAAAACATGTGAAATTAACCATTCTTTTGGGAAATTACTCATTATATACCTACCAATGGTAATGTGGTAATTCTATATGTATTTTTGTTGGTTTGTTTTTGTACTAGGGATTGAACCAAGGGATGCTTAAACACTGAGCCACATCCTCAGATCTTTTTTATTTTTTATTTTGAGACAGGGTTATGCCAAGTTGCTTAGAGCCTTGCTAAGTTTGAGGCTGACTTCGAAGTTGCAATCCTCCTGCCTCAGTCTCTGGAGCCGCTGGGATTAGGATGTGCAACACCATGCCCAGCTTTGGATGCTTTTTTTTTTTTTTTTTAAAGAATTTTGTTTGCCTGGCTTGAAAAAGACCTCTGAGGGAAGTCTTAAAAGTTGAGTCTGGGAAGAAGTCATCAATTTAAAAAAAAAAAAAAAGTATATTTTATGTGAGCTCTGCATGGCCTTGGAGGTAATAGAGAGGAGGAAAGACAGAGGAAAATACGAATGAGTCAAACCTCCATTTCTGAAGAATTATTATGATGAAAATGCCTTGTGGGTAGAAAAAGAAAGCTCTCAGGGGAGACCATAGTGGGTGGAATTCATTCATGCATATAGGTATTTACTGCTCTGGGCATCGTGGTGGACACAGGAACCTCAGCAGTCGACATGATCAGGAGGACCCTGCCCTCAAGAAGATGATGTCTAGTTGCCAGAGAAACAACCTGGCAACAGTGACCCATATTGATGCATGCTATGATAATAACAAGACTAATTTTTACTGAGTGCTTAACTGCATTCTCTTACTTAATCTTCGGTAACAGTTCAGTAAAGAAGGTTTTTGTTATATTCAGTTTGCAGGCTCAGAGAGAGCTTAAGTAATTTGCCAAGAACACACAGCAAGTAAACAGGCAGAGCCAGAAATCAGACCTAGGCTGCAGCTGCTCTGGTGCTGAGACACAGAAACACAAAAGAGGCACCTGCCCAAGGTGGAGGTCACAGAAGGTTTCCTGAAGGAGGGGCTCAGGTGAGCATTTTCATTTAAGTTAGTTGTATTCTTCTTTAGCCCAGGATTTCAGAAAATGAGTTTCTCTAGCAGCAGCAGCCAGTTCTGCTTCCAGGGATTCCAAACTCCCAGGGAACACTGCCTTACTGAGTCTCTGTCTCATAGGAAGATGGTCACTTTTATTCTTGGTGCTTATGCAGGAGGTAGTAAGGCCAGGGAGGGGCACTTTCTTTACCCTCCAACATCTGCTGCCTCTTCCTCTTCCCTAGCAGCCCTCCTTCCAACCCTGTGCTATCTGGAATATCGCCTCGGGGGCCCCTCTTGGACACGGGGAGAATCAAGTGAGTGGGCTGCAATTAGCCAAGTCCAAGGCCGTGAAAGTTTTATTCTGTGCCTGTCACTCACCTGGACTTTTTGGCTCCCATCACCACCAAAGCCCCATCTCCCCTAAGCACATATGTAGCCAGTTTCTCTCTGCTCTTTCAGTTCCTCCAAGGCTCCCTATGGCCTGCAGTGGCATTTCTCAACTGGGCTCCTACGGGCCTTTGGGTAGGAGAGTCATTTGCTCTGAGAGCATCTCTGATCTCATCCTTTGTATCTGCCAGTAGCATCCTTCAGTCATAGTGACAACCAGAAACACGCATAATTTTAAGATCTATTTTATAAGCAACCTGAGGTACAGATCTGAAATGGTCCATTCAGTGAGTTTTGACAATCGTGTGAACTTGTATGACTATCACCGAGATCAAGATGTAGGACATTTCCATCACCCCTCAAAGTTCAGAGGCAATAGTTGCTCCCGTTTCTATCATTGTGGGATAATTTTGTCTGTTCTCCACTTTCATGTATATGAAATCTCATAGGTAGGTGGCCCTTTGTGTCATAAAGTAGTTTTTGAGATCTGCCTATTGGGTTGCACAACACACATACAGAACTAACTCTGTTCTCTCACTCTCATTTCTAAATACCAACTAGAATAGCAATACCTGCTTTATTTCCCCTGAGGAAAAAATGGCCTTTGAGTTAAGATCAGTGTCTTAGCTGAATGCTCAGAGCCCTCTGACAGGACTCCAATTGGAGTCCCTCTTATCCCCAGCCTCTAGCCCCACTCACGTGCCCCTCCTCCCAGTATACCTTGCTCATTTCCCTCTCCAGACCTTGGCCCTTGCCGTGTGCACTGCCTGGAAAGTCCTTGTCACATGTGGTGACTCCCCCTTGACCTCTCCCACACCCTCACATAAGACAGTCTCAGTTTGCATCTAACACAGCCTGGCTCTACTCACTGTGCTGGAAGCTAGCAGAGTACAGGGACCGGGTTCAGCTACATATTGCCACAGGCCCAGCACAGAGCCTGATATTAAAGACATGGCTATAACAACCAGCCCTACCATTAGGCATAATTATAATACACCAATAAAAATAGGAAAAAAGAAATAGATGCAAAATTACAGCAGGTTTTGCCTCAAGATTTAAAGACAGAGTTTAACCCATTAAGTCCCAGGTTTTCAGTTCTGCAAATATTTCAACAAAATGGACACGGTGCATAAAAACACGTGGGAAATCATAATCTAGAACTTCCATATATTTTTATTAATTGGCATTAATATTATGTTAATAACATTATGTGATTATTGCTATACAATTATATATTATATACTATATTTAAGTTTTCGAGGTGTTCCACATCTGGGACGAGATGAAGCAGATTAAAATAACTATGCAAAATGGATCCTAAACCACTCTCTGAAGAGGATTAAGACCAAAAAAAAAGTAGTCAGGAAAGCCTAATCTCTGACTACTGATGGTAAATATACCCTGAAACCTAACTGTCAGTGAGCAAAGGCTCCAGTCTTTCCCCCAAATACCTGGCATCAATGAGTGTGAAGTAATGCAGCTTGGGGTCCCAAAGGGACGAGGAGTCTCTCCAGGAAGGTTCCTGGAGGAGGTGAGCTCCAGGATTGTCAAAGAGAAACCTGTGTTGAGTCTGGGACTTACATAATCTAGAGATAATTCATAGAGATCCTTAGAGCATGATCTGTCCCATGATGACCCTTGGAAGGGCAGGAGGCCACAGCTCCAAGGGGAAGAACAGGGAGACAAATGTTGAGAGACAGGGGTGAGCACGGTGAGAGGGTGGGCCAATTTCGTGTCAGAGGAAAGCTTGGGGAATCCACATCTTTTACCTACTCTTCCCAGGGGCTCTGGCTCTGGGGACCTAGAAACAGCCTGGAGCTCTCCAGAGGGGGAGTCATCGGTTCTGCCAGGGAGGCCCTTCTCATCCTCCCGCTCCTCTTTCTGTGTTGTTCTCATTAGCTCCCGGAACACCTGGCAGAGCCTGAGGACATAGGAAACAGACCTTTATAGCTGACAGCACTGCCTGGTACAAAGAGCAGGAACATCTCATGCAGGGTTGACTTAGAGGGAGACCGGAAATGAATCTCTGAGCCAGGTCAGCAGGAATAACGAGGAGGATGTCCGCCTCAAGATTGCCTAGCACTCCCTACACACGTCACTCCCTTCCTGGCCTTCGCCACAACCCTGCAGCTCCTACAGGGTGGAAACTGGGGCTTCAAGAGGTCAGATACTCCTCAGGGCCCCAGGGGAGAAGACAGCAGGATGCAGCATTTCAACCAGGTCCCTGCCTCTGAATCCATCCTTTTTCCAGAGGACAGTGGTTGTGTGAAGGTGTGCCACCTCAGGATGGTCAGTCTGTCATATTTTGATTCAGCTCATGACCGAGGACCTCTGTTGACCGCTGCCCTGGGCTCCAGGTTTCCAGCTGTCTTCAGCACAAGGCAGTGAGAGGATCCACCATCCTGGCTCCTTCTTTTCTTCTCCACTGGCTATCTGAGCAGGACCAGCGGGACCACTCACCCACTCTCGTGTTAGACCCTAACCTCTCTAAGTGCTTTTCAGCGCCTATGTCTTCTTTACTTGTTTGTCACAAGGGACAAATAGTAGGGATGGAGCTTATATTTATTAAATTTGAATTCAGAAGGTCAGACCCTTTTCAACCTTGGTTCCTGGTCCCACCTAGATTTTTTTTTCCTAGTTCACACTAGTCTTTCTCCTTGCAGAAGAGCCTCAGATCTAACTAAACCCAGGCCTTGCTGACTCAGTTTGATTTCATCAGACTGTAGGATGGCAGCATTTCCCCAGCTTGTACTGCCACAGCCCGAGCCAAGTATGACCACAGGAGGGTTCATCAGAGGCTGGGGACAGAGGTCCTGATGGGTAACTAGAGCTTACGGTGGGTATGGCAGAAGCTAGGGCTCCTAGTTGCAGGTAGGAGCAGACTTAGCCCTGGACCTCAAATTTCCCCTCCGTAAGTGCATCCAAGCCCTATGGGAAAGAGCTTTGAAAGTGACAAAGAACAGAACAGACGCCAAGCAGAAATATTGCAGAAGATCCAGAGTCAGGCACAGGCAATACTTGGCAGTTCAGGCCAGGGATCGCATCATGAAGTCTAGGGGTGAAACCAGATGCAAGTAGAGACCAAATGTAAAATAACATGTAACCTGGGTGCCCCCAACACAGTTGAGGTCTAAAGTCTAGTTTCAGGCAGGGAGGGGAGAGCTTCAGGTGCAGACAAAGTCTCATCGTAGTGGCAGGGACTCCACCTGTTAGAGCAGAAGGCAGAAGGCCAGGTGCTAAGTTTGAGCCAGAGCCAGACAAGCAACATTGAGACTGAATTAAAACTCTTTTAAGGACAGTACTATTGGCTAACATTTAACATAGTGTGCTATGTGCTATGCGCGCTTCTGAATTAGGCTTACTCACTAGGGATTTATTGAGTTAGGTATTACTACTGGGCCGTATTATAAATGAGGAAACTGAGGCATGGAAAGATGGAGCAAAACTCTTGACTTCATCTAAAACTGGCAACATAAACTCTCACACTCATAGATCAAAACCAGCTATGAGGAACCACTTACACCATAGTTATTGGCAAATGCCAATTGACATTTTTTGGAATATGCTAGGCCCTGTTTGAAGCATTTTACATGTATCACATGTAAAAACTGAGTGTGAAAATCAAAATTCATTTAATCTTCATAACAACCTCTAAGGGGTGCATACTGTTATCTCCACAGATGAAGAAACTGAGGCGCAGGGAAGTCACATATCTCACCCAAGATCAGCCAGCCAATAGGGGGGCCACGATTCACACTTGGGCCATCCAGTGTCACAGCCCACCACCTTTGTGGTGTTTTGAATGAGCCATTTGTCAATGCTCAAACTCTATCCACTTTTCATTTACCTTTTTGAGAAATAGTATTTAAACATTTGCCTGGTGCCAGATAGAGTAGGCATGGCAAACAGGAAGGTCCATATCAAGAGACTCTAAACCTGGAGGCTTAAACAAAGCCTGGACCTGGAGCTGCAGCAAAGTGAGTTTGAAGTCTGCTCCTCTCAAATATGCCAAGTGTGTGACCTTGAACAAATGACTCAGTCTCTCCCGGCCCCCATCTCCACTTGTGTGGAAGGAGGAAGATGACTGTTTGCTGCCTAGGGTTCTAGTGAGGAACAGTGACATCGTGTCAGGTCAGTGGTTGGCATGGCATCCAGCTCACAGTGATCCCTCACTTTGGGAAGTCACAGTGATTACAAACCCCAGGCTTGGGTACAGACACTCTTGTGAGGAAGGACACAGGCATCAGCAGATAATCCCCATCGGGAGAGGTGAGAAAAGAAAAGGGAGCATCCAGCGCTCCTGAGGGAGACAGGGAGGGTTCTGCTGCAGGTTACATTTGAGCAGGGTCTTAAAGAGCAAAGGAGAGTTTTCCAGGCAGAGAAAGGAAATGGGAGAGTGGTTCCCAGGGGAGAGGAAGTACATTCCAAGGCATTGCAGACTGGAGCAGCATCTCACTAAAAGGAAATACCAGAACACACCTATAAGAGGTGTGATCACACTTTCATGTTTATGACTGCCTGTTTTCTCCTTGTAAATTAAACTGTATACCTGGGGGGGGGTTGTAAAGAGAGGGAGCAGTCTTGGGGAGCAGGGGGTTAGACCAGATGAACTTTGAACCCCAAAGTTCTATGATCTTCCTTTGAGGTCCTGTGTACCACACAGTTTATAATCGAGTCCACCCACAGCACCAGATAATCTCGGTGGAACAGCCTCCCCTCTGCTTGGTACTGGAGCAGCCTCTACCTAGGCTCCATGGACCAAGGCCTTGCTTCCCTGCTGCTGTGAGTGTCCTCTGCTGGTGCACTGCCACTCCACCATCTGCCTCCTTGCACTTGGTCCCAGAACCAAAGACTGTCCTGTAAGGAAAGGCCTCTAAAGGCATTCACTTACCCTTTGATTTCTCTTTGGGGCTATTGAGATTCAGATCAGGGGAAATGACTGGACCACAGTCACACAATACAGCCAGCCTGTGACCACAGCCCAGAGATGGTGGGTCCTTGGCCAGTGAATATATTTGTCCCTCCATTGATGGAACACAGCAGACACCATCCCACACTCCCCACCATACCTGCCTCCCAAGGCCAGTTCCTGGAGGTGCCACTTCAGTGGAGAAACCTACAGTCGTGTCCAAGACTGGGCTTCCAGTCATTTGTTCCTGGGAAGGCACAGCAGGGAGCACCTTCAGGATTGTTGGGCAACCCCCCAACCGTACCCCCAGCTCCTCCACTAACTTGCCCACTGTATGAGCCCAGCAGACATTAGTTTCTTCATCTTTAATATGGTCACCCTTACATGCTACCCAGTGGATTATGTTGAGGGTTCTCTAAAAGAACATATAGCAACTGTTATACTGGGTACTCTCTTTCTCTTTGAAGAGTATGGTTTTCATTAAAGGCTAAAAAGTAGAAGAAAAGAAAGGTTAGGAATATGGGCAGTGGCGGGCAGATCTGTAATTACCAGCTGTGGGGCACTGGGCAGATCACGTCCCTTCTCTGAATCTCTATGTTGCCCTCTAGAAAAATGCAAGTAATGATAGTGTGTTTCTCCCAGGGCTGTTATAAGCACATTACATGGTAAGGGCTCCCCAGGGACAGATGCTCTTTCTATTGTTGATACTATTGTCATTGTCATCTTTTTATCAGGCAGGGGGCTGTGGAAGATGTTCCTGAACAAGTGACCCAAAGATTGATTCTGCCCACTTTCCTCCTTCTGGTCACCACTTCCTTTCCATCCTCACCAACCAACCGTGAGAGCAAAAGAATCTGGGTTTTGAAAGCAAGTAGGAGTGGCCTCAGGGAGAGGCTGGAGAGCCTGAGCTGGACCACAGTGAGGTTCTTGCCTCTCCACCCCAAAGATGAGGTCAGGACTTAATGCTCTGACCTCAGCCTGGAGTTCCCTGACCTCTCTCAATGCTGCCCACACAGCTGGCCTCTGCTGCTCAGGTCCTAGTGTGTTGACCAAGATGTGCAGAGAACCTTTGTGTGTCTCTGCTGTCCCCACCACACCCAAGGTAAGGGTTTTGTAGGATGGTGACCTTTGACGCCTCCCTGCAGCCACCTCCTCAAGGCACAGGAGTAGCAGTAAATTTAATTATGCCAGATCTTTGGACCAAACCACAGGCATCTTCAGGCTTGAAAACTCATCCCTGTTGTCCCCAAGAACTATGCACAGTCCTTAGATGCCTCACTCATCCTAAGACTGCCAAGGCAGGTAGGCAGAGTTCAGAGCCTGGCCCGCTTTCTAGAAGCCAGGTCCTGGCCCTTGGCTGCAATTTGTGCATTGTCTGCCTTCTCGCCTTCCCCACCATCACCCTCATTCCTCTTCTGTGCTGTGCCTCTGTTGGTCATTTGCATAGCTCTGAACATGTGCTGTTTACTAGAACCCATGATAGTCACCTCCACATTTTTCTTATTCGATGGTAAACCTCACCTCAATCCTGTGTGGAAAGAATCATCAGCCCTATTTGCCAAATTAAAAAAAGTTCAGTCCCATAGTGATAAAGACCCTTTCCCAAAGCCACACAGCTTGACTGGAACCGAGTAAAGATCTTCCCCAGTGAAGGCTTTCTGGGGGACTTGAAGATTCAGCTGGAGCTTAAAGACTGAGCTAGATTTTGAGGAGGGGTGCAAGAGGTGATGGCAACCAGGCAGGGGACTATGCTTCCTGGTCATGGAGGCGCAGGAGAGACAGTTACAGTCTGAAAGTTCAAGCAACTGGGGCAGGTGGTCCAGCAAGCCCAGGCCAGGACACCCCCTTTCTCCACCCTGGATTATCACACCTGACAGTCCCAGGTCAAGAGTCCACTCTTGGTGCCAGGAGATCTCTGGTCAGGTATGGAAGAAATGCCTTATTGTGTTTCTTAAATGCAACAAGGCTGCACTCAGAGCTCCCCATCACCCTGGCTACTGGGAAAGTCAATTTGAGTCATTACCGGGAACCTGTCTCTACCTGCTGCTATGACTGCCATCCATCAAGGGAATCACACTGATTAAGCTGAGATTCCTTCCCCTCCAGCCTGAAGGGCCTCTCTAGGGTCCGTTGTCTCTGCCCTGGGTGGGGTTTGCCTATGTGGGGCACAGAAACCCTAGTCTAAGATCTGGCCCTCTCCATGTACCTCAAAGCCATTCCCAGGTGATCCTGCCATGGCCCTCACACACATCAGGCACTGATCTTGGAACCCGCTGGCTCTGTTGCTTCCTAAGCCTAGACATGGCCTCCACTCCCTCACCTTCACCATCCTGATCAAGAGACTCCCCTCAAGGGTTTCAGCACCCACAGGACACAGAAAATGAAGGACAACTCCTCGGGGAATATGCCCTTGGTCCTGCCACCAAACCTCCCCCAGGGCCACTAGAAAACATCTGTCTTACCTCTCTGGAAACAAGGGAAGGGAAAAGGAAAACATCACCAAGGAGCAGCTCAGCAACCATCCTGTCCTTTGCCACACTCGCTCTCCATGCTGGCCTTGGCAGACTGAAGTCTTTCCATTCCTCAAATGTGTCCTATTTTCTCTCAACTCCAGGCCCATTCACATGCCCCCCTTCTGCCTGGACACCACCCACAGTCAGTCACTCCTGCTCCTCATCCCCATCACTCCTATGCATCATTAGGAACCTCAGCAGTGCTCCCAGGGTCAACTGCATGTCTCCCATCAGACATGCCCCCTGGCCCTGACCATTTTTTTTAACCTACATCCCCCAGGAGATGCTTATAGCTCATTATGTTCCCAGGGGCCTCACATGTGGTCTGCACACAGTAGGTTTTTGTACACACATGTTGAGCAAATTAATCCCGAATCAGATTCAGCCACTCCCTGAATCAGACTCACTTAAAAGATAGAAAACTTGCCTGAGCCTGTCAGCAAGCTGAGCCGGCCCAGTGACTTTCCATTTTCCCTTTCATGGGACCCATGAGTTCCCTTCCATCCCGTTCTGTGGAGGATTCAGTCACGCCCAGGCCCCAAATCCAACATCAGGGTAGGGATGAAAGGGAATTCATTCATCTGGGTCCATCCCACCCAGAGAACACTCAGACCCTGTGTTTGGGATCCAGAACACTCCAAGTTTGCAGTCTGCTCAGACATGGGGACAGATGGCTGGACAGTGGACAGCTGGGCCAGGAGGGTAGGCAGCTTGGAAGGATGGAAATAGCAGTGAACTAAGCATTGGGAGTCCTGGGCTCGGAGCCTATCTGTTCCCCGAGTTTGCTGCACAGATCAGTCGGGTTCTTTGGCTGCCAGCAACAGAAACTGACTGAGTAACCTAGGCAGCAGAGAGATTTATTAGAAGGCTTGAGGGGTGTGACACAGAAGTACCAGATAACAGAGCTTTGGTTTGAGGGTCCTCCCTATGGTGAAGGGAAGGCAGGGTACCAGATCAGGAGAGAGGTAAATCTCAGAATTTTGTGTACTACCTGAAAATATTTGTTAGCATACTGTGTGTCCTGAGGCAAGTCATTTCTCTGGGCCTCCATTTTTCCAACTGGATGTTCTGAAGTTGGCCTCTCTTCCTCCATTCACATCTCCAGTTTGCTTTTTGCTGAGAAACTTCCCGCCCTGGCCTCAGATGGCACCTTTCCCCATCCGGATACCTTGGGAATGAAGTTTGAGGGAGCTAGGTGAGTGTGTGTGGTGCCCCACAGCCCACCCATTGAGGAAGCCAAGCCTTCTCCACCTGCATGCTCTGTGATTTGTTACTCACTTGCATGAGGTGACCAGCCTGATCATTTCTTCTGCACCAAGCCAGCATGGCCTCTGCTCCTGCATGCTGAACATTCTGGATGGCATTATGGGCTTTTCCTGGCCATGATCTGGCCATCATCTCTAGCTTGAGAAGCTCTTAGCTAGAGTCTGCCCTCCCAGAGAATCCAAAGCTACCAACCTTGAGACCCTGCCACTGGCCTGCATTTGACCTTTAACTTGTCCATTAATAGGCTCAGGGCCTGTGCTGAATGCCTAGATATGGCAGTGGTGGTGGAGGGAATGAGGATGTTCCAGAGTCTCAGAAAGCCAGTGGGGGAGGCAGGTGCATAAGCAGCTAATTATAGCAGCAGAACAAAGTAAGAGACAACAGAAGTGGAAGCCAGGTGTGTGGGGAACCCAGAGGCAGGACAGCTTGGTTCTTCTCGGAGATCAGAGAATGCTTCATGGAAGAGGATATGCCTAAGAAGAGCTTTAGAGAATGAGTAGGATTTGGCAAGGAGAGTGGATGGGATATTGCAGACAGAGGAACAGCATGAACAAAGGCCTGGAGAGGTTTGATTCAGTGAATAGAGATGTCTGGAGGACTTGGAGCTTTAGGAGATTGGTAAGCACTCCATGCAGCAGTGTTCAGAGGGGTCCGGGGGCATGAAGTCCAAGACAGAGGCCTTGTCTGCCTGGAGTTGGCTCAGTTTCACACCCAGGAATCCTGACTTCAGTATCCTAGCTCCACCTGACTTGTTACCCATCCTGGAAGCAGACTTGGGCTCCTCTGCCCACTGGTAGAATAGCTATAAGGTGATATTCCCTCCACAATATAAAGGAACAGATGAAGGTGCTGGCATTTGAGTTGCAAGGGGCTTATCGTCTGACCACCTTATTTTATAGGTGAGGACTCAGGCCCAGGGCAAGGAAAGGATCACCCAAAGGCATAAGGCTGTTGGGAACATAATGGGAAAGCGTAGTTTGGTTCATAGCAATGCTATTCATGATAGCCAAAAGCCTGAACAGCCTGAATGTCCAGCAGTTGACAAATCTATCAGCTGATAAATGGAAACGGACAAATGGACAGTGGAAAATTATCCAGCCACAAAAAGGAATGAAGTACTGACACGTACTACCAACTTGTTTGAACCTAGAAAACATTCTGCTAAGTGAAAGAAAACAAACAAAATGCTTCCAATTATATGAACGATCCAGGATAGGCAAGTCATAGGAAGCAAATTAGTGGCTGCCAGGGGCTGGGGGAGGGGAGAATGGGAAGTGACTCCTTAATGAGTACATGGGGTTCCCTTTGGGGTTGATAAAAATTTTCTGGAAGTAGATAATGATGGTGGCTGCAACACCATTATAAATGTAGTAAATGCTTCCAAATTGTACACCTTTAAATGGTGAAAATTTTGTGAATTTTATCACAATTAAAATGGGAGTAGTTTGGGATCAGAGAAGATGCCACCAGCTGAATCTCATGTCCATTCTACAAACATATGCCACCTTCCTGTTACAGACCTCCCCACCACAGTCCAGGCAAGGGGAGCACATGCCCCCTCTCAATGCAGGGAAGCCTCATGGTCAAGTGGAGGAGGGCTGCCCTCCTGGGGCAGGGTTCCTCATGTCTAGCCTGTTTCTTGCTCATGTGCCTGTACTGAAGCCTGATTCCCCATCCCATTGACCAGCTGACTTCTCATTAGTGCCAAAGTTTCCATGAATCCTGGGCCTTCAAGCCCTGCTCTTATTATTTGCACTGTTCCAAGAGTTCTTTCCCTTACAACCCATCATCTACCTAAAAACATCCTTTAAGAATCAGCTCCTGGCCAGGCATGGTGGGGCACACCAGAGTCTCAAAAGGCTGAGGCAAGAGGATCATGAGTTCAAAGCCAGCCTCAGCAAAATCGAGGCCCTAAGCAACTCAGCGAGACCCTGTCTCTAAATAAAATATAAAATAGGGATGGGGATGTGGCTCAGTGGTCCAGTGCTCCTGAGTTCAATCCCCAGTACCCCCACCCCCACCCCCCAGAAAAAAGAATCAGGTCCTGTCTGCCCCTTGGAGAAGACTTCCTCTCTCCCTGCTCCCTCACCACAAGCTGATGTGCCCCCCCATTTAGTTTAGCATATACATCAACTAAAGCAGGCATCCGGGTGCAGTCATGTTTGCTTGTCTCTCTCCTTGAAAAGTCAGGAGCGGGTAAGCAGTGGCCTGGCTTGCTCACTATTGTTTTCCTGGGACAGCTCTGGGCCTTGCCTGCAGGAGGTGCTCAGCAGATGCTTGTCAAATGAGCACCTCCATCTCTGGGGTTCTCTGGTTCTAAAAGCATCAGTGGGGGGCCAGCCCAGCAAGTTGCTGCCTGTTGATACAGGACAGTTTTCTGCTCCTGTCGCCCCGCTGATAGAAATGGAAGAAGAGAGAGAGAGAGAGAGCCTATAGCAATCCATTATAAGCAGCTATTTCTGCTCCTGGTGGGCAGGAAGGAGGGCAGTGCCCAGAGATGGGGTTTCTTCATCCAGTTTACATGGGCCATCTCTGTTTTGAAAATCTTGCTAAACCCTCCCCTGAATAGCCCAGATGCGCAGCGTTGCCCTAGGGGGTTCCTGGAGTTCTCTACCACGGGGCAGAGCAGCAGGCCCTTGTTCCATTTTTCCCCTGCAGTTGGGAAGTGCTACTCTTTCTGCTTCTCTGATTATGAAATTAGTCATTTTCTAGGAAGCTTATTTATAGAGTCCGCTGCACACAGGCAGCACTGAGCTATTCTGAATGCGGCTGGGGGCCTGGTAGGCTTAAGGTGTGAAAGCAGGTGTGAGTCACACCTGGGTCCCTTCCAGAGGATACCCTGGTGACTTTCTGCCCCACCCCCACCCCGTCATGGGTCAGCCCTCCTGGGCGAGCATGATCCTTGGTATAAAGAAAGCTCATGATTGGCAGGTCGGAGATAGGAGTTCTCCAGCCCGATCCCTGAGGCCACAACCTCAGTCTATAGCTTGGTGCAAGTCAGACTCCTGTCCTCTGCCTCAGTTTCCTCCTCTGTAAAGTGAGAGCCCTTCCAGGTTGCGTTTCTCTAATTGTGCTGGTCAGCAGCTGTGGGGGAGGGTTCCAAGTAGCTTAACAAGGACGTGCCACAGAGTATCTCAGATGATGGCTATGTTTGAAGTCCTGAGGTTTTTTTTTAAGAATGTCAGGGAAACCTTGAACGTCCTACTATGAGTTAGGCACTGTGCTCAGCTTTGAAGACACAATGGTAAATAAAACAGCAATGGCGGTCCCTGGCTTCATGTGGCCCATAGTCTAATGTCTGAGACTAATTAATCAAACAATGGCATAAATTAAAATGAATTCCCAAATGTGTCAAGTGCTATGAGTAAAATAAAAATTAAAAATAAAAAAAAAAACCACTGGGAGAGCTGGAGGAGCTGTCCAGGCAGAGAAAACATGTGCAAAAAAAAAAAAAAAAAAAAAAAAACTGTGAAGGGAAGGACCCTGTCCAGGGTGGCTGCAGTGTAGATGTTGGGGGCAGAAGGACATGCAATAAAGCTGGAGGAATAAATGAGGCCACATCACACAAGAGCTAGTGAACTGTGCCAAAGGATGTTTATATTTGTTCTAAGTATAAAAGGATGCCATGAAAGTATTTTTTTTCAAGGTAGGTTATGTGACAGATTTCAGTTTTGATTCTAGCTCAAGCCTGCCCCATCCAGTTGTGCAAGGTATAAACTGGGCAACCTCTATAGGCCATGTGCATTGGGGCCACGTGGAGAAGGTCTTGGAGGCCAGCCTTAGTGGATGCCAGAGACCATCAAAGAAAGAGAGCCCTTACAGTTTGGCATTTGGCTGGAAGATAGTAGCCCTTTCTCTGCAGGAACATTGGGCCCTGGGACTCAGAGACTCTGCCAGTAGGAGTGAGGAAAAAATAAAACAACACAATGTCAGTTAAGAGAAGAAAATATCAAAATGTGAAGAGTTACCCTTGACCTGGCCTGTCTGCCCTTAATTGTTTAAAATCTGCAGTTGGACCTGAAACAGGCCTCAGGACCAGTGAGAGGCAAGATTCCCTGTCAGGTGGGTAATGAGACATCTGACCTCCTGGGCGTCTTAGGAGCAATGAGCTAGTACATCTGTGTTAAAGATTTTTTTGATTGTCAGTTTCAGGGGGAAAAAAATTCCCCTGGCTTAGCCAGAAGGTAATGACTTATTTGAGGGATCCTGGGGCATCTCATGGTCTTGATGAATATGTTGTCCAATCAAGACTCAGCACAGGAAGGAATGAGACGGCTCTGGGGCCCTTGGAAGCAGGCGTTTGAGGCCCTTCTCTCCAGGGGATGACCACTACCATGATTCAGCACCAGCAGCTGTGGGCTCCAGGCCTCCAGAATACATTACAGTTGTGCAGGAGAGAGGTTCTGGTGGACTCGCCCTGGTTTGTGTATTCAGCCTTGATCAACCCACACCTGCCACAGGCCAGAGACCGGAAGGGCAGACGGGGCCATTGGAGTTCTCCCCTGCATTTCAGGCTGTTGCCAGAGTAGGGGACCCTGTGAGCAGTGCAGGTGCCCTTCAGGTTTGTCAGTTCTGAATCCCCTGCATGGGTCTAACTGATCTCCACCATCTTTTTCCAGCTTCTTGGGTAAAGAAGGAAAGTTAGACTAGGACAATCCTATAAGTTACCTTAATGAGCTAGAAAGAGGATTTTCTAATTTCAGAAAGAGAACATTTAGAAGATGCAAAATACATACATCACTCCTGTTTCTAGCTCTTTCTGGAGAATTCTGCCTGCCGCTTTCCACTGTCAGAGGCCCACGGCTCTTGTACATCTTGGTGAGCTGGACATAGGACTGTGGTTACCAGACCCCTCCTCTTGCTCAGCCCTGGTTCAAAAACCACGGGATTTAGGAAGCAGAACTACAGAGCAATAAGAACATGAGCTTGGAATCCATGATTTCAAACCCAGCTCCACTCTAATGAGCTCTGTGATCCCAGGCAAGTTACTTAATCTCTCTGAACTTGTTTAATGACCCCTGATTCATGGGGTCATGGTGAGAACTCAACATGGTAAAGTTTGTAAAGTGCTTTTGCACAAAGTAAGCCCCCCCATATTAGGGAAGGTGGTGATGATGATGATTCTACATAGAAGACACCTGCACAATTCTGCAGGTGTCTAACCTATTTGATAGATTGGTCTTTCCCTCATCCCTCTGATAAGGTGAGGCTACTTAAGGGACAGAGTGCCGAAGTCTTTTTATCGTTGCTTGGGATTTTGTTCTGATCCAGGCTCAACAGCCTCGTCTCCTATCTTTCATCCTGCTGCAGGAGTGAGAGAGAGAGCCTCAACGCTGATGACTCCGAGGGAGGGGCCCTGGACATGTGCTGCTGTGAGAGGCTGCCGGGTGAGTCTCCCCCGGCATCCAAGTGCCCCAGGGTCTCCCAGCATAGAGAGAGGGCCCCAGCTGACATGGGGCTGGAAGAAAGTCTGGTTAACTGTGATCTTGGTCCAGAGGTACAGTGCAGCTGCTCCAGGGTTTAAATGGGGAGTTTCCTCATCTCTGATGTCTTCCTGACCTGCTAGCTTTTGGAGCTTCTCTAGGCAGCCAGGAAGAGAGGGCAGCTATGGCTGTGCTGAGAGGTGGAGGGCTCAGAGGGACATGTCTGCTGACCAGCGACGTGTTGGGCAGACTTTGACCACATTGGTGGGAGCCTGGCTGTCTGAACCCCGGCCATTGCAGTCACCACGGAGGTGTTACCAAGGCACTCCTGCCCACAGGGTGGCAGCATGCCCTACCAGTTGGAGACCACATACCCAGGTCGTGATGAACAATCTTGGAAGGAATAAAGGGAAAGGGGCAAGGAGAGGATTTTTAAATGTATGTTTCCTTCTTTTTATAAATTTTTTTCTTATAACAAATGTCCATGGTAGCAATACTAGAAAATAAAGACAAGTGAAAAAGAAAGAAAAGAAAATCATCATAAGCAAAGACAGCTTTTCATATCCCTCTTAAAGAAAAAAATTCTTAAGAAATAGCCTTTTGAATTCTAACTGAAGTCCTAAACCAGGAGCTTGTCGGAAACCTCATGGTTGGTAAGAAACCTTAGAATGGAGTCTCCATGTGACACCCTCTAAGATTGATGTCGCAACAACTAGATGTGACACTAAAGCAGTGACTCTTTTAAAAAAGAGAGACAGAGAAAAGGCAGTTATTTTATTCACACCAGTGTTGGTGCCCAGGCTCCCCAAGAAGCTCCTCAGCTATCCTGCCTAGTGAGCCCTTCGGTGCAGTTCACCCCTTGTCCAGTAGGGGAGCCATTGCTCCCTTTGAACAGACCTTTGAGCTAGTCTGGGACAGAGCGTCTCACAGAAGAGTTGTGGGGACCAGAACAGCAAACTTGAAGAAAAGAGTTCTCTGAAGGGATGTCTCAATATCTGCGGCCATCACATGGAAGGTCAGCAGACCCATTCTGTGTGCCTTAGGAGGCGGATGTAAGCCCAGTACGTAAAAATGAAAGAGAGACCTGTTGGCCCAAGGGATACAGAACTTACTTTCCGTCTCTAAAAGTGGTCCAGTCATAGAACTTAATGATTCCAGAGGAAGAAAATGAGTGTTTCATCACTGGAGTCATTCAAGTATTGAGAAGACAGCATTGGAGAGGAAATTTCCACAGTGGGTGGGAGGTCTGGATGACATCAAAAGTCCCTTTCAACTATTAAACAGTTCTGTGATTCAGAGATGAGTCATAGAATTCAGAGATGATTCTACAATCAGGGATGGCCCCTCTGGCTAGAAAAAAAATCCACAGAAAGTGGGACGTGATGTATAGGAGTCCAGAGAGTAGCCATGGTGTGGAGGAAAAAGCACGGGCTTTGGCATTTAAGTCTGGTTGATCTGTTTACAGGCTGTATGTTCGTGGGCAAGTGACTTAACCTTGCCGGGCCTCCAGTCCTTCATCTGTAAATGGAAACAACAGCAACATGAATATTTATCCTCACAGAGGTCCTGGGAGGTTAAATATATGTAATCAGTCATTCATTCAACAAATATTTATCTATATCTCAGGCATTATACTAGGTATTTCGGATATAATGGTAGATAAAACAGACGTAGTCCCTGTCTTAACAAAGGTTCATGGGTAAATTTGGCTTTGAGCCATTCCTGAAAAAATGGAATCAATCCTTAGCAGAGAGGTTATAGTATTAAGCACAATATGTTTAATTCCAACTCTCTCCCTTTCCTCCCCCAAAGCCAGGAAACAGTATAGAATGGAAAAGGAATATTAGTCATCTCCACTGAAGCTGGCTCATTACCTGCCTTATGCACTGCCCAGGGACGCGGGTATCATTTGCTACCCTGTTAAACAGATGAGGGGACCAAGGCCCAGGGAGTTGGGCTGCCTGTTCTAGGTCATTTAGCTGGTATTTGGTAGAGGGAGGATTCAGTCCAGGCAGTCTCTCTCCAGAGCCATTGTGCTGACTGCTGCTTCCTTGTTCTGCTCCAATGTCCCCAAAGAACTACTGTTGTCTTCAGGCACCCTGTGGACTGTGAGGCAAAAAGGGTTTAGAGGGCTTCTCCCCAGGGAGGAGTTGGGAGTAGGTAGGCAATGTCACCATGCCTGTGTCCTTCCTCTGGAAAGCCCTCTCTGCCAGGGTCCAGCTGAGTTTTAAACCTCTCTAGAGTCCCATAATGCCATCCTGACATGGTATTTATTATTGCAATAATTATTTATCTGTCACCTTCGTGGAACTGTGAGTTCTTTGAAGGCAAGCACCTCTCTTTCCACTCTGCGTCCTCCCTGTTCAACATTTATTCACTTATTTCTTCATTTACTATTAATTGAGCACCTACATGTGCCACGCACTGTTACTAACCACTGAAGATTCAACTGTGAACCAAAACGGAGAAAATTCCCCACCTTCACAGGACAACATTTTGTGCTGGGTAAGACTAGGAACTCCAGACCCAATCTTGGCTCTGTCACTTATGGGGAGAATGATCCTGGACAAGCTACTTCCCCTCTCAGGCCCTTACATCTGCAAAATGGCAGGAATAATAATCACTGCTGTCTAGAATTATTGAGAGAATCAGGGACTCTAGAGAGTTTAGAACAGGGCCTGGCACAGAGCAAGCACTGTATAGGCATTTGCTATTAAGGGAAAGATAGACAAAAAGTAAAATAGATAATATGATAAATAGGCATAAGTGCTGTAGAGAAAATTAAAGCCAGGAAGACAGGATGGGAAAGGACTGGGGGTGGCTTGGCATCATAAATTTGTGGACCCAAGCCTGGTATGGTGCAGACTGCCAAAAATGTTTGTGAGGCAGAGCCACTCATCTAAACTGTAACTTGGACGCAAATGGATTGGAGGTACATAGGCTAAGAGAGTCGGGGTGCTGAGCCTTCAGAAAAATGCACGGACAAGGCACGCAGTTGCATAATGATGGTGTAAAATACAGCTCTTGAGTGCTCTCTCCCCCTCCCCACTGTCTTCCCTGCTGGGTAAGAAGAAGGCAGAACCAGGGCCAGCCATGCCTGGGTGACTCATTCATTCCCACACACACCTCCGGGCAGGGCGACATGGCCAGCACTCCCAGCCATGGTCACCCAGACCTGAGCAAGCATCAGGCAGGTTGTATAAGCCTCTCTGATTGCGCTTCCTGGAATAGAAACCCCCTGGGGCATGGCCAGCAATCTAGACAGCCCCGAGCTGCTGCAGAATGGCCTGTCCAGGGATCTCCACATGGGCCCCAAACTCACATTCGCTCTCACTGACACAGCCGCACGCTCACGTACACACGTGGCACATACCCACGCGTAGTCATCCAGGCACGTGGCCTGCCTCTGCCTCACAGAGTCCTGTGGGGGTGGACACGCACCTCCAAAGGACACACACCTGCATGTCTTCCTCTCCTTACACGCTCAGCCCCCTCTGTCACCACCCCATCCGCCTGCTTCCACCTTGCAGGCTTCCTATGATGGACAGCTGTGCTAGCTGTCATTCCAACGTTGAATCTCTCTCTCCCCCCATGACTGACCCCACACCCCGTCTCCCTCGCATGCATGAAGATCAGAAGGCACCCTCCTCTGCTTTGCATTCTCTGTCTTTTCCCAGACCCTCGGTCATACATGATTCCCAGACCTTCAGTCATACACGTTTCCCAGGTACTGTTGCAGGCACTTGGTGTGAACTGGGTTGCCTTCCGTGCCTCATACACCTGCACACACACACATTTCTCTTCTCCCTCACATACACACTCTTCACATGCTCACCTTCCTTTTCTTCTCTTTCACTCTCCCTCACTTGCTCACTTTCCTTGCTCACAGTCACCCAAACACTTGGGTACATACACACTCACACTCCCCCTCTTCTGTGTGTAGGTGTTCACATTCGCAAGAAAGCAAGCAACACCACTGATGCAGGGGCCTCTGCTCCTCACCTAGCTTGGGACCCATCAGCTTCCTTGGGGATCCAGAGGAGGAAAAGGAGGTAGACAACAGTCGGTGCCAGCCATGGCCAGGACATGGAATGGAGAACCTCATCAAGTCTTGCTTTCAGTGCCTTCAGCGGGCAGACTCAGGACAGGATGGCTCCTGCCATTTGCAGGGACTGGGGCCAGATAAATAACAAGGCTCCTAGTGGTGCTCAATGCTGCACGGCAAAGGCAAAGGCGTCCTTGCATGCATGTGGGTATATCCGTTTATGGGTTCAGGCATGGTCCACCACCCCCTCAATAGCTACCCATCAAATCTAAAAATACCGAAGCAGGAGTCAATGTCTCCCCTCAGAAAGATGTTATGAGGGAAAGACCCCTGCAAGCAAAGGGTCATCTGATCAGGGAACTCTGGAATTCTAGTAGTACAGCCTAGAATGAGGGTATGAACACTAGGTGGTCATAGACTCCAGGTGAGCACATCTCCTGAGCCTGTGAACTTCTGTAGGGAGTGGCATGGCCAGAGAAAGGGGAGTTCAGGGTTCAGGTCTAAAGACAACACTGCTCTGAAGAGCAAGGTACTCCCAGGGCCCTTTACAGCTAGAAGCTGGCTGGAGTTATGTCCTGAGATTTAAGTGAATCACTATCAGTTGGGTTTATGCCAGGTTTTGAGTATATGCTGAAGACCTGAGTAGGGCATTACCCTTTTAGTAGGAACAGCTGATCTCTTGGGCTAATGACTCTAGGCTCCACTCTCCACCTTAAATCATAGTGTTTTGAAGGCTGATTGCAGCCCAGCCCAGCACAGTTCTCAGTCTGTATCATTATGAATATTTAGAGGACTCTCCTTGAGTGCAGGGATAAGGTCTCGATCTCAGTAAGAGGCCTCCACCCCATCCCGGATGCCACTTTATGAAGTAAATGAAGACCTGGAGGAGGACAGCTTTGCTCTCCTGATCCCACAGTGAGTCCCTTTGAACAGCAGAAAGGATCAGGTCATAGCTTTCTCAGCCATTCCGCCTTGCCACTGATGAGGTTTTGCACCAGAAACCAATAAGGGCAAATGAAAAGGCAGCCTGAGACCCTTTTATGAACTCAAATTTATTAGCCATCCACTCCAGGCCCAGTGCTTGCCAGGCACTGGTGATACAGGGAAGCAAGCAGGTATGTTCCCCCACAAGCTCTCAAAGAATACAAGATGTCTTGGAAGGCTGCAGTAATAATGCAGACCTAGCTTAGTGAGCCAAGGAAGGCTTTCTGAAAGAAGTGGCTGAGAGGATGGGTAGGTCCAGGATCATGTCTTTAGAAACTTGCTAAAAAGCACTGGGCCAGATAGAGGTACACACCTATAATCCAGCAACTCAGGAGACTGAGGCAGGAGGATTGCAGGTTCAAGGCCAGCAACTTGGTAAGGTCCTCAGCCACTTAGACCTTGTCTAAAAATTAAATAAATAAATAGGGCTGGGGATGTAGTTCAGTGGTAAAGTGCCCCTGGGTTCAATCCAGGGTCCTCCTACCTCCTTCCCCCAAAAAGCATTTAAGGGCTGGTTAATCTCCTCATTTGCATTATGTGGTTAGGAACCCTGACTCGCACAACAGCTCCAAACACACCTCCTGCAAGCAGTCACCTTAGCAACCTGGGGATGCACACAGCATCGTGGAGGACCCTCACAAAGACATCAGAAAAAAAAAAGGGGCCTCAGTCCCTGGAGTCAGGTTTAGAAAGTGTGGGCAGGGAGTTTGAGGGGTTGGGATACCCAGAACATGGTCTAAAAGGGGAAACGTCCTCCTGGCTCCGTGGACTCCTCCCCTGTGTGGAGGATGCCTGGTAGAGGATTAAAGCAGGGCTCTTCAAAGTGTGAGGCCAGGACAGGAGCCATCATACAGGCCTGACCTGGTACTGGGCATCAGGCTCCAAGGGCCCAGGCCTGGGCATCACTTCTCATAGGTGGGTTTGGGCAAGCCCTGTACTCTATACTTCTCCAGCCTTCCCGTCCGACATCTTTGTGGAGAAATGGGAAAAGCCGTCTTTTTGTGGCCGTTTGAGAGTTCAATGAGATGATGCATGTGAATGGGGGTTTGTAAAACACGAAGTCTTTTCACATGTCATTTTTTATGGCTTCTAATTGTTGGATTTAGAAGGCCTGGCTGTGAATGAATTTAGGTTCTGTCCCTTTTGAGCTTGGAATCTTGCACAAACCACTATACATCTCTAAACTTCTGTCAGCCCCATGTGGGCTGTGACTGACTGTGTTAGACCTTTAGAAAGATGATCTTTTTGCCCACATCCCTGTTGAACATCACCTAGCTTAAGATAGACCATTTCTCCATCACAGACAAGTCCATTTAGAATTGTGCTTCTGTCCCCTACCCAGCCCAGTGCCACCCTCTGCCAATCTGAGCAGCCCACCCTGTTGATCCTGGCATCCAGCAGCAAGGCCAGCCATGGTCACACTCAGCCTCTTAGGCCTGCTTCTCTCCAATAGGAGTCCAGCCTGTAGGGAAAATTCACATTAGCCAAAGAAAGGCATAACACTGTTTTTGCATTAGTTATATTTTGCCACACAGCAAATTACTCCCAAACTTTATAGCTTAAAATGATATTTACTATCTCACACAGTTCCTAAATCAGGAATCCAGGAATCTTAATAGGTGCTGGGTAATCCTATGGGGGCATCTGTGGGGTCAGCCATCAAGGCAGGGAATTCCCTCTCCCTTTAGAGATCCACAGAATGACTCAGATGGCACGTAGGTGAACCAGCTCAGGGAAGAGGAGATTCAGGAGCTTCTTGACGGTCAGCTGTGCTGCAGCTAAATCCATGAAGGTTTCCCCTTCTGGGAGTGTTGATTCCCAAGCAGCCCGGGCCTCTCTCCAGCTCTCCCAGTTCCTGGTTCAGATAGGATGAAAGGCCTTCAGCTTCTGTTCTTTCTTTCCCTTTGGACATTGGCCCAACTTCCAACTCACTGGCTTTGTTTTGGGTTTCCTTGGGGAGGGTGGAGGGGTTTATTGAGAGCTTTCTGATCATTGTTGGCCCAAGTCTTGTGTGTGGCACTCTGTGCATCTTCAGTGGTTCACTGCTTGGGTTTTCCTCCCTTATTTATCCTGTTTATCTGCCACTGCTATGCCCTTCTCTGCATACTTCATGTGTTGAATGTGCATTTTTGTTTCTCTGTGCTCTTACAGGATGGGAGGCAATGGTTTTTGTCTTATATTTTTAAGTGTGTGTCTTGAATACAGAGTCCCTGACTTACAATCATGGAACTTACAGTTTTTTTTGACCTGAGGTGATGCAGAAGAAATATGCACTCAGTAGAAACCAAACTTCCCATTCTGAATTTTGATCTTGACCTGTGCTAGCAATACACAGTGTGATATTCATTATAATGCAATGCTGGGTGGCAGCAACAAGCCACAGCTCCCAGTCAGCCTCAAGATCACAAGAGTAAACAACTGAGAGTCTGCAGTGTTGCTAAGCTTGATGTTTAGTAGATTAGGTTCATTAAATCCATTTCTACTTTCCATGTTTTCAACTTACAGTGGATTTTGTGGGCCCATCGTAACTCCATTGCAAATTGAAAAGCATGTGCATGGTGTGAAATCTCATTGCTGTCACTCAGTACTGAGTGCTCCTAAGCTCCTTCCATTGAACTTTGATCCTTTGCTCCTAAGGGCTGCAAAGTGCTCCACAGTATGTCCCTGAACACCTCGCTTACCAGAGCAATGGGCCTGCAGATGCCTCCACTGCAGGAAACGTTGATTTGCATACTCATTTAGGCACCATATGAAAATTTCTTCGATGTTTACACCCTGGGGTAGAACTACTAGTTTCAAACTAGTTCCAGCAGAGGATCTGGAAGAAACTAGAGCAGAGACAACCAGGAGGAAGGTGTCATGGAGGAGTCTGGGGAGACACATGAGACTAGCTTGCCAGAGCATGCTAGTCCCTTCTTTTTGGCTATGACAAGATTTTGGTCTTTATCCTAAGATCAAAGGGAAGCCATTAAATTAAACTAAATCAAGGGAGGCAGATTTTTTTAAAACAGCAGTTGGTTTTTATTTTTTTTTAAACATTTATTCTTTAATTGTAGGTGGACACAATACCTTTATTTAATTTTTATGTGGTGCTGAGGATCAAACTCAGTGCCTTGCACATGCTAGGCAAGCGCTTTTCCTCTGAGCCACAACCCCAGCCCCCAGAAGTTGGTTTTTAGAGCTGGAAAGTCTCCTAAAGACCAGCTCTTTGAATTTAAAGAAGGCCTGGAAGGCCTACAGACAGTGAGATGCCCGGGAACATGCAGCTTGATCCAAGATCCCTCAGGCCTCTTGCTACCTTTCAAGTGCATTGTGAGTCTTCTGGGTTACCAAAAGCCATATATACTCCAGGTGACATGGAATTTGTTGGTACTACTGTCAAGGGGATATCTTGGGCTGCTTTTGTTCTATTGCTATCACCTGTACTTTCCTATAATTCTGAGGGCATTTAATAGGACCCACCAAAGAACCCCAAGCTCGGAGCCAGCTCCCACTGCCACAGGGCCTCAGGCCTCAGATCTTCCAGACACCCACAGTCAGCCCCTGTTAAAACACCCTATGCTAGCTTCATATTGAAAAGGTTGAACAAGATGGTTAAAGACTTACCAATCCTGATTCTGCCTCTTACTCTCTAGACCTAAGTTTCCTCATCTGTGAAATGGGAGGGTAGAACAAGATGCTGTCTAAAGTCTTCCTGTCCTCTCCATGCATTTGTGCTTAAGTCTCAGGCACTGGGGGCCTCTGGTACTCGATTGCCCCAGGACCTGTGGGTTCTTTCAGTTCTTTGCGTGGGCAGCTGTGGCAGGAGTGCACCCTCCGAGTTTCACTGACCCTTTTCACCCTTGTACTTTTGGGCCTCAGCTCCAGAAAGGCACAAAGAACTGGGCCTTTGTTTGCAGCAACAAAGCTGTTTGCAATTTCATAGAACCGTTTTTTTAATATCCCATCCAAAGAGTACTTGAGTCGCATTTTGTTTTGAAAGCTTGTTAGCATTCCGGATTTAATTAACTGACAGAGACAAAGCTGCCCTGCCTCCCCCGCCCCTAGTTCATGCCCACTTCCTCCACAGACCCCAGTCCCAGCCAGCAGCCTCAAAGCCTCTGCCCACATCCAGGTGCGGCACCCGTTGTCTTCCTGGGAGCTCACCTGGCATATGAAAGGGAAATCCTCACTATGGCCTCTCCCTCGCTCCCCTTCCCCTCTCATCTCTAAACTCTGGCTGCCATTTATTGAACATTCACCATATGCCAGGCACTAGGCTAATAAGCATTCTGTATAGTTCACCTCATGGTATCTTGAAATTCCTATGAGAGAAGTTTTAGCACATCTCTTTCTCCAGAGGCAAGACTGAGGTTCGGAGAGGTTGCCACTTACCCAAGGTCACACATGTAGTAAAATAGCAAAGTTGGGACTCAAAACAGAATGTAGGACTTGACTGCAAGCCACTACAAGAAGCTGCCTGCCTGGAAAAAAGGCCACTGGGGGTGGGGGCAGGAGGAGCTGCAGTGGAACTTGTAGGGTCAATAGGTACTCTTGGCCAGAGCTAGTTCAAGTTGCCAGAAATCTGCCTGCCTTGAGCTTCCAGGCACAGGTGCCATTCTCGCCCACAATGTGCCGCCTTCCCTCACATAGCTTCTCTGATGCCTGCAAATGGTGGTCTGTCCCTGCTCCCACTCAGACCAAGCAGTGGGTGCATGCCCTTCGTTCCCAGACCTCTCTTCCCATGGTCTTGATCCCAGTCCTACCTTTCTATTCTTCTCTCTCCAGAAAAGCCCCCCATCCAGGTTGTGATGGACCATGCCAAGGGGAAAGGCCTGTCCCTGTGCCCCCCAACACACATTCTGGGATGGCTCCTGCTCTCTCTGTCCTGGAAAGGATTGAAGCTCCTTCTCAGGTAGGAGGAAGCAGTAGTGGAGGCCCAGTGCAGGGCAGGCAGCCCAGAGTCTCGTAAGAGGAAAAGTGCTGAAGCCAGATGGCCTCGATCGATCTAAGTCTTGGATCTTCCATAAGTTGTGATGGCGTTGGGAAAGTCATGTACTCTCACACTTCTCTTTTCCTATCTTTAAAGGACAGTTCTGTTTCTTTTTTTTTTTTTAAATATATATTTATTTTTTTTAGTTATTGGCGGACACAACATCTTTGTTGGTATGTGGTGCTGAGGATCGAACCCGGGCCGCACGCATGCCAGGCGAGCGCGCTACCGCTTGAGCCACATTCCCAGCCTCAGGACAGTTCTGTTTCTTATGTCATTACCAGTGTAAGGGTTAAATGAGTCAATACTTACATCAGTCTATGAAAACGCCCCTCTGCACCAGGCAGCCTCAGAGTATCCAGCAAAGGCCACATGGGCTTTTCTAACCTGTCCTCACAGTCCTGTAACACCACGTCTGCCACATTCTCTTCTTCAGAGAGATCAGCCAGGGTGGAGAACACAGACTGTACCTATTGATGGAAGTAATATTGAAGAATTGACACATTGGGAGACCGTCACAGGAATGAAAAAACCTCCCAAGTCAGGTAGCTGATAAATGGTGAGCACCCACGTAATAGTTCAGAATCCTCTGAATGCCTCTGTTTCCCACCCCACCCCAGCCAGCTTTCCAGCCAAAACAGACTCACTGCCAGCCCAGACCCTTGTCATCTTGTTACCCCTTCTGTGGATCTCTTGGTCTTGCTACTCACTGGTTAGCAGGACTGATGGGTGGAGGAGTTGTAGGGAGCCCATATGAACTCCCAGGACCCCAAATCCATCATTTGTTTACCTTTGCTGGGAGCAGCTAGAAATTTTCTTTGCCAGGGCTGTTGTGCCTTCTAGGAGTCATGCCAGTTAGACACCAGACATGTCTACGAATAATAAAGACATGCTTGGGCAACTCTACCCTCTCACTTCCACCTAATCTCTGCCCCCTAATATGCCTGCTGTATATCCCAAAGCAGCAGAAAATGAGGCATCTCCACTCCAGACTCCCAGTGAGGACAGAGACCACAGCCATGCCCATCAAGGCCAGGCTCTCCCTCTCAGAGCTCAAGGCACTGCTGACAGTGTGATATTATGATGGCAGAAATAGCTGATTGGACCTATTCTTTCTAGACCCTTCAACCCATTGGCCTTTCTCAGTACCTCCCAAAGCACCTGCCTTGATTCTGCATTCAGGGCCTACCCGAGCAAAACTCAAAACAAGGTAGGCATACCTGCCCCAACTCATCCCTTATATGGGTTTCCAGACTTTTCTTGGAATAAGAGAAAAATCATTAAATATGAAGGCCCAATGACCTGAATTTAAATCCCAATTTGTCATTTCCTGGCTTTCTGACCCTGGAAATCACTTAAGCTCTCTTTGCCTCTGTGACTTCATATGTAAGCTGTGGACAATAATGTCAACCCACATCCTCGCTGTGAATAGCATTGAATGGCACAAGACTCACAGTGCACCTGGCTCAGAGTAGGCAGAGTGAGAACCTAACAGAGCCACCCCTCCAGTTAATCCTCCACAGATGGAAGCTGTTAGAAATTGGCCAAGGTTACCTCACCTCTTCCCCACTCCCCTTTATCCCCACAAGAAGTAGGAGCAGTAATCTTGTAAACAAGAGGAGACAATGTCTAATGAAGGTATTATGAACACCATGACATCTGAAATAAATCCATGCCGGTTGTTGAAGAGTTCTTGAAGATGGTATGGAAAGCAGAGGGCCTGGTCCTAGGCTCAAAGAGGAGTCACATCTAGTGTGTTGGCTGAAAGGGTGGGCTCTGGAGGCAGACTGCCTGGGTTCTAGTCTCAGTTTATACCCATTGATTAGCAGACCTTGGCCAGGGGACTTAATTCCCCTAGGCCTCAGTTTCTTCATCTCTAAAACTAAGAATAAGTGCATCAGTGTTTCTTGGGTTATTTGGAGGATTGAAGTATTCATATGTGTAAAACGCTGGGAGCTGCACTAGCAGGTGGCAAGTATTCGAATCTGTTAGCCGTGGTGGTTATGGTAGCAGCCAACGTCCAGACTCTGACATTCTCCAGCCATTGACCTTGGGCAAGCCACTTCCCCTCTCTGGGCCTCAATTTCGCCACTTGAGAAACTGGCAGACTGGACAAGATATCCCTCAGGGCGAGTCAGGCTCTGACAGCAATTCTGAGAGCTCTGGCAGGACTGAGTGAGATGTTCTTTCGGGCAGGGTCCCCTGTGACTGTGTGGGCTTAGCTGGTAGGTCACTCTCGGCCACACTGGGAAGGAAGAAAAGCTGAATGGGACAGAAACTCCCTTCTCATGTAAACAGGAACAGGCTGAGCCAGCCTTCTGCTCTAGTTCCGGTAGGCTGGCTGCCCAGAGCTTGAAGAATGAGTCATGACAGAACAGCCACAGTACAGTTCTCCAGCTCAAGTGGCAACAGCCCTGTGGCAGAGTAGCTGCAGAGGAGCAGGTGGATTTGGGAGCTGGGTGACAAGAGAGGGATCACAGTGTTCCTCTGTGCCTCAGGTGACATCTGAAGGCCATTTGCCTGAATGCCCTACCCAGGATCCCTGGAGCTTTGAGCTGGGGTGCTGAGCTTCTTCTTTCCTTCCTTCCATACCATTTGGCCTCAGAGGACCTGTTAGCCAGATATCAAGCACAAAAACTGCACAGCAGCCCCAGGCAGCTGGTTAGGGCTCAAGGTTTCCACTGAAATGGCCTCCTTCCCTCCCTCTCGGACTCTCCCCATTCCTCCCTGCCATTGCTGCAGTGACCCCTTCCTGAGAAGGGGTATGGCAAACTGGAACCATCACTTGGTCTGGAATCTCAGGGTCTGCACTCACTTGGACCAAGGCATTTGACTTCTCTAAGCCTCGATTTCCTTGCCTGGAAAATCCCCTTCACCCTGGGCAGGAGGCAAGCCTGATATTAAATCGCTTGTCAGCAAGCTGCCTCTGAGTCAGAGTTTCATGCGTGGCAAAGCAGCTACCTCGCTGTGAACTATTGAAAAGCCAGCCCTTGACACAAGCAGCCGCCTCTCACTGACAAAACAGGCTGATGATGATAATGTCTACCTCATAGGGCTGCTGAGGAAAGCAAATGCAACTGTGTGCACGGAAGCGCTTTGGGAACAGCACAGTGAGATGAGATGGCGTTATCATCCCCCGAATAAGACAGTGAGTGGAAGGGAGGGCAGGGCAAGGAGAAGAGCTGACATCATCCCTAGGAGCAGGACAATGGTCCATGCAGTCAGGACCACTATGTTCACTGCTGAACTCCCAGAACCTAGACCAGGGCTTGGCAAAGTAGGTATACAGCAAATACTTCTTAAATAGAGTAAAAGTGAATCTTGGTTTTCCCGGTGCTTGGCATATAGTTGATGTTCAATAAATGTGTGTTGGACTCCTGCACAGAGAAGCAGAGACTAAAATCAAAGAGACATGTTCCTAGTTCAGTTCTCTACCCCTAAATCAGCCATCATTTTCCATAACAGACCCCCCACTGCCCACTCCTGAGATTAGGGCATCTTAACTTGAGGTCTGTGGATCCCCCAAATTACATGCAGAATATAGTATGGGTTTGAAAATGTATCTTCCTGTATACTTTTAAATAAACTGCTCTGAAAAAATGTGCCTCTATCAGGTACCCAGTCAATATTCATCACTTAGATTTATCAGGCCCTCAGGACTGCCTGGTACCCAGTGATTTAAAAACAAGAATTAAAAAGCTTCCCCTTGTCTCAGATCTGCATACAGGGCCCCATCAGCCTACATATTCTCTCACACCCCCATATGTGCAAGGCAGTTAACCTGCCATCTTTCATATGCAAAAGTGACAATCACATTCTCAGAGGGGCTTGCTTTCTGAGTGACTGCTCTGCTGGGTGGGTCATACAGCTGTGCACACTCTGTCGATCTCTAATGTCGCATTGCATGCATTTAGATATGACAGGTGGGAGTCAGGACCTGAAACCTGGGAAATTCTAACTAGATATTGTGATATCGAAACTAGGAACTTTCATCTCTTTTTAAAAAATATTTTCTCTCACTACAAGTATGTGTGTGTTTATATATATTTATTGGAGGAAATTAGGATATACAAATTAAATCACCTCTAATCTCATCTCCCCCACAAAAATACTATTAACTCCTGCCTTATATTCTTCCAGTTTACCTTGAGCAACATTTATTAAGCACTTACTATGTGCATGCATTCACTGTTCACTGTTCTCCATGCTCTACAGACTTGAGCTTCCTTCCCCTCCCCCTTTTCCCCAGTCCTGGGAATTGAACCTAGGACTTTGAGAATGCTAAGCAAACACTCCATCATTGAGCCACATCCCTAGCCCCAGATCTCTCATCTTACATCAGGTATCCTCCATCTTTTAATAGACACATTTATACTTTCTTAATTTTCAAATTCAGTGAGATCATACAGTTTTATAACCTTGCCTTTCTAACTTCATACTTTCAAAATTTCTGTGTTATTAAATATTCATCAACACAGTCATTTATAATGGCTGCATGATATTTTATTGCAGGCAAGTTCCATGCTTCTCAGACTGGGGTGCATGTACCCCTGAGGGCAAAGCCACAGGGTAAATGTCACTCATCTTCCTGAAGCATAAATTTGATCTGAAGATTTGGGTAAGGGGAAAAAATTTTTAATATCAAAATGAGTGCAGATACACCATACTATAGGATATAAAGCACCCGTGGATTTTAAGCAGCAAAGTCCAAAATTGTGTGTGCTTGTTGTTATTCCTCAAAGGCCCACATTTCCTCTCCTCTGAGATGGTAGAAACATATAAGAAGAACCACATTGTACTTCACACCCCTCTCTTTACAGATAAGGAAACTGAGACCCAGGGAAAAGAAGGGATTGCCCAGGGTCCACAGCATGTGCATTGCAGAGCTGCGGCATAGAAGCCAGGTGACCTGGGGCCAAATGTGTGGGTGAGGACCTTGCCCTTGAGAAATCCACCCCCTGCTCATCAGTGGTGGAAACTTTTGGCTTCCCACATGATCTGTCTTCTAGCAGCAGCTTTTCCCCCTCTCATCTTGCTGTGAGCTGACTACACAGGTTGTCAGTAACCATATAGCCTCCATGGGTAGATGCCCTCCCCCATCTCTTAGACTCCAGCCCTTAAGATGTATCACTTAATGCATTGTATGGTAAACATATATTTACTAGTTTGTTTAACCCAGTAGACTAGGAGTCTTTTGAAGGCAAACATTCTGTGTTATCTTTAATCATCTGCCATTGATTGGGTACCTGCAAACCATAAATGTCAGGCACCATGGTGGGTGTTTTATCTGTGTCTCTAAACTCTTCGTAACAGCTTTTCAAAATGTGTATTATTATCCCCCTTTATAGGGTAAGAAAACTGAGTAAAAGAATATCACTTCTGTGGCTAGGGTCATGGCTCAGAAGTAGAGCGCTTGCCTAGTATGTATGGGGCCCTGGGTTCGATCCTCAGCACCACATAGAAATAAATAAAATAAAGGTATTGGGCTGGGATGTGGCTCAAGCGGTAACGCGCTCACCTGGCATGCACGGGGCGTATAAAATAAAATAAAGATGTTGTGTCCACCAAAAACTGAAAAATAAATATTAAAAAAAATTTTTAAAAAAAGGTATTCTATTCCCCTACAACTAAAAATGTACTTTTTTTTTAAGAATCTCACTTGTCCATCACCATACCCTCATTTAATAAATATTTACTGGAGACTTTCATGCCAAGATTTGTGCTAGATGCCGTAGATAATCATGATGAGCAAAACCAATACCACCCCCGCCCTCACAGGACTTCCAGGAAAGTAGAGGAGATGATACTCCACAAATCATTTCTCAAACCATGGCAAATATAATGTACCCCAGAGCCCATCTGACTGCCTCAAACTGAATCCACCTCTGCTACTTACCACCTAGGTGACCTTGGGTGTTCTATATCCTATACTATGGTGTATCTGCACTCATTTTGACATTAAAATGTATTTTCCCCTCACCCAAAGCTTCAGATCAAATTTATGCTTCAGGAAGATGAGTGACACTTATCCTGTGGCTTTGCCCTCCGGGGTACATGCATCCCAATCTAAGAAGCATGGAACTTCTTAGCTGCTGTGTCCCCCTCCTCTTCCTCTCCAGTAGAATGGGGGTGATGGCACTGCCCACCTCATAGGGTAACTGTGAAGAGTAAATACCTCAATGCATGTAAAGCACTCAGAACAGAGCTCCACACCTTCCAGAGCTATTGTGCTTCTGAAGGAATGGCATGGGGTGCTATTACATGATAGGGCAGGACCTACTCCAGGTGGCATTTTATTGAAATCCATCAGATGAATAGGAGTTACCTTGTATAGGGTAGGCAAGGGAGGGAAGCAGAGTGTTGGAGGGAGATTCCAGGTAAAGGAATAGCATGTACAAAGCACTAGGGACAGACTTACCTGAGGAACTACAAGGCCACAGCTGGTGCACAGCAGAAGAGGAACCAGGCAGGAGCACTGCCAACAGACCACTGCTGCACTCAAGGACATACGTCTCTGCCGCCATGGCAGGAAGGTCTTTTCTCCCAGCACGGCACGCAGCTGCAGCCTACACTGCCACCCTAACGCCTCTGCTCCCCACACCGCTGTCCCAGACTTGGTCTTTTCTCTGTGTGAGGTCACCATCATAGCCCAGAGGTCTTCTCTCAGGGCAAGGCTGCTGCCTACACTGCTTCCTACACCACTCCTACTGTCACCAGGAGGTCTTTTTTCCGGGTGCCATTACGACCAACCAGTGCTGCTGGCGAAGATCGCCGCCACTGACCCCCTCCGCTGCCCAGAGGTCCACAGCCGGGTGCCCGCAGGTTTGGTTTCACGTGGCCACCTCCATCTTGGGACTCCAGCCAGCGCCTGGAGGTCAGGGGGTCAGAGTGCCAGCCACTTTGCCACCACTGCCATCTTGGGGAACAGCCGCCTCTGTTTGGGGACACAGTTTTGGGACCTGGAGGTCCTGGGTCAGAGTGCCTGCAGGGTTGGCTGCACCTAGAGTCTTCCTGTTGGGAGTGCTGGTGACTGCCATCTTGCAGCTTCTTTTCAGGGTGGCTCTTCTTTTCAGAGCACATCCCTTGGTGATCTCTCTGCAAATTGGAACAGCATTGAGATCTTGGGAATGCAACATGGCCAAGCCTGGAGTATCTGAAATCCAGATCTATGGGATAGCGGCTGGGTCTATATGGGCTAATCTGGGCCTGGTGATCCTGTGAAGAATCAGACAGGACTGAGAGAACTTTGAACTCTGAAGCAAACAATTGTTCAGTTTTCCATTGAGGTTTTTGGTTTTGGTTTTGGTTTTAGGGTTTGGTAGTGGTAGTGGTTGTTGTTGTTTTGGCTTGTTTTGTTTTAAAATATTTTTTAAATCTCTTCTCTAGCATTTCTACTATTTGGGGGACCAGGTAGTTTTCATGCATGATTTTGTTGACTGGGATATGGATGGTATTTTGCAGTTTTGTTGTGTAGGCTTATATTTTTAATTTTTTATTGTATATATTTTTCCTCTCACTTGTCTGCTTTCAAGGATTCTCTATCTTTTCTTCCACTAACAGCCTCTGTCAATTCCTCTTCCACTCTTACTATAAGTTTTTGCTTCTGGCTTCTGTCCTTCCTCATGAACATCAAGCCTTGCACCACTTCTGTTCTCTCTTTCTCCAACATTTGGGATTGTGAAACCTTTTAGCAAATTTGCTGTATATAGTGTGGACAGTAATTGAACTTGTCATTTCTGTTTGTTGAGAGAAAACTGTGCAAGTCTTGATAGGATCTAGTGGGTTTGGGGTTGTGTGTTGTTTACATTGGATGCTATTAATGTTGGTCTCCCCCCTTGAAGGCAAGGTGCTAGAAACTTCAGGGACACTATAGGTCTGCAGGGTAGAATTTGTGCTGCCTTAGATCCATACTGCTAGATGGGAAAACACATGAATAAAATGAAAAAAAAAAAAACAGGGGAATAAAGCGCCCCAAACAAACCAAGATGCTCCAAAGAGAGAATCCACTGACAACACAGTAGAAGAAATGTCAGAGAAGGAGTTTAGAATGTACATGGTTAAACTAATCTGCAAAGTAAAGGATAATACAAGGAGTGAAATCAAAGAAAAAACACAGGAAGTGAAAGATCACTTTAATAAAGAGTTAAAGATTATGACAAAAAAAAACAAGCAGAAATCCTTGAAATGAAGGAATCAATAAACCAAATTATAAATTCAATAGAAAGCATTACCAACAGACTAGACCACATGGAAGACAGAACTTCAGGCAATGAAAAATATATATATAATCTTGAAAACAGAGTTGACCAAGCAGAGAAGATGGTAAGAAACCATGAACATGGGATAATATGAAAAGAATTATGGGATAATATGAAAAGAATTATGGGATAACATGAAAAGACCAAATTTTAAGAGTTATCAGGGTGATGAAGGAGCAGAGATAAAAACCAAATAAATGCACAATATCTTTAATAGTAACATCAGAAAATTTCCCAAATCTAAAGAATAAAATGGGAAATCAAATACAAGAGGCCTGTAGAACCCCAAATGTACAAAATTACAGCAGACCCACACCAAGACACATTATAATGAGAATGACTAACACAGAGAATAAAGATAAAATCTTAAAGGCCATAAGAAAAAAAATGAATTACATATAGAGGGAAACCAATTCTGATCTCAATTGATTTCTCAACCCAGAACCTCAAAGCTAGAAGGTCCTGGAATAATATATTTCAAGCTCTGAAAGAAAACTGATGCCAACCAAGAATTTTATATCCAGCAAAATTGTTTCAGATTTGAAGATGAAATAAAAGCCTTCCATGATAAACAGAAGTTAAAAGAACTCACGACCAGAAAGCATGAGGAAGAAGTGAGGGGGAAAAAAAGTGAAAACCAGCAAAGAGGGGAGCAATGACAAAGGAATAGTCAAAATAGTCAAATCAAAGGATAAATTAAGTCAAATTAAAAAAACAAAAAACAACTGGGGCACAAATAATATCTCAGTAATAACCTTGAATGTTAATGGCCTAAACTAATCAATCAAAAGACATAGATTGGCAAGTTCGATTAAAAAATAAGACCCAACAATATGCTGTCTCCAAGAGACTCACCTCATAAACAAAGACATCCATAGACTGAGGGTGAAAGAATGGGAAAAAACATATAGATTGTGTGGATCATGTAAACAAGCAGGGGTTTTATCCTCATATCAGATAAAGTAGACTTCAAGCCCAAGTTAATCAGAAGGGACAAAGAAGGATATTTCATACTTCTTTAGGGGAATTATACATCAGTAAGACATAACAATCATAAATATTTATGCCCCAAATAATGAAGCATCTATGTACATCAAACAAACCCTTCCCAACTTCAAGAATTAAATAGATCACAGCATAATAATACTGAGTGACTTTAACACACCTCTTTCACTACTGGATAGATCTTCCAAACAAAAGCTAAACAAAGAAACTCTAGATCTAAATAATATAATCAATAATTTATACTTAACATATATAGAATATTTCATCCATCAATGAGCAAATATACTTTCTTCTCAGCAGCACATGGATCCTTCTCTAAAATAGACCACATCTTATGCCATAAAGCAACTCTTAGCAAATACAAAAAAAAAAAAAAATAGAGATAATACACTGCATCCTATCAGATCATAATGAAATAAAATTAGAAATCAATGATAGAATAAAAAATAAAAGCTACTCTCTAACACCTGGAGACTAAATAATACACTATTGAATGATGAGTGGAAAATGAAGAAATCAGAGATGAAATTTAAAAATACTTAGAGGTAAATAAGAATAGTGTACAACATATCAAAATCTTTGGGACATCTTAAAGGCAGGGCTAAGAGGAAAGTTCATTGCATTGAGCTCATTCATTGATAGAATAAAAAGTCAACAAATAAATGACCTAACATTACAACTCAAAGCCCTAGAAAAAGAAGTATAAATCAACACCATAAACAATAGAAGACAGGAAATAATTAAAATCACAGTTAAAATCAATGAAACTGAAAAACTTGACAATACAAAATTAGTCATTTGGAAAAATAAATAAAATAAACCCCTAGCCATGCTAACAAACAGAAAAAGAGAGAAAATCAAAATTACTGAAAAATGTGATTTAAAAAGGAAATATCACAATGGACATGACTGAAATAAGAAGATAATTAGAAACTATTTTGAAAATTTATACTCCAATAAAATAGAAAACCTTGAAGACATCTACAGATTTCTAGAGATGACCTACCCAGCTGAATCAGGAAGATACACACAATTTAAACAGATCAATTACAAGTAATGAAATATAAAACACATCAAAAGCCTACCAATAAAGAAAAGCCCAGGACCAGATGGATTCTCAGGCAAGTTCTATAAGACCTTCAAAGAATAATTAACACCAATACTCCTCAAAGTATTCCATGAAATAGAAAAGGAGGGAGTCCTTCCAAACTCATTCTATGAGGCTAATCTCACCCTGATACCAAAACCAGACAAAGACACATCAAAGAAAGAAAACTTAAGAAAAATATCCCTGATGAACATAGATACAGAAATTCTCAATAAAATTCTGGCAAACTGCATACAAAGCCATATTTAAAAGATAGTGCACCATGATCAAGTATGGTTCATCCCAGGAATGCAAGGTTGGTTCAACATATAGAAATCAATAAGTGTAATTCATCACATCAATAGACTTAAAACAAGAATATATGATCTTCTCAGATTCAGAAAAAGCATTTGACAAAATACAGCACCTCCTCATGTACAAAACACTGAAAAAATTAGGGACAGTAGGGACATACCTCAACTTCATAAAAGCTATATATGCCAAACCCAAGGCCAACATCATTATAAAAGGAGAAAAATTGAAAGAATTCCTTCTAAAAACTGGAACAAGACAAAGATGCCCTCTTTTACTACTACTACTCAACATTGTCCTTGAAACTCTAGCCAGAGGAATTAAACAGGAGAAAGAAATTAAAGGGATACAAATAGGAAAAGAAGAACTTAAACTATCACTATTTTCTGATGACATGATTCTATATTTCAAAGAGCCAAAATATTCCACCAGAAAACTTTCAAAACTCCTAAATGAGTTCAGCAAAGAAGCAGGTTATAAAATCAACACCCATAAATGTGTTTCTATACATCAGTGATGAATCTACTGAAAGAGAAATTAGAAAAACTACCCCAGACTGCAGAGGCTGAGCCAGGCATACATCCAAGTCCCAAGATGTCAGACTCCAAGGCCCTTCCTGAAGACAAGCAAGAGAGGCATCTCCACAAGAAGCGAACATTGTTCACGGAGAAACAGCTGGAAGATCTGACCCTCATTTTCAACAGGAACCCGTACCCAGACCCCAACCTGAGGAGACAAATGGCCTCCAAAATGAACTTAGACCCATCGGTCCTGCAGGTTTGGTTCAAGAACCACAGAGCAAAACTCAAGAAACAAAAACTGCACGTCCAGCAAAAGCAGGAGGCCCCCCAGCGGGAGTCTGCGGAGCCCCAAGCCCCCCAGCGGGAGACTGCGGAGCCCCGAGGCCCCCAGCGGGAGTCTGTGGAGCCCCAAGCCCCCCAGCGGGAGTCTTCGGAGCCTCAAGCCCCCCAGCGGGAGACTGCAGAGCCCCAAACCCCCCAGCGGGAGTCTGCGGAGCCCCAAGCCCCCCAGCGGGAGTCTTCGGAGCCCCAAGCCCCCCAGCAGGAGTCTGCGGAGCCCCAAGCCAAGATCCAAGCCAAGGCCGGGCCCACCTGGAGCAGGGCAGTCGCAGCCCCTCGAGAGCAGGAGCTGGGTCCCTGCCTCGCGGCCCCAGTCTACACCAACCGCCAGACCCCCTCCTTCCAGCTCAGCATATGCCCCCCTTTCAAGATGCACACAGTCCACGCCGGGAGCCACAAAATGATCCACTTTGGCTGCTGCCGGGACCCCACCGTGTACTTGCTCCAGCAGATTTCAGAACCCCCTCGGTGCGCTCCAGGCTGCACGGGGGCTCACCACCACTCCTCCGTGCCCAGCAGGGAGGCCACGTGACCATGGGGAGCTCTGGGAAGCGGGTGCTGTCCCCCAGTGAGGAACAAAGACGGGCATAGTGGGTGGCTGGGTCTCAGGCCCTCCTGGAGAATGGCCTGTGGAGTTCGGCAGGGTATTTTTGCTGCTGTTGTTTTAATACTGGAGATGGAATCCTGGGCACCCACCGCTAAGCACATCTCTCCTTTTTCATATTTATTACTTAATGACAGAGCATCAGCTAAGTTGCTGAGTCTGGCCTTGAATTTGTAATTGATCCTCCTGCCTCAGCTTCCAGAATGCCTAGGATTATAGGCCTGCACCCCTCTACCAGGCTCAATTTGGGGTTTTTAATAGACCAAGCCCAAGTGAGTTCTCAAGACAAATGCTACCAAGTGTGGTGACACCTGACCCGCCTTAAGCCACTTAAGGACAGGGAATGGTTCAATGGCTAAGTGCTCTTGGGTTCGGATCAGTCCACTACCATAAATAAATCAATAAATAAGTGTCATTTAAAAAAAAAAAAAAAGAAAAAAAAAGAAAAACTACCCCATTTGCAATAGCTTCAAAAAAATAAAACCCCTGGGACTCAATCTAACAAAAGAGGTAAAAGGCTTCTACAATGAAAATTACAAAACACTAAAGAAAGAAATTGAAGAAGACCTTAGAAGATGGAAAGATCTCCCATGCTTCTGGATAAGCAGGATTAATATTGTCAAAATGGCCATACTACCAAAAGCATTATACAGATTTAATGCAATTCTAATTAAAATCCCAATAACATTCTTCATAGAACTAGAAAAAGCAATCATAAAATTCATTTGAAAAAATAAAAAACCCAGAATAGCCAAAGCAATCTTTAGCAATAAGAATAAAGGAGGAGGTATCACAATACCAGACCTTAAACTGTACTAAAGAGCCATAGTAACAAAATCAGCGTGATATTGGCACCAATACAGACACATAGACCAATAGTACAAAATAGAAGACACAGAGACAAACCCGCATAAATACAGTTATCTCATACTAGAAAAAGTTTCCAAAAACAGTCACTGGAGAAAAAGATAGGCTATTCAATAAATGGTACTGGGAAAATTGGAAATCCATGTAACAAAATGAAATTAAACCCCTATCTCTCATCCTGTATGAAACTCAACTCAAAGTGGACCAAAGACTTAGGCACTAGACCAGAGATCCTGCGCCTAACAGAAGAAAAAGTAGGCCCAAATCGTCACCATGTGAGCGTAGGATCTGACTTCCTTAATGAGATTCCTAAAGTGCAAGAAGAAAATCAAGGATCAATAAATTGGACAGATTTTAAACTAAAAAACTTCTCCACAAAAGAAACAATCAATAATGTGAAAGGGAGAGCATAAAGAATAGGAGAACATCTTTACCACACACACCTCAGATAGAGCATTAATCTCCAGGATATATAAAGAACTCAAAAAACTTAACACCAAAAATAATAAATAATCCAGTCAATAAATGGGCTAAGGAACTGAACAGATACTTCACAGAAGAAGAAATACAATCAATCAGAATGGCAATTATCAAGAATACAAACAACAATGAATTTTGACGATGATGTGGGGGAAAAGGTATACTCATACATTGCTGGTGGGAATGCAAATTGGAGCAATCATTATGAAAATTGGTATGGAGATTCCTTAGAGAACTTGGATTTGAACCACCACTTGACCCAGCTATCTCACTCCTCAGTTTATACCCAAAGGATTTATAATCAGCATACTACAGTGATGCAGCTCAATTCACAATAGCCAAACTATGGAACCAACCTAGTTGCCCTTCAACAGATGAATGGATTTAAAAAATTATATATATATATATATTTACATATATATATATATATATATATATATATTTACATATATATATATATATATACACACACACACACACACACACATATATATATATATATATATATATATATATATATATATGAATGATAGAATATTACTTAGCCTTAAAGAAGAATGAAATTATGGCATTGGCCAGTAAAAGCATGAAGCTGGAGAATATCATGCTAAGTGAAATAAACCAACCCCCAAAAAACAAAAGCTGACTGTTTTCTCTTATATGCAGATGCTAATTCACAATGGGGGCAAGGTTAAGGAAGAATAGAGTTACTTTAGATCAGGTAGAGGGGAGTGAAGGGAGGAAGTATGGGGTAGGAAGGATAGTAGAATGAATCAGACATTATTACCCTATGTACATATATAATTGTATGACCAGTGTGATTCTACATCATGTACATCCAGAAGAATGAGATATTGTACTCCATTATATATGATGTATCAAAGTGCATTCGACTGTCATGTATAACTAGTTAAAACAAGTTTTTTAAAAAGAAGAGGAACCATTTGGAAAGGGGGAACCTATTATGTTCACACGGGTATAATCCAGGATCAGGGCTGTGTATTTCACTGTTGATCTGGGCTGTGAGAGGCTCTGGAAGTGTTTGTGGCATGAGTGAGCAGGCATATGCACAAATAGCTGTGTTGGTCTCCTCTGGTTCTGTTGTCCCCCAACCAGAAAAGAAGTCCATTGTCCCATCTGCACAGTGATGTGTGGGCAGCTCCATCCCAGCCAACAAGCCGTACACATCCGTTTTGTTGGTCTTGCCCTTCTGGGTGATAAACTGAGACATGAGTTTGGGTGGGACTAACATGTGGACTCACCAGGATGGATAGCACTGGAGTAGCCAGTGGTGGTCAGATGCGTTAGCAGAACTGTTGAAATCATCGTACCAGAAGCCCAGCACATGGAATGGGAACAGGAATAGCTTCCATGCTGAGACACAGGCATAGGAACTCCAGGCATTTGGTAACAGCCCCTGCTGCACCCAAGAAACCCTGGAGCTCCGAAAAGCACAATTAGAAAAACAGGGGTTTGAGCCCATCCCCCACTTTTCAGGTGGGGAAACTGAGATTCGAAAAGGAAGTGACTCTCCTGAGGCCACACCAACCACGGACAGACCCTGAGCTCGACCCCAACATGTGGTATCGATCTTACTACACCAAGATTTTCTTCCACATCCCCCAGATTGCCCACCCCCTCTCAGCGTGGGGGTCCCAAGGTGGGGGAGGCATGTGGCTGTGATCTTAACAGTCCAGCTTTCAGTCCCAGTCAGGACACAGACCACAAAAACAAAACTCCAGAGAGCAGGCGTAGGTGGGTTGTTCAGGGTCACGGCCTGGTTATGCTGTGCCTTTTTTTTTTTTCTTTCTTTCTTTCTTTCTTTCTTTCTTTTTTAATCGAGTTTGAGGTGGTTGTTTTTTGTTTCCTTAAGAAATGGAAAAGAATGAAGCTGCGTAAATACAACGATATTAACTCTGAAAAACCTCCTGCCATTTTAACTCTGTTACTGGAGAAATAAAAGAGAAATAATTTGTCCACCCACACTTAGCTCTTTCTGACGAAGGTAGGTGAATATTGCTTTGCTAATCGAGGGTGACTGCTGGAAGAGGAGCCACGCTGACTGATCCCGGATTGGGAGGAAGCCACAGCAACTCCAGAAGGAACTGTCCACCGTGGGTCAGCAGAACCCTGTGCACGGGCAAGGCCTGGTGTAACTGGCCTGCGTGTCCCACCCTTGCACAGGTCTCCCCCAGCCGGTAGTGATGGAGGCGCTGGACGAGGCCAAAGGGCTCCCCAATGTGCAGAGAGAGATGCCACCGCCCCCACCACCCTCAGAGCCAGCTCAGAAACCACCACCTCAAGGCACCGGGAGCCACTCCCTCACTGTCAGGAGCAGCCTGTGCCTGTTCGCTGCCTCACAGTTCCTGGTAAGGATGTCACAGGCCTCATGAGGACCTGGAGAGCGGGTGGGTTGAGGGACAGCCTTCCACTTCCTCCCCAAGATAGCTACCTGGGGAGACCAAGAAGAGGGGCGCTGGGTAACTTCAAGTCCTGAAGCTCATGTGAGGGGAGGGCAGGAATTCTGCTGCAGCTTCAAGAGATAAGCCCCTCACAACCTGTCTTCCCTCACTCAAGGATCAGGACTGCAGGGCCCCCCCAGACCCTTGACCCCCTGATCCTGAGGACTGCCTTCCTGTCTGTGGAAGCCTTTCTGGGAGGCTTCCCTTTTTATGTATGCACCTGTGGGGTCGTCCCTTGGTTTTGACGGCTTTTAGTCTGCTTTTCTCCAAGGAGAGTCCTGAAATCTCTCCTCTGGGTACACAGCGCTTGGGCCCTTCCCTCAGCTACCTCATCTGGACCTGAAAGGTTCAGGAACCTCCTTGGGGATCCAGATTGAGGGTGAGGCTGAGAATGTGGGGGCAAGGAGCCCGGGCTCTGAACTCAGCCTGATCCCCCGACTGCCCCAGCTTGCCTGTGGGGTGCTCTGGTTCAGCGGCTACGGCCACATCTGGTTGCAGAATGCCACAGATCTCATCCTCTCCTGGCTCACAATCCTGAAACCGCTGGGACCCGCGGTGAGTAAGCTCTGGGGAACCTTGGGGTGGGGAGATGTGTTAGGGGCCTCCAGTCCACCCTCCCCGGCTCCTGAATGGGGCTTCTCTGAGTTCAGGAGATATTTCCAAGCCCCTGAAGTTCTGCCTGCTCCCCACCTCAGACCCCAGAGATGCTTTTTAGAGCCTCAGCTTTGTCACCCTTGGAATAGACAAGAACTCTGCCCCCACCACCACCCTGACCTGTTTGTTTAATGTTCCCCAGGCCTGGCTGGGCGCAGGGACCTCGGGAGTCCCCAGTCTGCTGCTGGTCTCCCTGTCCGTGGGCCTGGTCCTCGTCACCACCCTGGTAAGGTGCCCCCTGCCCCAACCTCAGTGCTTTCCTCCTCTGGCCCTGAGGTCCTGCTGCTCACCAGCTCCCATCTGATCTACAGACTAGACATCCTGGGTGCTGGGTAGGACAAGGACATGTATCTGTCTCCCTTGGCCAGGATGCCTGGCCTGGGGCAAGAGATGCCTTCTTCCTAGAAACTGGCTTGCAGCCATCTGGGCTGGGGAAAGGGGCTGAAGCAGGGAGGCTCCCAGAACCCCAGAGGACAGGGAGGGAGAGTAGATGGAGGAACCTCCCACCTAGGAGATCAGAGTTCCTCATAGACAGCTCCCAGGAGAGCATGGCTGCTCTAGATACATGGAGGGACAGAGGGCCCAATCCTGTGGTCACCCCAGGACATCACAGCTGGCATGGTTCTAGGTCCATTAAGCCCTATATCCCCAACCAGGTGTGGCACCTCCTAAAGGCTCCCCCAGAGCCGCCCACCCCGGTGCCCCCAGAGGACAGGCGCCAATCTGTGAGCCGCCAGCCCTCCTTTACCTACTCAGAGTGGATGGAGGAGAAAGTCGAGGATGACTTCCTGGACCTGGATCCAGTGCCCGAGACTCCTGTGTTTGACTGCGTGATGGACATCAAGCCTGAGGCTGACCCTGCCTCACTGACCGTCAAGTCCATGGGTCTGCAGGAGAGGTGGGAGGGGTGGAGGAGGGGTGGGCTTGACGGGCCCTCATGCTTTCAGCTCCCATCCCAAAAGGTAGATGTCGACTCTGACAGCCCAGGAGAGAGCTGCTCTCATAGCCCAGCTAGTGCAGATACATGATCTTCAGGTGTAAAAAAAAAAAAATAGTGCTATTACACAAGCACACCTAGGCATCTGCCGGTGTGCACATGTGTATACTCTCCTTTGCTCAAGGAAGTTCCGGTAGCTTTCCTTTCTGCATCAGGGCCTTTAGTGTGCCTGTGTTCATTGTAAATCAGCAAGGAGACAGTATGTAGCATTTCCCAAAGTCACCTGGCCACAGAACCCTTTTCTAAAGTGTCTCAGTGTTCTGCAGAGCACTTTGGAGGTGTGAAATCCTCTTCTCAGACCCTAACTGCGTAAGCCAGGTCTCACCACTGAGTTACCCCCACGATGTCAGAGAAAGAGCACTGGATGAAGAGGCAGGAAACCCAGCTTTTTGTTTCATCTCTGCCACAATGAGAGCCTCGGCGTCTCTGGTCCCCTCATAAGGACTCACATTCCATCTCTATGTAGAGGGGGTCCTTTCTGTTTTGTGGTTTACTGGACACAGGAAGTTTATCCTTGCTGCCACTAAGCTGCTCCTGGGACTCCCTCCTTTCCTGAGGGTCCTGACCTCTTCTGGAGGATGGGTTCTTGACCCACCGGCAGCCTCGGTCAGGACTGGGCCCAGAGCTGTGTTGCAGAGGTTTGGAGCCATCTTAGGCTCGAGCCCTGCTCCTCTGACCTAGGCAGGGACTACTCTGGGGGCTGCTTAGGAGCCATAGGGTGAAACTGCCTCCATCTGGGACAGAGGTGAGCCCAGGGGAGGGCCGTGTTGGGTTGCTTTGGATGGAATCTGAGGCCCCAAACACCCACCCAGTTGCTCTGCTGCAGGAGGCAGGAGAGAAGGGCACAGAATTTCACCTCAGGACTGAGTCTCATGCATCTGTGACAGGGTCTTGCCACACTCCCACTCCTTTTCCCATATCCCTCCCTGTCCCCCATAACCCCCCCATCCTCCCCTCTGAGGCCCAAGCCTGTCCCTTCCCAAGATTCATTTCCTCCTTCTCGGTCCTTCCAGGAGGGGCTCCAATGTCTCCCTGACCTTGGACATGTGCACCCCGGGCTGCAATGAAGAAGGCTTTGGCTATCTCGTGTCCCCACGTGAGGAGTCAGCCCACGAGTACCTGCTCAGTGCCTCCCGCGTCCTCCGAGCAGAGGAGCTCCATGAAAAGGCCCTGGACCCTTTCCTGCTACAGGCCGAATTCTTTGTGAGTCCCCTTGTGCCTGCCACCCTCTGTAGGCGGACTCTCCACTCATATCACTCATCCAGCCAGCCAAGTTGTGGGTAATGCCCAGACTTGGCATCTGGAGTAATGAGCACCACCTCATTCTCAGCTCTCCTGCCACCTTGGGCAAACTGATTTTTCTCTGAGCCTCTGTGTCCTCATCTGGAAAATGGGATGAAATGATAGGATTATGGAGATTAATTACTATGTGCAAAGTAGCCAGCTGGGTGATTGGCATGCTGTGGTGTTCCTGGGTCTTTGCCAGGACTCTGCTCTGAAAGCCTCAGAAAGCTGAACTTCCTATCCTCCTGTCTTCCCACCCTCCTCCTGCCTGACATCCCTAAGCACTGTACATTGTCTTGACATCTCTCCAGTCCCCTCCCCTCCTTGCCACCTCTAAGGCTCTAGCTTAGGTCCTAATCTCTTCCTGCAGCGTCTGCAACAGCCTCTGGCTGTTGGACTTTGAGGGGTCCAATCATTGACAGCCCTGTTCACCTGCCTGAGCGCACAGCCAGTAAAGAGCTAAAACATGGCAGGTCATAGTGACACCTTTACGGCAGAAAGGGTAGGTTTGAAATGAGGCTGCACAAGGTACAGCAAGAGTAAGCTTCCTGATACCAAGCCCCAGAATCACACAAACTTCCCACCACTGAGGCAGTGTGGCCCATGGTGGACCTTGCCCCATGGGGTGCCTCCATCATTCTTTCTTGGCAGGAGGCCTCCATGAGGAGGAAGAAGAAAGGGGCTGAGGCTCAGAAGCCCACTTCCTCAATCAACTTCATCAATCAGATGACTCACCCACCAGCACCCTCAAACCCACTGCTCCAGGTTCTCCAGAACTTGACACCCTGCAGAAGAAATGGGTCCGCCTGCTTGATCTATCCCCACCTCCTTTCCTAGCCTGTGCTCCAGCCCCATCCCACCCCTGCAGGGACTGTGCACTTACAGTTGGGCCAGCTGCCCTGTGCCTGCGTCCCCATCCCTATTTCCTCCTCACATCTTTCCCCTCCTGATGCCTCTGGAAAGGCGTTCTTGACAGCCAGCCTCAGCTCCCACTCCAGGCTCCCATCACCACCTTCTCCCCTTGAAGAAATAGCTTCCATCCACCATGTCCTTTTCTGTTAAATAGAGTATTATAGATTTTTATTGTTGTTGTTTGTTTGTTTGTTGGGTTTTGTGTTTTTTGGTTTTGTTTTTGTTTTTTTTTTTGTTTTTTGGGTTTTTTTTTTGGGGGGGGGGTCGTTGCTGGAGATTGAAGCCAGGGCCTTGTGCATGCAAGGCAAACACTCTACCAACTGAGCTATATCCCCAGCCTGAGTATTGTAGATTTTTGCCAGAGAGCAAGGAACATGGCCTGAGCACCCTCTCCATGGGTAGTTTTGCACATGTGTGCTTTTGTTTCCTTTGGATTCTCACAACCCTGGAAGGCATCATGATCTGCATTTTACAACAGCCCATATAATGTGTCCAGAAACAACAAACAATGGGACACTGCGTTCAGGTGGTAAACCGTGTGGACAGATCAGATGGGATCGCAGGGGCAAGAGGCACTGGAGACACGTCCCAGAGGACATCTTAGGGAGGTGGAGCTGGGGTGAACCTTTAGGTATTGGAATGTTTTGGAGAGATGGATAGTGAGACCAGAGCTCCCAGGGAGTGGAATGCCACAAGCTCAGCCTGGAGGCAGGACTGTGAATGGCATGATCATAGCCACAAAGACACGGGCACAACTGGAAGTCAAGAGGGGCCAGGTACAGGGAGACTTTGCATGCCAGGAGCAGAGGGCAGACATGGAGCTCTGGACAGAGGACAGGTGGAGGGGCACACACAGTCCTGGGGGCTTGGCAGAAGACCCCTTCTGCTGCAGACTCAGGAGGCTTCTCAGAGGCCTTGGCCTTTCAGATAGATGCATGCGGAGATGAGGGTGGGGCAGGTGTGGCAGGAAAGCAGCACCACCAAGGTAGGGACGCCTAGGGTGGGCACATAATTCAGTGAAGCTACCTGGTTTCGCTGTTGCACAGAGAACATGGAAGAATGCAGTGATTGGCCTTGTCACTTCTGTCTTGTTCTTCATTTATTCATCACTTGCTGAGCGTCTGCCATGTGCCAGGGTGGCCCTCAATAAACACTAGTTATAACATGTGTCGTGCTCTTGGCGTGTGCCAGTCACTATCCTAAATGCCCTACGTGTACTAACTCATTTAACAGTAAATGTGTGTTGAATGAATGAGTAGTGCACTTAAGGTAGCCCAACAAAACTTGAGGGCAAGCAGCACCTGGTTAGAACATCTTCAAGAGCCAGCCCACAGCTGCTCACACCCCCATGTCCTTCTCCTGCAGGAAATCCCCATGAACTTTGTGGATCCAAAAGAGTACGACATCCCTGGGCTGGTGCGGAAGAACCGCTACAAAACCATCCTTCCCAGTGAGTAGTCACTGCCCTAGGGGTACGGGGACAGGCTCACCCTCACCTGGGAAGACTTAAGCCCAGAACTGGGCCTCCAGGGTGGCAGGACACTCATCCCTAGAGGGCACCAGATGGAGGGCTGGGGTGACCGGTGAAGGGAAAGCCTCCCTAGCAGGAGGCCAAGGTCAGTTCATTTTCTCACACAGCCCTTGGCCTGGCCCTTGCCTGGCCTGGCCAAGTGTTGTGCTGGGCTCTATAGAAACCCAGAGACAAAGGGTAGCTCCTAGATAGTATATAGTGACTGAAAAGTGTTTTCCCATCCTCTTCTCTCTTCAGAATGGGCAGGTTTTAAGGAGAGGACATTAAGGCTCAGAGAGGCTCAGTGGCTCATCCACAGTCACATAGCTGGGAAGTACAGAGCTGAGTTTGGTGACCCCAGAATTGGACTCTTCGTCTACCTCATGTTCCATTTGATCAGATTGTCAGTTCTCCATCAGGTAGAGCCACCCCACAGGGGAATGAGCTGCCCCTGTCAAGTCGTGAGGTCCCATCACACAGTGCATCCAAGCGAATCTGCCTGGAGCAGTCCCCTGGAAGGTCTGAGAAGGGGGTTCTCCTTTGGGGGTGCATTCCAGTTTCCTCCCCGTGGCACCATTTTCAGATAACTTCCATCAAATCCCTGACTGTCTACTACAGGGATTGGGGCCAGGTGTCTGGCCCCAGGCACCTGGGCTAACCTGGGGGTAACTTGTTGAAAGTGGAGCCCCCAAAACCTACTCCACTCAATTTGTAGAGTAGTGAAGCTTTAAAAAAGCGGTTTCGCTGTCAGCATCTCCAATAACATGTAAGATGTCATAACTTATTTTTAACTTTTAAAATATCGACTTGTGGTTGCTATAGTTACACAGTCTCTAGGTAGTTCCGGTTAAACAAAGCACCATTTATGGCCAGGATGCATTACTCAGGGCTGCCACCTCTTCCCTCATCTCTCCCTCCCCTTCCCAACTCTACCTGGAAGGAGGGGTGGGGGCACCCCAGAGTGGAGAGGAGGGCTTTGCCGGCTACTCAGAATGGCCACGGGAGTCAGACCGTGCTCCACGTGGTCCTCACTGGATTGCTGACAGGTTCCAGCCACCCTGGTTCCAACCCTGCCCGAGCCTCCAGGCTTCCAAGCCAGCCCAGCAGAGAATCTTATCTGTGTCCAGCAAGAACAGATCCTTCACCCTCAGAGACTGCGTTGGGGGACAGAGGGCAGGTCAAGCTTAGCAGAGGCCCCCCTCTTAGATGCAGAACACCCTGAGGTTTCTTCTCTCATCTGTGTTTTCTGAGCCCCTGCCTGGGGTCTAAGAATTCAGACACAAATGAGACACAGATTCTGTGCACTTGGAGCTCCCAGGCTAGTAGGAGAGAGAGGTCTATGGACAGTCAGAGGAATCACTAACCCCAGCAGCACCAAGAGCAAGATACGGGGACACAATTTCTGTTCTTATCACCATGGTGTCCCAAGTACCAAAATAGTGTCTGACACACAGTAGGTATTCTGCACCCATTTGAATGAATGAATGAATGAGTGAGAATGAATATCTTTCAAATCTCACTCCCCTCTCCATCCTCACCACAAAGTGACTTTTTGGAGTTGGAGCTTCCATGTTGCCCCATCCTAAGGGATGCCATTTACATAGACTGCATTGACATAAATGCTCCACAGAGCCCTGCCATGCCAGGCAGCCCTGTGACCTTTGATATTTCTTTCTTGGATCATCATAGTAATTTCCTGACTGGTCTCCTGACTCCACATTCTCCTCTCCTGTCTGTCTTCTACTCTTGCCATCAGAATGGTACAAAACAAATCTAACCATGTCCTTCTCCTCCTTAAACAGTGTCATTGTCACCCTATCTAAGCATAGTTTATGAGACTCTGGCCGCTGGTTCCTCTCCAGCCACATCTCTCACCAGTCCCAGCCTTGGCCCTGTGTGCACTTGTGTCTGACAGGACAGGATTCCCTGTTCTTTCTGCTCCAGCCAGGAAACCTACCCACCCACCCAGGCCCCCGCTGTTACCACAGCCCCAGTGCTCACACGCCACTACTTACTTGTCTGCCTCCCGCTATGCCTTCTTTGGGGGAGGGACCATGGCTTATTGCTTTAGGAGTCCCTTCTCACATGCACAGCCCCAGGCACAGAGTCAGTGCTCCATAAGGGCCATGATTGCCACAATGGTTCTTTAATACCAAAGACCTGGGTATCTGACCAGAGGGGACAGTGCCCACTTCTGTCTTTCTGGCACCTAATCTGGGCAAGGGCAGCTAGAAAGAAGGGAGATGGCCCAGGCAGAGCTTCCTGCTCCTCTCCTCTGCTGGTCACCCAGAAGCCCCCTCCTGCTCACCCTCACTCCTCTCCATTCCTGCCACCCTTCTGTGCCCCTCTCCATGAAATCTACCAAACCCCCGAGACACTGACCAAGATCCAGAGAGTGGACTGGGACAAGCAGAGGGCTGGAGGGGAGAGACTTAAGCACGTCCCCTCCTGCTGCTCCAGGTTTGCTTCTTTCTATCCACTCAGTTAAGGTAAAACTTGTAAAAATGGTCCCAAGAGCAGCTAGTTCGTGGTGTCTACTGTGGCCCACATTATTTTCTGATCTAAAGGCTCCATTTATTAATGTTAGATCCTTTAACCTTTACAAGATAAATGAGTTCACTGTAGAAGGAGGATGTCCCCAGTTGTAGATAAGGCAGGAGAGGTTAAGTAAATGGTCCATGTTGACAAGCTGGGAAGTCATAGAGCCAGGATTTGGACCAGGCTCTCTGGCTCAGTCATGTCTCTTAATGACACCCCCACACTGCCTTTGAGAGCCCCATCATGTGCACACTGGCAGCGCCTTTCCAGCCCTCCCTATTGCAGTAGAGAAACTGAGATTCAGAGAGGGGACAAGACAGGAGGCTGGTGACAAAGCACAACCAGGACCCAATGCTCCAGGCCCCCAGCCAGCTTCCCTACACACCCCACAGAACGTCCCAATCCCAGCCTCTCAAGACTAGTCAATACAGGGAGGCTCTGGCTGGAACAAAACAAATTCTACTCCAGGAAGAAGAACAAGATGTTAAGGGAATCTGTTACCATGGAATTTGACAAGTAAAAAGATTGTGGGAGGAGACCCTTTGTGCTCACAACTCTACAAAGACCCTCCAGTCTCATTTCAGACATGGGAAACTTGACCTTTTTCTCCCAGTATTCTTCTCAGCTTTCTACCCCCAAATCTTAACAGCCCTTATATTTACAAAGAATTTCACAGTTTATTCAGCACTTCCACCTCTGTTTTCTCATTTATTTTCCCAATAGCTCTAGGAAGGAGGTATACTTACCCCCATGTTATAGATGAGAAAACTGAGGCTTAAAAAGGCCATGTGCTTTATAAGCTCACAGAGAAGTCGGTGACAGTGTGTTCTCATACTCCAGCTGCTGCCTGCTGCCCAGGTGCTGTACCCAGGCCATTCCTTCCTTAACTAGCTCTCTTCACTCCAGAATACAAGGTGCGAGTGAGTACAGGACAGCTTCAGGGGCAGAGGGCAGGCACTGAGGTGAGACCCAGGGCCTCTTTCTCTGTCCTCCTCTTCATCCTGGATCATCACCTGCCTGAATGGACCGAGGATGGGTCATCATTTTGCTAGTGTGCAGGAGAAGGAAGAACTGTAGGATCGCAGAAGAAATGTGGTGCTTTGGAGTAGACCAGGAATGGTGGGCCCTAGCAGCACCCATGAGGGGGTTAAGTGAGCTAGAGATGGGATAGCCTCCCCTGTCCCCCACAGATCCTCATAGCAGAGTGTGTCTCACCTCGCCCGACCCTGATGATCCTCTGAGTTCCTACATCAACGCCAACTACATCCGGGTATGTAGCCCCATCCCAATGGCCTCCCACTGAAAGAGAGGCCTGAGCTGATGGGACCCCATCCTCCAGTCTGCAAACCCCAGAAAAGCCTGGGATGGGGACAGGACCCTGAGAGCACTGCCTCTGACATTGACCTTGGACTTGGCTGGCCACAGGGCTACGGTGGGGAGGAGAAGGTATACATCGCCACACAGGGACCCATTGTCAGCACGATCGCTGACTTCTGGCGCATGGTGTGGCAGGAGCACACACCCATCATTGTCATGATCACCAACATCGAGGAGATGAACGAGGTAGGGACCCCACTTTGCCAGTGTCTGCTTTTTTGTGCCCTACACCAAGCATCTTGTTTTCATATTAATCCTTATGACAATCTTGTGAGACTGGTAGTGTTCGCTCCCCTGGCCAGATGAGGAGATGTGAGGCTCAGTAAGGTTAAATCATTTGCTCAGTGCCACACACTCAGAGGCAACGCCTAGACCTGGTCTCTCCCACTCCAGTGCACATGATCGTAAGTACAAGGCTGCCAGGACTATGTCTATATGGAATAGTAACCCATTCAATTGAATCCCCATAGAAGTCTTTCAAAATGGGTATTATTTCCATTTTCAGATGGGAAAACTTGAGGCTCAGAGAAGACAATTAGCTTTTAGATGATGAAGCTGAGGTTTACACCCAGGGTTAACAGCAAACTTGTATATTCCTCAGCTCTGAAGAATCATAGCGAGAGAATAAGAGGGAAGCAGGGTTGGGGGTGGGATATATCCAAACCTGATCTGGGCCCCTGCAGAAATGCACTGAGTATTGGCCAGAGGAGCAGGTGGTGCACGACGGCGTGGAGATCACTGTGCAGAAAGTCATTCACACAGAGGATTACCGGCTACGACTCATCTCCCTCAGGGTGAGACTGGGGCTGGGCTGGGCTGGGGGGATGGGGGATGGGGGTTTAATTGAGGACACCACAGAGAACAAGGCCCAAGAGTACAATGTAGCTGATGTAAAGGTCTCTGTCACTCCAAGAATTCACTGATGAGCTAGGGTGAGGGAGTGGTGAATGGAAAGGCCAGACCAAACCCCCGTTGCATTTCCCAAACTGTGGTTGCATTTAATGCTGTTGGGCTCATTCTCTACGCTGCCATTCATAATGACTTTTAGCTCAGCTTTAAATGCTCCCTAGGCCAAGATTGGGTGAGAGAAATCAGCAACCTCCAGCATTGTCCTTATAACTAAAGGCTCATTATGACTTTGAGTTCCAAACTAGAAACATCACTTCAACTGGGATGCTGGGCTTCTGGTATGCAATACCCAATATGTCCACCAGGGGTCAGGCGCTTCCATGGTTAACAGAAAATGTCAAGAAAAAGGAAGCTACACAAAATATGAGCAATACAAAACAGAGTCGGGGAAGGCATCCTCCCACCCTGGAGCTGTACTTCCTCCAGTATCAGCATAACAGAAGAGACTGTTCCTTTGGAATCAGGGAGATTAATAAGTTCTGGTTTTGAGAAACGATAAGATTCAAGTTTGGGGGAAGTAGACTCTAATAATAACAACTCCGAAGGGAAGAAGAGGTGAGGCAGGCACCAAGAAGGTGACACCCAATCTGCAAGCAACCTGGGAAGTCCATTAGTGATGACAGCCACAGGGTCCAGCCACAGAAAGTGAGCTCAAGGCCTGAAACTTGTCCCTCTGAGCTGTCCCTCTTTCACTGTAAAGGGATGTCAGGGGGCACCTCAGCCCCCAGAGGGGAGTACCCACCTTAGCAGCCCCTATAGATCTTTCTGGAGGGCATGAAGGGCCAGGGAGTAAAGATCAGAAGTTATAGTAGTTGTCACAGCCAAGTTACCCAAGGACCTGAGGAACAGCTTTCCAAGTAGAAATTTCCCAGAAAGAAAGACTGAGATGAGAGGGTTGGGGGCTGCCTCATTTTCTCAATGCCATGGAGCTGGTCAAAGGAAAAAAAAACAGGGCATCTGAGGTTAGATGGTATTTATTTTTGTCCATAAACCATTAAAAGCACCTGCCTGAGCTTGGTTTTGGGTTGGATCCTGGGAACACAGCTGTCCAAAGCCTGAACTCTGGTCAAGAAGCACACAGAAGATGATAAGGAAGCTAGAGATAGATAAGAATGCAGAAGGACTCTCTGCTAGCTGGCATGCTCAGGGAGATGCTGAAGTAGGGATGCTGAATGGACACTCAAAGGATGAGTAAGAGTTGACTGAGGACAGACTAGCAGGAGAAGCATTCTCAGCAGAGAAACAGCTCTGTGTGTGTATGTGTGTATGTTTGCGCGTGCACTAGTGGGCATGTGCACGCATCCAGGTGCTGTGCTACAGATATTTTATCCACAGACCATTTTCGGAAGCATCCAATCCAAGTACACAGGGTGACATATATGCCTGGAAGGGTAGAGCCTATGCCAGAGGTCTCATTTGCCAAGCTAAGAACTAGGGGGAATGGGTTTTTTTCAGAGAGCAATAAGAGCCATTGAAGGGTGTCTTAGTCTGTGCAGGCTGCTATAACAAACACCACAGACAGAGTGGCCTATAAATGACAGGCTTATTTCTCACAATTCTAGAGGCTGGGGAGTCTGAGATCAAAGCAGCAGCATGGTCAGGTTCTGATGAGGGCCCACTTCCTGGTTCATGGCAAAAGGATGAAGCTCTCTGGAGCCTTTATATAAATACTTGAATCCCATTCACGAGAGTTCTGCCCTCAGGACTGAATCACCTTCCAAGGGCACTCACACTGGGAATTAGGTTTCAATGTGTGAATTTGGTGTGGGGAGATGGGGGGGGGGACACATTCAGTCCATAGCAAAGGATTTTAAGCACAGGGTGGCAAGTCCAGATTTGTGTTATGGACAGACCACTTCAACCTCTGTGGTCCCTGTGTGGTTAGGGAGGAGACGGGATCTCAGTGCAGTGGAGAGATGGTAAAGGTCAAAGTGGAGAGGAAATAACACCTAATAAGGATGGTGAAATGAGGCAAGCAGAGCAAAATCTGGAGAAAGGAAGAGTCCCAAGTCTCTGGGCCATGTGACTAAGGGACAACTAGGATATTTGGAATCTGGAGACAGTAATGACTTAGAGAAGGAGCTCTTGGCCTCTCTCGGATAATTCTGGAATTGTTGGGGCAGAACTAAAGACCAGCCCCCGGTACCAAGCTGACTTTGGCCCGTCTGGTGTCCCTGGGCAGTATGGTGTAGGTGGGAGGGCTGAGGGCTCCCACTTCCTGTGTCCTTCCTATGTTTATCCTCCTTGTACCCCATCTCCATCTCAGGATGGTTTGTGGGCTGAAAGCATTCACATGTATCTGGGGTGGGACTCTGTCTCCTGGGCAGAGTGGGGCCGAAGAGCGAGGCCTGAAGCATTACTGGTTCACATCCTGGCCGGACCAGAAGACCCCAGACCGGGCCCCCCCACTCCTGCACCTGGTTCGGGAGGTGGAAGAGGCAGCCCAGCAGGAGGGGCCCCACTGTGCCCCCATCATCGTCCACTGCAGGTGGGTTCTCCTAGCTACCCACTGGGATAGGGTCCCTCCCCATCCCTGGGTACTCTTCCCCTCACCCTGCCCGTCCCCTCGGCCCTCAGTGCAGGGATCGGGAGGACCGGCTGCTTCATTGCCACCAGCATCTGCTGCCAGCAGCTGCGGCAGGAGGGTGTGGTGGACATCCTGAAGACCACATGCCAGCTCCGTCAGGACAGGTCAGCCCAACAGGCAGTGGTGGGGGCACACAGGGACACTGATGGGTACACATGGGTGAGGGAAGATGACACACCAGGCATGGGCTAATGGGCAGATAAGAAATATGGAGGACAGCAGATAGAAGGGCAAGATCCAGATGATTCCTCTTCTGGAAGAAAGGGGAAGAGAGAGCTGGCAGACAGGATGGGCTGAGAGCATGGGACACATCATCTGTGTCCCTGACAAGAAAGATGAGGGACATTGGCTGGCAAGGGTTGGTCCCTCCAAATTGCACAAGGCCCCTGGCATGCTTCATGAATGATGAGTACTCCTTGGGTTTGGGGGCCCCCTCCTGTAACTCATCCCTTAGTGACTCCATCCCACTTTGCATCTCTGCTGGGCAGGGGTGGCATGATCCAGACGTGTGAGCAGTACCAGTTTGTGCACCACGTCATGAGCCTCTATGAGAAGCAGCTGTCCCGCCAATCCCCAGAATGACCACGCTTCTCTTCCAAGGTCCACTGGGCACTGCCCAGCCAGAGTCTGGGCCCTCACTACAGTCATCCAGGGCCTTTCCTTGGGTCTGGCCTGCTCCCCTGATCCTATCTGTCCCTCTTCCTTCTCTTTGATCTGGGCCCCTACCCCCAGCATAGCTCTTCCTTCTGTACATATTGGGGAGTGTGGCAGGGTGGGGGAGGAATGTGCCAGGCCAGGCCTGGGGCCCCAGGGCCTGAACCCCCAGGCAGACCTGGGGCCTTAGTTTTTAATGATGGTTCCATTGCTACTTGATCCAAAATGTTTCCATGCCTCACTCCAAGTGTCCTCCTGCTGCAGTGTGTTCTGTCTGTCCATCATCTCTGCTGTCTATACCGGACACTGTGTCTCCTCAGCCCAGGAAAGGAGTAATGAGCTCCAGCCCCTAAGCAGCCCAGGCAGAGGTGCCTGCCTCAGGCCCCCATTCCCACTTCTCCCAAACAGGCAAATTGCATTTTGCACCCAGTTACTGGTACCAGTAGATACAGGATGGGGCTGACAACGTGGAGGCCAGGCCTGGGGAGCTCCTGAGGGTTTGGCAGAGATCCCAGCTAGGGAAGGTCTCTGGGTTGGGATGGGCGTCACAGCCAGGGTGACCTCTTGGTGTCACATGCCCTCAGGATTCATTGGAAGGGGACAGATGGGGGTGGGAAACCCAAAGATCTGGGCCCTGATGGGGGGCTGGGGAGGGGATCTCCAAGGGTGGGACGGGGACTTGGCCCCAGATCTGCGTAAGACATTTTTCTGTCACTGTGGAAAAGCCTTCCCAAAAGTCTCGCTGTATGTCGCCCTGCGTGTGTTCCTGTGTCCATGTGTGTGGTGAGAGCCCATCAGCTGGGCATGCATGACTCTTTGGCAACATGTGTTATCTTGGAGCCACGTGTTTTTATTGATGACTTTAAATATTTATTCCACGGCAGACAGAGACATTTGGTGTCTTTTTATAATTCGCTCGTGGTCATTGAATAGAGCAATAAACAGAGCATTTTGAGCAAAACTAGCCTCCCAGGTCTTTGTGATTTACCTGTCCCCTGCACTCCATGGGGCTGTGTGCCCCTCTTTCCCAGCACAGGCACACACAGCTGGGCGCGCATGCTCACTGGTGCCCCTTGTGGAGACTCAAATCCAAAATTGAAAATAAGTCCCTTCTGCAAGATTCTCACACACTCTCAGCCCTATCCCACTAGGTGCCCTAGGCCATGGGGAGCCTCAAAGACAGTTGTGGGATGCTTCCAGAGAAGGCCCAGTGTCTGGCAGGCCTCTAGGTTCAACAAATGGGCTAGAGAGGTCAGGGCTGGGAAAAGGGGACACTCAGGTCACACTTAGGCCTCTCCTTGTTGTCAGCCCATATATCCCATGGTAGCCCCACCAGTCACAACAGCAGCTGCAGCCCAGCAATTTCCCTTGTAAGGTCTGGACCGAGAGTAGCCCCTCCCAAAGGACCCAGGGAATCTGATCCTAAGCCATCCCAGACACTCCTGCTCTATTCTTATCCCCTTCCCCATGGGATGGAGCAAAAGTAGCTGTGACACCACTGAAGGTAGATGGGGGTCACCCCAGGACAGGACGAGGTGCAGGGTGGGACTTCTGGCCAGCCTTGCAAGATATTATAACCTTGAGTGGGTTGGCCGTGGGTCCAGATGTGCAGAGTATGCTACAGACAAGGAAAAGAACAGCAGGGTGGCTGAAGTAGCTCTCATGGAGGTCCCAAAGAAGGGGGCATGCTCTCCAGCTACCCTCCAATAGAGATCTCCCTCCAGAAGGATGTGCCCCTCTACCCAGATTACAGAAATGGTACAGAAATCCTCTCCTCTCTGCTTGGGCCGCACATGCACCACACATGGCAGTGTTCAGCCCCTTGGATTGGTGCAAGTGGCAGATACCCTAGAACTTCCCCAGTGCATCCCAGAAAAACAAAGACCTGTGGCTTTGCTCCCAACCCCTGCTGGACTATGCATGCACATATACCTGAGCATGTACATGTACACACACTGACAAGAGAACTTCGGCTCAGAGAAGTCCACACAGCAGCAGCGAGAAGCAAAACTCCTACCACAAGGGGAAAAAAAACGTACTTAGAGACCACCACCCTCTGCCTCCCTCCCACCTGGTCCCCAGCATTTCCTCCAGCCCTCCATGTTGCTTCCCTCCCCAACTTCTCACCCCTGAAGCTGTGTGCCATCCGGCTGAGGTAAGAGTCTAAGTAAGGGATCCCCCCAGGGGGCCAGGTATTTAAGGAACTGATGATCCTCAGTGCCCGCTGTTGGGGCAAAGAAGAAGGAGACGGACACCCTACAGCTCGGGCACCAGCTGAACCCCAAGCCGTGGATACAGCATTCAAGTATTGGAAGGTACTGGTCAGTTCAGAAGGTAAGGCCTCCCTCATGCCCCTGGAAGCGGGCACAGGCTGGTAACTTGTGAGCCCCTAAGGGGACAGGGAAGAGGTGGGATAGGAGGGTAGTCTCAAACCACATAGCTCAGAGAAGGCTTTTGATTCCCTAGAAGTCCACTGGCCTGAAAGCCAAGAAGTTATGAATTGCCAGGCACAGTGGCACTTACCCGTAATCCCAGTGACTTGGGAGTCTGAGGCAGAAGGATCACAAGTTTGAAACCAGCCTCGGCAGGTTAGCAAGACCCTGTCTCAAAAAATAAAAAAGTCCTGAGATATGGCTCAGTGGTTAAGCACTCCTGGGTTTAATTTCCAACAACAACAACAACAAAAAAAAAGAAGCAGCAGCAGCAGCTAGGACCCTGTTCTGAGTAAGCTTGGACAGTGGACAGGTCATTTCTCTTAGGCATAATTTTCCTCATATATCAAATAAGGGTTTAAAATTGATATGCGGATTAAAGGAGGCAGGTATATACATTTATCAGATACTGTGGATCTGTTGAGAATGAAAAAATTCTTCATGAATTGGCATGCAAAGGTCTCCAAGATAATATTAAGTAAAAAATGAAAGGGGGCAGAACAGTGTGTATAATAGACATTAAAAAAAAAAAAAAAAGAACATACATCTGTGTTCTCACGAAGGAGCCTAAAGGCTACATACAGTAACCTCTCAGGGGAGCATGGGAGATGGGGCACCCAGGAGTGGGAAGGAGATGTTTTAATTTCTTTTTTAATGTGGTTGAACTATACTTATATACGTCATAAAATTATAATGAATATAAACTAAGCCTCTGTCTTTACTGTGTCATAAGTGAAAGCAAAGCTGTGGGAATGAATGGTCATCTATCTTAGCATTCCACCAAAGCCAGGGGTCCCTAGGACCCAGAGAGAAGATCCAGAGGTTCCTTCTAAGGAATGTTCCAGCATGGCTTAGTCAGGAAGTTCCTTCTCAGGTCCTGTGTCATTACCTCCTGGTGAAGCACCCATGTCCACAGGTATCCTCAGCACCCTATGGACCCTACTTGGTTGGCTTACTTATTCTCAGCCCTGTATCTTCCCCTTCTAAGAACTTGGAATTGTTTTGGGTTACCTGGTGAGGGGACAGGCCTATTGGTACTTGTAATCAATCAGAGAAAGGGATAAGGAGTGAAGAAAAGAGAGGCCAGAGAGCAAAGGCCTGCTCTCCTCACCCTTTCCTCTGCATTCCCATTGCCCATACACCCACCCACACACATGCACTCACACATGAACAAACATCTCTGAATCACCCTCCTTCTCCCTCCCATGTTCTTTGTGGCCTCATTCTTCCCCTGGTCCTCACAGGTGAGTGCTCAAGTCTATTGTCACCATGACGACCATTCACCACCAGCAGATGCTGCAGGAGCACGTGTCCATGGAGTTCTCCAGCTCCACCACCCACATACAGACCTTCTCCCAGACAACCAAGATCGTGGGAGGCAAGTAGAGAAAGGGGGGTTGGGAAGGGGCAGCTTTATTCGTCCACACCTATCCTGGAGTAGCCTCAGTCCTTGCCACTAGTGGGCCTCTCAGGAGCCCGCAATACCAATAGCAACCCCCTTCCAACCTGTGCTTCTAATCTGGGGCTTGATAAATCTTCACCCAGCTGGATGTTCACCCATAGATCCAGGAAAACAGATTATGAAAAACCAGTCACATGGATGTGTGTGTGAAAGACTGATAAAATCTAAATTGCTTAAGGAGACCTGAGGCTAATGGACTGTGTTTCCCATAGTAGAATTTCAACATGAGGAAAGATAGGAAGGTAGTCACCTTATCTACATATGAGTAATGCTGATACTGTTCCATTTAAGAAACTGGAGACTTGGCTACCAGTGGAGAGAGGATGAACACATAAACAAGTGACCTAAGCTCCCAGGTTCTTAACCCTTGGGGACCAGACTTGGGCCAGGATAGATCCAAGAGAAAGTTGAGAAAGGGTCTCAGAGCACTGCAGACTGTTTTAGTTTAATGTCTCTAGTGGAAAGTGATTAAAAGATGGCCAGGGGCCATCCTCACAATCATTGCCTCTCCCTCAAGGTTCCAGAAGGATAGAGTCTCTCAAAGTCCTCTGTGCACAAGGTCAAAGTCAGATAAACATTCTAGACCAAGCACTCCTGGCTAATGAGGCAGAGTAGGTAGAACAGCCAGGACCCAAGGTCTAAATTCTAAACCAGAAGTTGCAAATTCAAGTGATTTATATCAATGGTTCTCCTCTCTGGTCACATAATAGAGCAACCTTAGTTTAGTGGGTGGAGAAGGTGAAAAGAATGTCAATACCTAAGTTTCACTCCAGACCATTAAATCAGTTATTCTCATAAAGCTCTCCAGGGATTCTGATGTGTATCCAGAGTTGAAAACTACTGACCAACAGAGTCCATGCAGTGAATATAAATGTGGGTAAAGGATGGGTAAACTGGAAAGGACACTCCATCTAAAGGACAGCCACATCTCACCTCCCACTGACTGTTAATGTGGGAATGAGTTCAGTGTTGAGAATACAGCAATCTGAATTTTTATGTGAACTATTTCAGTTTTCAGACATAGGGTTGCTTTTTTGTCTACATATTGCAGAGGTCAAATAAAAGACATCTTCAGGCCAGATACAGCCTCCACACAGCTATTTAAGAACTCCAGTCATTATTTCAAAGAAGACCATGAGAGCTTAATAGGATTATGGTTTGGTTTTGTTTTCTCATCTTGATCCTTCCAATTAATGGGGATGCTAAAGGCACCTACTTCCGTGGAATGCTGTGAATATTAAATAAAATCATCTCTGATATGTGCCTACCATAGTTTCTTGTACAAGGAACATGCCCCATAAATGAGAACAATTGTTATTTGTTGATAACTCACCAGCTAAGAAGATTTTCTGTTGTTTATAGTGCTAAAATAGTTTTTTGTTTTCCAAATAGGAACTTATATTACCACATTGAATATGCTCTTGGGGGCTAGAGGTATAGCTCAGTGAGCATATGCTTAGCATGTGCAAAGGTCCCGGGTTGGATTACCAGCACTGAAAAATAAACAAATAAAAAGTGAATATACTCAAATAATGAGATTCATATGCATATCCCTGCTGAAATGGGACTATATCCTGTCCTTCAATTAAGAATCACCACTCTGAGACTAGATATGGTGGTGCATGCCTTTTATCCCAGTACTTGGAGACTAAGGCTAGAGGATCACAAATTGAAAGCGAGCCTGGGCAACTTAGTGAGAACTTATCTCAAAATAAAAAGTGTTGGGAGTATATCTTAATGATAGAGGACCCCAAAGCTCCATTCCCAGAATGAAGGTTGGGGAAAATCACTACTTTCAAGACAATGAATGATGAATCCACAGAATGGCAGGGGGGAAAGTCTGGAGCCAAGCTTAACTAAGCTACAGCCTTCACAAGCAGAAATGTCTGGCCCATCTTAATGCTAGTGAGGTACAAAGACTTCCAGAAGAGAAGCCCAAGAAAACAAGAAAATCCTAAAATAGAAGTGGGTTTTTGTTGTTGTTGTTTGTTTCTGAAACAGGGGCATTGCTAAATTGCCCAAGCTAGCCTTCCACTTATAACTCTCTTGCCTCAGCTTCCCAAGTCAATGAGATTGTAGATGTATATCAGGGAAGACTCCTTTTTGTTTTGTTTTTTGTGTGGTGATGGGGATTGAACCCAGGGCCTTCTGCATGCGAGGCAACACTCTACCATCTGAGCTATATCCCTAGTCCCTGAATACTCTTTTTTTAATAAAAAATAATAAGATTCAGGGCTGTGGAACAGTGAGGTAATTGACCATTGAGGAGTGGAAAGGAGTTGACGTCCCCTAGTGGCTACAATTTGACATAGCAATGCCCCATCTACTAAGGTCTCTCTCTCTCTCTCTCTCTCTCTCTCTCTCTCTCTCTCTCTCTCTCTCTCTCTCATATGATGGACACAACACCTTTATTTTATTTGTTTTGGTTTTTATTTTTTATGTGGGGCCAGGGTTGTGGCTCAGTAGTAGACGCTTGCCTAGCATGTGTGAGGCACTGAGGTCCCTCTTTCTGTGCGAAAGTGGGTCCCGTACCTGCTGGCTATTGGCTCTCCTGCTCCACCATCCATCCCCTAAAGCAAAAATGAGTTCTCCAATCCAGAACTGAGCTCCCTACCTGGAGCCCATTCTGACTTCTCACCTGCTCCCACAGAGGAAGTCATGACGAGGAAGTCCTCCAGCACAGTGGAGTTCTTCAGTTTGGTGACCCGGAGTTCCAACATCCCTGCCGGCGAGAGCGTCCCTGAGTTTGTGGAGAAACCTCACCCAATCACCTTACCTGAGGGTGTGTCACTGCCTGTCTTTCCCCAATCTCCTGGTGCTTCCCTTTCGTCCCCAGGTTCACCCGCCCCACCCAATGTTCCCCAATACACAGACATTGGCAGAGCCAAGTGAGTAGTATCCTCCCCTTGGCCTGGGCCAGGCCCAGATCCCCAGGAAGAGGAGAGAGCAGGCAGAGTGTCTAGCCTGTGGGCGGAGGTAAAAATGTGTCCTGTGCCCTCCACAGGGGATAAAGCTGAGTTCCGAGCACGGGTGCAGGGGAACCCCAAACCCAACGTCTCCTGGAAGAGGGAGAGTGGCATCCCCATCAAGGAGTCCGCCAAGATATTCTACGACAGCATTAACAAGGAGCACGTGCTGAAGGTGCGCCCTGATGTCAAGGTCCATTACCAAGGAGGTGGGAAGCAGGGAGCCCAGGGCGGATTGCCTTTCCTCACACCTAAAAGAGAGCCACAAGGGCCACCCAAAAACTGGGCAGTGGGAAAACAGGACATTGTTGCCCTAAAGGCACCGGCAGGCTGGAAGAGGCCGACTCAGGAACTGTGGTTTTGCTAGTCAAAGAAGGGAACCAAAATTACCCACATAGCAAGGTCTAGCTAAGGCAAAGTCAGAAGGATGGGGCCAGAAGGTGAGAGAGCCAAAGACAAAGGAGAGATCAAATCAGTGGATGTGGGAGGAAGCTGCAGAATCATAGTGGGCAGAGTGACAATGAGGAGTAGAGCCTCCGGGATTGGGATCGATTGGCCAGAGCAGGTATGAGCATAGGGAGGTTTGGACCCAGAAAAGTCCTGCCTTAGGAAAATCAGCTTCCGGGTCATTTCCCAAGAGCTGGTACTCGGCTTCAACCTCTGGCTTCAGGCCATTGGAGGAAAGGGATGGTGGATTACTGGGAGATGTAGGCCTATAATTACTCCCGACCCTATAATTACTCTGGTCCTGCCCCACATCCCTTTGTGAAAAAAAGATCTCCTCTCTCCCCCAAGTCCCAGAAGGACAGAATCCCTCTGACAGAAGTTGGCTCCTTCTTCTTCCAAATCCCAGCATTAACTGGACTCAGCCTGGCACAAGCACACAAGCTGCCCTAGAGTCCCCCTACTGGCCACCCCTTACATAAGCTCATTCATTCAGCAGCACTTATGATTACCTTGACTTCCCAGAGCCCATCCAGCTGTAAGCGCCTGCAGACATGCACCAAGTCAACCCTATTCACTGTTTCCTGGGGTTTAGCACAGCCACTAATACAAAGGAGTAAATGAATGTATTACATGAAGAAAATGTTCATTTGGTGCTGAAAACTTAGAAGTCAGAAAGTCCCCACTTTCTAGGAGCTCTCAACCCAGGGACAGAATCTGAGAAGCAGATAGAGAATGTTATTACCAGAAAATCAGGTGGAAAACAGGCATCCTCAAACTAGCTATTACTTGGTACCTCCAAATCATAGAGGCTGCTCAATCCATCCAACACTCAGTCCCTCCCCAAAGAAAGTCTCTTTCCTCATCTCATAAGAAGTCACTCTGTGGTTCCCTCCCTGTGCCCTCTAATGGTCTGATCCAGCTGGAACCACTGACCTCAGATGACTCCGACAACTACAAGTGCATTGCAAGCAATGACCATGCAGATGCCATCTACACCGTGTCCCTGCTGGTGACAGAGGGTGAGACAGCCCCCTCCTCCTGGCCTTTGCTCTTAAGATAGACTTAGACTCCCCTCTGTCTGACATTGCCCCTCTTTCTGTCCTCAGGTCAAGAAAAACTAGATTTCAAGAAGATGTTGAAGAAGAGGTGAGACTAGGAAGCCCAGGGTACACTCTCCCACCCAAGCTGGAGCCTTCAAAGGCCCCTCAACAGGTCCCTGAATTCCAAGAATTCATGGATTCAAAGTTGGGAAAGCTCCCTCTGTCCTCAGATGGGAGGCACTTAGTACAGCTTGGTCCGTTCTTTCTCCAGGGCTCCTCCACCCCCCAAGAAGAAGCAGAAAGTGACAGATGAGAAAGAGATGCTGGAAATTTTGTCCAAGGTGCCCAAGAAAGACTTTGAAAAGGTCTGCATGGAGTATGGTTTCACTGACTTCCGGGGGCTGCTCAAGAAGCTCAAAGGGATGAAGAAGAAAGCAGAAGTGGAGGTCAGTGCCCAGCAGGGGGCTGGAACCTGCAAGCCAGGGCGTGGGCTTCAATGCCAGTGCTAAAGCCAACCTGCACACACAGTCTCAGAGGCCTACTTTCCACTGCAAGAGCAGGAAAGGAACTCAAGTCACTTCCTCCTACCTCTCCTCTCTTTACCTCTTCCTGGTGTGTGCTTGCATGAACTTTGGAATCATAGAGATCTGGCATCAAATTCCAGCTCTACTGCTTTACTGGCTGTGTGACCTTGAGTATCTCTCTTGAGTTTCCATTTCCTCATCTGCAAAGTGAAAACTATACTTTCCTCCTTTATTTGTTTTTGTGTTGTTGTCATTCATTTCTTCACTCAACAAACTCATATTAAGCATCAAAACTTTACAGAATCTGTGTAATAGGCCCAGATACAAAGTCACTTTCACAAATAGCAGTTCCTTTCTCATCCCCCATAATATTCTTCTCCTAAACCTTCTAGTTGATCAATGACCCTGGGGGAAGGAGTTATTTAATGAGCCTACTCATTTCTCCCAAGTCCCTTAGGGGGTCTCCTCTAGAATTTTGGAAACCACCTGGGCATACTCCAGATGCTCTAACATTTGCCATTTTATTAAAATAATCTTACAGGCCATCCGGATTCTGAAGCCCCTGGAAGACATAGAGACCAAGATTGATACCACAATAACCTTTGAGTGCATCCTGGAGCTGAAGGACCCCAATGTCAAGATGATATGGATCAAGGTAGGGGTCCACCCTAGCAATATAATTTCTTCTTTGCATCCTCTCTGTTCTCAGACCCTCTCATTATTTTAAGCCAGGGCCTCTCTTCCATCCCATCAAGAGAATGCCCTCATACAGTTGAAAGAGGCAGGGAGCTGGACTCTATTCTTAGCTCTTCCATCACTTTGCTTTTGATCAAAGACAGTCACTTTTCTCTCTGTGTGCCTCAGTCTACCTGTCGTTACACTAAAAGGCTAGATTAGATAATCATAAGGTCACTGAAGATCTGTACCTCTAGGAGAAAGCATCTAATGAACTCATACATATTAAGAGTTTAAGCCTTATGGGGAGGGGCTGGAGACGTGGCTCAGCGGTAGCGCGCTCGCCTGGCATGCGTGCGGCCCGGGTTCGATCCTCAGCACCACATACCAACAAAGATGTTGTGTCCGCCGAGAACTAAAAAATAAATATTAAAAATTCTCTCAAAAAAAAAAAAAAGCCTTATGGGGAGACAGGGATTCTGAATCCCTCAAGCCAGATAAATGAGACTAGAGAGATTATAGGGGCCTCTGAGAATGTTTAGAGAGATGGACAATGCATCCACCTGCTTAAGCTGGCTTTGGGGAATGGGGAGCTCTGAAAGACTCCTCCTAAACCCCTTCATCAGCTTTCCCACCTGTTCCATGAGGCAGGATACTGAGCCACTGAGGATCCAATACTCCCTGGGCAAGTATGATGTGAAGCAGATGGGCACCAAGTACATGCTGGTGATTACCAACGTAAACATGAGTGACGCCGGCGTCTACAGCCTGTCTGTGGGTGATAAGCGGTTGAGTGCACAGCTCACAGTGCTGGGTATGAATGTGGGTCTGGGAGAGGAATGGCCAGGGAGGGGTCCTTGGGGATATTGGAGAGAAACTGTGGGATTATGCATGAAAGAACTGCAAGAAGATGGGTGTTAATAGAAGAAAAAAAATAAGCTGTAAGGGAGAGGACTGTGAGATAATAAGTGCTGTGGGACATGTAGCATATTGGTTAAGAGCACAGACTCTGAAGCTAGACTACTGGAAAGTCATATCCCAGCTTCTGCTAATTATGAGATGTAAGATTTAAGGCAAGTTATTTAACTTCTTTTCTTCAGTAAAAATAAAACTGTAAAACGTGGAATCAGGTAAAATATATGTGATAAATGGATGAACTAATATGTGCAAATTGGCTAGAAGGTTTTTAAAAATTGCTATTAGGGGCTGGAGTTGTGGCTCAGTGGTAGAGCACTTGCCTAGCATGTGTGAGGCCCTGGGTTTGATCCTCAGCATCACATAAAAATAAGTAAATAAAATAAAAGAGCCATTTACAACTAAAATATATTTTTTTAAAAAAATGGCTATTAACATTACTGGAGAGGAGACCCTGGGAATAGACTCCAGAGAAGAAGGGCTCACCAGTGGGATGAAAGAAAGGGTGCTTCCCCCCAGTGGTGGTCTACAGAACACCAGTGACACTTGCATATCCATGTTCCCTTCTGTGTTCAACCTCCCCCATTCTTTGCTGCAGATGAGCCACTGAAGATCTTAGGAGATCTGAAGCCACTAAAGGTGACAGAGCGCCAGACAGCTTTGTTTGAGGTCCGCCTCTCAAAGAAAGAGCCCAACTTTGTGTGGAAGTTCAATGGGAAGGAGTTGAAGAGGGATGACAAATATGAAATCTCAGTGTCTGAGGATGGTCTGACCCACACACTTAAGATAAAGGATGCCAGACTCAGCGACAGTGGCGAGTTCTCTGTTCAAGCAGGGAACCTGGTACAGAAGGCTCAGCTCACTATTGACCGTGAGTGGTTGGGGAAGAACCTGAGGGGTGGGCTTTGTGCCATAGTAACCTCTGCAAGGGCAATCATACATCCTCCTGTCCATTCGTTCATGTGACAGGTACTGGGAAGAGGGTTTTCTGAAAACTCCTAGTCTAGTAAGGGAGGCAGGTGTGAAAATAACTAAAATAGCAGTTCTTGGGCTAGGGATCAAGACATGCTGAAGTCTTTTGAGGTGGGATATCATGGAAATTATTATGGCTTTAACGTCATATCATATAGCACATTTATGTAGCATTCCAATATTATTGCTAGTTTGGAGATTTGTACATGATGGTGGGTACACCAATGAACATGTTACTCACATGAATCACACCTGGGATCTGCCACATGGAATCATCACTGCTGTGATGGAGACAGTTATAGAGGCCATGGGAGCACAAGGAAGGGGCACCACCTGGCAATGTCAGATACTGATATGATGAGGTAATGCCCAAGTCTTAACAAGGAGAACAAAAAGCAGTTCTGCTTTCAGAGAATGGGGAGAGAAAAAAAACATCCCCAAGAGAAGTACAGCAGTTTCGAAAGTTCAGACATGGCAGGTACAACATCAGAGATCTTGCCTGCAGTGCTGTAGAAGTTGTTATCCCACATTACGTAAGAGGAAACTGACACTCAACAAGGTAAATGAGGTGTATGAAATCAACAACTGAGTAAGGGCAGAGCTGGGACTCTCCCTGCCATGCAGTTCCTTGGGTCACGTATTGCATACAAACACACTCAATGTGTCAAGTTCTTACATTTTCTAGGGCCAAAAAGAGGGCAAAGCAGCATATAAATTGCACTAAAAGGATACTAAGAGTTTAGGAATAGGCCAAAGTGTGTGTGTCTTTCTATCTACAGGCATCCCCATAAAGTTTGTGAGCACTCTCAAAAATGCACGTGTGAAAGAGAAGAGTCGTGCATGTCTCGAGTGTGAGCTGAATTCCAAGGATGTGACACTGAGATGGAAGAAAGATGGGCAGCTGCTGGCACATGGCTCCAAGTATAGCATGAACCACGAGGGCAAGCGAGCAGAACTGATCATTGAGGATGCACAGCTCAGTGACGGTGGCGAGTACACTGTGGTGGCCATGCAGAATGGGGATCCCACTGAATACTGTAGTACAGCCACCCTCACTGTGGAAGGTACCCCGTCAGCCCACACTACCAACCCACTAACCCAGAAATTTCCTTACAACAGATACTGATCTGCTCCTTACTGACTTCAAACCTCACCAGATCATGACCAACTTGTACCTCCCCACTCTGATCACCACTATCTCCCAAATTCCAACAATCTCAAATCCCCCATTCCTTGAACATTCATACTTTTTAGACCATGATCCTCCCCCATCTCCCAGATTCTATCCCAAATTCTTTAACTTCATCTTTTACTTCCAGATTCTGAACATCCCCAGCAGCCCTGACCATCCGCTACTCCCTAAGTGTAACCATTCCTCATTGACCCTGACCAACCTCAATTCCAATGACACTAGGCATCCCATCAACCAACATAACCACAACTAAACATCCAAACTCCACTCATAACCTGCATGTACATCATTTCTGTCTTCAATATCACATCCTACGTCCCAGCCAAGCATCCTCCACTAATCAATTCCCCCATTAACCATCTCTCAGTCTTCTTGGCTGCCATTTCCCAAAACACTGACCTTTCCCCAAATCCTCTAACACCTACTTGCACCAGCCCCCCACCCCACACATTGACCATGGAGCAATCTACAGACCAAGGCCAACTCATCTGTTCATCACAAATGATTTTGATTGACATCTCATCTCTAACTGCTCCCACTACCATACCATCAGCCATTTTCCCATGAATTCCTTCCCCCTGAGTCAGTCCAGACCCTTTCTTCCCAGAGCGCCTGGCCACAGTGAAGAGCGGGATGTCTGACGTTCACGCTGCCACCGGGAGCCCAGCGGAACTGTGCGTAGTGCTGAATGACGAGAAGGTGGAAGGCGTGTGGCTGAAGGATGGCAAGGAGGTTGGAGGCAGGAACCAGGGAAGGGGCGAAGGAGATCTACCTGGCCCACGCTCTCACTCACTCCCACCCCTTGTCCCCTAGATCACTGACTTGCCGGGTGTGCAGATCGTGAAGCAGGGTGCAGTGCACAAGCTCATCTTCCCCAACATGGGCCCGGAGCATGAGGGCAAGTATACATTCCGAGCCAAGGGCGCCGAGAGTGAAGCCTCCGTATTCATCGCAGGTAAGGTCCTGTCCAAGGAGTTGCAAGGACTCCTGGCCTGCCCACACGCTCATGACCCCTCCCCACTGACCCCTCCCCATCTTTGGTGGGCAAGCCTTCCCTGCTACCCTCCTCTTCAGATCCTCCTGCCATTGACCCCTCAATCCTGGAGGCACTAGCTGCACACCCTGTGACTGTGAAGGTAGGCCACACAGCCCACATAAAGGTGCCTTTTCGGGCAAAGCCACTGCCCAAAGTGACGTGGTACAAGGACGGCATGGAAGTTACGGAGGAGGAACGCGTGTCCATGGAGCGCGGGGAAGACCAGGCACTGCTCACCATCTCAAACTGCGTGCGTGAAGACAGTGGCCTGGTTCTGCTCAAGCTTAAGAATGACTACGGCACAGCCACAGCCACTCTGCACCTCAATGTACTGGGTAAGGAAAGGGCCCGGCAGGACTATCTGGAGGCACTGGCTGCCCAGCGCTCAGGGCAAGTGGCAGGCTGGTGAGGAGGACCACCACAGAGTTGTTTGGTCAGGGGATGGGGCTGGAGTGCTAACAAACAGAGGACCACTTCCTAACTTCCTAAGTGACCCTGGTCAAGTGGGCTTCTCAAGCCTGTTTCCCACCAGGAACGGGGTGATGTTTTTCTCCCTACATTATCAATTTTTAGTGGTTTTAAAGTGTATAACCAGTGCACAGCACATAGTAGAATTTTCAGTATGTTATTAAGTATTATTCTTGACTGAATAACAAAGACATGGCTAGAAGTTTAGGGGGAAATGAGGAGAAAGAGAGGTGGGATTTTAGGAATGGAGGTGAGGTTCGCTGGGTAAAGTGGTGAGGTAGGAAAAGAAATGGAGTGAGGTGGAGGTGAAAGGGTAGGGAAATAAATAAAATGGGAAATCTGGATGGGGATGAGATTGGGATTTGGGATTGGTCTAAACATTGGGATAAAGAATTAGATGAGGAGCTGGCCTTAATGAGCTTATATTCAACCTCCAATATATGCACACCCTATCACCACCTCCCCTGCCTGCAATTCCACCACTGTGGGATAGAAAGGTTTGGGTTTTAATTCAATTCAGAAGAGTGCCTCTTCTGTGTTCTCAGTGTTGGAGATAAAGAGACGAAGTATCCCCAGCAGTACCTCAACCCAAAAGGGATAAACAAGTAATTATAGAATGTGATGCTAGAAATCACTGGTGTTCTGGAAGCTAAAAAGTGGGAGAGAACTTGTCTAGAAAGATACCAGAGGACCAGCTAAAGCAAGAGTTCCTAGGGGGTGCAGAAATGCACCCATTTCTATCCAGGCAGGAGGTTCAGAGGGCAAGGATCAAATTCTTTTGGCAAGTCTTAGGAGGAAGGCTAATGGACACAGGGAAAGGCAAGAGATCCAGAAAGCTCAGAATCCATTTATGCCTCAGGCTGGCCAGACACCTGGTGAGTGGGAGGAGCCTCTTCTGATCCTTTGCTTCAAAGCCCTATTGTGAAGCTGTTCTCTGTCCTCAGACCGCCCCAAGCCTCCACAGGGCCGAGTGGAATTCCTGGAGCTCTCGGGTAATTGTGTGCACATGAAGTGGAAGGCCCCTAAGGACAACGGAGGACGACCTGTGACACAGTTCATAGTGGAACGGAGGGCAGTTGGCAAGAAATCCTGGATTAAGATAGGCGAGGTGGATGGCAAAGTCACCAACTTCTCCACCAATAAGGTGGAAGAGGGAAAAGCCTACCAGTTCCGTATCCTGGCAGTCAATTCAGAGGGTGTGAGTGACCCCCTGGAGACTGACGAAGTATTTGCAGGAAATCCCATAGGTCAGTGAGATTGCCTGGTACTCAGGGGCTCAGCCAGGGGTCAGGCTGGGGTCCTTCAGCCAGTGAGGAACACTGGGGAATTCCACAGGATCATCTAACTGACCTGTGAAACAGATTGACTGTAGAGGAAGAATAGAACATAATTTCGGGCAGGAATTCCAAACTTTTTCCCATCAGATCACATATGCAGCATATCCCCTTGGGTATACCTAGATATGCACAATTCCAAAAAACTAACTTCACTTTTTTACTATTCTAGATACCATCCTAGAATCCCAGGGAACATAATGTCACTTTAGGGATAATTTTGAAAATTCTCTTCATATTTTTCCCAATGAAAACCCTTGACAATATGGGCATTTTAATTATGACTGCTAATTAATTACTTGTTACACCCCTCCCAACTGATTTCCAGGTCTCAATGTGTCAAGACAGTAGAAAGAGAACTGTAGCAAACGGGGAACGGGGGGTCACGTGATTGGAATGTTTAAGTCAGTGATCATTATTCTTGGCTGTATATTAGAATCACATAGGGTTTTTTAAAAATGCTAATGCCTGCACTCTACCCCAGCCCAATTAAATTAGAATATCTAGAAGTAGGACCCAGATATTACTGGGTCCTACTTCTAGACAGGACTTCTAGATAGGATAGGGTTACTTCTGGAGTTAGAAGTAACCCCAGAAGCTCATTAGTTGTCAATGGTGATTTCCTTTTATACCCCACTTGATGATAAAGTACAACCAAAGTTAAGTATCAATCAGGTTTTATTAGGGGAAAGAGGTCAACATGGGGGAACAACAGTCTATGTGCTCCCCTCTCCTAACCTTTGCCCTCTCCATGGCTCCACAGAACCCCCAGGTTTTGCCTCCCAGCCTCAAGTGACTGATGTGACCAAAGAAACTGTGACCATCACATGGAATGCCCCTACACAGGATGGGGGAGCCCCAGTGCTTGGCTATATTGTGGAGCGAAGAAAGAAAGGCAGTAACTTGTGGGTACCAGTCAACAAGGACCCCGTACAGGGTAAGGTCCTAGGAGCAGAAGCTCAAGAGGGACCAAAGGAAATCTTGCTGAGGGGACCCGTTGCTACTCTGAATTTCTGCTTTCCCCTACTCTTTTGAGTATTTTAACAGCATCTCATGACCTCCTCTTCTAAGATATCTCACTTTTTGACCTCTCACTCCATGGATGCTCCTAGACTCATAAACCCTTCATCTCCCCATTTCAGATACCAAGTATACCGTGGATGGTCTCCTGGAGGACACAGAATATGAATTCCGAGTTATAGCTGTGAATAAGGCAGGCCCTGGACAGCCCAGTATGCCATCCAGTTCAGTGGTAGCCAAGGATCCTGTTAGTGAGTATGGGGCTGCCAGGCCTCAACACATAATGGAATTAGCTCATAAAGCACAGAGAGAATTTCTTCCCTGGAAAAGTCTGATAGAAGAGATCATACAGGCTCCATTCATTAGAAACTTCCAGGCTTGTGGAGGGACAGGATTCACACACAAAATAAAGCCAGCTGGGCACAGTGGTGCACGCCTGCCTGTAATCCTAGTGACTTGGGAGGCTCAGGCAGGAGGATCAAAAGTTCAAGGCCAGCCTCAGCAACTTACTGAAGCCCTAGTGAACCTAGCAAAACCCTATCTCACAATAAAAAGTTTTTAAAAGGGCTGGGGAAAATGGCTGGATATTCAATTATTTAAGTTCAATAAAATATTTAAAATGTTTTTAAAAAGAGCTGGGATGTGGTTCAGTGGTACAGCATCCCTGAATTTAATACCAAGTACCAAAAAAAAAAAAAAAGGAAAGAAAAGAAAATAAAGATTGAGCATCAGGAATAGTGAGGAGTCAGTGTGGGAAAAGGTATTATCAAGCTTTAAACATTTCTGGTCAGGTGAGGTAGTAAAGGTATGTTGAGGATTGAGTGAGGGTGTTGGGAAGATGATTGGGAGGATGAGTTTAAAAGATGAGGTCATGGTACTCCCTATAAATTGATATAGTAGAAATGGTTAAAAGTTGGCGTTTTGAATGTAGGCTTGAATGTATGGGTTATGCGAATTTGTGTGAGGAATGTTAAATATTAATTTTAAGGATGAAACTATTGAATTGGTAAAAGAATTGAATTTGGAGGTTGTTGGGTGTGAAAGGTTAAGTTTTGAGGATGTGAGCTATAGGAGTCGGTAGTAGAAGTGGTACAAGTTAGGGCCCAGGAATATTGAGGGTGAGAAGTAGGCATGGTCAGATGAGGTAGTAAAGGTATTGTTGAGATTGAGTGAGGGTGTTGGGGAGATGAATGGGAGGGTGAGTGGGATCAGTTGGGGACTGACTGGATGTCTGTCCTATCTAGAACCCCCAGGCTTGGTGCAGGGACTGCATGTGTCTGATTCATCCAACTCGAGTATTTCCCTGGGCTGGCAGGAGCCTATAGAAGGAGACCCACCCTCTGGCTATATCCTTGAGATGCGGGCTGAAGACAGCAAGGAGTGGTCCAAGTGCACAAAAATCCCCATCTCAGGCACCTGCTACACAGTGGGGGGCCTGACTGAGAGGCAGAAGTACTTCTTCCGCATCCGGGCTGTGAATGAAGCTGGGGTTGGGGAGCCTGTGGAGCTAGATGAAGGGGTTCGTGCCATGCCACCACCAGGTAAGGACAGAGAGGGCTGAGGGTTCAGGCCTATCATTCTAGCTCCAAACCTTCCTCTCAAGGGTCTCATCCCACAAGGGGAAATTGGGTGGTGCTATATCAAGACAAAGTTATCCAAAGTAGCCCCAGCTACTCAGGAGGCTAAGGTAGGAGGATCACTTGAGCCCAGGAATTTCAGAGCAACTTGGACAACATAACAAGACCCCATCTCAGAAACAAAAAGAGAAGAACAAGGAAAAGTAATCCAGGGCTATAGCTATAGCTCAGTGGTAGAGCACTTGCCTAGCATGCATGAGGCTATGAATTCAATCCTCAGCATCTTGAGAAAAAAAAAATTCATTTCTCACTTGTGCCTTGTACCTGGACAGAGTTAGAAGTAACCCCAGAAGCACTCATTGTGTGCCAAATGGTATCCACTGTGAGCCAAGGGCAGTGTCAGGGATATAGAAATAAACAAGACACAAGACCTGCCTTCTAGGATCCTACATAGTAGTAGAGGGAGACTGACAGGAAACAAATAAATGCTTCACAGTGTTGCTGGGCATCTATAGATCTGATATCCTTTAATGGGCCCAGGAAAGAGCAGAGGTTGGGAAAGGCTTTGGAGGGAAGTCTTAAACTGAATCTTCTGGAAAGAGGTTCATGCCCTTACTTCTTTCTCTTCCATCTCAGCTGCCCCAAAGTTTGACCTCAGTGCACGGCTGAAGAGTCACATGGTGGTTCGTGCTGGGACAGCTCTCTGCATCCATGCAGCCTTCTCTGTGAGTTGTTGCTGACCCTGGCCACCATATACCCTCCACATAACCAAGATGACTATTGTAGACATCATAGTCTCTGCCTCTGACTCTGTTCCCCCTTGCCCAATTCCTGGCACTAGACTGGCAGGAGACTTCTTGAGAGGGCCTTCTCCCAAATACCATCTGGGTGATTGATGGTACCACCTCCTGTCACCACCCAGGGCTCACCACCACCCAATGTGATCTGGAAGAAAGATGGTATCACTACAAAGGGCCGGGAAACAATCACCAAAGGCAAAAACCATTCCCAATTCCTCATCAATAGCACCAAGCGCTCTGACTCAGGGGTGTATCGAATCTTGCTCCAGAATGAATTTGGAGAGGCACACTATGACATTCACGTGCATGTGACAGGTATGGACAGCAGGCAGAAGGCCCCAGGAGGTATCCCTGCATATTCCAAATGTAGCTTACTGCTGTTTAAGCTCCTCCCGCTGGAAAGTGGGCCTTAGGTTAAGGAAGCCTTCTTTGACACTACAAAGGCTGTATCACCTTTGCCTAGTGATGAGGTTTGATTCCCCTCTGATTCTCAAAGGCCCGATGCCCCTCTGGTTGATATTCAACTAGGACCAAGCCATTGTTTCAGTTTCTTCAGTCTTATTTGGTGAGCTTTGGGACATGAGAATATGGTCAGCAGACAGACTAGAGAATGGGAGAGGGGCAGGAAGGACAAAGGGAGATGAATCCATGAATAACTGGAGTGACAGAAAGGACAGGAAGCTTTATAATAAAGCTCTAAGCCTCCAAAAAAAGAAAAGATAAACTTTTATTGAGTAGTAGTAACTCCATACCATGCAGTGTATCCATTATTCCTATGAAGCAAGTAGTCATTGTTTTTCTTCATAGTGCAAATAAGGAAATAGGTCTCAATAACTTGCCCAAGGTCACAGGGCTACTAAATGTCAGAGTAACACTTCAGAATGAGGCTTGTCTAGCTCCAAGACATCTGCTGCCTATGAATCAAAGAAGAGAAGTGCCTCATCCTTTTTTCCAGTGGGCTGGGCAAGTAGGTAGGATAGGGACATAATACTTCAGCCCCCAGGTAGCTGATAGACTTTCCAATTGTTCCAGATTTCCCCCGGCCTCCTACAAACCTACAACTGTTTGAGGAGGTCCCCAACACAGTGACTCTGACCTGGAACCACAGCCCTGACGTGCAGGAAGATGGTGATGCGCACTATGTCATCATGAAGCGGGATGCCAGCAGTCCCACATGGTTCACGGCAGCTGAGCGTGTCTTCAGCAACAAATACACAGTGACAGGGCTGCTCCCAGGCAGAAAGTACTATTTCAGAGTGGTAGCCAGGAATGAAATTGGTGACAGTGATCCACTGGACTCCAAGGATACCTGGCTCGTCAATAAGGACCACAGTAAGTAGGAGCTTGAGGTTTGCATTACATCTGGGAGCCCTGATGGTGGGGATGACATAAAGGTCACAAAGGGGTACGCAAGAGTTGAGATAAAAATCGGAGAACCCTGGCACACACCTGTAACCCCAGAGGCTAGGGAGGCTGAGACAGGAGGATGGCAAATTCAAAGCTATCATCAGCAACTTATTGAGGACCTGTCTCAAAATAAAAAAAATAAGAGTTGGAGATGTAGGTCGATGGTAAAGCATCCCTGGGTTAAATCTCTAGTATCCATAAACATATAAACAAAATCAGAGATCCATTGAGATGGAAAAGTTAATATCTGGGACACTGAGGAAAGTCAATGTTAGGGGTATTTATTAGAGAAGATATCTTAGGGGCATTTTGAGAGATGATACAAACATGGAGATGGGTAGATACCCTATTTTTGAGGCAGGGATAGGGTTGGGTAGAGAGGGGATTAGAGCAGAGACTCTTGGTCTGCTCTGAAGAGGGGCTTATAGGAGTGAGGGCTGGGGACTGACTATGAGGAGCAGGAATGAAGTCTGAGCAGAAATGAAGAAATTTAGGGTGGAGATAACAGAAAAAAATGGAAATGAGGGACTAAATGGGACAGAACAGAGAATACTAGCCAATGGAAGCTAAAATGACAGAGGGGAAGTTTGGAGGGGAGTTGGAGGCCAGGATAACAGCTTGAATACCCAGGTCTGAGGAGTTGGCACTGGAAAGACATCTAAGCTCCTGGGGTGTGGGAGAGTATAAAAACCTGTGAACCTGTTTAGGTCAAAGAACCCTAGAATGGCTTGGGAGAGGGAGGGGTAGTGTGGTAGAGCCTTTAGGAACCAGTGTAACATCAGGGCTTCCAGAGTTGATGGTGTCTGAGAATCTGGTCCAAGTCCTTGGGGTTTCATATAGGCTGGGTCTCCAGGTGCCTTCCAAGCTCTAAGACAGCTAGGGAGCCACTCACAGGCATCCACCCCATCCCTCCTGCACAGTTGAAAACCTGGACACCAAGCTGAAGCCATACCAGCAGAAGGACTGGCGCCACGCACCTCGTTTCCTGACTCCGCTCAAGCCACACATGGTGCTCCAAGGCCAGGATTGCACCATGACCTGCGCCTTCCTTGGGAACCCACGGCCCACAGTGACCCTCTACAAGGGCGATGTCAACATCACGGCCAACTCCAAGTTCTGGTACAACTCCACGAGTGGAGTATGCACCCTTGTCATTCCCACCTGCACACTAAAGGACAGTGGGGAGTACAGCGTGCTGGTGGAGAATGAACTTGGCAAGGACCGCAGCAGCTGCACACTTACCGTCTATGGTAAGGCCCCAAAGAGTCCATCCTGTCAGGGGCAGGGGTGCCAAGCAGTTATTTCAGTTTGGGGGCCATTAATCAACTCTCTTCATTTGGCTAGCACCATTTTTTATTTATTCTAACTGCCATCTGATGGTGCAAATATTTTCAGGGTTCTTACCACTCTTGGATCCTCTCAATATCATTTGTTATGTTCCTTGCCCCTGCAGATGTAAGTTTGTGATCCTTTAGTAAGCTGTGGTTTGCAACCTTTGGTAATCCTAGACCACCTTTAGAAAAGATGGTCACCAGACTCGCCAACCACAATCGCTCTAGCAAGGTTCAGGAAGGACTCTGTATGTTTACAAGATTTTGAAAGTGATTCTGATGTGCAAACAAGATTGAAAACTATTGGTCTAGGGCAAGGACAAATGGAAGGCACAAACAGCAGAGGGACTGAATGTTCCCCTCCCTCTGGCATATGCATGTCTTATTTCTGCTCATATGTGTGCACATAGAGGGAAATGTTTCATTCCTTCCCACACATAGCTACATAGCCAGCAATGAACCCAAAAAAACTAACCTCTTTGCTTCCTCTTGCTTAAATACCCCCCTAACTTTCCCCGATCCTCAAAATAAAGTCCCTAACCAACAAGTCTCTCCCACTGCCCCTCCTCTCTCCATCCTCATCCTCTGTCACTCTATCAACTCTCAGAGGTGAGTGGTGCTCAATTGCTATGGTCTCCATGGTTACAGACCTCTTTCCATCCAGTTATAGATGCCTTTCCTTGGGGAAAGAACCATGTCTTTTGGCTCTGTCTCTCAAGTGCTCAGTTCAGTGGCACTGAGATAATGATGCCTCTGGAGTGGCTGCTAAACTGCACAGAACTAGGCCAGGGCAGGCACTGTGGGAGCTATACAGCTTTGATTTCACAGATAGAGAGATCCCTGATGATTTAACTCTGATTCTAAGCACACAAACCCAGGACCCTGATGCCATCACTGACCAACCACATAACCGTAGCAAACTTCTGGATTCTTTTATCTCACATATTTCATAAGGCTGTGGGGCTTCAATGAAATAGTACATGGCAATGCCTGGCACAATGCATGGTTAAATATTCAGTGTTGAAAAAAATGGTAACTCTTGCCAGGCAGTGGTACATGCCTATAATCCCGTCAGCTAGGGAGGCTGAGGCAGGAGGATCACGAGTTCAAAGCCAGCCTCAGCAACAGCAAGGCGCTGAGCAACTCAGTGAGACCCTATCTCTAAATAAAATACAAAATAAGGTTGGGGATGTAGTTCAGTAGTTGAGTGCCCCCGTACCCAGTACCCATCCCCCAGAAAATGGCAGCTCTTGCTTGGCACAGTGACAAACACCTGTATTCTTGGTAACTGGGGAGGCTGAGGCAGAAGGATCCCAAATTTAAAGCCAGCCGCAGGCATTTAGTGAGGCCCTAAGCAACTTAGCAAGACCCCATCTCAAAATAAAATATAAAAAGGGCTGGGATGTAGCTAGTGATTAAACCCTCTAGGTTCAATCCCTGGTGCCAAAAAAAAAAAAAAAGGGACAGCTCTTGATCCCTGCCCTGCTTAGCCAACCCCAGATTGAGGGTCCCAAGGTCCAGTTCCCAGTTCCTGTGTAGTAACATAGTAACTAAGCCCAGCAGTTTGTAGTTTCCCTGGCCCCTAGCATCATTAACACTAACAAATATTTTCTTTGACCTTTCAGACAAGGATGACAAGTCAATTCTAACATCCATCACTGAGAACCTACAGAAGAAATCAAAGCACCTGATGTGAGCTCCAGCCCGGCCCAGGCATCTGGAGGCTATTGTAACGTGGGGCTTCTTGGCGTTTCTCTGCATGGCCTCAGTGTACAAAGCCCAATCTGCTCTCTGGCGTATGTCAATGTAAACATCTGTGAAGGGACAGGACAATAAACTCACTGAGCTTACACTTTACTACTCCTGAGAGTGGAGTACAATAGGGGCCTAGAATATGGATTCAAGTGTAAGATGAACCAAGCTCCAAAACCATCCACAAAGGAGTGACCAGCCTCCTTTTGACTGGGCCTTGACTTGCCTTCCTCTCCTCCACTGCCACACTGCACTCTCCCACTGCCCTCAGGCATAGGGCAAGTCTTGAAGACTTCATCCTTTTCTGCATCCTGCTCAATCCCATTTCTTCACACACAGTAGGTCTGTGTTCAGCACTCTGAGGTTTGAAAGGATCAGGACTTTGCCTCTTTGGTGCCCAGAGGTCCCACTATTAAAGCTAGAAGGGACTCATCATCCAGTTTCAAATATTTTACAGCAGAATCCTTCCTTAAAAGAAAAAAAATCTTAAGTTACTGCACTTGAAATTAGGGTCATTGAGCCTTCTTCCTCTCCTTATTCCTTCCTATTCTCCACCAGGGATCTCGTAGAACCCTAGTTTGGCTGGGCATGTAGCATACACCTATAATTCTAGATTCTTGGGAGGCTGAGATAGGAGGATCATAAGTTCCAAGCCAGCTTTGGCAATTTAGTGAAACCTGTCTCAAAATAAAATAGAAAAAGGACTGGAGATGTATCTCAGTGGTAGAGTGCCCCTGGGTTCAATCCCTAGTACCATGAAGGCAGGGGAAGAAATCCTTAGTTTGAGGCTCAGTGGTAGAGTTCATGCTTAGTATGCACGAGACTCTAGATTCAATCCCCAGCACCACAAAAACAAAAAACAAAATCCATAAAACCCTAGTTTGAAATATCATTGATTCACCCAACACCTATGAGACTTGAGTGTCCTATATCACATTCCCACAAATGTGTTCTACCAATGGCATATTCACCACCATCCAAGGCTTTCCTTTCTACTTCAGGGTTAGGGCATTGCCTGTTAAAATGCAAATGCCCCTGGAGTAGTGTGACATGTTAATCTGACAGGGCTTTATGTCTAAAGTATGAATCAGCCAATCTATTCCCATTCCTCCCAGCTGTTCAACTAAGCCTAAAGTCCCAGAAGAAGGAGATACTTGAAGGGAAATCTGAATCATTTGGAGCAGACAGCAGGTCTGTAATGGAGAGGGGAGGAGGCAGGCAGCAGTAGAGGACATTGGGTAACTAAAGGTCACCAATATTGCTGGGCACCTGTGCATAGGGAAATTGTATCAAGGACAAATTTGGACAATGGCAAACACTACCCTCCCCCGTCCTCCTAAACTACCTCTCCTCATGCACACATGTGACCAGAGAAGGGAGACCCACTCCAACTAGCACAGTGTCAGCAGAACCAGAGAGCCAGGCTGGCGCCAAGATGCCCTGGCCAAGACTTTGACCCAGGCTGTGAGGACAGCCAGGGCCCCTGGCACCATGCCCCCACCCACTCTCCAGGACAGGCACGTGCATGCTACACAGGCAGACAAACAGGGGAGCCAGTGGCCCTTGATTTATTTATTATTTATTTATTTATTTATTTATTTTCATTTGGACAGTAGAGGATGGAGTTGCCTCATCCTTCCTTCCCTTGCATTGAATGTGCCTTGGGTCTTAAGACCCTAGAATGTCATTGGAGCCCAGTGTAGGAGGGACAGGGAGGAAAGCACTGAGTGGGTATGTTGGGAGGAAAGGTGCCAGGCTCAGCACCCTTCAGTGGCTCCCTGAGGCCCTCTCCCTATGAGATTTTACAGACAGCAGGCAGAGACATATGGCAGAAAAACACACAGACTAGCTAGGAGACAGACTACACATATACACCTCACACACACACAGAGCCTGGCCCTTTCCTTTGGCATGGTTTTTACCTTAGCCCTGGGAACAGGAACTAAGGGTGGTGGTATGGGGCCTAAGCTCTGGGCTGGCCTGTGAGTGAGATGGGATCAATTTTAATCCTTGGTATCCACAGGCTCCCAGACCAAGGAAATTCCTCTCCTGCCTACCCTTCACCTCCATAGTCACACTTAAAGATTGAGATTGTTCAAGTAACAAGGATAGTCAAGGGGAAGGGAAATTCCATCTTCATCCAATCTTCCCAACTATGGGCCTGTTAAAAGGACTTCAAGCCCTGGCCCTGGATCATCTCAACACAGATTTCTCCCCTCTTTCCCTAGACTATACAGAACAGAAAAGTTGGGAGTGGATTCGTCCAGCATTGCCACTTGTTCTAGGCATAAGAGATGAAGTCAGACTCTTTCACCTAGTAGGGGAAGGGGCGGGTCAAGAAGCTGAGCACCATTACCCTTCAGGAGGTCTCTGACAGTCCTGATGGGGTAGAGGTGGGGTGATGTACTCTGGCTCCAGAAAGGAAGCTGCTTCTCTGAGTACTCGGCACTATCCTGAACCTCTAGCTTTGCTAGGGAGAACCTTCTCCTGCTTACCCCTTCAAACTTGTCAATTCCCAAGTGATACCGACTGCCCAGGCTGGCACTGCAGCCATCCTGATCCAGCTCCTGTAGGTTCCCCAGGGTCTGGACCCCAGTCCTAGGAGAGGGAGGTGAGCAGATCCTGGTCCCTCAGTTGGCCTTGTTCAGTCTATAGTCTTCCACTGGCTCCCGGCTCTCCACAGCTGACAGGGCGATGAGCATCTGAGCAGCATAGTAGGTGGACATGATGATTGCCCGAGAGTATGGCACAGGAAAGCAGAACTGGTTCAGTGCAAGGGTCATGTCTGAGATGATAAAGAGCAGTGCACCACTGCCTGCTGCCAGCTCAGTCCAGCGCCAGGCTGCCCCAGCCAGCTGCAGTCCTGCTATAGCTCGCCAGCCCATGAAGCTGATAAGGGCCACATAGACCCCCACCAGATAGGTGAAGGCACCTGAAAGCCCTGGATAGAGGAGGGCATAGCACAGGCCTGACAGCACTCCCATCACCAGGCCTGTCCGGAGAGCCAGTGGCCGCATGCCAAAGGCTGAGGCGTAGAGCATGTGAGTCACAGCAAACATCAGCAGACCTGGGAGTAAGAGGGGATAAGGGATGCTGAAGGCAAGCTTAGTAATTAATGAGTATTGGGGGGAGTTATCCAACAGATTTTCTATGGAAGTAACAAGTGTAGGAAGATCCACAAAGGTAATGATCACCCCTACACACATACTCCCCTAAAGAACTTCAGAACTGATCACTAGAGTTCACCTAGTGATCAGGCAGTCCTCCAACAGGGGACCCCACACCACAAAAACCCTCTAACTCCCCCATTCAAAAGCTCCCTTTTCTAAATCCTTGCCAACCCCAGGACCCTCTTTCCCCCAGCCCCAGGATCCCCCCCACCCCACCCCCGGCAGTTACTATGACCACTAACCGTGCACAAAGTAGCCCTGGTCTTGCCAGATGAGGAAGGCATCACCTAGGGCAGAGAAGACGAGCCCCACAAAGATGAGGATGGCGCTGGGGTGGGCCAGCAGGAATCCAAGGCCATGAGCCAGAAGGAAGAGCCAGAGGCAGAAGATAGGCAGGCACTTGATGAGGGCACTGACCCACGACGGGCTGGATGAGGGTAGCCAGAGCACAAAATATACACAGGTGGCCTTGAAGAAAGGCACCAGTTTGGGTCCCTCGCTCTTCACCTGGAGGATACAGGACAAAGGCAGCACTCAGAGCTTTGGAGTTCAGAAGCTCATAATGGGGCTCAGAGTCAGTACCTTCAACCCAGATATCCACCCTAGAGACAGGCCTATGACCCCCCATACCACCCCAAACAGGGAAGGGTGATATACAGAAACCCAGTCTGGCCTGCCCCAACCCCCAGCAGAGTCTAAACAACCCATCATCACCCTGAGGCTCCATTTGACTACTCTTGGCTCTGGATCTGGGCCAAAAGCAAGCAGTCTTTAAGAAAGTGTCCCCTTCTGCAACCCAACATGCCTCCCCCTTCTGGTCCCCTTCCTTTTCCTCCCTAGGACCCCTTTAGCCTCTCACCTGCCAGCATCAGCACTACCCCAGCTATCTGGAATTGGAATGAAATCTGTAGGAAACAGACACCCAGACTGGCCAACTCAAGATCCTCAATAATGAGGCCAGGTCACAGGCTTAGGGCCTGGCAACACAAGGAATGTGGGAGGGTAGACAGTGACAACCTCCTCCCTCTCCAATTCCTCTTCCTTTTTGGCAGGTCTACTCCTCATTCTCCACTCTATCTGCCTTAGACTAAAGGTAGCTTATCAAGACAAGGAGGGGGGGCTGGGGATGTGGCTCAAGCGGTAGCGCGCTCGCCTGGCATGCGTGCGGCCCGGGTTCGATCCTCAGCACCACATACCAACAAAGATGTTGTGTCTGCCGAGAACTAAAAAATAAATATTAAAAAAAAAAAATTCTCTCTCTCTCTCTCTCTCCCCTCTCTCTCCTCTCTCACTCTCTCTTAAAAAAAAAAAAAAAAGACAAGGAGGGGTACTAAGAATGCTAGAGAAACAGACTCATTGGTTGGAAACAAGAAAAATGTCCCTGAAATACCAAGATTTCAAGTATCAGGGGAAGGAAGGTGCATGTCTGTCAGTCTTGTTTCCCAGAGAACAAGAGCAACTCAACTACACCAGCAATAAGCAGGAAGGGGGGTAGGATGGGGGTTCTTTTCCCAGCTTCTGATCTGGAGCCAGCAAACAGACTGGGAGATGGAGAACTGAGAGGAGGAAGTTAGAGCAGCTGACTTGGTCTCAGCCGGATTAGGGGGGAGGGTGGCAAAAGAAAGAAAGGTTGTACCCAAGGGCTGCAAGGACAGTCCAAGCTGAAGGAGGGGACTGCTACAGATATTTTGCATCTGGGTTCCCTCAAGCTACATTCCTTGGGCTGCTAGTTCAGGGTCTTGGAGGGTGATTTGTAGAAGCTGAGGTTCCCTGTGCACTCACATTCTGCTAAAGTGATTGTGTCTCTGGCTAGGTGAGCTGTCCAACATAGGGCTTTGGGGAGACACTCAAGACTCCTATACCACCAGTTACCTGGGTATGGATCAGACGTGATAAAGGGGACTAGGAAGAAGCAAATGTGTGGTACAGGGTCTAAGCCTGCTCTTTCTCTGCCAGAGGTGAAAGCAAGGAGTAAAGATGAGTTCCTCTACCCCCTGGAAATTTCCTTATCAAGGCTGGTCAGGGTAAGGGCATGGCCAGAGGAGGAGACTGGAAGGGATGGTCAGCTTCACAACATCCACTTGTCAGCCTTTCAGAGCATCAACTGTCCTTTCCACCCTCCTCCCCTAGTCCCATATTTTCTGAGAAACTGGCATTAGGTGGGAAGACCAGTACTAGATACAGAAGGGTGGGGAAACACAAAAAAGGTTCAAGTTGAGAAAGTCTGAAAATGAGGCGATGTCAAGAGAGAATGACCCATCTTCCCCTAGCACATTATAAGGATTGCTTAGATTCAGGGGCGTCCTCTCCGGCGCCCCCGACTTGTTTATAACGTGAGGAAGAGGAGAAGACCAACTTGGGACAGGATTCCCGAGCGGTCCCAGTCGCCCTCCTCCGCTCCGCCCTCTCCCACGCCTTCCTGTGGTCCTCCTACGCAGAACCCGTAGGCCCTAGGCAGTCCTCTCCCTCTCCCAGGCCGCGACCCCGTCGACCCGCGCCAGACACACACAGGTCAACAAAGTCACGCTTCCGAGTCACGTGCCCAGTGTTTTCCTCCCTCCCGCAAGCCGGTGGGAGGTTGGGGGGCGCTCGGAGGGCGGGCACAGCTGGTCTGGGGAGCAGAGGGCCGTGACAACGCCCGACTCACGCTGGGGGAAGCCGGCCGCAGCGCGACCCCCTGCCCCGCCTCACCCCAAAACAGTTTGGCCTGCGGCAGCCCGGTCATCAGGCCAATGGGCTCTGGCCACAAGGGACACTGGCTGGCTCGTTCACTCACCACAGTGAACGGGGACACCATGGCGACCGCGGCTGGCACCCGCCCCGGGCTACAGCGGCCAGGTCGCACCCGCGGCCAGGTGGGCCAGGTGAGCAGGAGACGACGAAACAAAGCCTGGAGGTGAACGACAGAACCTCCCGCGCGCCGGGAGCTCGGAGTTCTATCTGCGAACCCCGTGACGTCACCACAGACACCGCCAATCAGCGGGCCCAAGTCCAGTGTGGGCGGGGCGCTGCTGGAGATGCCGGCCAGGCCCTCCCCGCTTCTGCCTCAAGAAATGAGCTTTCTCACGTGGAGGCCCAGGCCCCGCCCCCGAACTCAAGCCTGGGCATCCCGGACGTTGAGGTTGACCCCCTCCCCCCCCACAATGCCTGGGTGAGGACAGAGCTTGGCTCTGCTCTGGACACATTTTCTCATAACCCAGGAACAAAAGGCAATGAAAGGCAGACTCTCTGCAGCCTTTAAACTTGCAGTCCCTGTAGACACAACTGCAATTAGATACAACTCTGAGTACAAATACATCCAAATGGACACACAGTGGTCAGCAGACATAACCTTCAACTTGAGAAGAGAATATATATATAAGTACACAGAAGCCATAGACCCATAATTGTAACATATACACAAGCACATACAGAATCACAATTACACTGAAAAAGTATAGACACAAAACCATCAACTGTGGATTGACCCTACCACAATCACCCCCCCACCCCTTTTTAAAATAAATTTATTTATTTATTTATTTATTTGTTTGTTTGTTTATTTAGGTCTGGTACTAGATTTGAAGCCAGGGGTGCTTTGCCACTGAGCTACATCCCCAGCAGTTTTTAAAGTTTTTTTGTTGTTTTGTTTTAAGATGAGATCTCCTTAATTGGCTGAGGCTGGACCTCTATCCTTTACCACAAAAACAGACAAACATAGGCAAGCAGCAGCCCATAGACCCATAATTCTAACACAGAAACAAACAGTCATACTCAATTGCCCTTAGACACACACCTCTCACAACTCAGACAACTGTAACACATACACACAAAAAAAAAAAAAAAAAAAACAGGAATGACACGCAGAATTGAGCACACCTAAGAATTCAAAGCGGTGCAAACTAAATTGGCCAGAAATACAAACGAAGTGAATTTAATGTTGACATTACATATACCAAAGGTACAGAAGCACATCTGGAACTGTATGAGTTCAGACTCATGGGCAGACTGGTAGGTAATTAAATGGACTGAAATCTAGTCCCAGTTTTGATTGCCCTGTGATTTGATGAATCTCTTCTCTCTGACCTTGACTTACTCATCTGTGAGATAAGTGAATGATCTCTAAGCTTCTGCCCAATTCCACCTGACATGTGTAGGATGGGGAAAGGAAAGGGCTGCTGGTTTCAGAAATTTTAAATCCAGCAGACTTGCTGCAGTAGAGGAGCAGAAGCTATGTTTCTGAATTTGGGAACTGGGGAGAAAAGAATGACCAGACCTAGTTAGCAGTCATCAGGAGTATCTTCCTGGAATGGTGACATGGAAGCCCTCCTGCTGGAACCCAGCCTTGTACTGTCCCAGGAGAGTTGCACAGACTGAAATCTCCTGTGAGCCCCTTCCACAATAGGTCTCGTCCTTTGTTTTCTGGGCCCTACCCACCTTTTCCTAAGCCTGTGCTATTGACCTGACACCCACTCAAAGAAGAAATACCCCTCTGCTAGTGACAAAATTGACAACTAGAGTCATGCTGGGAGTGGTGGTCCATACCTGTAATCCTAGCAACTCAGCAGGCTAAGGCAGGAGGGTTTCAAGTTCAAGGCCAGCCTAGACAACTTAGGCCCTGCCTCAAATTCCTTTTTCTTTCTTTTTTATTTTTTTTCTTTTTTTTTTTTTTTTTAATTTTGTGGCACTGAGGGTTGAACCCAGGGTCACTTTACCACTAAGCTACTTCCCCAACCCTTTTTATTTTTTTATTTTGAGACAGAGTTTTGCTAAATTGCCAAGGCTGGCCTTGTACTTGCAATCCTTCTGCCTCCTTATCCCAAGTTGCAGAATTTATAGGTGTATGCTACCATGCTGGGGAAATAGCTCAGTGATAGAGCACCATGGTACAATCTCCAATGCCACAATAAAATAAAATAGCCAGAGATTCAGAACCTGATGCAATTAAGTGTGTGAGTCAAGACTTCTCACAGACAGGATGGGAAGCAGCCACCCACAGCCATTGGCTCCTCCCCTACAGGCACTTCCACCATAGAACCCTGTGGTCAATGAACTCTGCCTGCTCTGTTTTCTGTTTTTTCTGTTGTCAGGGGCTGTGAGAAGATCCATCTTACCAAAATGGGGGACTAGAATTGCTGTCTGTCTGTCTGGCGTGCTCTCGCTCTCTCTCTCTCTCTCTCTCTCTCTCTCTCTCTCTCTCTCTCTCTCTTTCTCACTCACACACACGCACACACACACACACACACACACCCCTACAAAATGTGCTGCTTGTAAATAACACTGGACCCAGAAAAATACTGTACTTATTACTGGTCTCTCCTTTTCTGTGACTTACTAGTTGTATAATTACCATGCCATCTATGAAGTCTCAGTTCCCTCATCAAGAAAATGGAGGACTGGCTGGGGATGTGGCTCAAGCGGTAGCACGCTCGCCTGGCATGCGTGTGGCCCGGGTTCGATCCTCAGCACCACATACCAACAAAGATGTTGTGTCCGCCGAGAACTAAAAAATAAATATTAAAAATTTTAAAAAAAAGAAAAAGAAAATGGAGGACTTATACAAGAAGATAGGTGCAAACATTCCAGTTTTCCTGTTCCACCCTCCAATGTCACTTAAGGGATAGTTCTCAAACCAAGAGTAGCCAAGGCAGGGTATTTTTCATTTCTATGAACCTTCATTTACCTAATTATAAAAATTGAGATAGTTGGACTGGGAGTATAGCTAAGTGGTAGAGTGCTTGCCCAGCATGGGAGAGGCCGTGGGTTCCATTTCCAGCACTGAAAAAGAAAACAGGAAAAAAGAGAAAGAAGGTGGACTTTACCAGTGATTCACAAGCAGGACCTATAAAAATTCCTTGGGAAGTTTTTAAAATATAAATGTCCTTGTCCCACCCTAGACCTACTAATTCATAGATTTAACAAATTTATATACACACATACTTAAATATGCAAAATATGAGATCTATCATTGTTATCCACAGGGTTTGACTCAGTACTTGATTACCCAATAGGCAAACTAACCATATATATGTGTCACTCACAAAGCTGAGACATCTTCCCTCTATGCTGGTTATTCTTCATTTGCACTCCCACCAAGATCCATTCTTGGTATTTCAAGATCCACCAGGCTCTTTTATTCTTTTTTTTTATAAAGTCTTAAAAACAGTTTATTATTTTTTTTATTTTATTATTAGTTGTTCAAAACATTACAAAGTTCTTGACATATCATACTTCATACATTTGATTCAAGCGGATTATGAACTCCCATTTTTACCCCGTATACAGATTGCAGAATCACATCGGTTACACATCCACTTTTTTACATATTGCCATACTAGTGTATGTTATATTCTGCTGCCCTTCCTATCCTCTACTATCCCCCTTCCCCTCACCTCACCTCCCCTCCCAGGCTCTTTTATTCTAATCCTAACATCCTGCCCTGGGAGTTCAAGCTCTATAGGATATATTACCATGGTTCACCAGGGGTCTGGCTTCTAATGGAGTTCAGCTAATGAGAGTCAGAGACCAGTCTGAGCATGGGAGGAGAACAGATAAAGTCTGCTGAACCAATCTGAGAACTGGCAGTTCTAGAAGCTGTGCTCCTCCATTGTTAGCTCCAGGCTCCCTTCCTGAACCTTCAGGCCCAGGGTGGTTTCCGGAGCTAGTTATGTCATTAACATAGACTAAACATGTGTGTGTGTTTACGCAATGTCTGAACTTACTGAATAACAATAGATTCACAGGCTATACCACTTTCAACAGTGGCAGCTCACTGAGTACCTGTGGGTCACCAGACAATCCTAAACTGGGCAATCACAATTTTTTATTTTGTTGTTGTGGTTGTTTTGTTTTGTCTTGTTTGAAACAGGGTCTTGCTAAGTTGCTGAGGCTGGCCTCAAATTTCCATTCTCCTGCCTCAACCTCCCAAGTTGCTGGGATTATAGGCTTGGGCCACCATGCCCTTTTATTCCAATCCTAACTACAAATATCTAAAACACTTATCTAAAAAAAAATACACATATATACCAGAATTTCTTAATACACATATATACCACAATTTTTATATCTCACATTACACTTTGCAAGTGTTACAGAATAGCTAAGAAAGGGTTAAGGCAGCCACAGAGATTAATGAGGCTAAACTGAGAGCAAAGCCAGAGATCAGATATAAATGCAAAATATCACTGAAAGTGGTTAGATAAGATTACAAATGAGCCAAAGATCTTGTTCAGAACACAGAGCTGTCAAAGTGCAGGAACTTACTCTAGGTCAGAGTGTCAGCTTCTTATGTCAGCTTGGAATGGGCCTATGCAGGTTGTCATGGGCTGGAGAAACCATGCTGTGCTAAAGCCCCTGGACAGAGGATAAAACATTAATTGCTATAGAAATTTTAAGGGCAAGGCTCATGACAAATGACCAGATGACAGGGTCAGTGTGCCTCCTTTTATGGACCCCAGTTGAGAGGGTCACTTCATTCAGTGGTTGGGTGTGTTCCATAAGCTCATGGACCTGGTTTTTCTGAAATGAGTTTGATAAGCCTGTGCATCCATATGTTTCTGATTAATTCAGTAAGTTCACAGGTGGTCATTTTTATTTGCATGATTAATTTATTTGTCTCTTAGGTTGTGGTAGGCTGATGGTGGTTGTTAACTTGGTGGTTGTAAATGTAGAGTCATTCTACCTCAGCACTTGTACACAAAATGGAATAACTCATGGCAAACCACTGCCAGCTTGAAAACTGCTGTTTAATTCTTTGTAGAATAACCCAGAGCAGGGTTACTGCTCTCTGCAGTGGCAGGGCCTCTTCATCCATGACTAATTTTTTTTTTAACCCTGTCCACATCTGTGCAGATAATCATTAAATTCTCTTCAGGTAAATTCTTGAGATGCCAGCACCCTGATTGATACAGGCACCAACAAGCCACTAGCCCATTCCAAAAAGAAAGAGCTTTTCCTAATTTTATACATTTGGGTAAGGTTGTATTTGTTCTAAAAATCAATTTTATTTACTATTCAGTGTTTTTATTTTTAATTGCATATTTCAGGGGCAGAGAGTAGAATAGAGCTGGCTGAAAATTGGCAATCCTTCCTTTCTTTTTATTAATTTTTTTTAACTACATGACAGCAGTGGAAAGCATTACAATTCTTATTACACATATAGGGCACATTTTTTCATAAATCTGTATAAAGGTATGTTCACGCCAATTTATGCCCTTATACATTTACTTTGTTGTTGTTGTTGTTGTTGTTGCATTACAATTCTTAATACACATATATACCACAATTTTTGTACCTCTGTTTGTATAATGTATGTTGACACCCAATTCAAGTCTTCATACATGTACTTTGTATAATGATGTCCATCACATTCCACCATCCTTGCTAATCCCCTGCCCCCTCCCTTTCCCTGCCACTGGCAATCCTTCCTTTCTGTACCCAAAATGACTTATTAGCATGGTCTTTTTCATGAAGCTTTGAATTGTCTCTGTATTTGTTTGTGTCTTCTGTAAGAATTGAGCCCTTTCACTCATTCATCCATCCAACAAAATGTTTACTATGCATCTAATATGTGTGTGAAATGCTGGAGTTGAAAATATTGAGTAAAATACAGACTGTCCTCATGGAGCTCACAGTTCACGCAGACAGGAAGGTAAACAAGTGATGGAGTATGGCAACTGAAATAGTTCAGGTATGAAGATATGTCACAGGTGACATCAAAAAGATATCAGGAACATTCATTGCACCTGTCACAGTTGAGGAAGCTGGGGCCAAATCTAGAAGGATGAGTTGGCCTTAATTAAGCAGACACCAAGGTTGTGACATTGACAGAGGAAATTGGATGTGGACATAAAAGCAACAGAGAGCTGGGTGTTGTGGTGCATGCCTATAACTCCAGTGACTCAAAGGCTGAGGCAGTAGAATTGCAAGTTCAAGGCCAGCCTCCGCAAATTAGCAAGGCTCTAAGCAACTTGGTGAAAACCTTTCTCAAAATTAAAAAAAAAAAAATGGTGAGGGGTGGGCTGGGGATGCAACTCAGGAATAAATCACCCCTTGGTTCAATTCCCCAGTATCGGGCTGGGGATGTGGCTCAAGCAGTAGCGTGCTCGCCTGGCATGTGTACGGCCCGGGTTCGATCCTCAGCACCACATACAAACAAAGATGTTGTGTCCGCCGAGAACTAAAAAATAAATAAATATTAAAAAATATTCTCTCTCTCTCTCTCCCGAAAAAAACAAAAATCCCCAGTATCAATACTAATACTATTACTAATGGCATAAGAGAGACTGAGTTCAAAGAAGTGCCTGTAGTACTTGGATGAGCAGAAGAGTCAAAATGGAAAGACTACACAAGTAAGCTTGAGCCAGGTGAGGAAGGCCCTTGAATGTTCTACTAAGGAAATTGGACTTGACCTTGGCCAATTATCTTCGTTTCCTTAGTTCTCTCGTTTGTTCTGATTCTCATATACCAGAAACATGGACAATGCATAGAAGAATAATCAACCATCATTCTGGACTTGCCCTGCATTCTCCTGTGGGGCTTTCTCAGTGGCCCACTCCATCTCTGACCTCCATCGTTTTGCCTCAGGATAATTTCTCCTCACTTAGATTGCCCCATATGAGATTGTAATCCACCTCTAAACTGTTTGCCTTTTTCCAGACTGGCTGCCAAAGATCTCAGCTAATTTCTCTGTGTCTGTTCCACCCTCAGAGCACTTCTCAGCAACTCTCGGAACCCCTATCCCTAGAAATATGGGGAGGCAATTAGAAATGTTGAGGGTGTCACAAGGTTAGTTTTGGTAGCCGTGTGTGGGGGGGTGGTGAGTTGATGAGTTGTTAAAAATCGAGCTGAATATGTGTTAGCCAAGTGCAGGTGTTTGGGAGGAGCTAGATACAGATCTATACCTCTTTCCCATAAGTGAAGACTGGTGTAGACTTAGAAGTCATAGACATACTGAATGCTCTGTGGATGTGATTAACCATGAAATGGTCTTGAGGGAGTAGAGAAGGACCAGACCAATTCCTGGGGCAGTAGGATGAGGGGGCAATGGCACTCAAGGGAATGGTAGAAAAAAGAGAACAAAGTGGAACAAATACACAGGTAAAAGATATGTTGACAGGAAACCCTCATCATTATACAAAATACATGTATGAAGATGTGAATTTGGTGTCAACATACCTTATATATAATCAGAGATACGATAAATTATTGTATAATGGTGTATTAAAATTATAATGCAAAAAAATAATTAATTTAATATATATATATATATATATATATATATATATTGACAGCCTAGAAATGTAGCTCAGTGGTAAAGTGCTCCCCTAGCATGTATGAGGCCCTAGGTTTGATCCCTGGTACTATGCCCATGCACGCATGTACTCATATACAAAAGATATGCTGAGGAGGTATCTATTACACCCGCATGTACCCAAACTCCAAGTACACTAACAGGGAAAGAAACAGACATATTCAGAGAAGTACACATTCATGCAAATGTTTTGTGGGTTTTGGTTTTGTTTGTAGTACTGAGGATCAAACCCGGTGGTGCTCTACATTTGAGACAGGGTATAAGGTACTGAGGTTGCCCTCATACTTACTGTCCTCCTGCAACCTCCCCACCAGTTGTAATTATAGCATGCACCACTGGGCCCAGCTGATCTGTGGTTTTTGTGATTTGGTTTCTTCCTTCCAAACAGGTGACAGCTGGTGGTTCTGCTTCTCTTCTGTGGTGAACCAAAAGCTTTGCAGACAGAGAACCATAACCCGTTATCATTCTTAACCCTATGCTCCATGGTCTGTGTGAGGTTTCACACCCCAAACCCTGACCTAGGGCATTCCTACAGGCCCCTTCTGCCCTTTCTTCTTCCAGGAACCAACCTAGGAATACCAAATGCTAGTGTCACCCATTCTCTGAAGACAACCATTCCAGAGTGCCTTTGTCATGCTGGAGTCCATTTGGGTCAGGGAAATGAGCCTTGGAGTAGCCAATGTGACGCATGATGCAGGGTGGATTCCTGGAAGCAGTTATGGACAAAAGATGTTAGCAGAATTCACCTTTCCAGATCCGTAGTGAGGGCTAATTTTCTATGCTGTCCTGAAATAACAGGCAGGGAGGGCAGGATCCATGAGGACATTATGGATTTTTTGATTAGACTGTGGGTTTTGGGCCAGGCACCCCAGGGCTTAAAGTCCAGGCTTTTCATCTACTGTGTACCCTTAGCAAATTATTTAACTTCTCTGACTCTCAGTTTCCTTTTATATAAAATACAAAACCTGGCAAGGGTGGTCTGAAGGGGAGTTTGTTAATGCTGTACCACATCCAGCACAGTCCTTCACCCCGAGATGCTTACTCTCCCCCCCCCTTTTTTTTTTTTTTTTGATAGATTGACAAGGGCATTGTCAGGCCTTGAGGCACCAGTCGATTTTTCTAACTATAAATTTGCCCAACTAAGGGTCTCTTAATGAGATTCATTACCAGGAATGAGCCAGAAGGGATTCTTTTCACTGTAGTATGTGGGATTTGATGACCTTCAATACCCGAGCTTCCAGAGTCCCAGGCTCCGTGAAATCTTTTTGGTTTTTGGTTTTTATGGTATTTTTTTTTCTTGTCTGTTTGTTTTGTTTTTTTGTTTTTTTTGGAACCAGGGATTGAACCCAGGGACATTCTACCACTGAGCCATATCCCCAGCCTTTTTTTGTATTTCATTTAGAGACAGGATCTCACTGAGTGGCTTAGGGCCTAATTGCTGAGGCTGGCTTTGAACTTGCAATCCTCTTATGTCAGCCTCCCAAGCTGCTGGGATTACAGGCATGTGCCACCACCCCTGACCCCAAGTGTTTTTATTAAGTCCTTGTGTTGTGGTCATCCAAGTTCAGCTTTCTCATCACCCTCAGTTTCCATAGTTACACAACCCGCATTCACACCCTAAGTTCCCCCGCATGCACCTTTGGTTTGCTCTTTCCTCAGTGTTGGAAAGTTAGTAGGAGGAAATAGAAACAAAAAAGGAGAAGTGTCAGGGAGTTAGACAAGAGAGAGAGAGAAAAAAAAAAAAAAAAAAAAAACTCAAGGATTTCACTCACCAAGCCCCCCAGGACCCTGAATTAATTTACCCAGGAACTTCTGATTCAAGGGCTTTAGGGTGGGGCCCTGACATCTGTATTTTTAAAAAATGTTTTCTCCTCAATCTCAGTACCTAAGGGCCAATTTTGGAGCAGACCTCCCTAAGTCTTCCTCTTGGAGACCCATCTCCCCAGACAGCAGATGATCTGCCCTGCTCAGACTCCTTTTCTACAAGCAGATGAACCTCACTGGTGATGGGAGTGAAGGTTGCACATGTTAGGCAAATGATCTACCACTAAATACACCCCTAGTCCCTAACATTTATTACACTTTTACAATAGGGCTAGACTTATCTGGGACATAGATATGAACAAAGCAGACCTTCTCTGCAGGGTGTGGTACAGCACACCAGTAATCCCAGCTACTCAGGAGGCTGAAGCAGGATAAATCACAAATTCAAGGCCAGCCTGGGCAATTTAGTAAGTTCCTGCTTCAAATTTTAAAATAAAGGTGGTGGGGGAAGTGTTTGGGATGTAGCCCAGTGGCCGAGTGCTACTGGGTTCAATTGCCAGTACTAAAAAAAAAACAAACAACCAAAGTTTCTTTGTCCTCATGGAGTTCACAGTCTAGCTGGAGAAGCCAACACAATGATGTTCCTCTCCCCAGTTCTCCCAGGACCAAAAAAACTGGACAGGAGCATCAAGGCCTAGCTGGGTTTTTGAGAAGATTGCTCTCATGCACCAGAAGTGGAGAATATAACAGTGAAGCTGAGGCACCCGGTACAAAGGTACAAAGGTCTCTTGTTTATTTTACCTCTGCCCTCTCCAAATTCTTTCCTATTCCAGCTCGGCTTCCTGCCTCCCATCCGGAGAAGGGCAAACTTTGGGAGCATTTAGTAATCATGTACTAGGATAAGGTTTAGACTGGAAATGAGAAGTGACTGGAATTGTGACCACACTCCTCTTCTTGTTCCCAACCCTCATGGGTCCCAGGATACGAAGAAGAGGAAAGACAGTTGTTGAGTTGGAAGCACAAAGCAGTTCAATTCCCCCCCTCCCCAGAACTGAATATTTGATCCATTCTTATTACTACACCACAAAACACCCAGTACCTGCAACAAGCTTCTGAACCTCCCTTGTATGTGGACGTATTATGAGTGATCTCCATTTACTCCAGGGCAAGCCAGCTTAGGAAACAGGCTCACAGAGTTGAGGAGTTTTTTTGTCTTTTTTTAATAGTCTGCATGTACTGGGATTAACAGAACCAGTCAAATTATAAAAACACTTGGACACTGAACTGGTGTTGCTTATTTCTTTTTTTTTTTTTTTTAACTTTTGCTAAGTAAGGAATTTAAAAAGGAAGCAAACTATCAACTCACCACCATTGCTTCATAAAAGATATTTTAACTCTAGAAATGAAGAAAATAGAGTCCTTTCTGTTATGAAAGTTCAGTCCTTGTCCCCAGTGCCAACCCAGTAATGAGGACACTGTTTTAAGCAAAAAGAAAAAGAAGTTTTACTGCTTTGCTTTGCTTTGCTAGCAGAGGAGAAACACAGGCACTCCTGCCTAGAGGCTGTGATTCTCCCCATCACAGGGAACAGGGTTTCTTTTAAAGAGGGGATTGATTCATAGAAATCCCATTTCCCTGAGATTAGGGAGGAGAAGATCAGGAAGAAGTTGCAAAAAATAAAAAACATGTCAGTTTTAGACCAACAAAGATATAGTCAAAGCATAAAGTGAACCACTGTTACATTTTTCTTCCTTCCTAAAAAAAAGAAAGAAAAAGAAAAAGAAAAGAAAGAAAGAAAATAATCACAGAATTGAGGTCAATTCTTTAAATAGACTTTACTGAAAAGAATTGAATTTCCTTTTCTCATTTCTCCTAGGCCTGGTGAAACCATTATCAGGGACAGCACCTGTTTTGGGGTGGGAATAAGAGGCATTCCTTGTGACAAGTGTGAGGAAGCAGCCTGGTCATGGAAACAACCTCAGAGACCAGAAGTTTCTGGTTAGATCTAGCACCAACAATTTCTCCCAGGCAAGTGACAATATTTCTGAGCCTCTGTTTCTTTTGAAATGGAGAGATGAGTAGTCCCCTCCAACAGTTTTCATGGGAACTAAATGAAAGAAGTATGTAAGGCACCTAAATATAAGGCAACTGAAATAGTATTTAATAAATAGTATCTTCCTTCTTTTATTTTTTTCAAATTTGTTCTTTTTAGATATACATGACAGTAGAGTGTAACTTCCTTCTTTTAAAGAAACTGAACTTCAGAGTGGGTTACTATCTATCTGCCTGGAATGACTTAAGTGTGGTCTTTTCTGGGGCTTCTCAATGTTCACAAACACTGTGACCTTCTCAGTGTGCACAAACTGTGAAGTAGCATCATAATCACCTGGGAAGCTTGGTAAACATATGGATGACCAGACTTTACTCAGGAGTTCTGATTCAAGGGCTTTAGGGTGGGGCCCTAACATCTGTATTTTAACAAGCTCCCCCAAGTGATTCATATGCACATGGAACCTTGAGAAACTCTGTATTATATAACTCACTGCCCCATTCATCCAGTAAGCATGTGCCTGGTTCTAAGCAGACACAAAGAACAAAACATATTTTTTTAAATACCAATGCCTAACACAGAGCCTGGCACATAATGGCACTTATTAAATGGTTATCAAATAAGTCTTCAAAGGGGTGCATCTTATGAGGGAGACAAAAGTATGAATCAATCAATAAATTGGCACCAAGGAAAAAAATATCCAAAGGGAATTAATGCTGCCTGCAGAGGGAGATGGCAGAAAAGGCTTCCTAGGGGAGGGGGCATATAATAGCTTAAAGAGTAGCATTTGCCTACCAGAGTAGTAGATTTTGCAAAGTTTTAAAGTTGTGTCAAAGAAGGGATATGAGAGTCTAGATTTTAAGATACCAGGAAGAATGGTAGGAAAAGAAGCAGGAAGAGGTACGTGGATTTGAGGACTAGATTGTGATGAACTCCTTACCCTGCTAAGGAGTTTCAACTTTGTGATGAAGTCCATAGGGAACCAGTGAGGTTTTCAAATAGGGAGTGAACAGATTTTCATGTAGAGAGATATCATTGTTAGTAGAGGCCTAAGCCAAGGCCTGACTCTGGGGCCCAATATATCAGGTCTGGCTACTTGCCCCCAAAATCAAAAAGAAATAGTAAAAGGAAAAAGGAAGTAGCTTTAATCAGTGTAGCTACAATAGGAGGACAGAGGGAATCCTTGGCTTTAGCCCTGAGTTTGAGGGCCTAAAAATGACCTTGAGGTTTTACATAAAGGAAAATGAGGGTAAGGGTTGAGGGTTCGCAAAGCTGAAGGGTTTGCACAGCTGCCCACGCAGGCAACTTTGATCAGGTGCGGTCTGTCCATCATTATCTCAGAATTGGTCAGGCAGGGCCTTGAAGATAAGAAAGTTGCTGTTGCCTGGAGGTAGTTTCCACTTATCACAAGATATTTATCATTAGACCTGTTCCTGAAAACCTAAGTGACTCTAAGCAAAAGAGACAGATGCAAAATAGAAGCAGAGATGCCAAGTTTTTAATCCTGCTTTTAGTTGCACCAATAGACATTTGCAGGTGAAAAGTGAAGAGTCTAAATCCATGTTACAACTAGCAGTGACCTGTGTGGACAGTGGGGTGACAGGGTCCATACTGAAGGAAAGCAGAATCATCAGGGAAGGATACGGAAAATAACAGCCCCCAAGAAAAGGGGAATGACAGCCTCCAGGGAGGAGGGAGGACAATGGATCCTGGGAGAGAGAAGGTAAACGTTTGGCCCTGGACTCTGGGCTTTCATCCTTTCCCAGTAACACTGAGTCCTGGAGGGGAAGGCAAACAAATGGGCTCTGGGCTCTGGATTTTTATCCCAGTAACACATTTAGTTTCAAGCTTTCACAACTCTTTCCCTGAGTTACAAGTTGAGTTTTTACACCTGTTTTTCTGCGTTAGATTTTTAACCTGCACAACTAGTTTCCTGTCTCCTCACCTGGCACATCCCAAGTCTCAAGTGATTAAATCACACTAAACATTCTGCTATGATTAACTCTCATTAAAACCTATAAAATACAGACCCCTCTTGTAACCGGTTGCCATTTTCTCCCCTGAAAATGTACCGTTCCGCCACTGCTTGATAAAGACAGCTTGTTGATTCGAGGTCTGCCCCCATTTGGGGGTATTTTTGCTTACAATCAGGAAGTTGTTACACTAGCCCAGAGAATACTGGAGATGATCCAAGCTGGAGTAATGGCAGTAGAATGTGGAGAAACCAAATCTAAAAATTTTTAAGTATTTCCTTCCAGTGAAGCTTAAAAGACTTACATGCCTTCTCAAAAGAGGCCAAATTATTTTATTGATTATTCGAAGCTGAAGTCATTTTGTTACCACTGTTTACAGGTGACGAGTCCTTGCTTTCCTGAAGTATAACACCAGAGAAGCTCGATGAGGCAAATGTCAAGTAGAAAGCTTTATTAAAGGACAGCAGAAAAGACTTCTCCCTGGAGGAAGAAGGGGACCCAAAAGGTGGAATCCGCAGAAGGGCAAGGTCTTCCCTCTTTTATAGCTAAGGTCTTCTTCCGGCTTTCCCACACTCCTGTCCTTTGTTTCACTTTATCTTGCAGTGATAGAATGCAGGTGGGAAGGCCAAAAGGTGGGAGATGGGTGGGCTGAAGAAGTAATTTGGGCAGGAAGGGCCTGGGGAGGCTTTTGATTAGCACTTCCCTGTTTGCTGGGAGCTGTTTCATTAATAGTTCCTTTGGATGGGTTCCAGGCCTTGAGGACATTAACATTTCACTTTCCCCAAGTGCTGCTCTGCTTTCCTGGACTCCATTCTTGGTAAAGGCCTCCATTTTCTTTATCTTATTGGCTATTAGACCTGATTTACCTAACTACACTAACTACCTTATCTGTAAATCTGGCTTCAATTTGAGGAATTTTAAGTGCAAGAAAGGCCATTTGATCCGTGTTTCCCTACATACAGCAAGACATAAAAAGATACTTTCAGAAGGATTGTCCTCACACACCAGTGCTGAAAATGGTTTTGGTCATCAAAGACTGACTGATAAGTGAGGCTGCAGTGAACCTGAATAAACCAACTCTCTGGAGGAACCTTTATCTGCCACTAGCTTCTACATCCATCCTCCCCACCCAAAAGTCTCTTATTAACGTTCATGAATTTATCAGTCCTAATGATATCCATTTTTCTTGTCATTTATTCACAAATTTGTTGTTCTTTAAGAAGCATAAAAGCGGGCTGGGGTTGTGGCTCAGCGGTAGAGCCCTCACCTAGCATGTGGAAGGCCCTGGGTTCGATGGTCACCACCACATCAAAATAAATAAGTAGAATAAGGGTATTGTGTCCAACTACAACTGAAAAATATTTTTTTAAAAGAAGCATAAAAGCATCACGTTTTGTTCATTTCTTCAGACTTCACTCTTTTGTGAAGATCCTATGTACATGTAAAATTAACAAAATGTGCATTCTTTTCTCTTGTTAATCAGCTCTTATATAAATTGTGTTCCTAGATGTAGCCAAAGATCTCACATAAGAACTAAAGGCTGAGCATTGTGGTGCTCACCTATAACCCCAGCAGCTCAGGAAGCTGAGGCAGGGAGATCACATGTTCAAAGCCAACCTTAACAACTTATTGAGGCTGTTTAGTGAGACCCTGTCTCAAAATAAATAAAAAGGGCTGGGGATGTAACTCAGTGGTTAAGCACTCCCTGGGTTCAATCCCTGGTACAAAACAAATTAATAAATAAATAAGAACTGAGGAGGGCAGGAGCAAACCCTCTCCTACATAAACTTGGGATTCTCTCATCCCTGTGTGGCCCTTTTAAAGGTCTAGGGTGGACCAGACCTAGGCAACTTAGCCATATCTTAAAAAAAAAAAAAAAAAAAAAAAAATTTCTTTAATTTTTTATTTTAAAGGGGCTGAGAATGTAGCTCAGGGGTAGAGTACTTGCCTGGCATGCACAAGGCTCTGAGTTCAATCCCCAGTACTACACAAACAAAACAAAAATTAGGGTAAAATTTTTGTCAATAAAGCTATTAATATTGATTGTGACCATAACACATAATCATCATGAAAACTTCAGAAACTGTAGAAAAGTATAAATAATATAATAGGAACTCCCTATAATATCATAGTCCAGAGATAATCAATGGGATGTTATAGTATATTTGCTTCTAATTCTTTTGCATGTGTATTTCAGGGTTTTTTTTTTTTTTTTTTTTGAGAGAGAGAATTTTTATTATTTATTTTTTAGTTTTCAGAAGACACAACATCTTTATTTGTATGTGGTGCTGAGGATCGAACCCAGGCCGCAGGTACGCCAGGTGAGCACGCTACCGCTTGAGCCACATCTCCAGCCCCTATTTCAGGTTTTAAAATGTAAATTTATCATAAGTTATTTAATCTTCCCATATTTTTGGATATGTAAGTTGTTTTCCTACTATTAAAATGCTATAATGAGCATCAACTTCATAAATCTTTGTACATATTTTTTACTATTTTCATAGGATAGATTTAAGTAGAGTGCTTAAACCAAAGGAAATTATTATATTTATGATTCACAAATTGCTCTCCAGATAAATTGCCTAATTACTCTCATCTTCTGCAACAGCTATGAAGAACCTTAATTCATCTGATAAGTAATTCTGTAAGCCCTTTACTTAAGCAGTATGTGACGATTATGTTTCTGTTTCAATTAATTTTCTATAGTTTTGTACTTCCTATATTAATAATAGCAAATATTTTCTTTTTTATTTTTTAGTTTTAGGAAGACACAATATCTTATTTTATTTTTATGTGGTTCTGAGAATTGAACCCAGTGCCTCACCTCACGCATGCTAGGAGAGCACGCTACCACTTGAGCCACATCCCCAGCCCAGCAAGTATTTTCTAGTGTTTTCTATATGCCAGAGACACTGTGATGGGTGCTTTACCTGTAATTTCTCTTTTATTTCTCACAATATGAATAGGGACTATTATTATCTTCATTTTATAGATGAGGAACTTGAGGCTTAAAAAAGCAGGCTGAAAGACTTGCCCTAGGTCAAATATGAGGAAATGGAAAATTATAAAGCCCGAATAACTCATTAATCAGCTTTTGTCAGAAATAATATCTGAAGCCAGAGACCACAAGCCTTAATTCCCCACTTAATGAGAAATCTTGAAAAGAAAACTGTTGATATTGTTACTTATCAGCTAGTCATTACATCTTGGACAATATTGAAAAGAATGGAGAATACTTACATATCAGTTACCACTAAATTTGTGTTAAATCTATTTTTATTCTATATCCTATAATTATAAAGTTGAGTTTTTGTTCAGGACTGCTGAGGGCCATTGCCAAGTAGGAATGACGCATCGAAATTTCCTTGCCAGCGTACCCCATGTTGCTTAGAGGAAGGACTCGTGGAAATGGACTTGCCTTAGACATTCACTGTGACATTGCATGTATGTTTGAGAAAGGTGACCCTGCTCAAGGACCAGGGTGGATCCAGGTTTAGGGTGTATCCTGCAGGTTTTAGGGAGTATCCCGCTCCTTGGGTTTAGGGCGTTCCCGGTTTAGGACAATCTGGGTTTAGGGCGGTTCCAGGTTTAAGGTTATTCCTGCTGGGAATAGGGCATATACTGCAGCCTGAGTTCCCGTTGAGTTCTCATGGAATTCAGAAAGTATTTGGGATTCAAAGCCTGGTGGAGTACGTGAATTTTGTGGGCAGAACCTGAATTTCCCCAGAACGTGTTTGTAGAGGGCAGGTGTGAGTTCGGGAATAAAGAATTGCTGTTTGAATCTACAAAGCTGTGAGTGGCTCGTGATCTTGTGCCCAGCCAGACTGCGGCACAGGACTAGATGTATCTCACCAAAATTCATATGTTGAAGCCCTAATCCCCAATGTGATAGTGTTAGGAAATGATGCTTTGGGGATATAGTTAGGACAAATCAAGTCATAAGGGTAGAAAACCTATTATGGAACCACTGACCTTATAAGTAAAGAAAAGTATACCTTGGAGCTGGGGATGTGGCTCAAGCGGTAACTCGCTCGCCTGGCATGCGTGTGGCCTGGGTTCGATCCTCAGCACCACATACAAACAAAGATGTTGTGTCCGCCGAGAACTAAAAAATAAATATTAAAAATTCTCTCTCTCTCTCTCTCTCTCTCTCTCTCTCTCTCTCTCCTCTCTCTCTTTTTAAAAAAAAAAAAAAAAGTATACCAGAGCTGCTTCTCTCTGCCATGTGAAGGAACAAGAAGGCAGCTATCTGCAAGCCAGAAAGGAGGCCCTCACCAGAAACCAATCATGGTGGCACCCTGGTCCCCGGTCTCAGACTTACAGTTCCCAGAAATTTGGGGGGGAAAAAAAATATATATATATATATATGTTGTTTAAGCCACAGAGTCTATAGTATTTTGTCATGGAAGCTGACTAAGACTGTTTCTAAGTTTGTTTACTAGGAATGGCAAAGGACTTACCTGTAAGTCAGGTTTCCTTAAGAATTTGAATTTAGCCATAAGTTATAATTAACTTCCTATGAGTTATCTGACTTCATTAAGTCACTGTACTAGTGATGTCACTAGTTTTTGGACAGCACCAAACCACTGCCTTTAATATTTACTTTCAAGACATGTATATCAATTTGCTCTTTTCCACATGTCATCTCAATTTGTAATTATGAGCATATACGTGAGATTACAAATCCCATAAGAGATGAGATTGTGCTTGTTTCTGGTCAACACTGTACTGCTAGTATTTAATATAAAGCCTGGCAATAGACCCTCAATACTTGCTAAGAAAATGAGTGCATACCTGATTATACATGCTATAGAGCCAAGAAGAATCCCATTGAGGGAAGAAAGCTAGAAAAGATAAAGAGGGAGAGGTGGAGAAAGTTGATGTTGTGGCACAGAAAAAGTTCACTGGTAATAGGGCAGTTAAGGGGTTAAGAAGGGAGATGGTTGAGTGGTAAAATGGCAATTTTCAAACCACATTCCTGCAAGACTTTAAAATCTCCTTATTCTGTAAATTGGTCTGAAAACAGATTTGTACCACTATAATAAAAGAATCCTAGGGTTGTTCTCAATTTTAATTTTCTCAATGTTAAATTTTTATTTCATGTATTATTTATTAACCCTTTGACACTTGTTCTAGTATGTTATGGCATGTTATATAATAAATAGTTAAAATTAATATGTATGTCAATACTACCAAAAGTTTACAAATAGCTAAGCATGGTGTCACATTCCCTTAATCCCAGCAATTCAGCAGGCTGAAGCAAGAGGATCACAAGTTCAAGGCCAGCTTCAACAATTAGCAAGACCTATCTCAAAATAAGAATAAAAGGGGCTGTAGCTCAGTGGTAGTGCCCCTGGATTCAATCCCCAGTACTGAAAAAACAAAAACAAAAGTCTACAAATAGGGCTGGGGATGTGGCTCAAGCGGTAGCGCGCTCGCCTGGCATGCGTGCGGCCCAGGTTCGATCCTCAGCACCACATACCAACAAAGATGTTGTGTCCGCAGAGAACTAAAAAATAAATATTAAAAAAAAACTCTCTCTCTCTCCCCTCTCTCACTCTCTCTTTAAAAAAAAAAAAAAAAAAGAATAGCATTTCTGTCTGAGGCTCATTCATTCATTCTTCTTAAAAAAAAAAAAAAAGTCTACAAATAACAAGACCACTGAGTCTGTTTGAAGATACCTGAGCCTAGGGACAGTGGCACATGTCTGCAATTCCAACAATTCGGAGGCTGAGGCAAAGGAAGATCACAAAGTTCAAAACCAGCCTCAGCAACTTCTCGAGGCCCTAAGCAATTTAGCAAGACCCTGTCTCAAAATAATAATAAAAAGGACTGGGGGTGCCGCTCAGTGGTAAAGCACAGCTAGGTTCAATCCCCAGTTTAAAAAAAAAAAAAAAATTGAAGATACCTCAGGAAAAGCACCGCAGGTGGTAGAATTTTTTTTAAGGAGGCAGGAGCTAGGCAGCCCCAGAGCCAAGTTTCCTAAGGCATTTTACAATTGCATCTTAGAACTATCTGATGAAGAGTGGCCAAATATGTTGTTCTAAGTATGCATTTGACCATTGTCTGGTGTTTTGATGACCACATTGTCCTCACTGCCTCAGGCTGAGGTATTAATTAATTAAATCCCCAAATATTTTCTTCCATCTTGAATTTCTCACTGTTGTTTAACCACTGAGCCACATAACCCCAGTCCTTTTTTTAAATTATTTTTTATTTAGAGATAGGATCTCACTAAGTTGCTCAGGACTCATTAAGTAGCTGAGGCTGGCCTCAAACTTGAGATCCTCCTGCCTTGCCTCCTAGTTAGCTGGGATTACATACCACTGAGCCCAGCTGCTATTGTTAATCTTCTGAGCTCCTCCTATCAGTAAAATTAAAAACTCTAGTGGAGGGCTGGGGTTGTGGTTCAGCACTAGAGGGCTCACCTAGCACGTGCGAAGCCCTGGGTTCGACCCTCAGCACCACATAAAAATAAATAAATAAAAACAAAGGTATTAAAAAAAAATAGTTCTAGTGGTTAACTAACCTGCACCCTGTGCTCTGTTGACCAGTTTGTCTGAATGTCATACTCACATTGCCCAGAAGGAGCCAGGCCCACGCACAATACAGAGATTGTGGGCAGGTTCCCAGCTTACCCCAGGGGTAGCCAGGTATTGCTTCAGGAATCACACCATTACCCAGAGGCCAGACCAAATTCCACTTTTCCTACCTCAATTTTGGACACATTTCCTTCTACCTCAGTCTGACTCTGACATTCTTTGTTTTTTTCACATTGCTTTTTTAATGAAAATTCCTAAAGTTAATACTTTTATATGGTTTAAAAAAATTAACAAGAAAAATCTCTCTCTTCCATATGAGTGATTTCTTGGATACCCTTTCAGAAATGACCTATGAATTTATAAATATGTCTCAGTCTCTCATCTTTCTCTGTTACACATAAATTGAAGAAAGCTGTATGTATTGGTCTGCACCTTACTTTTTTTCACTTTACAAAATGTCTTAGAGGGCTAGGGGTGTGGCTCAAGCGGTAGCGCGATCACCTGGCATGCGTGCAGCCCGGGTTCAATCCTCAGCTCCACATTCAAAGATGTTGTGTCTGCCGAAAACTAAAAAATAAATATTAAAAAATTCTCTCTCTCTCTCTCTCTCTGTCTCTATAAAAAAACTGTCTTAGAATTCTTTCCATATCAACATATGGTATAGATCTGGGAACTAAGAATAAAATCAACTTAGTCAAAAACCAAGGAAATTACATTTATTTGAGACTAATTAGGATTGCAATCCTGGAAAACACAGATTTAAGCAGTTTTGAAATTTAATGTAAATTCCTAAAGTTAATACTTATATATGGTTTAAAAAAAATAATTATATGTCATATCATTATATGTGTCTCTATATAAGGTTTACAAAATGGTGGCTGTGTTTATTAGCTTTAACCCTCATAGGAGTTAGCCAGAAATTATGATTGACTCTGGCAAAAGTTAATCCATGTTGTAAGAAAGGTATTCGGTATGGACTCACTGGGTAGATTGAGGAAAGGGGTCCCTAGTACAGAGAGGTTCAGCAAGAGTTAACAGTTTCAGGAAATCAAATCTGGGGTGGGCAGCCCAGGGCAAAAGTTCAATTGTGAACATTCCTGAGATCTGATTAACAATGGTCTCCTGACTCCACAGTAAGTGCCCAGAACCAGTGCTGCTCCACTTTGTTTTTTCCCTTCACAGATTCACATCATTCTTTAAAGGAGCACATGTATTCCATTGTCTAGACATGTCATCATTTATTTAACTAGTCCACTTTGGATGATGTTCAGAATGTTTTCTTTGTTTTTTCCAAGTGCAAACTACAATAAGTATCATTATATGTCTCTCTATATAAGGGAGAGTTAAATCATTGATTAAAGGATACATGTATTTCTCATTTTGATATTAATGCAAAGATGATGCAGCACACACTTAACATTATTTTCTTACAGTTTTTGCAACACTGAGTATCATAATTGTTTCTAATATTTTAATTTTTGCCAATCTGAGAGAAAATATCTCATTTTATTGTAGGTTTATTAAGGGAATGAGTGGGACTAAGCATTTTTTCATGCTTATTAGTCATATACACGCTGTTATTTTTCTGAGTTGCCTGGCCTTGTCTTTTGCTGGATTGATTTGAGGTTCCACAGGAGGATCTAGGGGAGCCCCACTGCTCTGCTCTTCTTTCCCCACCACAGGTCCCTCCCCAGTTCTGTTCAGTTCTCTGTCGCCGCCTAGTGACAGGTTAGATTTACCACAGGCCCTCACTAATTGCCTCCCCCTCCCTTGTGCTAAATTTCCTGCTAGAATTTGATTTGTCGAATCAAAATGCAGAAAATTTGAACTTCAGATAAACAATAACATTTTAGTTGAAACATACTTATTGTAAAAAAAAAATTTTATATATCTGAAATTCAGATTTCACCTGTGTCCTGTAATTCAGTTGGCAACTTTATTCCAAGGCTTCCCACCTCATTCAGGTTCTCAGCCCCATCATGCCTTACCTCCTTTATACTCAGCAAATTCCACGATGCTATATTCCACTCCTGTGACTTCTAAAATGGTAGCTTTCGGTGGTACATGAACTTCAGCAGTCAAGATCATGATTCTGGATTTGAATCCTGGCTTCAGTCACAACATGTGAAAGCTCACAAAAGGTAATCAATCCCTGTCTGCCACTTCTAATGCCTCATCGAGAAAATAAGAATAATAGAGAATTTCCTCCTTCTCACTACTGCATTTGACAATAGTATTTTCTTCTCTGGATTATCATTTGAACATTAAAGCTACCATTTATTGAGCACTAAACACTTGTGTATGTCAGTTCCTGTTGTTGTTAGAGTAAAAAAAAATTCTTTTTGGGAGGCAGGGTAGGAGATGGAGAAGGGTCGGTTAGCAGGTATTAAAAACCACTATCAGACAGAAGTTCTAGTGTTTTATAGCACAGTAGGATGACTATAATTAACAATAATTTATTGTATGTAAACAAAAAAGAACAAAGTAGAAGGCATTGTACTTCCTGACTTCACTACTACTACAAAGCTGAAATCAAAACAGCATGGTATTGGCATAGAAGCCAACTGATTTTCAACAAAGCTGCTAAAATGGGCACCCAGGTGCTCATCTGTAATACCATTGACTCAGGAGACTGAGGCAGGAGAATTGTAAGTTTGAGGCCTGCCTTAGCATTTTAACAAGACCATATCTCAAAACAAAAAATAAAAAGGGGTGGGGATGTGGCTCAGTGGTAGAGCACACTGGGTTAAATCCCCAGTACCCACCCCCCCCACACACACACACACACAAAAGGTGCTAAAACACACATTGGAGATCTTGGAAAATCTTCCTCATCAGCTTTTGGCGGATGTAACAGCTCGATTAGTGTCTTAACAGACATAGTTTCCCATCACAAAGAAGAGATCTCAGAACTACACAAGAGCAATACAAATTTATAGGAGAAAAATAACAATACAACAGTCACACAGAGCTGGAAAGAAACGTGAGCAACATGAAAAAACAAGGAAAGAAAGGACCACAAACAATGCAGGACAACTCAACAATAGAGGAGATAATAGCTATAGCAGAAAGAATATCAGATAAAGATTTCAAGATATACATGGTTCAGATGACCTAGAGTCTGAAGGAAGACTTTGGACAGCAAATGCAGACATTGAAAGATCACTTTGACAATGAATTACATAACCAAATCCAAGAAGCAAAAGATTAACTCTACAGGGAGATAGAGGTTATATATATATAAAATATGGAAATGAAGGAAATAATAAACCAAATTAAAAACTCAAATAAGAGTATCACCAGCAGAGTAGAATACTTAGAAGTCAGAACATCAGACAACGAAGACAAAGTATATCATCTCGAAAAGAGTGTAGACAGCTCAGAAAAGGCTGATAAGAAACCACAAGAAGAATATTCAAGAAATTTGGGATAACATAAAGAGAACAAATTTAAGAGTTATTGGGATAGAGGAAGGTATAGAGGTCAAAACCACAGGAATGAGCAATCTGTTCAATGAAATAATTTTAGAAAACTTTCAAGACATGAAGAATGAAATGGAAATCCAAATCCTAGAAGCCTATAGGACGCTGAATGTACAAAACCACAAGAGATCCACACCAAGACATATTATAATGAAAATGCCCAACATACAGAACAAGGAGAGAATTTTAAAAGCCACAAGAGAAAGGAAGCAGATTACATTTAAAGGTAAACCAATTAGGTTAACAGCTGATTTTACAACACAGACTCTGAAAGCCAGAAGATCCTAGAACAACATATTTCAAACGCTGAAAGATAATGGGTTCCAACCAAGAATCTTGTATCCAGCAAAATTAAGCTTCAGATTTGAAGATAAAATAAAAAACTTCCACGATAAACAAAAGTTAAAAGAATTTGCAGCTAGAAAACTGGTGTTTCAAAACATCCTGGCAAAACATTACATGAAGACGAAATGAAAAATAACAATGAAAATCAACAGTGGGAGGTAGTACAGTAAAGGAAAAACTAATCAAAGAGGAAAAACAAATCAAATTAAATAACAAATGTAAACAAACATGGCTGGAAGTACAAACCATATCTCAATTGTAACCCTAAATGTTAATGGCTTAAACTCACCAATTAAAAAACATACACTAGTAGACTTGATTAAAAAAAAAAGATCCAACAATATGCTGCCTACAGGAGACTCATATGATAGGAAAAGACATACACAGACTGAAGGTGAAAGGTTGGGAAAAATCATACCTCTCACATGGTCCTCGGAAGCAAGCAGGGGTGTCCATACTCATATCAAATAAAATAGATTTCAAGCCAAAGTTAATCAAAAGGGATAAAGACGGACACTACATACTGCTCAAGGGAACCATTCACCAACATGACATAGCAATCATTAATATATATGCCCCAAATAATGGTGCAGCTATATTCATCAATCAAATTCTTCTCAAGTTCAAGAGACAAATAGACCACAACACAATAATCATGGGAGATTTTAACACACCTCTCTCACCACTGGACAGATATTCCAAACAAAAGTTGAATAAAGAAACTATAGAGCTCAATAATACAATTAATAACTTAGACTTAATTGACATATAAAGAATATACAACCCAACATCAAGTGGATACACTTTTTTCTCAGCAGCACATGGATCCTTCTCAAAAATAGACCATATATTATGCCATAGGGCAACTCTTAGAAAATACAAAGGAGTAGAGATATTACCATGCATTTTATCCAATCATAATGGAATGAAATTGGAAATCAATGATAAAATAAGGAAGAAAAATTCCTACATCACATGGAGAATGAACAATATACTACTGAATGTTCAAAGGGTTACAGAAGACATAAAGAAGGAAATTAAAAAAATTTTTAGAGATAAATGAAAACACAAACACAACATATCAAAATCTCTGGGACACTATGAGCAGTACTAAGAGGAAAATTCATTGCATGGAGTTCATTCCTTAAAAGAAGAAAAAGCCAACTAATAAATGACCTCACACTACCTCTCAAAGCCCTAGAAAAAGAAGAACAAATAAGCAGCAAATGCAGTAAAAGGCAAGAAATAATTAAAATCAGAGCTGAAATCAATGAAATTGAAACAAAAGAAACAATTTAAAAAATTGACAAAACTAAAAGTTGGTTCTTTGAAAAAATAAATAAGATTGACAGACCCTTAGCCATGCTAATAAAGAGAAGAAGAGAACCCAAATTACTAGCATACAGGATGAAAAAGGTAGTATCACAACAGACACTACAGAAATACAGAAGATAATTAGAAATTATTTTGAAACCTTATACTCCAATAAAATAGAAGATAGTGAAGGCATCGATAAATTCCTTAAGTCATATGATCTGCCCAGATTGAGTCAGGAGGATACACACAACTTAAACAGACCAATATCAAGTGAGGAAATAAAAGAAGCCATCAAAAGATTACCAACCAAGAAAAGCCCAGGACCGGATGGATATGTACCAGAGTTTTACAAGACCTTTAAGGAAGAATTAATACCAATACTCTTCAATCTATTTCAGGAAATAGAAAAGAGGGAGTAGTTCCAAATTCATTCTATGAGGCCAATATCATCCTGATTCCAAAACCAGACAAAGACACTTCAAAGAAAGAAAACTTCAGACCAATATCTCTAATGAATATAGATGCAAAAATCCTCAAAAAATTCTGGCAAATCAGATACAAAAACATATCAAAAAGATCGTACGCCATGATCAAGTGGGATTCATCCCTGGGATGCAAGGTTGGTTCAACATACGGAAATCAATAAATAAATGTAATTCATCACATCAATAGACTTAAAGATAAGAACCATATGATCATCTCGATAGACACAGAAAAAGCATTTGACAAAATACAGCACCCCTTTATGTTCAAAAAAACTAGGGATAACAGGAACTTACCTCAGCATTGTAAAAGAGATATCTATGCTAAGCCTTAGGCCAGGATCATTCTAAACAGAGAAAAACTGAAGGCATTCCCTCTAAAATTTGGAACAAGACAGGGATGCCCTCTCTCACCACTTCTATTCAACATAGTTCTTGAAGCACTGGCCAGAGCAATTAAGACAGATGAAAGAGGGCTGGGGATGTGGCTCAAGCGGTATCGCGCTCGCCTGGCAAGCGTGCGGCCCGGGTTCGATCCTCAGCACCACATACCAACAAAGATGTTGTGTCCGTCGAGAACTAAAAATAAATATTAAAAATTCTCTCTCTCTCTCTCTCTCTCTCTCTCTCTCTCTCTCTCTCTCTCTCCTCTCTCACTCTCTCTTTAAAAAAAAAAAGACAGATGAAAGAAATTAAAGGAATAACTATAGGAAAAAAAGAACTTAAACTAGCACAATTTGCTGATGATATGATTCTATACCTAGAAGACCCAAAAAACTCTACCAAGAAACTTCTATAACTAGTATATGAATTCAGCAAAGTGGCAGGATATAAAATCAACACCCATAAATCAAAGGCATTCCTGTATATCAGTGACAAATCCTCTGAAAAGGAAATGAGGAAAACTACCCCATTTTAGAATAGCCTCAAAAAAATAAAATAAAATAAAATACTTGGGAATCAACTTAATAAAAAAGGTGAAAGATCTATACAATGAAAACTACAGAACCCTAAAGAGAGAAATAAAGGAAGACCTTAGAAGATGGAAAGATCTACCTTGCTCATGGATAGGCAGAATTAATATTATTAAAATGACCATATTATCAAAAGCACTATACAGATTCAATGCAATTCCAATCAAAATCCCAATGGCATTCCTCATAGAAATAGAAAAAGCAATTATGAAATTCATATGGAAAAATAAGAGACCCAGAATAACTAAAGCAATTCTAAGCCAGAAGAGTGAAAAGGTGGTATCGCTATACAAGATCTTATACTATACTACAAAGCAATAGTAACAAAAACAGCATGGTACTGGCACCAAAACAGGCTGGTAGACCAATGGTACAAAATAGAGGACACAGAGACTAAGGTAATTACAACTACCTTATATTAGACAAAGGTGCTAAAAGCATGCAATGGAGAAAGGATAACATCTTCAACAAATGGTGCTGGGAAAACTGAAAATCCATATGCAACAAAATGAAGTTGAACCCCTATCTCTCACCATGCACAAAAGTTAACTCAAAATGGATCAAGGATCTAGGAATAAACCAGAGATTCTGCATCTAATAGAAGAAAAAGTAGGCCCTAATCTCCATCACGTGGGGCTAGGCCCCAATTTCCTTAATAAGACACCTATAGGACAAGAATTAAAACTAAGAATCAAATGGGATGAATTCAAACTAAAAAGTTTTTTCTCAGCAAGAGAAATAATATGTGAGGTGAATAGGAAGCCTACATCCTGGGAACAAATTTTTACCCCTCACACATCAGATAGAGCTCTAATCTCTAGGGTATACAAAGAACTCAAAAAGCTAAACACACACACACACACAAAAAAAATAACCCAATCAACAAATGGGCCAAGGACCTGAACAGACACTTCTCAGAAGAGGATATACAAATAACCAACAAATATACGAAAAAATGCTCATCATCTCTAGCAATCAGAGAAATGTAAATTAAAACTACTCAAAGATACCATCTCACTACAGTAAGAATGGCAGCCATGATGAAGACATACAAAAACAAGTGCTGGCGAGGATGTGGGGGAAAAAGGTACATTCATACACTGCTGGTGGGACTGCAAATTGGTGCAGCCAATTTGGAAAGCAGTATGGAGATTCCTTGGAAAGCTGGGAATGGAACCACCATTTGACCCAGCTATTTCTCTTCTCAGACTATACCCAAAGGACCTAAAATTAGCATACTACAGGGACACAGCCACATCAATCTTTATAGCAGCACAATTCACAATAGCTAGACTGTGGAACCAACCTAGATGCCCTTCAATAGATGAATGAATTTAAAAAATGTGGCATTTATACCCAATGGAATATTACTCAGCACCAAAAAATAATAAGATCATGGCATTTACAGGGAAATGGATGGCATTAGAGCACATTATGCTAAGTGAAGTTGGCTAATCCCTAAAAAAAAATGTCGAATGTCTTCTCTGATATACGGGGGGTGACTCAAAATGGGGTAGAAAGGAAGAGCATGGGAAGACGTTTACCTCTACATAGGGAAGAGAGATGGGAGGGAAAGTGAGGGAGAAGGGGAATTGAATGGATGGTGAAAGGAGACCCTCATCATTATACAAAATATATGCATAAAGATGTGAGAAAAAAATAGTGTTACCTTAGATTAGGTAGAGAGAAGTGATGGGAGGGGAGGGAAGGGGACAGGGGATAGGAAGGATAGTAGAATAAAATAGACATTATTATTGCTGTATGTATATATGTGACTGCATGACCAATGTGATTCTACAAACTGTACACTTAGAAAAATGAGAAATTATATCCCATCTGATTCAAATGTATGATATGTCAAGGTCATTGTACTGTCATGTGTAACTAATTAAAACAAACAAAAAACACATTGGAGAAAAATTTATTGCTTTTCAATAAATATCCACACTCAAAAGAATAAAAGTAGACCCCTATTTCTCACCAGAGACAAAAATCAACTTAAAATGGGTCCTTTTGGATAAAACCCCAAACAAACAGAAAACAAAATAAAAATAGACAAATAGGATTGCACCAAACTAAAAACCTTCTGCACAGCAAAGGGAATAATCATCAGAGAGAAGAAACAACCTAAAGAATAGGAGAAAATTTTTCAAACTACACCTCTAACAAGAGGATAATATCTAGAGTACATAAAGAAAGCTGGGCATAGTGATGCACATCAGTAATCCCAGCAACTCTAAAGCAGAGGCAGGAGAATTTCAAGTTTGAGATTAGCTTTGGCAGCTCAAAATAAAAAATAAAAATGGGATGTGGCTCAGTGGTAGAGTGCCCCTGAGTTCAATCCTCAGTGCTGCCAAAAAAAAAAAAAAAAAAAAAAGGCACATGCCTGTTATCCCAGCAGATTGGAAGGCTGAGGCAAGAGGATTATGAGTTCAACACCAGCCTCAGCATCTTAGCAAGACCCTGTCTCAAAATAAAATATAAAAAAAAGGGCTAGGGATGTGGCTCAGAAATTAAGCACCCCTGGGTTCAACCCCCAGTACCAAAAAAAAAAAAAAAAACTTCTAAAAATAAACAAAATAATAACTATTTCACAAAAGATATACAAGTCTTTAGTGGGTGCATGAAGAAGTGCTCAGTATCATTAATCATTGGAGAAATAACAGTCAAAACCACAAAATATCACCCCCCACCAATAAGAATGGCTATTATCAAAAAAAGACAGAAGAAGCTGGGCCTGGTGGTGCACTCCTGTAATCCTAGCAGCCTGGGAAGCTGAGTCAGGAGGACTTCAAGTTCAAAGCAGTCTCAGCAACTTAGTGAGACCCTAAGCAATTTATGGAGACCCTGTCTCTCTGCAAGACCCTAGGTCAATTCCCAACACAAAATTAATTAATTTATTAATTAATCAATTAAAATCTTTATGGTACTTGACCTTGAACCCAGGGCCTTGCACATGATAGGCAAGAGCTCTATCACTGAGCTTCAAACCAGACCCTTTTATTTTAATTTAAAACAAGGGTTCACTAAGTTGTTGAGGGTGTCCTCAAACTTGTGATCATCCTGCTTCAGCCTCCTGAGTAGCTTGGATTAGAAGCATGCACCATTGTACCCAGATTAATCAATTAAACTTAATAATGGGGGAGATAGACCCAAATTTTTACATATATTCACCAAAATACAAGTTCAAGAAGATTCATAGCAACACAGCTCACAGTAGATCCAGACTAGAAACGACCCAAATATCCATCAACACAGAATAAATTGAGACATATCCATGCAATGGGTACTACACAATGATAAAAATGAATAAACTATAAGTACACACAAAAATATAGATGAATATCATGAACATAATATTGAGCAAAAGAAGCCACAACAGTCTATATACTTTGAGTCATTTATATAAAATTCAAAAATAGTCAAAACTAATCTATGCTGTTAGTTTCAGGTTTTTGTTTGTTTGTTTTTGCAGTATTGAGAATTGAACCCAGGGCTTGGTGCATACTACTATTCTATGCTGTTAGAAATCAAGATAGTGGTGTCCCTTGGGGGATGGATAGTGACCAGAGGAGGGTTCTGGGAAAACTGAAATGTTTTTGATTTACCTGCTGGAATATACTGACTTGTGACAATTCATTGATCTGTACACTTGTGATTTGATAATTTTTCAGCATGTTTGTTGTGATTCAATTAAAAGATTATTCTACACATATACAAACATATAAGTAGATGAGCTCATGTTTTTTCATTATCACTTATCAGCATGCATTTTAAACACTATTTCATACACAATATCACTTTAAGTGGGTATAGAGTGTTTATTATATGTGAATATCATAATTAATTTAATAAACTCTCCATAGTAGAACATTTATGCTCTACTTTTCTGCCAGTATAAAGAGAACATGGCAATAAACATGCTTATTTCATCTTTGTATTTTTTTCTCATTACTTTGGAGTTGTTTTTTGTTTGTCTGTTTGTTTTGGTTTTTGGTTTTTTTGTTTTGTTTTGTTTTGTTTTTGGTACTTGAAATTGAACCCCGGGACACTTAACCATTCAGCCACATCCCCAGCCCTTTTGTAATATTTTATCTAGAGACAGGGTCTCACTGAGTTGCTCCTTGCTGAGGCTGGCTTTGAACTTGTGATCCTCCTTCCTCAACCTCCTGAGGCTCTGGGATTACAGGCGTGCACCACTGTGACCAGATGAAGATTTTTTTTTGTAGTTGTAGATGGACAGGATTCCTTTATTTTATTTGTTTATTTTTATATGGTGTTAAGAATGGAATCAGTGCTTCACACATACCAGGCAAGCGCTCTGTCACTGAGCTACAGCCACAGCTCTGGAGATTTTTTTTTAAAACCTCATTCCTTCTTTCCTCCCACCCATTCCCCGCATTATTTCACCATACTTATATCACCATATTTATCTATGTAAGTGTGAAATCCTTGTTCATATCACAAAAACAGAATCACATGCTTTGCTCTGAAGTAATCTTTAAATTTGTTTTTGTCCAAAGAACATTGAAATCCCTCTAAAGGAATAGATACAGATTTAACATGTTTTAAATGTAGCTGCACCATGATATTAGTTGATCATTCTCCTACTGAGAACATACAGGTCGTTTCTAGGTCTTAGCCATTAAAAAGAATCCTGAAATAAATTTCCTTGTATATATAACTTTACTGTGCCAGTTATTTGTGCAAATTCACCCTTTTTGACAGCTCTGTGAAAAAGAGTCTGGGCCCTTTAAATGTTTCCTCTGCTGAAGCCATGTCAGTAGAGGGTGCTAGAGAGACATAGTTCTTGCAGTGCATGGCCGACAGTATCAACAATGACTTCCACCCCACACTCTTGAGTAGTTTTGTAAAAGAGCACCTTCAGTAAGACATCTCCCTGAGAACAGCTTTCCCCAGCTTCGTAGAAGGCAGATATCAAGTTCCAGAAGTCAGATTTCCAACAAGTTCCATTCATTTCTCTGCCACTCAGTGAGCCATAGTAATGTCTTCTCCAACAAGTCTGGATGTGAGCTGTAGTGCAGGGGATTACTCTCTGGATGTTCTATCTCAATTATAGAGGTAGTGGTTGCTTTCTATAGTCTCTAGAATTCTCTTTACTTCTGGAAGAGAGTGCATGTACTGGAGATTGAACCCTGGCCCTTTTTAGTCTTTATTTTTGAGACAAGGTCTCACTTAGTTGCCCAGACTGGTCTTGAACTTGACAATCTTTCTGCCTCAGACTCCTAAGGAGCTGGGATTGCAAGCATGCACCATTGTGTCCAGCTAGAAGTCTCTTTACTTCTTTCTAGCCAATCCCTCTTTATGCTAATCCCCTGTTATGATTCATTAACATATGAAACTTCCCTCTCTTTTAGACTCAGACTAACATAATAACTACCAAGGTTTGAATGTATCATGTCTGTTACTGTTTGTTTTTCCTTCTCCAACTGAGAGTATCCAGGTTATTTCTAGATTTTTGCTAATACACATAAACCTGCAATTAATATCCTTGTATACTTGAAGTTTTATATCTGTGGGTTCCTTCCCAAATTGGGATCGCTGCTTCATAGGCACCAAGAATCCTCGGTTGATTCATGTGAGTGGAAGACCTTCAGAGCACCACCTGCCAAAACCATTCTGTCCACTTGTTTTTAGCAAATGGCCTTGTCTTTTACTTGACTGATAAATGGCAAATTATCTCATTTAGTGTTTTGGGTTTTATCCTCCCTCTTCCTTTATTCTTTTTTCTAAGAAAAGGTGTCCCTCCTCAACTCCAAGGCTAACTGCCTCTGTGTTTTATCCACCCACTCATCAAACTAACATTTAGTGAGTTCCTTCTATAAGCAGGCTCTGTGCTAGGGGCTGGGGATATGGAGATAAACAAGACATGGTCCATGCACTCACAGTGCCCTTTGCTTGTCTTTTTGGAGTTTATTGTTTTTTAAAAAAGTTATAGATGAACATGTTACCACTGTTGACCAGTGACGAGTCCTTGCTTCCCCAATGTTGAAGAATAACACCAGAGAAGCACGCCGAGGCAAGGTCAGGGTAGAAATTAGAAGTTTATTAAAGGACAGCAGAAAAGACTTCTCCCGGAGGAAGAAGGGGACTCAAGAGGTGGAATCCATGGAAGTGCGGTTGTTTCCCCTTTATATAGTTCTTTCAGTGATGGGATGTAGGTTGGAAGGCCCAAGGGATGGGACACAGGTGGGCCAAAGAAGTAATCTGGGCAGGAAGGACTTCATTAACATTTCTTTGGGATGGGCTATCTTCAAATCTGCTGGGGATGTACATTAGCATTTCTTTGGGATGGACACTGGGCTTTTCTGGGGACTTCATTAACATTCCATGAGTTGTCCTGCATTTCCGGGGAATTCATTCTCAGCATGGCCTCCATTTTATTTTATTTATTTATTTATTTTTTTAAAGGGGTTTCTGTCCACAGGCACATCTTTTTTTTTTTTTTTAAAGAGAGAGTGAGAGAGGAGAGAGAGAGATTTTTTTTTTTTTTTAATATTTATTTTTTAGTTCTCGGGCGGACACAATATCTTTGTTGGTATGTGGTGCTGAGGATCGAACCCGGGCTGCACGCATGCCAGGCGAGCGCGCTACCGCTTGAGCCACATCCCTAGCCCCATGGCCTCCATTTTAGATTTCACTGGATATTAGACCCGATTTACCTAACTACACTGACTACCTAATTTTAAATCTGGCTTCAAACACAATATTTTTATTTATTTTTTTTTCTTTTTTAAAATTTGCTTTAATTAGTTACACAGTACGATGATTTTGACATATCATACATTTGAATCACATGGGATATAATTTCTGAGTGTACATATTTTGTTTACTTATTTTTTTTTATGTGGTACTGAGGATCAACCCCAATGCCCCACGCATGCATTGACCACAACCCCAGCCCAAGTTTATTCTTTTTTATGAACCCTCTCTTATCTCTTCAAACACATCCTACCTAATGTGATTGCCCTTAAAATAATCTCTCTGGACCCATATTCCCTTTTACACTACTGTCCTCACATGTTCTTCTTACTGCCAAACTTCCCAGTAGTGGCCCCAACCCTATTTTCTATCACCTCACTTGCCCTTCTGCCCTGTGTTATCTGAGCTCTAAACGTCCCCTATCATAGTCAAATCGAAGAACAATCTAGCAAGTTAGGAGTTAAGGCAAAACATAACAACTTGTTATATTATATGAAGCTGAAATCCCTCGAGGAACTGTAACCACAGGAAGAGTCATTTGTCCTGTCTTTCCCTATATGCAATGAACCATAAATAAGATTCTTCCTGGAGGGATGTCCTCCACATACTGTGTTTTGCTCGAATTCGGGACCCCCAAAAGACCACCAGAGACCAAGATCGATGTAAACAGCAAAGAGGTGTTTATTTCGAGCTAGCTCGGCCCTCCACGTGCACACAGCAACTGGTGACGCTGAGAGACCCCGAGCCCAGGGTTTGCAGCAGTTTTATACACTCTTTGGAGAAGGCAAGGACCCCCACATACATCATAGCATCTCTTAGCAAATCATCACACATCGCAGAAAAATCAAATAACAACTCTAAAACATGATTAGCACATTCACTGGCAGGAACAAGTTGGGTAGGGGTGATTGGTTACTACAAGAGAGAGATTCATTTGAACTGATTGCTTTAAGCCAAAAGGGGTGTTCTTGCTAAACTACATGGTTTCCCAACACGTTATTGAAAGGAAAGTGACCACAACACTCAGAGCAACCAAAAGATCTTTATTGCAGCAGTGCAACAAAGAGAAAAGAAGGAAGGAAAGAGAGGGAGAAAAGAGAAGAGATGAACAGGGAGAGAGCAAGAGCAAGAGAGAGACAGAGAGCGCTCACAAGAAAGATAAAGAGCAAGAGAGAGAGAGAGAGAGAGCAAGAGAGAGAGAGCAAGAGAGAGGGGGGCCTGGCAGGAGGGAGTTTTTATAGCCCAAATCTAATGGGGCCTCTGGGTCTGCAAGCTGCCTTGTTGGCCCAAGGGGGGTTGAGTGCTCAGCCTTGAGAGGGACTTGACACAAACAGATGATAAAGGACCAGATAGAGGGGGGTTTGAGTGCGTGGGCTATCTTGCAGCCAACATCTGTTCAGCCTGCCCTGCAGACAACACAGTTCAGCCTGCTCTGCACCCAACATTCCTCCCTTTTTGTTTTTCTAAGTGACATGGGGGACGGCGTAAAGTCCTCTGGCTTCTTCCTCCTTAATGGTGGACGGCGTTAGACCTAGAAGGGGAAGTGGAGGAATGTTCGGGGGACAGGTCTGAGAACACCAGGGCAGCCAGAAATAACACTCAGTGGCTACAGACAACTACTGTGGTAGGGGTAAAGTCCATAAAAGTTCCTTGAAGCCACAAGTCCTCGATGGCATCAAACCAGTCCTGGATGGAAGAGATTCTTGGTATCAGCCACTGGTCCTGTAGCAGGGACTCTAGGAAGTATTGGAGGTGGCTTGGTTGAATCCAGTAATGTTAAGGGTGACAGCCTGATTGTAGCCAGTGGAAGGGCAATCGCCTTGACCCATAAACTGAGAGTGGGTGGTGTCATCCTGGTGTCATGTCACATTGATGTAGAAGCAGTATCTGTAGTTTGAGATAAAAACTTGAGAGAGAATAATGATTAGTAAAAGAAGAAGAGGGTTGGCGGGAAATTTTGAGTTTGGTGGCCGTGGTGGAAGTCCAGGACTGGACATTTGGAACAAGTGCCTTTTTAAGGTGGGAGACATGGTACTAGGGGGAGTTTAGGTTTGACGCTTCCTTGTGGGGATACTGTAGAGCAGACAGAATAAGCAGAGTGGACATGCTGGAGAGTAGTTCTCATTCCTATGAAGTGAAAGAGGGGTTGTGAAAATTGGAAAAAGGGATTAGAAAGTGTTTTAGGTGGGCACAGTGTCTCTGGAGCCAGAGGAGTTGGTCATGAGTCGCAGGTCTCCATCTTGGGCATCAGGGCTGGTAGTCTTAAAGAAGTAGTTGATTGATTGACCTGTTGGTGAATTTGTATATCTGATCTTGCAGGAACTTCTGTAGGCAATTTAATAGACATGGTCCTATTAGGAGAAACATAGAGAGGACTAATAGGGGTCCTGTGAGGGGGAGGAGCCAAGGCCATACTTGACTGAACATTCCCCATGGAGCCTATTGGCTTAGTTGCTGTTTCCTCTTTTCTAGCTGTTCTTGTCTTTCATTACTCCCAGGAATATCTGTGTTTTGGCTTAACTGGTTTTGGTAGGTGTTTAAGATCAAGCTGGTCAAAATTGACTTTGTTTCTATCTATTGTTAAGAGTCAGCCAAGTTCCCTAGAGGTCACTCGTGGGGGAACTTGAGAGCAGCTTCTCAGTTCTGCTAGTGCCATTTGTGCTAGGATGGCTCCAGGTCTTGCTTGACCATGTGGCTTGGAAGCATCAGGGATGTCTCCTGTCTCCAGTGACCCTCCTATTCACAGCAAATGCACTGATTGGCTTTTCCATTCTCCAGTGGTCTCAATAATCTCCCTGATCAGGAGGTTATGTGGCCCAGAGTTGAAAAGCTCTTTAGAGAAGTTCCCTGTTCCCTGGATTCAGACTGACTCAGAGGGCAAGAGCCAAATATTGGTTTTCTTGGCCATTTTAATTTAACTCTAAATCTTTTTTTTTTTTTTTTTAAAGAGAGAGTGAGAGAGGAGAGAGGGGAGAGAGAGAGAGAGAGAGAATTTTTAATATTTATTTTATTTAGTTCTCGGCGGACACAACATCTTTATTGGTATGTGGTGCTGAGGATTGAACCCGGGCCGCACGCATGCGAGGCGAGCGTGCTACCACTTGAGCCACATCCCCAGCCCTAACTCTAAATCTTGATCATAAACATCCAGCAAAGTCAGTTTCACGCCAAATTAAGAGTATTGGGCTTTAGCTGAAGTCTGGCCTACTTTGGAGTCATTCTGACATGTAGTAAGATGGGAAGCACAGCCTTATCTCAAGTAAGCTAGGGCTCTTTAAATCTTAGGTAAAGTGTTCTAGTATTGAAGCTGATCTTTTTTTTTTTAAAAAATATTATTTTATAAAGTTTACATATATGTTGTTGCTTGATGTCACATGAAAACTAGGTAATACAGTATATTACATTTAAATTGTACCCAGTGTATAGAACTTTATATTAATCTTATTGATAACAGGTCCAGTTATAGAACATTAAATGATATAAATAAATCTCCGATATGCTATTTTTATAAGCCTAAAATAACCATGCAACCTTTTGGAGAACACCAGGTTGATATATTTTTTTAAAGCTTCTATCTTAATGAAATATACTTGGAAAATATGAATGCATTTAATATACAAAGAAGAGTAATAGTACCACAATTATTATTGATGTTTTTATATTAATCAAGTTTAGCTCTTAAAGAAATAACATATTACAATATTGCAAAATAACAGTTGTTATTTAACCATAGTTGTATATACAGACCTTCTTTAGCACTTACTTAAACTCTCTTATTTACTTAATAGACTCTCTTATCCAGAAACACATTTTCCTTCTATTAAATCCATACCTAGAACCTTCTAATTTCTCTTTCCTATTTTTTTTATTCACACTTTGAAACAATCCTTGTAAATTTCTGAATTTAGGCAAATTATTCCATTTTAACAAGAGATATTTTGTTATTTGCAACACACAATTAATCACATCTGTTGACCATTTCATGAAAACATGAACAATGTTTAGGTATATAGAATTGTAGGGACAGACAAGGGAAGGCACCTAAGATAGCACGGAAGATAGGGAAACAGTCTCATTTGGTAGCAGCCAGATTTAGAGGGCACTGCTTCTGTTGTAATCAATTAATCTCCTGAACCCCAAGTTTAGGTTGTTTCAGAATTTTGTACCCAACAAGTAAGGGAAGGGGCTCAGAAGTTCACAGTCTGCAGAAGTTCACAAAAAGCAGGTTTTTTTTTTTTCCCTCTGTTCTGGGCAAGTTAACCCTTCAAGGACACTTGGGAGGGGGAGAGCTTTTTCTTCCCTTTCTCTCCTCTTCCTTCCACCCTCCCCACCCCTGCCAGCTGTTATCATGGAGCCCAGTTGGCAACTTCCTTATCTTAGACATGTAGCCTTCTCTGTGAAGCCCCAGCTCAAGGCCAGAGGCCTTGTTTTACATATTTTGTGAAAAACTAGTAAGGGGGTGTCCAGCTTTTTGAGTGCTGATTTTTCCAGCCAGTGACCAAGTAAAACAGGGCAACGGGAAAATAGGAAGTTTATCTACATTGAACTTTTTGTAGAGATTCTTTTGCTGAAAGTCCTAAAATCAGCCATGGTGAAGATTTCTGGAGAAGATCAGTTAAGCCTTTTCTGTGGGCCTGGGTAGGGAGGGGGAAGACGGGAAGGCGGGGCTGAGAGCAGCTCCATGGATCTGAGAATGAGGAAGGAGTGATGTAAAAGAATAGGATTTTCCCTAGCAAGGAAAACTTGAGCGGTAGAACAGGTAGAGCAGAGGGGAGGATGGAAGTGAATATCCCTAAAAGCCTGTAAGGGACAATTCTTAGTAACCTGTTTTCAGTGATGACAAAGCAACTTTAAAGGCCATTTTCACCAGATCTCTGATAGGGGTCCAAGGACTCTCCTCAGCTTGTTTGAGCTTTGGGTTAGCTGGTAAGAGGACCTGGTGACACCTGGTGTAGGCGCTGACAGAAGAGAGGAGTGAGTGGGTAAGAGGATTCCTTCAGTACCTGCTACCTCAGAAAAGAGGCAATGGTTTGAGGAACGATGGTTGTTTAGTTTTTGATCTAGTGAGTGGAGAGGAGAAGTCAGGTTGTTCAGGTGGGGGAGACAGTGGAAGGGCTGGGGCAGAAGGTTGAGGGTGAGGACCTATTTGAGCCGGGCAATAGGGTGGAAATTCATCAGTAGGGTCAAAAGTAGTGGATGAGTCTGGAGGAGGAGAAGATTGGGGATCAGTGGTTGTGGGTGTTGGTTTGCAAGCTAGAAAAATTTGCAGAGGTCTGCAAGAGGTGCAGAGAGCACTTTTTCGAATGCTCACAGTAATTGTAGAGATCCCTTAGAATGGAGGGATCCAGGGACCCAAAAGGGGGGCCATCTGCTTTGGTTGTCTAAGGGATAAGTGGGCCAGGCCTGGGTGCTATATTTGATCAATTTGGGGGGTTTGGGGGGTTTGATGTCTGGTGTCAAGGAGAGGGTTTTGAGGTTATCCAAGAGGCATTGTAGGGGAGTTGACTGGCAGAGAGGACACATTACCCATGTCGCAAAGTAGTATAAGGAGGAGGGAAGGGGACGCAAACTTGGTATAGAGGAGAAGGAAGGAGACGCAACCGTAGTATAAGAGAGAAGGAGGAAACTGATTTATTGGCAAAAGGGGTGTCCCCGCTAGAGCCAAAAATCAGGAGTGCCTTAGTGGCAGGTTCGAGCTGCAGAGATTGGTCGTCACCGAATCCTGACAGTCTCGTCCTGGACGGAGCCGGAGCAGTGGGAGACCTTGGCCAAGGCTTTTCTTTTAGGGACCCCTCCTGGAGAGGCCGGAGACTCGCAGGGCCGGAAAGAGGGAAAGAGACAGGGGAAGAGGGAGGAAGGAGGGTAAGCGTCTCTCTGGTGGCTGAGTCTTGGAGGTGTGAGGACTAGGACTTTAGGAGAGCCACCTAAAGTGGTCTGGGTGGGGTGTGATGCTCAGTTCTCTGTTATGTGTCCCCGGAGGTTACACAATCCTTTGAGGGAGACCTACAAAGCCTATGCTGGGAAACTATCAGCTGGGAAGGGAAGGGAATAATTTTGAACCCAGGAGTCTATTCTGCCGAAAGGAGTCCCTGAGGGCCACCGTGGCCTTGAAGGCTGTGGTGGGGTGTTTTCCTCCCCGCAGGTGGGCAAAGAGGTTTGCCGGACAATCAACGGTCAAATCCTCCTGACACCACCATTGGGTTTAGGGCTCCAGGAAGGGGAAACTCACCAATCGAAGGTCCGTGGTGGATGGAGTTCTGGCAGTCTAGAAAATGGGTTCAGGCCTGGGTTCAGGCCATCCGGTGAGTGGCACTTCCAAAGGAAGAGGGACCCAAAAGTGGGTTTTAACCCTCTCCCGGGTTTCGGCACCAATGAAAGGAAAGTGACCACAATACTCAGAGCAACCAAAAGATCTTTATTGCAGCAGTGCAACAAAGAGAAAAGAAGGAAGGAAAGAGAGAGAGAGAGAGAGAAAGAAGAGAAGAGATGAACAGGGAGAGAGCAAGAGCAAGAGAGAGACAGAGAGCGCTCACAAGAAAGATAAAGAGCAAGAGAGAGAGAGAGCAAGAGAGAGGGGGGCCTGGCAGGAGGGAGTTTTTATAGCCCAAATCTAATGGGGCCTCTGGGTCTGCAAGCTGCCTTGTTGGCCCAAGGGGGGTTGAGTGCTCAGCCTTGAGTGGGACTTGACACAAACAGATGATAAAGGACCAGATAGAGGGGGGTTTGAGTGAGTGGGCTATCTTGCAGCCTACATCTGTTCAGCCTGCCCTGCAGACAACACAGTTCAGCCTGCTCTGCACCCAACAGTTATCAACCACCATAAACTATTGGGAGGGTCATCTGGCATCCCAGGTATTTCCCTGTCTCATGCTGATTGGTGGCTGCTAGGGGGTTGCTATGGATCCCCACCTAGCCTGACTGAGTCAGGGACACCTGGCACAGCAGATCTCTCCTGTTATTTGTAGATAAACAATTTAGCAGGGTGGGAATGTGCCTAGGAGTGCTCTGTGGGTCTTTTCAAGGACAAAGGTGATGTCCCTTCCTTTGCTCTGAGGTAGAGGCTGGTTTTTCAACTGAGAGTGGAAAACAGTCTCCCTTATCGGAGACTGGTAACTGAGGCTGCACTGAGCCTGAATAAAGAAACTCTTTGAAGGAACCCTTATCTCCCACTTATCTCTACATCCTTCCCTCCCCTAAATCTCTTATTAATATCCCTAGAATTTACTAGTCCTGACGATACCAATTTCCCTGCCATTTCTTCACAAATGTATTTTTCTTTGTGTGACATATATAAAAGTATCATATTTTGGTTAGTCCTTCAGACTTCACTCTCTTATGAAGATCCCCATGCACATGTAAAATTAATAACATTTTAGGCTTTTTTGTTGTTGTTGTTAATCAGCTCTTATATAAATTAGGTTCCTGAATCCAGTCAAAGAGCCTACATTGGAACCAAAAGTGGTAGAGGGGAGATCTCTCCCCTACAAAGTCAACACTTATGTACTAATCCCAATCCAAAGGTCATTTCATGCTTCATGGTGCTCAGCATCTCTTCATTTCAGTATTACTGGACAACTTCTCCTCTTCCTCCTCCTTTTTTTTTATTGGTTGTTCAAAACATTACAAAGCTCTTGACATATCATATTTCATACATTTGATTCAAGTGGGTTATGAACTCCCATTTTTACCCTGTATACAGATTGCAGAATCACATCGGTTACACATCCACCTTTTTACATATTGCCAAACTAGTGACTGTTGTAATCTGCTATCTTTCCTATCCTCTACTATCCCCCCTCCCCTCCCCTCCCCCTCCTCCTCCTTTTCCTAAAAATTATCATCCTTGTTTTACTTGCAAGCAACAAAAAATTTGACTCAAGCCAGTTTAAGCATAATAATACAGTGTGAAGCAAAAATATGAACACATGCATGGGAATGATAAAAACTACACCTAGGATGATTATTATCTCTTCTGTGGAGTGAGGAGACTGATTTGAGATGGTACACAGGATTTCAACTATGTTTGTAATGTTTTGGGTCGTAGCTGGGCAGTGACTACACAGGTTATTTTTATATTCTTTTTTTTTTTTTTCCAATACTGGACATTGAGCCCAGGTGTACTCTACCACTGGGATACATTACTAGCCCTTTTTAAATTTATTATGAGACAAGGTTTCTCTAAGTTGCCCAGACTGGCCTCAAATTTGCAATCCTCCAGAACCAGTCTCCCGTATTGCTGGGATTACAGGCATGCACCACCATACCCAGTGTTACATTTTTCTTTACACATTTTTACTTGTCTGAAATATTTTACCACAAGAAGGCATAATCATACACCAACTGTATAGAACATGATAGGTATGTACTAATGATAGCTAGTGTGAAAAAAGCACAAGATGATTTTTGGTTAAAAATGAAAGATGGTCACATGTGTTGATTTACTTTCCCTCTTGAAGTCACACTAATATAATAATAATCGCAGGCATTTATGAGATGCTTACTACTCATTAGGTTCAAAGCTCCTAGAATGTATTACATCTTTAATCTCATAACAATTGTATGAAATTGGTATCTTTTTATTCCTGTTTTATAAATGAAGGCTTAAAGAAATTTTATTGTTTTCTGAAGAAATCAAGTTAAAAGAGGTATAATTTATTATACCAGGCATAGTAGAAAGTAATAGTGTAAGGATAAAAGAAACTAAAGTTAAAATGTAAAGGACCAGGTATTGTTAAATTTCTAAGCTACACTCAAAGCCTGAAATTCCTGTAGCTGTTAAGACAATTCCCGGGACTGCCCATTAGATATGTGTCAAAATCCCTCCTGACCACTTAGTTGCTTAACAATCTGGACCCAGTGCAGCTCAGCACATAGGCACCTCAGGGCCTAAACCAATCAGTTTGAATGTATACCCCGCTATAGGACTGACCTATCACCCCCGCCCAACCTGTTCCCACCAATGAATGTACTAATCATGTTTGAGAGTTGTTGTTCGATTTTCCCCTGCCTCATGATGATTTGCTCTGATGTATGCAAAGCCCCCGCCCTCCCCAAAAAGTGTACTTAAGCACTGCTTAACCCCTGCTCGGGGCTCTTGGCTGCTCTCCCTTCTTGAGCACGGAGCCCCAGCGCGCTGGATCTGTAATAAACCCCCTTTTGCTGTTGCATGAGTCGGTCTCTTGGTGGTCTCTTACTCCATCGTTCGCCAGTCCCTTACAATAGTAAGACATTAGATTGAAATCAGGAAAATTAGGTTTAAAAAATTCCCACTGAATGATAGAACCACTTGGTTGCTTCTTCATCAATTCCAATTAACTGGGAAAAATATATAGTAGCTAAAATAAAATATTCCAAACTAGAGTTGCAATCTAATAAAGAGTACATAAACAAACAAACAAATAAATAAATAAATATAAAATACAAGAGAGCTAGGTCTGGTGGTACAACCTGTATGGCAAGTTTGAGACCAGCTTCAGCAACTTAGGATCTAAGCCATTAGCAAGACCCTGTCTCAAAATAAAAAATATAAAGGGCTGGGGATGTGGATCAGAGGTTAAGCGCCCCTGAATATAATTCTCAGCAGCTCTCCCCCAAAATAGATATAAAAAATTGAAGGTAGGCTAGGGATGTAGCTCAGTGATAGAATGCTTGCCTAGCATGTGTGAAACCCTAGACTGGATCCCCAGCACCACTAATGAGGGATGGGTTAAAGCTTAGGAGGAAAGTCCAAGAGATCCACTATGAGTTCTAGAAAGAAAATAGAAGAACAGAGAATTTTGTTTTTTAAAAATTCCGGGGTGGGGGCCTAGGAATGCAGCTCAATGTTACAGCACTCCCATTTGCATGTACAGACAATAGAACTAAGCAAAACAAAACAAATTTTGAGAGTGATATGGCCAGTAAAATGGCCAGCAAAGGGTATGCCTACACATTTTTGTGATGTTTTAGAACAATAGAAACAGAAACTATTAGGAGTTTTGTTATTTGAGAAGACACACACACACACTCACACACACACACTCCAATAGCAAGCAGTAGCAGCAGAGACAAATAAAAATAAGCCCCACACAATGGACTTAGAATCAATGGCATCAGACTTTTCAACAAAAATACAAGCTAAAAGACAGTGGAACAATACCTTCAAAATACTGAGTGAAAAATATTTGGAACAAGTTTATTGATATATGATTGAAATTCGAGAAAATGTACAAATTGAAAGTGTGCAATTTGATTAGTTTTCATATATGAGATCTCTCTCTCTCTCTCTCTCTCATACACACAAACACACACACACACACACAGAGGAGTTGGTTAGGTCGTGACTAGGCTCTCCTTCAAATATATATATATATATATATATATATATATATATTTTTTTTTTTTTTTTTTTTTTTTTTTTCATTGAAACCATCACCATGTTACTGGATTCCTTGGAATCCTTGACTCCATCCCTGGTCATCCCAACAGACCAGGCTCTGCCACTCATTCCAATGTCAATGAAAAGAAAAGCAGTGGTGAAGGCCAGGAAAGGAGCTTTTAATGAATGTGGCCATGCTAGGAAGAACAGATATAAGGGTATGGTTGTAACATGGAGTGTGGTTGTCAGGTGAGTTGTCTCACAAATTCAAAGAATGAAATCCAGAGACACAAGGGTGAGTGTAAAGTAACAGGATTTATTAGAGTAATAGAAAGAAAGCACAAATCCCGAAGCGGGAATAAGAGAGGGTTGATAATGGCTGTCTGTTGTCTACTACGGGGCTTTCTGGGTTTAATCTGTCCCTGTAGATGACTGGCAGGATGACATATAAATACAGGATTCATAAAGGGGCCAATCAACTTTGTCTTCTTCAGTAATTCTGGAGAAAAGTGACTTCTAGGGCTTTATTAGCACAAGGCTGAGGGAGTGGGTAAAGGTTTGTTGGTGCAAGAGGAAGTGCTTTAGAGAACATTTTGGTCATGTCTAGGGACTGTTAAGGAATTGTCCTTGTGTCCTTGTGGCTAGGACCAGCTGGAGTCAGAAGACTGATTTCCCATTCTCTTATCCTCTTTCTTCTTTGAGACCCTTTTCCTGGGTGACTATGGGTGGTCTATCTTCTTGTCTAATAGTTACTAAAGATTTGTCTTCAAGGACTAACAGAAACTTTGAGGTTTTGTAGAAAAGGGGAACAAAGACAACAGTTATGGGCTCAAATGGCTTGGGGTGTTGTATAGATGGTAGAGTAAGTCATCCTGGTCAGGTTTCTGGTTGATAATTATCAAGCAGACTGGTTCTATGAGGCTCTGAAGTCATCATCACATGAAAGGGCAATTTGGCTCCCATCCTGTGATGATTGCTCCAGCTTAGGGAAGCAGCTTCGTTCATCACGCAGTTATTGCTCCCACTTATGGGGGCAACCTCATCATGGGGTGATCTGTGCTGTGAGGCTTGCTGTAGCTCAAGGTTAGCTTCAGTCCCTCGTTATAAAGATGATCATCAGTTAGGCCTGTAGTTCCTGGAATCCAAGGTAACTACAAAAGAAAATGTCTCAGGAAGAAAATATGTTTAATAGGCAAATAAATTCAGAAAGGAACAAAATAGAGTTGGTTAGGTCAGTGACAAGACTCTCCTTCAACCATACTCAATATTTTCATGATGCATAGAAAGTTTCCTTAACCCACTTTGTAATCTATTTCTCTATTTCCCTAGGCAAACTTTGATCTGCTTTCTGTCATTATAGATTAGTTTTGGTTTTTATAGGTATTTTATATTAATGGAATCTTACAATATGCAATCATATTTTCCTATCTTATTTCAATCAACGTAAAGATTTTGAGAATCATGTGTGATATTTGAATATTGATAGCCTATGAATTTTTTGCTTAGCATTTCATTGTATGGGTATACCATAATCATTTGTCCATTCACTTTATTGGTGAACATTTGGGCATTTCCAATTTGGGGACTAATAGTTATGAACATTCATGTACACATCTTTGTTGGAAATACGTATTCATTTTCCTTAAGTAGATGCCTATCTGTAGCTAAACTACATAGTAGGTATATGTTTGAGAAAAAAAATTAACTTTAAATTCTTATTCAGCAGACTTGAGGAAAGCAAATAGAGATGTTGTCAAACATTTAAGAACTAACAAAAGGGGTGGGGGTGTGGCTCACCAGTAGAACACTTGCCTAGCATGTGAGAAGCCCTGGGTTTGATCCCCAGCACAGCAAAGAGGAAAACACCTCAAAATAACCATCTGTACCTAATGTCAGAAGCTATTACAATGTGCACTTTAGAAAAAACAGTGTGAGCAGGGTGTTAGGTAGCAATTACACATGAGCAGTGGGTCAGAAATTTAAGAATATCTACTGCAGAGTAAATCGGTTGGTTAATCTCAACAGTTCTGCCTCAGTAGCACCACAAAGTCTGAGAAGATAGCTATTTCAGGACCCTTGCCTGATCTGAGCACTACAAACCATCGCTTTTACAAAAAGGAGAAAGATTGATGAAATCAGGAGGCAAGAACCAAAGGACAAGGATATGTTCACTCACAAGAGTCTAATTGCTAAAACATCTTAAACATGGCCTTATACCCAGACCAGAGATTCCAGATCTAGGACAGCAGGATGATTAAGACTGGAGCCCACCAATTATAAATTCTGTAAAATGAGTTCCAATTAGGACCTGTGAGCCAAGATAACCAAGAATGCCTTTAGGCTGGTTAACTAATGTAGTCCATCAATCTAGAGCTGAAAGAGAGAGGGAGAGAGAGAGAGAGAGACTGACTTGGGTGGGACCTTCTGATAAATCTCATCCAAAAAAGGCAAATGCTGGGACACAAAATGAGTTCTCACAGAGGACTCTCTCCATTGATGGTGTTTTTCATCCTTCTTCTTTCTCTCCTAATAAATATTGCTATTTTTTTAAACTGTCTTATGTTTGCTCAAAATACTCTCATGCAAGACGTAAGAGCTGAAAATATATGCAATCTGCCATAAGATCTTATTTCAGGTACAGTCTTATCCCACTCCCTCACCCATTCCACCCCCTTATAGGGATTTAATCCAGAGGTGCTTTACTACCGAGCCACAATCCCAGCCCTTTTAGTTTTTATTTTGATACAAGGTTTTGCTAAGTAGCTTAAGGCCTCCGTAAGTTGCTGATGCTGGCTTTGAACTTGCGATCCCCCTGCCTCAGCACCGCCTCCAGTCACTAGGATCACAGGTGTGTGCCACTACACCTGGCTTCCATAAAAGTTTTTTTAAGTTATATTTTGTAAATACATTGCTGGTAAAGACAAATATACTAATATTATATATTAAAACATTTTCTAAGTGGGGATGTAGCTCAGTGGCAGAGTGCTCAGCACCACACTGATCCCCACACCACAAAAATAAAAATAAAAATAAAACTTCTTCAGCCCAAAAGTTCTTTTTTTTTTTTTCCTGTTTGAATTTAAAAGAAGTTAAAATATTTTCATGTGTTCTTAAAGGGACTGTGAGCCCTAGGCACTATGTGTACTGTAACTCGAAGAGAGAGTGAGAGAGGAGAGAGAGGAGAGAGAGTGAGAGAGAATTTTTAATTTTTTTTTTTAAGAGAGAGTGAGAGAGGAGAGAGAGGAGAGAGAGAGAGAGAGAATTTTTAATATTCTATTTTTTAGTTAGCGGACACAACATCTTTGTTGGTATGTGGTGCTGAGGATCAAACCCGGGTCGAACACATGCCAGGCGAGCACGCTACCGCTTGAGCCACATCCCCAGCCCTCATTCTTGATTAATAAAGACCTGCATGGAATTATTCTTTGATTTAACTATTGGGAAAATGAGGGTAAAGTTTAATGATTTGATTAAGGCAATGGGGTTCAGGGGACTACCCTAGAGTTGGGAGTGGGGCCTATCCCACCCTGATGGAATTTCTACAATGGGAGAGGAAATGGTAATGATGCCAGAGAAATAATCAAACTATGCACTGCAGATGTGAGCAATTTATAGAAGAAGAAAAGGAAAAACAAATCATCAATTAGCATATGAAAAGATGCTGGCTAATAATTGAGGATATGCAAAATAAGACAATGAGATATTTTTTCACCCATCAAATTGGCAAAAGTTTGATAATATCCAGATCTGATGAGGTATAGAGAAAAGTGTGTTCCAATATATTGCTGATAGGGCTCTAAATTGGTATGCCCTTTTTGGAGGACAAATTGGTAGTAGTTATCAAAATCTAAAAAAGCATTCCTTCATCCTAGCAACCCAATCTCTAAATATCTGAATAACTAACAGGGAAACAGGATCATTGTACAAAAAAGCAAATCCAAGGCTTTTCACTACAACACTATTCATGATAGTAAGTTTTTGTGAGACGTCTTATAACTTATTAATAACAATATGGTTCCATAGTGGGGTGGGGGGAGGAAAGGGAAGAATGGAGGAATTTGGTTTGTGCAGAGGGAAGTGAGGGGAGGGGTGAGGCTGTGGGGATGGGAAGGATGGTAGGATGAGACAGACATTATTACCCTATATGCATGTATGATTACACTACTGGTGTGACTCTGCACCATGTGCAGCCAGAAGAATGAGAAGTTGTGCTCCATTTGTGTACAATGGGTCAAAATGCATTCTCCTGTCATGTGTAACTAATTAGAACAAATAAAAAATTAAAGTATAAACATTAAATAGCAGTATGGTTAAATAAACCATATTAAGTACATAACAAGGAATATGAATCAACATCTATGTTAAAAACTAGTAGGTCAATTTGTACTGACAGGAAAAAAACTTTTATTTTATTTATTTATTTTACAGTGTTATTTTATTTATTTATTTTACAGTGTTAGGGATCCAACCCAGCAACTCGTGCATGTTGGCTTTACCAAGAATTTTCTTTTTTTGGGGGGTGGGGGAGGTTACTGGGGATTGAACTCAGGGGCACTCGACCACTGAGCCACGTCCCCAACCCTAAATTGTATTTTATTTAGAGATAGGATCTCACAGAGTTGCTTAGCATCTTGCCTTTGCTGAGAATGGCTTTGAACTTGCAATCCTCCTGCCTCAGCTACCTGAGCCACTGGGATTATAAGCATGTGTTACCGCGCTGGCTTCTACCAAAAATTCTATCACACCCACTGTGAGAAACAGAGTAGCAACACTGGAAAGACCACACTAGCTACCCCTCAGCAAGGCAAATTCCAAGAGGGCATTTTTAATTCTTCTTTGTGTTGGTCACTGGACATGTTAATCATTACCTATCAGGATTTGTTTCCTTCTTTATTATTGGTGAACAATTTTTATTAATTTCCCCATCTAGGGGTTTCATCATTCTACTTTGTGAATTTACACAGAACTACATCTATGAACCATTAAGGGTTTGATGGAGAGTATGATATGGAGATGAAATAACCAGATCTTAACAATAAGTAACAGAGAAATCTATATGTTGAGTAAAAGCATTCTCAGACCTGTTTTTGTTTAGGTTCTGATTAAAAGAGAGGTCATTGTGTAAAAGGTCTGATAATCAATTTAATAGTGTTGTTTGTGACTAATATATGTAGAAGTAAAATTTAAATGTGGACTTAATATCATGGGAAAGTAGAATTTAAATCTGGACTTTAAATCATAGACACTCTTGTTTTGTTCCACCTGTCACCTTTCTACCTATCCTTATGTCTTCTATCCTACCTCAAGTTGATTTCTTCTGAAGTTTTTATCCTTGGCTTGCAGATGGCTATCATCTTCTTGTGTGATTGTTTGGTCTTCTTTCTGTGTGCATCTCTGGTGTAGTTTCCTTTTATTATAAGAGTCCTATATTGGCTGGGCATGGTGGTGCACACCTGTAATCCCAGAGGCCTGGGAGGCTGAGGCAGGAGGATCACAAATTCAAGGCAAGTCCTAGCAACTTAGCAAGGCCCTAATCAACTTAGTGAGACTCTCAAAAAATAAAATAAAATAAAATAAAAAGTGTTGGGAGTGTGGCTCAGTGGTTAAGCACCCCTGGGTTCAATCCTAGAAGGAAAAAAAAAAAAAAAGAATGGTATGGAATCAGCCTTTCAAGGTACACAAAAGAAGCCAGCTTAATGACCTTTTGAACTTATAATATTAAAATCCTACATGTAGAACATGGTAACTCTCCCCAAAAAGAAACACACAATTTATGAAGAGGCATAATAACAATTTATACCTTTACAAAAGAATCTTAAAACTCCCCCTTCTCTCCATCCAATCAATAGGCAACATTTCCACTCTCCCTTCCTATAAATTCCCCCTCTACCAACTGATCAAGGAGGCAGATTTGAGCTTTACTGGATCCTGGCCTTCTTGGATGTTGATTGTTCAATAAAACTTTTTCTTTTTGCAAAAACTGCTGTCTGACCCACATAGACTGGCTTCTATATGGGCCAGACAGCAGCTCTTGTTTGACATCAATATGAAAACAACAGATATATTCCACATATCTTACATAAATATAATACATCTATCTATCAATATATATATATATATATATATATATATATATATATATATATATATAATATAAATATTGTACTTGAGGCATAATTGTGCATATAAAAAATCTCAGAACTGAGCATGGTAACAAATGCCTATGATTCCAACTACTTGGAGGCTGAGGCCAGAGGATCACTTGAGCCAAGTTAGAGACCACAACCTAATATGGTAGTTTCTTCTGGGGGAGGGAAATGAGATTGAGGCTTATGGGGATTTCTATGTTATTTGAAAAGTTTTTACATCGAACATTGTATTCAAATACTTTGTCATACATACACCAAAATATACAAGAAAGTTATTTGCCTAAAGACATATAACCTTTCCACAGCAGAGCTAGGAAAGGACCTGTGATTGGCAAAACCCAGCTCACTCCATTATTTTCTGTTTACATTACCTCTCTTTGCCTTTCTCCTAATGGCCCCAACCAGCCACACTCACCTTTCTTTTATTACCATATGGCTTGAATTATATATTCACCTGTTCTTCTTCACATCCCATTAACCTGAGTCCTCAGTTCTCCCCTCAGCAGATTGCTGAAGCTGCTTATAAAACTCTGTCAGGTTGAGGTTGCTTAATTACCAGGGAACTGGGTGCTGAGACAGCTAAACACACAGGGCTTGCTCTGCTCTGCCCAAGCCTCTTCCTCTCACTCATAATAATAAAAGTGCCACTGCAGCAGATCAATTCCCCATGGAGTCCTTTTTGGGAAGAAATCTCTGACAGACTATTTTACAATCTGTAAAATTACTCTCAGAAAAGGGGCAAATATGGCTTTCTTTGAAGACTGTTTAAGGATCAAAAAAATTCATGTGAGAATCCATTCTAAAGTGGAGACTACAAAACTGCTGGTTCTCCTTTTTTTTTTTTTTTTTTTTTTTAAGGGAAGAAAGAAAAAAAATTTGAAATGGCAGTAGACACACAAGGAAAAGCATTCAAACAACATCAAAGATGCAGTAAGAGGTGGCCCTGTGACTGATTCTCTCCTTTATGAGGCAACTATCCTGTAGATCATCTTCTTGGCCCCATTATTTTGGGATATAACTTTAATATATACAAGCATATACAAGTGCACACACTCTTAAGTTCACTTTAAAACATTTTTTTAGTTGTTGATTGACCTTTATTTTATTCATTTATTCATATGCAGTACTGAGAATGGAATCCAGTTGGCATGCTAGGCAAGTGCTGTACCACTGAGCCACAACCCCAGCCCTCTAAGTTCACTTTTTACTCACTTTTTTTGTTGTTGTGTGTACTGGGCATTGATCCTGAAATGTTATAAAAATAATATTCCTACAAGACAGTCCCTGGGAAAAACAGAAAGATGTTGTAGTCCCAAAGGAAGGAGGGAAATTAACCAAACATTAAACCTCTCCCAGGAAATCCTTTCCCAGTAACAAGGGGCCCCGAGGGAAAAAGCAAACTTTCATCTCTTCCTGGGTTCATCTCTAGCACCTCCACCAAAAGCAAACATTTATCTCTTCCCAACCATAACAGGTGCTGAAGGGAGGAGGCGGATACTGAAATGCTGGGCCTTGGACTTTGACCCTTTCTCATTGCTGATGAGGCCTGGAAGGAGAAAAGCTCTGGGTAACAAAGGGTCCCAGAGGAAGAAGATGAGCCTTGAACACGGAGTTCTGAGCTTCTCACAGTGACAATGAGTCCCAGGTTTTTTTTTTTTTTTTTTTTTTAATCTTTTTTTTTTTTTGTACCAGGGATTTGACCCAGAGGCACTTAAACTCTGAGCTATACTCCCAGCCCTTTTTATTTTTTATTTTTATTTTTATTTTTTTTTAATATTTATTTTTTAGTTCTTGGCGGACACAACATCTTTGTTGGTATGTGGTGCTGAGGATCGAACCCGGGCCGCACGCATGCCAGGCGAGCGCGCTACCGCTTGAGCCACATCCCCAGCCCCGAGTCCCAGGTTTTTTAGAACTTTTTTTCCTGACTGCCCAGACAGACAACTTCTGCCTCTGTCTCCTATAATTAATTCACCCTCATTGTAAACTACAAAATCAGTGCACTTCTATAACTGGCGGGCCATATTTCTACCCAGGAAATGAGCCCCTCCAGTGCCTGCCTGACTGACTCCTCTTGCTCCTTTGAGGTCCGTTTCTGTCCCAGTTATTTGTGTTTTCATTATGGTGCCAAAACTATGTTGGTTACAAAAATAACCCTTGCTCATGCTAAGCTTGCTCTACCAGGGAGCCACAACCCTAGCCCCTTATAGTCACTTTTTTTAAAGCCCTACTAGAACATATCGTCCTATATCTTGCTTTTTTTCATCTAACAATATATCTGGAGATCATTCCATATGCATATATATGGCTCCATTTCACTTTTTTTTAAGGGTTGAATAGTTTTCCTGAGATTATACCAAAATGTATTTGTCTCCCTAATAATGAACATTATTTTCAGTCTTCTGTTTTTTCAAATCATGCTATAATGTATAACTCTGTTCAATTGTCTTTGCATTCACGTGAATATGTTGATAGGACATATTTCTAGACAAGCAATTTCTACATTGGAGTAGTTGCATTTTAGATTTTTGATGGATAAGAATATACCATAGAACACAGACTGAAGCCAAGTGGTAGATCAACCACTAGGGTTGATGTGAAAATTCAACTAGTTAATATATAAAATTTGCTTAGAAGAATAGCACACAATACACAGTGTTAAGATTTTATATTATTATTTTGCCAAATTGTCTTCAAATAGGTTAAAGTAACTTAATTTCCCACTGTAGGATCTTATTTCCTTGATTTTTATCAGCATTGCTTGGTTCCTAACATTTTAAACTTTTCTAATCTGATAGGCAAAAAGAATATCTCATTGTGATTTTAATGTTCTTACTTTTCTGATCGATCTTTCATAGACTTTGCTCTTTCCTTCACCCTTGCTCTGGGCTTTCATCTACTTTTCTGAACTTATTTCCTACCATTTTCCTAAATAAATGTACTACTTTTCTCAATACCCTGACTTTTCTGACTCTGTCTTTGCTCATGTTTTAACTGATATTCCATCACTTTTTTTTTTTTTAAGGAGAGAGAGAGAGAGAGAATTTTTTAATATTTATTTTTTAGATTTTGGTGGATACAACATCTTTATTTTATTTTTATGTGGTGCTGAGGATCGAACCCAGCACCCCATGCATGCCAGGTGAGTGCGTTACCGCTTGAGCCACATCCCCAGCCCTCCATCACTTTTATTAAAAGTTTCCAGATGAAATACAGGACACATAAATTTGAATTTCAGAGAAACAACATTGTTTTTGGTTTAAGTTTGCCTTTTAAATTTAACTGGGTATCTGTGTTTTTATTTCTGAACTGGTTACCCTACTCCCTGCACTTTGTACCCCCAATGCAGTTAGTCCTGTCTTACATCATTGTTATGTTCATACAAAAAATGAATGCCGTGGGGCTGGGAATGTGGCTCAGGGGTAGAGCACTCGCCTAGCACGGGGGCGGGACCCCGGTTTGATTCTCAGCACCACATAAAAAAAATAAAGGCATTGTGTTGTGTCAATCTTAAAAAAAAAAAAAAAAAGATTCTCTTTCTCTCCTTTAAAAAAAAAAAAAATGAATGCCTTGATCAGGCAGGGGTTGGATCTTCCCTTTCTTTGTATTGTCCATTGGGCTGAGAACACAGTATTTTTTCAGGAAATATTTGCCGAATTCAATATTAAATTTTGTAAGAGTACTGGAAATTTTCTTCTTTTCCCTTATTACTCACTCCCGCCTCTAACAGTTGTTCTTGGTGATTTTGATTAACTATATATTAGCTTCCTAATCCAAGCCCTTTTAAATTATAACTTCATGTGTAAATATCTATGATACCACCAGTTATCAGTGACAAGTTCTGCTTCCTCAAATGTTGAAGTTTGAACATTAGAGAAGTGGCTGAGGTAAGCGTAGAAAGCAAGTTTTATTTGAAAAATAGTAACAGATTTCTCCCAGGAGGGAGAAGAGGGCTATACCTGGTATCCTGGTAACCCAAGAAGTAGGAGCGTCCTGCTTACACATTTAGGTTTTCTTTGTTCTCCTGTTCTCTTCCCCCTTATCTCTCTCCTTCCTATGTACCTATGGTGACTAGGCCCAGGAGATGCCAGAGGGATGGCCAAAAGGTGAGAAGCTGGTAGGCTGCAAGGGCCAAAGTGGAGTGATCCAACCAGGAAGGGAAGCAGCCCAGGGGGCATTAATTGGCAGCTCCCTGTCTGCTCAGGGGGTTCTTCACTAACAACCTTCTGAGAGGAGCAGTATAGACAGGCAATCTTGGTAATCAAAGTCTCCAACTACCCAGACCCAAATCTGCTTTTCTGCCATCCGACCCTATCTATCTACACAGACTCTCTGTCTCTAATTCTTGTTTCATCTATACCAGGTCAAATGGGTTATTAAAATGTCAAGACGTGGGGCTGGGGCTATGGCTCAGCAGTAGCGCATTTGCCTGGGTGAGGCACCCGGTTCGATTCTCAGCACCACATATAAATTATAAAATAAAGGTCTATCAACAACTAAAAAAAAAAAAAATGTCAAGAGGCATTCTAGTTGGGTTTGGTGGCACATCCCTGTAATCCCAGCTACTTAGGAGGCTGAGGCAGGAGGATCTCAAGTTTGAGACCAGCCTGGGCAGCTTAAGGAGGCCCTGTCTCAAAATTTTAAAAAAGATTGTGTGTGGGGGGGGGGCGGTGAGCACAGGGAGCTAGGAATGTAGCTCAGTGGTAGAGCACTCCTGAGTTTGATTTCCAGCACAGCAAAAACAAAACAAAACAAAGGCAGTCTAATTTGACTAATCTCCTTCATGTTCATTTTGACTAGTCCAGTTTCTTCATATATAAAATAGTGCTAAATAGTGCCTTTGTTACTGAGGAAAAGCCTAAATAAACCCTCTAGCTTTATTTGCTCTTAGTTGTCATAAAGATCACTAATTTGGGGGCTGGGGCTGGGGCTCAGCGATGGAGCGCTTACCTAGCTCATGTGAGGCCCTGGGTTCGATCCTCAGCACCACATAAAAATAAATAAAATAAAGGCAATGTGTCCAACTACAACTAAAAAATTTAAAATAAAGATCACTAATTTGGGATGTCATACAGCTGTTCAATACATTAGTCTCCCACTAAGCTCTGCTATAGATAATACCACTTAAGTGTGGATTTTAACAGTTGCCTGAGTTACTCTTTAGAGACCTGAAGACTGATTTTGATAAAAACACTGATTCCATTTGGGCCTACTGATAGACCCAACCTTTCTTAAAATTGGGCATCTCGCCATAAAACCATGAAAAGATAATTTCGGCTTTACTATAAATTACTGCAAATTCTGAACCTACTTGGAATGCCTGCCCATGCCCTGAACTCACCCAGGTCCGGTTTTCCCTGACCAGATAACAACCCTTTCCTAAACCTTAGTGACGCCTCATAAATTCTGGCCTTCCCTGGCCGGACAATGACCCTCTCTGAGTCTCTAAGATCTCCATAAATTCTGATGCCGGGGCCAGCAAAAATGTAAACTTGTGTTATGCTCCTCAGAGTGTTGTTATCTGTAACCCCCCCTCCCTTTGTGTAACTTTTTGGGCTATAAAACTGGGCCACAAAGAAGCCTTGGGGCTGTCTTGTTCCCGCCGTTTTGGGAGGGAAAGGCAGCCCGGCCGGTCGAAATAATAAGCTTGCTTTAATTTGATTTTTAATTGGAGTCAGTGGTCTTTTCTTGCGTCCTGGTCTAACACTACCGATGTCCAATGGGTGACTGGAATGGGATGAAAAGGCTTGGCACCTCTGTCTTCACATTGTGTCTGTCTCCTTTATTGCCTTAACCTTTGAGTCAAATTCTACTCAGCACTGTATGATCATTTCAGAAATATTTTGCTCAAAACCATCACACAAGTTAATTTGAACTAGACTTGCCTAGTCTCTCTCCCTCCACTCTTTAAAGACACCTACTAGCTACCATATCAGAAATACCAGACCATGAAAGGAATGAAAAGAGATGGCACCCAAGTTCCTGGAAGATCTTCTCCTAATCCCTCCAAAAATATGTGAACATTCTCTCCCTTTTATTAGGCTATCTCTCTCACCCTCATCATTATTATACTGTCTGTACCTCCTCAAGTCCCTGGAGTTAAGATGCTGATTTTTTAAGCAAAGTTCCCTCTTCTACATTCTTTGGCCACTGAATAAAGCCTTTCTTTCTCCCCAGCATGTGTCTCTCAACACTGGTTTTTCCACGAGATGAGCCTTTGGACCCAAGTTTGGTAATAGCTTCTAGGCACTTATGATTAAACCAGACAATCCATGTCAAACATTTGGCATATAAGGGCTCAATATATGGTAGCTATCATGATACTGAATACTGGGAACTTTTCATTTATCATTTCTTTAGTTAAAGTTATTTATTGCTGCTTTTATGTGCATGAGCAGAGAACTATGGTGGTGATGAGGGTAAAATAGGCTCATCTCTCTAATAGATTTTACTGTCTACCACAAGAGATACCGGTTATTAGAAAGAAAAAACACACATAAATATGTAATTTCAAACTGGGAAAGGTTGTGTGAAGGAAAAGAGTGAAGGCCTTATGAATGTGTAAAAGGGATATTGAGCTAGTCTGGTTCACTTGCCTAGCATGTGAAAAGAGCCTGGGTTTGATCCCTACTACTGTTAAGAGACAAATTTAACTGACATTAACTGAGTACTTACCATCAGTGTATTAGTTTGTGGCATACTATAACAAAGTACCACAGTTTGAGTGGCTTAAATAACAGAAATGTATTTTCTCAAAAATTTGGAGGTTAAAAGTCCAAGATCAAACTGTCATTATCTTGAGGTTTCTGTTCTTGGCTTGGCTGTCTTCTCTCTGAAATCCCCAAATCTTCATGGGATTTCCTCTGTATCTAACTATATTTATATCTAAAGAAATCCACCCTAATAACCTCACGTTTACTATATCACTTTGAAAGGGTAAAGTTTCTAAGCTGCTTCTAAACTGCAAAGCCTGAGTTAAAATGTAAAGGACCAGGCATTGTAAAGCTGCTTCTAAACTGCAAAGCCTGGGTTAAAAAGTAAAGGACTTGGGCTGGGGATGTGGCTCAAGCGGTAGCGCGCTCGCCTGGCATGCGTGCGGCCCGGGTTCGATCCTCAGCACCACATACCAACAAAAATGTTGTGTCCACTGAGAACTAAATAAAATAAATATTAAGAATTCTCTCTCTCTCTCCTCTCACTCTCTCTTTAAAAAAAAAGTAAAGGACTAGGTATTGTAAAGTTTCTGAACTGCACACAGAACCTGAAATTCCTGAGGCAGTTAAGACAATGCTCTACTGGCCATTTAGTTGATTAATAGCCTAGGACCCTGTGCAGCTTGTCATGTAGGCATTCAGGGCCCGAACCAATCAGTTTAAATGTAACCCCCTCCTTAGGAATGACCTATCACTCCAGCCCGCCCTGTTCCCGCCAATGAATGTACTAATCAAGTCTAAGAATTGTTGTTTGATTTTCCCTCCAGTGTAAGGTGATTTGTCAAAGGTGACAGTGATGTGTGTAAAGTCCGCGCCCTCCCCAAAAAGTGTACTGAAGCACTGCTTGACCCCTCCCCGGGGCTCTGGGCTGCTCTCCCTTCTTGAGTGAGCCTGGAGCCTCAGCGCGCTGAATTGGATCCTCAATAAATCCCCTTCTGCAATTGCATGAGTCAGTCTCTTGGTGGTCTCTTCCTCCGACGTTTCCTGGACCCTTACAACTTAAGACCCTATCTGTAAATACAGTCATACTCTGGGATGCTGGAGGTTAAGATTTCAATGTAAGAATTTTGTGGGGGCACAACTCTGCCCATTAGAATCAGGTACTAATCTATGCTCATATGCAATATTTGATAGTAATCCTACTGTTATTTTATTTTTATGGAGAATAAAACTGATACAGTATCTTTTAAAAATTTTTTATTTGTTCTTTTTAGTTATACATGACAGTGAAGTGTATTTTGACAAATTATTCATACATGGATTATAACCTCCCATTTCTATGTTGGAGATACAGTTTCTTGAAGGTAAGATATGTGTAGGGATGGAGTCCCCACAAGTGTGAACTACTTAAAACAGATGGGGGGACTGGGGATATGGCTCAAGCGGTAGCGCGCTCGCCTGGCATGCGTGGGGCCTGGGTTGGATCCACAGCACCACATACAAAGATGTGTGTCCGCCAAATACTAAAAAATAAATATTAAAATTCTGTCACTCTCTCTTTAAAAAAAAAAAAAAAAAAAAAAGATGGGTATGTATTTCCACGGTAAGAATGGAACATGTGAGCTGTATGCCATGCTGGGCTCCACAATGGAAATAGGAAAGTTCACCATTTTCAGTTCTTAGGATAAAGGTTTAATCTTGGTCTGTTACTCGGGCAGCCTGAAGAGAAACTGGAGAATTTCCAATTCAGCATTAAAACATCAATTGAAAAAGTAAGGCCCAGCAGCTTTGCCTATTTTTTTTAATAGCTTTATTTACATATAACTTTATTTTAAAATTCACCCCTTTCAAGTGTTCAATGATTTTTTTGTTAAAACCATCCCCACGATCCTGTTTGGGGACATTTCTACCATATTGAAAGATTCCCTTGTGCCCATCTGCTATCAATCCCTGGCCTGTTTCCACTCAGACCCAGTCTTACCTAGTCATTTATCTGAGTTAATTGAGTCGAAATGACTTTACAGACCCAAGTTAACTCTCAAATGAAAGCCAGAACTGGGCTCGCAATGAATATGCAGAATATATATTCATCAGTGCATCTTAGTATGTTAAGGCTGTCTGTGTGCGAAGAATCGCTTCATTCCCTGAGCAAAACAGAGTCTGGCTACTTTTTATGATCTAAATGGGTCAACAGCTGTAAGCACCGCCTCTGCACCCAGCGAGGACTTAGCTGCCAGGACTTATTAGAGTAACGTGTATCTAAGACCACCAACCAAAGCCGTGTGCGCCTGCGCAGCTTTGCAAGCACCCATTAACGTGTAACTGAAATCCCTGTCTCGAGACCTATCGGCTCTACTGTCCGAACGCCACGGTTTCGGACGTGAGCGCCCAGGCCTGGCAAGAAACACCCCACCCCCTCGCTTCCACTACCGGTACCCACAAAGCACAACAACATTACCAGGCCGCTCGTCCAGGCCACCAGGGAAGCATTCTCTCCTTTAGCCACACCCAGGCCGCATCTCCTTGGTCGGCTACGGGTTTAATCCCTCCCCTTTGAGCCCACCCCAGCAGCCACGTATCACGTTTCTACGTGTCTCATCCTGAAAGCGGAAGTTACGCCAGACTCGCGAGCTCTGAGGCCGTTCAGAGGATATAGGCCGCTGGAGCGAAGGGGGAGGGCAGACGGCATTGGAAGGCGCCGGAAGTGGGTGCGTTGGGGAGGGGTGGGAAAGGGGTTGCCGAGGCAGAGCCCTCGGTGTAGCGGCTGCCTCGGGAAGGCGTGCTTTCGCCCCTTTCCGAGTGCTTGGCCCGGTCTCTGCTCCTCGGCCAAACATGGACTTCAGAGAAATTCTCTTGATAGCTTCCAAAGGACAAGGTGTCAACAATGTGCCGGTAAGTAGCAGGCGTGGTGCTATGTAGGAGACCCTAGTCTTCAAGTTCGGAATGGTGGCCCGTGGAACTTCAGGCAGCTGCCTCTCTGCCCCGGAGAGGAAAGACCTGAATGTCTTACTTCCTTTTTTTCGGGGTAAAGAGAAGCTTGGGATGCGGAGAAAGCCTCCCCGTGATGGGGCTTCGCCAGGTTAGTTACCCCTGCAACAAGGACTTTGCAGTTTGTGTGCTTTGGAGTTGCTGGAAAGCCTGGGAGTGATGCACGCCTGGCGCTTAGTGGAATCTAGCGATAGTAGTTTCAGGCTTCGGCATAACTTTTAAGAGCAAAGGTTGAGGAGGAAGAATGTATGTAAGGGACTTAAGGGGCTTTAGGGTGTTGGCTTGATAGCCTTTTGACTGACTTCTCGATGATCTTCAGGTTAAACATTTAATGTTTTCTTGAACGGAGTTTATTCGTTCGTGGCCCCCACCACTGAGCCCCACCCACTTATCGCTTGCTAAGCCGGGGGAGTATTACCTTCTATGTTTTGGAAGAGAGCTTGAGCAGATTCCGCGAAATTTGGGCCAACAGAAGGGCGAGATAGTTTCAGCTTCCGTTTACCTGTGCCCTTCCACACTCAGTCTTTGTTTGAAATCTAGTTCCCATTTACTTAGTACATGTTTGCCAATTCACTGAAATTCGCAGACCGGTTAAAGTGGAAAAGCCAAAGACTAAATTGGTAGAGTGCCTAGTTTGTGGGGTTGTAGCTGTTTTGCATAAACTAATCATTTCTGGATCTTCAGATGGTACCCGCAGCACAGCTGTAAACCGATAAATTGCATTGTGATACCTGCGGTTTGAGCAGTGAGGTGTGGAACTTAAATCATTACTTTCAAAGTCAGTTCAACTGGAATTAATTAACCTCTTACTATGTAATATGTATTTCCTAGATTTATAAAATATAATGGATTTTTTAAAATCTTCAGCCACTTGTCTTGTTGAATCTGGCCGTTTTCTTTTACCCTTTCGAAAATATTGATCTGACATAACAAAATAATGAATAGAGCCGTATAATATATATTGTGATATTATAATACATATATAACATGTAATATCATACACATATGTACAATATATGTATACATGTATAATATCACATATTGTACGTATGAATTATATTTTTTCTTGGTCATTCCCCATCCCAAGTACTCAAGAGTTATTAGTCCCCTAAGATGTGAACCATAAACCAGCATGTTGAAGTTATGGGATCTAACCTTGAACAACAGAATTGCTATATGTGCACGTAAATTTTCTAGACAAATCAGTTTTGGGTCTGGTAACTATTCTTCTTTGCATACATTGGTCCATTATTCTAGATCGTCCAGAATTTCAATTGAGGTCAAAGATTGATAATGCTAACTTTAGGAGTGTTCTAAGAATCAAGAATCAAGTTAGTCATTTCTTATTTTAAAAGCCAATGGCTGCTGGGAGAAAAGCTGGTAAATAATTATAGAGCAGAAAACTTTAAAATATGTGTACATTTGAGGATATATATGTGTGGTGTTTGTGTGTGTGTATGGGTATATGTGTATATGTAATCCATCTATAATTACAATCACAAAGTGAAAAAGGATAAACTGTTGAAGTAATTTTAATTTTAATAGATGAGTAGCAGTTGTATATTTTATGAATCATACTCCCGTTTTGTCCCCCCCCCCCAATTAGTCAACCTAGAAGTTTGATTTTGTTAGCATTAAAATCCCTGTCCTTTTACATGAAATGAAAGTCACAAAAAAGAAACTAACAGAACAAATTAAATTTAATCCATCTCCCTCTGCCCCCCAACCCTGCTCTGCCCTGGGCTGGGATTGAACCCATGGGTGTCCTACCACTAAATTACATCTTTTATTTTTATTATTATTTTTTTTAATTTCAAGGCAGGGTCTTAATAAGTTGCTGAGTCTGGCCCCAAATTTTCAGTCCTTCTGCCTCAGCCTCCAAGTAGCTGGGATTACAGGTGTGTGCCACTGTACGTGGCTAATCCATGATTTTGTTTTAACTTCATTCATCTGTTTGCTTTTACTTTCTTTATCAGCTCAAAATAATTTGGGCACCTGCAAACATACAGAATATTAAGATATTGCCATGTGTCCATGCCATATATCCCTCATATTTAATATATATTAACAAAATCTATATTTATGTTTATAATTTTTTGTATGTATGTGTGTATATGTTTTATATACATTGTATGGATATGTATTGAATACTATATATGTGTGCATATATATGTATATATGTATACACACACACACCCCACACATACTGTTGTTGAAGTGCTGGAGATCAAACCAGGGTCTCATATACTAGGCAAGTGCTCTATCACTGAGCTCTACCCCTAGCCCCCCATATAGCTCTAAAGAAGTAAAGAAAAATTGATGACAGAAGTCTTTACACTCCCTGCTTTAAAAAAAAAATAACAGATTATCCAGTGTAACAAATTATTGTAAAATAAGTAACCTTATAAATAAAATACCATCCAAGTCAAGAAGCATTTTAAGATAGATGCACACACAACACCTCTGTGGCATACATATAACCTGCTTGACCTAAATTTAATTGACTAATGGTCTGAGAACCACAGATGCTTTGTAGTAACTGACAATAAGGCCTACATCCCATTCTAGTGTTTAGTCCTCTTCCTCCTTTTAGCCATCTTCTTCCCTCATCTTTTATGTGGATCCTATTAGAGTTGGCATTTATTTTAGTTTTCAGGATTCTTAGGTCAGATCTTTGCTACAGATAGGAAGTCTGATGACTAGCAGTGATTAGACTAAAATCTAAATCAACTATACATCAACTTTGGACTCGTATTTTTATACATACTTTTAGTATGCCTGTGTTTTGACTTCAACCTTTCACATGAAGTCAGGGGTAGAATTTTATATGTATGGTGTTATGTCAGTGCTTAGAAATCTTGAAGCATTTTGGATTTTCAATTTAGGGATGCTCAACTTGTACTAATATTTCCTGAATCATTTCCTTCCTTCCTTTTTTTATTTTTTATTTTTGGCAGTGCCTCGTGTATACTAAGCAAGCTCTCTACCACTGAGCTACATCCCTAGTCCCTCATTTCTTTTAAGAGAAATACTTACGTTCATAATATAGGTAAAATTGCATCATGCATCGATGTCATTTTCCAGTGGAAACAAAATAACAGCTGATCAAGGTGATGTAACTAGTCATTGTCACTGGCTCTGTGTTTATTTAAAGGAGAAAAGATACTTTTGGTATCCTTACACTTGATTTTTCTCTGGGTTTCAATAGCAAAATGTAGTTGTCTCATTATGATAGTACAGCTTAGAATATGGATTCTTGTAAGTTTCATTATAATACATGAGACAAGGGCTGGGGATGTGGCTCAAGCGGTAGCGCGCTCGCCTGGCATGCGTGCGGCCCGGGTCCGATCCTCAGCACCACATACAAAACAAAGATGTTGTGTCCACCGATAACTAAAAAATAAATATTAAAATTCTCTCTCTCTCTTCCCCTCTCTCTCTCTAAAAAAAAAATAATAATAATAATACATGAGACAAGTTATATGGTCCTTCTCATGGAAAATCTGGTGTGCACCTCATCCCAAACCAAAAGGTGAAGAGCAAGTCTTCATGTGAAACCAGATCTATGAGAATTTGGGGGTCCAGTTTTGTCCCTCCAGTACAAGAACCATGTACTAGAAATGGAGTTCAGGGACTTTTAACTGAGCTGACAGATTCAGATATTTTTAGGGGCCAGATAGATTCTGCATGTAACACCTCCACCTCCCCCCTCCCCCACTGCAGCTCCTATAACTCTGGGGATCAAACCAGGGCCTTGTGTATGCTAAGCAAGTGCTTGCTAACTCCAGCCTTGATGTAACTTCTTGAAGTAGTGGATATAAAATAATGGACTCCAAGCTCTATGTATTCAAAAGAAAAGTCTTTGATTTTTTTTTTCTTGTAAGGGGTAGGGGGAATCAGGGATTGAACCCAGGGGCACTCATCCACTAAGCCACATCCCCAGACCTATTTTGTATTCTATTTAGAGACAGGTTCTCACTGAGTTGCCCAGCCTCTTGCTTTTGCTGAGGCTAGCTTTGAACTGGCCATCCTCCTGTCTTAGCCTCCTGAGCTGCTGGGATTACAGGTATGTGCCACTGTATCCAGCTTATGATTTTTTATAGTAGTGTTTCTTTTTTTTTTTTTTTTTTAAATATTCATTTCTTTTTTTTTTTTAAAGAGAGAGTGAGAGAGGAGAGAGAGAGATAGAGAATTTTTAATATTTATTTTTTTTTTTAGTTCTTGGTGGACACAACATCTTTGTTGGTATGTGGTGCTGAGGATCGAACCCGGGCCGCACACATGCCAGGCGAGCGCGCTACCGCTTGAGCCACATCCCCAGCCCAGTAGTGTTTCCTTTTAAAGAACAGTATGAGCCAACAAAAAAAAGTCTCTGCAGGAAACTTTCCAGTGGGTAACATTTGATCTATAATGGATTATAACTAGATGACTCCCTTCCTGGATCTGAATATGATTTGTCCACTACCTGGGGCAGTTTTGGGTCTCTAACTTTGAACCACACTTCTCAACCAGTGTTTTAGGGAGAAGTTCTCTTAACTACTGTCCAATATTTATAGTATTTACTTTGTGCCAGGCATTGTTCTAAGCATTTTATGTATTAGCTTAATCACCATAATAACCATATAAAGGAGGTTATTTTACTGAGAATATAACTGAGGCCCAGAGAGGTGAAGGAACTTGCACAAGGTCACAGAGCTAATATTGATAGGTCTATTATGACAAGCAGAGAGTCTAATCCAGGCAGTCTGGCTCCAGAGTTCTTGCTCTTAATCGTGACCTTGAGTTGAATGAAAAGAAGTGTATTGGTGGTAAGAAAGATTGACATCTATATAGCCTGAACTCATCCAGCTCCCTGTCTCAACTCTTATCTAATATTGCTTTTGACAATAACTTTTGGTGTTTGTTTTGTTTTATTGTTTTGATACTGGGGGTTGAACCCACAGGTGCTCTCCCAATGAGCTGCATCCCCTATCCTTTTTTATTTTGAGACAGGATCTCACTAAGTTGCCAAGGCTGGCCTCACACTCCTGATCTTCCTACCTCAGCCTCTTGAGGCAGGTGTGCATCACCATGCCCAGCACCCATGTTTTTTTAAAAATGACATTCTTAGTGTATAGTAAAGTCTGAGGGGAGAGACATTTAAATGCCAAACTAACACCATTTAAAAACTGGTGGATAGGGCTGGGGATATAACTCAGTTGGTAGAGTGCTTGCCTCATATGCACAAGGCCCTGGGTTCAATCCTTAGCACCACAAAACTGGTGGATAGAGGAGTACTTATGGCCTTTTTGGCCTTGTTATCAGTGCCATCTTGATAAATAGAAGTGAGTCTGATAGTGAAGGAAGATAAGATAAAAGTTCAGTTGTAGACCTGTCTGAGGTAATGAAATTCAAGAGGCCAGAGGAAATTAAGGAATGTCACTTAAGACTAAGGTTAGAGTTAAGATGAAAGTGTTGGAGTTAATGAGAAGTGAAGCATGTTATAATGAGAACAATTTGGACCTTAGTCAGGAGACCTGCTATAAACTGTGTAAATTGCTTGTAAATACAGTTTATCTTTTTTTTTTTTTGGAGTGGGGGGAACCAGGGATTGAACTCAGGGGCACTCAACCATTGAGCTACATCCCCAGCCCTATTTTGTATTTTAGTTAGATACTGGGTCTCACTTGAGTTGCTTAGTGCCTCACTTTTTCTGAGGCTGGCTTTGAACTCTTGATCCTCCTGCCTCAGCCTCTTGAGCTGTTGGGATTTCAGGCATGTGTCACTATGCCCAGCTTAGTTGTAGTTGGGCCCAGTACCTTTATTTTGTTTATTTATGTGCTGAGGTTGAACCGAGGGCCTTGCGTGTGCTGGGCCATACCCCAGCTTCTCATTTTTCTTTTTTGGACCATTTCTAACAGAGTTGGACTAGAAACTCCGAAGTATCTACTTGATATTATTACATTTTATAATTAGTTATGTTTTGTAAACCCAATAACAGTAAATTTTACATATAACCCCATAGCAATTGTGAATAGTATGTATTGGGGGTGTTTTCATTTTACCCTTTTTAGTCATCTGGCTAAGCTAGCCTAATGAAAACAATTGTTTTCTTTTTCTTTCTTTTTTTTTTTAAAGAGAGAGAGAATTATTTATTTATTTTTTTAAGTTTTCGGCGGATACAACATCTTTTTATTTGTATGTGGTGCTGAGGATTGAACCCGGGCCGCACACATGCCAGGCGAGCTCGCTACCGCTTGAGCCACATCCCCAGCCCCAACAATTGTTTTCTTATATTTGTTCCCTGGTTGTGATGTTTTGAGAAGATGTTTGAAATTATGTGGTGTTTATTAAAGTTAAGGATGTATTCTTTGAATATTTCACACTCTAATTCTAACTAGTAACACTCTGATTTATGTAAAATCATCACAAAATTTTTTTTTTTTAAAGAGAGAGTGACAGAGGAGAGAGAGAGAGAGATAATTTTTTTTTTTTTAATATTTATATTTTAGTTCTCGGCGGACACAACATCTTTGTTGGTATGTGGTGCTGAGGATCGAACCCGGGCCGCACGCATGCCAGGCGAGTGCGCTACCGCTTGAGCCACATCCCCAGCCCCATCACAAAATTTTTATTTTCTACAATTATAACACTACATTATCTCCTAGTAAATTACAGCTTTCAAGAGGGGATTGATTACTGGTTCCAATATAACACATTCTATAACTACATATTTCTAGACTGAAAGCTCCTTCTTTTCTTTTCTCCTCTCTCTTTTTGGTACCTGGGATTGAACCCAGGGGCTCTTAACCACTGAGACACATTTCCAGCCCTTCTTTTTATTTATTTTTTGACAGGGTCTCACAAAGTTGTGTAGGGCCTTGCTAAGTTGATGAGACTGGCTTTGAACTTGTGATGCTCCTACCTTAACCTCCCACGCCACTGGAATTACAGGCATGCACCACCATGCCCAACTGAGTGCTCCTTATTTTCATAACCTGACCTGACAGTATAGTTTCTTTACACATATGATTTTTTAAAGTGGCATAATACTTTCTAGTTTGGCTTTAGGATTACAAATTTTGGCAAAATCTCTGATTCTATATTTAAATGGCAGAAGTGCCACTATTGTGGATTATTCATTGGGTTCAGCAGAGTGACAGAGTTGGCTTGCAGTGTAATAGAATAGATATTCTTAGAATAAAAGAAACTCTGTCCAGCTGCTTTTCCTTTTCTGCTCAGACAATGAAGCAGCCTTTTGCCTTGAATCAGATTCAGAAACGATGGGTACATCTTGATGTACTGCTGCTAGAGCTACATATGACCATCTGATGCAGGGTAAAGTGCCAAATAGTTCTTCTCCCTTATTAAACAGAATATAATATACTCTCAGCCTAAGATTTTTTTTTTTTTAACATCATTCTTATTAGGCACAGTGGCACACACCTGTAATCCCAGTGATTTGGGATGCTGAAGCAGGAGGATCACAAGTACAAGTCCAGCCTCTGCAATTTAGTGAGACCCTGTCTCAAAATAAAAAATAGAAAGGGCTGGGAAAATAGCTCAGTGGTAAAGTACTCTTGAACTCAACCCCCAGTACCAAAGAAAGAGAGGAGGAGAGAGGGAGGAAAAAAAGAAAAGAAATCGTTCTCTTCTACCCCTGTGGGAAGCTATCTTATAAAGTATTCCATTACTATAAATCTTTTGAATGTAACCTTCCTTCAAAAGCTCTTTCCAGCTCAATATTAAGATCTGTCGTCATATATCCAAGATAAATTTAAACACATATTCACATAAACCTACACAAATGTTCACCAGCAGCATTGTTCATAATAGTAGAGCCAATCCAAATGTCTAACTGATGAGTGGACAAGTAATATGTTGAATATCTATAAAATGGAATATTATTCATCCCTTAAAGATGTGAAATATTGATAGCTGCAACAACATGAACCTTGAAGACATTATGCCAAATAAAAGAAGCTGAATACAAAAGGCTACTGTTATCAGTCAGTGTTCTCCAGAGAAACTGAACCAGTGGGATTTATCTTAGGGAATTGATTATGGAGGCTGGCAAGCCCAGAATTAGTAGAAAAAGCCAGCAGGCTGGAAAATGAGGCAGGAGTTACTGTAGTCTTAAGCATCCTTTTCAGTTCAGATAAACCTTAGAGACCTACTCTTAAGGCCTTCAGCTGATTGGATGAGACCACCTACATTAAGTAACTGATTTCTATAGTCCAGTCAAGTTAACAAACAAAATTAACTATCATAGTCACATAATGTCCAATTTCATTTATATGAAAGTCTAGAATGGGACAATCCATAGAGAGAGTACACTTGTGTGGTGGCCAGGGGTTGACAAGGAGAGAGGAAGGAGGAGTGACTGCTTTTTATGGGTTTCTTTTCAAAATGATGAAAATGTTCTGGAGTCAGTAGTGATAGTTGTACAATTCTGTGAATATAAGAAAAGTCATTAATTGTATGTGTTAAATTGTTAGTTTTTATGGTACGTGAATTATATCTCGAAGATGTTTTAAAATAGAGATGATCTGTGGTGACCCAGTTCTCTCTGGCCACCTGTAGATTTATAGGTTGTGACCTAAACTATTTTCTAGGTATCTCATACCTTTGAATGCATTTTCAAGTTTCAGAAATATAGGAAACTATTCATTATGACTCAGTTTATGTAAATGAGATTACATCAGTAAATAAAATTAAACTTTATCAAAGCAGTTTTGTACCACTGTGCCAGCCCAAAGCTGAATTCTTGAATACCCCTTTCTTAGTTCTTCTGCATATAGATTTGATTGTACTATGATTTTAGGTGATACACAAATACTTTTATTTTAATAGTTATATATTTTGATATGAATTGGAAAAATATAAGTAGCTTTTCAAGCCAGCCATTTCATGAGTATTATTGCTGAGGTAAAGCTCAGCAATATAATAGGTTGTGGTATTAGGTCTACATTGTTTTTTAAAATTAGTCAATAATAATATAGGTAGTATACTAAAAGGCAAAAATCATGAATGTATTTTGGTTAACATTGCTTTAAACTATATCTCATACCTCCCCACCTTTGGATATCAGTATTCAATCAAGAACAGCTTTTCTGCTAGTCATTTCTTAAGTTTCTGTCTCTTGGCATTCCCAGATTAGGGCAAATGATGTCTTTCTCAGAATCATGTTAAGTTGTGCTCAGTGCTATGATACATAGACAACAAACCAGCCCTATTTTAAATAGGTAACATCAGTTATGTGTTCACATTTTTCTGGGGAAATCCTAGTATGGATTTGGCAGGTGAATCTATGAGATAGATATAGATATAGATATATATAAAATTGGGCAAGAACAGGAAAATCTTAAGTTTTGGCAACAAAAATCAAATTATCCTCTTCTTCCAAACCTTCCTGGTAGATTGGAGTGGAGTTAATGAGTGACTTTCTGTCTTAAATCAGTTTAAATCAGGCATCTCATTTGTGGTAGTATTTCCATAATGAAAATGTTAGCTGCTTGTGGATAGGGCCTGGGTTTGAGGTTCTCTTTTCGTAAAGTAAGGCAATTTTATATTATCTAGTTAGATTAGCATTATTACTCATCTTTCTCTTTAGTCTTCCTTTCCCTCTTTTTTCCTTCTTTAAATGTTGGGAAAGAAAGAGTCTACAATTCAATTTACAAAAATAGGATCTTAGTAAAGGAACTTATTATGTCTCAGCCAAGGTGACTGGGGAAAAAAATTGGGGTGCTGTTTTGGGATTTCTGTCAGGGATATGTCAGTTCTCAGCATTGCTATCATGCAGGATTTTCAGGTTGGATTAGGGCCTGCGCCTCCTTGACCAGTAGCTTTGTTGGTAGACTAATTTAGTTGCAACTTCAGCCTGTTTCAAGATACTTTGTATTTGGCAGCCTTTATAGTAAGCACAGATCCTTTGGCTTTCCTCTAAGAATTTCATACATGTTGTGGGAAGACTTTTTTGGTTTATAAATTGCTCACTTTGTTCTAGGAGATTAATGTTTCTTTTTCTACTAGCATAGCAATAGGTTCAGGAGATACTTGAACTGGCATCTGCCTAACAAGACAAAAGGAGGGTACTTTAAATTCTTAATCCAAGTGCTAGGAGTATATCTAAGTAGTAGAGTGCTTGTCTAACATATGAGAGGCCCTGGGTTCCACCCCCAGCACTGTAAAAACAAACAAACTTATTTCCTGGCCCATAATTATAATGTGGAATGGTCCTAAAGATGACTCATCCCTGGTCTGAATTATTAGTTCTGTGTTTATAGTACTTTTATAATCATGCTTATAAAATGAAAATTTTTCCTTTCATAATTCAAATTAATATTGTACTTTTAGTCATTTCTTTATGCAGTTACATAAAAACTAAAGTCTAGAGGAATACCATCTGTGCCAGGATAATATTAGCACTTTCTTGTGTTAGGATGGAACTGGTCTCCTGTCCTGAGTTTGTATAGTACGACAATGGAGGTAGCACTATGGTTAAAGGTTATAAAGAATCGGGTCCTTTTCTGTTTAGATTTATTTCTTCCTTTCTTTTCTTGTGCAGGGGGATTGAACCCAGGCCCTTACACATGCTAGTCAAGTGCTCTACCACTGAGCTACACTCTAGTCCCCCTAAAATTCTTTGAAATGTTTTTTATTTATGGTTTTTATCCCTGGCTTTTGCCTATAGTCAAATAAAAATGTCAGTGTTTTCAGTGTTCTAAGCAAAATAGCCTACATAGCTATAACTCCCTACTAGAAAATCATCTGGAATAGCAAAGTCAGGAGAGACAGTAAAGTAGTAATTTTTTCTGTTTGTTTGAAAAGTTAGACTTTGGAATGCTTTCCTCTGAAGGAAAGCTTTTGTTTATTTGCTCTTGAGGTTCTGGGGATTGAACCAAGTGCCTGGTACATGGGAGGCAAGTGCTCTACCACTGAGCTACACCCCAATCCCTAGACATTATACTATTAAAGTTGCATTGTTTATAACTTTTACTCTCTGTTCTTATGTTTAGAAAAGATATAGTTTAGCAGTGGGACCTCCCAAGAAAGACCCAAAAGTTAAAGGTGTCCAATCAGCAGCCGTACAAGCTTTTCTTAGAAGGAAAGAAGAGGAACTTAGACAAAAAGGCAAGTGTCTTAATATTAAGGTCTTCTACTTTCATATATTATTTGCAACACTGGATGTTCATAAAAACAGCAGACTAGTGGATTTGGGGTGGATGTTTGTATGTATTAAATTTATTTATAGCTTTCCTTTTGTTCATATATTGGTAACTTGTAAATTTTCTTTTACTGCTACTTAAAAGCTTTTTGGAGCCAGGTGCAGTAGCATGCCCTGGAGTCCCACCTATTTGGGAAGCTGAGGGAGACAGATAGCTAGAACCAGGAAGTTTGGGACCAGTTTGGACAACATTATGAGACCTTGTCTCTTAAAAAAAAAAAAAAAGAACTTTTGAGGATTAGTGATCATGTCTTCTAATTGGCCATAGTGAATCCCTAATAAGTTCTGCATTCTTTAACTTATTTAACCTTGGTTCTAAAACTGTTTCTACTTATTTTGTATTTTATTAAATTAATAAGGATGTTATATTTTCAAAAAGAGTGTTCTTAAAAAATTTAAGCATGGACTTTTTAAAACCATGAAACTCAAGTAGTAGTTTAAATGACAAAGAAAAGATTAAATAAGTATTTATTGATTTATAATTAACAAGTGGGTACCAATTGTTCCCCTAACTTGGTATATTATTTGGTACGAACCATTTTCTTGTATATATGTATTTATTGCAGTACTGGGGATTGAACCAGAGGTGCTATACCAATGAACTATATCTCCAGCCCTTTTTATTTTATTTTTTTTATTTTGAAAGTGGTCTTGCTAAATTGCCAAGGCTGTCCTTGAACTTGAAATCTTCCTGCCTTGGCCTCCTGAGTCTCTGGGAGTTTCTGGAAGTCACTGAGATTTTAAGTGTGTGCCATGTGCCTGGCCCTGTTTTCTGTATTTAAAGCAGAAAACCAAATTTCCCACTTACTGAGTCATATAGCAAAACCCATATGTTATCTACTCATTATGTAAAGATGACTCAATTGCTGCTTTTCAAATGACTTCCACATTTGATTCCTAGATATCTTCAGTTTGTAACTTGAACATTGTTTTGGCCAACTACTGATTTCAGATGAGCACACTGATATCTTGAGACCTTGAAATAGTATGTTCTTGTTTTGTCCTTTTTAGCCTTAGAAGAGAAAAGGAGAAAAGAAGAACTAGTGAAAAAACGAATTGAGCTCAAACATGACAAGAAAGCAAGAGCTATGGCCAAGAGAACAAAGGATAATTTCCATGGTTACAATGGGATTCCTATTGAGGAAAAGTCAAAGAAGAGGCAGGCAGTGGAAAGCCACACCAGCCAGGCAGTACAACAAGAGTATGAGATGGAAGAGGAGGATGAATTTTTAGAATACAATCAAGCAGAGTCAGAACAGGAGTATGAAGAAGAGCAAGTACCTCCCAAAGTTGAAAGCAAACCAAAGGTCCCCCTTAAAAGTGCCCCACCACCTATGAACTTCACTGATTTACTGAGGCTGGCTGAGAAAAAGCAGTTTGAACCAGTGGAGATCAAGGTAGTGAAGAAATCAGAAGAGCGGCCTATGACTGCGGAAGAACTTAGGGAGCGAGAATTCCTGGAACGAAAGCATAGGAAAAAGAAACTTGAGACAGATGCAAAACTACCTCCAACTGTGTCCAAAAAGGCACCCTCTCAGAAAGAAAGTGTGGGCACAAAACTTAGCAAAGGTTCTGGGGACAGGCGTCTTTCTTCTAAAGGAATGCCCTTTCCTCATAGTGAGAAGAAATCCAAACCCAGCACAGCCCATGAGAAACACTTATCATTGTCTTCATCCAAATCCATGCCAGGAGAGAGGACCAAGGCAGGATCTGGCTGTAGTTCCCAACCCTCACTTCGTGAGGGTCATGACAGACCTGTTTTCAATGGGGCTGGAAAGCCCCACTCTAGCACCTATTCACCAAGTGTCCCAAAGACTTCTGCCAGTGGGACTCAGAAATCTGCTACTGAGCACAAAGCCAAAAAATTTCCCCCTTTTCATCCTAGCCATTCCAAGCCTGGGCCCACAGTCACCCTACACAATAAGGCTAAGAGTCCAGGTACCAGGCAGCCAGGCAGCAACTCCAACTCAGCCCCTGGGAGACCCAGCCCAGGGACTGCTCGGTCCATACTTAGTTCTGGCCCTGTGCCTAGACGCCAGAATGGCAGCTCCAGCTCAGGACCTGAGCGCTCGGCCAGTGGGACCAAGAAGCTAGTCAGTGACTCAAATCCTTCTGGGCGGACAGTCACTGGTACAAATGGCCCTGGACGACCTGCAACCATTTCAAGTGGCCCTGGGCGACCCATCAATGTCTCAGGTAGTTCTGGGAGACTTGTAGGCAGTTCTGGAGGCCCTGGGCGGCCTACAAGCAGTCCACATGACCTTCGACAACCGGTGACTAGCTCAGGACCCCCTGGGCGGTCGGTCAGTGGGCTTGGACGATCCATAAGTGGCTCGGTTCCAGCTGGACGTACTATCAGTAGTTCAGGCCCTGGAAGACCAGTAAGCGGCTTAGGACCTGGGCGAACAGTTAGTAGCCCAGGTCCCCCTTTAAAGCCCAAGTGTACTGTTGTGTCAGAAACAATATCTTCCAAGAATATTATTAGCCGAACCAGCAATGGACAGATAAATGGAATGAAACCTGCTCTCTCTGGCTACAGATCTGCCCAAGGTAAAATTGCCTCTCAATTTCCCCAGGAAATTGGAAAGAGTACTTTGTGTTATATAATCAAGGACCTTGCAAATTCTTCCATGTGCCCTTTAATGTACTCTGGTAGTGATGGAATCCTAATGTTTTGTCTGTCCTGTGTCTGCCTGCCCTGTTCCTTTAATGATTGTGATTTGGAAAAGTCTTTAGAAAAGAGACTTATCTGTGTTAACTGCTACAGTAAATTTGCTTTATGATTTGTGAGATAGGGGGCTGCACATGCCTTATATGCTTCAGTGGTTAAATTAATCTTTTCATGAACACTTAAGAGACCTGTCTTCAGGGGATCAAGGGTAATTATAATCTTGAAACCTTTTGGTGCATTGTTCATTGAATCAAAGTTTGTTAAGAGCCTATTATGTGGAGCTATTTTAGACTGTCCTTGTGTGATCCTTTTGCCTCAGCCTCCAGAATAGCTGGGATTACAGGATTACAAGCATGTGCTACTGTGCCCAGTTGAATTAGAAAATTTAAAGGAATTTCATCATTGTTTTCTTTTTCTAGTCTCCACAGTGCCTAACAAATGCTTTAAAGTAATGCCTGTTAGCATGAAGCAGCTATAACCTAGTAGCTAACAGATGCAACCAATGATTCTGCACCTTGGGACAGCAGATTCCTAAAGCACCAGTGGTTAAGACTTTGATACTACCCATTATAGAGAGAAGAAACACAAGGCCAGCTTCTGCAAATTGGCAAGATCCTGACCCAATAAAAATGACTGGGGATGTAACATAGTGGTAGAGTGCTACTGGGCTCAGTCCTTAATACCAGGAAAAAAATATATATTTTTTTCCTCATTCAGCTAGGTCATTGATTGTTCAACAGGTGACTTTTCCCCCAAGGAGACATTTCACATTGTCTGGAGACATTTTTTATTTTTACATCTGGAGACAGGAGAGATGTTAATGAGTCTTTTGGCAGAATGACAAAAAGAGGTAATGGAGTGAGTTTTTCCTATAGTCAGTTTAGTCACTCAGTTTGAAAAATTATTTTGAGAATCTTTTATACTTTGTTGAATTTTTGTTTTTTGCTATGGAGTCTTGGTCTGTTGCCCATGCTGGCCTCAAGCTCCTGGATTCAAGAAATCCTCTGTCCTGTGATATTATAGGTACATATAGGACTTAAAATTTTTTAATGAAATTATGGTGATCAAAAATAGAAGGGTGCTTCCTTTTATCTTATTTGGCAAAAATAAAAGTTAATGATTCTGTGACAGTTTGTAACTTTTATTTATTCATCTTTAGGTATTTTACTGATCTTTTAAATCCCAGACGTATGGACACTGCTAAGCTAGAAAATATAATTAGACATTTCTGATAAAATCTGGGATAATTCAGGCATGGTGTGCATACCTGTAAACCCAGTGACTCAGGAGGTTAAGGCAGGAGAACGATAAATTTGAGGGCAGCATCAGCAATTTAGCGAGACCCTATCTTAAAATTAAAAATAAGAAAAAGGGCTGGGGTTTGATCCATAGTGGCAAAAAACTTGGGACAAGCAAATTCTATTCCTTCAGGATACCATGCTGAAGGACAGCCTGTTTGCTCTAGTTTTTAAGAATACTGTCTTAATGATTTCTCAGAATCTCAAATTACATAGAACTTGGGTGGTAATATTTTAATATTTAAAGTTTTAATGTTCCTTTAAATAATGGTTTCTCTTCTTAGGTCCTCAAAGACTTCCTTTCCCTACTAGTTACAAAAGGCAGCGAGGATATGAGGAGGAAGATGATGATGAATATGATTCTGAAATGGATGATTTCATTGAAGATGAAGGAGAACCTCAGGAAGAAATATCAAAGCACATTCGAGAAATCTTTGGCTATGACCGAAAAAAGTAAGGCTAAAGAAGATTTAGATAAATGTGATATACTTTTTATTTTTAATAATTCATGTTATAAGGGAGAAATAAATAGTAGATTCACTGAGTGTAATGCTTAATTGGAAAGCCTTGGGTGATAGTTATTTTGAATAGAATTACCCTTTGGGCACTTAATATTTTAGAATCCAGAATAGTTTAGTTATTTGCATGAGGCCCCCCCCAAAAAAATACTCTTTTCAATCTGTTATTTTATATATATTTAAGGAAAATGGAACATGTAGTAGAAATAGATTGGCCTTGGGCTGAGCCCAAAGTACAGGACTTTAATCTCAGCCTCTAAATTTCTCTTCCAACTAAAGCCAGGTGTGGTGGTGCATGCCTTAATCCCAATGACTCAGTAGACTGAGGCAGGAGGATAGCAGGCTTCAGGCCTCAGCAACTTAGTGAGACCCTATCTCAAGAGAAGATTAAATGAAGGGTTGGGGGGATGTAGCTTAATGGTAAAGCACCCTGGGTTTCAAAATGCCAAGAAAGAAAAGGGAAAAGAAAAAAGAAGGAAATAAAGAAGAAATGGCTAAGATTTTTTTTTTCATTTTTAAAAAAAATTTGTTATATATGACTGCAGAATGCATTACAATTCATATTACACATATAGCACAATTTTTCATATCTCAGGTTGTAGACAAAGATGGCTAAGACTTTTTTTTAAAAAGAAAACAAATGGCTTTGAAGTTAGAAATCCACCCTGATCTGACACCTGCTTTTTTCTTTTGTGTAAAAAGTTTTACTTCTAGGGGCTAGGATTGTGATTCAGTGGTAGAGCACTTGCCTAGCACGTGTGGCCACTGGGTTCAAGCCCCAGCACCACATAAAAATAAAATAAAGGTATTGTGTCCAGCCAACTACAACTAAAACAAAATATTAAATTTTTTTTTTTTTAACTACTCAGTGTGATCCATGGACAGTAGTGTGGGACCAATAACATTGATACACCTGAGAGCTTGTTAAATATGAGCACTAAGGATTCACCTCAGTCTTACTGAATCCAAATCTACTTTATAAGGTCTCCAGATCATCCATATATATATAATTACATTAAAGTTTGAGAAGCTGGGTATAAAGCCTAGCACAATCCTTACATTAGTACTTGCTACCTCTTTTTTTAGATGAGAAAAGTTAAGAAAAAAATTACTAGAGTGGAAGAATTAGATTAAAAATCAGATCTAAAAATCTAATCTGAGCCATGTGCAGTGACATAAGCCTGTAGTCCCTGGTACTTAAAAGACTGAGGCAGGAAGATCATTAATTGAGGCTGACCTGAGCAACATAGGGAGACTCTCTTTAAAAAAATAAAAATATAATCTTAGTGCTGTCAGTAACTTAGCTATCAACTCTTGGTCAAACCATTAATAAAACTTCTTTAGTTTCTTCTGTCCTAAAGTCCTGTGCCACCTCATGATGGTCATGAAACTAAATGAGATTCACATATATAAAATAATTTTCATATTGTGCTTTCAGGATTTTAATATAAATTGAGTGAATTGAGGAAGCATTGTTGGATTGGTACCTTCATTAACATTAGAGTTGGGAATAGCTGCTTTCTAAGAATAATAAGTGCGGGGCTGGGGATGTGGCTCAAGCGGTAGCATGCTCCCTGGCATGTGTGCGGCCCGGGTTCGATCCTCAGCACCACATACAAACAAAGATGTTGTGTCTGCCGAAAACTAAAAAATAAATATTAAAAATTCTCTCTCTTTCTTAAAAAAAAAAAAAGAAGAAGAAGTGCTCATTTAATTTGTTTTTGCAGTAGAAACTTACTTCTACCTATTGTAGAAGTGCTAAGCAAGGAGGAATGATCCTAAATTTGTTTGATTTAGTTATAAAGGTTTGATTTTTTTCCAAGTGAGAGGATGTAATTTTTTAAGAAATTTTAATTTTTTTCAACAACTTTCTTCAGATACAAAGATGAAAGTGATTATGCCTTACGTTACATGGAGAGTAGTTGGAAAGAGCAGCAGAAAGAAGAAGCAAAGAGGTAAGCATAAAACTTAACACATTTGTGCAAAAATATCCTAAAACTTTTCCACAACCTTTTAAAATGTTTTCTCATTTGTAAAATTTGAATACACTATTTTACTCATTGAGGTATTATGAAGATTAAGACAATGAGTATAAGGTGCTTACCATGCCTCACATGTGTAACATACAGTAAATATTAGAGGCCTCGAATATTATGAGGGAAATGCTGTGCTTTTCTTCCTCCATCAGATTCATTCTCACTAACTTCTAACTTTGTTGGCTTTGAGGACCCAGTAGCAGTAAATTAGATTCCCTCTACCTGGTTCCTGTTTGGCTACCAAATAGTAAACTAATGATCATTTTTCAGTAAGGGTAACTTGTGATTACTTTACTTATAGTGTTAATTAATAATTATTATTATTATCTATTATTAGTAAATAATTCACTTCAGTCTCAACCCACAAAACTAAAACTCTTTCCCCCTCTGTAACTAGATAAAATGTCAGACAAAGTGTTCTTTTGAATGTTGTTATTGAGTAAATCATCTTTGTTCTTTATTTTTAAAAAGTTTTGAAATAAATTTATATTTTATTACTTTGATAGAAATATTAAGGCATTTTGTTGTTGTAAGATTTTTTTCTTCTACAATTTGGGTTTGTTAAAAAAAAAGTTTTCAGAGATAAAATCTTGAGGCTTTTTGAGAACATCAGCAGGGTTCATGTGAGCTTCCAGGTGAAATTGCACTTTTTGATTTTTAAAGTGGTAATCTCATGTATATTGACAAATACCATTTAAACTTTTTTCCAACAGTTTAAGACTAGGTATGCAAGAGGACTTAGAGGAAATGAGACGTGAAGAAGAAGAAATGAAACGTCGAAAAGCCAAGAAGCTGAAGAGACGTTAGCTGCTCTTTATTTTTGAAAAATTCTGGAAACACTGCTGCAAGGAGTTTCTGCCTTCAGACTGAATACGCCCCCTTTTCATTTTAGATTTATACTTGGGTACTCCAGAGAAGGAATGCATACTGTTACTTGCAGGCTGTCAACTGAGCATAAAGTATTTTCAAATACCCCAGGGTGAAATCTGTAATGCCCACAGTGTGCTCTTATGAAGTTAACTGTTCACACAGATGCCAGCCTTGATCCTGATGAGCTATGCACTCTAATGTGGGGCCACTGACAAGTCAGCCAATCTTCTGTTGTTCCTTTGCTACTTTAAAAGGAAAGAAAGGATTGCCTCTTGACTCCTTATAATTCTGCTGATGTGAGTAGGGCACTGCCTAACTCCAAATCAAACTTACTGTCTTTATGAGGAACCTGGCCCTTCCATGAATGTTTCCAGCAATAAAGTGACCTGTCCTAATCTATATGTTTGGATTGAGAACTCAAAAATGTAGAGTAAATTTTATAATTATCACATGGATGTCATCCTTGTGACTTTAAAGTACAAAGTAGAAGGAATTATATTGTATTCTGCATTATACATGGATTGCATTACTGAACATTCTTATTAATTTAGGTGGTTAGGCAAATAAAAGTTTTCCAGTTAAAAATACAAGTTAGGCCAATATAAGAATGTTCTTTTCTGAGTTTTCCTTTCAGATTTATTGGGTTATTTTTTGTTTGTTTGTTTGTTTGTTTTTTTAGATTTATTGTTATGTTGGCTTTAGCGTAAAACAGACAAGGTCACTGTGCTGATTTATTTTTTTCTAAAGAAGTTCATTTTTATATTGAAGAAAAAAATTATTTTATTCAAATGTTGGATTTGAGAGAGTGTTTAAAAACAAGAAAGTGACATGAGAGGCTCCCCCAGTACAAAGATATTTTGGAATCCCAAGGTCCCCTTGTACCTCTTGATGTTAATGACTGCATTTTTAGCTTAAATTCCTTAGAAAATATCAATGACAAAAAACCAAAAACTAAATTTGTTGTGTATTAAAAGCATCACCTTCTCTTTTTGCCCATATTGCACTTTTCTTTCAAACTATGCACTGTGAAGAGATTCCCACTCCCCAACCCCTAACCCCCAGGTAGAAAAGGGTGTTTCCTGTTATTGGTATTTTATTGGGCTGTGGAACTTTCTTCATTTTCACTCTTAAAGTCATATCTATAGACATTATATCACTTAAGCCTCAAGTCAGGCTGACCTGAGATCTGTCTGGAAGGAAGCCAAGTCTCAAGGACAGTTAGCAACAGAAAATGGACAGGATATTACAGAGCATTTGTCCTTAACTCCAAATATGGAGGATTGGAGGCAGTCAGAAATAAGCTTGTAGGACAATACTTCAATAATTGTTCTGGCTTAAGCCACTGGACAGTGGGGGAAAGGAAGTAGAAGGGGAATTGTCCTACAAAGAATCCTTACTCACTCTTCAGCAGACACAGACATTTTCATATATTCCTTTTTACCCATGAAGTCTTTATTCGAGTTTGGGTATTATAGTATTACAGAGTACCATTGTTAGCTTTCATTAATGGGACCATATGACCAAGTCCTTTAAAACTTATTTTGAATTGAGTTTCAAACTTTGAAAGTGCAAGGATTCAATTTTAAAGTTGGAATCCCATGAAATGTGTTTTCTTCATTAGGAGTAACACCATAACTCTTCACATAGATGTTACACTAGTAGAAAATCCTATTGACTTCCTCTCACCCATCTCAAACACCTTCAGTGAAATTGATTTAAGGGTAGTGGGATATTCTGTTTAATAAGATAGGTTTAGAACATTTTCTCTACCATAGGCCCTCCCTCAAAAAAGTTTTTTTCTTGGATTTTTTTTTTCAATATTCAGACTCTGAAATTTGTAATTACAATCAAATACTTATAGCTGGAAGATTTCTGGTGGCTTAAAATTTACTAGCACTGAATGAATGGTGCACTTATTACTGAAAGAAACCATTGTGCTAGATTAGTAGGAAGAGTCAGGTTGTAAATCTATCACTTTTGAGCGAGAAGTATTCTTTCATAATAAGATGCTGACCTGCATCAACATTATAAAAGAATACTTCTGGCTCATTAAAAAAAAAAGTTGTAAATGTTGGCCTTGTTTTCAAGTCCTGTCTTCCATTTTGTTGTTCTACACTTCCTGACCACTCTTATAAAAAGCTTGCAAGCCTCTGAAGAAACTGGAATAGGCTGTTATTTTCTCAAGGTTTACAAATTAAGTGATTGATTTTTAATGTATTCTCTACTATTTTGATTTTTAGATTTTCTTAATATTTGAAGATGTGCCTTTTATTGGGTAATGTTAATTCACGAATGTAATAATGTTATTTCACAATTATAATAATGTTACATGATCATGGGTGTGGCATTCTCTAACACAAAAGATGTGAAAAGAAAGTAGTTTTCATAAAACTCATGGCTCTGATTGCACAGTCCATTTTGCTTGTGATGTTTCTATGTCAAAGCAAAGGGCACTTTCTTTTAAGGCTACTTTCAGAACTTGTCTTTGTATTTTCTCTATAAACTATAAATGCAATTATGTCCATTTGGAGGCCAGGGTACCACATGTCACAGGCAGCCTTACATGTGTGCCATGAGAAAGTTCAAAGACTGTTAACAAAAAGAAAGTCTATGGGAACTCAAAATTTCATTTTTTAATGGTAATCCCCGAGATTTTCTCCAAGAAATAAATTGTTATTTTGTATTTTGTAACTTAAAAGCAGCTATTAGTACATTTCTGAGATATAGCAGGAGACCAAAACATTTTTGAAAAGAGAATAAATATATGAAGAGAGACTGGTTGTTTTATTTTCAGTGTGCTGAATATATTAGACTATTTATTTTGTGGGTGGATGTGATGAAATAAATATTCAGGTGTTTAGTATATGATTAAGAGTGGAATATAGATTCTTTGAAGTTGTTAAATCCATCATGTCTTTTACATAATGGACAAATCAAGTTTAAAAAAACAAACAACAACAACAACAAAAAAACAACCTTTACATAGCTTAGCTTGTTTTCTGGTGCTGTTGACCTGCAAGAGAAAATACTTTTGCATATACAGGTGAATGTTTTGCAATTTATGTATACAAGAAATTGTAGGCATTAAAGATATTTTATTGATATTTTTAGTGATTTGCATTTATTGATCAAAACTTTGAGTTATTCCTTATCATATTCAACAATTTTCTAGCTAAAATCTCCATAGATTTTTCAGACTTTAGGGGTTGGGTTTGTCTCCTGTACACACTTCTCTGCTTGTTCTCTGTCATACATTCATGTCTCTTCAGCCCCTACCACTGATCTCTCTTCTTTTACCAGCTTAAGTCCTGTTGTGCTCTCAGATACCCAAGTTAAGGAACTGTAAAGTGGCTAGAATAATACATTCAGAAATTATAGTAGTTGTGTTTATGGATTTCAAATTCATTTTATTTTTCTTAAAAAGGAAAATCCATTCATTGTGAAGAGCCACTTACAAATAGTTTAGTAAACATGTACCAAGTAATCTTGTGTGAGCTTTTTGTCACTATAACCAAATTGACTAGTTTAATTTGGACTCACAGTTTCATTAAGTCTCAGTCCATGGTCAACTGATTCCATTGTTCTGGGACCATAGTGAGGCAGAATAACATGACAAAAAGGTGGGCAGAGAAAAGCTGCTAAGCTCATGGCAACTCGGAAGAAGAAGAGAGGAGCCAGGGACAAAATATATAATCCCCAAAGGCACCCCAATGACCTGCTTTCTCTAGCCACATCTCACCTACCTATTAGTTACCTAACCTAGTAATCCACTCAGATTAATTAAACCATTAAGCCACTGATTAGGTTAAAGCTCTTATAATCTGATCATTTTACCTCTGAGCATTCCTGCATTTTTCATATGAACCTTTTGGGGACATCTCACATCCAAACCATTGAGACTGTATAACCAAAACATCTGCTTTGCTGGAAAGGATGCAGTTCTCTAGAGCATTGGAATTACAATCCCTAACCTGTGTTCCCACTTCCTGTGTTTTTTTTTTTTTTTTTTTTTTTTAAAGAGAGAGAGAGGAGAGAGAGAGAGAGAATTTTTAACATTTATTTTTTAGTTCTCGGTGGACACATCTTTGTTTGTATGTGGTGCTGAGGATCGAACCCGGGTCGCACGCATGCCAGGCGAGCGCGCTACCGCTGAGCCACATCTCCAGCCCCCCTGAGTGTTAATTGAAATCCTCAAACCACTTTCAGAGGGCTTATAAAGATCCTAGGGTTCAGGGCTAGGGCTAGGGATGTAGTTCAGTGGTAAAATGCTAGCCCGGCAATGTGAGAGACCCTGTAGTCAATCCCCAGCATCACAAAAAAAATTCTAGTGTTCCTACACTTAAATTTATTAATAAAATAGGTTTCTTACTCAGTTTCCATCCCGGTTTCATAAACTACGCTGTACCATATGGAGGTCTGAGCCGTTAGCTTTTATGTCTGCATATACTGGCTTTGAGGAATTATCAGGCAGCTTCTTGTCTTCAGGTGATAGACATTTAGGTAACAAAATCTCAGATATCCCAGTCCTTCTCATTGGACTTGCCTTAGCACATAAAAGCATGTACTGGACAAGGCCTGGGTCTTAATCTTGACTTCGGCCTAGAGCTGTGATGGAAAGATATTTAAGCCTCTCAATTTCTGCCACATTGCAAAGTTAACACCCAGTTTCGGAAGGCTAATATGTATATTTTAGTATCTGTTCTCAATTTTAAAATGAGTTCCTTTCCCCACATGGGGTAAACTTTGTGTTCTTAGTAATAACTAAAAAGGCTACAGAGAAATGCCGCCTACAAAGAACAGGCTTAAAGTTGCTGTAACCTCTAGCCTTTTTTTGTTAACAGTACTTAGGAGGAGGATATTATTTGGAAAGTAGGTCTAAAGAGCTCTAGAAATTTCTATCCTTAAAGGAAATTGAGTAGGGGACACAAAATTGCCTTGGAAGGGACCCAATCATCTCCTACCACCTTCTTACCCTCTACCTTCCTGTTATAAAATAATAATACCGTCTTTGTTCATCTTAAAAAGTGCGGAACTGGACATAAAATATGACAAAATAATGTGCAATTACTTTATGAGAAACCAACAACAGGAACTGTACAGCTAGTCAGGTGAGCTTCAGAGCTGCATTACTTCACCAGGATCATCCTTGCTTACTTCCACAGGGGTCTGGGGGGAAAAAAGTATGTCAGGTGGGTCCAGCAGTTGCTAGGGTGAAGGGCTCAAGCAATTGCTCTTCTTGCCAAGGGCGGCAAGGGTAGTTGTGTCCAATTCTGTCTCACCTAAGACCTCTGATGCTGGCTGCCAGGGGGCTCAACAATGTGGGAGCTGATGAGAGGTAGAAAGGAAAGAAACATCAGCTACCAGAACCCTTTGTCAACAAGTATTTATGCAAAGATGGGTTAAGTCTGGGTTGCTGAAATGGGCTGATTTAGGAAAATCCTATGAAGGTTGTTCATTTAAAAATATGCTGTTAGCATACTATAGATTAGATCACCCATGTCAGATACCTTTGGCTCTGGGCCAGAAACATCCATCCCCTTACCTCTAAATGAAGAACTTTAAAAAAATTAATAAACTCCTTTAAGAAAATATATATAAAAGAGCACATGAAAGAAAGTGGGAACTCCGAATTCTGAGTGTGAATAGTAACAGAAGTAGGTAATTTTTTTTTTTTTTTGGTACCAGGGATTGAACCCAGGGGTGCTTAACCACCGAGCCACATCCCCAGCCCCTTTCCCCTTTTAAAAAAATTATTATTTTTATTTTCAGACAGGGTCTCACTAAGTTGCTTAGGATTTCACTAAGTTGCTGAGGTTGGCTTTGAATTTGCGGTCTTCCTGCCTCAGCCTCCCTAGCCACTGAGATTTACAGGCATGTGCCACCGTGCCTGGCTAACTTTTTTTTTTTTAAATACAAGAAGACAGTATTTGTTTCTAAAGTTACTAGAGTTGGATTTTCATGCTTAGTTTGTTACTTAGGGGTATACACTTCAAAGTAGGAACAAAGTCAAAGGTACACTTACCCCTCCTGGGGGATATTTAAATCCCTTCCACATCGTTCCTGCAATGAGAAGCAACCATAAGATAACGATCATTGTGGGGCTTCTTGCTCAGCTGGTGGTGTGTGCCTAGGGAAATGGATGGTTCTGGAAGGTAGTGTTCTATTCCCTGAGTTCTGGGAACTGGGCTGTCTTCATTAGAGACTAGAGGATGGATGGCCCAGCATGACAGCTCCTGGTTGAGGGTCTCTGGGGTCTACTCTAAACTAAAATGGCTCTCCATGGCCATTTTGGGGGGCAGGGCTCAGATACCAATTGTGACATCAGCCCCTGTGACACTATGGGAAAAAAATCACAGTGCACAGCTATGGGATGGTTGGCCAGGATGCCACATATGTTGGAGCTAAAGAAACCTTATCAAAAGGGCTCTTATACTCTAGTGACTATTTAGGATCTCAGTAACATCACATCCTTAATAACAACTCATTGCATACTAAAATATATAACTAGTGGCTTTAAACAATCTGATAAAAAAAAATCGCTATTCAAAAAAACAAAACCATTCTGGATTTATTGAGGGAATTAACTGGTTAGGTATACTATGAGCAATTAACTTTAATGCTATTGTTATGCTGTTCATAAAGGAAAATTCTTGCATTTTGTGAAATGCAATTTTCATCATGCAGCATAAACCTTACAACTACCATGGGAAAAGAAGACAAGAAAGATGGACTATTATGTTCATTTCACAGCTGAAGAAATAGGCATAGAGTTGTTTAAGTGATTTGGTCAGGATTACACAATGTGGCAATGTCTCAGCTAAATATGTTTTCAGTTCTTCCATCCACATCCCCACGCTCCTCACAAAGGTCCGACTCCTTTGGGCCAATGCTCTCTTGGAAATCCTGGGGCAGATGGATTAAAAAACAAAATAAACAAGCAAAAAAACCAACAACAGGAAAAAAAAACCAATTACCAAGTGTCCTGCTCTTAATATACCTAAGATTAGGGCTTGACACCTCTTCCTTCTTAAAAAAAAAAAAAGGTGGCAGGGGGCTTCCAAAAACACTGCTCCTGTGTGATCAGGATAATAAGACTACAAAGAGTTAAGTTTATCTAACAATGGAACCACTCTTGTGAGGCATAAAAAAATAAAACAACAACAACAACAAACAATAGGATGCAAGAAACCTAGGAGATGGTTTGCTGAAAGCAATATGTCCATTTAATATTTTCTGAGAGCAGTATGGTCTAGTGGAATGAATATGAGAGGCCCCTAGGCTTGAATCCTACCCTCATCATTGAGCTGGCCTTGGGTAAATGCCTGAGGACACTATCATCAGTAAATCTTTGTTTACTAATTCATTATTTTACTTAGTTGTTAAGTTAGTATTTTACTAAATGTTAATTGTCTGGTTTTGCATTAAATACCTTACATGAATTCCCATATGTAATTTTTACAAAAATAGTTAAGATACTGAGATATCTCCCATTGTACAGATGATGAAACTGAGGTTCAAGGAAATTAAACTTCCCCAAGGTCACAAAGCTAATAAGTGGCAAAGTTAGAACTTGAACTCAAGCTCTTGTTCTCTAGTTTTATGATCTGCCAAAAAGGTGGTTTAAAATATACAAGCTAGGCACAGTGGTGCATGCTGGTAATCCCAGCAATTCAGAAGGCTGAGGCAGTAGAACAGCAAGATTGAGGCTAGCCTCAGAAACTTAGTGAGACCTTATCTCAAAAATAAAATAAAAAGGGCATCCCTGGGTCTGATCCTAAGGAAGGAAGGAAGAAGAGGGGAGGGGAGGGGTGAGGAAGGGAAAGAAAGGGAAGGGAGTATGAGGCAAAGAACAAGGAAGGAAGGGAGGAGGGGTGAGTTGGTACAAGATAGTACAGTATTTGTGAGGAGAAAATAAATAAATGGGAATCATCTTCAAAAGCAATACCTATAGGGCTGGGATGCAGCTCAGTGGCAGAGCACTTGCCTAGTATGTGAAAGGCCTGGATTCTATCTCCAGAATAGCAAAATCACAACAAAACAAAAGGATACTTATACCTGAATTTTGGCCTCATAGTATTCCCCAAGTCCTCTTTCCCCACCATACACCTCAAATCATCTCCCCTTCTATGGTTTACTCTATTTTCCAGGAGATCAAACTCTCTGAGGAGACTCCAGTGCTAGAGTTCTCTGGAAACCCAGCCCAACAAATCTGACCACCTACTTACAGTGACAGATCTTCCTCCAAAGCCCGGCTCCTCCGTCGTGCCTTGCTCTCACTAATGGGCCACTTCTGTTTCCACTTTAGAGGTGGAGGCTGAGTCAGAAAGAAATTTAAAGGTCAAGATGGCTCTACTTGTTGGCCTTATAGGTAAGTAACTCTGGGTGGTGACTAGAAGTACTGCTGAATGGTCCCCCAAGTCCTTATGGTCCCCATTCCTACCAGCAACTCATGATCTACTTGTCTTAAAATCCAGAAGCTAGGCACTGTCTCCAGCAGACCCCTTATACATTTCAAGAAAGAAGGGGAAACAAAAAAGGACTTAAAAGTTAAGAGTGTCCCAATGAGATGAGGAGGAGCCTGGAAACTAACTTTGTTCCCATCACATCCTGATTTCTAATTAGTGGTGAGACCTCAGCTCTCTCCAATTTGGTCAGAAATTCCAGATGGAAGTGTGAGGCAGAGCCAGAGGTGGCTACCAGGGATTTACACATAAAGTCATTACTTACCACAAACTCTGGAAATGTGCCCATGTAACATGCAAGTCCAACAAAAAGCATCCAGCCAAGTACAATCATGATAAAAAGGAAAATAATTTCTAAAATATAATCGCACAGTGAGAAACTATTCACCAAGATCTTGGCAAAGGAGCTTGCTCATGAAACCTTCAGTTGATAGAGATCTTGCATGTCAGTTCCATTCCTTGGCTCCAAAGGATCCGCAACTCCCTAATGGAGAAGTCGGAGTCTAGTAGGGCATTGTGACATCATTAATCACATGGACCAGACTCAAAACACACCAGAGATGCTTCCCCTAATCAGTAGCTAAGCAGCAAACTAATCTCTTTGTATACATTATCTCATAGAAGCACTATGAGGTAATTATTACTATTAACCCCATTTTGCTAATGAGAAAACTGAGGTGTAGAGAGCCTATGTGACTTGCACTAGGATATACAGCTGGTGCTTAAGATCCTGCCAAGACTTAGGACACAGCTGCTTGTGAGGAAGTCGGGGCGGGGGTGTCTTAATATTAGAGACAGAGCTGGAGGTATAGCTCAGTGGTACAACATTTGCCTAGCTGTGCAACCCCTACATTCTAATCCTAGGGATTTGGAAAGGTTTATTGCCTGATCCATGACGCCTGTGAATGAAACAAAATGAGTTCTATGTATATGATAGATCTATTTTCTGTCACCACAACACCTCCTTTCCATCTTGGAAGGTCTTTTCTCCAATGTAGGTTTATGGTGCCTCTGTCTAGTATGAGATAACTGTATTTATGTGGGTTTGTCTCTGTGTCTTCTATTTGTCTCTGTGTCTTCTATTCTGTTCCACTGGACTTCATGTCTGTTTTGGTACCAATACCATGCTGCTTTAGTTACTATAGCTTGGTAGTATAAGGTCTGGTATTATTATGCCTCCAGCTTCAATTTTCTCACTAAGGATTGTTTTGGCTACTCTGGGGCTCTTATTTTTCCAAATGAATTAATGATTGCTTTCTCCATTGCTATGAAGAACTTCACTGTGATTTAAATATGAATTGCATTAAATCTGTATAGCACTTGTGGTAGTAGAATGGCCATTTTGATTATACTATTTTGCCTATCTCAGAACATGAGAAGTCTTTCTATCTTTTAAGGTTTTCAATTTCTTTCTTTAGTGTTCTGTAATTTTCATTGTACAGGTCTTTCATCTCTTTTGTTAGACTGATTCCCAGGTGTTTTTTTTTCTTTTTTTGAGGCTACTGTGAATGGGATGATTTTCTTAATTTCTCTTTCAGCTGATTCATCATTGGTGTATAGGAACACAACTGATTTATGGGTGTCAATTTCATACCCTGCTACTTTGCTGAATTCATTTATGAGTTTTAGAAGTTTTCTGATAGTTTATAGGATTCAAGTTGTTAACAAATAGGGATAGTTTGAGTTCTTTTTTTTTTTCTACTGTATCCCTTTAATTTCATACTTTTGCCTAATTGCCCTGGCTAGAGTTTCAAGGACTATGTTGATGAACATAGATGTAAAAATTCTTAATAAAATACTGGCAATCGCATATAAAACATTCTAAATATTCTTGGACTGTACCATGTCCAAGCAGGTTTCATTCTAGGAATGCATATGGAAATCAATAAATATAATCCACCACATCAACAGACTTAAGGCAAGAATCAAATGATTACCTGAGTAGATGCATAAAAAGCATTTGACAAGGGGGCTGGGGATGTGGCTCAAGTGGTAGCGCGCTCGCCTGGCATGCGTGCGGCCCGAGTTCGATCCTCAGCACCACATACCAACAAAGATGTTGTGTCCGCCGAGAACTAAAAAATAAATATTAAAAAAATTATCTCTCTCTCTCTCTCTCTCCTCTCTCTTTAAAAAAAAAAGCATTTGACAAAATACAGCATCCATTTGGGTTCAAAATACTAAAAAAACTAGGGATAGTAGGAAAACACCTCAATATTGTAAAAGGTATACACATTAAACTCAAGGCCAACATTATTTTAAATGGAGAAAAACTGAAAGCATTACCTCTAAAAACTGGAACAAGACAAGGATGCCCTCTTTCACCACTTCTATTCAACATATTGGAGTATAAATTTTCAAAATAGTTTCTGATTATCCTCTGTATTTCACTGGTATCTGTGGTGATATTTCCCTTTTCTTCACAAATTTTAGAAATTTGAGTTTTTTCCTCTTTCTCTTGATTAGCATGGATAAGGGCTTATCAATTTTGTTTATTTTTTCAAAGAACCAATTTTTTGTTTTGTTGATATTTTTGCATTTTTTGATTTCAATTTCCTTGATTTTGTCTCTGATTTTAATTATTTCCTGTCTTCTACTGCTTTTAGTGTTGATTTGGTCTTTTCCAGGGCCTTGAGATATAATGTTAGGTTATTTATTTGGTGACTTTCAATTTTTTTTTTTTATGAATGAGCTCAATGCTATGATCTTTCCTCTTAGAACCACCTTCATAATGTGCCAGAGATTTTTATGTTTTGTTGCTATTCTCATTTACCTCTAAGTATTTTTTTATTTCATCCCTGATTTCTTCTGCTATGCATTAATCTTTAAGTAACACATTATTTAGTCTCCAGATGTTAGAGTAGCTACTATTTTTTTTTATTATATCATTGATTTCTAATTTCATTCCATTATAATCTGATAGAATCCAAGGGTATTATCTCTATTTTTTTTTTTTTTTGTATTTGCTAGGCATTGTTTTGTGGCCTAAGATGTGGTCTATTTTAGAAAATGATCTGTGTCCTGCTGAGAAGAAAGTGTATTCATTCATTGATGAATGAAATATTCTATATATGTCTGTTAGGTCTATTTTATTAATCGTATTTTTTAGTTCTATATCTTCTTTGGTTAGTTTTTGTTTGGACAATCAATCCAGTCATGATGGAGGAGTGTTAAAGTCATTCAGTAATACTATGTTGTGGTCTATTTGATTCTTGAAATTGAGAAGGGTTTGTTTGATGTACATAAATGTTCCACTGTTTGGGGCATAAAAATTTATGATTGTTATATCTTGTTGATGTATAATCCCCATAGGCAGTATGAAATAACCTTCTTTGTCCTTTCTGATTAACTTTGGCTTGAAGCCCACTTTATCTGATATGAGGATAGAAACCCCTGCTTGTTCACGAAATCCAAGGGAATGATATGGTTTTTTTTCCCACCTTTTTACCTTTAGTCTCTGCCTATGAGGTGAGTCTCTTAGAGACAGCATGTTGATGGGTCTTGTTTTTTAATGCAATTAGCCCATCTATGACTTTTGATTGATGGATTTTGGCCATTTATATTCAATGTTAACATTGAGAAATAATTTTTATTCTCTGCCATTTTATTTCTGGTTTTTAATTTCAATTAATTTCTCCTTTGATTAACTACTCTTCTAGTGTAGTTTCTCCCGTTTCTAGTTTTCAATTTTATTTTTCATTTCTTCTTTATGAAATATTTTATTGAATATGTTCTGTAGTGCAGGCTTTCCAGTTGTGAATTCTTTTTAACTTTTGTTTATCTTGGAATGTTTTTATTTCATCATCAAATCTGAAGCTTAATTTTTCTGGATATAGTATTCTTAGTTGGCATTCATTTTCTTTGAGGGCTTGGTATATGTAATCTAAGGCCTCCTACCTTTTAGGGTCTGGATTGAGAAATCAGCTGATATCTGGACTGTTTTCCCTCTGAATGTGACCTGTTGTTTTTCTCTAGCAGTCTTTAAAATTTGGGCATTTTTATAATGATGTACCTTGATGTAGGTCTGTTGAAATTTTGTATGTTTGGAGTCCTGTAAGCTTCCTGTATTTGATTTTCCATTTCATTCTTAAGGTCTGGGAAATTTTGTGATATTTCTTCATTGGTTTATTTCTAAGCTTTCACCATTCTGATAAATCTTGATGCCCTTTTTCATGTTATCCAATGTTTCTTGAAATTTCTGTTCATGGTCACTTAGCGTCTTTTTTCCATGGTCAACTTTATTTTCCAGATTATATATTTTTTCTTCATTGCCTGAAACTCTATCTTCTAAGTAGTCTAGTCTGCTAGTGATGGTTTCCATTGATTTTTTTAATTAAAATTTTGTTTTCATTGTAGTTAGACACAATTCCTTTATTTTATTTTTATGTGGTGCTAAGGATTGAACCAACACCCTTGCATGTGCTAGGAAAGCACTCTACTGCTGAGCCACAACCCCAGCCCCTCCACTGAGTTTTTAATTTGATTTACTGATTCCTTCATTTTGAGAATTTCCAATTGATTCTTCTTTAGGATTTCTATGTCCTTATTGAAGAGATCTTTCACTTTTTGGATTTTTCTCTCTGATTTCACTCCTTATTTCATCTTTTACTTCACATATCAGTTTAACTATGAACTTTCTAAATTCCTTCTCTGATATTTCCTCCACTGTGATCTCATTGGATTGTTAATGAGGTATTTTTATTTTGGGGGGATGGGTTGTTGTTCCCTTGCTTTTTGTATGTCTACCCATTTATCAATAAGAATCTGATGTGGCAGAGCTTCTACCCTGTGAATTTATAGTGTTCCTGAAGTTTTATAATACCTTAGGGGAAGACAAATAATAATAACAAGCAATGTAATCAATATTCAGCATTAAACTAAATATTTATTTCCTTTTTTGGCATCTACAATGTTAGCTGGCAATATAAACAGAAATGGTATAGAAGTTATCTATTGTTTCTTGAAATTTCGGTTCATGGTCACAGATATTATGTTTACAAAAAGGGTTTGCTATTTCAAAAGGTGAAGAGAATGCAGACATGTAGGATGTAATAATTATGAGAGAGGATGAGACAGAATAGTAGTAAAGAGTAAAAGGAAGAGTGAAAGAGAGAACAGTAGAATTTGACTGTTAGGGAAAGAAAAGAAAAGAAGATAATCAAGGGAATTAGGAGAAAAATAATATGAAACAAAACAAAAAATAAAATCAAGGTATACTAATCAAAAACCCTAGTCCTTAAAAAAAGAGTCAAGAAAATAGTTACCTTCAAGAAATGCTAGAAATGAGAAGATTGAGACAAATATATATATGTACAAACGTCCATGGGCTGTTCAGCATACAAAACTTAAAAACCATAAAGAAAAAAAAAGGTTCTTGATGGGATATTTCCTGCTTTTTAAAATACCTGTTAACTTTTGAACATGTTGAATTTTTTTTTTTAAAGAGAGAGTGAGAGAGGAGAGAGAGAGAGAGAGAGAGACTCTGAGAGAGAGAATTTTTTTAATATTTATTTTTTAGTTCTCGGTGGACACAACATCTTTGTTGGTATGTGGTGCTGAGGATCGAACCCGGGCCGCACGCATGCCAGGCGAGCGTGCTACCGCTTGAGCCACATCCCCAGCCCGAACATGTTGAATTTTACTGGATTCTGTTGTATTCCTTACAAGAGTGTTGGATTTTGTTCTAAGATCTTCTGAGGCTTGTTTGTAAGTTTTGTTATGGAAAGCCAAGAGCAGTCTTACTCTAGGATTAATTACCTACATTACTGAGATATGACTGTTCTTTTCTCTGAAGCCTATTATATTAGATCTTCCATTCTGTGGAATTTTCTACAACTCCCTGAACTTAAGGAATTCTAAGAAGTGTTTGGCCTACTGCTTTTGGTGATTCTTTTCCAGGCCTAATTGTATTTTATTCCATGTATGTGCAGACAGAACTCAGCCAAAGCCTCTTGAAGGCCCCTGTAAAAATCTCCAGAGTTCTTTGTGGAGCTCCCTCTTTTCAGAACTCCATCCTGCAAATTTCTGGCACTCTGGCCTCATTTGTATTCTTTCTTTCTCTTCAACTCAGCAAGACTCTTTCAGAGATCACAGTCTTGTGCTGCTTCAAGTACAAGGTCTGTAAATAATTATTTCATACGTTTTGTGAAATTTTATATATATTTATGGAGAGAGGCAATTCCTATAGCAGTTCGTCTTTCACAAAAGCCTGATTTATTCTTTTTTAATTCCTGCATAGTATTCTAGTTTATTTCATCTTTTTTCAATGATTTACTCTGTTAAGGATCAGCCAGGAGACAGGACAGTAATTTGAAAAGAAAATGTTTAATAAAGCACACAGTAATTTGAACAGGGATGTTTAATAAAAAGAAATATTAACTAGGAGTAAGAGATTAACTATGGAAGGGATAGAAAGCAGTACTTATTACAAGAACAGCATAGAGAGGGCAGCCCTTATCTCTAGTGTATAGTACCCATCTGAGAAATAAATTTGGACGAGTCCCCTCCCTTCTGGAGCTGGGATCTAAAATTTGAGAAGTCATAGTGGCCATGACCAATGAAATGGTAGAGAGGTCCAATGAGCTGCTGCAAGCCAAATCTAGGAAGGAGGGAACTACTCACTCTTTGAGATGATGGTAGAATTTTCAGGAAGCCTCCAGAGTGGGTTCTGTCAGAATTACTGAGCATCATTGAGAAACTGGGGATGTGCCAGTAGAATGTACCAGGAAGCTGCCCTGGGGTGAGCTCATGGAACTCACTGGCAATCTGTTTCAGGGACGTGGAAGCTGTTCACAGAGGGCCATGACACTCATTGGGGATGAGAACCACTAGATGTACCCATAAATGCCACTGTCAGCCACATAGTTGAACCAAGAAGAAAACAAGCATGCTAGATCTAGGAAGAGAAAGCCCTGTCTCCTTCAGCATTTTCCCTAGGGCCCTCTACTGACAAAACTCCATGTCCACTTATCAAAACAGAATTGCTTATAGGGTCCAGCTCCATTATGGCAGAGCAAGAAGCAAATGGTGGATTTGGATCAAAAGGTAATACATTAATAACTAATATCATATGCATTTACATTTTTCCAATTTTTGCTATGATTATTAAAAGCAAAATTTCTTAGTTGAATTTCTCTTAACATTTTCATTTTTTTTCCTTAGCAAAGAAGCAACATAGTAATAAAGAGTATGGCCAATTCAGACAAAGCATGGAGAGGCTGCATAAAACCTTACAAAAAGAAACAGGTTAAGAAAAGCAAGAAAGATTGCAGTATGTCATTTCACAAAGTATAAAAACAAAGCCACAGAGGTTGTAATAAAGGATATTTTTGAAAGGATAGCCTGAGGTGAAGAATATGCTAATCAATGAAAGAATAACAAGCTCCAAACACCTAAGAAGCATAATATGATATGAATACACCTGTGATATTTGCAGTAACAAGGACTCATCCCCTATAGATATGTCTTCACAAGGCCAATAATTATGCAAGTAACTGAGACCAAAAGAATAGTATCAAGGGACTGTGGCCATGGCTCAGCAGTAGCACACTTACCTGGCATGTGTGAAGTACTGGGTTCAACTCTCAGCACAGCATATAAATAAATAAAATGTCTATCAACAACTAAAAAAATTTTAAAAAGCGTAGTATCAATAAACAAATTCTAATTTTAAACAAGCCATTCTTGTGATTTTTCTAAATCTTCAAAGAAAGACAGAGGATGTCAAAAAACTTCCCATTTTTTAGTTTGAGAACTTATTTTCTTTTAACATAATTAACATTTTTATACATATATCCTTGTTATTTTTATTTCCATAAGACAGATTCCCCAAAGTGGGGTTATGGAGTTAAAGGTACTTCAGACTACTATGCCAAAAAATTATGAACCAATTAGACTCCCCACCAACTACACTTGAATTTCTTAAAGCTGGGTCTAGTGGCCTTCTGTAAAATCATGAATATTTCAGAAATTAGACACAAAATTAATGGTATACATAAACATAAACAATTTTAGGGCAAGTCTATATTTTCCAACAGATTTCTTTTTTTTTTTTAATAGTTCTCCCCAAATGTCTGGAGGTACTTTGGACTTTTTTTTTAAGAGAGAGAGAATTTTTTAATATTTATTTTTTAGTTTTCGGCGGACACAACATCTTTGTTTGTATGTGGTGCTGAGGATCGAACCCGGGCCTCACACATGCCAGGCGAGCGCGCTACTGCTTGAGCCACATCCCCAGCCCTCCAACAGATTTCTTAAAAGTGTCAAGCCCAGACAAGGCTGAGAACTAATACACTATAGGGCTAGGGTTGTGGCTCAGTGGTAGAACACTCGCCTAGCATGTGTGAGGCCATGGGTTTAATCTTCAGCACCACATAAAAATAAATAAATAAAGTTATTGTGTCCAACTACAACTAAAAAATAAATATAAAAGAGAACTAATACAATATACATTTATTTCCCTACGCTTTCTTTCATTCAGCAAACTTTCTATTGAAGTTGTCTTTATATCTGGCTTACTAAATATTAGTAGAATTAATAAATGCATATATTCAAACATATAAGGCACTGGGCACAAAGAGATGAATGAAATGTGACTTCTATTCTACAGGGCCTCACAGTCTTTGTGAATAGAAAGAAAGTGAAAGAAAGTGGAAATGAAGGTAGACAGGTACTCTAGTACAATCAAATATTCTAGCAGGCACTAAGGCATGAGGCAAGGAAGAATAAAATGTAATTGGGGAAGACTGAATGTTTCAGCCTGCTGAGATCTAATAGCACCAGTTTCAAGAGAGAGGATGGCCAGTCTAGAAGTCAGAGGGTGGCTTCAAAAAGCATAAATTTGTATTATATACCTTCCTTTTGTAACTAAATGTCAACAGGCACACAGTTCAGACTTCCTAAATTATTATTTGCAGTGGTAGGGACTGAACCTACCCAGGGCCTTATGTACGGTAGACAGGTACTATACTCTAAATTATTACCAATCACAATCTCATCACAGTTTCACACAATAAAAGGTGGTATAATACATAGATTAGGAATATGTTTTTTGACATTACATACAATAATTTAACCTGAGTCTTTGGCTTCCCTGTCTGTAAAATGAAGCTTATTACACTACATATATTCTATTTTAAGATGCACACTTTTTCATACTCAAGCTCTTTTGAAATAAATATACATATTAAAGTCAGTATTCATATTTAATTTTGTAGTTTTTTTTCTCCCACCCCAAAGCTATCATATTAATACACCTTTTACTTATAAGGATGGATCTCAGAGCCCGGGCATGGTGGCACACACCTGTAATCCCAGCAGCTCGGGAGGCAGGAGGATCGTGAGATCAAAGCTAGCCTCAGCAACTTAGCAAGGCCCTAAGCAACTCAGTGATACCCTGTCTCTAAATAAAATATAAAAAAGGCTGGGGATAGGGGCTGGGGATGTGGCTCAAGCGGTAGCGCGCTCGCCTGGCATGCGTGCGGCCCGGGTTCGATCCTCAGCACCACATACAAAGAAAGATGTTGTGTCCGCCAAAAACTAACTAACTAACTAAATAAATAAATATTAAAAATTCTCTCTCTCCCTCTCCCTCTCTCTTTTAAAAAAAAAAGTCTGGGGATAAAAAAAAAACAAAGGCAGAATGATGTCTTTGATATGAGGATGCAGATGCATAATGGCGACTGGGGTGTGGGAGCATGGGAGGAATAGAGGAACTTTAGATAGGACAAAGGGGAGAGAGGGGAAAGGAAGGGGTAAGGAGGTGGAATGAGTTAGACATCATTACCCTATGTACATGTAAAAGACACATATGGTGTGAAAATACTTTGTGTACAAACCAGTGTCTTGAAAAATTGTGTTCTGTATGTGTAATATGAAATGAATTGCATTCAGCCATCATGTATAACAAATCAGAATTTTAACAAAAAGGGCTGGGGATAGGCTCGGTGCTTAAACATCCCTGGTGCCTTTGGAAAAAAAAAATGGATCTCAGAAACAAAAAACAGTTAATATAACACTAATCCTCAGTTTCTTTCTTTTTTTTTTTTTCTTTTTTTTTTAAGAGAGAGTGAGAGAGGAGAGGGGGGGAGAGAGAGAGAGAGAGAGAGAGAGAGAGAGAGAGAGAGAGAGAGAGAGAATTTTTAATATTTATTTTTTAGTTCTCGGGCGGACACAATATCTTTGTTGGTATGTGGTGCTGAGGATCGAACCCGGGCCGCACGCATGCCAGGCGAGCGCGCTACCGCTTGAGCCACATCCCCAGCCCTAATCCTCAGTTTCATCATCAGTAAGACTGATGTACTAATTCTAACCAGGTCATAAGTTTTTATAAAGATTAACTAAGATAAAACCCATTAAACTCTTGTACTTTCCACAAAGGAAATCACACATACACACAAACAGTATTCATAGTGACTATATTAGAAGAGAACTGGTGTTTTGGATGGAAGGCCACTTCCATAAAAGGCTGTTTCATAAAAGATGAAAGAAACTTGTTCAGGTCTTGCTGCTAACCTTTTCCTTGATTAATAGATTTTTGACAGGATTCGTTAAACTGTGGAGCCCCTGGAAGTCCTACTATTTCTAAGGTGTATCTGATCTGGCTGAGTGCACTTTCATACAATCAGAAGGGCTGGGGATGTAGTTCAGTGGTCAAGTGCTTGCCTAGCATGTGCAAGGCACTGAGGTCTGATCCCCAGCACAACACATACAGAAAACAAAAACAGAAACAAAAACTTAATTAAATCAAATCATTGTGTTCAAAACCTTCCAGTGGCTTTTCTTTCTGTCAAAATGAAAGCCCGAGAAAGAAAAAAAAACAAAAACAAAAACAAAAAAAACCCTAACATAAGGGAGCTGGTTTGACAATAGCTAGACCTCAGTATTGCTAGAAGCTGGCCTGGCACTCATAGAGAGGTCAGGTTGTTCTTTCGTCTTCTTTTTTTGGTACTGGGGATTTAACCCAGAGGCACTTAAAAAATAAGTCACATTTCCAACCGTTTTTTAATTTTTAATTTTGAAACACGGTCCTACTAAGTTGCTTAGGGCCTTGCTACTTTGCTGAACTTGGCTTTGAACTTGTGATCCTCCTGCCTCAGCCTCCCGCACCACTGGGATTACAAGCATGTACCACTGCACCCAGCTGCCAGGTTATTCTTCTGTTGCACATAAACCATTTCACAGAACGCCAACCCAAACATAGTCACTCAGATCATGAGAAAGTGAGACACAGCAGGGCCACTTAATTTTGTCTGAACAAAGACAAGAACAAGGTCACTGTGTAATCTATGAAATACCAAACATTCTCCTCTCTCTAATAAAATTGACTGAGGTTTCTTTACCAATTGTGGCTTTATCCTCACCCTATTTTGTTCATCTTACAGATAATATTTATTGAGATATTCCAGTCACAGAAATGTCCCTGCTTTCTGACAGGATACAATCCAGAGTGAAGATTTGTTTCCTTAAAACCTTCCCCAAGTTACCCAGATCCTATAATAGTTTCTTTCTAACACTCTTACTGAGCTGTCCCAATGGTTCCCCCACAATACTTTCCCCCTATTTCAAGGAGTAATAAATCCACTTTGTTTAAACACAGGTGTGTTCCTGATGGTCTCTGGCTGGAGGGAAAAAACACAGTCCTGAAAATTGTCTACAAAGCCCCACAGTGGCTCTCTGATATGACCTCAGAATCGCCTGGAAATCTGTTTAAAACAGATGGCTGGGGATCCCCAGAGTTTCTGATTAAATAAATCAGGAGTAGGAGTGGGGTCTTAGAAATGACTTAACCATTAATTTCTAAGAATATACACTGAAATATACAATGCATGCATATTTCAAAACAAAATGTTGTATACAATAAATATATATAATGTTTCTAAGAATATACACTGAAATATACAATGCATGCATATTTCAAAACAAAATGTTGTATACAATAAATATATATAATGTTTGTGTCTATTGATAAAATTGATTTTTTTTAAAAAGAACTGCATTTCTAACACATTCCAGGTGATACAGAGGTTATTATCTGAGACCATACTGAAAAATCACTTATGTAAACCATCTCTCCTTCCTGCTTTTTTTCTCTGACTTCCATCTCTGCTTGCTCACTTCTTACTTCATTTTATTCCAGCCATTTGGGCCTCCTTGTTGTTTTGAGCCTCCCCAAACACATTCCTGTCATAGGACTTTGCTTTGGTTGCCCTCTAATTGAACACTCATCTCCTCACCTCTCAATGAGATATACCCTGGTCTTCTTTATCGTATCATTTAAAATTTTTATTCTTCACCACACTTAATCAGTCCCAACATGACTTACTCCCTCCCCCTTCCCCCCCCCCCCCCCCCCCCGTTGCTGGGGAAATAACCTTTGTGTCAATGCACTTGTGTCAATTTCATTGGCACACTCACAGAACTGAAAAGTTGGCACTAAATGGATTAAGAAATGCTCCTTCCAGCTTTTCACTGTCTTCTCCTTATTGAGTCACAGCATCCCTACTTTTGGCTCTTCCTATAAATACAATCACCTTCCTGACTGACAAACCTCTTGATAACTACAATAGCCAGCTACTACAACTTTTTAGCCCCAGCGCCTCAAGTCAGGGGTTCAGGGTAGATAAGTCGCCTCACAAGTCAAGGAGACTGAATAACACCAGAAAATTATAGTATTCTCCATCTGTTCTTCACCTTCCTCTTCCAGACGACTGTATCCACTAATCTCCTCCCTCTCTAGTTTTCAAACTTTTGCCCTCCCTCCAACAGGGTTTTTTCTCTCTCAACCACTAACAGTTTTGGCAAAAGTCCAAAAAAAAAAAAAATGCATCACCTTCACTCTTATCTGTTACCTGACAAGACTCCTCCTGTTTTCCCTTTCTACTCTTTGAAATTTAGCTTTTAAATTTCCACTACCTCTTCCTCCCCATATCCTACTACAATTTTCGGTCTTGATTTTTTTTCTGGTACTCGGTTGAATTAAACACATTTCTACAAATTCGCGTGTTGCTTCTACGTCTTTTGCTACTTCTACACAAGTCCTTCCTACTCCTCTTTTCAGAACTGTCTGGGTTTCCTTCCAGCAAGCTGCGGGAGGTTCGCTTTCTGCCCACGCGGTTCTAGCCGCCCTTTCCTTACCTGACTGCTCAGCGCTTCAGCCTCTGGGCGGAGTCCCAGCTGAGCCTGCGGCGTTGAATGCGGCTGGAATTTCGTCTGGGAAGGGGCGGGCCCTTAGACTGCTAGGCAGGGTTGGACCTCCGCGGCTTCCGTCTTGGAGAGGTTGCGGAAGAAGGTACTGGGGCTGGGGTCCTAGAACCGTGCTCCGGGATCTGGCTAGAGATGGAGTTCGACTGCGAGAGTGTGAGACGGCTGCTAGGCAAGGTGTGAGCAGCCTGCTGGGCTGAGTCTGGGACGCGGGGATCGGGAGGGAGGGTGTCACCGCCCCTGAACGGGCTGCCGCGCCTCGCGTTACTCGGTTTGGAGCTGAGACCCACTGGTCTGAAGCCGGCTGTGAGCAGCGACCCCTGGGAGGCCACGGGATCTGAGGCCACCTTGCCCCACCGAGGCCTGGGCTTTCGCTCTACTCACTGCTCCCCAGTTTCTACCCGCAAGAGTGCTTCTCAGCCACGGTCTTTGCTGGCCTCAAACAGCCCCAGCACACACTGTCCCTGTGATCACGCCTTTTTGCTGAAATGGCCTGCTCTTTTTCCTCATCCTTTTTAAGACTCAGGCACTGCTGGAAGTCTGACTTACTTCTTCCTCTCATCTGCTTTCAAAAACATGTTACCACTTTGTGGAGTAATTATTTACAATTTTTTCTACTGTTGTGAGCTCTTTTGAAGGCAGGCACTGCGCTTTTCTGTATGCCCTTCACCTAGCGCTATGCCTGACAGCAGCATAGATGCTGAATAGCTGAATGATAGACCTGAGTAGATACAAGTATGAAGACAGAGCCCAGGAAAGATCCTTTTAATATTGAAAGGTTGAGGATGGGAGGAGTGATCCATAAATCTGGTGCCTGACTAGTGTGAGTTTCCAGTGAGAAGATTAAAGGCACCTCTGACCTCTTAGACCCCACCAGTTAGCAGTCTGAGAAAATTCTCATTTTCAGGAGTTTCCTCCTTAAGTGATTCTTAATATTTCCCTGTGCAGAAGTCATACACATAAGCTATTTTGTTGAACCTGCCTGACTTCTCTTTTGCGGGGGCATTTTGCACACCTCTGGGAGGTTTTGAAGCCTCAAGACTAAAATTATTTATATAATTGATTTGAATGAGTTTATTTATTGTGAAAGATGTAAATCTTGTAGGAAGAGAAGTATCATCATTCTTAAAATTACTACCCTTTCTGTCCCCTCTTTGAAGAATGTTAAATTAAAAGAACCAGTCTACCAAGTTATTCTGTTTGGTTGGTTCCCTTCCTCCCCCATACTGGAGGATTGAACCCAAGGCGCTTTAACGCCGAGCTACTTCCCTAGCCCTTTTTTGTTTATTTATTCTTTTGGGGTACTGGGAATTGAACCCAGGGGATTTTGACCATTGGGCCACATCCCCAGTCCTTTTTACTTTTTATTTTTGAGACAGGGTCTTTCTAAGTTGTTTTAGGACCAAGCCAAGTCGCTGAGGTTGGCCTCAAAACTTACCATGAGGCTCCTGCTTCAGACTCTCAGGTTGCAGGAATTACAGGAGAGCCACCACAGCTGGCTTCTTTTTACTTTTTATTTTAAGACAGAGTCTGGCTAAGTTGCCCTGGTTGACCTCTAACTTGGGATCCTCCTGCCTAGGCCTCTGCAGTAGCTGGAATTATAAGGGTACAACACCATGCCTGGTACTACCAAGTGTTAATGTGGGGAGGATGATCAATGTCCTCTATGGGAAGAATTGTTTAAAAAAAAAAAAAAAAAAAAAAAAAGCTTTGGTTGAACTGGAACAAAGGAAAATAGAGACAAAGATTTTCTTAAGGGTGGAAGTAGAATAGAGGAATTTATTATTATTATTATTATTAGACTCAGCTCCTCAAGAAGGCCTTTCTGTAATTTGGATATGCTTTATGTTGACTGATAATTTCCTGCCTCTACTTACTATTTGCATTCATATTTTTTTAATATCTCATTTTTACATGTTAATTATGAGATATTCATGCATACTATTGAAGAAGCTGATAGGCAGTTAAGTTATATCTTTTTTTTTTTTTTTCTTGATACTGGGGATTGAACTCAGGGTCACTCAATCACTGAGCCACATCCCCAGCCCAATTGTGTATTTTCTTTAGAGACAGGGTCTCACTGAGTTGCTTAGCTCCTCGCTTTTGCTTAGGCTAGCTTCAAACTTGCAATCCTGCCTCAGCCTCCTGAGCCACTGGTATTCAGGCACGTGCCACCAAGCCTGGCCAAGCTATATCTTTTTAAAATTAAAAAAATTCTTTTTAGTCATATACAACACCAGAGGACACCCTGACATAATCACAAAAGCATGTAATACAACCCACTCCAATTCAGTCCCCAGCACTGCCTTCCCCTGTCTTCCCTCCACTCCAGAAATCTCTCTTTAAACTATTTATGGTTTACTTTTTTTTTTTTTTTTAATTAGTGTCCTGTGGATATACCCAATGCTGGGACCCACTGTGCCACATCCATGCATGCATATGTAAAAGTTCGGTCAGATTCATTTCACTGTTCTTCCCTTTTCCTTTTCACATTCCACTGTTCTTCCCTTTTCTTCTTTCAATCCCCTTCATCTATTCTAATATTTCCTCATTTTGATGAAATTCCTTCTCCCTTTTTATTTTTTCTCTTTTCCTTTTCTTTTTAAATCTCTCTCTGATCCCTCATTTTGAATTCCCTTCTGCATATCAGAGAAAACATTCAACCTAGGACTTTTAAAAATTGCTAAAACATTGATGTGGCTGCAACACTGCAGTATGCTGATTTTAAATCTTTGGGATATATACCAAGGAGTGGGATAGCTGGTTCATATTGCTGGTTCCATTACTAGTTTTCTAAAGAATCTCCATAATGCTTCCAGAGTGGTTGCACTAATTTGTTCTCCCATCAACAGTGTATGAGTATACCTTTTTCCCCACATCCTCACCAACATTGTTATTTGTATTCTTTTTTTCACTTTTTTATTTGTTTTTTTTAGATATACATGACAGTAGAGTGCATTTTGACATACATACATGGAATATAACTTATTCTAATTAGGATCTCATTCTTGTGATTGTACATGATATGAAGTTTCACTGGTCACGTATATTCATACTGAACATAGGAAAGTTATGTCTGATTCATTATACTGTCTTTTTCCTACTCTCCTCCTTACTTCCTTCCCTTCATTCCCCTTTGTCTAATCCAATGAACTTCTGTTCTCTACCCTCACCTTATTGTGTGTTAGCATCCACATATCTGAGAGGACATTTGCCTTGATTTTTAGGGATTGGCTTATTTTACTTAGCACGATAGTCTCTAGATCCATCCATTTACTGGCAAATGCCATAGTTCCATTCTTCTTTATGACTGAGTAATTTTCCATTGTGTATATGTTCCACATTTTCTTTATCCATTCATTTGCTGAAAGGCACCTAGGTTTGTTCCATAGCTTGGCTCTTGTGAATTGATATGACTGCATCATAGTAGTATGCTGATTTTAAGTCCTTTGGGTATATACTGAGGAGTGGGCTAACTGGGGCAAATAGTGGTTCCATTCCAGGTTTTTAGAGGAATCTCCATACTGCTTTCCCGTGCACCAGTTTGCAGTCCCACCAGCAATGTATGAGTGCATCTTTTTCCTTACATCCTTGCCAACATTTATTATTCTTGATAACTGCAATTCTGACTTGAGTGAGATAGTTTTGAGTTGAATTTCCTAATTGCTGGAGATGTTGAACATTTTTTCATATTTTGTTGACCATTTGTATTTCTCCTTTTGAGAAGTATTTGTTTAGTTATTTTGTCCCTTTATTTATTTATTTATTTTTTTGTGTTACTTTTTTAGTTTGTTGTATATTTTGAATGTTAATGTCCTATCTGAGGAGTAGATGGCTGTTGTATATTTTGAATGTTAATGTCCTATCTGAGGAATAGGCGGCAAAAATCTTCTACAATTCTCTAGGCTCTCTTTTCATGCTTTTGTTACCTTTGCTGTTCAGAAGCTTTTCAATATGACACAATCCCACTTATTGATTTTTAATTTTATTTCTTACACTTTAGGAGTCTTGTTAAGGAAGTCAGTTCCTGTGCCAACATACTGGAGTGTTGGGCCTACATCTTTAGCAGCTGCAGGGTTTCTGGTCTAATTTTGGGTTTCATCCCAGGGATGCAAGGTTGGTTCAACATATGGTAATCAGTAAATGTAATTCACCACATAAACATATCAACCTCAAGAATCACATAATTACCTAAGTAGATGCAGAAAAAGCATTTGACAAAGTACAGAATCCATTCGTGTTTAAAACACTAGAGAAATGAGGCATAGAAAGAATTTACCTCAACATTCTAAAGACTATAAATGATAAACCTAAGGCCAACCTCATACTGAATAGAGAAAAACTGAAAGTATTTCCTCTAAAAATAGGAACAAGAAAAGAATACCCACTTTCACCACTGCTATTCAAGATAGTCCTTGAAATTCAGGCAGAGAAGGAAATGAAAAGGATACAAATAGAAAAAAAAGAGTTCAATTTTCTCTGTTTGCTGACAAACATGATCCTATATTTAGAAGATCCAAAAAACTCCACCAAAAGAATTCTAGAGCTCATAAATGAATTCAGCAAAGTAACAGGATACAAGGTCAACACTCATAAATCAGTCGCATTTCTGTACTCCAATGAGGAATCTGCCGAAAAAGAAATTAGGAAAATAATCCCCCCTTCACAAAAACCTAAAAAAACAAAACAAAACAAAACAAAACCTCTTGGGAATCAATCTAACACAAGAGTGAAGGATCTCCACAGTGAAAACTATAGAACATAAAGAAAGAAATTGAAGAAGACCTTAAAAGATAGGAAGCCTTCCCATGTTGTTAGGTAAAATTAATATTGTTAAAATGGCTACAGTACCAAAAGTACTACACTGATGCAACACAGTCCCCATCAAAATTCCAATGACATTCTTCACAGAACTAGAAAAGGAAGTTCTGAAATTAATTTAGAAAAATGAAAGAACCCAGTATAGCCAGAGCAATCCTTAGCAAAAAGAGTGAAGCAGGAGGCGTCACAATACTGGACCTCAAATTATTCTTCAGAGCTATAGTAACAAAAATAGCATGATATTGGCACCATAACAGGCATGAAGATCAATAGAATACAAGACATAAAGATACACCCACATATATACAGTTTTCTTGATACTAGACAAAAGCACCATAAACATACAGTGGAGAAAAGAGAGTCTTTTTAACAACCAGTGCTGGGAAAACTGGAAATCAATATGTAGAAGAATGAAATTTAACTCCTATCTTTCACCCTGCACAAAAGTCAACTCAAAGTGCATCAAAGACCTAGACATTAGACCCAAAACCCTGTAACTGCTAGAGATCTTTTTTACTAATGAAAAATTTAAGGCTCAGAGAAGAAACAAGATCCATTAACAGTCATTCCCCATTTTCTCTCAATCTCCCCCAATCCTAAACATCCACTAATCTATTTTCAGTTTCTGTGGATTTGACTAATCTGAATATTTCATATACATAGATCATATGATGTTTGATCTTTTGCACTGGATTTCCTTCGCTTAGCATAATGTTTTCAAGGTTCATCCATGTATCAGTACTTTGTTCCTTTAATGACTGAGTATTCCACTTTATGAATATGACACATTTTATTGGATAAATCCATCAGTTGATGGGCATTTGGATTGTTTTTGCTATTATGAATGAAGCTGGTATGATCAATTATATTCCATTATTTATGTGGATATGGTTACATTTTTCTTGGGTACATACCTAGGAGTGGAATTTCTGGATCATTTGATAACTCAATATTTAATATTTTGAAGAGCAGTTCTCACTGCTTTTCTAAAGTAGCAACACCATTTTATCACTAGCAGAGGTATATTTGTATGGAAGTTCTGATTTCTCCATATCTTCTCCAATGCTTGTTACTGTCTCATTTGGATTATAGCCTATCTTGATAAGACCATGAGTCCTTCAGCTTTCTTGTTCTTTTTCAAGACTGATTTGACCATTCTGAGCCCCTTAAATTTCCATATGCATTTTAGAATCAGTTTGCAAATTTTTATTTTAAAAAGCTAGCTTACATTTTGATAGGGATTGTGTTGAATCTGTTGGAGAATATTGCCATTTTAATAATAATCTAATCCACAAACATGGGATGTCTTTCTATTTATATAGGTCTATTTTATTTCTTTCAACAAGGTTTTGTGTTTCAATTTTGTACCATGTTGAATTTATTTCTAAGTATTTTATTTACAGAATATTAATATATCCTCTCTTTTTTCCTTTCACTTAATCCTTTCACAAGTCTCAGGAGTGGGTATTATTTCTCTTTGCAGAATAAGTTCAAAGAAATGAAATGATTTTGCCCACAAGGTAACCAAGATAGTATTTCTGGGAGGACTTCTTCATAAATGAGGAGGTAGTTCACTTAACATAACAGTAAATGCTTGCATGCGTTTGTTTTCCCTTTGTTTTTGTTTTGTTTTCTTTTATATTTGATATCAGAGATTGAACACTGGGGTGCTTTACCACTAAGCTAGATCTCCATTTCTTTTTATTTTGAGACAGGGCCCCTTTTAAGTCAGGCTGGCCATGAATTTGCGATCCTCCTGCCTTAGCCTCCTAAATTGCTGGGATTACAAACATGTGATATCATGCTGGCTTGTTTTCCCTTGAAACCCAGGATGCAGGTCAAGAAGTATGGGATGCGAAATCATGTCTCAAGTGAATGAAGTATTCAGAAAAGAGAAGTGGATCTTGCAGTACAGGAGAATGAACCCAGGAGCACTTTACCTCTGAGCTGTATCTCTAGCCCTTTTTATTTTGAAACAGGGTCTTTCTAAATCACCCAGGCTAGCCTGGGATTTCTAATCCTCCTCCCTCAGACTCCCGAGTTGCTGGGATTATAGGCATGTGATATTCTGCCTGGCTGACAACTGGATCTTGAATAGTGGTGATAGGTAATTCTTTCTGCCCTATCTCTTTTAGACTTCAGAAGATATTTGGAAGCGGTTTGATTTAGTAATTAAAGGCCCAAGTCCCGGCTTTGAGCTCTGGCTTCAATATTTTACTTGCTATCTGACTCAGCAAATTACTTTACTTCTCTAGATTTCCCTTTCTTCTATAAAATAGAGCAGTTGTGCTGGGTGCATTGGTGCACACCTGTAATCCCAGTGATTTGGGAGGCTGCTGCAAGAGAATCCCTAGACACCAGCCTTGGCAATTTACCAAGACCCTATCTCAAAACAAAAAATAAAAAGGGCTGGGATGTAGCTTAGTGGTAAAGTGCCCCTGGGTTTAATCCACAGTACTGCAAAAGAAAAGGCAGGGAAAAAGAGCAGTTGTAAGCCCAACTACTTCTTAGGGTCATGACTGGATCAGCATTCATGTTTATAATGTTCTAGGGCGTAGTGTGTAGTAAATGTTCAGTTAAGTGTTAGTTGTAATTGTTTTCTTACTCATAGATTAATTTTTATTCCATGCTCATTTTTTTCTTCTCAGTACAAGTTCAGGGATCTAACTGTGGAAGAACTAAAGAATGTAAATATGTTTTTCCCACATTTCAAATATTCCATGGATACCTACGGTAAGAATAATATTCTCTAATTTTTGCTGCCTTCTTTGAACTATTAATTTCTTGATCCTAAAGAACAGTAAAAATCATAATTTTTAATTTCTTTTTCTGATTTTTAACCACTTGTGATTTGAGGTCTGAGGAAATTTAAGTTAATTCAATATTATTTTGTATTAGTTTTCCGCCCCCAAAAACTGGGGATTGGATCCAGGAGCACTTTACCACTGAGCCACATCCCCAGCCCTTTGAGAAAGGGTCTTGTTAAGCTGTCAAGGTTGGCCTCCAATTTGGGATCCTTCTGCCAAAACCAGCCTCTGGATTGCTGGGATTACAGAATTGCCCATAGGCCTAGCTTTGAGGTTTTTTTGGGGGATGAGGTGGAGGAATGGTTGGTACTGGGGATTGAACCCAGGGGTACTTTACCACTGAGCTACATCCCCAACCCTTTTTATTTTTCAGTTTGAGAAGAGATCTCCCTAAGTTGCTTAGAGTCTTGCTAAAATAAATTACTTAGGGCCTTGATAAGTTGCTGAGGCTGGCCATGAACTTTTGATTCTTCCACCTCAGCCTCCCAAGTCACTGGGATTACAGCTGTGCACCACTGTACCTGTGTGTTATATTTTTATTGCTACTATAACAAATTAAAACTTACTGGTTTTTAAAAAACACAAGTTTACTATATTACGGTTTGTAGGCTAGAAGTCCATTAAGATTTTCTGTAGCTTATAAGTTTAACTGAGTTCCAATAAATGAGTCAGCAGGTCCTTTTTCCTTCGTGAACAATGTGGGTGGGGGCTACTTTTTCTTTCCCTTTTTCAGTTTCTAGAGGTAACCCAAATTCCCTGACTCTTGGTCTCCTTTCTCCATCTTCAAAGCCAGCAATGTTGCAAAGCCAGCATTCTTCCGTAGGCAAATCTCCCTCTAACTGCAGCTGGTAGAGGTTCTCTGATTTTAAGGACCAATGTGATTAGATTAGACCTACCCCAATAATGCAGGATAATTGAACCTTCTCAGAGGCCCTATTTTAATCACATTTAATAATTTGAAGAATGAATATTCACACATTTCCTCTAATGCATTTCTAGATTATTCTGTGTCCTTGAGTAATAATCCCTGTTCCATTCCTCTTTTCATTTTAGTTTTTCATGGATTGATGCCTTCACCCATTGTTACTTTCACTTATATAGTTCATGGTTACATTTGTACTTACATACTGTCTTGTCCTTGAGTTTTCTGACAGCCTGTGTTATAGTCTAAATGTTTGTAACCCCCCCAATTCATATGTTAAGTTCTGATCACCAGGTGATAGCATTAGGAGGTGGGGCCTTTAGTAGGCTCTTTGCAAAAGTCCTCATAAATAGGATTAGTGCCCTTATTAAAAGCAGCCTGAGAAAGACTCTTGCCCTTCCCTTATATATGGGCACAGTAAAAAGACTGCTGTCTGTGAATCAAGAAGCAGGTTTTCCCCAGAAACCAAATCTGCCAGCACCTTGATTTTGGATTTCCCAACCTCTAGAATTGTGAGAAATAAATTTTGTTCTTTAGAAGCTTCCCAGTTTATAGTAGTTTGGTATAGCAGTCAAAACAGACTAAGAGAGCCTGGTTTTCTCTTTCCCTTTTCTTTTTTTTTTTTTTTTAATTTTTTTATTAGTTGCTCAAAACATTACAATGATCTTGACATATCATACATTTGATTCAAGTGGGGTATGAATTCTTTTTTTTTTTCCACGTGTACAGATTGCAGTATCACATTGGTTTTACAGCCACGTTTATACATACAGCCATATTAGTGTCTATTGTATTCTGCTACTCTTCCTATTCTCCTCTTTCCCTTTTCTTATAAGTCATCAAAATCTATCTAGAATTTTTTCTTCCTCTATGGAAATAGTACAGTTACTATTGAGATGTTAAAAGGATTGCTTTCCAGTGCAGTTTGATTGTTTGAAACCCTAGAGAGTGGTCTTGGTATTTAGTCCTGAGATTAGGACATTGATTCTTCACGTGTCCCAGTTATTGATGGGAAAGTTGAAATTTCAGGGACGTAAATATTGAAAAAAGGTTGAGAATAATGGATTTAAAGAAACTAAGAGAGATAATTATTGATTTTTCTAAAAGGTTGCTTTGAAAAGTAAAGCTAACATTGATTATAAAAGTGATTATAACTGACTTGTTACATGTGACAATTATTTAATTTATTACTTTAAATAATAAAATTTAATGTTTGTTTTTGGCACTGGATATTAAACCCAGGGACATTTTACCACTGAGCTACATCCCCAGTCCTTTTTTATTTTGAGACAGGCTTTCACTAAATTGTTTAGGGGCTGAGTTGCTGAGGCTGCCTCGAAGTTGCAATCTTCCTCAGCCCCCTGAGTTGTGGGACTACAGGTATGCACCACTGTGCCCATCCATCCCTACATTTTATAATACTTTGATTCTTATTACGGGTTTTCACATCTTACATGAGCCTTATGACAGCTTCATGATGCAGATATCTTTATTTTATAGATGATAAAACTGAAGATCAGAGAGATTAAAGTAGCTAAAAGTCACACAGGCCTCTAAGAGGGGAGGTGGGTCTAGAACTTGGGATTTTAGTATCAAAGTTCTGTGTTTTTTTTTCAGTTGCCCTCACTGCTAAGTAAACAATATCTAGTGATTATCCCCTTATTGTCATATATGTACTGATCCGGGTGTTTAGAGATTGTGGATGTATGTGGATGTGCATTTATATACTTTAATATAATTCTTTCTACTTCTGATTTTACATTTTGGCACTTTTTTTCTTCCAGTTTTTAAAGATAGTTCCCAGAAAGACCTGCTGAATTTTACTGGTACTATTCCTGTGATGTATCAGGGTAAGTATGGGAAGAAAGAAAATGTGGGAGTTTTCTAAAAGAGCAGTTCATTTAAACTTACACAAACTTACATTTGTTTATACCATAACATTCTCAAAGTATTTCCACATAAGAGATCTATTTAGAACCTTACTGGATCTGACAGGATTCTGTCCTAGTCAAGGAAGACCTAGATTAAACTTTTTTTTTTTAATATTTATTTTTCAGTTTTAAGTAGATACAATATCTTTATTTCATTTTTATGTGATGCTGAGGATCAAACCCAGTGCCTCACATGTGTTAGGTGAGCACTCTACCACTTGAGTCACAACCCCAGCCATAAATTAAACTTTAATTCAACAATTATTTATTGTCAACTATGTGCCCATGACTCTAGTAGGTTCTGGGTTACAAAACAGATCAAGATAGCTAGGGGTGATGGTACATACCTGTAATGCCAGCAACTGGGGAAACTGAGGCAGGAGGATTGCAGGTTTGAGGCTAGCCTCAGCAATTTAGCAAGACCCTGTCTCAAAAAAAAAAAAAAATCTTAAAAGAGGCTAGGGACATGAAAATCCTGTGGTACAGAGTTCCTGAGTTCAATATCTCATTATGAAAAAAAAAAAAAAAAGGAAGAAGAAAAAACAATGAAAAGAGAATTTAGACAGACATGGATCTGCCCTTGGGATGAGTGATTTCTGTTTTCCATAAGAAAATACAGGAATCTCACCTTCTTCTCCTTATAACTCTTGTGTTTTTTGTTTGTTTTTTTCCTCTCCTCCTCCTCCTTTTATATGCTGTAGCATTGTTCCCATTCCATAGGTGAAACTGAATCTTAGTCTGCTCAAGTGATTTACCTAAAACCACTTGGTACTGTTATACAGACTCCAGTGTTTTTGAAACACAGGGGTAAACATTTTAGGATGACCTGACAGGCTAAAATAGTTAAGTATTTGCCCAAAAAGAAAAGGAAAAAAAATCACTAACTTCTATAGTTAACTGTTGTTTGTCTAGACCTACTCTGTTCAAAATGGCTAACCTTTTAGTATCATGGGAGGTTGCTTATATATGTGCTTTGAATAACAGCAACGAAGCTTTAGTTCCAAAATATTTCTCTGAAGTGGCACCCAAAATTCCATCATTAAAAAATTAATAATTTTAAAATGCAAATCATCACAATAAGAAAAATATCCCAAAGTACTAATGTACAGTGCTGTGGTTATTAGAAATTCAGTAAATACTTGTGGAATGATTGAGTTAGTTTACTTGATTACTGATTAAAGGGTTTAGGAATAAATGAGCTTAGTGGCATTTGAAAGAGGAGGTGCACTGAACAGAGAAGGAAATGGAAACCAAATAAGGACAGAACAGTGGAGCTTACTGTCTCTGGAAAGGGTTCAGCATTGTAAGAAGGGAATATATTTCCCAAAAGACAATTTTGGGAGACTTCTTTCAAGGTTGGTACTTGTAGCTCCTAGACGATCATAATTCCTTAATTACCCTCTTCCTCTATGATGACCAAGAGGTACATTCATATTTTGTTCTTCCTCTGTGTATGTTTCACCATTGATATTTCCTTTGGCACTGGGTAGGCATTCAGGAAATGGATAGGAATTCAGTTTGTTTTAATGCATAGCTGGTAATAAGTGAAAGTAGCCATTCTTGTCCTGAGCAGCATGTTCAAGTACAGTGAAAGATATCTGCAATAGGACTATGAAAACAGGAATAAATTTTTAAAAAATAATAAAATCAATAAAAAAGAATACAGGAATAAATATTGAGATATAATAATGTTCTACGCTGGCTAAGGTAATTTATTAGATTTCTAGTCTAAGTTTAGTTTTCACTTACACTGAGTTTAGCTTTGAGCTTTCTGGCAACTAAGGCAGTAAGGGTTATTTGGCTCTTGGTAGACATGTTCTATGTTGGAAGAGCATATGTTCAAGTATCTATCTCACCCTTTTGAGTGGCGGAGTCGGGGGATGAAGGAGAGATTGAACCCAGGGGCACTTAACCACTGAGCCACATCCCCAGTTTTTTTGTATTTTATTTAGAGACAAGAGTCCACTGAGTTGCTCAGGGCCTTGCTAAATTGCTGAAGCTGGCTTTGATCCTCCTGCCCTTAGCCTCCCAAGTTGCTGGGATTACAGGCATGAACCATTGTACCCAGCTTCCCCCTTGTATTAAATAGTTGATTTTCTTTAATCCAAGTGCTGGGAGTTGAACCCAGGGCCTTATTGATGCTAAGCAAGCTCTGTACTATTGAGCTGTGCTCCATGACCAATTAAGTAGATTTTTTTTTAAAAAATCTCATTGTAGTTATCATTTACAGACCTTTCTCCTTCTATAAAGAATACTGCAAAAGGGATGTTTTTTTGTTTGTTTGGTTTTGGGGTTTTTGTTTTTTTAGTTTTCCAACAAATGCATAGGCCATTTGCATCAAAATCTTTGGAGTATGTATGTGTGGACATGGATATTATTTAAAACGCACACACTTTGGGGCCTGATCCCATGTCTAAATAAATCTCAATCTCTGGAGATAAGTTCCAAGAATATGCATATTTTCCAAGTTCTTCAGATAATTCTTATGTTCACTAAAATTTAAGAATCACTGGGTAAGGTGACTCTTAAGATTATTTTCAGCTCTATGTTCTATATGTCTAACTCAGCGTATGGGTTATTATATCTGCAATTTTTTAGCTCATTGAGGGCAAATATCAAACTCCAGTTAGTCATTCATTAATTTTTTTCATTTGTTCATTCTGATTCATAAGAACCATTTATTAAGCAGGTAGTATGTTATATACTGTACTTGGTGCTGGGGATATAGAAATGAATGAAACATGAATTCTTTCTAGAAGTTTACAATGTAATAAATACAGCCTGGTAAGTGAATAATCTCAGTATAGAATAAATACAAAGAGAGATATCCAATACCTTTCAAGGAAGGTACAATATCTGTTTTGGTTGGACAAAGAAAATTACATAGAAAAGATGTATCCCAAACTTCTTGTATAGTAGAACCTGTAAATATTGATTGAATTAAATTGGATGAGCTGGCCATTGTCTTAATTTCCTCATGTTATGTTAGTGCTTTAACAGGAACATATTTCCAATGTGCATGAAATGAGGGAGATGGATCTTGATTTATTTTAATCCTTTGTATGTAAACTTGACTTAACTACCTATTTCTTAAAAATGCCACCTTGTTGTATCATAAATATGATGTATATGCTTCTTATTTTTGCTTATTTTATCTCAAATAGGTCATACATATAACATACCAATCCGTTTCTGGATTTTGGATTCTCACCCTTTTGCTCCCCCCATTTGCTTCTTGAAGCCAACTGCAAATATGGGAATTTCCATTGGAAAACATGTGGATGCACAAGGCAGAATATACTTGCCCTATCTCCAAAACTGGAGCCATGTAAGATCAATTTGGATTTTCTTCAAAGTTTTTATTTTTTCTGAATATTTGCCTTTGATTCTGATAGTAAAAATAAGCATACTACTGTATTTACTTCAATTACATTCTTCATATGATCTTTAAAGTAATTTAAAATTGAGTTCTCTAGGATCAGCCAAGTCCCAGAATACAGATGACAACAGCCTATACAAAGCTGCTGTCTCTAGGTCCAGGAGCCAGCTGTCATTTACCCCTTGTCTTTTTATAGCTGTTTGCTAATTGAGAAAGCACATGAAAAGCTTCTAGCAGGATGTTGGAGACTTATTCCTACCCCCACCCTATTAAAGATTTTTATATAATATATATATTTATTTGTGATTTTGCCTGTTTTTAACCTTTATGTATGTTTGAATCATACCATATGTAATCTTCTGTGACATGCTTTGTTTTAATTGAGCAATAATTTTTTTGTTGTTGTTTTGTGTTTTTGTTTTATAGTGCTGGGGACTGACTCCAGTACATGTTAGGCAAGTGCTGTACCACTGAATTACATCCATGACTTGAGTATGAGGTTTTAAACTTCATCTTTATTGATATATAATTGTAGCTTATTTATGTTTTGCAAGTCCTCACATTATGCAGTTTTGTATTCTCCATTTTTCATTAATCATTATATTGAACATTTCTCCCATGTTTATCTTTTCAAAGTACATGGTTTTTAATGGTTCTTTGATGATCCAGCATGAAGATATTTACATAATACATTTCAAAATTGCCATATTACAAGAAATTTAATGATGAATATACTTATATATAATATATATATTTAAAAATTTTCTAATGATAATCTCCTAGGAGTAGAATTATTGGGTGAAAATTTTTAAATATTTTAAAGGATTTCTTCTATATTGTCAAATTGGCCTTCAAAAAAGTAAACAAAATGTTGGTTTTCTGCTATCAATAGCAATGAGTGTAGAAGGGCACCAATCTTGTTTTATCCTTGCTCTAATACGAGATACTATCATTAAAACAAAATAAACCTTTGCTTATCTCTATATATTGGGTTAGGCAGATAGATGTACAGTATACTGTCACTTATAACTAAAAATTTTATGAAAGAATGGTTTGTAATATATTTATATGTACCCAGAAAGTTGTAGAATTTTAGGATCAGAGTTGAATGAGGTTATAGTAAAAAACGTCATTTGGGAGGCTGGGGTTGTAGATCAGTGGTAGTGCTTATCTCATATGTGTGAGGTACTGGGTTCAATCCTCAGCACCACATAAAGATAAATAAATAAAATAAAGGTATTGTGTCCATCTACAACTAAAAAATTTTTTTAGGGGCTGGGAATGTGGCTCAAGCGGTAGCGCGCTCGCCTAGCATGCGTGCGGCCTGGGTTCAATCCTCAGCACCACATACAAACAAAGATGTTGTGTCTGCTGAAAATTAACTAACTAAATAAATAAATATTAAAATTCTCTCTTTAAAAAAATTTTTTTTTTAAATGGCATTTGGTTTCTCACTTTTGTGTTATAGATAATTGTGAAAACGGGAAATTATGGACATATTATACTTTATCTGTATGTTTTTCTATATTTTGCACATATAAAACCTTTAAAATAGAAAAAGGAAGAACATACACCAAATTATCAGGAGCAGAGCCAACTTCTATATGAACTTAATTTGCTATTTGCATTACTTGATGATTATTAAATAAGATTTCCAGTTAAATGTGATGAATGGATATAATAAAAATTAGATAATTTGAAGGACAAAAAATGGTGTATAGGGCTGGGGTTGTGGCTCAGTGGTAGAACACTTGCCTCACATCTGTGAGGAACTGGGTTTGATCCTCAGCACCACATAAAAATAAATAAAAAAAATGAAGGTATTGTGACCATCTATAACAGACAATTAAAAAAAATTGTGCCTGGATCTTAATTTTTTGTTATCCTGTTACTTGAAAAATTGAAATCTTTTTCATATTTATCAATAATGTATATTCCTTCCTTTTTGAATTGTTTATCTTCTCATCAGTAATTACCCCCTTTTTTTCTAACTTTTTTTTTTTTTTTGGTACCATAGTTTGAACTCAGGGGCACTTAATCACTGAGCCACATCCCTAATCTTTTGGTGGGGGGGCGCGGGGGGGGCGGGGTAGTACCAGGGATGGAATTCAGGGGCACTCAATCACTGAGTCACATTTTGTATTTTTGTATTTTATTTACAGACAGGGTCTCACTGAGATGCTTTGAACTTGCAGTATTACAGGTGTGTGTTTGCAAACACACAACTAGCAATACCCACCTTTTTTATTTTTGATTTTGAGACAGGATCTTACTAAGCTGCTTAGAGCCTCACTAAATAGCTGAGGCTGGCCTTGTGTCAGTCTTCCAAATCATTGGGATTACAGTTGTGCTCCATCATATCCATATTGGCTTTTTTTTTTTTTTAAACACTGGCAATTGAATCCAGGGTGCCACTGAGCCACATCCTCAGCCCTTTTTATTTTGGGACATAGTTTTGCCAAATTGCTAAGGCTGGCCTCAAATTTGTAATCTCCTGCCTTATCCTTGTGAGACTCTGGGTTTACAGGTATGCATTACCTGCCTTGAATTCCTTTTTTTTTTTTTTAAACTGTCTTCAAACCATATTTGGACATCTGTACCCTATTGCAAGAATTTATGTATCCTGCTTCTTCTGATTTTCTTTGACATCTTTTCATAGTTTTGTCTGTTTGCTTAATAAGTGCTCAGTAATAGTCCTATAAGTTAGTTGAGGTTATGCTTGATTTCAGTTTAGGTGGAATTTATTTCATTTTACTATTTTGAGTCTCTTTATTATAAATTAAAACTTGTCTTTAAAATATATTACATTATTTAAATCGCCCTGCTTCAAAGTACTATAGTAACTTTGAGTTCTGTATGCATTTGGAATTTTAACTATGGAGTATACTTTTTGTAGAATTTTGGAGATAGAAGGAATCTAGAAGGATTGCAGATAGTTTCCCCAAAGAGATTCAGAGGACTACAGTAAGCCTACAGAATTTTATTTGAAGAGCACAGTGGTTTTCTTTTACTTTGTTTGTTTTTGTTCTGCATATAAATTTGAATTTATATAGGCAGGCTGCTTCTAGTTTGCCATAATAACAATCTCTCCAGGTTTTCTTTTACTTGGCAGCTTCACACATTTAATGTTATCTGGTTGGTCCTTGAAGGTATTTGAATTTTTTACCCTAATGGGCTCTTGTTAATTTATAAACAGTGAAACTCAAGTCTCTGAGAAATTAAGCACTTTTTAAATGAGCATTCTACTAAATATTCCTAATAATAATAGTAAACATCTATTTTACTCTCTTAGGTTACAGTTTCTAAGGATTAGCTAATTTATATCTCATAATAGCCACTTGAATTTATTATTCATATTATCTTACTGATGATGCTGAAGCTCAGAACAGTTAAGTGAATGACACCAAGGCTATTTAACTAGTTAAACTCAAAGAAAACATTATCAAATTAATTTTCTGATTTGATAATGGCTTTGAAGAAGAATGTCTTTTTTCCTTTTAAGAAATACACTCTAAAGGTTTTAGGGATAAGGAGATATCACATCTGCAGTTTATTTTCATTTGGGCCAGAAAAAAGAGAAAGATATTAAGAAAATATATGTGATAAAATGTTAACATTTGAGTAACCTGGCAGAAGAGTGTACGTACTATTTTTTCAACTTTTCTGTAAGCCTGAAATTATTTCGAAATAAACAGTTAAAAAAGATAGTTCCCAAACCTAGGTATTTTGCTGCTAGTATATTCATGCTATTTTCCTATGTTTTGAGAGTTGTCAATTTAGCTTTTTTTTTTCTTTTTTTTTTTTTGCCTTTTATTTTATAAACACATGGAGTATTTTCCATGAGATCTCTGGGAGGATACTGCATGATAAGAGACTTTGCTTTTTTCAGTTAAAAGCATTAAAATAGTTAAATCATAACATAATTTGTACATAGTTTTGGAAAAATTAAAACATGACAATACAGTTGATCTTTGAACAACATACGTTTGAACTATATGGGTTCACTCAGCATTGTCTCTCTTTTTCTAACTTGCACCAATTTGAAAAAAACTTTCATATGAATCCTATAGACTGGAAATATTGAAAAGGTTAAGAAAAAGATGTGTCAATAATACATAAAATATACATAGGTAATAATCTGTTTTATTATTTATTAATGTTAAATTTACACCAATCTATTATAAAAGGTTAAAATTTATCAAGCTGGGTGCAGTGGTACATGTCTATAATCCCAACAACTCAGGAGGCTAAAGCAGGAGGTTTTCAAGTTCAAGGCCAGCCTGGGCAACTTAGTGGAGAACCAGCAACTTAGACCCTGACTCAAAATAAAAAAATAAAGGGGTAGATATGTAGCTCAGTGGTAAAGCACTCCTGGGTTCAATCCCCACCAAAACCAAAACAAAAAAAGTTAAAAATTTGTGAAAACTTACTTATGTGCACTCATACATGGTGCCATCCAGATCATACATGGTACCACTGTATGTAACGACAATAAACAGACATAAATATGTAGTTTTAAATCATAACTGTATGAAGTTAACTGTGGTACCTTATGTATTACTGTATTATGGTAGCCTCCTCTTGGTGCTATTAAGGTACATTCATGTCACGGTTATCTGATTATCCACTTGAAATGCTGAATTATGTTAAAAATTTTAGTTTGTCTCTCCAATAAATTGTACATTATAGTAAAAATTGATCTCTCATGGATCTTGTGTAATTTTTCATTGTATATAATAACTATAGCATGCAAAATAAACATTAATTGAGTTTATGTTATTGGTAAGGCTTCCAGTGAACAGGAGGCTATTAGCAGTTAAGGATTTTTTTTGTATTTGGTGTTGGGAATTGAACTCAGGGCCTCATGAATGCTAGGCAAACTCTCTATCACTGAGCTACATCCCTAATCCTTTTTATTTTTTAAGATAGGATCTCCTAAATTGTCCAGTATGATCTTGAATTTCTAATCCTTCTCCCTCAGCCTCATGAGCAGCTGAGATTACATGCATGCACCACCATGCCTGGAAGTAGTTAAGTTTAGGGGGAGTCAAGTTATACTTGAATTTTTAACTGTTCATGGGTTGGGGTCCCTATTCCAGTGTTGCTCAAGGGTCAACTGTATTTACTTTGGCTAATTCTATGCAATGTTAGGTTGAAATGGTAGTATTACTTAGCAAATTTTTTAGTAACTTTTACCTTTGTGTGTATTCTACAGCCCAAGTCCGTCATTGTTGGATTAATTAAAGAAATGATTGCCAAGTTTCAAGAGGAACTTCCCCTATATTCTCTATCATCATCTGATGAAGCACGGCAGGTAGACATGCTAGCCTATATTGCAAAAATCACTGAAGGTTTGTATTTCTGTCAGATTGTTTTAAAAGTTATGAGTTTACAATTTCTTACTAATGACCTTTACTCTCTGCTATTTTAAATACATATGGACATTTATATGTATATTTTTGTGTTCAATTAAAAATCCTATACATATATAATAAAGTTCCATAATGTTTCTTAAAATATATAAAAAAAATTTACTCTTTTATGAACAGGTAAAATAGTTTTTGTTTCATTCAAAAACACTTGATATATAATAATCATCCCAAATCTTTTTTGTTATGTGTTTATGTAGTTCTTGTTTCATTCAGAATACTAGATCAGAAGATCTATAATTCTCAATGTTTCTTATTGAGAATAAAGTCACATATTCATGATTGGAAAATTTCAGTAGGCTACTAAACCTTTGTATTTTTTTTTAGTCTTATACAATATTTTTTTAAATATTTGGAAAGACACTTTCTTTTTAAAAGGATAGCCTCCATTTACTAGAATATTTAAAATAAGACTCATCTTTTTTATCAGTACAAGTATTACTAATTTAATGTAAATGTACAATTTACATTAGAAATGCATATACTTTAAATGTGTGATAAAATTTGACTGTTTGATTTACCTTTGTAGCTATTACCAAAAACAATATGTAAAATCCATTCTTACATTTTTAGTTAATAGCTCCTCTTCTATAAGAAACTCTGATTTTTATAAGTCTTCTTTCATGTATTTATTTTTTTCAATAAGTATTTTTAAAAATTTTGTACACAATATCTTTATTTATTTATTTTTATGTAGTACTGAGGATTGAACCCAGTGCCTTATGCATGCAAGACAAGTGCTCTCCTGCTGAACTACAATCCCACCATTCAACAATTATTTTTAAGTGCTTATTGTGGACTAACACCATGTTTTCTAAGTAACTGAAGTTTGGCGTTTTTTTAATTTTGGGGTTTTTTTGTTTGTTTGTTTAGTAATGGGAATTGAATCAGAATCACTTTACCACTGAGCCACATCCCCAATCTTTTTAATTTTTATTTTGAGACAGGGTCTTGACAAGTTGCTTAAGGCCTCACTCAGTTGCTGAGGCTGGCTTTGAACTTGCAATCCTCCTGCCTCAGCCTCCTGAGTGACTGTAGTTTTTTTTATTGTTGTTGTTTTTATGTTATCTGTGTATGGAGGTGCACATTTGTAATCCCAGTGATTCAGGATTGCCCAAGGGATAGCGGGGGGAGTTGATGTGATTTTTTTTTTTTTTTCATTCTCAGCATCATCCACTTTTCTTGATAGGTGTCTCAGACATAAATTCAAAGAGTTGGACAAATTATGATATTAAACCAGTCAATAAAATTACTGTGGTTGGAAATGGAGAGTTGGGTATTGCCTGCATCTTAGCAATTTCAGCAAAGGTATGTAAGCATAGTGGTTATAAATACATATATCATAGTGCTACACTTTTAGGCAGTTTTATTAACATTCAAAAAATAATGGTTTGGCTCGGCACAGTTGTAATCAAGCAACTGGGGAGGCTGAGGCAGGAGGATCACAAGTTCAAGGCCAGCTCAGCAACTTTGTGAGGCCCTAAGCAACTTATTGAGATCCTGTCTCAAAATAAAAAATAAAAAGGTCTGGGGTGTAGCTCAGTGGTAAAATGCTCCTAGATTCAATCCTATACCACACAAATAAATAAATAAAAATTTTAAAAAGTAATGGCTTCATTTTGTTATGTAGGAAAACCTCATTTTGCCTGAAAATATATTTTGTGACAAAAAAATAGCTGAAAGTTCTCATCAGTCATGTTGCCTCTTAATTAGTGTAAGTCATGGGTAGGCTTTGAAAAAGTAATTTGAATAATGGTGTCTTCCTAATCTAAGGGAAACCTCAAAGTGACATTCCTCTGACTTAGACACAGATTATTTTGTGATTTTTGAGTCATGGTGTTTTAATTAAATTCTTATTTAATATTATATTTAATTTTAGCTATTTATAAAATTACCATTTTTAAAAAAGGACTGCCTTTTCTTATATAATTGCTTTCTTTTGGGATCAGACTTTCTGAGTTAATATGTTACATTAGTTTATGTTTTGTTTTGTTTATATTCCTGTCAGTTCTTTTTTCTAAGTCTTTTCTAATTGTTTACATAAAGATCTAACTCCCAGTGAGGTAAAACAACTATCATGGTGATAGCATATCTGTAGTCTAGAAAACAGCTGTCACTCACTATATGTTTATTTAGTGACTGTTTTTCTTTTTCTATAAAGTTTTTCTATTAAAATTTGATTATTTTGATGTCTAAATTCCTCCTTTTCCATTTAAGACTCACATATATCTTGAAGGTAGGTTCTATTTCAGCAAATAATCAAGTTAGAATAATTTTAAAGTTGACTGTTCAGAATAGCATATGCTGAATTTTGGCATATTATAGTTTCATTTTCCTTACCTGTTTTCCTCATCTGAGTACACTGTTAACTCTTAATTGGAATTTGAGTTGTTTTTACTTCTTTTGTTACTAAATAAAATACTTTTTATTTATTTTATAAAGTAATGTAAAAGAAAATAAATATATAAAATACTTCTTACATTACTTTGTAAGTTGCTTATTTTCTGACTTTCTTTTGGGTATACATCATCTCAAAAATAATACTAGTGAGTCAGAGGGTATGGATTGTTTTATGGCACTCTTATATTAGTAGACTGCTCCTCAGAAAGGCAGAACTAATTTATGCTGCTAAGAATAATGCATATGTCAACTGCTTTTTGACATCCCTACGGTATTAAGTTTTATTAATTTGGGAGAGGGGGCAGAGCTGCTGGGGATCAAACCCAGGAGTACTTTGGTACTGAGCTATATCCCCAGCCCTTTTTATTTTTTATTTATCTTGAATAAGGGTCCTGCTAAGTTGCTTAGGTTCTTACTAAGTTTCTGAGGATGGCCTTGAATTTGTGATCCTCCTGTTTCAGCATCCCAAGTGGCTGGGATTACAACAAGTATAATTAATTTTTTTTTTTTTTTGGTAATAATTTGACTTTTTTTGTTAAATACAGGTAGGTACCTTTTAAAAGTCATGTTTCCTTAACTGTTAGAAGAGTCATTTGTCTGTTAACTGTCTAGGTAAAACATTATTTTTTCCTTTTTAAACATCAGCATTTTGATACAAGGTATAATATTTAAATAATATATCAATAATAGCAGTCCAATAGTGGCAGTAGTAGTAGTAGTGATAGTAACAGCAGTAACTAACCTTTACTAAATGCTTACTAGATGCCAGGCACTTGTCTAAACACTTGTCTTGATTCATTTTTACAGTGACCCTATTGTTTAGATGCTATTGTTTTCACCATTTTACAAATGAAAAAACCAAGGTTCTGGGAGGTTACCCACTTGCCCTAAGTCACACTATTAATAAATGGTGTCACCAGGATTTGAGAACAGGTTGTCTGTATACCAGAACCTGTATTCTAGATCCTTACTGCTCAAAATATGGCTTTCAGACTAGCAATACTGGCATTTCCTAAGATTTTGTTAGAAATCCATAATTCTACTTCTAATTCTGCATTTTAATAAAACCCCTGGTGATCCATATGCTTTACTGATTCATTATAAAGCTTGAGAAGCTCTTCTCTAAGCCACTATATTATACTGCTTTATGATAATTGCCCTCCCCTACTGGGATTGAACTCAGGGATGCTTTTCCACTGAGATCATCTCTAGCCCTTTTTCTTTAAGACTTTTTTTTAGTGTGAAACAGGGTCTCATTAAGTTGCTGAGGGTATCTCACTAAATTGCTGAGGCTGGCCTTGAACTTGTGATCCTCCTGTCCCAGCCTTCCAAATTTCTGGGATTACAAAGTACCTGGCAAGAGTCATGATGAATATTTTAGTTTTTTTTAGTCATTTGAATATTCTTATACATAATATATAATTTTTTACATATGCTAATAAACTTGTAGGATAATTCCTATAAATGAGATTGATGGATTAAAGGAACTATTAAATTTAGATTTTAAAATATTTTAAATTTTTGAAAGAAGTTGTCAAATTATTCCCTGTATCAGTTGTATTAGTTTATTCTCACACCTACACTGTATGAGAATACCTGTTTTCCCACAACCTCTATTGTTAAACTTTTGGGCCTTAGTGTGTCTGATAAATAAAAATGGAAATGCTAGTTTTCCTGGCATTTTCGTTGTGAGTGTGGTTAAAAATAAAAAAATTAATAGCTACAATTTAGAGAGGACTACTATGTATGTCAGTCCTATTATCAATCATATAGTCATATAATCAATCTTATAACCACATGCAGTAAGACTTGAGTTCAGTGACTGTCCTAGTGTTACAAAGCTCACATATAAAATAGTAGAGTTGTTTTCTTAACCATTTTTTTGCCTGAAAGTCTGGTAGATCTCTGGATACTTTTGCCCATGAACTCTTAGGTTTTCCTACTACTTTGGAGAAAGCCCTTCCACAAATATTAACTAACTCTTGGAGTTTCCATGCTGTTATTTACAGTCAGCCCACCAGGCCATCCAGGGAGCCATTATTAGGCATGTGGAATATTCCATGAGCTCTCTGAGGAGGGTACCACATGATAGTACAATTTGACTTTAGATTTATGGCTATTTTTTTTTCCTTTTTGATTCTGGGAATTGAATGCAGGACACTCAACCACTTCCACGTCCCCATCCTTTTTCAAAAAATATTTTTGATTTAGAGACATAGTCTTGCTAAGTTGTTTAGGGCCTTGCTAAGTTGCTGTGGCTGGCTTTGAACTTGTGATCCTCTTGCCTCAGCCTCCCAAGCTGATTATTTTTTTTTTTTTTAAGCAAAAGCTGGAATAATTTTGACTTTCATGCTAGGAATGAAGTGCTAAAATAGGCCCCCAAATCATTCTAAACATTTCAGAATTGAAATTATGATACAGAATGAAAACAAACTCAGGAACAATATCAAACTTGCTGAGTGAACCAAGTAATCTTTATTATTCATCCTATAAGAAAACTTCTGCAATCTATAAGGCATCTAAATTTACTCCTTTTAGATCCTTTTAGATCCAATAGTTATGCCCAAGGGATCACATGAAGTCCATAATAACTTCTTGATTGCATGTCACTTTTATTACAATTGTGTTACTTATCTATTTTTTTTAGCCATATCCCCACTCCCCCTTTTTTTTAAATGTTGAAAGTGCATCTCATTGAGTTGCTGAGGCTGTCTTCAAACTTGCGATCCTCCTGCCTCAGCCTTCCAAGCCATTGGGATTACAGGCATGTGCAACCACCCCTGGCTTTACTTACTCTTCTTCAGATGACACAAGCCCTCACTTCTTAATTAAATTGAGTAATTGGTCCTGTCCAATGTAATATGTTTCCCTTTCTTACTATACCTTACAGGGCATTGCAGACAGGCTAGTCCTTTTAGATCTCTCAGAAGGAACAAAAGGTGGAACCATGGACCTTGACATATTCAACCTGCCTAATGTGGAAATCAGCAAAGGTATGGTTATTCTGCCTAAAAATGTTTGCTTTACTTGCTCTTATATTTGAGTCTAAGAATTAGCACTGGGAATTTAACTCAAGGCCTCTCATATGCTAGGAAAGCAATGAGTTCTACCTCTAGTCTTTTCCATTTTTGAGACAGCATCTGCCTGGCTGGCATTGAACTTGTGATCTTCTTGTCTTACCCTCTTGAGTAGCTGTGATTTCAGGTATGTGCCACCATACCTGGCTTAAGTTCTGGAATTTGAAAGCTGAAAAATACCTTCAAGATTAACTAGTACAAGCCTCTCATTTTTTTTTTCCTTTTTAACAGTGGGATTTGTTATAATATATACAAGCTCCTCATTTTGTCACAAGAAGTGTCTCTGAAAAAGGGTCCAAGAAGTTCATGGAGAAAGGGAAACTTGACTCAGGACCAGTGGGGTTTTGGGCATATGTTATGGAAAAGAATTAAAGCACATGCCACTCAGGCATAGAGAGAGGTTTATTTAGGAAAGATACATAATTAAGGGAAATCTCAAGAGAGAGACACTTATGTGGGTAAAGCAAGGCATATGCCCTCAAGGGAGAATGCAGGTCTTTTTAAGGATGAGAAATGCAGTTTTGGTGCTACGTTTTAAGGAAACTTGGTGAGGGGTGGGTATGGAAAAGTATATAGGAATGATATCAATCCAGTGATCTCAAGACAGTTTCTAGTAGTCTGATATGTATCAGGATCCTTAGGCTGACATGGTCTTTATTATCTGATCAATAGTGCTAAATTATGGGTTCCTCAAGACATTATATCTCCTCCCCCCTCCCCTTTGCCTTCCTCCTTATTCTCTTCTCTCTCCCCCACCCTCTCCCTCATCCCCCATCTTTACCTCTCTCCTTATTCTATTATTGAGGGTTTAATTACAGTGCACAAGTAAATTTACAGACTTCCCAGGAATTTAGGAGTAATAGGTGTGGAAGGAAGACTGGCTTGGGGAGTTATAGGCCTGGAAAAGTATGCAGAACTTTTGAACCAAAATCTTATTTTCTGGTTCTTCCTTTATGACTTTTTGCCTATTTCCTATTCCTTCTATCCTACCTCAACTTTATGCACTGGGAAACAAAGATTCAAATAAGTTAAGTAACTTGTACAAAATCATACAGATCATAAATGATTATGTTAACAGAGTCAAATGAGCAAATAACATCCAGATTCATTCACAGTGGCCATAAGAATTTGTTATTTGACTTATATTTCCACATGAATTTGTCTTTTGATTGCTTCCTTTCTCAGAACATATTGGTTTAAAGCACTGATCTTAGTGTTAGACAGTGGTTTGCATCTTAGCTCTGCTATATTAGAGCTCTGATGTTTGTCAGATTATACAATCTTTCAAAAAAATTCAGTTTTCTCATGTGTGAAGTAGGAGACTAGGAATATAGCTCAGTGGTAAAATGTTTACCTAGCATGCATACGGCCCTGAGATCAATCTCTAGCCCTGAAAAAATAACTGAAAATTTCAACAGTTATTTTTTTCTATCAAATTTTTCCCCCTTTGGAGATGGGGGTCTCACTGTGTTATCCAGACTAATCTAGAACCCCTGGGATGAAGCATTGCCTCAGCCTCTTGAGTAGCTAGAAATACTTGACTTCTCATACTTTATTTATTTATGTACCAGGGATTGAACCCAGGGGCACTTAAGCACTGAGTCACATCCCCAGCCCTTTTTTAAAATTTTAAGATAGCGTCTCATTAAATTGCTTATAGCCTCACTAAGTTGCTGAGGCTTGCTTTGAACTTGCAATCCTGCTTCAGCCTCCTGAGTCACTGGGATTACCAGCATGCACCACTGTGCCTGGAAACTTTTCACATTTTAAATTTTAAAAAATTGAGTCTATTTTATAATGTCTATTATAAATTATAGGATACATTTGGATAGATAAATACTATATTTGGGAGTATTTGAAAAATTTTTTTTATTGAAAATTATCTTGGTTAATTGTGAACAGCTTTTTGTTAAAAACAACAAAGACAATAACAACAACAACAAAAAGCAATGCTTAAGTAGGACTAATGTGTTCATTTTTGTATGACATGCTTAAGTCATTTACACGGTATCTTTTCCCTTCTATTTTTATCTAACAGTCATGTCTCTCCTGGACCACTGTTGATTGAAAATTTTTTGAAAAAATATATAATATATAATAATATATAATGTAATGTATAATAATATATATAATTTATTTGAAAATAGTTTCCTACCAGGGATGCATGATTTAAGAGGACACCTGTAGTCCCAGTTGCTCAGGAGGCCGAGGCAAGAGGACCATGAGTTCAGAGCTAGTCTCAGCAACTTAATCAAGGTCTTAAGCAGCTAAGCAAGAAGACCCTTTCTCTAAATAAAATATTTTAAAAGGACTGGAAATGTACCTCAGTGGTTAAGCGCCCCTGGGTTCAATCCCTGGTACCAAGAAGAAAAAAAAGGTCATTGAAAGACACATTTTCTAAAATGTTTCTACCAGTTTATAGATCAGATCAGATTGTACATAGTATGTTTGGCTTGCTTTTGCCTTTACTTGGGTCGCCTGTATTTCTTTTTCTTTTTTTTTTTTTTTAAGAAAGAGTGAGAGAGAGTGAGAGAGAGAATTTTTTTAATATTTATTTATTTTTTTTAGTATTTGGCGGACGCAACATCTTTGTCTGTATGTGGTGCTGAGGATCGAACCCGGGCCGCACGCATGTCAGGCAAGCGCACTACCGCTTGAGCCACATCCCCAGCCCCGGTTCCCTGTATTTCTTGACTATGTTTTCCAAATAATGTATAAAAACACATAGTCTCACAAGCCTGAATGTACTAAGAATAATGGTCAGAAAAACTGAAATCTCTGTTCTTAATGAGTTCTAAAAATTGGGTGTTATAGTTCAGTAAACCTGTAGGAGCCTTGTAGGAGACAATGAGTTCATTTTGCTTCTCTGGAAAAAGTACTGTAGCTGCTTTAATAATCCTTTTGTAGGCCTCTTGTGGAGGATCATTTGGGAAACAGGGTATTCTCTTGTGTCAATCATTTCCAGGGAGTGAAGTTCTTAAGAGACTTCTTAACTCGTCCAAATCATTTTAGGAGACTGTTTAGTACATGGTCCCTAGAAGTTATGAGGCCATTTAGGACTTCAGGAAATTATTTCTTTCTGTGTGTCTCATTAACCATCAATAACTATTCCCTCAGATAATAGAAAGCACAGAAACAATGGAATAGATAGATAACGGATGGTGCATGCCACCAAGTGGGGACTCAGTAATTATCTATTGAATGTTGAATGAATATATATTATCTTGGGGCATGTTTTTCATGTTTTCCTAATTGATTTTGGTTGTACATTTCTGATGACATAACTTAATTACTAATACATGAAGCAATTTTAAATGTAATGGTAACTAACATCCCATAAATATATGGAGAAGTACATTAACAATGTGGGGAATTAAAGCTCAATTGGAAATTTTATTAACACCACACCATGACATTCATAGATGATTGCAAGTAACTGATTATCCATTAGTTGTACTTTGCCTCATTTAGTTTTTTCAAATAGCTACTGTAACATTTTGGAGAGATTATATATGATCATATAATACAAATATGTAGACACATACTTACACAAATAGTTATGCTCATGTATGCATAAACCAAATCAGGAAATACACTTAGAAGCTGGTAAGAGTAGTTGTTTTAGGAATTAGACTGTGGAATCTGGCTGCTCTGTTTGCACATAATTGTGTGTGTGTGTGTGTGTGTGTGTGTATTTATATATTTAAATCCGTTTTGTTGTGCTAAAATATACATAACATAAAATTACTATTAGTGACTTTTAACACTAATTCATAATGTGTATTCAGTAAATTCACAACATTGTGTAACTATCACCACTATTTAATTTCTAGAACATTTCATTACCCACAAAAGGAAATTCTATAGTACACAATAAGTAATTGCCTCTTATTTTCCCTCCTCTATCCCCTGGCAACTACTAATCTGCTTTCTGTCCCTATGAACTTACCTTTTCTGGATATTTTATATATACTTGTCCCTTGGTATCCTAACCCTTCTACTATTTGTGCTATATGTTGCTTAATGAGAAAAAATATCTCATTCACTTTTGTGTTCTTAGTACTATCTGTGCTTTTTGTAGGGGGGGGGTTATAAATTCGAATTAATTTTATTATGATCCTTAACCTTGTAATTTATATCATAGGTTTATAAATCATGCTTAAGGTTCTTCTTAATGATCTTCTTCCCATTATTAAATCATCAACTTCTAAGAAAAGACTTGATGAGTCAGATAAAAATCTTGGACTGCTTTCCAAGAGTAAAGAACTTGTTGCCTATGGAGCAGTTTACCAAAACCTGGCTGTGTATCCAGACTCATATGAAAGGTTGCATTCCTGGAAGCTCCCTTTATCTACTTAAATGAAATCCTCAGAAAATGAGATAATCTGCATTTTTATTAAGCTTTCCAGGTTCTTTAGAAGCACCGAGTCGAGCTTGTGAGGACTGCTGCAGGGAACTGACAGAAATGGAAGACTACATGGTCAAAAGCAGCTTAAAGTTTAGATGAAAAGACACACATGCAAGAAATAAATAGTAACTCATAACAAGAGTAAAGAAACAATATGTGATTAATTGTCGCAAGAACTGTCCAGACAGTAAAGACTCTTGGAGTTAAGTGGAGAGAATTACTTTAGCCTGAGTAAGACTGAGATATGTGCCAGGTTATGATTTCATAGACTGGGGAGATTTGGACAGAGAGGTAGAGGAAACTGTACCAACTGCTAAGCGACTAGATCTGAGAGTTGCAAAAATTAAACACAACTCAGTTCTCACAGAATGATAGCAATGTTTGGTGTAATAGTCACATAAAAGCACATCAAACATGTGGTAAATACAGTGAGAAACATTTCAGATGGAAAGAATTTGAGCAAAAGCCATCATCAGGAAAATGAAAAAAATGCTTTGAGGAATGACTATAAGATCAGTAGAGTTTGAGCCAAAAGGTTATATAAAGAATACTTAAATATACTGTCTTTTAAACTCAAGATTAAAAGGCTTGGGATCTTAATCTATGGAGCAGGAGACCTTTCTTGTCCTTTTCAAATCCTGTAGACACCAACTACTTTTGTGTACTTGTATGTCAACCATGAGGGTGAGGGCATTTCTGTTATTTAAAGTAGAGGAATCAGCCAGGTGGGGTGGCACATGACTGTAATCCTAGTGACTCAGAGGCTGAGGCAAGAGGATTACAAATTTGAGGCCAGACAGCAATTTAGTGAGGCCCTAAGCAACTTAGGGAGACCATGTCTCAAAATAAAAAGGGCTGCGGATGTGGCTCAGTGGTAAGTACCCCTGGGTTCAAACCCTAGTACAAAATAAATAAAGGAAGCTAAAGGAGGAAAAGAAATATAATTCTGGCAAAATAGTTTAGGGGCTAGATTATAAAGTTGTAAATTGAACTGCTCGCTGGTTTTTAATATGGAGAAAGCTACCATGTACCAGTTTCCTCATCGTTTATGAGAATGTAGGACTATTTTTAAATATAGTCTGTTTACTGGCATCTGAAGCCAGATTATCTGGGCTTGAATTCTGGCTCCTCTACTTACCAGTTTTATAACTTTAAGCAAATTACTTAACTTCTCTGGGCCTCAGATTACCCATCTATAAAATGAGGGTAATAATGCCCATTCTGTATTGTGGACTAGATTAAATAAGTAACTGTATGGAAAGTTGTTAGACCATTACCTGGCACATAGTTGATGGTATGAAAGGTATTCCTTCCAGTTCTTTAGGTTTTGTTTCATGACCAGGTATCCGTTCTAAACCCTAGAACACAGGAATTACTTAAGAGGATTCAATGTCAGAATCTGAGCTTAAACTGGGTAAAGTATTTCCCAGTGGACACATTATACAAGAATTTCCTTCTGAAACTACTTTAGAAAGATGGCCTAAGAGAAAGATCCTTTTTCAAAACAAAAAATAAAAAGTTGCTAAGAATATAGCTCATAGACCTAGCAACGCTGGGTTCAATCTCTCACCACAAAAGAAAGAAAAAAAAAAGAATATTAATTCTGGGAACTACTGTCCCCTGGATGCTAATATTCATTTACAAATGTTGATTAGACTCATGCCTTTTTATTTTATTGTTTTTCTGTTGTTTCTGATAATAACAACTGGCCACTGTTTTGGCATGCACTCACTGTAAAATACACAGTGAAGTAGAAAATATAGTTGTAAAATAGCATATTTGTGCTTGAGAATCAGAGGAAGGAACTCCATAGGCCAGCTTTTTCCCAAGTCATAACTGTTGCTTACCTGTAGGTTCCATTAAAAGTAGTTGTTACCCAAAAACAGCTGGATTTAAGTATAAAAACGTTAAAAATGAGCCAAAGCCAGGTGCAGTGGTACACACCTGTAATCTCAGCAACTCTGGAGGTTAAGGCAGGAGGATCCATAAGTTGGAGGCCTGCCTTAGCAATTATCAAGATCTTATTTCAGAATGAAAAATAAAGGGCTGATGACCTGGTTTAATCCCCAGTGATGGATGGATGGATGGATAGATAAAATAAAAACTTTTAAAAAGGGTTGGGGGATGTAATTCAGTGGTAAAGTACCTCTGGATTTAATTCACAGAACTGGGGAAGGAAAAAAAAAGAATGGAGATATTTTAATTTAGAGATTTTCAAACCAGTTTTTTGGTTTTTAAAGTAGAATCCTTAATAAATAAAACAGATCAAAGCAGCACTGCTGTGCTTGGAGAAGCCAAATAAAGTGGCCTAGAGTCTTCCCAGATGGCCTCTGAGTCATTTTCAAGAAATTTTAGGACCCCTAAACTCAGTTTAGAAGTAAGTTAACTGATTGTAATTTCATTTTGCCTACAGCATATTATTCATTTTCCTTAAAATTTTGTGAATTGCATATAAAACTCAATCTATGTGACTGTTCTTGGTCCTATAATTTTGTTTATCTTAATTGCTGTCCCCTCCTCCCTCCCTACTTGGGATATACTCTAGTTCTTAACCTTCAGCATTTTGCACTGAATGCTGTACAGTAGGATTGGAAAGTAGGATTGGTCTGGAGGCAGATCAATGCCTAAAAGTTCTGAATTTGTAGAAAAGAAAAAAAATTTTTATTATGGACTAGAACTCGTTTAAAGCCTGTATCTTGAACTCAGACTGTTTCTTTTTATTCATTAGATTTGTCTGCCTCTGCTCATTCCAAGGTGGTGATCTTCACAGTCAACTCTTTGGGTAGTTCTGAGTCTTATGTTGATGTTGTACAGAGCAATGTGGATATGTTCAGAGCCCTTGTCCCAGCTCTGGGACATTACAGTCAACATGGTGTTCTGCTCGTTGCATCTCAACCAGGTAAAAAGTTTTATTTTAAATTAATTTGATGGTTTAATATATCAGTAGAACTCCCATTACTGATAAAAGCCATAAAACTTTAGATTATAAAGGAAAGGATAGAATATTCAGTAAATGGCTCTTTTAGTTAACAGTATAGTATTTCTACATACTATCAGTTGTTTGTTATGATTATCATTAATCAAAAGATTACAACTTAACAATGTTTTATGAAATATGATATTGGGTTCCTGTTGTTAGTCATATCTTCCTTAGTGAGAAAATGGTTAACCTCCTGCCCTTGCCCCAAGAAAAATGCAGTGACTTATGTGAAACATTATAACTCTGAAGTATTATAAAATGTTAGTAACATCTCAGAGTGCATTTTTCACTTTTTATATTTTATAAATTGTTTTGAAAGTGTTTTACTTGAAAAAGAAATATTTTCAAGGCGTTAGGTGTTATTGAACTCAAATTGATGAACAGACATTTTAGTTCCCAGTACAGGGTTATGGTATGTATTTCACTTGTTTTTCTAAAGCAGTTGGTGGAGGGACATTGGAGGGACATTTCTGACATCCTTTTGGCATGTACAAAAAAAAAGAGTTGTGTTTTTGTTTAGAATACTATACTGAATAGTAGTAGTTTTTTAATTGATATTTTCATTTAAAAATAGAAACTCAGCTTAAAATAGATACAGAAAAATTTTATTAGTTAAATGAAATGATTACTTTCTATATTCAGTTTTGTTTTCTTTTTTTTTTTCCTAAATATTCTAGGAAATTATATGTTCCATCCTAACAATTTAATATGTAAGAACAAAGTTGTGTAAAGTCTTTGAAACCTGGTTAGTGTATTTAGAAAATATATATTTATGCCTCAATGCATTTAGGATCTAAGAAGAATATATAGAAGCTCTAATATACCTTGGTTATTATAATAATAAATATTTTATTTGTGAACTAGACTCAAAATGCATAGTTTTAAATCTTTATATTTTTCACCTTGTATGTGACATTTAGTGGAAATCATGACCTATGTGACATGGAAACTGAGTACATTTCCTGCATATCGAGTGATTGGAATTGGATGTAATCTTGATTCACAGAGATTACACTATATTATTACAAATATCTTGAAAGCACAGACTTCAGGCAAAGAAGTTTGGGTTATTGGTGAGCAGGGAGAAGACAAAGGTAAGAAATACATTTTTTTTAGTTACATTGATAAATCACCAGTGTCATGACAGTTGGATATATCTGGGGACTTTAGAATTATGGAGCTTTTTTGACTTTTGTTTCACATTTGAGTGCTTTCTGTATTTTGGGCCCAGTATTATAAATAGACTCTTCATGTGTGTCATTGTCCTTCTAATTACTTTTCCTTAAGTGTAAGATTAGGCAAGATCTGTTAGTAAGGTTTTATAATTTCTTTTATTGCATTTCAGAGTCCCAGGACAAATTTAAAAGTTTAATTTTCCAGAAAAAGACATTTAAATATATTTAAAACATTTATAAAACCCTTCTCCATCACTCATCCCAACCTCCAATCGTACTTATGTTTCCTAAATTTAAATCTTCTCCCTATAGGCAAAGGCACATAAAGTATGGCATGTTCATGGGATTAAAAAAAAAAAAATCTGGACTATTTGTTGCAAAGAGTTTTAACCAGGTCAAGCTGGTTGAAATCATATTTTGGAGATCTCTGAATACCTGATCAACAAATTGGAAGGTGAATCTCTGGCAAAGGGAAACCATGAGAATGAAATGTTGAAATGGTACTCTATTTAGCAGAGGTGTTGTAGGTAGAGCAAGGCATAGAAAATAACCTTTCTTCCTGTGGGCAGGCAATCATTTAACTGAAGAACTGGAGAAAAACCATGTATGTTAAAAGTCAGATATTAAACCATGGTGCCATAAAGCAAATTGTCTTCTCTAAACTATTTTCTTGGAATATAAACTCTGTATCTGCTTTGATGCCATTAAAACAAAATTACTGACAGTGGTGACAGCTAGGTTAGAGGTAACTTTTAAACATTTATACTTTTCTTTATTTTCCAATTTAATCATTATAGATATAAAGGATTTATGTAATTTTAAAGAAAAATTTAAAAATAAAATACAGCAGTATCTTAAATCTGTGTAAATCTGTACTAGCTACCTATAAAGTTCAGTGCTATAATGAATCAGGCTAAAGACTAAACCTTAAAAAAAATTCTAACAGTGTGATTGAACAGAAATGGTTTTTAGAGCTGGGGATGTAGCTCAGTGGTAGAATGCATGCATGGGGCTCCAGGTTCCATTCCTAATACCACACACAATAAATAAATAAATAAATAAATGGGAAGAAAAGAAAGGGGAAAAAAGGAGAAAGAGGAAGGGAAGGATGGATTAATTTTCAGGCTCCACAGTTGTTTCCTGATACAAAATACTAAACGATAGATTCCTCAAAAAGGGTAGCAAACAAGAACTTGGAGTAGATGTATTGAGTAATGAATGTATGGGGATTCAAACAAACCCGAGACCCTGAATTTTACTCATTAACATTGACATTCTGGTCCATGTTGATCTCTTGTTTGCTGATCAATCTGTACTCGGTTAAGGCATTACCAGTACCACTGAAGCTATCTACCTATCTACCTAAGTACTTTTCCCTAGTCTACTTCCTTGCTTGCCATCTAGTGGTAACATGAGACCACTATTTTGGGTTTTGTCTTTTGCTTTTTATGGTACTAGGAATAGAACCCAAGACCTCACACCACTGAGGTACACCCCTAACCCTTGGGTTACTTTTAATCCTGTCTTCTCTCTTGCTTCAAAGACATTTATCCTGTAGATCAGTATACTTACTGGCCTTAATGTGAGCAATCCACAAGATACTTCTGGAAAAATATACCCTGACTCTCTAACAGCTGTAGAAATTCAATCCCAAAATAGAAGGTTTCCAAAGGTGGAAGGAATTAGTCTCAGTGCAGTTCCCAGCAGAACAAATGGCAAGTGCTTGCAACATTTACAAGCCTATTATATGCAGCCTTCTGAGGAAACAGTGCTTTCTACTCCTACAGTGAAACAGCAATTCTAGTGCTGTTATTGATAAGAAAAGGTAAGGAGGCTACAAGTAAACTTTAAAAGATCATATTTCTTGGGGATTGTAGTTCAAAATCTTTTCTCATCCTTTGTAATTAGTACAGCAAATGCAGTGCAATCAATAGAAAAATAGCTATTGCTAGAGAAGGAAAAAACTTGTATTGAAAAGACTAATACAAGTACTCTTCCCTAAAAAAGATTATTTGTACACTTTACTCCTTAGACAAGCATTGGCAAAATATAACTAATTCTTCATTTAATTTTTAGTGCCCATGTGGAGTGACCAAGAAATGAGTCATAGCTCTCAGGTGCAGCTGTCCAACAGGTAACACACTGTAAATCTGTACCTGACTAAAAATTATGTACTTCATAGCTAATATAATAGCTATTTACATAGCTATCAAGCTTCTGTAAACAAAGCTAGCTATAGTATGGACAAATCCAAAAGCATATGGGAGCAGAACCCTGGTGTGGTGGCACACACCTATAATCCCAGCAATTTAGGAGATTGAGGCAGGAGGATTGCAAATTTAAGACCAGCCTCAGCAACTTAGTGAGATCTTGTCTCAAAATAAAAAGGGGTGCTGGAGTTGTGGCTCAGCCGTAGAGCACTCGCTCAGCACATTTGAGGCCCCGGGTTCCATCCTCAGCACCACATAAAAATAAATAAATAAATAAAATAAAGGTATTGTGTCCAGCTACAACTAAAAAAAAAAAAAAAGGGTTGGGGATGTGGCTCAGTAATTAAACATCTCTGGGTTCAATTCTGGTCATGCCCCTCCCCCCAAAAGAAACTATAATGGAGCAGTATTTTATTTTATTTTGCTTTTTAATTTTTTAAAATAATTATTTTATAGTTGGACACAATACCTTTTTTTCACTCATTTATTTTTTACGTGGTGTTGAGGATCCAACTCAGGGTCCTGCGCGTGTGAGACGAGCGCTCTACTGCTGAGCCACAACCTGAGCCCCGGAGCAATATTTTATAGTTTTTGGTTTCTTTTTGTTTTTTTTTTTTAATCTTTGGTTTCTTATCTGAAGAGTGTTTTGCAAACTTTGCAAACTCTTCAGATAACACAGTTGACATTTAAAGGGTATAACATATTCCTTATTTGTAAACAGTGATTTATTTCTCTCATATCTAAACATATGAGGATATTAGCAATTTCCTTACAAGAGTTCATATAACTTAAAAATTTTCATGTATTAATCATACATAAATACACTTGAAAATCAGTGTAATATGAATAAATAATATGTTCAGGAGGAAAAAAAATAATTATAGGTCCTTGTATCTTTCACTTTTGTTTGGAAACCTTTTGAGAGTCAAGCCCCATAAAGTTGGACTTTATACACTATATATTTTCATACCATCACATAATAACAATTTTTCCTGAAGTCCAAGTGGGAGTGACTTTTGTTTTTTAATTTTTAATATTTTTTTCAATGCCCCCCATTTCACAGACTCCCTTGGGACAAAGGGATTTTAGTATTGTTTTTTTTAATATATATTTTAGTTATAGTTGGGCACAATATCTTTATTTTATTTGTTTATTTTTATGTGGTGCTGAGGATCGAACCCAGCACTTCGAATGTGCTAGGTGAGTGCTCTACCACTGAGCCACAACCCCAGCCCTATTTTTTTTTTTTTTTTTGTACTGTAGTAACTAAAGATTGATCCCAGAGGTGCTTTTGAACTGGGTACATTCCCAGCCCTTTTTTAAATTTTGAGACATAGCTCACTATGTTGCTGGCCTCAAACTTGTGATCTGCCTGTCTCAGCCTCCCAAGTTGCTGGGATTACAGAACTATACCACCACACTGAGCAGGATTTTAGCTTTTAAACTTTCAGTTTATGTTTTTTAGAATATAATGACTGGAATTTCCTCCTTATTTAGAAGATTAGTGTGATATGATTCATTCTAATTTGATTATATAATCTTAATTTATAGATTTTTATTTGTTTGGTAGTTCTGGGTATTAAACCCAGGGCCTCAATCTGCTAAGCATTTATTTACACTACCACTAAGCAATATTCCTTGCAGTTTATCATTTTTGTGGTATGGGGGATGGAATGCAGGGGTGCACTACTGTTGAGCTACATCCAGCCCTTTATATTTATTTATTTTATTTTGAGACACAGTCTCACTATGTTGCTGAAGCTGGCCTCAAAGTTATGATCACCCTGCCTCAGCCTCCCAAGTAGCTAATATTACAGATATGCACCACCATGCCCAGCTCCTCCCTATACCTTTTGAAAGGAATAAATTTAAATGATTGTTTAATTTATATGGTTCTTTTAACAAAAATAACATATGCTTATTATAAAACTTCAAATACTACAGATATTTATAAAGTAGAATGTAAAGAGCTGGGGTAAATCTATCTTCCAGAGAATTTTAGTGTCCAGTTTTTTTTAATGCTTCTACAAATATATTATTATTATTTTTATAATAGACTTATGCTACTTACACTGTCTTGGAAATTTATTTTAAAAAATAAATTTGTGATATTTTTCCATATTATACATGACAATCTAGTATCTAATTTTTCAGGGGTCTTTTTGGTAGGATGTTATTTTTCCAGTACTGGGCACTGAACCTGGGGTGCTTTATCACTCAGCTACATTCCCAGCCCTTCTAAATTTTTTTTTTTTTTTACTTTGAGACAGGGTCTTGCTAAGTTGCTGAGGCTGGCCTCAAACTTGCAATTCTCCTGCCTCAGCTTCCCGAGTCAATGGAATTACAGGCGTATACCACTGGCTACCTATTCTTAAGAATAAAAGCTATATGATACTACATTTGGTAATAATTTATTTATTTATTTATTTTTTAATATTTTTTAGTTTTAGGTGGACACGATATATTTTATTTTTATGTGGTGCTGAGGATCAAACCCAGTGCCTCATGCATGCTAGGCATTCTACCACTGAGCCACAACCCCAGCCCGGTAATGATTTATTTAACGGTCCCCTTTTGATGAGTTGTTTCCAAATACAGAAAACATGTTTATGTGTATATCTTTACACATTTGAGTATATTACTATAGGATAAATTCCTAGAAGAATAATTTTTAGATCAGATGTTGCCAAATTTTTCTAAAATCTTAGATCACTTTATACTCTCAACAGTAGTTATAGGAATGCCTATGTATAGCTTCTTCAAATTTAGTTATCAGACTTTTAATCTTTGCCAGGGGTAATAGGCAAAACTGGTATTTATTGTTTTAATTCCTAATTAGTTAAATCATCAGGGTGGTGAGAATCTTTTAAAGCATCTGTATGTTCTCTCTGTGAACTATGAATCTGACATTTTAAGGAAAGCTTAAATAATCATTCAATTATCTGAAAGCCTTCCTAAAACCACTGCTGTATAACTCTTATTTCTGTGCATAAAAACACCTAGTTAATGCCTTAAACAGAATGTAAAACTAAATGGTGAATATTTTTTGCATTTTCTAAGGTCTTTTTTTGTTTTGTTTTGTTTTGTTTTTTGTAATCTAGAGCCATGGAACTATTAAAGGTAAAAGGTCAAAAATCCTGGTCTGTTGGACTATCTGTAGCTGACCTGGTCGACAGTATTGTAAACAATAAAAAGAAAGTACATTCTGTATCAATTTTAGCAAAGGTAATGGTTATTCTCATTGTCTCATATTTTAAACTTTCATATTAATAATATAAAACCAGCAAAACTGTTGTTCACACTCTAATGCAGGTGTCTTCAATGTCACCAGCTTTCAGTGTAAGATGTTGGAGGAGGCACTTCAGCCTAAGCCCTATGCTATTTAACTGTGAGAAGTCTGGATCTCTACCAGGTTGTCCTCTCACCCTCATGTAATTTTTGGGAATCTCCAAGCAGTGTTTATATATTCCATAAACAACTTCTGGTTGTTATTTATTACATGAGCCAGCCACATCACCTCAAACTGATGTGCCAACTTGTCTCAGCTAGTTATCAGTCTGTTTCTCCAACTGTCTGTCTTTTGCTGCTTTTACCCAGAGCATAAATTCCCTAGAGTATAGCTAAGATGAAACACAAATACTTAATCACTTTCGTGAAGACTTAGAATACCCGGACCAAAATACAATATGGAAAAGAAAATTTAAAAAAGGTTACTGTATTGTACCCAGATTCCATGGGATGTCCCTCTCCAAGGAATCTACTTTGTCCATCTTTTTCTTATGATATGACCTTTTTTTTTTTTTTGCAGTGATTCACTTCTATTATAATCCCTATATTTTTCATTTTAGGGATATTATGATATAAATAGTGAAGTGTTTTTAAGTTTACCTTGCATCCTTGGAACTAATGGAGTATCTGAAGTCATTAAAACCACAGTGAAGGAAGACACAGTGACTGAGAAACTCCAAAGCAGTGCATCCTCAATCCATGGTCTCCAACAACAGTTAAAACTTTGACTCTCAAACACAGTTACCTGAAAGAAAAGATCATTTAATTTTGCCAACATATATTAGATTTGAGTATGTCTGTGTCTTATTTATCTTACAAACTGCTTGGTTAAGGTAGATGGTTTCTTGGTTAGCTTTGTCATTTGATCCTGAAGGAGTTAGATAAGGAAGGAGAAAAAAATCTAATTTCATTCGGGATTCTTAACATATCTATACTGTTCTTTAAGTTACAACAAGGACAAACATGCATCTGCAGTATGTAATATTTTAAATTATGTACCCCAAACTCAAAGCACATTAATCACTTTGGAGATATACTGAAAGAAATGCATTTTATAAAGGTTACCTTTTGACATTTATAATAAATATGATAACCTAAAGATCCAGAATGGGCCTTATTTATAAAATCTGTGCTAGGTGCATATTCAAAAGATTGATAGTTTAATGTTGGTGTTCTTTTGCAAAATACGGTTGGTAATAATGGTAAGACATTTTCTTTTCCTTTTCAAATTCATTAGCTACCAGAACTGGGAAAGAATTTTATTTTATTTTATTTTTTTTTTTAAAGAGAGAGAGAGAGAGAGAGAGAGAATTTTTTTAATATTTATTTTTTAGTTCTCGGCAGACACAACATCTTTGTTGGTATGTGGTGCTGAGGATCGAACCCGGGCCGCACGCATGCCAGGTGAGCGCGCTAACGCTTGAGCCACATCCCCAGCCCCGGGAAAGAATTTTATATGCACTTTAAAATAGTAAAAGGCAAATGTAAAATTTTTAACATATAAAGAAAAAGTATATGTAATTTAATTTCCAGTAGGATTTCCTTTCTGAAATTGTCTATAACCTCTTCTTGGACTATATAAGATCCCCCACATGACATGTGATAGTAGTAGAAGCATGGAAGAAATGTATGTTTTGGTAGAAACAGATTATGAGTAAAACCTTTTCTTTTAAAGCCAAAATATGAAGACTTCATAAAAACCATTGGTCTTAAGGGATAGAGGCTGAGTGGACTGATGGTTCTGAGCAAATCCTTTAACCACTCCAGAAGAAACAATTCAGAGTACATATGCTTTAGAAATGAATCATTAACAATGTTTTTAAAATTTTTTTTTTTGGTTGTAGATGGACACAATATTTATTTTTATGTGGGTGCTAAGGCTAGAACATTCCTCACACCTGTGAGGCAGGTGCTCTACCACTGAGCTACAGCCCCAGCCCCTCATTAATAATGTTTTCACGCGTTAAATAGAGCATATTATTACTATTTTGATACACAACTAATAGTAACAGCTAACATCAACACTATGTAACAGGAATTATAATTAGCACTTTACTATTTTATTGAATCCTCATAATAACCCACTAAGGTAGGGTCTATTATCATCATCTTATAGAGGAGTAGTTAAAATTTATAGTCTTTACTTTTTTAAGGTACTAATAGGGATAAAATGCTTAACGGCCAAAATAGTGATCACAAGACCCTAAAGTTGAGGTCCTAAATACTAGGAAAAATTACTTTCATTCTCTAAAAGTTTACTTTTAAAAAACAAAAATTTTTAGAAAGACTAATTCCCTAGCTTCCTAATCTGTCCTCAGCAAACAGCAGAGGCAGCTATGAACTGAGATAGGCTTTTATTTAGTCATCTAGTTATTTATTTGGAACTTATTATACTCCAGGCACTAACAGTGAACATGCCTGGACGAGGTACAAGCATTCCTGATCCTTATAATCTAGTATGGGAAACACAATAAATCAAATCCTACATATGTACAATTCCAATTGTAGTAAGTACCGTGAAGAAATCCAAAGTGTCTTGTAAACATAATAGGTACATACAAATCTGGGCAGAGAGATAGGAGCCAAATGGTTTATAAGGGTAGACACCTTGTAGAGGGTAAACAGTCATTCTAATGCTCACTTAATAAAAGTGGTGAACTTCAGTAATTAAGGTAACATTCAGTATCCCATGTTTATTAAGAAAGTAAAAAAGTATTTAATATGCTTGGAAAGATTCCCACCAGATTAACTGGATAAAAATTGTGGACATTTGGGGTGGGGGTGTAGTTCAGTTCTAGAGCATTTACCTAGCACACACAGACTCTGGGTACTGTCCCAGCACTATAAAAACAATGACCAAAACCATTTGGATATTTGAAGAGATAAGCATTACATTTTATTTGATTTGATTATTTTGGTTTTATTCTAACAATGTATCCTTTTTTATGAAATAGTAAAACTGAAAGAAACATATCTTATATTTTTAACTAGCCTTTTATAATAAGTGATAACTAATCAAAAATTTGGTAATTTCTAAAATCTTAATTTATAACTTTTTTCTTTTCTTTCTCTAATATATTCTTGAACAACAATCTAACTGCAAAATATTACTGTCTCCTAGATAAATTGCCAAGAGTTCACTACATTAATTATAACAGGAACATGACAACACAACATTTAGAGTACCTACTGTTATTCCAAATATTGTGTTAGAATTTGAATATTCCAAGATGAACAATGGTCCTTACCCTCTAGAAGGCCACAATATAGAAGTAATTCTGCTTCAGACATTCCCTTGAATATTGAGTATTAGTAATTATGTTGTTAAGTTCCACATATATGTCAAGAAGCAACTACCACCAACTACCACCTCACTATGATTTGGTGATAATTTAACATTCAGTGCTTCTGTTAACTTTCACTTTTTTTTCTTTCCATAATTATGCAGTGCCTCTTCTTGTTATGATTTTTAGTGGGGCTTGTATTAAAAATGCTTTTGTGATACTATAGTAGAAGATATATTTTTACTTTCCAATTTATATTGTTTTCCTTAAATATCAAGAATAATGAATAAAGTTTGATTTTTAAATTCACCATGTGATGCCTGATTTATTCAAGTTAAAGGAAGTTTGTTAAGATTTGGAGATTTGTTTCATATAATTCACATAGCACCCAGTACATTTAATTACTTAAGTGACTCTTAAAATGAGATTGGATTTTATCAACTGTTTTCAAAGTTTTAAAAATTATTTTAGCAAAACTTTTTGTTGTTGTTCTAATTGAAGTTACTTCTGAACAAGCTATGACTTTGAGAACATTTTGAAAACCATATTTTTAAGCAACATAAAAGAGCAGGAGCAGTAGAACTGACCTTTTGGTTTGACTAGAGCTAACATATGATTGTCCAGGAATAATATATATCTCTTAAATTGCCTTTATGTGTCTGTATTGACAACACTTTATAATATCTCCACATACTTTCAATTAGGCCCTTCTGTGTCTGTGACTTTCACTTAGATGCCAGCTTAGAAGGGAATCAATACCATAGTCTGTTCTCATCAGCACTATATTAAAATCATTCAAATGAATCATACTTCACATAATCAAACCTAAGTTTTACAATACTTTGACACTGTGCTTGTAAAACTGGTGATGATGTGGAATAATGACTAATATAATTCATTATAACGAGCCAAGCCTGGTGGCACATGTCTGTAATACTAGAACTCTGCGAGGCTGAGGCAGGAGAAAAGGAATTTCAAGGCAAGCCTAGGCAACTTAACAGGACCCTATATCAAAATAAAATAAGGCCTGGAGATGTAGCTCAGTGGTTAAAGTGCTTGCATAGCATGCACAAACCCCTGGGTTCAATCCCCAGTATTACAAAAAACAAGTTACCATAACCCCAAGGGTGCTCTGCCACTAAGCTACATCCTCAGTCCCTTTATTTTACTTTAAGACAGGGTCTCTGCTAAATTGCTGAGGGTGGCCTTGAACTTGTGATCTTCCGAAAGGCTCACTACCTATTCTTGCACTATACAAGACCATGAAGATCTGAAAATACGCCTGCCCCAAGGACTTGTATTTGGTGGACAGGCTGGTAGTTGAACACAAAGCAAGGTAGAATGCAGCCTGTATTTTCAACTGCGTCTAAGCAGACAAGAAAAGTTCTAACTTAGGAAAGGTATCTTGGTGAAGAAATTATTGTCTGGCTTCCTGAAAAACAAGGGCTTTCTACACTTCGCCCTTGCAAAAGTAGTTTTAAAAAGACAAAAACACCTGATAACCAAAGAAACCTTGGGCGTCTTCTAATGTAAGCCGCTCATCTTAGAGATGGAAGGAAAAAAAAAATAAAGGCGAAACTAGAAGGGTATTTGCCTACTATTCTCACAAGAGTAAGTCGGTAGCAGAACATTTCTGCCAGAACAATACCCTCCCACTTGATGAATCAGTCGTTAGTGCTCACTGGAAATCCATCATACTTCTTGCCCTTTCTGCACCTGCTTCCTAAGTCTTAAGGTGACTGAAATACCTGCCAGTCTTATCCAAGCCCAGAGCCTCGACACTCGAGTACACCTGCCCTCATTTTGGGGAGTCAGTCGGTGGAGTACGACAACGCCAGAGGCGACTTGATATAAACCCACACTACGACTGAACTCCGCCGCTTGGCGCGTACAACACTCTGGGCAGGAACGCGGCCTCGGAAGTGACGTAGCGGAAGTGGAAGTGCTGTGGTGGTGCTGACTTCCTGTTGTTAGAGGCGGGGGGGTGGGGGGCTGGCCGCTTGGAGTGCGATTGTGTTGGGCTGCCTGGGCGGCCCGGGAGCGGCTGACCCTCTGCCTGCGGGGACCGGAGTCGCTAGGCGTCCGTCATGGCGGTGTCGGAGAGCCAGCTCAAGAAAATGGTGTCCAAGGTGAGGCCGCGACGCTCTCTCAGCCCCGCGCGCGCCCACCACTCCCGCGCTTGGCCCGGACCGGACCAGCCAAGCCCAGCCCAGCTAGTCTCCCGAGCTGGCTGGAAGCCTCAGTGCGGTCCTCCGCTGCCTTCGCGGCCCCCACTCCCGAGGCGTCAAAGGCCTCGGAATCTGTTTATACCCTGGTAGGGAAAATGGGGGGCGGCCGGCGACCGTCAACAAAGGCGCAGAGGCTGTCTGCCACCTGCCGCCCGTCCTTCGCTCTTCGGGAGAGTTTGGAGCCTTCTGTCGGGCGGTATAGTTTTCCTCTTAAAATGTATAAACACAGCCGGTCGTGCTTAGTTTCTGATCTAAGGTGCCAGAAACCCGTCAGTCTGCCCTTCCCTCGCTGGGGAAACTGGCCTTTGCAGTTTTGTATCCCCCGCGTAACTCAACACCGGGCCGGCGAGAGAGTAGAATTGGCTCGGTTAAATCAAAACGTCCAAAATAACAGTCCTTCGCTACCTCGGGAGCGTGAGTTTAAATTACAGTCCCCACAACTCAACTAGTGTATTTTTTTTTTCATTTTTAAAACAATCAGGCATTTTGCATTTTAAAGTCGTGGTTTAATTTGGTAATCACTTCAAAATGTGGTACTTGACCGGAGTGGAACGGTTTGGTTTTGTTTTGCGGGGGGGGGGGGGTAATTTTAAATTAATTGGAATAACATGTAAAGTGGTCGAGAGTTGAGCCTTCCCCAGTTCAATGGCTTAGCTTTAGATAGTTTGGTCAAAGCAGAATTGGTTTCTACCAATTATCCTCGGTTTAAGCAGTTTTCAACTTATAATAAAGCGCACTATTATTTATAACACTTTTGTTTTTCCCTTTTTTAAAAAAAAAAAGTGCTTAACTGAAGACCAAATAACTTCTAAAGAGAAAGTTTCATGGAGGGCCTGAGGCATGAGGATTGCAAGCTCAAAAGCCAGCCTCAGTAACTTAGGGAGATCCTGATTCAAAATAAAATATTCAATCCCAGTACCAAAAAGAGAGAGAAAATTTCAAAATAGAGAATGTCTCCTACACAAAAAGTACATTAAATAGTATTTTGGAAATTGATAGTGTATTTTAGAGAAAAGTAAAGCAGGCTAGGCCCTTAGTACCCTAAGTAGCTTAGTGAAACCCTGTCCCAAAATAAAAAACATAAAGGACTGGGGATTGGTTCCATGTTAAAGTGACCCTAAATTCAATCCACAGTACCAAACAAAAGAAGAAAAAAAAAAGTTAACCAGGAACTAGAAATAGAGTGCTAGTGGGTAGAAAATGGGGTTAGGTTACAATTTTATATCAGAGTAAAGGAAGAGAGTCGGTTTAGACATTAAACTTCAGTGGTTGGGAGATTTTGGAGGCCCTAACAAGCTGTTATAAGGATTTGACATTTAGTTGGACAATGATGGCAGGTGTTTTAACAGTAGTGTTCAACAAAACTGCGTTTAAACTAGACTTCAGGGGTACTAGTGGAGGCACAGTCATTTGTGAAGAGGCTTTTGAAATAATCTAGATGAGAAATGCTGGCAATATGACCAGGATTGTACCTGTGGAGGTAATGAGAAGTGATCAAACTGTAGAGTGTTTTGAAAGTAGTGTTAGCAGAATTTTCTGATAGATTTGCTGTGGATGTGAAGGAAAGAGAGTCACCAAGGATAACTTCAAGTTTTGGGTCTGAACAGATAGAGGGGTATAGATGTAGGAAGAGTCACTTTGGGAGGGAAGATAAGGAGATAATTTTTGGTCAGGTTCAATTTGACTTTCATATAACTTTCATTGAATATTCAAATGCAGCTGTCAAACCAGTAACTGGATATACAGTACTCCCTCTTTTATCTACAGAGATCCCAAGACCCACAGTAGATTCCTGAAACTGGACAGTACTGAACACTGTATATATTATGTTTTTCTCCTATATATACATATCTATTATAAAGTTTAATTTATAAAAGGCATAGTAAAGTTATCAATAACTATTAATAAAATAGAGCAGTCATGACATATACTCAATAAAATTGCTGGCTCATTGCTTGTGCACTTTGTGGCTGTTATTAAAATAAGAGTTATTTGAACAGCACTGCGACAGTTGATCATGACTGAGATGCCACTGACACAGATAGCATAAACAGTTTGGATTTGCTGGGGAAAGGGATGATTCAATTCCTGGGTGGGACAGAGTGGGACAGCATGAGATTTTATTACAGAATTCACATTACTCAGAACTACATGCAATCTGAAACTTATCAATTGCTTACCCTTGGAATTTTCCATTTGATATTTTCAGACCAAGTTTGACCATGGGTAACTGAAATTGAAAAGTGAAAGACCCCTATACATTTTTGAAGTTCAAGGAAGAGGTTCAGACTGGAAATTTTTAATCTGGAGATTTTCAACATGTAAATGTTATTTAAAAACAAGGGGAACACTACCACAGGGGCGAGTCTAGATAGAGAAGAGGACCAAGGACTCAGTCCTGCAGCTTAATAACATTAATTGATGAAGAAAGAGAAAGAACCAGCAAAGAGACTAAGGAGGAATAGTCACAGAGAAGAGGAAATTAAGCATTGATTGGCATTCTGGAAATTATGTTTTAAGAGGAAGTAATCAGCACTGTAGTTGTATCTCAGTGCTAGAACACACTTCCTAGCATGTGTGAAGCACTGGGTTTGATCCTCAGCACCACATAAAAGTAAATAAAATAGAGGTATTATGTCCATCTACAACTAAAAACATCTAAAAAGTGGGGTGGAGGATCAGCTGGGTGTGGTGGCACATGCCTGTAATCCCTGTGGCATGGGATTCTAAGACAGGAGGATTGCAAGTTCAAGGCCAGCCTCAGCAACTTGGTGAGATCCTTTCTTAAAACAAACAAAAAAAAATTTAAAAAGGGCTGGGGATGTAGCTCAGTAGTCAAGCACCTCTGAGTTCAATTCCCAGTACCCCTACCCTGCCACCAAAAGAAAATAAAAGAGGAAGAAGTTAACTTGGTCAGATACCAACGGTAGGTTAAGTAAGATGAAGGTAGAACTGGCCTTTGCACACCCTGTTGTAGGTATTGGTGACCTTGATGAGCAATTTTACAGTGAAGTGGTAGGTACAAAATATATATATAACCTTGAAGTGTTCCTTGAGTCCTCTTTCCTTCACTTCCACAGAAAATCATGCTAGCTCTACCTTCAAAGTACATCCAGAATCTGATCACTTCTCACTGGACAGATACAGAATGTCCAGAATTGGAGTGAGTGTGAAAAGAATGGGTCTAGACAGTGAGCATCAGTGGTTGCTAACATCATAGGGATACCCAGATATCAGTGTGCTTCTCAGTGGAAAAATATTACCTATGAAATGATCTTGCTTAAGAGAGAGGGGAAGAAAATATGTATATATAAAAATCATGAAGGGCTGGAGTTATGGCTCGGTGGTACAGCGCTTGCCTGGCATGTGTGAGGCCCTGGGTTGGATCCGCAGTGCCGCATATAAATAAATAAGAAAAATAAAAGATCCATTGACAACTAAAAAAATTTTTTTTTAAATCATGAAAATCGTTGCTTCTTGATCCAGATACTTATTGATAGGAACATGTATATTAAAATATACCAAAGGGATGCAGTTAGCAAATTTCAAACTATGGGAACCTCTATAAGACAAATGAACAGGTATCTTCAACAAATAAATGGGGGGGATAAAAATAGAGATGAGCTCATCAATTAAACAGTAGATAAGTAAAATGTGGTATATCCATATAATAAGAATTAAAATGAATGATACTGACATACTGGTACACTCTACATACGGATGAACCTCTAAAATATGGAAAGTAAAAGAAGTTAGTGATTAAAGATAATATGATTCTGATAATATGAAATATCTAGGATAATCAAACCTATAGAGATAGAAAGTAGATTAGTGATTGGTCGTCTAGGTGAAATAGGGGGTGAGAAGAATGAAAAGTTATTGTTAGAGGGTATTGGGTTGGTTTTTTTTTTTTTTTTTTTTGTCATTGTTGTTTGGTTTGGTCCTGGAGATTGAATTCAGAGGGCTTTACCATTGAGCCACATCCCTGGCCCTTTTTATTTTGACATAGGATCTCAACTAAGTTGCACAGGACCTCGATAATTGCTTAGGCTGACTTCAAACTTGCAGTCCTCCTGCCTCAGCCTCTGGAGGGTATTGATTTCTTTTGAGAATAATGAAGATGTAAAAATTGATTGCAATGATGATTTTACCATTCTAAATATACCAAAAACGATTGAAATGTACACTCTAAATATGTGAATTATATCTCAAAGCTATAAAAAAGATAGATGAGAAAATCTGTACATTTAAAAGAGACTTAAGATTTTAAATTGCAGTGGACTTAATTTGGATGCTTTTTCAAAAAATTAAATATGATATAACATTGAATATTTGATAATATCAAGTTATTAGCCACTATTTAATGTGATACTAGTATTATGATTTTTAAAAGTTGTTTTAAAGATATAAAATATTTATGTGTGAGAGGATATGATGTTATTTATGATTTGCTTCAGAATAAAATTGAGAGAAAAGTGAATGGAGTTATAGAGTAAATGAGATTGGCTGTTAATTGATTATTGTTGACTCTGTGTGTTAGATATAAGGGTGCACATTATACTCTTCTAATTTTGGATATGTTTGAAATTTTCCACTATAGAAAGTTTTTGAAAGAAAGCATAGAAAAGGCAATGTAAGACAGCAAATGTAGGCAGCTACTTGTATGAGTTTGTTTAGTTTTGTGGAGCTAGGGAAGGAAGCCTGCTGTGTATGGTAGACAGACTCTCTACTGAGATAAATCTCCAGCCTTCCTTATTGCCGCAGTCTGGCTGGGCACAAAATCACGAGCCACTCACACCTTGTAGATTCAAAAAGCAATTCTTTATTCCCGAACTCACACCGGCACTCTACACACGTTCTGGGGAAATCCACACACTCCACCAGTCTCTGAATCCCAAATACTTTCTGAATCCCAGGAGAACTCGAGGGGAACTCAAGGAGCCTGAGGCAGCAGGATACGCCCTATTCCCAGCAGGATACACCTTAAACCTGGAACTGCCCTAAACCCAAGGAGTACCCTAAACCCGGATCCGCCCTGGTCCTTGAGCAAGGTCACCTTACATGCAATGTCGCTGCAAATGACCTGGGTCATGCCATGCATCATTCCTACTTGGCAGTGGCTCTCAGCACCTTATATGAGTTTTTGTTTGCTTATTTGTTTGTTTTTTATATAAAGAGGAACTGAGATGTGACTGCTAGAGAGACTGGGAGTTTAGGAATGTAGCTTGTGTAACTAAGATGGGAGAATTAAGAACATGTTTATATGTTAATAGGACTGGTTACATAGCATGGAAAAATTGGTATTACAGTAGGAGGAGGGAAAGAATGGACTTTGAATAGAACTAGATTTATTTCTTAATTTTAAAAATATTTTCCCCCTTATTATCTATCATTCTTTTTTTAGTAGTCTCTGTGGGACTTTTTGGACTGTATTCTAATCCTTTTATTGAATGATTTGGGTCTGCTCTCAGATTTTTTTGGTTTTTTATTTCGTATTCTTTGAGTATTCTTATTTAATGGATACAATATTATTATTTTCTTCTTTGAAGTTATTAATATTTATTGTTTATGAAGTTTTTCTTGCTTTACCTGTTACTTGTTAGGGTTTTTTAATTGTTGTTTTTGTTTTGGTACCCAGGGGCACTTTATCACAGCACATCCCCAGCCCTTTTGATTTTTTTTTTGTTGTTGTTGTTTGTTTGTTTTGAGAAAGGATCTGTTGCTGAGGCTGGCCTTGAACTTGTGATCCTCTTGCCTCAACACTTCCCCTCTCTGTCCCTGTTCCTCCAGAGGCACTGGAATTACTGCCTTGGACCACCAAACTGGATGTTCTTGTTTTCAGTTTGTTTGGGTCCCCGACTTGCTTATTGGAGTATTTGTTTTTGGAATAGATAAACTGTTCATTTTTAAGAAAGAAGCACTAAAAACTTCATGTGCATGGTCAGTTTGTCAATTGATGAGCTTGGAAGTGTTGTGATCAGAGTCCCTGATCTTATCTCCTGCCAGGATCTTCTGGAGAAGAATGGAACAAGATTTAATAAAAGGAAAAAGGAGAGATAATTATGGGCTAAAGGGAAGTCTGGAAAAGAATTCATTAAGAAGAGGGAGAGAGATATGTAAGCTAAGTCTTCAAAAATGACCAAGATTTTATTTGGTAGGTCCTTTTACATTGGACAGAAGAGCTAAAATGGAGGTTGGTAGCTTTGGTAAAGGTTTCAAATAGGTGATAGGAAGGAAAGTAACTGAGGCCCTTTCAGGCTTTAATTAATATTAATAATTGACAAAAACCAGTTTAACTTTAAGAAGAGTGCTATGAAGAAAACAGGATTTTAAAAAAATTAATCTAGAATAAAATAACAAGGCTTGGTTTTACTCTAAATTATTTTGTGATTTTGCTTTTCAGTACAAATACAGAGACCTAACTGTACGTGAAACTGTCAATGTTATTACTCTGTACAAAGATCTCAAACCTGTATTGGATTCATATGGTGAGTTTAATCAATACCTATTACTGTATTTTGAATTTGCTTACTCTTTTTATTAATGATTATAGTTTTCTTGCTTGCTTGTTAAGTTTGTTTTTTCAGTTGTAGAATTGAACCTCCACCCAACATAAGTGTTAAGCAATAGGGTATTATATTTGTTCAAATATAAAGTTTAAACAACAACAAAAAAAATTGATATAGAACTGTGCAAGTTTAGACCTAGGAGGAAATTTGTTTGTTTTGCAGTGCTGGGGTTCAGACTCATGGCCTCATGCTTATGGGCCCTACCACAGACTCTTAGCCCCACCCTTTTTAAAAAAAAAAAAGGTTCTAAGAATCTCACTTAAGTAGCTGTGGCTGGCCTCAAACCTGGTTCTAACATGTAGTCTATCACCTAGAGGAAAGAAAAAATATTGTACAGTATATCTTAAAGATACTTAGCTTAAAGTTACTGATGCTTAATCCCATCCCCCCCATCCCCCAGCATCTCTCTGAGCCAAATCGTCAGCCCTTTTTATGTTTTATTTAGAGACAGTTTCACTGAGTTACTTAGAGCCTCACTAAGATGCTGAGGCTGGCCTTGAATCATGATCCTACTGCCTCAGCCTCCCAAGTTGCTGGGATTACAGGTATGCATCATTGTGCCCAGCATAGGAACACTTTTGACAAACCTATATTGTGAACTGTGTCTTGTGTTTTATAATAAGGAAAATTTTTATTAATATTATTTTTGATTCTGTAGAGTAGGTAAGATGGTGTTTTTGTTTTTTTTACTTTCTATTGAGAAAAAAATAAAGTTGGAATTTAAGAGATGACAACACCTGGAACTTTTCTCTTTTTTGTCTCCATCATATCCAGTTCATTCTCTTCAACCCTGCTTCATAGTGTGCCAGGGCTTTTATCCATTATGAAGCCTTTTGCTCTGAAAGCAGTGAACTGAATTTTGTAGCTGAGACTTTATGAATTCCACTTACACCTATGGCTTTGTAAACTTTAGGTCCTAAAAGAGAGGTGAGAGGCAGCAGAGAGGTAGTCAGTTCTGCTTTTCCTAAGCAACAAGGACCTGAAACAATTGTGTTCTCCTAAACCTAGGACAAGATTCTTCCTCATTTCAATTTTATTTTTGTCCACACACTATCCCATAGTATTTTGATCTGCAAAACCTTCATATTTACCAAAATTAAAGTTAGTTTTACAATAGCTTCAGTTTGGAGAAAATGATTGAGGCTTGAACTTTTGTGTAAGTGTATAGCTTTTACTTGATGCTGAGAGAATAACCTTGATGAACAAAACTGATGAAGGTTCCATCATCATCAAAAAAGTCTTGTATAACTTCATATGGCTTGACCAAATCTAAATCATCGTTATTAAAATACTTTTAAAGTAAACAAAGATATTCTTATTTGAAAATGTTCAAAATTAGAATAAATTACAACCCGGTTTATAATTGTCAGTAATAAAACAACTGACGTCATCAGTGTAATGTGTATTCTTGTAGTATGTATTACAACCTTGTCCTCTCTATATGGTATGGTGTGCATTCCAAGTCAACACAGATTACTACCCTAATAAATCAGTGTAGAAAAATGTGAAATAAAAAAAATACATATTGAAAGATGTCATTTACAGTTAACTGTGGACACTTTTTTGTACATTTAATACTGTGTTTGATACTACATTAGAATTGAGAATGACAGGATAAACACCTGGGGATTTCTAAAATATGATACTAGGCTAACATTTAGTATGGTATTTGAAAGTGATGATGTGAGTGCTTGCGTGTGTCTGTGTCTGTGTCTGTCTCTGTCTCTGTCTGTCTGTCTGTCTGTCTGTCCCAGGGCCTCATGCATACATTGTTTAGTTGGATACCAAGAACTCATATTTACTGGGACTATGGTACTCACATTAGTTTTTGCAAGTAATTCAAAGCGTCTTTCCTTTACTCACTGAAAAGCTGATCCCCTTGAGTGAATCAACAAAGGATTCTTTGTTATTGGACAGAATGGATGATACATTAACAAGTTAGCCCCTTTCAAGGATAATAGTGAATTTTAACTATTGTTTCTAAAAGAATAACTTGTATGAGAGTATCTACAAAAATGCTCATGATTAAATCTTTGTTCTGGGGCTGGGGTTGTGGCTCAGAGGTAGAGCACTGACCTACCATGCTTGATGCACTGGGTTCATTCACCAGCACCACATAAAAATAAAGATATTGTGTCCACCTAAACTAAAAAATAAATATTTTTTAAAAAATCTTTGTTCTTTCCTTTCAGTATTTAATGATGGCAGTTCCAGGGAATTAATGAACCTTACTGGAACAATTCCTGTGCCTTATAGAGGTAAACGTCTTATTTATGTTTCCAGTTCAGATGTATTTGACGACATAATAAATATGTTGCCAAAAGTTAGAAGTAAATTGAACCTACTTTGTCAAAGCTTTCATGATGACTGAGATTTTAACTTCTGTTTTAACTTTAATTTTAACTTCTGTTTTAATTTGGCAGCAGCAGCTCATATTTCAGCTTTTTATAAGGCTTCTTATCAAGACGTCCTGTGCCTAATTGCATTGGAGAAATTTATTGTTTTAGAGAATAGGAGAATTTTGAAACTAAAAAGCGATCTCAGATGGCTGTTCATTCAGCCTCCACGCCATTCAGTCTTTTCTGACTATGCCAGATTGTATAGTTGTATAGGAGGATTTAAAGTTGAGACAGAATTAGGTTTGAATTCTTACTCTCTAATTGCTCAGGTTTGTCACTAGAAGTATCTCTAGTATTTGAATAATAGTACCTAACTCAGGGAAACCGAGAATTCATTGAGAATAATATAGGTAAAGGATGTATAACAGAGTCTGGTAATAATTAGCAGACAATAAATAGTAGCTACTATTTATGTGAGGTTTGTAATAATGTTGATGATGGATAATTAGTCTGTTAGCCAGTCAGTCTTCCTCTGGTGGAATACCTACAGTGATAAAAGTGCGCTCAGCTTCAAAAGAAACTTGTTTTTGGACAGCTCTGTTAATTATTCCTGTGACCTATAACTTACCCATTGATTTCACTTAGTACTTGCTGTGCATGAGGTAATAGGGATAGGGGTTATGGACACAAAGATGAATAATGGGTACATCTTTTCTGGAACAATCTACATTAATAACAAAAACAGGGAATAAATGAGATTTACATGTCTATAGGTGCTTATAGAATAATAAAATTTTTAAGATACAGTGAAATTTCAAAGGAGAACAAGGCCACATGGGAAAATCACAGAGGTAATGACATTTGAGCTTCCTATTAAAAGACGAGTCAACCTTTTATAATAGGATGCATATTATAGATGGGGGCGGGGATACTTAATCAAGCATTAGCACTGTGTAAAGCAAATATGGAAAGCTTAGGTAGGACTCAGTGAAAGTCAAGATTACTAATTCTGTCCTTACCCTCAGGAAATAAACTCTGTTGAAGGAAATAGGTTATAAGTAACATAGTTTACAAATGTACATTACTCCGGGAAATTCTTCATTTACACAAAGCAGAGAATTCTGGGTGGTGGGAAAAACTTATGTTTTATATATTACCCTATGTCCTATTGGAACTTCCCATTATTGTTCACTCTAGGTAATTCTGGGCTAAAACAACAAATCTGAAGTCCTATAACTATCTAATATCTTCAGATGACATTTATGTGCAGGGAACTATTTCTAAGGGGAAAATGCATATAAATTATGTTAGGTGATTCAGATAGTTGCTTGGAACATTGGACTTTGAGCATAGTAAGAAAATACTGTGATTTTTGTTTAATATATTAACTATCAGATTCTTTAAGATGCTTCATTTTGACTACATATAGTCAGATTTCTCACCTCAGATTGTTTCATAAAGCAAAAAGAAGAGAATGACATGAATGATTCTGAGTAATTACCACTGAAAAGGCTATATGCATTTGTCAGACTGTGGAAACCAATTAGCATCTGTTTGACTATTGGATTGAGTTTTATAATCTAGGTTTTGACAAGGGAATTTCAGATTTATCACTTTTTCCTGTAGCACGTTAAGCCATGTTCTTCCTTTCATTTCCCTTCCCAGCAAGCTTTATTAACTGAAGTGAAGAGAGTCAGGTAGCAAAGAATAGATTGGATCGAAAGATAATTCATAAAGAATGTTTTATAGGATCAGGAAGGCATAGGCAGAGTAGTGATCAGTTAGATCCTTCATCCTACTTATGTGTTTTACAAACAAAAAATTGAGAAACTAATTTTAAACAGAACTTTGAAACAAAATATTTGCTGCAAGTTTGACATGTGTTCCTTAATTGTAGCTCTCCCTTACCTATTAAACTGGTTTTGAATAAAAATAAAAATAGAATAACTGAAGTTTCTCTTTCTCTTTCAGGTAATACATACAACATTCCAATATGCCTGTGGCTGCTGGACACATACCCGTATAATCCCCCTATCTGTTTTGTTAAACCTACTAGTTCAATGACTATTAAGACAGGAAAGCATGTTGATGCAAATGGGAAAATATATCTTCCTTATCTACATGAATGGAAACATGTAAGTATTAATAGGTTCTGTGAATTAGTCGTTTTTCATGTTTTGCTCACTAGCTTGTGCTTTCTATTAAAACTCAAGAAGGATTCCAAGAAGGGCAGATAAATTCAGATAAGAGACTAATCACTGAGCTGAGGTAATTAGGAAAGGCACTCTAAAAGAAATACATCTGGGGCTGGGGATGTGGCTCAAGCGGTAGCACGCTTGCCTGGCATGCGTGCGGCCCGGGTTCGATCCTCAGCACCACGTACAAACAAAGATGTTGTGTCTGCCAAAAAACTAAAAAAATAAATAAATAAATTCTTTCTCTCTCTCTCTCTCTCTCTCTCTCTCTCTCTCTCCCTCTCCCTCTCCCTCTCCCTCTCCCTCCCTCCCTCTCTCCCTCCCCGCCTCTCCGCCTCTCCCTCCCACTCTCTTCCTCTCCTCTCCTCTTTAAAAAAAAAAAGAAATACATCTTATATGTATAATGCTTTGTATAAGTACATACTTTTTTTTTTTTTTTTAAATACTGAGGCTTGAACCCAGGGGCCCTTTACCACTGAGCCACATCTGTAGCCCTTTTTATTTTTTGACTCTTGCTAAGTTGCTGAAGCTGATTTTGAACTTGCAATCCTGCTGTCTCATGAGGCCCACAAGTCACTATAATTAGAGGCATGTGCTACTGTGCCCTGTCCCTTAGTGGTATTTACTGTTTCTGGATGCAGGGTGAAAGAATCTGGACGGAGGGCCAGACAAGCCTTCAGAATTTCAAACAACCTAAAGTGGATGGAAAGACAGAAGTTGCTATTCTGACTGTCAAGACAGCCAGGCCTTTAAAACAAAAGATTTAAGAGAAAAGAAAGCTATAAAGAAATAAGTCAGATCTTGAGTTTCCCTCCTGAAGAGATATGCTGAATTCTTTTTTTTATCTTTTTGTTAAATTTTATTAAGTTATTGATAGAATCTTCAGCATCAACAATTAGCTAACTAGATGTCTAGAAAGTATTGTAAATGATTGTGGAGAGCGGCTGGGGTTGTGGCTCAGAGATAGACTGCTTGCCTAGCATACATGAGGCACTGGGTTCCATCCTCAGTACCGCATAAAAATAAAATAAAGATGTTGTGTCCACCTATAACTAAAAAACAATTATTTAAAAAAAAAAAGACTATGGAGAATGTCATGGATCATTTGTTGCATTTTATGTAGTGGATTGCATTAAAATCTTGGACTTTTCTTTCACTTGCATTTATTGTAGAAATATATATTTTTTAATATCTTTATTTATTTATTTGTTTGTTTGTTTATTTTTATGTGGTACTGACGATCAAACCCAGGGCCTCGCACTTGCTAGGCGAGTGCTCTACTACTGGGGCACAACCCCAGCCCTCATTTTATATATTTATTTTTTATTTGTCCTTTTTAGTTATACATGATAATAGAATGTATTTTGACATCATGCATACATGGAGTATAGCTTCCCATTCATGTGGTTGTACCTGGTGTGGAGTCATACTGGTCATGTATTCATATATATATATATATATATATATATATATATATATATATATTTATTTATTTATTTAATATTTTTTGTTATAGGTGGGCATTATTATTTTATTTTTATGTGATGCTGAGGATCAAACCCAGTGCCTCACACATGCTAGGCGAGTGTTCTACCACTGAGCCCCAGCCCCATGTATTCATATATTAACATAGAAAAGTTATGTCTAATTCATTCTACTATCTTTCCATTCCCATCCCCTCTTCTTTCAAAGCTCCTGTTCCTCCCTATTCAATCCGGCAGCCCCCCTATTGTGAATTGGCATCCATATATCAGAGAGTACATTTTGTTTTGGGGGGATTGGCTTATTTCATTTAGCATGATAGTCTCTAGTTCCATCCATTTACTGGCAAATGCCATAATTTCATTCTTCTTTATGGCTGAGTAATATTCCACTGTATATGTACCATGAGATATGCTAAATTATTAAATACATCAATAAAGAAAGGGAACCAGCAGGGAAAAAAGATAGTAGAAACAAGACACTCCCTGACCTCAGGTAACCCAGTTATCAAGATGTGATTAATGTGTTCAACAAAATAGATAATAAGCTGGGCATGGTGGCACACTCCTGTAATCCCAGCAACTCAAGGCTGATGCAGGAGGATTGCAAATTCAAAGCCAGACTTGGCAACTTAATAAGGCCTTAAGCGATTTAGCAAGACCTGTCTCTAAATAAAAAAAGGATTAGGGATGTGGCTCAGTCCCTGGTACCCAAAAACAAAACAAGAAAGAAAAAAAATGACTTGAGAGAATTGAATTTAAAAGGAACCAAGAGAAAAACTTAGAACTGAAAAATAGAATAATATAAGGCTAGGGTTTTTAGCTCAGAGTTATAGGCCCTAGGTTCAATCGCTAGCACCACAAAAAAAAGGAAGGAAAAGAAAAGAAGATGTAGAATTGTATTAAAAAGGAACCAAGTGGAAATCTTAGAACAACTCAATAGATGAGTTTATAGCAGATTGAATTCAGTATAATAGAGGATTAATGAACTGGAAGATAAATATATTTCTTTAATGTAGTTAATACAAGAATAGACTTAACAAATGATGTATATTATATTATGGAAAAGATTTTAAACTTTATTGAAAGACATTAAAGAAAACCTGAGTCAAAAAAGAGAGAACCTTATTCATAGATTAGAAGATTTAATATTATAAAAATGTTTTTTCTATACAGTTGATCTATATCCTAAGAGGAGTTTTTATTTGCTTGTATATTTGTTAATCTGTGAAATTCTAAGCAAAATCTAAAATGTATATGGAGATGCAAAAGATTGACAATAGTCAAGGTGCTTTATAAGGAGAATGGGAAAGAGACTTGCCCTACAGATAGCAAAATTTAGTATAAAACTAATAATTTATATCAGTGGGGGATAGAATGAATTTTTCAATGATGAAGTTGTGACAGTTGAATTCCTTCTTAAAAATAGACATAAATCAATTTCAGGTAGATTGTAAAAGGCTTTTAGGAGATAATTTAGCAAATTGTCTATGATCTTTTAGTAGGTGGACTTTTTTTTTTTTTTCCTAACAGCCAAAGAATTAAAAAACTTACCCATTTACCTAGAGTTTATACAAATTAAGAACTTATGTTCATGAACAACACATTTAAAAGTGTGAAGACCTGGGCGTAGTAGCACATGCTTATAATCCTAGCTACTGAGGAGGCTGAGGGAGAAAGGTTGCTAAATTTGAGGCCTGCCTGGGTAATTTAGGGAGGCCCTGTAAAGTTTTTAAAAATTTTTTAAAGGGCTAGGGATGTAGCTCAGTGGGAGAGCACCCTTGGGTTAAATCTCCAGTACTGGGGGGGGGGGGAGTGAAAAACTAATCACACACTGGAAGAAAATATTTGTATACTTAGAGCCCACAGAATAATATCCAAAATATGTAAATAACTTGTGAATTGTTTAGGAAATATAATAATAAAGTAAAAATAAGATTTGAACAAATAACTTGATAAAAAAGAAATATAGATGGGCAGTAAACATGGAAAGATGTTTAACCTTGCTTAGTAGTTGAAGATTTCTAAATTAAAGCCACAAAAAGATATCACTGCATATTCACCAGATTTGTACTGTTGGTTACAGTACGAAGAGTAAAGATGTAAAGAAAAAGGAACTCTTAAATACTGCTAGTAGGAGTAAAATTGGCAAAACTGCTCTGGAAATCAGTTTGGTATAGTCTGTGAAGTTATAAAAATACATACTGTATGAACTAGCTGTCTCATCCCTTGGTGTATACATTAGAAAAAAATGTTTTTCAACCTCAGCATTGTTACCACTGTGAGTCAGATAATTCATTGTTCTGAGAAGGTTGTCTTGTTTAATGTAGGATGAAGATCATTTAACCTTTACCCACAAGATGTAGCATAACACACATGCAGTTGTGACAGCCATAAATGTCTTGAGTTTTAAATATCTCCTGAGAGGTAAAAATATCACCCTCAGTTGAGAACTCTGCACAAAAATCACCATTGCAACCGTGTACTGGGAAATAAGAATGTTCATAGAGGCGTGGTGGTTAGTAGCCAAAGGTTGGTTGGATATAACTCAGAAAAGTATCAATAGCAAGAGAAAGATTAAAGAAGTGATAGTATATTCATTCATTGGAACAACATACAGCAATTGAAAAAAAAAAAAAAGTACTCTGTTGAAGAATGAATCCTGCAAAAATTGCTAAGCAAAAGAAGTCCCGATAGAATACGTAGTTTAATTAATGTGAAGTTCAAGAACAAACAAAATTAAACAGTATCTGGTTTAGGAAATCACAAGGTAGTATGTTTAAAGTCAAGCAAAAGAATGTCTGCTGTCAGAGAAGTAGTTATTACCTCTAGAGTTGATGGAGGTGGATGCAGTCAGGAAGGGAAATACTTTCTTTCTACATTTTTGGCAGTCTTCTGTTTCTTAACTTGGGTAATAGCTACACAGATACTGTAATTAATCATTATTTTTTAAAGTTACATATGTTTCATATATTTCTGTATGACATTTCACAAATATGATTAAAAACAGTTAAATAATGGTGGCAAACTTTGGTGTGATAGATGAGGTTATACCATGGAGAATCCTGGTAAAATATTAATTCCTGTCAGTTAATTCCAATTTGCCCACTTAGAAATTTCTTGCCTACATTATAGTTCACTGGGAGTGTTCCTTCAGTGGCAGGCAGCTTTCCTTATTTTGTGCTTTAGAGACCCAGGTTCTCTCTAATTTGTGATGCAACCATGTCCTACTAGGACTTCAGAGTCCTGTGCATTCAGGAAGAGCAGAGAAAGCAGTAAAGAATATCTCCTTTCTTATCCACCTAGCATGGAATTTAAGCATTTAGGAATTAAGTCACTTTGGCTATGTTCCGTTGATAAACACTACTGTAAGGAGCACTGGAAATTTTAATCAGCTTATTCTCAGCAACAGTTCTCTATTATGAAAGGAGCATGGACATTTGTAGAAAACTTCTCAGTTATAACTAAGTATAAGGGAAAGTTTCAGTGTATATTGTAGTAATCTTACATGACAATATAAAACTTCTATCACTTATCATTATCTAGTTAAGTTACTTATTAATCCTAATCCTGGGGCTGGAATTGTGGCTCAGTGGTAGAGTGTTCGCCTGTACTCGTGAGGGACTGGGTTCAATCCTCAGCACTGCATAAAAGTGAAATAAAGATATTGTGTCCACCTGCAATTAAAAAATAAATATTAAAAAATATCCTAATCCTGACTAATATATTGCTTAGGATATAAAATCTGACCTTTTTATTGTTTATTAGAAAAGCAAACAAGTAAAAAGGGATGGAGAAGAAAGGAATGTTGCTTAAGTTTATGGGGTTTTCAATAGGAAAACAATTTTATAAAGGTATTATCTGTTTAATGGGTCTTTAGGTGTTTGAACCAAAATAAACTGCTACAGGACTGGGATATAGTGGTAGAATGCTTGCCTAGCATGCACAAGTCCCTGGATTTAATCCCCAGCACCACAAAAATATTAAAATAAAGTTGCTACAATACTTTTGTTATTTCTTTCATATCCTATAGCAATATAGTCAGCAAGTCATTCTGAATCTGTAACCTGTTGCTTTATAATAGGCCTAGAAACAGATTAAAGATTAGATTAATCCTCATTTCACAGAATTAAGTGTGAAAAAGTGTAATAACGAATTAAAATTTGTTTCGACAAAATTGTAGTTTTAAGAATATATGAATGAAGAACTAATTCATACTACAATATGGATGAATATTGGGAAATTATGCTGAGAGGGGCCAGACACAAAAAGGTCACTTGTTATATTATTCCATTTTAATGAAACATACAGAAGAGGCAGATCTGTAGAGATAAAGTAGATCTGATTACCAAGGACTGCAGAGTAGAAAATGAGACATGACTACTAATAGGGCACAGGAATTCTTTTTGAGATTATAAAAATATTCTGAACTTAGATGGTAGTGATGATCACACAGTTTTATGAGTAAACTACAAGTCACTGAACTGTAAGCTTTAGAAGTGTTTTATGGTATGTGAATTGTCTTAGTTTTTAAAAAAGCTTACACGAGGAGCTGGGATGGTGGCTAAGTGGTAGAGTCCTCGCCTAGCACGTGTGGGGCATTAGGTTCGGTCCTCAGCACCACATAAAAATAAATAATGTGTCCAACTACAACTAAAAAAAAAAAAAGCTTACATGAGGCAATTGTACACTTTGGAGTTCTGTTGAACTAAAAAATTGGAGAGAGTGGGTCATGTATGTTCTAAGTGGCCACACCACATAACAGCTCCCACCCCCAACACATACTCTTGAGTACTGCACAGGTAGATACTACATGTTTACCCCCATCCTCAGCATATACATACTGGAAAATGTTTTCATTGTCATCTTCTATAAGGTGGATCAAAATTGAATATGAGATAAATTTGGTTCTTTGGAATGTATAAATTGCTACTAACTCTTCTATCGGGAGAAGAAAAAGTTACAAGGGTTGAGGATGTGGCTCAGTGGTAGAGAGGCTATCATGCAACAGGTTCTGAGTTCAGTCCCCAGCACTGCAGAAAAAAAAAAAAAAAATATATATATATATATATATATATATATATATATATATATATGAAATATGAAGGAGTTTAGCTGATTGAGATGATTAAACCATCAATCAAAAACTGATGAGTTCATGGAAAAAGTATTTGAGATAAGATATACACAGGATAGGTTAAGGAGTAAAAATAGAACTATTAAAAAGCCAGTTGAGGGCTGAGCATGTGGCTCAAGCGGTAGCACACTCGCCTGGCATGCGTGCGGCCCGGGTTCCATCCTCAGCACCACATACAAACAAAGATGTTGTGTACGCCGAGAACTAACTAACTAAATAAATAAATATTAAAAAAAACATAGTTTGCCTTAAATCAGTTATCAATAAATATATGAGAGAAAATTTTAGCAACATTTATTGAAAAACAAGCACTGTCCCTGTTATAGGAAGGAGAGGTCCTTTAACAATTTTTATCTTTTTTACAACACAGCAATTTCTAAACTAAAGTACCTATGAATTCAGAGTTCATAATACTGCCTTTAATAAAAATCAGTTTTATCTTTATTTTAAATTCTTTTTAGTTGTTGACAGACCTTTAATTTATTTAATTTATATCCGGTGCTGGGAATCGAACCCAGTGCCCATAAGCCCCAGCCCCTAAAAATCATTTTTAAGAACACATATTTCCAAGGTATCATTGCTGTCTTTTAAAGATCTTAAATAAGTGGCCCTTGTTTATATCCATTCCTGAATTTGTTCCAATATGCTTGAATCTTCCATTGACAATAAGTTTTGATAAGCTCTGTGTAGTCAGGAGAAGAACAATACTATATGAATTTTGCAATATACTGCTTTTATATACTTGAAGCAAGAACCTTGCCATGAATATAGAAATAATATTTAAAAACCACCTAATGTTAAAATAAACTAAGAAATGGAATATTTTTGATTGGGAATCTGCAAATAAAACTGTCAAAACTGAATTGAAAACTGATGTGAAATGACCAAACTTTAGCTTTTTGCCAAAAAGCAACTTTATAATTGACATGAATTTGTTTTCCTCTTTTAGCCACAGTCAGACTTGTTGGGGCTTATTCAGGTTATGATTGTGGTATTTGGAGATGAACCACCAGTCTTCTCTCGTCCTACTATTTCAGCATCCTATCCACCATACCAAGCAACAGGGCCACCAAATAGTAAGTAGACTTGAGCTTTGATTTTAAAAAAAGCCTTGTAAAAAGTCTTACTTAAGAAATTTAATATATTCACTTTACTTTTTTTAGCCTGTCAAGTTAGTGGAGTTTTGGGAGATATTCTGAGGCCCCACATCTGCATGTACCGATTCCTACCAAAGACTGGCATTTGGGCTTCCATTTGTGGGTAGAAATCTAAGTATGGGTGTGCTGGATTCCAAAATGGAGGAGAAAATGCTGGAATAGAGCTAAATTTTTAAAATTATGCATGCCACAGAATAGCTTTATTTGATCAGCTTGGAAACAGATATAACTTGAAAAGTAGTCAACATTCTAGGGGTCAGTGTTGCAGATAAGAATATACTATAAAGTCAACTAAATCCTTCACAATCAGCTATTCTGGGTATACACAATTGGATATCTAGCTCTCAGCTTTCTTCTCATTAGTACAGCCAATTCATAATTTTTGGAAAGGTATATACCCTAATTGGTATATATTTTCCCTATTATCAGGGTTTTTAAAAAATTTTCTTACTGATACTTAAAGATCACCCTGAATAACTGGGAGTTGGTTGTACTTATTTGTTTTGACTTTACTAAATCTATATTGATTTAATTGTGTTCTAAACTGATTTTTTTTATGAAAGTATTTAAGAGTATAATGAACCAGATTGATTTCTTTTAAGACAATTATGTGAGCTTTCAGTTTTCTTCTGCTGAAAATCATTGTCTTTTCTAATCCATTCTTTCTTGAAGAGCATATTGCCTTACAAAGCAGAATAGGAATCTAGCAAAGAACTTTTGTTGTTGTTACAACACAATTTATGGACAGAAAATTAGTATCATTTATAGTATCTTTTATTTATTTAGTTGTTGATTTTGCACTTTTTTTTATTCATTTATATATGGTGCTGAGAATCAAACCCAGTGCTTCACACGTTAGCCAAGCACTCTGCCACTGAGCCACAACCCCAGCCCTCATTTACAGTATCTTAAAATAAACTGTTTTTTTTTTTTTTGCTTCTTATTTTCTTTTATTTTTTTTTCTTTTTTTAATTTTTATTGGTTGTTCACAACATTACAAAGCTCTTGACATATCATATTTCATACATTAGATTGAAGTGGGTTATGAACTCCCAATTTTACCCCGTATACAGATTGCAGAATCACGTCGGTTACACATCCACAATTTTACATAATGCCCAATTAGTAATTGTTGTATTCTGCTACCTTTCCTATCCCCTACTATCCCCCCTCCCCTCCCATCTTCTCTCTCTACCCCATCTACTGTAATTCATTTCTCTCCTTGTTTATTTTCCCATTCCCCTCACAACCTCTTATATGTAATTTTGTATAGCAGTGAGGGTCTCCCTTCATTTCCATGCAATTTCCCTTTTCTCTCCCTTTCCCTTCCATCTCATGTCTCTGTTTAATGTTAATCTTTTCTTCCTGCTCTTCCTCCCTCTCTGTTCATAGTTGCTCTCTTTATATCAAAGACGACATTTGGTATTTGTTTTTTAGGGATTGACTAGCTTCACTAAGCATAATCTGCTCTAGTGCCATCCATTTCCCTGCAAATTCTATGATTTTGTCATTTTTTATTGCTGCATAGTACTCCATTGTGTATAGATGCCACATTTTTTTTATCCATTCATCTATTGAAGGGCATCTGGGTTGGTTCCACAGTCTAGCTATTGTGAATTGTGCTGCTATGAACATCGATGTGGCAGCATCCCTGTAGCATGCTCTTTTAAGGTCTTCAGGGAATAGTCCAAGAAGGGCAATAGCAGGGTCAAATGGTGGTTCCATTCCCAGCTTTCCCAGGAATCTCCAAACTGTTTTTTCCAAATTGGCCGCACCAATTTGCAGTCCCACCAGCAATGTACAAGAGTACCCTTTTCTCCACATCCTCGCCAGCACTTGTTGTTGTTTGACTTCATAGTGGCTGCCAATCTTACTGGAGTGAGATGGTATCTTAGGGTGGTTTTGATTTGCATTTCTCTGACTGCTAGAGATGGTGAGCATTTTTTCATGTACTTGTTGATTGATTGTATATCCTCCTCTGAGAAGTGTCTGTTCAGGTCCTTGGCCCATTTGTTGATTGGGTTATTTGTTATCTTATTGTCTAATTTTTTGAGTTCTTTGTATACTCTGGATATTAGGGCTCTATCTGAAGTGTGAGGAGTAAAAATTTGTTCCCAGGATGTAGGCTCCCTATTTACCTCTCTTATTGTTTCTCTTGCTGAGAAAAAACTTTTTAGTTTAAGTAAGTCCCATTTGTTGATTCTTGTTGTTAACTCTTGTGCTATGGGTGTCCTATTAAGGAATTTGGAGCCTGACCCCACAATATGTAGATTGGAGCCAACTTTTTCTTCTATCAGACGCAGAGTCTCTGATTTGATATCAAGCTCCTTGATCCATTTTGAGTTAACTTTTGTGCATGGCGAGAGAAAGGGATTCAGTTTCATTTTGTTGCATATGGATTTCCAGTTTTCCCAACACCATTTGTTGAAGATGCTATCCTTCCTCCATTGCATGCTTTTAGCCCCTTTATCAAATATAAGATAGTTGTAACTTTATGGATTAGTCTCTGTATCCTCTATTCTATACCATTGGTCCACCCGCCTGTTTTGGTACCAGTACCATGCTGTTTTTGTCACTATTGCTCTGTAATATAGTTTGAAATCTGGTATCGCTATACTGCCTGATTCACACTTCCTGCTTAGAATTGCTTTTGCTATTCTGGGTCTTTTATTTTTCCATATGAATTTCATGATTGCTTTCTCTATTTCTACAAGAAATGCCGTTGGGATTTTGATTGCTGTTGCATTAAACCTATAGAGAACTTTTGGTAATATCGCCATTTTGATAATGTTAGTTCTGCCTATCCATGAACAGGGTATATTTTTCCATCTTCTAAGATCTTCTTCTACTTCTCTCTTTAGGGTTCTGTAGTTTTCATTGTATAAATCTTTCACCTCTTTTGTTAGGTTGATTCCCAAGTATTTTATTTTTTTGGAGGATATTGTGAATGGAGTGTTTTTCCTCATTTCCGTTTCAGAAGTTTTGTCGCTGATATACAGAAATGCCTTTGATTTATGCGTGTTGATTTTATATCCTGCCACTTTGCTGAATTCATTTATTAGTTCTAGTAGTTTCTTTGTAGACCCTTTTGGGTTTTCTAGGTATAGAATCATGTCATCTGCAAATAGTGATAATTTAAGTTCTTCTTTTCCTATTTTTATGCCTTTAATTTCTTTCGTCTGTCTAATTGCTCTGGCCAGTATTTCGAGAACTGTATTGAATAGAAGTGGTGATAGAGGGCATCCCTGTCTTGTTCCAGAAAAATAAACTGTTTTTTTTTTTTTTTTTAATATTTATTTTTTAGTTCTCGGCAGACACAACATCTTTGTTGGTATGTGGTGCTGAGGATCGAACCCGGGCCGCACGCATGCCAGGCGAGCGCACTACCGCTGAGCCACATCTCCAGCCCCCCAAAATAAACTGTTTTTAACAAAGAACTATAGAACCCCATTTCTTTTTCCTTCCCTGCCTTCCCAAAATAAACTTGGTTTTAGGATTAGCTTTTTTTTTTTTTTTTTTTAAAGCTAGTAGTGATACTTTGGGGTGAGAAATTTTGTTTTTCTCTTACTAAATCCTGTTAACTTTAGTGCCCTAGAGTGGAAAATATTTTTGATCATTTGAGTTTGAAATAGCAAATATTTTCTGATCTCATTACTCTTATTTATTTGCTCAAATAACATTGACAGTTTATCACTAATACAAAGATAACCTTTTCAGAAATCTAGGTAGTTTCCCAAGTGACATTATTCTTTCTAAAGTTTTTTCAGTTTCACATTGACATTGGAAGTATAATAGTCTAGAAAGGGACCGCTCTATTATGGTCACTACTGCAGTTTAATTTTGTACTCACTGTAAGTTACATTAAACACTCTAGAGCTAATTAAATGGCTGAAAGAGACCAGTTTATTGTCTATCCAGTCTAGTATTGAGGAGTGAACTCAGGGGCACTTGACCCCTGAGCCACATCCCCAGACACTTTTTGTATTTTATTTAGAGACAGTGTCTCACTGAGTTTCTTACCTCCTCACTATTGCTGAGGCTGGTGTTGAACTCAAAATCCTTCTGCCTCAGCCTCCTAAGATGCTGGGATTACAGGTGTGTACCACTGTGCCTAGACTATTGGATCCAGTTTAATATGTTTACCCATTTAGACAAGTATTAATATTAGATATAACTATAAAGAAATAAAGGTTGACCAGGTGCCATGGCTAAGGCAGGAGGAGCACAATTTCAAAGGCAGCCTCAGCAATTTAGTGAGACCATAAGCAACTTAACAAGACCCTGTCTCAAAATAAAAATGAGTGGGAGTGTAGTTCAGTGGTTAAGCACTTGTGGGTTAAATCCCCAGTATCAAAATAAATAAGTAAAGGTCTGTGCTAGACATCATAGCACGTACCAGTAATCCCAGTGACTCGGGAGGCCCAGCTAGGAAGATCGCAAGTTTGAGGCCAGTCTCAGCAGTTTAGCAAGACCCTAAGCAGCTTAGGGAGACACTGTCTCGAAATACAAAGGACTAAAGGTATAGTTCAGCAATAAAGCACCCCTGGATTCAATCCCTGGTACAAAAAAGAAGAAATTAAAGTCTGAATTCCATCCATCTCACACACACATACTATAAGGAATAGCCAAGCAGTGTGGCTAGATACATAAACATCCATTATGGTTGAGAAATTATGTACTTTTTTATTATTATCATTACTGAGAAAATGTTTATTTTAGCATAATTTCTAAGGTTGTTTTTTAATGTATTATATGGAGAGTGGTGACAGTGATTGGGAGACCAGTGTCTGAGATTGGGGTCCCTCATGACTCCATGGCTATGGCATGCGTGGTGCCTGGGAAAGTTTCTGTGTAGAGGTGTTTTACTCAGGCCTGGTGGTCCCTGCTTGTAGTCCCAGCTGTTCAGGAGACTGAGGCAGAAGAATTGCTTGGGCCCAGGAGTTCAAGGTCTACCAATGTCATGGTATTAATATGTCAATACCATGTCTCTTTAAAAGAAAAAAAGTGTTACAATCTAACTTCTTTTTTTGAGAATAATAATCCACATTTATTAGTAGTGATTATGAGTTATAGCTAAATATTTCATATAACTTTTTTTGGTAGTACTGGGGATTGAATCCAGGGCCTTGTACATGCTAGGCAAGCACTCTACCATTGAGCTACATTCTTAGCCCAATATTTTAATTCTTAGAGTTATCTCTTATAAATTTAGAAAAGAAAAATTGCTTAAAATTATGAGGAAATTGCTTACACTTATGGGATATGGTTTGTATGTTAAAAGAGAGAAAGAGGGAGCTGGGGTTGTGGCTCAGTGGTAGAGTGCTTGCCTAGCATGTGCAAGGCACTGGGTTTAGTTCTCAGCACCTCATATAAATAAGTAAACAAAATAAAGGCCCACTAATGTCTTAAAAGAAAAGAAACTCACATGGGAGTTGGGTAGTAATTGCATGTGTTGCTGATACTTGGTAGTAGCCTCATCTTCTCAAAAAGATGTTTTCAAAGGTCAGCTGTGCTTTATGCCTGGGAAAGAAAAAATCTCTTATGGAATCTAGCAGTATCCCTAGCTTGAGGCCAGGGTTTCTTTCTTTCAGCCTTCTCTTAACCTCTCCTTCAGATCCCCAGTGACTATAAAATAGAAGGCACTAAAATATTTATTTATTGACTTAAAGAATGATTTGTCATTGTGTCATCAAAGAAAAAGTTTTACTGAGGAAACATTGATTCTAAGAACAAGTCATTTCCAGTTAAGGCTAAAATCATCTTCTCTTTTTCTTCCTCTGTATTGCTTAGCTTGTTGATATCACTGACCTCAGTTCTGTGCTGTTAGTGCTCTCTTTAAAGAATGTGTAAAGCATTCTTTTAAGATTGCTGGATTTTAATTTTTTTCCTATTATTTCCAAGCTTTTGTTTTGTTTTTAACCAGTTTGGATGAACAGAATGTAAGTTTTGTTGTTGTTGTTGTTGTTGATTTTTATGATACTTCTCATTGTATTTTAAAGTTTTAAGTTCTCAAGCAATTCAACAAAATCAACTGTGTGAATTGGTCAACATAATTGTAAAAGAAATGTCAAAGATTTCTTAGATACAATAAAGAGCTCACTTTCTAAGAAGCTGATCTTGGACCAAATGAGGCCAGAAATTTCATTCTTCCAAAATGTAAATCAAACCACCTCTTACTTTATAGACTCCTTGAGAACTTATGTAGCTGACCAAGTTGACCTCTTTACAACATTGTTTTTGTTGCGGTTTTCATGAGTGTTCTCACTCATGTTTAATGATTTGAGAATTAAGTGACTTCACAATTTTTACTACTTGAACTAATGTGAACCAGATATTTGTTCTATTTTGAATTTGAAATTTGGATTTTGTAACTGTATGAAATTTTGCTGTGGTTTAACACTGATGTCTGTCTTTTTAAATTGTATCCATATTCAGGGCTGTGCATATTATTTTACAATGTTAAAAATTGTTTTTTAGCCTCCTACATGCCAGGCATGCCAAGTGGAATCTCTGCCTACCCATCTGGATACCCTCCCAATCCCAGGTAATGAAAAATTATCTTCTGAAAAATTGTGTTCAAAATTGTATTGGACTTAAAATCAAAACAATGGTCACTAACTAGAGCATTAAAATAAATTTAGTTGCAATTCAGTCTAAGCTAAAAATTGTTTTATTGGCAGAATTTTATGATACATATTGAAAGGAGTTTTCCAGTTTAGAAAAAAACAGCTCCATCTTATTTGCAGAGAAGAAAAGGGTAGGATGGTTAATGACAATGATCTCAATTGGTTTTGGACCTTGAAATTTTAGCTACTTCCCTTTTAGGAACTTTATATATTTAATGTAGATAATTGGTTTTTTATTTTTTTATTTATTTTATTTTATTTTTTTTTTTGGTACCCAGGCACTTAACCACTGAGCAACATCCCCAGCTCTTTTTTTGTATTTTATTTAGAGACAGGATCTCACTGAGTTGCTTAGAGCCTCGCTAAGTTGCTGAGGCTGGCTTTGAACTCATGATCCTCCTGCCTCAGCCTTCAGAGCCACTGGGATTACAGGCATGTGCCACGGCTCCCAGCCTATAGTCAAAATGTTAATGGAGTAATGTAGTTATAAAGAATTCAGGGACCAAAAAAAAAAAAAATGTTTTTTTCAGCAGAAGGCTTTGAACCCAGGGCCTCACACATGCTATGCAAAGCCCTGTGCCCCTTAGCTATATCCTCCACCCCTTATTTTGTTTTGAGACAGGTCTTGCTAAATTTTTTAGGTTGGTCTCAAATTCTTGTCTGAGCCTCCCAAGTAACTGCAAATTATAGGCATACGACTGTACCCAGCTGATAAAAATATTTTAATACCCTTTAAATTTTTTTCTATAAATTACAGGGAATCTATTAATTCATATGAATTTAGATGATAGTCTACCTATATTATCAACCTTTAGTATTCATTTGTAATAACATGAAAATTAATAATGAAATCAGTCTGTTAATAATAATAAAGAAATTCAAAGAGTAATTATTAATGTTTTAAATGTGTTTATTCCAGTGATACTCTACAAATACAAAGGTGGTCTTTGTAATTTAAAATGCATGACTGGCGTTTACTGGTGCCTAGATGACATTTCCAGTTTACTCTGAAGAATAAGAAATTTTAAACTGCAACTCTTCTTAGCTTTACATAACCAACTCATAACCTTCACAGATAAACGAAACCAGATTTCCTAAACACCTGTCATACATAAATATATATATGTACGCATATAACATCCACGATCTTGAAAGTTGAATTTAGCAAACATATTGTTTCTGGGCCTTTCCTGATTTCAGGGATCAACTTTATAAGGTTGTAAGTATTTTGTCACTTTACATACGTAAGCAGAAACTAAAATAATGTTGTCAGGAACAAAACAGAATGATTTCTTTATGTATAAGTTTTAGATTTCTCAAGCCCCCCCATAAATTTTCTGATTGAGTTGAAGAAATACAGTCCTAAGCCTTGAAGTCATAAGCCTTTGTATTTATAGCTGGTAATAAAAAAGGAACATTGGATCTAGAGGGAACAGTTAGTTGTTTACAGTGCAATAGGAAATGGACTTCTGAACAATAAAGTCATTTAAAATAAACTTGTAGATGAAACTGAAAATATTGGCAAAAATGTCGATCTTACTTGTTACTTGAGTTTATTTGTAAGAAATTCCTTTTTGGGATTTATTTTCAAAGATTTAATGCTTTATGCGCCCCACCCCCTCCCCCCCCTCCCGCCATGTGACCTTTAATCTCAAAACATAATATGTTAATGAGTTGTTAAGGGTAACTTTTAATTGCCACCTCTATCTTTCTGCATATAAAAGGTCTTGGCAGAAGAACTTCAGAACCTTTGTCTTATCTTTTATTTTGAAGGAGAATTAATAAATCGGTGACTCAAGACTCTGGAAAATTTTTTTGTTTTTGTCTTATTTTGTTTTTAAGGTGCTGGGGATCCAACCCAGGGCCTTACATATGCCAAGCAAGCACTCCACTAGAACCACATTCCCAGCCCCAAGACACTTTATCTTAAAATGGTGAATGTAAGAGAAAGTTATAGAAAGTTGGACTAGTGGTACAATGGAATGTTACTCAACCATAAGAAGAATGAAATTATGGCATTTGCCAGTAAACAGCTGGAAGTTTGCTGGGGCCCCTTGGGCTGTGGCTCTCAACATCTCCCGCTCTCTGTTTAAACAACAAGCATGTGGCTTAGGGACTGTGCCTGCCTTAGGTTGTCCAATAGTACATATGGTCCTTACCCGTCTTCGGATGAGCTGACCTCAAGGCGTCAGCCTCCTGTCTTAGGTTGGTACCATTGCAATTGGATCTTACCCGTTATTGACTACCGGTTCAGCATACAGCCACACCTGTGGATAGGTCTTTGTACCAGCGGCGGGGGTGAGGTTCTTTGCCTCACCTCTGTTGGCCCCCAAATTTTAGCTGAATGACCATGACAAGCAGAAGGGAGGAAGATACACTAAGCCAATTGACGGCTCCTTTTGGAAAAATTGTACCACTGATGACACCATCAGCAAAAATACCCCAACACTACCACAAGTCTCTGCACCAACAGATAGTTCACAATGCATACAAGTGAGTTCACAATGCATACAAGTGATACATAGTCCAGGGAAGTTCTGCAAGCAGTTCAGTGATGGCTATTGCAGAAGCTGTAGATTGGTTTTATCATTGTCTTCACCAGCACTGGGATGAAGATAGGAATTCTGGCAATAATGGCTAAAGAAAAAATTATGTAACATTCCAGAAGGCACAATTTTCTTAACAATTTACATTATCTTGAACAGAATTATTAAATATAATGAAAAGGAAAGGTGAAAGTAAATGAACAGATCTGTTAACCTCCTTTTTTTTCACATTTTAAAACAATCCTCAACAGCTGTTTACCCAATTTAAATTAAACCATTTAAATTATGTGAATAAAAAAAATTATTTAGATCCATTTTTTCATGAGCGCTCATCATATATGATATATGGATATACGTACATACAAACATAAAACATAAAACACAAGTGTGCACACATAATATAATACGTACAACACATAACATAATAGTAAAGGCCTTATAAGTTTTTACAGGTGAAATCTCCATTGCAATGTTTAAAAACTCTATAGTCAAAAAATAGAACTGATCAGCAAAACATTAACCTCGGTCTGTATGAGCTCAAAAAACAAAATAGAACTTCATGATGTGGGAAAGGGTAATAATAAAATAGATATTGAAAAAAGCATCCTGGTTCTGTCACAGATGTAAGGATAGCCAAACTGGAGTTTTGGATATCAGCTGTTATGGATTTGAGCCAAATCATCTTCTTTTTGGTCTGTAGAAATCACTTTAGTTAATCTCTCTGGAATCCAGATCGGCTGCTGTTCTCCCTGTGGAAACACACAAACAGACCCCTGACTCCAGACAATTACTGGGTCAGGACCTTTCCATTTTCTGTTAGAATATCCTTCCAAAGTACCTTGGGCTTATGTACATTTTTTGGACACATATGCCTTTCCACAGCACTAAGCCCTGATGAATCCAAATTTTAAAAGTTTAGAGTAAAAAGTGTTATTTTAAGTTTATCTTTGGGGAATATATACCCCTTCCCAATTCCCTCTTTTTGCTTTAATAAGTACATTTTAATAGTTTGACGAGCTCTTTCAACTATGCCTTGTCCCTGTGGATTGTATGGGATTCCTGTTATATGAGTAATGCCAAATGATGAGCAAAATTGTTTAAAAGAGGTAGAAGTATAACCAGGGGCATTATCTGTTTTTAACTGTTTTGAAATGCCCACAGTGGCAAAATTTTGTAAGAAATGAGCTATAATATCTTTTTTTCCTCCGGCATGAAGGGAGCCCATCAAAAATCCGGAAGAAGTGTCAACTGTAACATGCAAATATTTTAATTTTCCAAATTCTGGCAGGTGTGTGACGTCCATCTGCCAAATATGGTTAGGTATCAGTCCTCTAGGATTGACTCCAAGATTAACTTGTGATAAAAAGGTCACACAATTTTGACATTGTTTTATTATTTGTCTAGCTTGTTCCTTAGTTATTTTAAAACGCTTTTGTAAAGTATTAGCATTGACATGGAACTTTTTATGAAAATTTGTAGCTTCTTCTAGTGTAGAGAAAATATGTATGTCATGTGTGGTTTTACCTGCTAAATCATTGCCCAAACTAAGGGCTCCAGACAATCCTGTATGTGCCCTGATATGTCCTATAAAGAATGGATCTTTTCTGTCCCAGATTAGACTTTGTATAGTGGAAAGCAAAGAGAGAACAGAGGAAGGGGAAAGCCTACCAGCATCTTCAAGGGATACTATAGCATTAACTATATACTGACTATCGGAAAATAAATTAAATACAGAATCTTTAAACATCACAAAAGCTTGTAATACTGCATTAAGCTCTACCTTTTGAGCTGATTGTTTGGGTACTAAAAATGTAAAAGTTTGATCAGGTGTAACTATTGCTGCTGTGCCATTATTTGACCCATCAGTGAATATATTTGGAGCATTCATGATAGGTGTTTTTCTTGTCATTTTTGGAAAAATTATAGGATGCGATGACCAAAAAGACAGTAAAGGATTAGATGGTAAGTGGTTATCAAATGAAACATTAGATTTGCACATGATTATTGCCCAAGTATTTAACTCATTAGCTAATTCATCAATTTGATTCATAGTATATGGAGTAGTAATTTTATTGGGAGAAATTCCAAACACTCCCTTTGCTGCTTTTGAGTATATCAATTCTATCCAAATGCATATTTTCCATATATGTTTCAATGATTTTTAATGCCTTTCTTGCTTCAGGTGTTAACATTCGGGTGAATTTGGATCTGATGTACCTTTTAGGATATCAAATAAAGGTCCCAACTCTCCTGTTGGTATGCCTAGATAAGGCCTTATCCAATTTATGTCTCCCAATAACTTTTGAAAGTCATTAAGTGATTTGAGTTGATTTACTCGTATTTGAATTTTTGGTGGACGGACCATGGTTGAGGATAATAGAACTCCTAAATAATTAATTGGAAAATTTAATTGTACTTTATCTATTGCTATCTCTAGATTATAATTTTTTAATAAGTTTGTAAGTGTGGCATAACATTCTAGCAATGTGTTTTTATCTTTGTGTGCTAATAATACATCATCCAGGGCTGGGGATGTGGCTCCAGCGGTAGCGCGCTCGCCTGGCATGCGTGCGGCCCGGGTTTGATCCTCAGCACCACATACCAACAAAGATGTTGTGTCCGCCGAGAACTAAAAACTAAATATTAAAAATTCTCTCTCTCTCTCTCCTCTCTCTCTTAAAAAAAAATAATAATAATACATCATTCATATAGTGAAATATTTGTAGTTCAGGATTTTGATTTCTAGGTGGCTGGATTACTTTGTTAAGATAAATTTGACACATAGTTGGGCTATTAGCCATCCCTTGAGGGAGTACTTTCCATTCATATCTCTGATCAGGACCTTCATGATTCAGTGCAGGGATAGTAAATGCAAAATATGGGCTATCCTCAGGATGAATTGAAATTGAAACAAAACAGTCTTTAATATCTATAACAGGTTTTTGGCAAAGCAGACAATTGAGGAATCCCCGATTGAGCAGGTTCCATAATAACCATCTCATTATTAATGGCTCTTAAATTTTGCAATAATCTCCATTTACCAGATTTCTTTTTGATGACAAAAATGGGAGTATTATGGGGAGATTCAGAAGTTTGTATATGTCCTTCCGCTAATTGTTGTTTGACCAGGTCATGGGCTGCTTGTATCTTTTCTTTAGTCAGGGGCCACTGAGGAACCCATACTGGTCTTTCTGATTTCCAAGTAATTTTTATTGTCTCAGTGGCCCTTTCTGAAAATCCAACCCATGTCTGTCCGTTCCTTGATCTATTTGTATTGGTGCTGCTATACCTAGTTCTTGTTTTTCTAATCTTTTTCCTTTCCTAAAACCTTGTCTAGTCATAATAGTGGGTGCATTTTGGATGATGTTATTGGTTAATGTCAAACCTAATTGATCTAGGACATCTCATCCCCATAAATTTATGGGAAGATGATCCAATACATATGGCTGTATAGTTCCTTCACATCCTTCAGGATCCTTCAAATCTAATACCATTGCACTTCTATGGGGATTAGTCGCGACTCCTAGGCCTCTAAGCATTTGAGTGGCTTGTTGTAATGGCCAATGTTTTGGCCATTCTTGATGAGAGATGATGCTAAGGTCTGCACCTGTATCCAGTAGCCCATTAAATTCATGTCCTTGAATATTTAGTTTTAGCATGGGGCGAGAATCTAAATTTAAAGAAAGCATAGCCCAATCTACACCTGTGGAGCCTAATCCCTTGGAACCTCTTTCTACAGTACGACTGGAAAATTTATCATGTAGGCTGGGTATTATTAGTAACTGTGCCATTCTATCTCCTGGTGAAATTACTGATATACCCTTTGGAGAACTGGCTATAATTTTTATTTCACCTTCATAATCGGGATCAATTACCCCAGGACTTATCATAAGTCCTTTTAGAGTAGAAGAACTGCGTCCCAATAATAAGCCCTACTGTTCCTTTGGGAAGGGGTCCTTTTACCCCTGTGGGAATGATTTGAACTCCCATCTCTGGAGTTAGTACTGATCTGGCGGAGGCGCAGATGTCCAACCCTGCGCTCCCTCTGGTTTGTCTGATGAGGGATCTAATGGGCAATGTGTCCTGGGCACTACCCTGATGGGGTTGCTGGGTTCTTCCAGTGCTCTGTATATTTGTGGTTTTGGGGCCCGAAGCATTGTCCATTTTTTGGCAATGGAGCCCTATGCCTTTCTCCACGATATCATGGATAAACACCTGGTCCTTGTTCATTTTTTGATAATGGAGTGCCCTCTATGGTGGTTTGAGAACGGCATTCATTAGCCCAATGTCTCCCTCTACGGCATCGTGGGCAAATACCCGGTATGCTACTCCTTTGATACCTAGTTTTGTTAAACCCTCCTCCTATGGGGCAATTCCTTTTAAAATGTCCTGTTTGTCACAATTGTAGCATGTTCTTGGCCTGGCATCTAAAGCCTGTTTTACTGCAGCTGCCACGATTTGCCTTTGTTCTTTAATGTCTCTGGCATCTAAAGCCTGTTTTACTGCAGCTGCCACGATTTGCCCTTGTTCATTAATGTCTCTACATAATTTAATATATGTGTTTAAATCTTCATGTTTCCATGGTCTATGACTCTGCACCAATGATTCGCTTGCTCATAAGCCAGTTGTTTTATTAATGGCATTGGTTGTTCTGTAGCTGTTTGAATAAGCCTATCTACAAATTCAGCTTAAGGTTCATTAGCTCCTTGTATTACCTTAGATAATTGACCTTGTAAACCTCCATGTCCTTGTAAAATCTTCCATGCCCTAACCGCATCTGCAGCAATTTGTGCATATACAGCAGGATCATATGCAATTTGTTGCTGCTGATCCTCATAAGGTCCCTTTCCTAGCAACATATCTAGATTTCTCTGAGGATAACCAGCTGCTGCATTTCGCCTAGCTGTCTCCTTGCAAAATTCCTCATTGGCAACCTTCCATAACAGGTATTGACCTCCATTTAGCACAGCTTTACACATATTAGCAATCTGCTGGCGTCATGTTCAAGTTGGTAATGGATTCGACCATGCTTACAGTGAAGGGTGCTTGAGGACCATAGGTTGTTACAGCCTCTTTTTAGCTGCTTCACTTTTTTGAAATTTAAAGCATGGTGAATTCGCTGCCCTCCTGCCTCAAAAATAGGGCATGTTAATATTTGAGATCCTGTCTCAGGATCCCAACTATCAACTGCGGGGGTTGGGAGCCTCCCAGCATATGGAGGTGGCACTGTTGGTTGGACACTTATGCCCTCTGGTGATTGAAAGGTGTTAGTAGCAGTCTCCTGTAGAGGTGGCGTTGTTGGTTGGACACTTACACCCTCTGGTGATAGAAAGGTGTTAGTAGCAGCCTCCTGTTGTAACTTTTCCCCTGATGGCTTTTTCTGCTCTAAACTTTCTTCCTCTGTCTGACTAACTTGAGAGACCTTCTCTTTTACTTGAATCTTTTTCTCTGACTAACTTGAGAGACCTTCTCTTTTACTTGAATCTTTTCCTCTGTCTGACTAGCTCGAGAGACCTTCTCTTTTACTTGAATCTTTTCCTCTGTCTGACTAACTTGAGAGACCTTCTTTTTTACTTGAATCAGTGTCTTCTCCTTCCTCTACCATTGTCTGAACTGAAGGCTTGGGACTAAGCAAACAAGCAGTGTGCCAACTGGCAGAGTCCCTGGGCTTTTCTTTTCTATTCTTTTTAAATCTTCACCATGATGGTTCCATTGTGATATATTTAACAACTCCTCCTTAAAAAGCCATGGGCTACATTTTTGTATTGTATCAACGTATGCCCTGACTGCTCTTGATTTTACTGGGATGCCTCCTTCCTCTAAGAGTTTACTTAACACTCTTTAGGTTTGTTTTTTACTAATTTCTGATCCCATATTTCTACTATAATACAACCCAACAAGATGACGCCAAACAAAGCCGAGACAGAACGAAACAAAAATGGAAAAAAAAAATCATTATAGCCTTTCTATCCTCCTGAAATGTCCATCTTTCTCCCTATCTGTTCCTCAGATGCAAATAGTTTTTCCTCAGATGTGAGCGGGTTTTTCTTCCATCTCACTTATCTCCAGGGACAGGCAACTTAAAAGTGAAACAAAACAAAAGAAGAATCTTAAAATGGCTACCCATCCTCTCGCCCCGCCCTCAGGGGCGAGCAGTTTACCTTATCACCCTCAGTCGTTCCCCGTGTGGCCCACCAAATGCCGCAGTCTGGCTGGGCACAATTCAGGAGCCACTTGTCAAAAGAAACGAACTTTATTTTTACAACCACACACCACACCACACAGCTCCTCAGGAAAAATCCTCAGAGCCCAACTGCCACCACAGGCTTCCCACAAGCCTCTCAACCTCCCACACTCCTCCTGCTCTTGAGGCCGGTTGGCTGGGTCGTGTGGGCGGAGCCAAAAAATTCCCCCAATGGCAGCTCTGTAGTCTGAAAGGGCGTGGAAACAGCCCAGTGAGCATCACCGCAGAGGAGCCAATCAGCTAGAAGTTGCTGGGGCTGCTGTGAGCCAATCATCAGCTGGCAGCTGGAAGTTTGTTGGGGCCCCTTCGGCTGTGGCTCTCAACAGCCAGTAAATGGGTAGAACTGGAGGCTATCATGCAAAGTAAAATAAGCCAATACCAAAAATCCAAAGACCAAATGTTCTTTTTGAGGGAGTGATAGGTTCACCAGATTGGGATGGGGGAAAAGGGGGGAAGGGGAATGGGAAAGAGAGTAGAAAGAATCAGATATAACTTTCCTGTGTTCATATATGAATACATGACCAGTATAACCCCACATCATTTACAACTACAAGAATGGGAATTATACTCCCATGTGTGTATGATATGTCAAAATACATTCTACTGTCATGCATAACTAAAAAGAACAAATTTTTTAAAAATGTTAGATTAGATGATCTTTATGGTTCCTTTTAAAGCTCAAGATTTTTATTTTTATTTTTTATTATTAGAACCCAACATAGTAGTTAGGTTCACCTGTAATCAAGATTTTTTAAAGTTTTATTTAGGACCGGCAGCATGTGTACAAACAAGGAAACTAAAAGATATATCAAGAGTGATTTGCTGGACATGGTTGGTGGCAAGGCCTGAAATCTCAGGTATTCAGGAAACTGAGATAAGAGGATCACACACAGGAGGCCAGCCTCAGCAATTAAGGGAGACACTGTCTCAATGAATAAAAAGGGCTGGGAATGTAGTTTAGTGGTAGAGCCCAAGTTTAATCCCCAATACTGCCCAAAATTAAAAATCTTCTTGTTCTAGTTTTGGCATATTTATTAACAGTTATTAAAAAATAGTTCCTGATATTAGAAAAGCTAGAAAATGGTAAGTTCTTTGGTAAAGAAAGAGCTCTATAGGAGAGATCACATCTGGTTTAGAGGTAGGAGCTTAGTGATGGCTTCATAGATAGAAGAACTGGTTTATGCAGATAACCTTATAGAAGAAAATTATAAATTTAGAGATGGAGGGAGCAGCAAGGAGTCATAACAATTTATAACTGGGAGGAACTTGCTAATTATCAAGTCTAGCACAGTAGTGTAAAAGGCAAAAAACGGTGTAAAAATCAAAATATATTAAGGAAAAAATAAGGAGACACTCCAGGACTGAAGAATATAGGATTACAAGTAGGAGAATTAAAAGAGAATAAAGGTGCAACTTTCATAGGTATTCTAGGTCTGCCCAAACTTTCCCTGATCTCCCCTAGCTGGTATTGATTTTCAACTGTACGTCATTTAAACTTTTATGTAGCATTTGTTATTTCCTTTCTACTTGCATCATCTAACAGGGAACTTGCCTCAGTTTGGTTATTAGCATTTTTGAGGAAGTCATGGATTTATACTTAGTTCCTATAATAAATACTTACAAATAGTACTTGAATATAGTTTTAAAAATTGAAGGGTAAAAAAAAAGGAATATGAGAGAGTTGGAAAATTCGTTTCAAAAAGCCTTAAGTCAGAAAAGGGCTCTTAAAATTTTTGAAAAAGATTTGCTTCAAGGGCAAATTTTTTAATCTACAGAAAGCTTTAGTAAAATGCAAAAGATGTGTACAGTTTGAAGAGAAACCAGGGTATGTTTAGTAATCTACAAAGACAGAAAATAGTACTTCTCAATTGTTTTTTAACTTAAAAAAGCATATTAGCCATGAACAGGGAGAATGCCATGGAGGTATTGGAAGTTGAGCAAACTAAGAGCCAGGAATTCTCCAAAATGAGTATCTGTAGGCCTAGGAGAATTTTATACCTAATTGCTGAAATTCAGTAATATGATTACAGATAATATTTAAAAGTATGTAAAATTAAAGGAACTCCAGAAAAAAAGAATAGTTTATCCCAGTTTTTTAAAAAGTAGACTTAGTAATTTCAGTAGGAATGACATTATTTCCTTTATATCCTGAGTTTCTAACAAGACTAGAAACAAAAGTACTATTCAGTAGCCTTCAACATGCATCCACCAGGAATAAAAATGCTTAATTTTTTCCATTTTGATTTTGCTTTTATACTGATAAAAAAAATTATGACCACACGGAATCTTCAGCAAGCCTATATAAAACTTTTATTGTAGACAGGTAATAAAAGATAAGCTGATAATATAGATGCCATCTTTGAAACACTGCACAGAAAAAAGATAATTGGCCATGAATTCTGAATGAGCTCTGGGCTAGATCTCTAATTTTTTTTTAATATTTATTTATTTTTTTTAGTTATCAGCAGACACAACATCTTTGTTGGTATGTGGTGCTGAGGATCGAACCCGGGCTGCATGTATGTCAGACAAGCGCGCTACCGCTTGAGCCACATCCCCAGCCCTAGATCTCTAATTTAATCAGAAATTTTAATGGACTTACTGAGGGCTTGATTAGAATTGCAAATGTTACAGACCTTCTAGCTAAAATAGGATAGTCAAGATTGTTGTCCAACTAACAGGCTGCTAATCATTCTGTTATACTTTTCTTTTATATTACAAGGGAAAAACTCACAATGCACATTCAGAGGAAAGCCATTCGATCTGAGTATTATATTCTGTTGAAGGAATTAAGAATATTTAACTTAATGAAGAGAAGACTGAAGGGGAAATGTTTTCAAATATTTGAGTGTTAGGAGTCTTCGTATATTCAAGTGATCTTCCAGAATGTAATTTAAGACCATTATTCTAAAGTTACATAGAAATGATGTTTCATGTTCAATAGAGAAAGGTGAGCATGTCAGGAATAGTACTAAATGATATTTACAGATAGGTTAGGTGTTTGAAGGAAAATACCTCTAAGCAAAGTTCTTTCTGACTTTGATATGAATACTTGAGTGACACAAACTACCCATAGATTAAGAAGAAATATTTTAAATGCTATTTAAAGAGTATTTTCATATTGATTATTTGTAAAGGTTACTGATAAGTCCCAAGCAAAAATAAAATACTAGCATTTCCTTATAGTTGAGGAGATCAGAACAGAAGTTTCTCTTGTAAAAGATTTGTTGCTTATGTTACTATTGGATTTTTGCCCTTAGAAATACTGTAGTTGTTTTCTGCTGCTGTGAAGGTGACCTTCAGATAATCAGACCGAACCTAGAGTATTTGATCATTTGCTTTAAATCCAGTGTCATTAATGACATTTCCATAAAATGTTACTTGAATAAATACCTTTAGCTCTAAAACTGTAAATTCATTAGTTGATATTTTGATATTTCAATTTAAGTTTTGGAATAAAGTTTTTTAGAAATAATGAATATTATTAACATGTGATGGGTTTTTCCCCCCCTTTAGTGGTTACCCAGGCTGTCCTTATCCACCTGGTGGTCCTTACCCTGCCACAACAAGTGCCCAGTACCCTTCCCAGCCTCCTGTGACCACAGTTGGTAAGTACTTTTTAGTACTTCTCCACATAAGAAAATCAAGGTCTCCTACTACAATAAGTGCATTTCTTTTTTACCTGTAAAATTTTATAGTACTCTTCATTTCTTAGAGGAAAAAACTTGTGGTCAGTGTCCCGTTATCTAAAAATTGAAGTAAGTGATTAATCATTATATAAATGAATCTTTACCAAGCATAAAAAATAGATCTAATTAATTCTCATCATATTTTTCTATTTGCCATGTTTTCATTGGTGAAACTTTTGCTTGTTGAACTACTAGCAGGTTACCTAGGTTTTTCTGGCCTGATTATATATAAAAGATGACATTTTTAGGACAAATAAAAACCATGAGTAGTTAATATGAGCGGGTCAACTAAGAATAGTAGTTTTGTGTTTTGTTTTGGGTTTGTTTGTTTTTTTTTTTTAGTTTTGTTTGTGTGTGTGAGTTATATATTAGAGTTGCCTGAAATGTTTTCTTCAACTGAGAAAAATAAAGCAATAAGAGAACTTCTACATACTGCCATATCTATGTGTGCCTACCTGTCCCACCACATATGCCTTCTCTCCCATGCCCCACAGCTAAGTCCTTGGTACTCTCTATCCTCAGTCTCCTGATTTCCTCAAGTCTCATAGCATTAAATTCCATTTCTGTACTTGCATTTCCCAGGTTTATGTTTCTAGCTTTCATCTTGAACTCCAGATTTTTCTATCCAACTGCCTTCTCAGTATCTCCACTTGGGTACTTAGTGGACATCTCAAGTGCAATATAGGGAAACTGAATTCTCAAGTATTTTTATACAGCTTTCCCATCTCCAGTGATGTCTATCCTGTATTCTAACTTAGAGTCATCCTCGATTCCTCATCTAGAAATCTGTTGTTTTCAAAATGTTCTAGAGTCTCATATGCAATACTGATTTGTCACCATTATCTCTCTTTTGAATTACTTCAAAAGCCTCCTACAAGATTTCTCTGCTTCGATAGTTGGTCCCCTATACTGCTATGTTTTTAATACAGCATACAGAGTGATCCTATTAAAGGGTGAATAAATTATGTCACTCTTCTACTCAAAACCTTCTCTGTTTCACTCAGAGCTCAATCCAAGGTTCTGAGGCCTTGAAGGGCCCTATGTGATCTTATTCCATTACTTCTGTTACCTCACCTCCTCCCGTTATTCTCCTATTGTAAGATTTGTTTAATGCCTATTTCCTTTGCATGATCAGCCAGACCCTACCCTCACCAATCTGCTACCACCACTACCACCTTCCAGTCTCTCAACACTGCTAAAATATTTTTCTGAGTACCCAAATATAGAGGATCCTGTGAAATTTGCTTTTCTGTTATATATTCTGATAACTTGTAGCCATCCTGAGATGTGATGTATATGCCCCTCCTTCTCCAAACATGGTTTATTTCCACTATTTTTGTCATTGATACACTCTAGTTATTGGGTTCTTCTGTGGTTTTGCTATATTAAAATGTGTTCATCCTTACTCTTTTTACAATATAATAATTTGAATAAGAAACCTAAATGAATGATTGTTCATCGGTCCCTAATAAGCAAAGCACACTAAATCTTGGTAAGCTCTCTGATTTAGTTCACACATAATAAATAATTCAGGATTTGTGTGCCAGCTGTGGTGATGCATGACTGTAATCCCAGTGACTTGGGAGGCTAAAGCAAGAGGATTACAAATTTAAGCCCAGCCTTACTCAGCAACTTAGCAAGACCCTATCTCAAACTTAATAAAAACAAAAACAGGAATTGTAAAATTTGTCACCCTATTTCTCAATGGTAGTATGATTCTTTTGATCTGTAGAGAAGCTGAACTTATAAAGATCTTTTGTATGCTCTCATTTCAGTGTTATAGCTTAGATGATTTCCATATATCCAAAATAGGCTTACGTGGAAAAGAGTATATTTAAAGTGAGACCTCATGTATGATTTTTAGAACAGACAACCACATCAACTAATATCACATTTTTTAAAAAGAGTGCTATTTTAGGCTAGAAGCAAATTATCATTTTATGGATATTCTTTAATGTAAATGTTTTTTTACACTTTGTTATTTACCTACTTGTTTTTTTTTCAATCTGTTGAATGCTGCTGAACTTCAAAATTGTAATAAAGGGAAGCAGAAACAAGAGTATCATTTGAATATTAATATTCACAAATAGTATTTTCTAAGTGTATTAGTGGTTAGGATTTGTGCAATTATTCTGTCATTAAGGCCATGAAAAAGCATGAGTATGATTAATTTTCCTTATTCTCTTTGAAACTTGGCACTTTTGCTCTATAGGTTTTGATTTAATGATATAAAATACCTGATTGAAGATACCAATAATTACATCTTTTGATGCAGCTCTGTGTTAGTTCAGCTATCTTCAGCAATTAGGGAAGTAAAAGGAATGTTTAAAAATGAAATAGGGTTGGGCTGGAGATGTGGCTCAAGCGGTAGCGCGCTCGCCTGGCATGCGTGCGGCCCGGGTTCGATCCTCAGCACCACATAACAACAAAGATGTTGTGTCCGCCAAGAACTAAAAAATAAATATTAAAAATTCTCTCTCTCTCTCTCTCTCTCTCTCTCTCTCTCTCTCTCCCTCTTTAAAAAAAAAAAAATGAAATAGGGTGAGGAAGTGTAGCTCAATGGTAGAGCATTTGCCTAGCATTTGCAAAACCTAGGTTTGATCTGCAGCACCACAAAAATTTTAAAAAGAAAATAAAGAAACGTGAAGTTAATAGAGATTGTATTCATGGCATCCTCTTATGAGAGCATGATAAAGAAGAATGAAGATGGATGCAGAACTTGAGACTTAAAATAACTCTGACTCCTTTCAGCTTGGTTTTGAATAACATTTAATAAGAAAATGAGAATTTGTTTTGTTGTCCCATTTTATAGGTTTTTTTGTTTGCCAGATAGCTTCCTGACCAGCCTAACTTAAAACCATTTCTTCATGAAGATGTAGCTCACCAAGAGCATTGACTAAGCAGTAAAAGTAGCTGTTGAATAATAAAAACACCTTGGAGTTAGAGAGATGGCTCATAGGTAAAGTGCTTGCTTAGCATGCATGAGACCATGTGTTTGATTTCCAACAGCACAAAAAGAAAAGGAAAAATCTATTGTAAATATTGTCTATGCAAGTATAGTGACATTTTAATAAATTTATTTATATAATTAGAGGAGAAAGGGAAGCTGTGATCTGTAAATTAAATTCTTCCCAGAAGTCATTGTAAGACCAGGTATGCTTTTTGAAATCTGTCTTTGCAAATTATTTTCTGAAATCTTTTCCACTAGAAAATCATTGGGAAAAGAAGTGGAATGTGTACAATTTTCCTTAAAATTCTTGTCCTTTGTAGGCATTATTTACCAACAAAGACATCAGAAGAAAAACTTTTCTGGATATCTGAGGATAAAACTTAAATTTTTCTCTCTCTCTCTCTCTCTCTTTTTTTTTTTCCTTATGGTACTGGGGATTAAACCTAGGGCCACTTTACTCCCGAACTACATTTCAAGTCCCTTATGTATTTACTTTTTGGTATACTTAATTTAGTTTGTAAATTGGTGTGTTATAGTTATATATGATAGTGAGACTTCTTGTTACATATTAATACATGTACACAATATGGTGGTATAATTCAGCCTATATCATTCCCCAAAACTTCCCCTTTCCCTTCCCTCTTCCCTGCTCCTGGTCCGTTTTCTCTGCTTCTACTGATCTCTTTGATTTTCATGAGGCTCCCCACACACTGCCCCAGCCTTTCTTTTCTTTTTCATCTCTAGCTTCCACATACAACCATGAGTTTAACTTATATCACTTAATACTCAAGTTCCATCCATTTTCCTGAAAATGACATAATTTCATTTTTTTATGGCTCTGTTGTGTATATATATCACATTTTCTTTATCCATTCATCCATTGATGGATACCTAGGCTGGTTCCCTAGTTTGCCCAACACTTTTTTATTTTTTTGAAACAGGGTCTCACTTTGTTGTCCAGGCTGTCTTTGAACTTGTGATCCCCAGGCCTTAGCCTCCTGAGTCACTGGGATTACAGGTTGTGCCATTGTGCCCAGCTAAAACTTAAAAATATTTAGACTTCAAATTTTAAATTGCTATTTCTCTAGACTAATAGCGTATGTTTGTTTTTTTAAGTCTTTTTAAAAATTCTTTTTAGATATGCATGACAATAGAGTGTATTTTCACATATTCCACATATGTGGAGTATAATTCTATTTAAGGTCCCATTCTGTGGTGTACATGGTGTGAAATTTTACAGGTGGTATATTTACATATGAACATAGGAAAGTTATATCCAATTCATTCTGTCTTTGCTAGTCCCATTCTTCCTCTCTTCCCTTTGTTCCCTTTGTCTAATCCAATGAGCTTTTATTCTACCCCTTATTGTGTGTTAGCATCCACATATCAGAGAGAACATTGGCCTTGGGTTTTTTGAGATTGGCTTATTGCACTTAGCATGATAGTCTCCAGTTCCATCCATTTACTGGCAAATGCCATAATTTTATTTTTCTTTATGGCTGAATAATATTCTACTGTGTATATATACCACATTTTCTTATTCATCTGTTGAAGGGCACTAGGTTGGGGATTTCATAGCTCATCTATTGTGAATTGAGCTGCTATAAACATTATGTGGCTGCATCACTGTAGTATGCTGATTTTAAGTCCTTTGGTTATATACCAAGGAGTGGGATAGCTGGGTCAAATGATGGTTCGTTCCATTCCAAGTTTTCTTAGGAACCTTAATACTGATTTCCAGAGTAGTTGCACCAATTTCCAGTTCCACCATCAATGTTTAAGTGAAGCTTTTTCCCCACATCCTCACCAACATTGTTACTTTTATTCTTTATAGTTGCCATTCAGACTGGAGTGAGATGGAATCTCAGTGCAGTTTTAATTTGCATTTTGTAATTGCTAGAGGTATTGAACAATTTTTTAGTACATTTGTTGACCACTGGTATTTCTTTTTCTGTGTAATACTTTTTTTTCTTTTTTTTTAAAATATATATATATTTTTTTTTTAAAGAGAGAGAGAGAAAATTCTTTTAATATTTATTTTCTAGTTATCGGCGGACACAACATCTTTGTTTGTATGTGGTGCTGAGGATCCAACCCGGGCTGCACACATGCTGGACGAGCGCGCTACCACTTGAGCCACATCCCCAGCCCCTCTGTGTAATACTTATTGAATTTCTTTCCTTAGGCCGGCCTTAAACTCACGAGCCTTCTGCCTCAGCCTCCCAAGTTACTAGGAGTGTGCCACCACGTCCAGCCATATGTGTTTTAAGAGTGATACATTTTTATTAGAAGTGGGCATATAACCAGGTTAGCATTGCCAAAACTAGAGAATTTGAACTCTGATTTAAACAATTTAAAACTACTAGTCCACTACCAGGTTGTTTAGGAAACAACATTAATATTTATTTATGTTCTCTCAGTAGAAGATGCCAGAAGAAAACAGAAGCAGTTATGGATATGTGGTCATTTGTATGTTTTCAAAGCTAAAAAATGGGCACTCTAGAAGCTTTGGTCCCCAGCTGGCCATTCCCACAGAGGATGCCAAACTCCACTGGATAGGGAAAAGTGGCATAAAGTAGGGTCAATTAACTTCTACCTTGATTCATACATAGTACTGCCTGCTAGATCCTGATGTGCTAGTTGTATACCTGGGTAGAAATGAACTGGAAGTGGTGAACATACTGGATATTATAAACCATATTAAGAAAGATTTAAAGTTTATCAAGCAAATATTGAAGACTCTTCCTCTATCCCAGCTGCTCGGGAGGCTGAGACAGGAGGATTGCGAGTTCTAAACCAGCCTAAGTAACTCAGTGAGGCCCTGTCTCTAAATAAAATATTAAAAAGGGATGAGGATGTGGTTCAGTGGTTAAGCACTCCTGGGTCTACAAAAAAATGGAAAAGAATATTACTCCAGCATGGTCCAATATGGTACCCAGGAAAAAAGTATAGTGCCACTTGGTGAAACCTCCACATGATATGAATATACATATGAAGAAAAGTCATTGGGCTAACTGACTCCTTTATGATGTTCATCAGATGATATAATATCAGCCATGATTCCCTTGTGCCATAATCTTCAGTTTTATTTCATCTCAGACTCCTGTTATCAGAGTGTGGTACAGATGTGTTCAATCTTGATTCACTTAATGTTTTGGAAACTCTGAGATAACTAGGGGATTTGGGGTTGGAGTTAGAAGGGAAAATCAGGGGCTTCTGATCTATAACTTGACCCTGCATAAGAAAGATGTATTATTTTGACACTATAAATGTTTGGATACTTTGAATTTGCTGTTTGGAATCTAGTGCTTAAAAGGAATCATGCAGCTAATTCACATTTTGAGGGACAGTATTTTAAATCCATGAAGGGATACATGTGCCTCTGGGATGTGTAACTTTAATTTTTCTTTGTTCCAGTGTATTTCCATTTCCAAATGAAAGACTGCTTATGTATATGTGGTAAAGCTTATAATTTATTTTAAAAGATGCTGTCAAAGCCAGGCATGGGGGCACAGACCAGAGACTCAAGAGGCTGAGGCAGGAGGATGGCATGTTTTAGGCCAGCCTAGACAATTCAGTGAGTCTGTTTTAAAATAAAAAACTAAAAATGACTGGGGATATAGCTCAGTGGTAAAGCATCATTGGTTTAATCCTCACTATAAAGTTAAAAATTTTTTAAAAGATGCTTTTAAAAAGGAGGCTTATAGGGCTGGGATTGTGGCTCAGCGGTAGAGTGCTCGCCTAGCCGGTTCGAGGACTTGGGTTCGATCCTCAGCACCACATAAAAATAAACAAAATAAAACTATTAAAAAAAATTACTCCCTAAAACATTTTTTTAAAAAAGGAGGCTTATATTTTTATAAACAATTCTTGTGGCATTTTCAATACAAAGAACTACATAAATCTTTAATTTGGAAACCTTTTTTCCTTGACACATATGCTATCTTTTAATAATTTCTGTTTGACACTGGAAAAGGTTTGTCTTGTCATTGGTCCCATATCCCACTTTGATGTTTTTATTCTTCTGTTAAATTCATTTACCTTGCAAGGGCTTATTTCAGGATGTTTTTGGTGAAGTTGTTAACTGATAATAGTTATAACCAATGTAAGCTTTGGCCATCATAGTATTAGACAGTCATGTTTGATTTCTAATCATCCCTGAATCCACTTTCCTGTCTCCTTCCCCTGTGATTTGAGAGCATGTGTTTTAACTTACATTCATGTTTCATAATGCTTAGTAAGTAAGCTTAAAGTTTTTTTTAAGCTCTCAAATACTACTAGCATGAAGCCAGAAAGATTTTAGACATGTCACTCAGAGAAGCAAACATGAGTTTATTAGAAGGGATAGGAAAAAAAAAGGGGGGGGTACACTTTGAAGGGAGTAAGTGGGTCCTCTCAGAGGACCCCCACCCTTCTTGCCCTCCAGTTTTATTGTAATCCCAGGGAAGTTTCCGGAGAATCTTGCCCAGGTCCACCTCTTGACTTTTTTACTGACAGCCAGATAACATCAGACTTTCCAAGTTCCCACCACACATAGTAAAGGTCCAGGGCAACTCTTTGTCACTTTAGCCCATGCTGACCTATTCAAACTGGAATTTATTCTTATAGTTTTGTAGTTATTCTTATCTCCCTGAGTTCTGTAATCTGGTCTATGTGCAGTTCACACAAGTCCCCTCTTTCAAGGTAACTTGTGTTCTTATTGGCATTTTGGACCTGCATTTCTCCTATAGATAACAGGTTATTTGTGGAGGAATGCAGGGCTATGGTAAATTGCTTTTTAAAAGAAAGCATGAGAGGATGGGATTTGGTGATGCATGCATACCTGTAATCCAGGGAGGCCGAGGCAGGAGGATCACAAGTTCAAGGCCCTAAGCATCTTTGCACAACCATGTCTCAAAAAACTAAAAAGCTTTGGGGATGGTAAAATGCCCCTGGGCTCAATACCAGTAGCAAAAAAAAAAAAAAAAAGAAAAAGAAAGCATGTGGGAGTCAGCACAGTGGGCTCAGCTTATAAAATTATTCCCTTAATTTCATGTTTCCACTGCTCTTGTCTGTCTTTACCTATTGCTTGGGAGTCAGGTTGGCAAGAAACAAGGCTTATTGAAAGTCAACCTTGAGGAAGAGAGAAAAGACTTTTGTCTCAAATTTTCATCTTGAGTTGGGGGCCCTCTTTTTATAAAAGAAGGCAAAGTGAGACACAAAATAGGAAATATGCATATGCAGATTTAGTTCACCAGAGAACAAGTCAGTCTTAATTCCCTTGTTATCTGTCCTCAGCATAAAAGTTTTTATTATCAAGTTCAGGAAGTACAGCATGCAGAAAAACAAGTCATCAGGAAGTTACCTTTAAATTTAGAAGGTATTTAGTATACTTTTAAAGATGCTAGACTAAATTACTCATTAGTAATTAGTCTTATCTTTTGAATAGTGTTGGTTTCCTAATACTAGAAAAGTTACATCATTTCCTGAAGATTAGTTGGTAATTGTATGCTACCTGGCATGTAAATGGTACAGCATTTTGTTGAGAATTGTTTCTCAGAGTAGGCTATTACCTTTTCAGTTGTTCATCTGGAATTGTAGAAGAGCAGTTCTGAAATCTGACTCTGCTTGGGTAAAAGGTTAGTATGTGGGTACTTGAGGTATGGAAGTTTGCCACAGATTTTTCTTGATCTTAGTAAAGATGCAGAATATCAGAGTTTCTTATAGGATATTTAGAGAAAAACTTATTTGAAAAGTGTCCAAGAAGTAGATGAGAATCTTCCACCAAATCTTTCTTCTTATTTGTTTATGTGAACAAACTTAAAAGTGGTAAGCAGCTCATAACATTTTGAGGATTTTGTTGTTGTTGTTTGTGTGTTTGTTTTACTTTTAAAAACTCTGGGTGTTTCTTTTTTATTTCAGATTTGATTTGTAGTTCTTACCTTTTTAGAAGGTAGTTGGATTTGAAGTAAGTTTAGATATACTTTGTATTAAGGTCTGTGTATGAAAAGGGGTTAAGACTAGGTCTAATCTTTTTTTTTTAATTTTTTTAATATTTATTTTTTAGTTTTCAGCGGACACAACATCTTTGTTTGTATGTGGTGCTGAGGATCAAACCCGGGCCGCACGCATGCCAGGCGAGCGGGCTACCGCTTGAGCCACATCCTCAGCCCAGACTAGGTCTAATCTTGGCAGGTCTAGCCTCCTCAGATGAACTATGACTTTTATGGGCAAAGCAGTTTGCTACCTCAGCTTCATTCCTATTTTGAGTATTAATGGCTTTGGCTGAATGAGTCTTGGTGCTCTATGGTTGCATTTGCCTCAGTCTTTTTCATTAGAAACAATGTAAATCCTAGAATTTAAATGTGAGTTTTCAAAAATAGGGATTTGAGGGGCTGGGGCTAGCTCAGCCATAGTGCACTTCCTAGCATATGTGAGGCACTGGGTTCGATTCTCAGCACCACATGTAAAAACAAATAAAAAAGATATTAAAAAAGAAAAATAGGGATTTGAAAATTTAGAATCAGTATAAGTTGATCCTTTAATTCAGATATGGTAACTTTAGTTTGTTGGTGTTTGTGAAAAATTCAGAATAGATTATAAGAAGACCCACAAGCCTTTATTAGTTCAAATAACTTCTACACAGATAAATGGAATTTAACTATTACATGTGATTGGCTACAATTTGAATGCCTAACCATGTGTTCATATCATTTGGGTACTTAATTTCTGGGAGAAGGATTTTCTCATCTCACAAGACCCATAATAAAATTTCACATAGGTTATAATAAGACAAATGATTTTTAGAAACAAGTATAATTTTCTATTCTAATGCCTCCTTGACAAAGTGGGGGACTTAATGAGATATCATCTTCACTTTCCTTTTTATATGCCACTCTTTGGGCGCTGAAATCTGAACTAAACTCATAGAAATTATCCTTTTTTGCTCTCTTTTAAGGACTTCAGTAATTTAGTACAGTGTGAGAAATTGGAGGTTTTGATTTGGACTAAATTCCATCCAAATGACTAAGTAGCTAAGTCTTTAAGTCATTGAGTCTGTGAAAGATTCTCAAGAAATACAGCTAACTCTCTGATATATTGTATTATGAATGTTTAGCAATTGCAGAAATAATGGTTATCTTTTTATACATCATCATTTGAAGTAGACTGCCTTATTCTACACATGGCCATGAATGGTGAATTCTTGATTAGGTAAGAGAATACCCTCAGGTAAGGACCTGTAAAGTTTGGAAGTCCACAAGGCCACCCTTACTCTGAAACCAGTTGCCAGTTCGAGAATTCTCAACACCATGCTGAGATTCTATAATTGTCTAGAAGTACAGACTCACTGAAAACTATTATACTAAGACTACAGCAAAATGATGCAGATTAAAATCAGCTAAGGAAAGAGATGTATGGGGTAATCAAGAAAGTTCCAAGTTAAAGGCTTCTGGTTGTCCTCTTCGAATGGTGTCATAGACACTGCTGACTTTCCCTAACCACAACGTATAACAATATATACAGAATATTTTCAACCAAGGAATCCCACCTGAGCTTTGATATTCAGAGTTTTTATTGGGGCTTAGTCATGAAGACATGGTTGGTTCACTCCTGGTGGAACTGACCTTTAGTTTCCAGGCCCTCCAGAAGTTGAACTGTTACTACAGCAAAGCCTGAACCCCCCCCCCCCCCACCATTGTTTAGACTATTTTGTGTGGCCCAAGGCCCCCAGTTAAATAAACAAAGACATTCGTACCGGGGAGGGTATTCCAAGGGCTTAGAGCTCTCCTCCAGGAGCCAAGGGTAAAAGCCAGTCCTCTCCCTTTTGGGGTAAGACTAATTACTTACTACACAGACCATAAAATATCTTGTTTTTGTTTGAACTTTTTAAAAATACTCTAAAGTACCTCCCACCATTAAGATCTGTCAAAAACTTCTTGCTGTTAATATAATTTGAAGATGAGAAGGCAACATAAGAGTACTGGAAAAAGAGGGTACCCTGTCATGCACAAGGCCTTGGGTTCTGTCCCTTGCACCCTAAATGAAAGACAGGTCCATGTTTACCTAAGTATGGGCTGGGCCATCACGAATGTTACAAAGCAGGAATTATGGCACACTCCTATTCTTTGAGGGATGGTTTTATAATAGAGAATAGGTTGGAAACTTAACTTTGGTTTGTATAGCAAAAGCAGAGATTGTCACAGAAAAGATTTAATGCATGTTGCATTTTTCTAATGTTTTGAATTTATTTGGAGAACCCAAACTTATAAATAAATTTTCAACTCTCTGGCAAAAATGGCAAACCAAAGCAAGTCAAAGAGAGAGAATCATGCTAGTATTACCTGCTAAACCATTTGTATGTCCCCTTGGAGACAGGAATAGTATCTTTTATTTGACTCATGAAGAGGCTTACCACTGAATTGCAGTGGCTGTTGAGGCATATTTATTTGAGTAAGTTGAAACAGTGATAGTGAAGTATTTTATTCACTTTTCAATACCCCTTCCAACTATAGCCCTTCAAAGCAATAGAACTTCAGAAGTTATTTTCTGATTTTCAGAGAGAAGAAATATTGATTAGCTCTTCTTCATTTGGTTTTATAACACCTTGCCATTTTAGCATTGTTATGTTGATTAACAATTTTAATTACCTTCTACATTCCAGCACAAATAAGAGAAAGGAAGGTTCCTGTAAAGCACATCCTAAGGACTTCTAGTTCCTGGGGCCTTGAGATTGCTTTTATCCAGGACTCCTCGAAGATAAGTAATTCTGTTGGTTTCAGGAAACCCTTCAGCAGTTTCCCACTCATGTTTAGGTTGCATGTAAGGAGTATGTGGTCCCTCCCTATCAACTTTTAAACTGTTTGTAGTAAGAACTGTTAAGAAAGTAGGTTCCAGTTGTTGTGCTGGTGCTTTGAGAATTAATTATGGGTTAATGGAAGAAAGATCATGGGTAGCAGTTAGTCTTAACCATAACTTCGTGGTAGAGATGGAATTTGATATTCAAGAGCATTAAACTCTATTAGTTCAGAATGGCTTAGAGTTTATTGAAGGGAGAGGTAGTGCTTGTTAAGGAAAAGAGCAGGATCATTTTGCTGGTATTTAAAGCACACAGGTCATTTGCAAGGCCTTCAAAAAGTTTGCCTTTCATAGACTGTGGGTAACATAATTTAAATATAGCAGGAGTAGAACATAAGTTTAAAAATGAGATTGGGGTAATGGTGACAAGACCAGAAAATAGACATTAATAATAGCAACAAAATATCTGGTTGTAGTTCCTCCCTTCTGGTTTTCACTTTTTCTTTTTCATTTCATCTTCATGGAATGTTTGTTGAGAATATTCTGAAGTTCAGGCTTTCTCGTTGCAAATTCTTTTATTTTTTGATTATCATGAAAGGTTTTTATCATGGAAGGTTTTTATTTCATCTTCAAATCTGAAGCTTAATTTTGCTGGATTCTTGGTTGGCATCCGTTTTCTTTCAGAGCTTGGTATATGTTATTCCAGGACCTCCGAGCTTTGAGAGTCTGGGTTGAGAAATCAGCTGTGATCCAATTTGGTTTTACCCCTATATATAATCTCATATTTTCCTCTCTCAGCATTTAAATTTTTATTCTTGTTCTGTATGCTGGGCATTTTCATTATAATGTGCCTTGATTTGTGTATGTTGTAATTTTGCACATTTGGGGTCCTGTAAACCTCTTATATTTGATTTTCTATTTCATTATTTAGACTTGGGAAATTTTCTGATATTATTTCATTCAAAAGATTGTGCATTTCTTTGGTTTGTATCTCCACACCTTCATTTATCCCGATAATTTGGTCCTTTCATGTTATTCCATGATTCTTGCAAGATCTGTTCATGGTTTCTTAACATCTTCTCTCCGTGGTCAACTCTATTTTCAAGATTATTTATTTGTCTTCATTGCCTGAGGTTCCATCTTCCAAGTGGTCTACTCTGTTGGTGATGCTTTTATTTTATTTTTAACTTGGTTTATTGTTTCCTTCATTTTAAGAATTTCTGTTTGGTTTTTCCCCACAATCTCTAACTCTATTGAACTGATCTTTTGCTACCTATATTTGCTCTTTTACATCATCTTTTACTTTTAGTTTAACTGTGTTCATTCTAAATTCCTTCTCCGACATTTCTTCCACTGTGGTATCAATGGATTCTATTATTGGAGTATCTTGGTTTGCTTGGAGAGATTTGTTTCCTTGTTTTTTCATGTTCTTTGAGTGTCTACCCATCTAACAGTATGGATCTGAGGCAGTAGAATTTCTACCCTGTGGACTTAAGAGTGTCTCTGAAGGTTTCTAGTACCTCACTGTTTAGGGGGAGTCAAATAAAAACAAGAACCAATCAAACAATTTACAGCATTAAATCAAATAGCTCCTATTATGACATCTATAATGTTAATTAACACAATAAACAAATTATATAATTAGTTATGCCTATAATAAAAACAGCAAGTTTGTGGGCTGGGGTTGTAGCTTAGTTGTAGAATGCATGTGTGAGGTACTGGGTTCAATTCTCAGCACTGCATATAAATAAATAAAATAAAAGTTAATTGACAACTACAAAAATATTTTTTTTTAAAAAAAACAGCAAGTTTGCAAAAGGGTTTACATTTTCAGTTGGTAGACAGGGAAAGAACAGAAGTGATAAAGGATGTGATGATTATGAGGGAGGAGGAGAGAAGACAGAAGTAAGAGATTAAAGGAAGAATGAAAGAAGAATAGAGATTGGCTGTCAGCATCATTTCTAACCCCATGCGCCCTCCCACACTCCCCCTCCCTACCCCACTATGAATCATCCTCCTTATATCAGAGAAAACATTAGGCATTTGTTTTCGGGGGGGATTGGCTAATTTCACTTAGCATTGTCTTCTCTAACTCCATCCATTTGCCTGCAGATGCCATGATTTTATTCTCTTTTGTTGCTGAGTAATATTCCATTGTGTGTATATGCCACATTTTTTTATCCATTCATCTATTGGAGGGCGGTGGAATGTGATGGACATTATTATCCAAAGTACATGTATGAATCCATGAATTGATGTAAATATACTTTGTATACAACCAGAGATATGAAAATTGTACTCTGTATGTATAATAAGAATTGTAATGCATTCTGCTGTCATATATAAATTTAAAAATTAATTAAGGGCTGGGGATGTGGCTCAAGCAGTAGCGCGCTCGCCTGGCATTCGTGGGGTGCTGGGTTTGATCCTCAGCACCACATAAAAATAAAATAAAGATGTTGTATCCACCGAAAACTAAAAAATAAATGTTAAAAAATTTTCTCTCTCTCTCTCTCTGTAAAAGAAATTAATTAAAAAAGAGATTGGCTGTTAACAGAAGAAAACAGAGGATAAAGGGAAACAGGAGAAAAAATGTAAAGCAAAAAGTTAAATAAAAATTACAACAAAAGAATACAAAACAAAAATAAAATATACTAATCAAACATTCTAGTTCACAAAAAACTTATCCATGTAAAATAACTGACTTCAAAAATGCTAGAGATAAGGAGAGAGGAAAAAAACAGAAAATTGTATAAATGTCCATGTACCATTAAGGTTACTATTAAAGAGTGAAAAAGAATTTTTAAAAAAATCCTGATGAAAAGTTTAAGAATTCTTCCTGTTGGAGTTCAAAATATTCTCAGCTTCTCTTCTTAGCAGTTTAGGTGGGGTCTTCTGGAGTGTGATATCCCATCCTCTGGATTGCTGGAGTGAGAGGTAATCCCATAGGCATAGTTCCTGAGGTCAGGGTTTAGGTTTAGGTGGGCTCCAGGCTCTTCACTGAAAGCTAATTGGTCTGAAGATTGTAAATCAATGAACCTCCGGGGCCCAGTACTTGCTGGTCTATGCTGGAGTACTTTATCCCAGAGTTCCCCTGGATTCCACTCATCTGGTGCGGAAGCCAATTATTAGTCCTCTGTGTCACCTGCAGACCCCACGCTTTCTGGTCTTGGGTTCAGTCTCCAATTTCTCCTGCCCCCACCTTCTCAGTTCACAGCCAGAGGCATCTCTCCGAACCCATCTTTCAAGCAGTCAGATTGGAAAGGGAGGGATAGAGCTGGATGGTTTCCTGAGATCCGTTATCCCCTGTATAAAATCTCTCTCCACGTTTGATTTTTTTCTGGTCACTTAAGCACACTGTTGTGAAGTGTGTGTTAATTGGGCCTGTATTTCAGGGTAAACTGGAGTTTACCAGGAGTCAGCTTCTTCTTCTGCTGGCCTGGCCCTGGCCCTGGCCCTGCCCTATGCGGAAGCTGTAAAGGCAGCAGCTTCTTTCCCCACACAGAGATGTCATGCAGCGTGTGTTTCAGGTTTGTGGGGCAATGTCCTTGGTCTCTAAACACTTCATACACAGACATATCTCAGGCCTCCCAAAAATGCAGGCCTTTAATTCCCTTATCCCTCTATTGTGCTCATGGAGGAACCTCTCTGACTGGAGCTTCTGGCCTGTCTTATGGCAGCATCTATGCCACTGGAGATTTTTTTCTTATATCAATGTCTTGTGTTTCTGATCTGCTTTGAATGTCCAGTTTTAGGTTCCAGTAAAGTACCCTCCCCCTTTTTTGATCACCCACCTTGGGAGAAGCTGCCTCTCTTCTTTGTTTCTTGGTTTTATGCCACGGAGCGTCCAGGAATGTGATCCCCTCTCTGCAGCGTTCTTAACCTTTTTCTCATTTATTCTCCTAGCCAGTCAGCCCTTCTAGACATTTTTTCCCCTAACCATTCTCCTCACAGAAATGTTATATGTGTATCTTTGAATTTAAAAAAAGCAATATATCATTTTCTAAATTCATTTTTTTACCCTTGTTTGGCATGTATGGGGGTGATCTCACCCCCATTGAGAATGTACATGGATCAAAGACTAAACTTGAACTCAGGTTAAAACTGGAGAGAACAGGCTTCATACCCATGTTTTGTGGCTGGTAAGAGGTGAATAAATGGACATTTCCTTGTCTGAGTGGATTGTAACTACAGAATACAAACAAGTAGAAAATGTAGTCATTGTACTTTGACTAAATAGAATTAGGAAGAGGGACAGATGCAAACTTTAAGGCATTTTTGTCCTTAAAAGGGATCTGGAGAAGTAAGTTTTCTTGCTAAGAAAGGAAGGTGTTTTAGTTAGCTTTTATGTCACTGTGACCAGCCATCTCTTCCTGACTATAGTTACCACCCAGTTAATTCGTACCAGTAAATGAACCCACTGATTTGGTTTTACTCTCAATTTAGTCATTTCACTTCTGAACATTCTTGTATTTTCTCACATATGACATGAGCTTTTGGGAGATACCACATATCCAAATCTAACAGAAAATTCTTTTGAACAGTGAGGAGCTAGGCACATAATTAAAGGAGTTAGGATTCTTGTGTCAAAGCAGAGAGGAAGAAAAACAGTGGAATACTCCTATTGATGGTTTTTGTCTTCTCTGATGATATCCTCCTGCAGATTGTTGCCTTTGTGGAAGATGGTAAAAGAGGATTTAGGGATTTATGGCTCTAGGGAGGGATCAGAAGGATTGAGGATTTTGGTTAGATTTAATGGCAGGTGAGCCTTTGAAGTCCTGGGCGATTGGGTGGCTATGTATGAGGCCCCGTTGCAGGGCAGCTTATCTCCAGGGATATATGAGATGGACAAGGAGTCCAGGCTGAGGAGAGATGCTTACTGGGAGTAGGAGTAGTACAAAAACATCAGAGATGCCAGAAGTGAGTGAGTGAAGATATGAATGGGTGAGTTCAGGAAAGTTGCCATAGTCTTCCTGGTACCTTCATTGTATGTATTGGAGGGAATGGATAAAGGGGTGGTAGAAGAAACTGTAGTGTCGGAGAAAAATGAGGAAATGAGCTTAGAAGTGATGGTAATAGCTGATAAATTGATACAAACGCTTTGGAAGTGAGGTATTAAGAGAAGCCAGGGTATGGAAAACAAAACCTTGATTTTCATAGGGGAAATTTAGTCCTCTAGCTTTGCAGCTCTGAATTCCAAAGCACAGTTTGTCTGAAAGAGTTAATACTTTTAGGGCTGGGGATGTGGCTCAAGCGGTAGCGCGCTTGCCTGGCATGCGTGTGGCCCGGGTTTGATCCTCAGCACCACATACCAACAAAGATGTTGTGTCCGCCGAGAACTAAAAAATAAATATTGAAAATTCTCTCTCTCTCTTTAAAAAAAAAAAAAGAGTTAATACTTTTGTTTCTAAAAATATGGAATAATAAGCTAAAATGCTTTTGTAAAATGAGAAGTGAATTCTGAAACATGTATACTATATGGATTTGTATGTTAATAATCAACCGTTTGCCTCTATGAACCCTACAGGATGGATAGTTTGGCTCCCCTCAGCAGGAGGTTTCTTGATGGAAAGGAAGAGACCCTTGTAGGGAGAAATAGTGAACACTGGGAGGCAGTGTGATGTTGGGACTTTTTCACTGTACCAGGGTCCCTAGGACACTCCTCAGGTCATGGAGAGGACACTGTACTTATTTTTACCTGCTAGATAAAGAAAATCCAACTCAGAGAGACCCTCTTTCCTCTGGGTTGGAAACAAAAGAAAGGGAAAAAAAATAACTCTACACTTCCCTTCAAAATCTGTGATGATGGAGAACTCCAGAGTCTCCCAATGTAACCTGGGTAAGGATCAGCTTCTATGAGAAGACAGTTTTACTAATCAAAAACTGAAAAAGGCAAAAATCAAACCAGCTTCTAGAACTGTGAAAGTCGTGATCAAATGGCCCATTCAAAGCATGTGTGGAACTGGGGACATGCCTATAATCCCAGCAACTGGGGAGGCCAAGGCAAGAGGATCACAAGTTCAGAGCCAGTCTCAAGGCCCTAAGGAACTTCGCAAGACCCTGTCTCAAAAAATAAAAAAGGGGGAATGGGAGGGCTAGAGATGTGGCTCAGTGGTTAAGCACCTCTGAGGTTCAATCTCTGATTTAAAAAAAAAAAAAAATGCCTGGTAATAGTTGCAGAGTATTTTGGACAGCATACTTTCTTTGGAGTCAGTGTGCCTTGGCACCAGGAAAGGGCCTGTAATGAATGAGGACATGGGTGGTGAAAGTTGGGCAAATTTTTGCAAACATACTGAAGAGGTCTGTTTCCCTGGTTAGTGTAACTCTGTCAAGTTGATAAAAATTTTCAACTCAAGGTAGAAGTGATACTTTGTTAGTCTGTAATCATCCCTTATTCCTTATTGGCACTTAAGGTTAAATATATTTCTTATGTCCCTATATGGTATTCTATAGTCAAATATAATTGAAAAAAAAAAACTCATTTATGTTTGCTGATTTAGAACCATAACTGAAGAACGTTAATATTAATAAAGAGTACCCATAGTTTTTTTTAAAGGAAAGGCCTTTCTGGAGAAAATTCTGAAAGTTCTTTGATCTGAAATGTGCAAGGAAATTATACTGATTAGAAAGAGAATTTGAAAAAGAACAGTAAGGAGTCTGAGAATAAACAAGTTTAATCAACTGCTAAATTTTTTGGATATCATTCTCTTTTGCTCACCTGTTCAACCATCTTCTCTTAATAGGGAGTAAAGGAGCAAAAGTCTTGTAGAAGCTGAGGAGCCTTACTAACCTGTTCATCAGTTTAGGGAAACTCTGCCCATTTTAGTCATTGAGTGGCCTCTCCTGGCTGGCTGTCTTCTTTCAGCTTAGCAGTAAAACCAGAGAATGGGCTTGACTCAAATTAAGAAGTATTTTTCTTTGGTATAAATTTGTGGTCTCATTTGTTGGAGATTTAGAAATAATTGTAATATTTAGGGTTATAGTCTCTGCCTAATTGAGATTAATTGAGTAAATATGGATTAAAAGAGTAATTTCTTAGAGCAAAAATTTCTTTGAATCGGCTCACATTTTTTGTTGTTTTTTTGTTGTTTATTATGGAATTGTAGCATACATTTTCTTTTTTATTTCCTCCTATTTTGAAAGTGTCTGCTCATATTTTGACCTGTTCTCTGAAGGTTCCTGTGAGAGGAATAGAGAGAGCTTGGGAAATAAGCAAATGTATTTTTGTCTTTGTCTCCTGCAGGTCCCAGCAGAGATGGCACAATCAGCGAGGACACCATTCGAGCCTCTCTTATCTCAGCAGTCAGTGACAAACTGAGGTGGCGAATGAAAGAGGAAATGGATCGCGCTCAGGCTGAGCTCAATGCCTTGAAACGAACAGAGGAAGACCTGAAAAAAGGTCACCAGAAACTGGAAGAGATGGTCACCCGTTTAGATCAAGAAGTAGTAAGTAATTCATCCAAGACTTTTGAGATTTGGGAATTGAAGTTTAGTCATGGCAAAATGTTCTGTGTATACCATGGGTATGCATGGATTAAAGAGTTTAGAAAATTATAGGTGTCTAGGGCTGGAGTTGTGGCTCAGAGCACTTGCCTGGCATGTGGAAGGCCCTGGGTTCAATCCTCAGCACCACATTCAAATAAATAAAAGCTCCATTTACAACTAAAAAATATTTTTATATATATATGTGCGTGTGTGTGTGTATAATTTTAGAAATTTGACTATAGCTTCTTTATAGCATTATTTAAAATAGAGCCCATGTTTGTTCTTTGGGATGTGATTAATATTTAGAGCATTTTGCTTGCCACCCAAAGAAAGGACTGTTTGAATATGTGATGTTGCCATACAGTTAGAGTTCGAAGCCACAATAAAGATCCATAGACCATGAGTTATAGATTTAAGGGACAGTTCTGTTTCCAAATGTTGTTTAAACCATTTTAGAGTTATCTTCAATGAATTCTTCTAACTTGAGAGAGTCCCATAAACATGGTGTGTTTCTTTGTGACAGATTGTTTTTCTTTAGAGTCAGCGTGTAAATCAGTCCTGTGTCTTTATTTAGTGAAAATGAAGTAAAAGCACTAGCATAACTTGAGAGCCAGTTTCACGTGTCCACTTTTCATACCCATGAGGGAGAATTAATTTCAGTAAATGTGCACTTTTGATTTAAGAGAAAAAAATTATTGCCAGGCATGGTGCACACACCTATAACTCCAGTGACTCAGGAGGCCTAGGTAAGGAGGATCACAAGTTCAAAGCTAGCATCAGAAACTTAGCAAGGCCCTAAGCAACTTAGCTAGACCCTATCTTAAAATAAAAAGGGCTGGGGATGTGGCTCAGTGGTTAAGCACCTCTAGATTCAATCCCCAGAGCCAAAAAAAAGGTTAAAAATATTGAAATTCAAAGGCTTTGGAGGAAATGATTTGTACCTAGACATGGAGAATGGTTCTAGTATATGTATAAAGTGAACTCTGTAGTGGCCAGCCATTTTCAGAAGTTCAGGAAAGTGACAATAATGTAATTTAGGGCCTACAATCACCACATACAGTATCCTCAAACTAAATAAAGCCAAGTGTTCCTCAGGACTCTGCATTATTACTCTGTGGCAGATGCCCACTTGTTTAGAGGAAGAACCTCTTTTATGTAAAGTGACTTCCTCCTGGAATGCATCTTGTGGATGGCTTAGTTTTCATTATCACTTGTTAACTGATAAGTGCAACTCTTGTCACTGTTACTAAATGTGCTCAACTCAGGATATTTCCACCACTGTCCTGTTTTCATTCAGCCTATTAGATTATCTTTTCCTCTACTTTTGACTAGTGTTATTGTTTTATTAGTCCCTTCCTGTGAAGTTGTCTGATAAGCAAATAATTAGGTACAAATTAGTATAAAGCTTTCATGCATGTACTGTTCTGTTTTCAGGCTGAAGTTAACAAAAACATAGAACTTTTGAAAAAGAAGGATGAAGAACTCAGTTCTGCTCTGGAGAAAATGGAAAATCAATCTGAAAATAATGATATTGATGAAGTTATCATTCCCACAGCCCCACTATATAAACAGATCCTAAATCTGTATGCAGAGGAAAATGCTATTGAAGACACTATCTTTTACCTGGGAGAAGCCTTGAGACGAGGAGTAATAGATCTGGATGTCTTCTTAAAGGTATGTCTTCCTCACTGTTTTCCAGGCTTTTAGATCTTGTGCTATAGGGACACTAACCTTGAAAACCACAAACCAAAAGGGTTTCTCTGTAGGGAAGTTTAAGATAATTTTTCCATACAAGAGCAAGCAGGTGAGATATATGACCATGAACAAGCAGTGTCTTCTTAGAGCGCTGAGGAGCACTCCAAGTAAGGAGAAATTGGGCTAGGGTCTGCAGTTCCTACCCGCCTGGCAGAATCAAGATGGCTGTAACTCTTCTATTATAACTATTGTGTCTGAGTGTATCAAGGGGACATAAATTTACATAGGTTCTTTCAGGTTATACTACTTAAATTGAGATCACTGACTACTCACTCCATCTTTTATCTGTTAATGTTGTATAATTTTAGATTGGTTTTCCCCCGATAAACAGCCCTTTCCAAGGAAGTGGGCTACTCTTTTGAATGAAAATTTTCCTAGGCTTAATGCTGTTATACAGATATGAAAATCTAGTAAGCTGGGTTTGGTTATTGCTGTTTGGTGGGTCATGGAGAATATAGTTTTAAGAATAGCAGCAGCCATCCTTTCGATATTTGGTCCAGCTGCTGTTGGTGCCTCAGTGTACATGTGAGGCTGGTCAGGTCATTTAACTGATCTTACTGTGGGTGAGAGGATAAACCATGAGCCTTAGGTCTGATGCAAGCTTAGGTCTGAGGCAAACACATGAATTGGTATAAACCAGAGACCCAAGAGAGAACTCTCTACACTGTCTCCTGCTTTGATGGCGTAGCATAGGGAAAGATGCACCTGGTTAGGTAAGAGGTGTATGCTACTTGGTAGGGATTAGACCACGGACAAAAACTAACCCCATGTTGCTTATCCTTGCCCATCTCCTTTTTATAGCCAAGGGAGAAGAATGGGTAACTTCCATTAGGATCATGCTACAAGTTTTCATGGCAGAGTGAGACATCTTGGTTATATATCAGAAGTGTAACTCAGTGGTAGAGTACTTGCCTAGCATCTGTGAGGTTCTGGGGTTGATCCCCATCACCACCCAAAAAAAAAAGAAAAGGATAAAGCTCAAAATCCTGAGCCAGATCCTCGAATGAGGCTTTCCCTGTAAGCCTCAGAAGACTTTGCTCTAATGTAGTCTACTGGCTTCATTGTGGTGAAGTTTTAAAAGCCACAAGTAATGAGGTAGTGATTCCAAACACAGGTTGATATTGGTAATGTATTTAGGATTCTTAGATCCCATTTAGGTTATAGCTATCTGATACTTCATGCGTGAGCCTGGATCAAAGCCATTCTAAACTGTTGAAATTTTTCCCCCCTTCCAGCATGTACGTCTGCTGTCCCGTAAACAGTTCCAGTTGAGGGCACTAATGCAAAAAGCAAGAAAGACTGCTGGTCTTAGTGACCTCTACTGACTTCAGCTGGAGTTTGACCTCTTCTTAAAGCATTCTTTTCTTCTCTTTTCTTTTATCAGTAGGTACCCAGAATAAGTTATTCAGTTTATCATTCAAGTGTAAAATATTTTGAATCAATAATATATTTTCTGTTTTCTTTGGGTAAAGACTGGCTTTTATTAATGCACTTTCTATCCTCTGTAAACTTTTTGTGCTGAATGTTGGAACTGACTATGCTAAATAAAATTTGTTGCATAATTTTTCTCTTCTTTTTTGGACTTCTTTAGGAAAGATCTATGAACCTTCATAAGAAGCAGTCTTCTCACTTAGCAACCAAAACATAATATTGATCAATAATAGTTACAATTTAGTGTTATTTATTCTATAGGATATAAAGAGAATTTTATTTAATATGGAATATATTTGAATTAAATATTGAAGGATTTGAAAACTGATCTTTTTGTGAGAGGTATGTGTACCTTACCCTCCCACCAGTCCTTGCTAGATCTGTTTCCTTTCTATGGCCTGATTGAACCATAACTGTTTCTGTCAGAGAGAAAGGAACAGAATGGCAGGTGCCAAGCTATACACCCAAATCTATGTTAGCTAGACAAGATGGTCTGGACATAATAGGATCTGTGCCTTCCCCTTTAATTGTTTCATAAGCATGATTGGATTTTCACACCATGTGTAAGATGTGCCCCCCTCAAATCTTTTTATAATGTCAGCACATTTCCTATCTGAAGTGAAAAAATAAACTTTTTTTTTTTTTTTTTTAAGAAAAAGGGAAAGATACAATGCACAAGCATCCTTGTCTTTGTTGGTATTTGAAGTTCTGTCTTTATGGGAAGTGATGCTGTAACCAAATTTATGATGAAAAAATGAGCTACATACCTAGTAGATGTCCTGCAGAGCTCATCCAACTAGAACAAAATATTCCCCATCGAATTGAGAGTGGTAGAAGAAGAAAACATCCCAATGTGAAATGTTTTCCTTTGGAGATTTATACCTAGCCCAAGAGAAGAATAACCAATTGCAACATCAGAGGGGTTTATAGTTCAGATATTTTCTTAGAAAATTAAAATCCACTTATAAAAATTATCAGAATAAAAACTGCCAAGGTTAAACCAAGGTTTTTCTTAGGGTTAGGATTGTAGCATTTACATTATTTTTGTGTGTATGTGCTTTTTACATTTTAAAATCATGAACCTAAGGAGTAAGTTGGAGAAATAACATAACTGAAAGCTATTTTGTAGCAACCTAACATTGCTACAGAACTGAATTTCTCCTAGAAATTCCTTACAGTTATTATTTAATGTAAGTACTAGATTTATGAAGGTAAGTTCAGAGATCCAGAAAATAACATAAAATCAATTTCACTACTAAAGTAAAGACTATATGGAAGTTGTTTAAAAAAAATACATTGAGTCCACTGGGTTGGACTCAGCAGTGAGCAAGACAGAAATTGGTCCCTGAATGCTAAATTTATCTGGTGATCCAGGTGCAGTGATGAATTCCCATAATGCCAGTGGTTCAGGAGGCTGAGACAGGAGTGTCACAAGTTCAAGGCCACCCCAGCAATTTAGTGAGGCCCTAAGCAACTTGAGAACTTAATTCAAAATAAAAGGTCTGGAGTTGTGGCTCAGTGGTGGAGCACCTGCTAAAAGTACAGAAAATATATAACAACATAAACTTGAGGCACTAATCTTAACCCTTGGCAGAATTCAGTATCAAAACTAATTTCTAAGGTACCAAAATCATGAAGCCTTTTAACTAGAAACCACTTTTTCATGGGCATTTTTCCATATGAGAGTTCATAGCCTTCAAAGGAACACCAGCAATGTTAACTGCACTCCTCCTAAAAAAGAGGAAAAAGAAATCCATTTATTGTATATTACAGTGCATATTAGTGCTCTCACCCCCCGCCCCACCCCTGTGGGATCTGTGTTGTCCAGGCTGTCCTCAAACATCTGGGCTCAAGTAATCCACCTGCTTCAGCCTCCCAAATAAGCTGGGACTACTGGTACATGCCACCACACCCAGCTCAAAGAATTTTTTTAAATTTGTTTTAATTGCTTTAGGTGATTTTCAACTAAGAGTGTTCAATAGAACCATCTACCATCTAAAAATTCAGGCAAGAAGTAATAGTGCACACCTGTAATCCCATCATCAGGATATTTGAGACAGGAGGAATATAAATTCAAGGCCAGCCTGAGAAACTTGGATTGTATCTCAAAATAAAATACAAAGGGCTGGGAATGTAGCTCAATGGTAGTGCTTTTTGTCTAGCATGCACAAAGCCCTGAGTTCAATTCCCAGTACTGCAAAAAAAAAAAAAAAAAAAAAAAAAAGTGTTTTTGGTAAGATTTTTAGAAATTTTTAAAACTTAAAATTCTGAATCCCCAACCCTAGATCTTCCATGGATTGAGGGAATCTACGATTCAGACATTTTGACAGGTTCTCCAAGCAAGAAAGTGGCAGTTTTACACTGTCAGCTGTAAGTAATTTAAACTTCTCTCCCTTTAATTCCATCTCCATGTTCAGGGTTTATATTAGATTTCAAGGGTTTTCGCCAGAAAACTGCTATCACCAGCAGGACTGCTATCACCTCAGCACTCTTAATTTCCCCCAGTTATGCCCATTCCTTAATCTGAAGAATTCATATTACTTCACAATGCTGACCTTCCTGAACTAGAGTGTCCTAAGTACAAACTATATCATATATCATGTTACTTAGTTCTATATTCAAAAAGTGTTGTAATCTTAGCCATCTATATGTGGGATTCACTAACAATCTCACATTTTTCGAGTTTGTGATTATTTCTGGTGGATTCTTTTAAATGTTTTTTTTTAAGTTGTCGATGGACCTTTATTTATTCATTTATATGTGGTGCTGATAATCAAACCTATTATTTCACACATGCTAGACAAGTGTTCTATCAATGAGCCACAACCCCAGGCCCTCTGGTGGATTCTTTTATAAATAAATAAATGTGCTAAACATTAAAACATTATTAAAAGGGTTTAAAGTGAACTTCCCCACCAGGAACTCTCTCTGTTTAAATCTATATGGTCAATACAGTCAAAATATCATTCAAAGAGTGTGCAAGGGCTTACTGATGCTTATTTCCATTCCTCCAAGGCTCATCTATCATCCCATGACAACTTTCAGAGAGGAGGTTAATCTTTGTCCAATAAAGAAACCGAAATGGACAACATCCAAATTAGTCATTTCCAGTTAGTACAGTTTTGGGAAAATATACTCAACTTCTAGGCTATATAAAATCTCCATTAAGAGAAAGCTCAGGGCTGGGGATGTGGCTCAAGCGGTAGCGTGCTTGCCTAGCATGCGTGCGGCCCAGGTTCGATCCTCAGCACCACATATGAAAAAAGATGTTATGTCTGCCAAAAACTAAAAATAAATAAATAAATAATTTTTTTAAAAAAAGCTCAAGTGAGAAAAAGTTCTTATCTAAAAGGTGACTCATTTTTTTAGATTGATCTAAATGAAAATGGTAAATCTGGGGGTTTTTTGGCAGGGGGGACATGGTTCTATATCCAACTTCATTTATACTATAACTTCCATAATATTTACCAAATAGAAATAAATTATGAAAAATCTTGTTGCTACTTTGCATATCTTGTATTGCAGAACACAGTAAGTTGACTGCATAAAAAATTTTTGAGAAACATGAATAAATGAACATTCCATTACTGAGTCTTTTGAGTAATAATATAAACAGTAATAATATAAAATAATTTATCTGACAAAAACAATTGTCTTAAGTCTGTTCATGCTGATTTAACAAAATAAATGTCATGCACTTGAATGATAATGTGGCCAACATCACACCATATATGCAACAGTAGTGGCATAGATTATATCCCTGGCTGACAAGGTTTGTGTTAAGTATACTCTGAGGTTTGTACAATGATAAAATATTCTAATATCTAAAACATTTTGAGTGCCAACATGATGCTCAAAAAGTTTCATATTGGACGATTTCAGATTTTCAGATTAGATTGTTCAACTGGCAAAAATAGATAAAAATATTCCAAAATCCAAAAATTCTGAAACACTTCTGGTACTAAGCTTTTCAGATAATGGATGATCAAATGATAGTAGTAAATGCCCACAAGAAAACAAGGAAGATCCTCAGGGGCCGGGGTTGTGGCTCAGTGGTAGAGTGCTTGCCTTAGCATGAGTGAGGCACTGGGATTGATCCCTGGCACCACATAAAAATAAAAAATAAAGGTATTGTGTCTACCTACAACTAAAAAAATATTTTGAAAGAAGAAAACAAGGAAGATCTCAAATTATAGAGTAACTTAAGAAACAACAATAGCACCTTTTAGCAATGAAACAGAAAGCCAAAGGAGAAAATTATACCAAAAATTAATTCTTTGAAAAGATCAATAAAACAGAAATCTATATTGACCAAGAATAAGAACAGAAGACTCAAATTACTAAAATCAGGAATGAAAGAGGGCACCATCGTTACTGACCTTAGAGAAGCAAATAGAATCCTATGAACTATAAGCCAACAAGGTAGTCAATTTATGTAAAATATATGAATTCCTAGGAAGAAAAAAACTATTGAAACTGGGTCAATTAGAAAGTTCAAATGGACCTACAACAAGTGATTTAATTCATTAATCTGAAAATCTCAAAAGCAAAACCTGAGCGCAGGTAAATTCACTGGAGAATTCCACCAAACATTACAATAACATTTTTTGTTTGTTTTTGGTTGCTCATGGACCTTTATTTGTAATTTATCTATATGTGGTGCTGAGAATTAAACCCAGTGCCTCACATATGCTCCGCAAGCGCTCTACCACTGAACCACAACCCCAGCTCCCTTTTTTTGTTTTTTGTTTTTAGTTGTAGTTGGACATGATACCTTTATTAATTTTTATGTGGTGCTGAGGATCAAACCCAGGACCTCGCACATGTGAGACGAGCACTCTACCGCTGAGTCACAACCCCAGCCCCTCAATAACAATTTTTTATGAACTCTTCCAGGAAAAAGATGGTGGGAATAGGTTACCACTCATTCTATGAAGGTAGAAAGAACATTTTAAGAATATAAATGTGAAGAATATAGATGTGAGCATCCTCAACAAAATGCTTGCAAAATAAATCCGGCAACAGTAAAAGGGACTGAATGGGATTCCCAGATTGGGATATCATCCAAAAATCAATTGGTAAAATATACAAATAAAGTACAAAAAATAAGCCTGGCCTAGTGGCACATACCTATAATCCCAGCTTTGCAGAAAGATGAGGAAGGAGGATTGTAAGTTTGAAGCCAGCCTGTGGGCAACTTAGCAAGACACTTTCTCAAAAAGGACTGGGGATGTAGCACAGTACTTTTTTAGCATATGCAAAATCCTGGGTTCAATCCCCAGTACCACAAAATAATAAATAAAAATTAAAAGGAAGGATAAGGATGTAGTAGTGCAGTGGTAGGTTGCTCAGCATGCCCCACAATACCAAAATAAGTAAAAAAAAAAAAAAAAAAATATGATCACTGGGTGCCAGTTAATTCCAGGGACTTCAAGCTGAGGCAGGAGGATCTTGAGTTCAAAGCCAGCCTCAGCAACTTAGCAAGGCCCTAAGCAATTCAGCGAGAACCTGTCTCTGATAAAATATAAAAAAGGGCTGAGGATGTGGCTCAGACAGGAATGTAACATTATAAAGAAATCTTATGAAAATCTTATACAGCAAATATAATACTTAATGGTGAAAAAATGCTTTCCCTCCTCAAATTGGGAACAAGACAAGGATTCCAATTCACCACCTCTGAAAGATGTTACTGGAAAATCTGGCCACAGCAATTATGCATCTAGATTATAAAGAAAAATAGGGGGCTGGGGATGTGGCTCAGCGGTAGTGCGCTCACCTGGCATGCGTGCGGCCCGGGTTCGATCCTCAGCACCATATACCAACGAAGATGTTGTGCAACGAAGATGTTGTGCAACGAAGATGTTGTGCAACGAAGATGTTGTGCAACGAAGATGTTGTGCAACGACGAGAACTAAAAAAAATAAATTAATTAAAAAAAAAAAAGAAAAATAGGGCTTTATTCACAGATATGATATTGTACATGAAAAATCCTAAGGATATAAATAAAAATTACAACTAATGTGTTCAGCACAATAAGACACAAGATCAAGATAGAAAAATCAACACCTCTATACACTTGCAATGCATGCATAATTCAAAAATGAAATTAAGAGAACAATTTTATTAATGATAGCATACACAAGAATAAAATACTGAAGAATATAACAAAAGAGGAAAGTTCCAGCTCATGATTAGGAAAACAAATCAGAAACTTTAAGAAACCTATCTCATAAGGTAGTAAACACATTCACTACCTTCAGTTTAAGCTAAGGTTGCACAATAATAAAGCGGGGACTATATCAAAAGAATGTCTCACCAGACAGCTCTTTGAGAATAGAAGTCTCATTTATGGGCTGGAGGTGTAGTTCAGGATTAAAGCACCTGCCTAGCATGCAGAAGACCGTTGGTTCAATCATGTCTTACTCATCTCCATTCATCTGATGCTTAGCAACTACCTGGCATATAGGAGCCCAATAAAAGTTTTTCAAATAAGTGATTAAAATATAAGGCTCCAGCTCAATTCACAATAGTGAAACAACCTACATGCCCTTCAACCGATGGATAAAAAAATGTGGGTATATATACACATGGAATATATTCAGCCTTAAAGAAGAATGAAATTATGGCATTTTCAGGTAAATGGATAGAGCTGGAGAATATGATGCTAAGTGAAATAAGCCAAACCCAAAAAAACAAAAGGCTTAATGTTTTCTCTGAGAAGCAAATGCTAATCCATAATGGAGCTGGGGGGAACTTTGGATTGTGCAGAGGGGAGTGAGGAGAGGGGGTGTAGGGATGGGACAATGAAACCAGATGGACATTATTTATACATGTATGATTACACTATCGGTTTTCCTCTGCACCATGTTCAGCCAGAAGTAGTTGTACTCCATTTGTGTACAGTGTGTCAAAATGCATTCTACCGTCATGTATAACTAATTAGAACAAAATAAATATAAATCCTTCCAACTCTAAAATTTTAAACATCTATAATCAGATAATATTACCTGCAGAAAATTATATATTTCTAGCATTCTATTTCATTTATAAGAAAGGAGATAAAAATATTTCTATTTGCAAAAGAAATGCCAGAGTACACACAAGAAACTAAATGGTTGCCTAAGCCAGGTGTGGTGGTTTGTGCCTATAATCCCAGCAGCTACTTAGGAGGAGAAGGCAGGAGGATCTCAACTTCAAGATTAACCTGGGTAATTTAGCAAAGACTGTCTCAAAATAAAAAAGGGTTTGGATGTAGCTTATCTATAGAGCACTTGCCTAGCATGTGTGAAACCCCGGTTCAATCACAGTACTAAGGAAGGAAAAAAAAAAAAAAAAGCTTGCCAATAACAGATGTTGGGGAAAAGTTTGGATGAAAACTGGATGAGAGTACAACTTTTGCATATTAGTTTTTTAATTTTTTTAACCAGGTATTGAATCCAGAGGCACTTAACCACTGAGTCACATCCCCAGCCCTTTTTTATAAATTTTATTCAGAGACAGGATCTCACTAAGTTGCTAAGGCTGCCGTTAAACTCACAATCCTCCTGCCTCAGCCTCCTGAGCCTCTGGGATTGCAGGTGTGTACCACTGCACCCAGCATAATTTTATTTTTAAATCTTGTGAATGTAGTAACTTCTGGGGGAAAAAGTTTTAATTATATATTCTTTTACTTCATAGTAAATTTGTCCCGGGGGCCCACGGGAAGCAATGCCTTTATGCTTGTACAGAACTTAGAAATGATCATCTATAATTTAAGCATGTATACACCTTACATTGCTCAAATGTTTTATTTTATTCTAACTTTTTACTTTATTCAAGTGCAAAGTCAATCATTTTAAACTAGACTGTAACTGATTAGCCTGAGCTATGTCACAAAGAACAGGTTGTTGTTTAAATGAGATGCCAGTTCTTTCTGGATTCTGAATTATTCAGATATTGGAGTAGTGTTAAGCAGAATGATATGGTATTGATAAAATTATCTTTGAATTATAGTTTTTAAAATGTGTCTTGCCCCCAGTAGCAATGAGCATACCTAGCCTCAGATCATGGTTTCTAATATCACTCTCTTAATAAAAGAAGACTGGAGCTGAAAACTTGCAAAATGAAGAACATCTTGAATTGTTGGAAAGTAAAGAAATGCTTTTAAAAAAAAACAAAAAAAAAACTTATGATAATGAAGTCAAAGGAAACGGGCTGAGAGTGCTCCCAAACCCCAAAGCTAGAGTAATTTGAGAAAAAAAAAAAAAAAGATAGATTACCAGCCAAAGGATAATAAGATCCATGAGTTCATAATATTAATGTGATCCTTTTAATGTGCATTTGGCTTTTAGCGATTCTTTGGTTCAACTATGTTCTATTATTCTAGGCACTCTATGGAATCAGGATTCATCACTAAATGAAACAAAGTGAATTTCATAGTAATGAGTGTATGTATTAAGATATAATTCAGTAATAATTTCCAGAGACAATACTGTTTCCCTTCTAGGTGTGTATCATAAATTCCTGATGATTAATTACTAAACAATTCCTATCAACAATTCCTTCTTCATCAGCAAGGAGCTTTTATCCTATCTCCTGGGGCAAGGATAGGGCAGGAGGGTAGTACAGTGAGCTTTAATCTGGGGTTTTGTAAAGGGCAACAAACCACATTTTCTGAGATAAACAAATGCTATAATTTGCAAGGTAAGAGAATGCAAGTTCTAGGAGCTTGTGTTAGTTTTTTTTTTTTAGGCAGAGGATTCAGTCCCCCACTCCCACACACATACATGGGCCCTTCAAAGTGTGGTGGTGCATGCCTGTAATCCCAGCGGCTCAGGAGGCTGAGGACAGAGGATAGTGAGTTCAAAGCCAGCCTCTGCAAAAGTGAGGCACTAAGCAACTTAGTGAGACCTTCTGTCTAAATAAAATACAAAATAGGGCTGGGGATGTGGCTTAGTGGTTGAGTGCACCTGAGTTCAATTCCCAGTACCAAAAAAAAGTATATATAGTAAAAGATTCTTTTACTTCAAGCTTTTATATAATCTATATACCTACCTATTTATGCAAATTGATATATTCTTTTTGCTGAATTGAATAACATAAAGCATATTGTTATTATTGATGTTATCCAACAAATTGCTTTTCTTTTCCTTTTTAAAGAGAGAGAGAGAGAGAGAGAGAGAGAGAGAAAATTATAATATTTATTTTTTAGTTTTCGGCGGACACAACATCTTTGTTTGTATGTGGTGCTGAGGATCAAACCCGGGCCGCACGCATGCCAGGCGAGCGCGCTACCGCTTGAGCCACATCTCCAGCCCCCAAATTGCTTTTCTTTTAACCACATCCCCAGCCCTTCTTGTATTTTATTTAGAGACAGGATATCATTGAGTTGCTTAGGGCCTCGATAAGTGGCTGAGGCTGGCTTTAAACTTGCAATCCTCCTGCCTCAGCCTCCTGAGCCACTAGGCTTGGCACCACCTTGCCCAGCTAATATACTGCTTTTTAATGTATTTATCTTCTTAGCAATGAGGACACTGCTGATAAGGGCATTACAGTTACTAAAACAAAATGAGTCTTGGGGAATTTATTTGATGTGCAGGGGAGCAGTTGCCAGCTGCTATTCTTAGTGCCATAAGGACACTTAATAACATCTAGATGTGAAACCCTGGATCAATCCTTGAAATCCAATTAATAATGTCAGTATTAAAGTCTATAGAATAAAGAAAGATAGCTTAAAGAAATGTTATAGTCTATGGATAAAAGCCAAGTATGGCTCAAAGATTCTTATGGTTTACTAAAACTTTGTGGATTCAGATCAGGTAGTATCATTAGGCTCTTTTTAGTCCTGTGTCTAGACATTAAACTGGGAACTAAATCAACTACCTTGATACTAAGGAAGGAAGGGAAATAGAGACTAGAAAATGAAAACGAGAGATTTAAAAGAAAAAGATATTTGTGTTTGATTGTCCAGTTGGACACCCACCACCAACATATTGCTTTTGCCACTTTTTCTCCAGTTTTTTAAATTAGTGAACTGTTTCCTAATCAACCAAAAAGATACTTCATATCGTCATCACACCAATGAAAGTGAATTGTCAACATAATTTCAGAAATGCCTCTAACACATGATACCACCATAAAATCAAGAAAATAGCACACTCTGGTTGGAACAATTAGAAAAGTGCACTTGCTTATAGGCTGACCTAGCAGGGGTTGTATGGGACCCCACTCACCCCCTGAACTGGACACAGCAAAATTATATGCGGTAGTCTTACCATCAGCTGAGGAAAACAGCCCTATGGCACAGAGCATACAACTTACCTTTAATTAAGAGGTTGATAGCACTGGCCACACCAACCAATCCAATTCCTTTAATGGAGATCTTACTGGATAAATGGCCTCCTCTGAAGTGAAATTCTTAAGAAGTTCCCTCTTGATGGTCACCATTTTGGAAATCTAACAGTGAATGAAAACTGCACAGTCATTTCCAAATTTGGAATTGGTCTGTACTGAGGGGGAGTCTATGGAAAACTCCTGGGCTCCACTGTGGAGGGGGAATGAGGAGGAAGGTAATTACAGTTGAGAGGGAGAGAAGGAAAAGGACCACTCCACCAAAATGAGACTACAGCTGCCCCCCACCCCTGATCCTGTTCCTTCATCTCCCCCGCTCCATTTTCCTCCCCTCATCTTTTAGCTCTAAGACCCAAGCTCAAGCTTGTACACACACATACATGATACTTCCCCTCCATATTCCCAGAGGTGAATGGTAAGCAGCCCCAGGCAGTAGAAAAAAACAGACCAAAAGAGAAAAATGTCCCAAAGCTGCTACTCTCTGGCTGGTCTGCAGGACTCTTGCAGCCAAGCTCAAAGCAGCCTGGTCAATTAGTGGAAGAAGAGAATGGGGGGAAACAGCTGGAAAACTCATGGAAGCTCAAGGAACTAAACCAGCTGAACTTTTGAGGCCTGTCCTCACTGCTACTCCCATTGTAGCCACATCAATGTTTATAGCAGCTCAATTCACAATAGCTAAACTATGGAATCAACCTAGATGCCCTTCAACAGATGAACTAAATAAAGAAACTGCAATCTGTATACACAATGGAATATTACTCAGCCTTAAGGGCAGCTAAGGGCAGGCCTCACAGGGCCACGTGGTTATCTAGCACACCTGGCACAGGTGCCAGGCCAGGAGGCGGCTCTGGGGCACCACACCTCAGCCTGGGCTTCAGCTGCCTTGCCCCTGAAACTGGTGTGCTGAGTTTTCAGAGTTTGGCAGGCATCAGAAATGTTCCAAGGCTGTACTCAAGGTGCAGCAGGCACAGTGACCTGAAAGGTATGTGTGGGCTGCAGAAGCACTCCTTGTCCAGAACTCATTCACTGGAGCTCCCAATTTTAACTTAACCAAGCCTTGTCGTGATGTATCCAGTACAAGCTTTAACTCTCCTTTGGGAATTTTTCACCAACACTACAGGTAAAAGGAAACTCATGGCTATTTTTTTTAACTACTTCAGGCTTGAAGAAGACATGAAATTCTTATCAATGCAGTGCTGACAGCCACTTCTACACGTGGAAGGGAAAATGTAACTCATTATTTTATGAAGTAATTAAATGGAGAATCCAAAATGTCACTCTAGTCCCTTAGTCTGTAATAAACCAAAGTTTCTACTTCTTTTTAAAAATTTTGGGGGGGGCTGGGGATATAGCTCAGTTGGTAAAGTGCTTGCCTCGCATGCATAAGGCCCTGGGTTCAATCACCAGCACTACCCAAAAAATAAATAAATAAATGATTTTTGTTTGTTCTAATTAGTTTGTCATGTCTTACCTAATTGTTTTCTAATTCATTTGTGAATCACAGTACATAATACTCATCTAAAAACTTCTTTCATGAAATGTACCAATGTTTCTCAATCATTTAAGAAAGCATTTTAGACATTTTCCCCCTAATCATTCTTCTCTCCTGCCTCATGATGAAATTAAATATTAAGGAATAAGATTCTGTCAGGTACTTCCTAAAGTGCAAGAAGTAAAATCAAGAATCAATAAATGGCATAGACTCAAACGAAAAAGCTTCTTCACAGCAAAGGAAACAATCAAGAGCATGAAGAGAGAGCCTACAGAATGGGAGAAAATTTTTACCACATGCATCTCAGAGCACTAATCTCCAGAATTTACAAAGAACTCAAAAACTTAGCACCAAAAAAAAAATATCAATAAATGGGCAAAGGAACTGAACAGGTACTTCACAGAATAAGAAATACAAAGGGGTCAACAAATATATGAAAAATTTTCAACATTTCTAGCAATTAGAAAAATGCAAATCAAAACTACACTGAAATTCCATCTTATTCTAGTCAGAATGGCAATTATCAAGAATACAAGCAATATTAATAAACAGTGGAGAAAAGGACGTGCTTATACATTACAGGTGGGACTGCAAATTGCTGCAACCACTATGGAAAGCATTACGGTGATTCCTCAGAAAACTTGAAATGGAACCACCACTTGACCCTGTTATCCCACTCCTAGGATTATACCCAAAGGACCTAAAATCAGCATGCTACAGTGATGTAGCCACATCAATGTTTATAGCAGCTCAATTCACAATAGCTAAACTATGGAATCAACCTAGATGCCCTTCAACAGATGAACTAAATAAAGAAACTGCAATCTGTATACACAATGGAATATTACTCAGCCTTAAAGAAGAATGAAATTATGGTATTTGCCAGTAAATTGATGGAACTGGAGAATATCATGCTAAGTGAAATAAGCCAATCCCAAAGAATCAAAGGCCAAATGTTTTCTCTGATATGTGTGTGCAAATTCACAATATGGGGGGTAAGAGGGAATAAATACTTTGGGTTAGAGGGGAGTGAGGAGAGAGGTAGGGGGATGGGGGTAGGAATGAAAGTAGAATGAATGAGACATTATTACCCTATGTCCATATATAGTACATGACCTGTGTAACTCTACATCATGTACAACCAGAAGAATAAGAAGTTATTTATAAATGATTGTCAAAATGCATTCTATTGTCATGTATAACTAATAAGAACAAATTTTAAAATTTGATACTAATTTTTTAAAAATATTATTTTAGAGCAAGTCAAATCTTTAGATTTTTATTTATCCCCCACCCACCAAGGATTATCATCCCCTTGGGGACAATATTGTCCAATCAAGAATACATGATACAGAGCAGTTTTACTTCCTAGAATATTCCCTGTAGATTATATAGATTTTTTTCTCAGCCTTTCAATTTCTATAAGAATTTCTCAAAATGATGTTTTAATTAAGGTACAACAGAGACTTTTTAAAAAGGCAAACCCGGCAATGGAAGTGTATTAATATGTATTTTCAACATATTAATGGGAAGAAGTAATCTTTCTTTCTCAAATTCGTTTATTTTCCTTTGACTTTCAAACCCCTATTCAAACTAAATTGTAACCATACTTTATGCATTCAAAGAAAGAACTAAAAAAAGGAAAAAAGACAAAATAATGAGAAATTAACCATATTCAATAACAGATGACTTAGACTGAAGGTAGCAGGAATAACATAAATCCCTGGCCAAACGGGTATTCTCTTCAGAATCACCCAAGTCCTCAGGATCTATATATTTGCCTTCTATTTTTTTTTCTACTGCTCCTGTCCTAATCTTAACTTTTCAGTTACCTTGGTATTATTGTTAGGATCTGACACCCCCAAAGTCTCATGTGCTGAAGGTTTGGTCCCAGATACAGCCATGTTCATAGGTGGGATTTTGGGGAAGTGATTAATCCACCCATAGTTGAATGTACTACAGGTGAGATAGGAGAAGCTATAAGCAGATGGGACATGGTTGGAGCAAGTAGGTTACTGAGGGAGTGTCCTTGGAGACCATATCTTGTCCCTGCCTGCCCCTCTTTCTTCATGCTTTCTGGTTGCCATAAACTGAGCAGCTTCCCTTCACCATGCCCTTCCATCATGATGCCCTGCCTCACCTCAGGCCCAAAGCAATGGAGCTGGCTGACTGTGGACAGAAATCTTTCAAACCATAATCCAAAATAAATCTTTCCTCCTGAACAACTTAGATTGTTTGTATCAGGTATTCTGGTCACTACAATGAAAAACTAGAACACTTGGTCTTGATTTCTTAGTTCTTATTTCATTGTATATTTCCTACAGCTGCCCTAAATTCTTTGGGGAATCAAGGAAATATTTCACAAATATATTTATGTATGTATGTATACACAGTATGTGTATGTATAATATATATTGTATAATATATATATAATATGAGAAAATTATATATATATATATATAAATAAATCAGGAAAAGCACATGCACTCCTACCTTGGCCATCAAAAGAACCTACTAATTGACTGTTATCTACCACTAGTCAATAATCAATTAGTTGATATACCCTAAATACTGTGGATACTTGGGAGCAGAGATCATAACCACCTAACCACACTACAGCAAACACAGAAGTAGTTTGCTGAACAAAGACCCAGAAGATAGTCTAAGCTACACATGTGATATTTCAAGAGACACAAAATCAACTATTTGAATTGAAAGGTTAATAAAATAGGTACCTGTCACTCTGTTTTTCTATATGCTTAACAGAACACTGTTGAAATCTTGTTCCCAGGATGTGTTGTCCCCAACTGTGAACTGTTTGCTAATCTTGTTCCCAGGATGTGCTGTCCCCAACTGCCAAACTGCAGGATGCACTCCCTCACTCGGTTGCAGGCAAACTGCTCACTCGCCCTGACCCATCAATGAACTTCCCTCCCTGCCCTCTCCAAGAAAAGTATATAAGCTCTGCTCAAGCAGTTCTCAGGGCTCTATCTCTCTTTGCTATAGAGAGCTCGGGCCCCAGCATGCTGGTCTCCAAATAAACCCACCCTTCTGCTGTTGCATAAGAGAGTCTCTTATGGTCTCTTACTCCGACGTTTCGCTGGACCCTTACAGAATTTATATAAATTGGTATAATATTTGCAGAGTTGAATGTATCATCTCACTTAAATTTTTTACATCATAAAATTATATTTCTATTTTTTTCTGATATATATGGTCTTAAAAATTCATACTTAATATCATAAATAGATTAATGAGTTAATGAAGCACTATGAGTGAATGTGCTGGTACCAAAACAGAAGAAAGCACAGGATGAAATTTCAGTACTAGAAAAAATACTTCTGTTTTATGAAAAGAGTTTTTATACATCTTCTACTAAAGTTAAAGGCAATTCTTACATGTATGACATTTTTCAAAAGTTGTAACTTACACCTGTAAAGACTGGGTCTCATTAGAATACAGCCATAAGGGATTCATAAAGAGGAAAAATCTCTTCACTATTTCTTATTTCTAACATTGAGACAATTGAATTAAATGATAGGTCTCCATTTTTTTAAATTTCTTTACAGATCAGATAAGAACACTCCCAAAATGTAAAATATACAATCTTCTATTTTCTGTTTTATAAAACAATGGAACATTAAAAGGCTTTAAAATTCCAGATCCTTTTGAATATTCCAAAGTGTATTTGCACTCTTCTTGAGAAGGGTCTCCTCTTGAGAATTCAACTTAACCTTCACAATATCTGAGATGCCATTCCGCCCCAAGATACAAGGGATACTGAGAAAGATTTCTTCCTTTATTCCATATAAGCCCTGAAAGACAAGGTTAGATTATTGATTACTAACCTAATATAGGAAAGCAACTTTATAAGAGATTATGACACTCAACAAGAATTACTCAAAGGGCAACAGTGACTATCAACAAAACCAAGTTCACTCTTATGTCCTTTGACCATATGGAACTTTAATGACATGAGGCAGAATCCTTTAAAAGGACCAAGAAAGGTACAATTTTCTTTATCCTATACTAGGTCATCTTTATGTCCAAAGGGAAGGATGCTGTGCTGTCCTTCATGAGGTCATTTTATTTAATGAATGAACAGCCTATGTTGGTACATAGGATATGAGCTAACATTCTGGCAAGACAGGGGCCTTCCAAGGCTAGGCACAAAATGGGGGTGGGGGGAGAGGAATGAGAAGACTGAAGCAGAAAGTGACTGGGAAGGCTCTGCTTTTATCTTTTCAGGAAAGGGCACCAGTAAGTTTGGACAACAGATGATATAGGTGGGCATCTCAAGCTCCCATAGGTGAAGCCCTTGATGGAGCCTACAGGTAATTTTATAGGACTAGCAGACCTGTCGCCACCCTAACAACTACAATGAATATATTCCTGCCCTTCTGCACCGTTAACCACCATCTCTTCCTATGCCTACTTAGAACCTCCCATGATGGATAGGGCCATGAAACAGATGCAGTCTCACACCACTGCTCTATCCTGGGTCCATGGCGCCTCTAGTCAGTGGCTGCAATGTTCCTTCTACTCCTGCAACCAAAGCCAAAGCTACTGAAGCAGCTAGGCAATCCACACATATACCTGGCATTCAAACTAGCCTCTGCCACCTTTATATTACCCACCAGACATACCCCTGGAAGGTAAGAAGACCCAGTAGACTAGACCCTCTCTCACATCTCTCTGCCCCCAACCGTCACCTCTCCTCTCTTGGAGCTGGGGCTGTGTTTATGGAAGATGATGAGAAAGCCTTATTCTTCCACTAGGTCTAACAATGAACAACTGTTAGGATCTCCATCAAGGGAAAGGACAGGTCCATTGCCTCTGAAGCAGTGCCTCCTAGCTGCCTAATCTAGCTTAGAGTCCATGGGCACTATTCAGCCATGCTACCCTTTCTGAGGTCTTTCTCCGGAGCACATGGTGTACCCCTTGTTCCTGTTTTGTTCTGGTAGCTTCTCCCTACAGAGGAACTCTGGCTACCTTCTCTAATACTCTATCATTTTGGTAGCCTCTTTACACCCAACCTTATGAGCTCCATCAGATCAGCCAACTGTCATCCCTGAGGACCCCTGGCCACCAGGCCCTCTCACATTTCCCCCTACTCTTGTCTGTGCCTAGCTATGGAAGGCTACTGTCCTGCCAGACTGCCAGCCCACATTCCATTCAGCCAGGTTCCGGTCATAGTCACACTTGCCTTTCCTTCCCTTGATCATTCTGTTGACTCCTGTGACTTTTGGAGCTTTCATATGAGCTCCCAGAGTTTGGGTGCCGTTAGGGTCAAAGGCCTCTGCTTTTTATAATGTATTCATGTGTATACAGATCACATTCAAGGACAAAGGTCCTGAATTTGTCTGTGATCCTTCAGAAGAAGGTCAAACACTCCCCCGCCTCCATCTCTCCCACCCATCTTCCTCTCCCCCTAGGTCTATGTATCTGTCTCTCCCATTCCTTTCACACTCCATAAGTAAAACTCAAACCTAGATGAATTTAGCTATCTGCTTTCTCCATTTGTGCATTCTAGTTACTGGAAATAACTATAAAAGATGATCTTTAATTTACATTACAAATTTAATATTACAAGTTAATGCTTACCAACCTCAAATAAGCATATTCCTTAGCTGGGTGCAGTGGTGCACACCAGTAATTGCAGCAACTCAGGAGGCTGAGACAGGAGGATCATGAGTTCAAAGCCAACTTCAGCAATTTAGTGAGGCCCTACCTAAGCAACTTAGACCCTGTCTCAAAATAAAATATATATTATAAAATATAACTATCCTGATAGTAATTCTGTGGTTTTTGAAAACAGGTATTTATTTGTTTATTTTTGAGTTGGGGTCTTATTATGTTACATAGACTGGTTTTCCAACTCCTGGGTCCAAGAGAATCAGCCTTCCAAGTAGCTGGAATTATAGTCATGTATTGCCCATGACTTTTTAAAAATCAAATTGTATTTCCTATTATTCCCTAAGATTATTTCAGATATTCTCAACTCTGACTTCGTTGAGCCTTTCCTAATCAGAATTTTTGTCTCCTTTCACTAAAGCGGTAGAAATCATTAAATGCTTCCAACAACAAACTTACAAATGTACATGCATCAGACCTATCCTCTCCTTGCTACCTCCTATTACAACAGCTAGCTTCCCTCTTCCCTTCTAGGGCTAAAACCCTCACCAATGCTCTGGTCACCCCAGACCCCTCTGCTTACTACTTCTATCTTTGACCTCTCCCTTGGTCTTTACCTGATCTTTATCATCAGGACCTTATCTTTAAAAACAAACCAACTCCACCTGTAATCCCTGTGGCTCCTTTTCTGAGACAGGAGGATCACAAGTTCAAAGCCAGCCTCAACAATTTAGTGAGGCCCTAAGCAACTCAAGGAGACCCTGTCTCTAAATAAAATATAAAAAAGGAGCCGAGTATGGTGGCACATGTCTGTAATCCTAGCAGCTCAGGAGGCTGAGGCAAGAGTATCGTGAGTTCAAAGCCAGCCTCAGAAAAAAAAAAAAAAAAAAAAGCAAGGTGCTGAGCAACTCAGTGAGACCCCGACTCTAAATAAAATACAAAATAGGGCTGGGGATGTGGCTCAGGGGTCGAGTGCCCCTGAGTTCAATCCCTAGACTCCAAAAAGAAAGAAACTGGTTAAGTACCCCTGGGTTCAATCCCTAGTACCAATAAATAAATAGATTATAGATAGATAAAAGAACTGGGGATGTAACACAGTACCCCTAGGATCAGTTCCCAGTGCCAAAACAAACTTCTTTTACCCTTAATTTCTTCTCTACTTACTGCTCTTTCTCTCTCCTTACCTTCATTGCCAAACACCTCAAAACAGCTCCCATGGCTCTCAACTAGCAGTGATTTTTGCTGATCAGGGGACATTTAATAATATCTGAAGTTGTTTTTTTGTTTTGTTTTGTTTTGTTTTGGTGCTGGGTATGGAACTCAGGACCTCACACATACTAAGCATGTGATCTACCACTAAGCTATCCCTGCAACCCCTGGAGACAGTTTTGATTTTCACAACTAGTAAAGGAGGTATGCTACTGGCATCAAAATGGGGAGAAGATTCCTGCCATGATGGATTGTGAAAAAGAAAATGAATAAAGAAATGGGAACATAAATAAATGGGTTGCTGCTAACATCTCACATTGCACAGAACAGACTCCCAGAATGAAAAATTATGTGGCCCAAATGTCAACAATGCCAAGACTGAATAAACCCTGGTGTCCTCCAATCAGGCCTTCATCCCAAGTACTACTTCATGAAACAGCTCCTGCTAAGACTTTCAATGACCTCTATTACTTTATCTTGCCAGAATTTTTAATCTTTTTATAAAACTTCACTACATCTATCAATTTTCTGTTTACCACTTCTTAGACATTTCTGTAGTCTCACACTACAAACTCAGCTGCTAATACTGGAATTTCTCAAGACTCAATCTCTTTCTTCTTACTTTATATATGTCATTCAAATTGTCAGCATCAAGCAGGGCATGATGGTGCACCCATCTCAGGTACTCAGGAGCCTAAGGCAGGAGGATTAGGAATTCAAGAACAGTAGGGCAACATAGCAAGACCCCCGTCTCAAAGAAAAATAAAATTCACAGCTTCAGTTACCATATATAAGGGATATCTATATCTTCATCTGTCTAACACTTCCTTCCTCTTTTTTCGTTGACCAAAACTCTCTTTTCCTTTTGGGAACTGCCTTCCTCCCGACAGGTATCCCATGAGTGGGTTTTTAATTCCAGAAAGTCCAATTATCTGGAAATTAATATAGGCAAAAAGAGGACTAGATTACAGGCTCTAAAGCCACAGTTACTGGGAGCTATTTTTGTTTTATCATGGAAAAAGCTACATAAGACTGAAGCCAATAAAGTTAAAGGATGAGTCAAGAAAATGGAAAGAAAAGACAGCTCTGTAACACAGTTTTTGAGCACCTGAATCAGGCCTCCTTAGCATTTCAGCTACATGACCCAACATATTTTCTTTTTCATTTGTGCTACTTTGAGCTGCTTTTTTTTAACCAAAAGAGTCTAATAACATGATATTAAAAGCTCCTCAAATTCAACTTGTCTAAACTGCAAACACAATCTTCAAGCCTAGTCCTCTGAATACCCCCTTCTTGGTGAGCAATATCAATGCTCATTGTGTAAAACACAAACCTAAGAATGGCCTTTCTCTATTACCAAGTCTTATGAATTTCAAATCTCAAATTTACCCACTTCTCTTCATCTCTACTACTTCCATTCTATCTATTCTAGAATACAGCATAGCCTCTTTAACAAGTTTCCCAATATCTATTCTTATCTTCTTTAAATCTGTTCTCTCCATCAGAGCAACACCAATGTTTTTTAAATAAAAATTTCTAGGCCCTTGTACTGCATTGCTCTTAAAGTGAAGACTCAAAACTTTTTTTTTTTAGTTGTAGTTGACACAATACCTTTATTTAATTTATTTATTTATATGTGGTGCTGAGAATCAAACCCAGGGCCTCACATGTGCTAGGCGAGAACTCTACCACTAAGCCACAATCCCAGCTCCTCAAACTCTTTATATAAGGCTTTTGGTAGCCTGAAACTGCTGGTTTCTCCAGCCTCACCACGTACTTTTCCCCCTTGCTCCCCACACTTCAGTAACTGAACTTCTTTTCAAACCCTCAAGTTCCTTCTACTTACATCTATCTCAGATCTTCTGTGTAAGTTTTCCTCCTGCTTGGAATATTAAGTCTAGCCTTCCAAATAAATTCTGGCTCATTATTACAATTAGGTCACATTTTATTAGCTTAGGAAGGTCTTTCCTAACTACTAACCATGCCCCTTCACCAGAGTAGTTAAAACTTCTTTGGTATATTCTTAGCACTTTGTAGCTTTTCAATATAACACTTATCACAATTTGTTATTATATGTTTATTTTTATAACATAGCAATAATAACAATATGTTATTTTATGTGTACATTCTGTCATTACACTCAGGTAGGTTGCAGTCTCTGTCTTTTTCATTCATCATTATATTCTCAACATCTTGTACAATGCCTGGAATATAATGTAGACTCAATAAATATTTAATGAAATAACGATAAATGAATTTTTAACTTAAGCCTACCTTAACCATAGTGGAAACTGGATGCACTCTCCTAAGATTCTTCAAAATTGATCCTGCCAGATCTGTCACAGACAGTCCAATAGCCCAAGACGTATACCCCTTTAGCTTAAGGACCTCATAGGCACTGCAGTTGTAGAAAGGAAGGAAATCAAATTCATAAGAAATCAATTCAGAGAATACATAATATCCTTTAAGCATCCATTTTGAGGGACTATACATATCAAGGCCACTCTAAAAACTTTCCTAGAGGTTTCTAAAAATTATTCATAAATTATTATGCTATTAGAATATTGCAAAATATAATATTCTCATAAAATTTCACTATCTGCTTTAAGAATCAATTCACCATTCTTTTATTACGAAGGCAAAATAGTAGGATATATGTGCCACAATTTTTTAATATTTTTATATTGTTACTTAAATATCCAAACAAAGAATCTGGTCAGCTTGAAAGAATCGGATCCTTTAAAACTGTTACTGGTATACCAATGAAACTTTATATAGTTGTAAACCAAGTATACATATTTTTCCCAAGACTATATCCTTAAATCAACACTAAACAGATCATGGAAAAATGTTCATAATATATTTTCAAAATAACATAGTCCACGGGCTAGAGTTGTGGCTCAGTGGTAGAGCATTTGCCTGGCATGTGTGAGGCCCTGGGTTTGATCCTCAGCACCACAAATAAATAAATAAATAAAAATAAAAGATCCATTGACAACTAAAAAATATTAAAAAAAAATAACAGTCTTTTGGGGCTGAGGTTGTGGCTCAGCGGTAAAGCACTTGCCTCGCATGTGCGAAGCCCTGCCAGCACCATATAAAAATAGATAAACAAAATAAAGGGGGCCTGGGGATGTGGCTCAGGCAGTGGCGCACTTGCCTGGCATGCGCCAGGTGCTGGGTTCGATCCTCAGCACCACATAAAAGTAAAATAAAGATGTTGTATCCACCGAAAACTAAAAAATAAATATTAAAAAATTTCTCTTTCTCTCTCTCTAAAACAAATTTTAAAATACAGGTATTTTGTCTAACTACAACTAAAAAATAAATATTGAAAAAAATAGGGCTGGGGATGTGGTTCAAGTGGTAGTGTGCTCGCCTGGCATGCGTGCGGCCCGGGTTCGATCCTCAGCACCACATATAAACAAAGATGTTGTGTCCACCGAAAACTAAAAAATAAATATTAAAAAATTCTCTCTCTCTAAAAAAATAAATAAATAAAAGAAAAAAATAACAGTCTTTTAAACATTTATTTATTTATTTATTTATTTTTATTGATTGTTCAAAACATTACAGAGCTCATGATAAATCATCTTTCATACATTTGACTCAATTGGGTTTTGAACTCCCATTTTTACCCCATATACAGATTGCAGAATCACATCTGTTACATACTCACATTTTTACATAATGGCATATTAGTGACTGTTGTATTCTGCTACCTTTCCTATCCCCTACTATCCCCCCTCCCCTCCCCTCCCATCTTCCCTCTCTACCTCCTCTGCTGTTGTTCAATTCTCTCCCTTTTTTCCCCTCCCCTTGCCCCTCATAACCTCTTATAATTTTGTGTATCATTGAAGGTCTCCTACCTTTTCCATATGCTTTCCCTTCTCTCTCCCTTTCTCTCCCCCCATTCGTCTTTGTTTACTGTTAGTCTTTTCCTCATGCTCTTCCTTCCTGTTCTGTTCTTAGTTGCTCTCTTTATATCAAAGAAGACATTTGGCATTTGTTTTTTAGGGCTTGGCTAGCTTCACTTAGCATAATCTGCTCTAATGCCATCCATTTCCCTGCAAATTCTATGATTTTGTCATTTCTTAGTGCTGCATAATACTCCTTTGTGTATATATGTCACATTTTTTTTATCCATTCATCTATTGAAGGGCATCTAGGTTGATTCCACAGTCTAGCTATTGTGAATTGTGCCGCTATAATCATTGATGTGGCCGTATCCCTATAGTGCGCTCTTTTAAGGTCCTCAGGGAATAGTCCGAGAAGGGCTATAGCTGGGTCAAATGGTGGATCCATTCCCAGCTTTCCCAGGAATCTCCATACTGCTTTCCAAATTGGCCTCACCATTTTGCAGTCCCACCAGCAGTGTACAAGCGTACCCTTTTCCCCACATCCTCGCCAACACTTATTGTTGTTTGACTTCATAATGGCTGCCAATCTTACTGGAGTGAGATGGTATCTTAGGGTGGTTTTGATTTGCATTTCTCTGATTGCTAGAGATGGTGAGCATTTTTTCATGTACTTGCTGATTGACTGTATGTCCTCCTCTGAGAAGTGTCTGTTCAGGTCCTTGGCCCATTTGTTGATTGGATTATTTGTCATCTTATTGTTTAATTTTTTGAGTTATTTTAAACATTAATACTTTTTTATCTCTTATGAAAAACAAATTTTTAGGGGTTGGGGTTGCGGCTCAGCGGTGGAGTGCCTGCCTAGCACATGTGAAGCTCTGGGTTTGATCCTCAGCACCACATAAAAATAAATAAACCAAAGTATTGTGTCCAACTATAGCTAAAAAAAAAAAATTCTATCAAAACTTTAGAATGGTATCAATGCACCAAATTATTAATAATGATTATTTTTAAATGAAAGGTTTACAGGTGAGCCTTCTCTATGCTTTTCCAAATTTTCTACAATAAACATGTATTATATTTTTGCTTTGCCTCCAACAGTGGTCTCAGGTTTGGACCAACAAACTCACAGAACAAAGAGGTTTCAACTTAGCCCTAAATTTAGTTAGATTTAAGAAATGATTCAGGAAACATAGTATACAGCATCATCATTTATATCAGAAGATCTTATAACCACTCAGGAAGTTTTAAAGGACTACACATAATACACATGGTTGTATAAAGCTGGTGTATATACAGACCATATGCCTATTGTGTTGTCTTGTGCTTTTACTATCAATCCAAAACCAGGGCCTCTATTAGAGACCATGCTGATTCATGTCAAAAGCATTTTTAGGCCCTCCATTCAATATGACTAAGACTCTGTAGGGTAAGTAAAAGGAAAGGGATAGAGGTTTTGCCTAGTAATTGGTTGGATAATTGCCTACTGTCTATGAATTAAAATGAACAAAGTAATGCATTAGATAACTGGGGACAAATCCAGACCAGTGAGATCTGGATGACAGCTATCTTTCAGGAATAACTAAGATCGGTTCAAAGAAAGAAGAAAATTGATAAAGAAAATATAATCCTTTTGTTGCTGTTAATCATACTGATGAAAACAAAACTGTTGATGCAAATATAGAAAATTGAAACATGACTCCTGACTCTCACCCTACATAAAACTCAACTCAAAATGGATCAAAGACCTGAATTTAAAACCTGAAAACATGAAATTACTAGAAAAAACAGAGGAAACACTTTTAAGATACTGGTATAGGCAATGGCTTCTGGGATATGACCCCCAAAGCACAGGAAACAAAAATTAAAAATATACAAATGAGACTGTATTTTTAAAAGTTTATATAGCAAAAAAAAATCAACAAAGTAAAAAGACAACCTACAGAATGGGAGAAACTATCCATCTAACAAAGGAATAATACCTGGAATATATTACTCAAAATGCTGAACAAAAAAAACCAAGTAATCAATTAAAAATGAGCAAATGATCTGACACTATCAAAAGAAGAAATACAAACCAGGTGTGGTGACATACAACTGTAATCCCAGAGACATGGGAGGCTGAGGCAGGGAAATTACAAGTTCAAGGCCAGCCTCAGCAACTTAGTGAGGCATATCTCAAAATTAAAAATATAAAGGACTGGGGATGTAACTCATTGGTAAAATGTCCCTGGGTTTGATCCCCAGTACTTCCCCCCTCCGCCCCCTGCCAAATGAGGAGGCAAAGTAGAAATATATGGGGAAAAACTGCTCAGTATTACTAGCCATCAGTGCAACACAAATCAAAACAACAATGAAATATCATTTCACTCCAGTCAGAATGGCTATTATCCATCAATCAATAAATAACAAATGCTGGCAAGGATGAACAGAAAAAGGAAATCTCATACACTGTTGGTAGGAATGTAAATTATAGAAAACAGCATTAAACATACTCAAAAAACTAAAAACACATCTACCACATGATTCATATATCCCACTTCTGGGTGTATATCCAAAGGAAATTAAATCAGCATACAAAAGAAATTCTGCACACCATATTTATTGTGGCATTATTTACAACAGCTAAGATAGGGAATCTACCTAAGTGCCCATCAATGGATGATTGATAAAGAAAATAAAGACTATTATTCAGCTATAAAGAAGATTATAGTCCTGTCATTTGCAGCAAAATGTATAGTACTAGAGGACATGATATTAAGTGAAATAAGGCAGACACAGAACAATCAGAACCATGTTTTCTTTCACATACGAAAAGATGAAAAAAAGGGGGTCGATCTGAATGTAGAATAGTGATTACTAGAGGTTGAAAGAGGGGAAGATAGATAAAGGGAGGATGAATTTGATCAGTGCATGTCATATGCATGTACTAAAATATCACATTGAACCCCATTAACATGTAGTAATACATTAAAATCAAAAATTTAAAAAAACATATAAAAATTTAGATTATATATTTTAAAATTGATAGAGAAAATAGCTCTTAATAGAGCAAGGGCAAAGAGAATAAAAAACAAGCAGTATCAAGGCAGGTATTTTAAAACCAAAACCAATCTATATTATAAACTGAATGCTCTATTAGGACAGAAAGAAACATCTATTAAATCATGATGTCTCTCCCCTGCCATTTTGGGTTAGGACTGGCAAATCAGAGACTAATAATGTAATTTAAAAAAAATAAATAAATAAAAGCTTTTAGACAAATACAATCCTGAGGATTTTTTTTTTCCTGGTACCAGGAATTGAACCCCAGGGGCACTCTGAGCCACATCCCCAACCATTTTTTTTTTTTAATTTTTTTTAGAGACAGGGTCTCACTGAGTTCCTTAGGGCCTCACTAAATTGCTGAGACTGGCTTTGAACTTGCAGTCCTCCTGCCTTAGCCTCCGGAGCTGCTGGGATTACAGGTGAGCACCACCACACCTGGCTCTGAGGATTGTTTATAAGTATAGATTCTTTTCGAAATGGTCAAGAAGCAAGTAATTTAATTTTGGACATGGCAACTTGAGAACATTAACGGAATGAGATCTGATCTGTAAAGTGTTGCACTACTTGATATTCAAATCACACAGAACTTCAGTAGGAAATGTGAATTTAATCACTGTTACCTTACAGAAACAATGTTTCAGCCAGGCATGGTGGCATAGGCCTGTAATCCCATCAGTTTGGGAGGCTGAGGCAGGAGAACTGAGCATTCAAAGCGAGCCTCAGCAATTTAGTGAGGCTCTTCTCAGAGAGACCCTGTCTGTAAATAAAATACAAAAAGTGGCTGGGGATGTGTTCAGTGGTTAAGGGCGTCTGGGTTCACTCCCCAGTACAAAATAAATAGAGAAGAAACAATGTTTCAAACTAAAAAGGGACTAACATTCTTTGTAGTATAATTATTAGGGAATGGAAAGATGAAAAGTCCAACACTGTGACATCTCTATGGGAAGTAAATGGCTGTTTCATAACACTTGGTTAAAACATGTTTCTTAGTGGCTGAACTCTAGTTATGACTCCAGGCCACATAGATTCCTGAATTTACTGGGAAATGGTCTTCAATGGTCCTTACTACAGAAAATATCCAGTAAGGGGACCTTGTTGAAAATTATAGGAAACAATACTATAAAACTAATGTTTTGTTTGCTAGACATTAGTTTAATCTCTCATTCAAAGCTATGTGGTTTACCAGAGTTTGCAGATTCCCTTAAAGAAATTAAAGAAAATTAAACATATCAGTAATGACTACCAAAGTGAAAAGATATCTGGGAAGTTGATTAATGTAATCAACTATGGAAAAATTTGGCCAGAAGCCAGACATAGTGGTACATGTAATCCCAGCTCTCTAGGAGGCTGAGACAGGAGAATTCCAGCCTGGGCAACTTAGTGAGACTCTGTCTCAAAATAAAATTTAAAAATAAATAAATAAAAAGGGCTGGGGCTGGGCACGGTGGCACGTGCCTGTAATCCCAGCAGCTCAGGAGTTGCTTAGTGCCTCACTGTTGCTGAAGCTGGCTTTGAATTTGTGATCCTCCTAATCTCAGCCTCCCAAACCTCTGGGATTACAGGCATGCACCACCACGCCTAGCTGTGAAATTTATTAATGTTGATTATTATATTAAAAAATTGAATGAGTACTGTTACCTTTCAACAACTTGTTTATGGATTGTTTTCCACTGTTCCTTGTCTGAGTCCGTTCCTAAGTCAGGTTGCAGAGACTTCAGAGGAACACCAGCAACATTCACTCCACTCCACAAGGGCACTAAAAAAAATGTATTTCAGAATAAATTCTTCTGGCCAATATTGCATGAGTTATTTTAGTTAACTGTTTTTTTAAGTTAAATTACAATCTTACACCATATATTAAAAAATACATTTCAAATAGACAAAAGAGGGAATTAAAAGAAATAACATTATAAAGTGTTAGAGAAAATATAGTAGAATTGGTAACTGTGTGGGAGAGGAGACATTTTTAAGCAATATGCAAAATGCAGATTCCACAAAAAATAAGGACCAATAAGAAAGATACAATATTATAAGAAATTAGAGGGAAAAGAATAACAAATTAACACCTTGCTTTTCAATAGTAACAAAGAACTAAGGGGGAATAACTGCCAATCCAGAATATCATATCCAGTTAAACCATCATTCTGGAATGAGGTAAAACCAAAACACCTTAATATAAACAACACTGACAGGACAGGACACAGTTCAGGAAGAAAAATAAAAATCAGAGGAAGGAGTTAGATGCAGGACATAAAGCAATAAAAATTAGCAAATGTACATAAATTAAACCAAACATTGATTATTCAAAAAATTATAACTAGTTTAGAGGATACAAAAGTAGGATGGAATCAGGTAAGAAATTAATAACTACATATATAAAGAAAGATGGTAATCAAACCTAAAGCTTTCTAAGGTTTTTGTATTGTTACAAAGAAAATACCCTAATTGTACACTTTAAAAATTTGTTTTGGTGGGCTGGGGTTGTAGAATAGTGGCAGAGCACTAGCCTAGCATGCATGAGGCACTGGGTTCAATCCTCAGCACCACATAAAAATAAACAAGTAAAATAAAGGCATTCTATCCATCCACAACTACCAAAAAATATTTTTTTTTAAATTTTTACGGGAGGTTTTTTTTAAACATTTATTTTTTAGTTGTAGTTGGACACAATACCTTTATTTTTGTTTATTTATTTTTCCCCAGGCCCCTACAGCTGGGGTTTTGGCTCAGTGGTAGATAGCTTGCCTGGCAGGTGAGAGGTTCTGTGTTCAATTCTCAGCACCACATGTAAATAAATAAATAAAATAAAGGTCCATTGACAACCCCCTCCCAAATTAATTAAATAAATAAAATTTTGTTTTAAATTTGAAAATCATTCCAAATAGAATACTAACTATATTGAAATTAATGCCAGTCAAAAATGTTTTTCTAAAAATAAAATTATGGAATATTAAATGTGAGATATTAAGATATTTCTGGGAAAACTATCTTTTAATTGCCTCTTCAGGAAGAAGAGCTGAGTTATGAGTTAGAATAATAAACACAGGCAACAGAGTCAGATTAAGGAATTGGACTAAGAAGTATCTGTCCAACTCAAATAAAAACTATTTATTATAATTCTTGGAGTATAAAGAAAAGAGAAGAACACTTTTTTTTTTTTTTTTTTTGAGATAGGGTTTCACTGTATTGTCCAGGCTAGCATCAAATGATTTTTCTGCTCAGCCTCCCAGGTGGTTGGAACTAGGTACATTAAATATTTTGACTAAACAACTGAATGAACAAATGATCCCTGTTTTCAGTAGGTTCACTGTCATTTTGAAAAAAATAGATTTATACATGAGATACAATTAGAGAATAGTGTAAGAAGTACAATGTTGTAACTATGTATCAGAGATTAAAGGTTTAAATTCAGAAGAGAGGTTGGTGGTGCCTTAATAGTTAAAGTCAATATTGTTTCAATTATATGAAAAATCCAGAATAAACAAATCTATAGAGGCAGAAAGCAGACTGGTGGTTGCCTAGGGCTGGGGGTAAGAACAAGGGCTTCTTTTCCTAATAATGAAAATATTCTGCAATTATATTGTAGTGATGGCTATGTAACTCTGCAAATATACTAATAATCAGTGAATTGTACATCTTTAATGAGTAAATTTTATAATATGTGAATTATATCTTAATAAAGATGTTGAAAAGTCACAATAAATTTTTTTTTATATTTATTTTTTAGTTTTCGCAGACACAACATCTTTGTTTGTATGTGGTGCTGAGGATCGAACCCGGGCTGCACGCATGCCAGGCAAGCACGCTACCGCTTGAGCCACATCCCCAGCCCCAAGTCACAATAAATTAAAATGCTCCAGAGAAGACAAATATTCAGATTGATTTTAAAAACTGCTATATATTTCATGTGTAAGATATAGAAAAAACCCCAAATAGTGTGGCCTGGGAAGAGGAAGTGAGGAAGAAGGCCAAATATCCATAATATTGCTCCTTCCCCAAATACATCCCTTCCCAGTGATAAAGACAATCCCTGGGAAGGAGACATCCATCAAGCCTAAAATGGCAGTCTCTGGGAGCCATAGTTCATCATATCATCCCATCCTCAAGGCTCCAGTGCCACTGTACTATGCTCACACTGGTAGGTATAGCACCCCGACCCCAGATGTATAGAACCTAGGCCCAGCAAAATAGCCATGTTCCCTGTATTAGAGCACAGACAGCCCCTCATACCCTTGATCTTGTAGTGATCTCATTCCCAGTGCAGACTAAGCCACAGGCCACCTGGTAGAGACCAGTTAGCCTCCAACCCAGCCCCTCAAATGGAGGTTATTCTTGAACAGCCCTTGTGTACACAACTGTATAGTGCCCCTGTCCCCATCCCTAGTGGGGAGGCCACACTCAGAAGAATAGCTGCACAGACTCCTGCTGCCTTGGCCACCAAGGCACTCATAGGCATCAATGATATTGATTAGAGCTGAAGAAACTGTTCAGAAACTATACTGCTGTGCCTACCTAGAATCAAACACAACATACCCTACCCAACTGACATATTAGCAATCCCTGGGACATATTAGGAAAGGTAAAAATATTTCCCAAGAAAAGTCACTCTACCAGACGTATAGATAACAGTGCAGGGACACAATAAGCATGAAAAAACACAAGGAAGCATGAAAAAACACAAGGAAACATGACACTGCCAAATAATCACAATAACTCTCAGTAACTAACCCAGAGAAAGGAAAATTCACTAATTACTTGGAAAGAAATTCAGAATAATGATCCTAAGGGAAAATCAGTAAGAGGAAACAGGCAATTCAATGAAATGAGGAAAATAATTTATGATCTGAAAGAAAGTTCAACCAGAAGATAAATATCATTAAAATGGAGAGAAAGAGAGAGAGAATTTTTTTATTTAGTTATACTTTGGCACAATACCTTTATTTTGTTTATTTTTATGTGGTGCTGAGGATCAAACCCTTTGCTTCGAATGTGCTAGACAAGCACTCTACCACTGAGCCACAACCCCAGCCCCAGAGAGAGAATTTTAAAAACTGCAAGAGGAAATTATTAAGTTATATGTAATTCCCCACTAAGCTAATAGCAGATTTCTTAGAAGAAAATTTTCAGGTCAATAGAGAATGGAATAATATACTCAGAAGGCCAAAAGAGAAAAAACTGTAAGCCAAGAACATTTTATCTATCAAAGCTCTTCTTCAGAAATAAAAAAGATAAAAAGTCTTTCCCATAATAAGCAACAGATGAGGGAACTCATCACCTCTAGACTAGTCTTACAAGAAATGCTGAAGGACTTGCTTCTACTAGAAGCAAAAGGAATAATAATTACTATCATGAAAATATAAAACTCACTTGTAGAGGTAAATTCATGATCAGATTCAGAATATGCTATTACTGTAATGGTGATACACAAACTTTCAAATCTCTAACTAGGAAGATTAAAAATCAAAATGAACAATGATGGGCTAGGGATGTGGCTCAAGCGGTAGCGCACTCGCCTGGCAAGTGTGCGGCCCGGGTTCGATCCTCAGCGTCACATACAAACAAAGATGTTGTGTCCGCCAATAACTAAAAAATAAATATTAAAATTCTCTCTCTCTCCATCTCTCTCTCTCTCCATCTCTCTCTCTCTCTTTAAAAAAAATGAACAATGATAACCATAACTACAAAATGTTAAAGAAAACATATAAAGGAGGAAATCGAGGTAATGAAATATAAATTAGTACATCAATTATGGAAAACTACCTGGAGGTGCCTCAAAAAATTAAAATTATAATTATAATTGCTGCATACAGTCCAGCAATCCCACTACTGGGCCTATAGTATATCCAAAAGAAATGAATCACAAGCATACTCAAGAAATAGCTTGACTGTACGGATATCGACACAGAGACACAACAATAAACTTATGTTTATTGCAGTACTATTTACAGTAGCCAAGATTTGCAAATATCCAAGAACTGATGAATAGATTTTTAAAAAATGGAAGATACACATGGATACACACACTAGAATAGTATTCACTCCCAAAAAATGATGAGATTCTAGGCTGGGGTCATAGCTAGTAATCCATGCTTACCTGGCATGTGTGAGGTACTGGGTTCAATTCTCAGCACCACATATAAATAAATAAAAGTCCATCAACAACTAAAAAAATGGTTTTTTTCAAAAAGATAAGATTCTTTCATTTTCAAAAAACATGGATAGAACTAGAGGACATAACAATAAGCAAAATCAGCCAGACACAGGAAGACAAAAGCAGTATTATTTCACTTAAATGTGGAATCTAAAAATGTTAACAGCATAGAAGAATACAACAGTTATTACCAGAGATTGGAAAGGAGAAAAGGAAAAGGAGGTTCATGGGTACAAAGTTATGATAGGATTAAGTGCTAGTGCTCTATTGCACATTGAGGCAACTATAGTTAACAATAATGTACTGTCAATTCCAATAGCCAAAAAAAAAGTTTTGGAATGCTATCATCACAAAGAAATTACAAATTTATAGGTGATATATAATGCTAATTATCCTGATTTGATCATTACATAATTAATATTTATCAATTCATCACATTGTACCCTCTAAATATGTATAATTGTTATTTCAACTAAACTTTTTTTTAAAAAAGTAAAATAAAGAAATAGAAAAAGATACACCAGGAAAATAGCAATAAAATAAAGGTTATGCAGCTATATAAACATCAGAAAAATAGATTTTGAAGAAAATAAGCATTATTAAAGATAATAAAGATAGTCATAGAATAACAATAGATTTATACCTACCACTAGAATCACCATGTTCTCCAATAATCCAACCATGGCAGCTTGTGGGATGGACACCCAATTTTTCTCCAATGAGGTAACGGAAACGGGCAGAGTCTAGATTGCATCCACTTCCAATTACACGACTTGCAGGTAAACCACTTATCTTCCAGACCACATATGTCAAAATATCCACTGGGGAGAACAATTCATGTTAGAGAAAGAGTCATAGTAACTTCTTTTTTTAAAGATATTTTTTTAGTTATAAATTGACACAATATCTTTATTTTGTTTATTTATTTTTATGTGATGCTGAGAATCGAACCCAGGGTCTCTCACGTGCGGGGCAAGCGCTCTACCACTGAGCCACAACCCCAGCCCCTAGTAACTTCTTTTTACAATTTGCTTTTCTGGATAGAGAGATACATTATCTTGGAGTCAAATACAGAGTCATTAGAGTTCAATGTGAAGAAAATTAACCAGAAAAGATATAGTTTTTAAAATGTTAAATTGTTTTCTACAAGAATTTTAAAATGCAAAAATCCTCTTTTGAGATACCAAATATGTCTGTCTGCACATCATTATATTTATATATATATATATATAAAATCTGGGAAGAGTAAGCAACTCAGTGAGACTCTGTCTCTAAATAAAATACAAAATAGGGCTGGGATGTGGCTCAGTGGTCGAGTGCCCTTGAGTTCAACCCTGGCACCCCCAACAAAAAAATTGTGAGGCACACAAAGAAACACAGGGGAAATGAGTAACCTATAGAAACTATCCCAGAGGAAATCCAGACAAAGATTTACTAGGCAAATACTTTAAATGACTATTTAAAATATGCTTAAAGGGCTAAAGGAATGCATGTTTAAAGATCTAAAGGAAAAAATCCGAGGAAACATGAGAACATTTTCTCACCAAATAGAGAATATCAATAAGTAGAAATTATGAAAAGGAAAAGGAACAAATGAAAATTCACAAGAACAGCTCAACGGCAGAATGAAAAATCAAAAGAAAGAATCAGTGACTCAAAGATGGGTAAACTGAAATATTACAGTCTGAAGAACAGAAAGGAAAAAGAACAAAGAACCAAAATTGCACAATATTGTGAACATACTATATGCCATTAAATTGTACACTTTAATTAATTGCATGTTATGTGGATTTCACTTCATTTTTTTAAATATATATATTTTTAAATTGTAGTCAGACACAATACCTTTATTTTTTATTCATTTATTTTTAGTAGTGCTGAGGATCAAACCCAGAGCCTCGAACATGCTAGGCAAGAGCTCTACCGCTGAGCCACAACCCCAGCCCTTCACTTCAACTTTTAAAAATGAAGAAAACTGAACAGCACTTAGGAGATTTCTGGGACAGTAGCAAGAGTACCAATATACACATTATGTGTCAGAAATTTTCCTTCAAAAATGAAGACGGTGAGGCTAAAATTAAAAAGACCAACAATACCTAATATTGGCAAGGATGCAAAGCAATTAGAACTCTTACAGTACTGGTGGGAATATAAATAGGAACAACCATTTTGAAAAACTCTTTGATAGTTTCTAATAATTAAACTTACACTAACCCCATAACCCACCCATGATTGCCCCAGGTATTTACCCAAAAAAAATGAAGGCATATGACCATGTAAATACTTACATACAAATGTTCATATTAGTTTTATTCATAATAGCTGCAAACTAAGTATCTATCAACAGGTGAAATGAGTATTTAAAATGTATAAACAAAAGAATACTTGTCAGCAATAAAAAGGAACAAACCACTGGTATACCCAACAACATGAATGAATCCCAAAATAGTAATGTTGGGTGGAAGGAGAAAGATTAAGTCACTATGATTCTAGGTATATAAAATTCCAGGAAATGAGGCCAGACATGGAATGAGAGATGAAATGCAAAGGAGCACAAAAGAATTTTCAAATAACAGAAATGTTCTGAATCTTGATTACAGTGGTGCATAACTGATTATATCTAACAAAATTTCCTGCACTGGCTGGGGATGTAACTCTGTGGTAGAGTCCTTGCCTAGCATATGCCAAGTCCTGGATTCTATTCCCAGAACCATGCCACGCCTTTGATAAAAAAACAACGTCATTGTGATGTATACTTTCATTGCATGAGTGCAGTTTATTATACATAAATGTTACCTCAACGAAGTTTCAAAAAGAAGGAATGGTATGAACAATCATCCTTATCAGTAAAAGAAAGGAGGAAATACTCACCTGGGTTTGAAACAATAAGCATTTTACAATCAGGACTATAACGGACTATGGAAGGAATGATTGATTTCATGATAGTCACATTACGTTGGACCAGATCAAGGCGACTTTCTCCTTCTTTCTGCCTTGCACCTGCTGTGACAATAACTAACTTGGAGTTTTCAGATACTTTGTAATCTAAAACAGAAAAAACAGTATTTGGATCAAGATTGCCACAATTATTGTGCCTTAACTCTTCAAGTCTATCATCTGCTCTTGGTATTAAAGTATGAGTCTACCTTCATGTCCGGCATTTACAAATCGAGACTTTCTATGCAGTAACATCTTGTATAAACTGAAGGAAGTCTTGTCATTACTGCTTGCCAATTTCCACACAGACACCTCCAAATATTTTATAATAAAAGAAGTTACCATCCTCTTTAGCCTACATTCCCAGATGATATTAAGGCACAAAGCAATGAGTCAGATCTCTGTCTTCTTAGAAACACCATAATGAGCTGAGTGTGGTGGTGCATGCCTGTAAAATCAGCAGCTGGGGAGGCTGAGGCAGGATAGAAGGATTTTGAGTTCAAAGCTAGTCTCAGCAACTTAATGAGGACCTAAGCAACTCAACAAAACTCCGTAACTAAATAAAATATATATTAAAAAAGGGGGGGCTGGGGATTTGGCTCAGTGCTTAAGTGCCCCTGGGCTTAATACTGAGTAACAACAGAAAAAGCCCCAAAACAAACAAACTCCACAATGAATCAGAAGGTTAGAACTCTGAGAATTCAAGCATATATTTATGTATATGCTTTAGCATTCTAAATGCCAGAATATATTTACATCAAATTATTTGTATGGGACTTTATTTCAGACCATGAACAAGTACTTAAAACAATCTTACAAATGTTTCACTTATTGAATCCAATACCAATGTGATATAATGCTTATTTATTATAATAGTCAAGTACTTTTTCAATTACCAACTCCTCTGCTAAGCATCTCTTAATCATATAATTCACAATCTCTTTAAAGAATTTTTATAGCACTTCAGGTAAATGGATGGAACTAGAGAATATCATACTAAGTGAAATAAGCCGATCCCCAAAACCCAAAAGCCCAGTGTTCTCTCTGGTAAGCGGATGCTGATCCATAGTGGGGGAGGAAGATAGGGGAAGAATGAAGGAACTTTGGTTTGTGTAAAGGGGAGTGAAGGGAGGGGTGGGGTTGTGGGGATGGGAAGGATAGTAGAAAGAGACAGACATTATTATCCTTATACATGTATGATTACATTAGTGGAGTAACTCTGAACCATGTACAGCCAGAGCAATAAGAAGTTGTGCTCCATTTGTGTACTATATGTCAAAATGGATTATACTATAAAATAAAATTTTAAAGACTAAATATTTTCTAATTTCCAGTGCAACATTTTCTTGAATTAATGGATTACCCAGATGAACTGTGCAACTTAATTTGTAAACTTTTAGTGCTATTTAGTTATTTTTCTATCATTGAGCCTTAATATAATTCTAAGAGATCAAAAAATATATACTACATAACTTCAGTTCTTTGAAATTCATTGAAAATTGCTTTGTTGTACTCTATGGTTCATTTTGGCTAATGTTATATATTCACTTGGAAAGAATGTATATTATTTATTTGCACAGATTTTATAGTCGTTTGTGGTGGAAAAGTTAATTACCAAATCAGCTATTCTGTCATTCTCAATACTAGAATTCAGTGAAAATTCTAGAATCCTTGCATCTACATTCTTACCATTTTTCCCTGAGTACAGTGTAAAAAGTTAGGAAACAGCGTTTAAAGGGTCTAAATAATTGATTTTTTTGCTCCCCACAAATTAGGTTTATTTATGCCTGGGAGTCTTTTGTAATTTGCAAGAGCTATTATTAACATTCTCTCCAGCAGAAAAGCAATTATGTTTCTACTTCAAATTTCTAAAAACATTTATAAGAAGGAACTGTCAGTAGATATTCCAAATTATTTTCCTTACACATCAACATTGACACTCAAGGCATCATCCTAGTTATGTAACATTTGTTTATTTAGCTTCTCACACCTCTGTTTTGCTTCCCCAACTATATTAGGAGTAGTCTGAGGGCAGAGACTATGATGTGCATGTCCTTACATCTCTCTTGGGATCTAACATGTTCTATCATGCACAATAAATGTTCATTAATCAAAAAAAAAAAGAATTTTTTAAAGTATTTATTGCCTATAATTTTCAAATAGGCATTATAACACCATATTATCTTCCAATGCCTATGTCTTAAACCCCTAACTTGATCATAAGCTCCACAATAGGTTCTGAGCTCATATTTCACTCTTCCTTCCACAAATATCTTAGCACCTTCTGTTTCCAGCACATGGACTCATTCATTGTACATATAATTAACACTGCAATAATCAATGATATTCCACTGCTGTCTTACATTAGAGCTCATAAAATGTGTTTCCAAGGGCTGTGGTTATGGCTCCGAGGTAGAGCGCTTGCCTACCATGTGTGAAGCCCTGGATTCGATCCTCAGCACCACATATGAATAAATAAAATAAAAATATTTTTTAAAAGATGTGTTTCCAAAATGTTCTACTGTAAATCATTCATATAGAAGAGTATATAAGAAATATATTAAAATTATTTTTAAACATTAAAGTTAACCACAAGAATTGATAGAACACTGCCAAACCCTTGAAAGCCCCTGTGTACATCAACATCCTTCATATTTGGAGGTTACCAACTCTTTAGACTGTTGGAAATCATAACCTTACCTTTAAAAAAATAGCTTTAGTCACCTATGCATATTTAAATATTAGTTTTAGCAGTTTTTGAACCATATACATTCCTTTAGCTAAGTATTATATATCTCTGATAGTCATCCACATTAATGTCCTGTAGTTCATTTATTTTCATTGCTACATAATCTTACAAAGCAAGCTATAAATTAAACCATAATACATTCTTGTATATGTATCCTAGTGTAAATGTGCACCTAGGAGTGCAATTTCTGGGTTTTATGTTCAGCTTCTCCAGGTAATGAGGAACTTTTTTTAAAAAAAAAGTTTTATTGGGCTGGGGATGTGGCTCAAGCGGTACCGCGCTCGCCTGGCATGCGTGCAGCCCGGGTTCAATCCTCAGCACCACATACAAAGATGTTGTGTCCGCCGAAAACTAAAAAAAAATAAAAATATTTTTTTAAAAAAGTTTTACTATGACACTTCAACATGCCATGTTTGACAGCACCTATTGTTCCACCTTCTAACAAACAGTGTTATCACACATTTGTCAATATAATTGGTGTATAATCATATATTGATATTTTTACCTTCCTTTCCTTGTTTACTAATGAGATTGTCTTTTCCTAGATTTATAGGCCATTTGACTTTCTCCTTTTGTAAAATATTCAAGTCATTCCCTGTTTTCTATTGGGCTATGTGTATTGATCTTTTTTCCTTTTTATTAGTTCATTATAATTACATATCCCTATGTTATAGGGATTTGTTATTACATATTTGTATGTACACACAACATAACAGTACATGTACATTCATCTTTTTTTTAAGGGGGATATCAGAGATTGAACCCAGGGCACTTGACCACTGAGCAACATCCTCAGCCCTTTTTTGTGTTTTATTTAGAGATAGGATCTCACTGAGTTAGACAGGGCCTAACTAAATTGCTGAGGCTGGCTTTGAATTCTCTGTCCTTCTGCCTCAGCCTCTCAAGCTACTGGGATTACAGGGGTGCACCACCATCCCCAGCTGTATTTATCTTATTAATACAAATTTTTTTTTATTCTGAATTCTATTCCTTTGTCAGTTATGATTCAAATATCTTGTCTCAGTTTTCCACTCTTTTATAGTGTATTTTTATAAACACAAACTCTTAATTTTCTTCACTGTTTATACTTTTTGTTTCTTTGTGTTTAAGAAATTCTTCCATACTCTGAGGTCATAAAGATATTGTTATTGTCTGAGCAGAAAGTTTGCTTTTCATGTTTTGATCTTAAACTAAATTGGATTTGATTTTTGTGGGAGGTATCAGGTATGGGTTTTTCTTTCCTTCTTTCCATAAAGATAGGCATTACCATAACTAAAATTTCATAAATTCATAAATTTCTGATTTATTAAATAATATTGGTGTTATAGCCAATATTTTGTCTATGCACTTAATTCGTGTAATTTTATGAGTCCTGATATATGGTAAAGCAGTTCCTATGACCTTGTTTTTGAAGAGAGTCTTTTTGTTGGGTTGTGTTTTTTTGTTTGCTTGTTTTCTCCAAGAATTAGGGCCTTGCTATGTTACCCAGGCTCCTCTGGAACTCCTAGGCTCAAGTGATCCTCCTGCTTCAGCCTCCCGAGTGACTAACCGGGACTACAGAAGTACCACACTGTGCCTAGTTTCTCTGACAATTTTTACAATCCTTTCTTTTCCTTTAGTATTGTCTAATTCCTTAACAATGTCCACCTAGGGATTTCTTTTTTTTAATATATTATTTTAGTTGTTGATGGACCTTTATTTGTTTATATGTGATGCTGAGAATTGAACCCAGTGTATCACACATGGTAGGCAATCACTCTATCACTAAGCCACAACCCAGCCCACTAGGGATATTTTCAAATTTTTCCTGTTTCATTCACTTTTCTAATTAGACATATATTACAGTTTGTCATTCTATCCTCCATGGTTTCTGTGTGTGTGTGTGTTTGTGTGCGGTGTGTGTGTGTGTTTGCTGGGAACTGAACCCAGGGCTTCAAGCATGCTAGTCGATCACTCTACCAACTAAATTACATACCCAGTCCAACTATCCTCTATGATTCTTAATCTGTCATATCATCTAGTTCTTACTGACTTCTGAGTAACTGTTTTGTATTTACTATTTCTCTCTTCAAATGTATCTAATTTTTAATTTCATTATATTTCACACTTAGAAGTTACATTTGGTTATTTTTAAAATCTGTTTTTTATTTTTTAAAGTTGTAGATGGACACGATACCTTTATTTATTTATATGTGGTGCTGAGGATCAAATTCAGTGCCTCATACACATGAGGCAAACACTCTAACACTGAACTACAACCCTAGCCCCTTAAATCTGTTTTTATACTTTCCTGTATCATGCTATCTTCTTTATTTCTTTAAATAACCATATTTTATAATTTATGTTTGATAATCTGGATATCTACAGTAACTGTTCTTGTCATCCCTAATGGTTTTTCTTCATGCATTTTCTTGTAGATTTAATTATTCCTACTGTGAGATATTCATTTTTCCTAGAACTTTATTTGTGGAAGAACTGGCTTGATGATCCAAATTAGTAACAGTCATCATCTTCTATTAAAGTGTCTAAGAAACAACTTCACTTCCATGGTTCCCATAAGTAGGGAGAAGTAAATTCTTTCTAAGTCATACTTACATTAAGGATACACACAGTTCAGGAATTAGTAAATGATGATGGCTACCAGCCAGTCATATCTGGCCCATCACTTGTTTTGTACATACATTTTCATTAGAACATAGCAATAGGGGCTTAGGTTGTAGCTCAGTGGTACAGCATTTGCCTGGCATGTGTGAGGCACTGGGTTTGATTCTCAGCAGTATATAAAAATAATTAATAATGTGTCCAATCTAAAACTAAAAATATATTTTTTAAAAAAAGAACATAGCAGGGCTGGGGATGTGGCTCAAGCGGTAGCGCGCCTGCCTGGCATGCGTGCAGCCCAGGTTGGATCCTCAGCACCACATACAAACAAAGATGTTGTGTCTGCCAAAATCTAAAACATTAATATTAAAAATTCTCTCTCTAAAAAAATAAAATAATTTTTAAAAAACACCATTATTTAAAAAAAAAGAACATAGCAATAGCCACTTGCTTATTTATTATCTATGATCATTTTTGCATTACAACAGCAGAGCTGAATAGTTGAGACATGGACCATATAGCTGACAAAGCCTAAACTATTTACTGTCTGGTTCTTTACATAAAAAGTTACTGACTGGGTGTGGCAGTGCATACCTATTATTCCAGCTAATCAGGAGGCTGAGATAGGAGAATCACACATTTGAGGCCAATATCAGCAATTTAGTGAGATGCTGTCTCAAAATAAAAACAAAAAGAACTGGGGGTAGAGCTCAGTGGCAAAGTTTCCTTGGGTTCAATCCCAGTACCAAAAAAAAAAAGGAAGAAAGGAAGAAAAGAAAAAGAAAAAATTTACAGATCCATGGTAAAGTCCATCAGGGTCCCAGACTTTTGGGGTAATCTCCTATTCAACTCCTCTGACCTCCTCTATCCTGAGACAGTGAAAATGAAAATTGGTGTTTACTAGGTTTGGCTAATGCTATCAGGGTGAAAACTAGCTAGAGTGGTCTGCTTAACTCTCTGTGCCTGTTCTGTAAACATGTCACTTTGTTAAGTAACCTGGTATTTCTTTAAGGATTGATAAATTTTTCTCTCATAATTACGCAAAAGTTTTTTTGTTTGATAATGGGGATTAACTCAGGAGCACTCAACCATTGTTCCACATTCCCAGCCCTATTTTTTATTTTATTTAGAGATAGGCTCTCACTGAGTTGCTAAGCACTTTGCTGCTGCTGAGATTGGCTTGAATTTACAATTCTCCTGACTCAGCCTCTAGAGCCGCTGGGATTACAGATGTGTGCCACCACATCTAGCTTTGTTATATTATTCTTAATTTCATTTTTCATGTCAACTGTTTGATGATAAATTAAACCTAAAAGTATTTCTATGAAAATTAAATTGAATGCTCTGGAGAGACATATTAAAAGCACATTGCTCAAAAACTATCCTTTCAGGTATAAAATATTAAAATGTAGAAAAAGCATAAAAGTTTTGTAGAGTTTTATAACTTGATTGCTTTAAGAGTATCTTTAAATTTCTTTTAGTACTTCAAAAGAAATCAAATTGATCATTATTGGTGGGCTCTAAGAAAGACACCACAACTGGACCTGGTGGGGCATGCTTGTAATCCCAGTGATTCAGAAGGCTGAGGCAAGATGATCACAAGTTCAAGGCCAGCCTCAGCAACTTAGGGAAGCCCTAAAGCAACGTACTGAGACTCTTGTCTCAAAATTTAAAAAATATATAAAAGGGCTGGGGACATGGTTCTATGGTGAAGTGCCCTGGGGTGGGGGACATGTGTGAGAAAGACACTGCAAAACTTTAATCAACTGAGACATACTGAAAGGCCTTATCCTACAATTAGAAAATTAGCAAATGAACTTCTAAATAAATTTATATATTTTAGGTCAATATAATAAAATGATTATGATGGGTTGTTTCTAACATTAATCTGTTAAATCACATTACCAAGGAGTGTACTATTCACTCTGATATATAATAAAATAATTTTTCCCCAATACTCTGAGGTTTTTTAGTTGGTCAACACATGATGTTAATGGTAATGGGGCCAAGTTCTCCACTTTCTATATTCTATGGGCTGATACTATACCTTCATATTTGGTCCTCTATAAACACAGAAAGAAACAGGTGAGAATATGTAACAATTCCCATCATTATGTACTACAATGCACCAATAAAAATTTTGGAAAGAAAAAAAAAACCCATCAGTTTATTTTGGGCTTCAGCCTACTCAAGAAAAAAAGAAAAGACAACCAGGTGGAAAATATGAAGAAACATATCAATAATATTGCAAAAACTGCTCAAGACTGCATTATTTTGACAAAATATGTGAGACAAAATGACAAGTTTAAAAAGTATATTATAGTTGGTTAAGTAAAAAACAATTGCATAGAAAGGGAAATAAGTAAATAAAACCATTAACAGAAGATTCAAATATTCTTTATACTTTAAATGTTTTCCAAATTTACTCCAATTATAATTGTTTTTTAAAAACTTATAAATTATGTTCTAATGACAGTGTTATTTTTAATTTTATATTTATTGACATCAATTTAGTAAAACTTCATTACTTTTTTAAAGCTCTGAAAATAACTTTATAAAACTAAAATTAACCTTTTCCAGAGACAATCTTTGAAGTACTAAAGAAAAGACTGCCATGCTGAAGATCCATCATTTCTCCCTTCAATTTGTCCTCTGCAACATCAACAAGGGCAAGTTCATCAGCCAAATCCTAAAATACAAGAAAGTTCTGAATAATATGTTCCTACTTAAGTTCTAGGAGAATGAAAATAATTCATATGGCTACTTTATAACCAAAGGAGTCTCATATTTTTAATTGGAAAAATGACATAAAAATAGTTGCTGAATGTGCTCTTAGAGTGACCAGTAGGAAAAACTGTTTTGCCTTCACCTAATTGTTAGAATTGTTTGGGATGGTTTTATTTTTACCCCTTCAGGTATCAACGTAAACCCAATAAAAAGGTATACAATTCTTTCAAATGGTTTTATTATATTTAACTTTAAGCCTAATTCTTGAGTTGACTGAAGATGCTTTTAGTATGCCTCCTTATGGCCAAACAGGAAGCCACTTATGGTGAACATCTAATACTTTCCCCAGTATAACTTTTTATTTTCTCTTTCCCTGTTTCTCTTCTTCCTTCCTTTCTTTTTTTTTTTTTTCTTTTTCTTTTTTGTCCTAAAATCCAGAGGAACTCTACCACTGAGCTACATCCCCAGCCCTTTTGAGATAGAATCTCACTTGTTTACCAAGGCTAATATCAAACTTGCAATCCTCCTGCCCCATTCTTCTGAGATTATAGGTATGTGCCACTACACCTGGCCAGTATCCCTTTCTCTGGTAGTAGAATTCCTTTGTAATGGGAACTCATTACAGGTGGTTAAGTGCAGTATAATTGATGTTGGACCTCCAAAATAAAACCATGCCCAGCCAATTGTTTAATTTTCTCTTTTTGGCCACAGCAACTTGTTTATAAATGAGCTTATGGCCCAGACATAATGAAACAATGTCTATGAGGTTTGAACATGGAAGATGGGAGACTCACTTTTCTTTGGAATCAGGCTCAAAGAACAACATAGGACTCTAAGAACAAACTGAACAGCCATCTTTACAAATAAATATCACAACGTGGCCTAAGAATTAACAGAGGAAATCTAAACCAACATATGCAGAGACTGTCTTGGATATGTCTGAATTCTAGGATCCAGTAATACCTGAAGTTAAGGTTCTGCTCTTAAGATTTTTTCAGTTAGATACACAATTTATAGTCTCTTTATGCTTATTCTAATTTCAACTGGGTTTTTTTGTCATATGCCCAGAATACAGGACTATATAGAACAAATGCATTCCCTTAGATTCTGGTGAACAGAGTCCAATAATGAACAGTAAGGGAAGAAGTTCAAAGTCCCTACCTACTACCTACTGTTTATTGTTCTGTTTGTTCTGTTGCGATCAGGCACCATCTGACCTTTCTGAAAAATTGTATAGAGTTGTCTGACCCTCAGTATCCAAGGTGATTGGTTCCAGAACCTGCCTCAGATACAAATTTGAGGAAACTTAACCCTCTAAAAGAAAATGGCAGCCAGACTTGGTGGCACATGCCTGCAATCCCAGAGGCTTAGGAGGCTGAGGCAGGAAGATCATGAGTTGAAAGCCAGCCTCAGCAATTTAGTAAGACCTTAAGCAACTTAGTGAGACCTTGCCTCAAAATAAAATATAAAAAGGGCTGGGGTGCCTGGTGTGGTAGCACACATCTGTAATCCCAGTAGCTGGGAAGGCTGAGGCAGGAGGATGCTGACTTCAAAGCCAGTCTCAGCAAAAGCAAGGCACTAAGTAACTCAGTGAGACTCTCTCTCTAAATAAAATACAAAAAGGGCTGGAGACATGGCTCAGTGGGTAAATGCCCTGGGTTCAATCCCTGGTACCAAAAAAATAAATAAATAAAAGTAAAAAAATAAATTTACTAAATTATGTGTCATGTATCAGGAATGGGAGGAGAATAAGAAGTTTCATCCAAAAGGATTACATATGCTAAGAAAACCAAATCATATCTATAGATTCATTTTTACATCAGCTTGTGTCTCTCTGTATCTGGTCAGAAAAACACTTTATTTTAATAGAGGGAATTTAAATAAGGAATTGGTTAGACAAATACTGCAGGGCTGAAAGAGTAAAAAGGGAACATATGGAGTAACCCAGAAATAGCAAATGAGTTAGAACCTACCATCCCTAAAGCTGAGGAAACAGAGAAACAAAGCAAAGGAGGTGCTTCATGGAGCCATGCTCAGACCCCGTGGGAGAAAAAACCTGACTGCTGACGATCCCACCGAGGAAGAAAGATGGGGCCAATGCTGGGACTTCCAAAAGAATCGAGACTAGAACCAACTTCTAATACTTGGGCAAAAGACACTAGTTGGAATATCAGTGACCAGAACAACAAGCAAACAATTTCTGTGCAGTACCTCTTATTGGCAGATGCAAACTGCGAAAGGAGGAAAATATGCAGAGGCTCACTGCCAATGTCACAAAGCAAAATATAGAAAGTTTGGGAAGTGACAATAATTTAATAATTAGGACAATTTTCCTTTAAAACTTGAACAGGTTTCCAGACAATTCTCCTATCAAGGGAATGTTAATAGCTCCATTTGTCTTGACTGTTAAACACAATGCTCAAATAATCCTTAAACATTGTTGGCTTATTTTTTATTAGCTACAGGTATGGGTGTGTAGCTCAGTGGTAAAGTGCTTTTCTAGCATGTGTGAGACCCTGAGTTTGATTCCCAGCCCTGGGGGTGGGGGGACATGAACTACATGTTTGTGAGTATATTTCTCAAAAAGAATTTCAAAGAAAGAGCCTGGGCTTGCTTAGCCTGGCAGAATTTATAAGAATAGTTATTATGTGCAGTGGCACACACCTGTAGTCCCAGTTACTTGGGAGGCTAAGGCTGAAGGATTTCATTCAAGGCTGGCCTGGGTCAATTAGTAAGACCCTGTCTCAACGTAAAGTTTGTTTGTTTGTTTGTTGTAGTTGGACACAATACCTTTATTTTATTCATTTATTTATTTTTATGTGGTGCTGAGGATTGAACCCAGGGCCTTGTGCATGCTAGGCAAGCACCCTACCGCTAAGTCACAACCCTAGTCCCTCAACGTAAAGTTTTCAAAAGGGCTGGGAATGTAGCTCAGTGGTAGAACACTTACTTAGCATGATGGGAGAAAAAACAATTATGATAGTCTCAGAATCTTTTCTCCAGGAAGTACCAGAGTAACCACGGTAAGATAAAAAGAACAGGAGAACCAGAGGATTCAAATCAGTTTAAGGAAAACTACTATGATTACTTTAAATAGGACACAAAATAGGATGTACTGCTAGTCACTTCTAAAAACTTTATAGGTCTTTTTTTTTTCCCCTGGTGGGCTGGGGATCAAACTCAGGGCCTCACCCATGCCAGGCAAGTGTTCTACCACTGAGCCACATCCCCAACTCCTACATGACCTTAAAAATGCTTTAAAGTCCACTTCTCAATGACATATGCAGATGTCATGATACTCATTACAGTCCTTGTCCCTTCATATCAAAATGAATATATTTTTTAAAATATTTTTTTAGTTATAGATGGACACAATACCTTTATTTGTTTACTTTTATGTGGTGCCAGGGATTGAATGCAGGGCCTCAGGCATGCTAGGCAAGTGCTTTACCTCTGAGCCACAACCCCAGCCCAGAATATTTTAATGCATATTTTAATGCATATGAATATGTGCATTTTAATATCCTTCATTATTTTCCACACACAATACATCAATATAATCTGAAAAAAAGGCCTTGAATATTCTGTTCCATTTTACTATCTGCCACAGTATAGTGAATTCTTGTTAAAAAGGCGGGGGGGCTCCAAAAATTGCTATTCTCCCACAGTTGGAGTTCTGAAATTTCATAATAATATGTATTGGAGTAGGCTTTTTTGGATCCATAATAATGATAGAATTCAGTGAATTCTTTGTATCTATAAATCCATATCCTTCAGTTTTAGAATTTTTTATCTCCTTAAATAATTTACTTAAACTTTTTTTAATCCCCTTAATAATTAACCTATCTTTCTTGTTTCATACTGAAACATCAATTAATCACCTCTTGAACCTACTGATTAAACCTCTAATTTCATCTCTTTTCTATATTCTATTCCCTGACAGTCAGCTTTCTAGTAATTTCTTGGGAGCAAAATCTTTTCACCTCATTATTCAACATATAAACTTTCACTTAATCCTATGGCTTTCAGTAATACACCCATTATCAATAATGCTTTACTGGGCTGGGAATGTGGCTCAGGCGGTAGCGCGCTTGTCTGGCATGCGTGCGGCCCGGGTTCGATCCTCAGCACCACATACCAACAAAAATGTTGTGTCCACCGAGAACTAAAAAATAAAATGTTAAAAATTCTCTCTCTCTCTCCTCTCTCACTCTTTCTTTAAAAAAAAATAATAATGCTTTACTGTCCTTGATGTCTTCGGTGCAGAGCATCATTCAATTTTTTTTTAATTTTTTTAAGAGTGAGAGAGAGAGAGAGAGAGAAAGAGAGAGAGGGAGGGAGGGAGAGTGAGAATATTTTAATATTTATTTTTTAGTTCTCGGCGGACACAACATCTTTGTTTGTATGTGGTGCTGAGGATCGAACCTGGGCCGCACGCATGCCAGGCAAGCGCGCTACCACTTGAGCCACATCCCCAGCCCACATCATTCAATTTCTCCAAATAATAACCTCCTTTCTCTTGCCTGCTAGGATGAGAGAGGTGGGTGTCGAGTTGATTAAGCTAGGGAAGAGAATTTGTTGGTTTTCCTTCTCCTCATGTAAACTTTCAACCAGTCCTCATGTTTTTAGTCCCATTCCTCACCTCCACCTTATGAGGTGACTGGTACTTCCAATTCCTGAGCCTTTCCAGGATTCTGGAATTAAATTGACTTTGCTTCTTCTTGTAATCTCCCCTTGCAAGTTTCCAAAAGTTGTCTAAAAATTGTAAAGGACTTAAGAGCACAGGGTCTGTGTTCAAACTGCCATGATTTCAATCCTAGCTCTTCTACCTACTAGTTGTTTCAATATTTCTAAGTTACTTAACATCTGTGCTTTAATATCCTTATTTATAAATAGAAAAAGTAACAGTACCTACCTCTAAAAGTTGTTTAAAAGGTTAAGTAGTACATTTAAAAAACACTTGAGGTAAAAGATTCCACACTTAAAAATTACAGCCAGGTGCAGTGGCACATGCCTATAATCCCAACAAATTGAGAGGTGAGGCAAGAGGATTGCAAGTTCAAAGTCAGCCTCAGCAATTAGTGAGGCCCAAATATTTAGTAAAACCCTGGCTCAAATTTTTAAAAAGGGCTGGGGATGTGGCTCAAAGGTAAAGCATCCCTGGGTTGAAGAAGAAGGAGAAGGAGAAGGAGAAAGAAAAGAAAAACTACAAAATGTTGCTGAAAAAATTTAAGGAAGACGTAAATAAACAGAAAGATATCCCATGTTTATGGATTGGAAGACAATATTATTAAAATATTAAGACGTCAATATTACCCAAAGCAATCTACAGATTCAGTGCTAGTCTATCAAAATTCCAAAGATGTTATTTTTCAGAAATAGAAAAACTCATCCCAAATTGACTTTGAATCTAAAAGGACCAAAAAAGTCAAAGTAATCTTGAAAAAGAACAAAGTGGGAGGTGTCATACTACCTGAATTCAAAACTTAATATAAAATAGTGTGGTACAGCATAAAGACAGATATAATATAGGCTAGAAGAACATAATGAGACTCAAATTTTTAACAAGGATGCCAAGATAAAGGGGAAGGAATAGTCTTTTCAACAAAAGATATTGAAAGAACTGGATATTAACATGTCAATGAACAAACATGGACCTTAACCTTATACCAAATACAAAGTTCATTCAAAATGGATCAAAAATATAAACATAACATCTAAAACTATAAAACTCTTAGAAGAAAACATGGAAGCTTCCTGACATTTAATTTTGCAATGCTTTTTTTTTGGATACAACAAAAGCATAGGCAACAAAAGTAAAAATAAATTATACATTAAATTTGACAACGTCTGTGCATCAAAGGACACAGGCAACAGAGTGGAAAAGGAACTCATGGAATGAAAGTATTTGCAAATCATCTATTTGATAAGTGGTTAATATCTGAATATATAAAGAACTCCAACAATCCAACAATCAAAAAAAAAAAAAAATCCCTGCCAGCTGCCTCAGCACAGGCCTGTAATACTGGCTGCTCATGAGGCTGAGGCAAAAGGATCCTGAGTTCAAAGCAAGTCTCAGCAATTTAGCAAGGCCCTAAGCAACTTGGTGATACCCTGTCTCAAAATAAAATAAAGGCTGGGGATTTGGCTCAGAGATAAGTACCCCTGGGTTGAGTTTTACACACACACACACACACACACACACACACAAAAAGCCCTGAGTTTTCTAAATGGACAAAGGATTTGAATATTTATCCAAAGATGATATACACATGGCCAATAAACACTTGAAAAGATGCTCTGAACAGAAAAGACAAAGCAAAAGCAAAAGATTTGAAGTATAAGCCCTTTGAATATATGATTTTTCACTGACTTATCTTCAAGGAATGCAAGATACTGAATCATTTCTACAGAAATTGTTAAATAACAGAGTAATCCTGTAAGTAAATTTAAATAGTCTAGCAATGCCTGACACACATTTAGCTCAAAGTAAATGTTTTTTAAATTGTGTCAAAATCAGATATGAAAGGATACATATTTGTTGTCAAGGCCACAGTCCTGAAACTTTGAACGCAACAGGTACAACTCCTAAAAGTGCTTACTTGATTTTCAGCAGCAGGATGGGCTTATGACTTACCTTCAGTAAGATACAAATAGCACAAGCCATGCCTACAGAACCAGATCCAATAATGGTGATCTTCCTCTGGGAGACTGCATCTTCTGCAACTAGATTTTCAATAAGCTGCTCCTTGACAGTTGACATTTCGAGAACCTAACAGAGAGAATGCAATTTCGTGGAATCAAACTCCCTAAATCCATCCCTTTCACAGTTACGATATCTAAGGAACTACCTTTTGAGTTCGCAGAATGGAAGACACAGAGGTGGAAAGAAACCCAAGAAAAAAAATCCTGGTCAAAGAGTGTGGGGTAAAGCAAGGAACACTCAATAAATAATCAGTGGTAGGGAACGGGGCACCAACGATTTCTAAACCCTCCTCGTTCCCAGCCACTATTTTCACTCAGCACCAGACGCTCACAAACGCTCTTCTTGGCTCAATTCAGTACATACAACCCCCAAAGCACAACGCGCCACCTTTAAGAAAGTAAAAAGTGACCCCAGAAAAATACACCAACAACTGTTCAGGTGCGAAGCCCAGCAACCGTTACAGTTGGCCGCCTCGCGCGGCCCTGAACGTCAGCACGCAAGCCCCGCCCCCGGCCGGCCCAAGCGCAGGCGCATCGGCAAGGGGTGGGCATCCTCGGCGTGGGAAATGTCTCCCAACTATGACCAGGTAACTGAGCTACAGCTGATGGCAGCCAGACTACTGAAGATGGGCAGCCAGCTGGGGAATTGCCTCGGCCGCGGAGCTCATGGCCTGAACCAGCCCAATTTACTGTTTTCTGAGACGAGAGGACATGCTGAACGAATCTGGGCCCCTGGGATGAAAGGAATTTAAAGTTGGACTTGGGAATTACCATCCCGAAGTTTGAGAAACATATTTTTCGATGGTGCACTCGTCACACCCTTATCCAAGCATTTACTTGCAGTCACTTTATGACATATTGACCTCTGTAGCTTTAGGACCACGTGCTGAAATAAAGTTTGGATTTCTCTTGAGAGAACAGAGAACATTAATGACATGAAAAGGCCATGTCTAGTTTTCTAAGGGTGCTTTCTAAGGGTTCAACACCAACAATTTATAACTCACAGAAGGGGACACAATTCCTCCATCATTTTTTTGTCTAGTATTTGCATATGAACCTGTCAATATATAAATGATAATCTATTTTCCATGTAATGATCTGTGGGTTGTGTGTGTAATGTAGTGCAGAACATGCAATAACTCTGCTTAAAACACTTCCTTGGCTTTCCATTATACTTAGAATAACCAAAAAGACCTTCAAGATTTGACCTCCTTCTACCCCTCCAACTTTAAAACACTCACCAAACTCTCTCCAATTACACTTTGGACAACCTTTTTTTTTTTTTTTTTTTTTTTTTTTTGGTCGGGGGGGTGGGGTGGGGGGGGCTCAGAACATTTTAATGTTCTCTATATCTGGAAAGTTGTTTGCCCATCCTTTGAGGTTAATTCCTCATTTTCAGTTTTGGCTCACTAAACTGCACTTCCAGCTTTCCTTGACAATTGTGTCAACTACCACAATTTCCAATTTCTCTCCTGTTTCTCTTATGGCACTTTTCTCAACCTACTACAAGACCAAAATTAGAAGCTCCCCATAAGTAGCACACAGGAGTGGCATCTGCACATAGGTACCACAACTTGCTTGTGTGCTTCCCCAGCAACCTCAGGGCTGAGGAACACTGCTGACCTAGATGGCCTGCAAATTCAAGCTGTGGTCAGGCCTGGTGGCACAATGCCTGCAATCCCAACATAATAGTATGTTTCAGAACAGCCTGGGCAACTTAACCAAATCCAACTAAAAATAAATAAATAAAATAAAAAATAAAAAAAATTGCAAAATAGGCTAGAGATGTAGCTCAGTGGTAGAGCACTTGTAGCATGCACAAGACTCTGGGTATCACAACAAAAAAAAAAAAAAATCAAGCTGTTGCTAGGCATGCTGGTGCATACCTGTAATCCCAGTAGCTCAGACAAGGAAGGCAGGAGAATCACAAGTTCAAGGCCAACCTCAGCAATTTAGTGAGACTGGGGATTATCTCAGTGGTTAATGCCCCTTGGTTCAATCCCCAGTACATAAATAAATAAACAAGCTGTATACTTCCCTCAGGCTCCTGGTGGCCAAATGATATATCCCCTTGGTAATCGTGAAGAGAAGTGGCTTTTAATATCTCTCCAAGCTTAATTGACATTTTTATTGCAGTAATGTCAAAATAGTCAAGATTTCATTTTTACTTATTCTTGTATATTGCAACATCTATCGTATTATATAGTAGGCACTCAGTAAAGAATCTTGAGAGAATCTATTGTTTAAATATTTAGTTGTAGATGAACACAACATCTTCATTTTTATTTATCTTTATGTGGTGCTGAGGATAGAACCTAGGGCCTCATGCATGTGAGGCAAGCGCTCTACCACTGAGCTATAACCCTAGACTGGAATGTGGCTTTTGAGTCCTGATAGTTTAATTTTTATGGCTATAGGAGGAGAAAAAAAATGAGGACCATGTGCTGAGCAACTCATTTTCTTCTCCACTAAAAGCCTGTGTGAGGTGGGGCTAAGACCTGCTTAATCCACTTCCTAAAGATATGAAAAAAAAAGGTCTCCTTGTAGAGTTGGCCTATTCCTTGTTGGGGCAGGAAGGTACTTGGTGAACCCAGAGCACTTATTGTTGCAGAAAATGATGAAAGTTTACAAGATTAAATCTGAATTCATGAAAGATTGAGTAAGTCTATTTCACTTATTTTTCAATCATGTTCATATTGTCTAATTTATTGTATCAAATGACATTAAAATATGGATTTTTTTAAAAATAAAACTGAGGGGCTGGGATTGTAGCCCAGTGGTAGAGTACTTGTCTAGCATGTGAGGTAATGAATTTGATTCTCAGAACCACATATAAATAAATGAATAAAATAAAGGTCCATCAACATCTAAACAATTTTTTAAAAATAAAACTGAAGTTACCTCAAGGATCACAAAGCCCATGGAAATATTCTGGTTTCTTTGGGGGTAATTAAATCCAAAGAATTGTACACTTTTTTAAATATTTCTTTTAGTTGTCAGTGGACCTTCATTTTATTTAGATGTGGGGCTGAGAATCAAACCTAGTGCCTCACACATGCTAAGAAAGCACTGAGCCACAACCCCAGCCCAAGAGTTGTACATTTTAAGAGCAAATTTTGGGCAGGCATGGTTGTAGCTCAGTGGCAGAGCACTTGTATAGCATGTGTGAGGCACTGGGTTTGATCCTCAGCACCACCTAAAAATCAATAAATAAAATAAAGGTAATTGTGTCTATCTACAACTAAAAAAAATTTTAAAGTACATTTTATGGTATATAAATTTTATCTTAGCAAGGCTGCAATTAAAGTGTACAGGATAGCAAATCCAATTAAAATAGCACTGTCAAGACTACCTTGACCAAGCTTGTCATTTGAGAGAAAAAAAGCCATAATTTTCTTTTAACTAGCCCTGAAGAAGAAAACTTTGGGGAATAAAAGCCTGAGTCAGAAATGATGGCAATATTCAGGCCTGAATAAGGGTGATTTACAAAACTATTTTGAGGGAAAATTTAATAAGACATTTGAGTAGAGAATCACCAAGACTACTTGATTTAATAACAAATATGTAATACCTTGGGCTTAATATAGTGGAACTATAGATTATAATGGAAATGGTACCAAACTAACACAATCTAATTATACCCTTAACATAAATTCATATTAAACTCAAGTCTACTCAGTAGTAAATAGTATCCCATATTGCAGGGTTGTCCATGAAGAGCCTATTACTTCTGAGTAATATAACAACAAAAAAATGGCACCTTTATGACTTTATATCTTAAATTGGTGAGGAGTGGTAGCATATGCCTATAATCCCAGCAACTTGGGAGACCGAGGCAGGAGGATCCAAAGTTCAAGACCAGCCTCAGCAACTCTGCAAAACCCTGTCTCAAAATAAAAATAAGGGCTAGGGATGTAGCTCAGTTGATACAGTGCTTGCCCCACATGCACAGGCCCTGGGTTCAATCCCCAGCACCACAAAATTAAATAAAAAGAATTTAATAGAATAGTCACTGTTCAAGGTTTATTTGATATTTCAGTTGGTATGACACTTGGATAGCTGGTTGTAATGTTCATTTGTAGATCTTTCTTTTACATTATATGGAAATGTACACTACAGATACATATAATACACAAAATAAAATCCTTTAGAACAGTTATACATAAGACATGTGATATTGGATTTAACATTGGATCCCAGGATGTGACTGAATGAAAAAAAAAAAAAAACAAAATTGGACTAGGCATGTTTGATGAAGGTATATCACACAACATGCACAATGTTGTGCAACATTGGCAGTGGTATCTCAGAGATGGTGGAACTATTTTACACTATTTTAGGACTACACAAATTAAGTACTATCCAGCATCAGGATATCTGTAGGGTTTTATACGCCATTCCTATTTGTAACTTTAGAAAATTGATGTTTTTCCCAGGCCATCTGCTTTAATCTCAGAACAGATAAAAAGGACAACATGCACACCTCCAACTAAAATCCTGTTGTATCCTAGACAGTGAAGTGGTATGACATTAGAAGCCTTTAAAACTGCAGCTCTTTTTGGATTCCCCAAAGTGTATCTGCACTCTTCTTCAAACGTGCCTCTTCCTCAGGAGTCAAATTCACCTTCACAACATCTGAGATTCCATTTTGTCCCAAGATGCAAGGCACACTTAGAAAAACATCATCCTTTATTCCATAGAGACCCTGAAAACAAAAAGAAAATAATTTACATTTTATCTATACAATCTGGGGTTTCCCAAGACTTACATTCTTTGCCATTATGAAGTTTATTTGACTTAATAAGCAGAAATTTATTTCCAGATGTTCACTTATATAATCAAGAATGTAAAAGAAAACCACTAAAAACACCAACAACATATATATATTTAAAGAAAAACTATTATTATTATACACAGTACTTCCCAATATTTATTATGCAACATTGTGGTAAGTAACAGTGATTTCTATTTTTCCCAATGACAAAATCTGTCTCCTATAGACTTCTATCTATTTAAACATAACAAGTTTTTCAGTCAAGTTATCAAGTATATATGTGTGGACATTTATCCTACATATCAATCATTTATTTCCAAAGTTCTGAGTGCATTAAGTTATTTCACTTCAGTGAACAGGACTTCCCTTAACCTGCTTTCTCAGAAGAATCTTTTCCAAAAAACCAGGAAATAGGGCTGGGGATATAGCTCAGTGGTGGGGGTTTTCCTCACAACCACAACAGCAACAGAAACAAAAGCAAAACAGAAATAAGTATTCAAATACAACGTATCACTACATGGACCTACCTTAATCATGGTGGAAATTGGATGCACCCGTCTAAGATTCTTCATTATACTTTCTGCCAAATCTGCCACAGACAGTCCAATGGCCCAGGATGTATAGCCTTTTAGTTTGATCACCTCATAAGCGCTACAGAATAGGGAAGGGTAAGGAAGAATAGGGAAGGGCAGAAAAAAACAGGAGGAAGAAACAAAGGAAAACAAAGGTTTCACTGAACACATGCTTTATAGTAAATAATGCCAAAAAGTTGCATTATACTTCTAAGGGTAACCCTTGCATATACACCAGAACATCACTGAACAGGAATGTTCACAACAATACTATTAGGAATGGCAAAAAAAAAAAGGTAACAAGTACACTGCCCTCCAACAGAATGAATAAATTCTGGTATTCTGACACAAAGGAATATTACATAACTGTCATAACTAATCAATTATAGCTACCAACATAGTGGTAAACTGGTGATTATTAGAAATATTGAGCCAGGAATAGTGGCGTACATGTGTAATCCAAGCAACTCGGGAATTTTAGAGTTGGGTTCAAGGCCAGCCAACAACTTAGCAAGACCTTGTCGCAAAAAATAAAAAGGGCTGGGGTTGGATGTAGCTCAGAAGTAGAACATCCTTGGGTTCAATCCCTAGTACCAAGGGGAGTTGTGTGGGATGAAGAAATGTAGTACAAAGAGTGGTGGTAGCAAAGAAAAGAAAAAAAGAAGTGTACTGCTAGATTTTAAAAAGTAAATCCAGGGCTGAGGAATGGTGGCACATGCTTGTAATCCAGTGACTCAGGAAGTCGAGGCAGGAGGATAGCAAGTTGGAGGTCAATTTAGCAAGATCCTGTCTCAAAATTAAAAAAAATGGGCTGAAGATGTAGCTCAGTGATAAAGAACCCCTGGGTTCATTCCCCATTGCTGGAAAAAATAAAAAATAAAAAAGAGAACACCCAGGGGCAGCTGAGGAAGTAGCTCAGTGGTAAAATGTTTGCCTAGCATGCACAAAGACCAGGATTCAATTGCCAGCATTTCAAATGAAAACGGTAAATACAGAAAGATTAAAAGATTGCACACAGCATGTTGATTATAAAATTATTTCAATTGGGAGTGACAGGGAGATAGTTGAATAGGGAGTGGGGCAAAAATTCACTTCCAGTATTTTCAAACACCAGCAGACTAGTTAATTCTGACCCAAGGAATATTATACCAGCTGATAGCTAATGTTAAAGTCTCTTGGCTGGGTGGTAAGTTAACAGGTTTTATTTAACTAATCAAATACAAATGAGAGAGCCTTGCTAGACCAATTATGAAAATATAAGGAGCTCTAGTGGCACAAACAGCACATAGTACTTGTATAAAAATATATCCTGAACCAAGGACTAATTGATAGACCTAAGGTCCACACATAACCACAGTTTACAAGTAAATAATGCCATGTAGAAAACTTCCCTATTTCAACAATTTGTTAGTAAATACTTGTTAGTGTACCATGTTTCTAGCATATCTAGACATGGGCATATAACTTTATTATCATCTGAATAAAGAAGCTATCTGTTTCTGTGTGCGTGTGTGTGTGTGTGTTTTCCTGGAGATGGAACCCAGGGCCTTGCACATGCTAGGCAAATGCTCTACCTCTGAGCTATATCCCCAGTTCTTTTTTCTATTTTATTTTGAGACAGGATCTTGCTAAATTGCCCAGACTACCCTCAATTTTGCCATTCGTCTGCCTCAGCCTCCTGATGTGTGGTGGCCCAGGCCTGTAATCCCAGCAGCTCAGGAGGCTGAGGCAGGAGGATCGCAAATTCAAAGCCAGCCTCAGCAATGGCAAGGCACTAAGCAACTCAATGAGACTCTTCTCTAAATAAAATACAAAATATGGCTGGGGATGACTCAGTCGCCAAGTGCCTGTGAGTTCAATCCCTGGTACCAAAAAAAATAACTTGGATTTTAAAGGTTTTTCTTGCCAGGTACAGTGGCACATTCCAGTAATCCCAGCTACTCAGGAGCTAAGGCAGGAGTATCACAAGTTTGAGGCCAGTCTAGGTGACTTGGAGAGACCTGATCTCAAAATAAAAAAGTCAGGAAGGTAGTGCACCCTTGTAATTCCAGGATTTAGGAGACTAAGTGAGGCAGAGGAACACAACATCAAAGCCAGCCTTAGTAAGGCCCTAAGCAATTTAGCAACACTCTGTATCAAAGGGGCGGGTGGGAATATAGCTCAGTTGGTAGACTGTTGCTTGCCTTGCATGCACAAGGCCCTGGGTTCAATCACCAGCAACACACACACACACACACACACACACTAAAAAAGAAAAAAAAAAAAAAACCTTAAAAAAAAAAAGCCAGGTGCTGTGGTGCATGCCTGTGATCCCAGAGGCTCAGGAGACAAAGGCAAGAGGATAGAGAATTCAAAGCCAGCCTCCAGCCTCAGCAATTTAGAAAAACCCTGAGCAACTCAGTGAGACTTTATTTCTGCATAAAATACAAAAAGGGCTGGGGTTGTGGCTCAGTGATAGAGTGCTTGTCTACCATGTGTGAGGCCCTGGGTTTGATTCTCAGCACCACATGTAAATAAATAAAATAAAGGTTCATTGACAACTAAAAAAATATTAAATGAAAAAAATTTTAAAAAGGAAAAGGGCTGGGGATGTGGTTCAGTCAGTGACTGAGCATCCTTGGTTCAATCCCCAGTACCAAAAAGATTAAAAAATAAAAAGGGGCTGTGGATGTAGCACGGTCTTAGAGCACCCTGGGTTTAATCCCCAGTACCACCAAAAAAAAAAAAAAAAAGTTATTTCTAAGTGAATAAATCATATATGTTGAAGTAAAGACTCATATCCCAGTAGGGCAGACAAACTTATTTGTTGAATTTTAATAGTTTAAAATACAAGCAAAGATTTATCAGATTACAGAGAATTATGGCATTTTAAAAAAGATTTTAGCATTAAAAATACCTGTAATTTTTAATATTTTTATCTGTTTATGGGTGTTTTATTTCTCTGGGACCCATTATATGAAATTGCTGGGTTGTATAAAAAACTCATTTTTAATTTTAACCAACTGTTTTCCAGAATGGTGTTTTCCAATGTTGGTTGAATTTTACATTTCAACCAACAATGTATGAGGAACCTAATATCTGCTCTGCATAATCTTGCCAGCATTTGGTACTCTATTTTTCATTTTAGCTATTCTTTTTGTTGTTTTTACCTTTGTCTTTCTACTATGATCTTTAACAAAGCTTAAGAAAACAAGGGTTGCCAGGCTCCCACATGCCTCTGATCCCAGCTACGCCAAGGTAGAAGACCATGGCAAGTTCGAGACCAGCCCGAACCATTTCAAAATAAAAAAGGAATTAAAAAATGACTGGGATTTAGCTCAGCAGTAGAGCACTTGTTTAGCATGTGCAAGGCCCTGGATATTCCTAGTACCAGTGGGGGCGGGGGGGGGGGGACAAGTTATCTCAAAGTATTCAGACATAAACACTATTAAAATAGCAGGGCCTGGTGGCATACACCTGAAAGGGCTAAGGAAAATATTAAAGATCTTCCCTGTCCATGTGCCTGCCAGGACCTTCACACATCCTTGATGGAACATCTAAAGAATGCTGACTTCCTAGTGGGTTTGGCTGGCTCACTGGGACACTCACTTACCTCAAGGCCACCACTCCCTCCCTAGGAAATCTGGCCAGTACTAGTGGTGATGAAGTGTCCTTGAGGGGATGGGTAGTTGTTAGAATGAAGTTTTCTTTGTTCTAATTTGTATTTAAGAAGCCCTATGGGGTCTTACCACTGGAGAGGATGCTCTGCTGGGGACTTCCTAGTCAGGAACCTGAAAAGCTGCCCAGGAACTCTCCTGTTCCATGACTTCAGGTGTGTTTCCCACATGCCGGTGATAATACTGTCCTTTCTTTTTCTCTTGCCTATCACTTTTTCTTTTACTTCTGTATTATTACTAAAATAAATGCCATCTTGTATAAAGAGTATATTTTTATTGTCTTTTGGATCTGACCTGCCAGATTCATCATCTGCACACATAGGATAGCACTTTAATGTTACAACCTGTAATTCCATTAACTTGGGAGGCTGAGGCAGGAGGATTGCAAGTTCAAGGCCAGATTATTTTAGTGAGATCCCGTCTCAAAAAAATTTTTAAATGGGTAGGGGATGTTGCTCAGTGGTATAGTATCCCTGGGTTCAATCTCTAGTATCACAAAAAAATTAAATCTTTTATATAAAAATAATAAATTTTAACCTCCTATATTGCCAGATTATGAAACTTATTACCTGTCAACCACCTGCTTATGAACCTCTTTCCAATGTTCCTTATCTGCATCAGTGCCTAAATCTGGGTGCAGATTCTTCAAGGAGACACCAGCAACATTCACTCCACTCCACACAGGCACTAAAAGAAATTGTACAGCACAGTTATTTTTATGCATCAAGATACTATTTTTAATTCTCCTATCTGCTGAAGGGTTAGATTACACACAAATGGTCAAAACCAATGTCTTTACTATTAGATTTTCATTTATTTAGATTATATAACAAAAATTATATATTTCAACCCATTTCCCTCATTTGTTGGAATGTTTAGTTCATATATTTGAAATATAAAGATGGCACACAAACATAAGGGAAATTTTATTAACATAAGGAACTCAGAACTCTGCACAGTACCAAAATACTTTCTTGAACTCCACTTGGGGTGGCTGACTTTTTCAGGGATAAGCAGTTCAAGTCAAGCATAAATGACTAAAGTTATTATAAGAACTATGGTTTTCACATGTTGGGGGTTATGGGATATACAAGGATAAAGTGTGTGATAAGCATACATGAGGACCTAAGTTCGATTCTGAAGAAATAACAAGTCTAGTTATTTACTTCCATAAAAGTAAAATTTCATTCTGTTCTCCTTGCCAAAAAATGTCATATAATATGGCTAAAATCTTAATTCTTAGCATATAATTATATAAATGGTAGTTTCCAGGAAACCTGTCTATCCTGATTAAGGGATACTTGACTTAGGGTCTAATTTAATAATAAAAATACCTGTATTTTTTAATGCAATCTTTTTGTAAATAAAAGCAGAAAATAACTCATGCTTACCACTAGAGTCTCCATGCTCCCCAAGGACCCACCCATGACAGCTTAATGGGTGAACTCCCAGCCTTTCCCCCATCAGGTAACGGAATCGTGCTGAATCGAGATTGCAACCACTTCCAATAACACGGTTTTTGGGAAAGCCACTTATCTTCCAAGCCACATAGGTCAAGATATCCACTGTGAAGACAACATTCAGGCAAAGACATTAGGTAATTCATTAGATAATGATTAGCCACTACAGATATATGGTTCTATATGGATCTTGATACTGCTCATGACTAATTGATATTTTTGTTAATATTTTGAAGTCTCTGTACTACATATCAAGTCTACCAAGCAGTCAAGTATTATTTTATGAGAATAAACTGCACCAATTAAGAGAATACAATTATTCATAAACTTATTCCATATATAAGATCTTGGGTAAATAACTGATTTTATGTTCCAACTATGTTCAGAGGCATTCTGTCCCTTTAATGTTTTATCCCTTTAATGTTTTATAATAACTATTTTACAAAAACACTCTCAGGAGGGAAATGCAACAAGAAATAAATGAATATATACATGCATATAGAATATAACATACTATCAATTTTACTATAGCTCATGTTTTATGCTGTTAAGTCTTACCTGGATTGGAAACAATAAGCAACTTGCAATGTGGGCTGTATTTTACAACATTGGGAATGATGAACTTGAAGATGTTCACATTACGCTGGACCAAATTAAGACGGCTTTCTCCCTCTTGCTGACGTGCCCCAGCTGTGATAATGACGAGCTTGGAGTTTGCAGTCACATTATAGTCTAAAAAACGAAAAAAACGATCAGATGAATACCTTTAAGAGAACTGTTAACTAGCCACCAAAATTTGTTCCTCTTTTTAGTACTAAGGATCAAACCCAGGGCCTCACACACATGTAGCAAGTACTCTGCTGCTGATCTGCACCCCAAGTCCCTCCCTTTTTCTTCAGGTTGGAGACAGGGTCTCCCTAAATTGCCCTTACAGGCCTTAAACTTTTATTCCTCCTGCCTCGGCCTGTAGAATCACTGAGATCACAGTATTATCACTACACCTGGCTTCTGTAATTTTATGCAGGTTTTTTTTTTTTTTTTTTAAAAGAGAGAGTGAGAGGGGGGGAGAGAGAGAGAGAGAGAGAGAGAGAGAGAGAGAGAGAGAGAATTTTTAATATTTATTTTTTAGTTCTCGGCGGACACAACATCTTTGTTGGTATGTGGTGCTAAGGATCGAACCCGGGCCGCACGCATGCCAGGCGAGCGCGCTACCGCTGAGCCACATCTCCAGCCCCAACCACATCTCCAGCCCCGCAGGTTTTATATATATGGCAGATAAATGCCCCTACTGCCTCCTAGACATTTTCCTTTGTTTTCAGGTTTTCTATTCTTAATGTCAGATGGGTAATGCACTGATATTCTAACAACATTTAGAGAAAGGCATATTTCACCCAACGCAAAACCCAATCATCACACTTATGAACTGAAAACGACCAGTGTATACCTTCCTTGTAGTGTAGTTTTAGTTACATTATAACTTTATATAACTACGACTGAGAGAAACAGGAAGAAATCAAGTTTATGATTCTCATATATCAACTTCTCAGATATCCCCAATTCTTCCTCTTCGTTCAATGTTCTTATTCTTCACTGCTCCTAATTTTACTTAACTACTTGATTACTAACAAAGGCAGAGATGTCTTTACACTTAACGAACATATTTTGCTTCTAGATACCCGAAGGCATAAGATGATTAACTCTAGGAGTTGCTAAGGACTTTCAAGTACCAAAAGACACTATTTGGGCCCAAATCCCATTTCCCAGGCTGGTGCTAGTTAAGTGTGAAAGGGTCAAGTAAAAAATATCTGAACAGGCTCATTTATTCTGATCTCAACCTTGTGTTACTGTGTGAAAGGAAGTGAGGGAATAAGAACACTTAAATATCTGATAGCTGGGGGTGTAGCTCAGTGATAGAGTACTTGCCAAGAATATGCAAGGCCTAGGTTAAATGCTCCAACACCACAAAGAAAAAAAGTTGTTTTTTTTTTTTTTTTTAATATTTATTTTTTAGTTCTCAGCGGACACAACATCTTTGTTGGTATGTGGTGCTGAGGATCAAACCGGGGCCGCACGCATGCCAGGCGAGCGCGCTACTGCTGAGCCACATATCCCCAGCCCCAAGAAAAAAAGTTTTTAAAGCAATGTGGTTAAATATGCACCTAAAGATTGAAACTTTTATTCATTACATTCTAGTTCAGATGGTTTCCACATATTACACTAATTGGATTTCCATTTTAAACCATTTAGTATAGATTGAACTTTGATATCCATAGGTACCAATGTAAATATATTTTAAGACTCTCCTATCCTGTATGAAAAAGAAAAGCTTCTAAGAGCTAGGACTTTGAGATGAATAAAAATATTTACATCTGCTTTTTTTCTGATTTATCCAAGGTTGCCTGCTCTTGAAGACTGTTAAGAGGGACTGCAGGGCTGGGGATGTGGCTCAAGCCGTAGCGCGCTCGCCTAGCATGCGTGCGGCCCGGGTTCGATCCTCAGCACCACATACAAACAAAGATGTTGTGTCTGCCGAAAACTAAAAAATAAATATTAAAAAATTAAAAAAAAAAAAAAAAGAGGGACTGCAGCCATGCAACCAAAACCCTCAACAAAGGCATCTCCAAGTTCCCTGTGATGGCTGCAGATGCTGAATCCCTAGAGATCACCCTGGACATCTTGCTACTGTTATGAAGACAAGAATGTGCCCTGTATGTTTGTGTGCTCCAAGTGGGCCCTAAGGCAGACCTGTGAGGCCTCCAGGCTTGTCAATGTGTGTTCTGTCACCATCAAAGAAGTCTCTCAACTGAAGCTGTAGATCCAGTCCATTCATCAGTCTATTGAAAGTCTCTTAGTCTAAGCCTGTGGCTTCTGCCCTGCTCTCCTCACCAACCTCTCCACCCCCAGGTTTTGTGTCATATCTTAGCATGTAGTCAGTAGCTTTCTATTATAAAATATTGTACAAAAAGAAAGTTTACATCTAATGTGGACTACAATATAAAACTTGTTGAAATCAACCTTTGCCAGAGACAATTTTTGGTGTTCTAAGGAAAAGGCTGCCATGCTGGAGATCCATCATCTCTCCCTTCAATTTATCTTCCATGACATCAACAAGAGCAAGTTCATCTGCCAAGTCCTAAAAGACATAGAATTTTTAGTTAAATGGGAGACTGTCATCAAGATTTTTGGAATGAAAAATTTCTCTTAATTCTGACACAGGAGAGTTCTGCTATTTTAGTATCAGTGTTAGTGTCAGGATATACTTCAAAGTAGAGGCAGACTGCCATTTTTTTAAGCTGACTCACAGATGGTCTATACATAGCACTATCTCCCCTCTGAACCAACCTCTGCAGAAGTGCTACCACTGCTGGTATGGAAATGGAACAATCAATAGTCATAAAACTTCAACTACCTCCAATAACACTGCTTTCTAATTATAAAAAACTGCTTTATTTTCTATCCCAAATTCAGTTTTACATTGAATTTGCTAGTCATTAAATAGGTGATATGGACTAGTATCAACACTTGGTGCACACTTGTATTCCTTGAAGTTTGGGAGGCTGGGAGGCTGAGAGGCTGAGGCAGGAGGATCACAAGTTCAAAGCCAGTCTCAGCAACTTAGTAAAGCAACTTAGTGAGACCTTGTCTCAAAATAAAAACAAAAATGGCTGGGAATGTGGCTCAGTGGTAAAGTGCCCCTGGGTTCAATCCTTGGTCCCCCCTTACCACCACCATAAAAAAAAAGTGATAAGTCTTGAGAAATTCTCTGGTTGTTTTTCATATTTGAACCAATACTTACAGTTTTGCACAAAGATAAGACTTGTGCCTTGCTTAATATTGGTAAAAAGCATCCTTACAATTGAACCTATAAAAATTCATAGGTGCATCTTAGACCAGGAGCACCAACAGTTACCTTCAAGTGGTCAGTGGGTACTCTTACCCATACCTGAATCAGAGGCCAAAAAAAAGACCACAGGTGGTTCATACATATAGGGAAAACAGCATCAATTTCTGATCAAGTGGGTAAGGAATAAAAGTTGGTGTGTTATGTGGCTTCTTCTAAGAACAAATACAGAGGGGCTGGGGTTGTAGCTCAGCGGTAGAGTGCTCGCCTAGCATGTGTGTGTGAGGACTTGAGTTTGATACTCAGCACCACATAAAAACAAATAAATTAAGGTATTGTGTCCAACTACACCTAAAAAAAAATTTTTTTTTAAAGCATACAGAGTGAGCTTTGCTATTATAAGATCTCTGCACAGCTCATTTCTGCCTTCAGTCCCTTCTTCCTTCAATCCATAAATGTTCAGAATACAGAAGTCATATTTCACTCTTATAAACCTGAAGTACTTTAATATTGATAGGTACTTCAATTATTTTTTATATAAATCAGGTTTGAACACTGTAAAGTGTGTTCTTTACTCACAAATTCTTTTTCTAATTTTTAGTCCCATAATTGATAACAAAATTGTTAAAGAAAGGTGGTGGTATGGTGGTGTTTCCCATGTGATTCTCCTTTGCTAGCAAGGCAATAAACCTCCTTTTTCCTTTTTCTCAAAACCATGTCCTTGTTATTAAGATTGGCATCAGGGACAAGGACCAAGCTTTTAGCAATACACTCTCTCCCCTAAGAGTGTCCCTTTTCCTTTTTCTATCCCTATCTCTTCTAATAAACTCATGCCTGTTTAAAAAAAAAATTTAAAAAAAATTCCCATAGGATGATTTTAATTTTATCATATGTAACTGTTATTTTCAATTCAAAAATTACTTTAAGAGAGTCTGACTCATTTAAAGGCATAAACTCTTCCTTTCATTTGGATATATAATGAATTTTAGAAAATGTAACCTTTGACACTTTTTATTTCAGATAACGCTGTTGATACCTCACCATGTTTCAAAGGTTGTTTCACATTAAGTTCCTTGAATGAGTGCATGAACCTTCATATTTTAATGTACACTGTGACAATCCAATTATTGGGGAGGGTGGAGGACAGGATGGAGCCAAGGCATCTGCTTCCAGAGTGATGGACTCTCACTTACCTTCATTAAGATACTGATGGCACAGGCCATGCCAACAGCACCAACCCCAACAACTGTAATCTTATTCTGGGGGACCTGTTCTTCCTTAAGAAGATTCACAATCAGCTGATCCTTGAGACTTGCCATCTTGGACTTGGAACCAAAAGGAATCTATAGGGGAGAAACAATGTCACTGCATCCTCTTGAAATATTGTTTACTTACCAAGAGCTGTTCTTGAAAAAGGCTTACTTTACTTTCTTTTGGGAATTTGCCACTGAAATTCACAAGAGATAACTAAAAATGGAGAAGGAACAACCTAAAGGTGGCAAAAAGAGTTTAAAAGTCTAATGCTGGGTTTGGTCTGACCAGGATCTGATGTGAAGGACCTCACCTTGGCATGAAAAAATAATATCGAAGTTTGGGTATAAGTATAGCCTCCTGAGGGATCACTCATCTTGGCTTATTAGCCCTTAGAAGGGTAGGCCGCTCTTCAGACAAAATCAGTGAGCCACCCACACTGGGCAGCTATCTTTCTGCCACTCAGGACCCTAAAGCAAGTACAGTGCAAAGCCCCAACTTAGGACCAAAAGTACAAGCAGAAATCGCCACTAACGGCCACAAGCACAACCCAAAAGCAAAGGAACGTGCTGTGAGGTCGGCGCCTGCGCACACTGCACACTTGCATGCTTTCCTCCCCATGTGGCACCAGGGTTTACGCCCCGCCCAGATCCGGAAGATCCCGACACAGAAAACTTGTGCAAGTGCGCATGCGCTTTTGCTTTACGGAGGTTGCGGGGTGGGGTAGAGAAAGCAGCAACTTGGTGGCAGTGTGCCATTAATAGGCAGTAGGCTGGATCGTGGACGCTGGGTGGTGGAGTGGGTAAGCCCCACCGGCCCAGCCTGCAACCATCCATTGTGTGGGTCAGAGGGAGCATGCTCCAGTCAGACTTTAGACCTTACTAATGCCCTGAAGCACATGTGAACAACGTGAAGCTGGGTTGGCAGCCTCCCTGGCCTGGTGGCTACCAGTCACACTTCAAATCACAATACCAGGGACTAGCGTCTGTTAACCAAGCAGGAAGGAGGAGCCACGTGTAGCTTCAGCCGTGCAAAGTCATGAGGCCCGGTATAAGGAAATTTTGTCAGCACAGGAAGTGCAGAAATGGCTGCAGAGGGTCTGAAGCCTTAAAGTTAACAGGTACTTGGTGGAACCCTTGAATTCCAGAGCTTGGGGAGGGAATCTTCCACTCTGCCCATCCAACCCTGCACTGCACTCACTGGAGGGAATCACATGTTACATCCCCCCAAACACCACGCCTAGTTTTGACTCGGTCCTAAAGGGCAAAAATATCAGACAGGATCTCTAGGCAGGCAGCCCAGAGTCACCAAGATGGAATCGGGTCTCAAATCACTGCTATTTCTAGATAGCCTTGCATGGTTTCTGCAACTTATTGGCTAAAGGGAGGAATTCTCCTGCAAAGAACCGGCCTCACTGAAACCTTCAGTCTTCTGCTCCACAGGTTCCTTCTATGGTAGGGGCAAGACTGTGTCTAGGGGCAAGAGCCTTGCAGAACGAGGATCTATCTTCCCCACCTCTGCCACTCACTCACTGTGACCTTAGAGATGCCCTCTCTCCCAACTCTAGGTTTTCCCCTTTGCCAAAAAGAGATGGTACACGCGATACTATTCTCAATAGACCCGTCTGAGGTGCAGAAGTACTGCAACTCTGCCTGCTTCATCTTTGCAAGCACCTCGTTTAGTACAGCCTCTGATCCCCCAGCAACTTAATAAATATCACTTACGCAAAGAGCACCTTATAGTCTAAAGGCGACAGCAATCCCCATAGACTCCACCTCTCCAGCGTCCCAGGGCAAAAACTCAAATCGCACAGCACTCAGGGTTTCTCCGGCATCCAGGAACCCTTCCCCAGACGGACTAAGGCTTTAGGGATAGCGGGAGCTCCCAAAACCGGACCACAAGTTTTGCGTTGTTCGCTAACTTCAAACCCGAAGGCATCCTCCACCCTCAGATCTATGATCTCCTGTCCTTCCTCATCCACCCGGAATATCAACCCTGGGTTCGGTGGCGTCACTCGCTCGGCTCCCCAGCGAGGCCAGAGGCCAGAGATGCCGCTTAGGGCAAAAGCCTAGTGTGGTGGACGCCAAGCCCGTGCATGGTAGGCCACCGCCCACGTCTTCTGGGAAGCTGCGCCTCTCCCCGACAGCAGGGACCCCTTCGCGGGCAGCGCGGGCCAGAGGAGCCATAAGCAGTTGCTCTCCCTCCCCTCCGGGTGCAGAGTACTCGGGGTTGACCGTACCGGGAGTGCACGTTGAGAAGGCGTCGGGGGCGCGCAGCAATAGAATCCGCACTCTACAGCAGAGTCTCCGGCACTCAGGGCTGGGCGCGGGAGGGGCCTTAAATGGAACCTCGAAGCTGACGTCAGGAGTGGAGCCAGGCGGACGTGCGGGAACCCACGTGTGGGTTGGGCTGGGGGCGGGGGCCCAGCCGGGCGGGGCAATGGAGAGGCCCTGGCGGCGCGCGCAGCCGGACAGCGGACCCGCGGGCCAAACCACGTGCGGGACATCTAAGGGAGTGCCCAAAGCCCCACGCTGCCCCTCCGGCCATGGGAGCCCGGGCGATATTCGTGAACCAGAGTCAGGCAGACCCTCAGCTTCCTCTTCCGTAAAATTTGCACGTTACTCTCAAGAAATCCGTGATCTATTTCTTCATCGCTGTTTCCAAATGCCTGGGACAGCTTCTGGCGCTCCATAAACATTTGTTGAATGAAAGAAGGAAAATACCTAGCACAGCGTCAGTTTGTCCGACTGATGGAAAAGGACGTCTCCTTTTCCCCTACTGCCAAACCTTCCAAGTCCGAAACTCACAAGGGAGACTTTGCCTTTCTGGTCTTGGAGGGTGATTGAGGTCAAATTTACCTTCTTGTCTGCATCTTCCCATTGCCCCACCCCACGAGGATGAGTCCCAGCCATACCCAAGAACTGTTGGTGCTGCGTTTTATTTTAATATCTCTCCACCACCTTTCTCCATCCCCTGTAACCACTATTCTACCGGCTACTTATGAGTTCAAATTTTTGCTTTTGAAACATTTTTACCTCTGCCTTTTTTCATGCTAGTGTTTTATCTGCCCCATTCATCTCTTCTTTGCAGGGTACCCATCTTCTAATGTTCCCCCACTTTGGTATAATATGAAACATATTTGATAAAGCTATAGAATTTCCTTAGTGATAAGAAAATCCAAGTGAATATAGGGTACTTTTAGACTTTCCCACAAACCTCCAGGAAAGTGGGTGGTGGCTGGAGATTAAGCTCTATAAAAGCTTTAAAAATTCTTCTGGGGAGTGAACTTGGCTTGCAGGCTTTCTGGCATACTAGGCGAATGGTTTACCATTGAGCCACACCCCCAGCTCCGAAGTTTCTAAAAAGTCTTGAACATTGGAAGTGCTGGGAGGTTAGAGTGCCCAGAGAGGGCAAGGAAGCTGGGTACTTATACTTACACCACCATAAACTTGCCCTATGCATCTCTTCCATCTAATTTATCATCAGCATCATTTGTAATCTCTTTTATACCAAATCAGTTGAGAATAGGGTTAGTGAAAGGGCACTTTTGCTAGCATGCACAGGACCTGAGATCAATCCCCGGAACCACACATACATACATACATACATTTTTAAAAACTTAAAAAGTAAATTAGCCAGGCACAATGGCGCACGCCTGTAATCCCAGAAGCTTGGGAGGCTGAAGCAGGAGGATTGTGAGTTCAAAGCCACCCTCAGCAACTGCAAGGCACTAAGCAATTCAGTGAGACCTTGTCTCTAAATAAAATACAAAATAGGGCTGGGGATGTAGCATTGTGGTCAAGTGCCCCTGAGTTTAATACCCTTTACCAAAAAAAAAAAAAATTAAAAATCAGTAAGGTGTTTCTCTAGGTTCTGGGAAGTGTCCAAGCAAATTATCAATCCTGAAATAGGGATATAGGGCATTCCCAACTTACAGCATGCTGGTCAGAAGTACAGGTCACAAACTACTACTTGCAATTAGGGTCAGAAGTAGAGGGAAGTCTTGTGGGATCAGATGCTATCTCTAGGTAATGTCAGAATGAATTGAATTATAGAATACCTAATTGGTATTCACCAGAGAATTGCTTTGTGTGGGAGGGGCTGGAAAGCACATATCTGGTCATAGGATTGTTCTGAGTTGAGTGTGAGTAGAGGAGAAAAAGGTTTTTCTTTATACCAACCCACCCATGCACACACAGATTTGGTACCTCCCTCCTCTCAGCTCCCCCAGCACTAGTTATATATCCTTCCAAAAGATTCACAATAGAGAGGGATGGGGCTCTCCTCCCCTACCAGACTGTGAGCCCCTCCAGGTGGTTGATGGGCCTACTTCTTTCCTGCATTCTATGGCACCAACGGGAAGCTCAGTGCCATCTCTGAGAAAAAGTCGTAGTTGTAGGTTTCTTGGTTTTGAAAGTATAATTACCCCCAGCTCCAGGAAAGCAGGGTATCTCTCTAGGATGTTCCAACAGTGTTTTCATCACTCTAGGAGGCCCTGAGACCTGGGCTCCAGGTCCCTTGAGGACAAGACAGATTGTAACAGTATCTTTGGTTCCTCAGTCTTTGCAACAATGTCCTAATTCAGTCAGGGCGGGCCCTGCCTACCTGTAAACTGTGACCACAGTTGCTGGGAGGAGGCTGGTCGAAAAAAGAGAGTGGAATTACACTGAAAGATAGGTGAGAAATTTTACCTGGAGGTCCGGCAGCACTGGGAAGTCCTGTGAAGACACACTAGGCCACTCTGCTGAGAAAGTGCAGTTCTGGAACGCCACTACTAGGATACTTGTCAAGAGCCATCTTATCGCAAATGCTGATGTGCAGTCCATTCCTTTAGCAGACCAAGAAAAGAGTTTTGTGGTGGGCACAATCAAGGGCACAATATTCCATTTTCAGCTGTTTTTCTCTGTGATTTCCAGTAGTAGTCAGAAGCAGTAGGTGCAGACCAAATTATTCTAGCAGCATACACACAATGTGCATGCTGTGGCCCACAGCCTAACTACGCTGATATCTGGAGGCCCTGGCAAGACTTTTAATATAGGAATTTTTAAAATATTTTAAAATAATTTTGTGAGATTTTGTGGGGTTGGGTGGGGGTTCTGTTTCCCCCTTTTTTAATTTTTTAAATTGTAGAAAAAAGCCGGGCATGGTGGCACACGCCTGTAATCCCAGCAGCTTGGAGGCTGAGACAGGAGAATTGAGAGTTCAAAGCCAGTCTCAGCAACAGCAAGGCACTCAGCAACTCAGTGAGACCCTGTCTCTAAATAAAACACAAAATAGGGATGGGGATATGGCTCAGTGGCCAAATGATCCTGAGTTCAATTCCAGTACCCCCAAAAAAAAATTATAGAAAAAATTGATATAAGCATCATTAGCCTTAAATTGTAGAGAATGGCCCAACACTGTAAAGGTATTTAAACAGTAAGAAATGACTTAATAAACATTTCTTTAATATCTTTATTTTATTTATTTATTTTTATGTGGTGCTAAGGATCGAACCCAGAGCCTCACACCTGCTAGGCGAGCACTCTACTGCTGAGCCACAATCCCAGCCCCCTTAAGAAAACATTTTTATATATAATTTTTTAATCAATGAGTCTTCATTCCCCTAAATTAAGATACCCAACCACAGTTCAGTACAAGGGCAGCATCCCTCCTCTTATGCAAACTGCTATTTGACTCCACAAACAAATAAACAAATACCATTTGCTAAGCACCCCTTAATGTATCAGGAAGCAAGCCAGGCAATCTCCATACTCCTCTTCCTCTTAATTCTTTGAAGTAGCCACAACTATTCCCATTTTCCAGATAAGGAAACCAAGGCTCAGAGAAAGTCCTGATTTTGCCAAGACTGTGCCAACTACTAAATGATTTGGGCTGGAACTTTAAACCAGGGCTGACTGACTACAAAGCCTATGGCTTAGGGGTGAAGGTTTTTGTTTGTTTATATGTTAGGTTTTGTTGTTGTTATTGTTGTGTTGTGTTTAATGGTCTATGGAGTTCACTGAAGTTTTTGGAGAATGGGAGAGAAAGGATGAAAGCAGGGTGATTGAGAGGTCATGGAAAGTAGGACATCTTTTTTGTGATATTACCCAGCATATATATATACGTGATGTGTAAAACCTAAACAGCTCCAGCTGCACCTGTACAGAACATACACTGCACTGACCCAGTGCTCCCTGGTCCACAGCCCCTCTGAACACTCACAGTCAGCCTGGCCTATTTCACCTTTTGTTTGGCTACAAAGCCTATGGGTTTTCTGAGTTGCAAGACCCAAGATGCAGATAACCTCATTCCCTCTGTCCTTGACAGACCAGGGTGTGCTGCCAGAGAGGTTCCTCTCTCTGGCAAGAGAGCAGTATCTGTTCCTGGAAAACTACTTTATGTCACCTTCACCCCAACACCCACCCCCAATTCATCCATCCCTCAGATGATGGGTATGAGGCCAGAATCCTCCACCCAAACCGCTTGAGCTCTCCTGGTAACATCTCTGGGTACCTTGCTACCTCCCCTCTTCCCCTTCTGCTCCGCCAGGCAGGGCACATCCTCAGGTGCTAGATGTTGCCTGCTTCCCTTTGGGCTAGGACTTTTTGTCCTTTCTCGAGAGTTCATTCACCATTCCTTAAGAGAATTCATCTCAGATTCCCTCCCAGAAGCTTCCTACCCCAGGAAAGTAGTAATTGCTGTGCCCTTTCCTCTCCATCCTTTCCTGGGAGTACTGGATCTCATACTTCCCATCCCATTGACAGGTTCCCAGGCAAAGACTGTTACCAGAACATAGTGACTTCCAAACTGAGGACCCCTGAAATCAGTGCTGCAGAGGGAGTCCTAAGGCCCTTTCAATGCTCAGTGTGGGCCCCATATCAGAGAGTGTTCCTTGTCTGATCACAACAGGGGAAGACCATGGAAAACTGTAACAGCCTTTTTTTTTTTTTTTCCTGACACTTTGGGTAGCAAGACAGTTGATGGGCATGGTTTAACAAAGAAGAGCAGGCAACTTGATGGAGAAGGGACACTGACCTGGGGTCAGGAGACCTAGGATCTTGCCCCAGCTTTGTCATGGATCCCTGGATAACATTGTGGCAGTCACATTGCCTGTGTAGCCTCATAGTATACATAAAGGGGTCTCTTTCTTTTTTTTTTTTTTTAAAGAGAGAGTGAGAGAGGAGAGAAAGAGATAGAGAGAGAGAATTTTTAATATTTATTTTTTAGTTCTCGGCGGACACAACATCTTTGTTGGTATGTGGTGCTGAGGATCGAACCCGGGCCGCACGCATGCCAGGCGAGCGCGCTACCGCTTGAGCCACATCCCCAGCCCATCTCTTTCCTTCTAATTCTAACCTGCAAAAAGGCTCCAAGTTTATGAGTCAAGCCTCCACACTCACCTTCATTTCTAAAATTGCTCGGGACTTAAAGGCAAAGTTGTCCCCATTTTGGAAAATGATTAGGGGTATTCCTGGGAATAGTGGGAAACAATCAAAGGGCTGTCCCCACTCACAGCCATATGAACTCATGCCTGTCATCTTTTTTTTTTTAATTTTTATTTTTTAGTTTTTGGCAGACACAACATCTTTGTTTGTATGTGGTGCTGAGGCTCAAACTCGGGCTGCACGCATGCCAGGTGAGCGTGCTACCGCTTGAGCCACATCCCCAGCCCAAGCCTGTCATCTTCTTGTTCCCCACATTAATTCTAAAACAGTTTCCAAAATTCCAAAGACACTGTGGGGTATTAAATTTGTAAATATAAATGATCTCACAGTGGTCTGGGAATGTGGATCAATGGTAGGGCCCTTGCCTAGCATATGGGAGGCACTGGGTTTGATCCTTAGAACGAGAGAGAGAGAGAGAGAGAGAGAGAGAGAGAGAGAGAGAGAGAGAGAGAAGAAAAAAAGCCAAGCATAATGGCACATGCCTGTAATCTCAGTGACTCAGGAGGCTGAAGCAGGAGTAAGTTCATAAGTTCAAAGCCAACCTCAGTAACCTAGCAAGGCTCTAAGCAATTTAGTAAGACCTTGTCTCAAAATAATAATAATAATAATAATAATAATAATAATAATAATAAGGCTAGGGATATGGCTCAGTGGTTCAATCCCTAGTACCAAAAAAATAAACAAAAAAAAAAAAAAAGAAAGAAAAGGAAAGGAAAACAGGCATGGTGGCACTCATTTGTAATCCCAGTGACTCAGGAGGCTGAGGAAGGAAGATCACTAGTTCAAGTCCAGCCTCAGCAACTTAGGGAGATTCTGTCTCAAAGTAAAAAAAAAAAAAAAAGAAAAGAAAAAGTAGGGACATAGCTCAGTGGTAGAACATTCCTAGATTTGATCCCCAGAAATGGAGGGGGAAAAAATAGAAAGAAAGACAATCTCACAGGGCTTTTAAAGCAGATTTCTAAGTCCCCAAGAAAGGATTGCATTTTTTTGTACAGATTGAGTTGATATAGTGTATTATTTTTTAAATTTTTGTTCTTCTTAGATATACATGAGTGTATTTTCACATATTATACGTACATGGAGTTGTACAACTTATTCTAATTAGGATCCCATTCTTGTGGTTTTACATGATGTGGAGTTTCACTGGTACTGTATTCATATATGCACATAGGAAAGTTATGTCCAATTCATTTTACAGTCTTTCCTCTTCCCATCCCCCCTCCTTTTCCTTCATTTCCCTTTGTCTAATCCAATGATCTTCTGTTCTTCCCTCCCTTCCCTATTGTGTGTTAGCATCTGTATATCAGAGAGGATATTTGACCTTTGGTTTTTGGGGGATTGACTTATTTCACTTAGTATGATAGTCTCTAGTTCCATCCATTTACTGGCAAATGCCATAATTCTTCTTTATGGCTAATATTTCATTGTGTAGATAAACCACATTTATCTTTGTGCTTTAGTAGTCTTACCAGTAAAATGCAAAAAAAATCCTGCTCTGCTTTCCTCTGCTGGCTGGGGTAAAGATGTCATGAAAGAATGGAAGAGAAAGAGGTCTGAGCTGTGTATGCTGGCCGCAGGGCCTATGGGCCCTGGATTTCCTTTAGACTGTTTACAAAACACTCATCTAGCTAACACTCATCTCAGAAAGCAGGTTCTGCTGGAACAGGAAGCTTTCTGCCCAGTTACTTGAGCCTGCTCAGAGGCCCCTGCCTTTTTCTCTTGGGACTAGAGGGGCTGTGGCTCCAGAAGCCACAGAAGGGCACCTAGATTGGTTTCAGAGCTTAGCTATTGTGAATCAAGCTGCTATAAATATTGATGTGACTGTGTCACTGTAGCATGCTGCTTTTAAGTCCTTTGCATATATTAGGAGGAGTGGGATAACTGGGTCAAATGGTGGTTCCATTCCAAGTTTTCTAAAGAATCTCACTACTGCTTTCCAGAGTGGTTGCACCAATTTGCAGTCCCATCAGCAATGTATGCTGTAGTGTATTCTTGGTTATCAAAAATACTCTGTAGCTTTGGGATTTTGAATTTGTGAATATTCATGATATGTAGAAAAGCATGATGTGCACTATGATCTCAATCACACAAAATGGGATGTTGTGTGTGTATATGCACGACCTGGAGGAACACATCCAACTCAGCTGCTTGTGACTGGATGAATTTTTTTCTTTGCTTGTGTTTTTCCTTTTCCTGTAATGCACATATTAACTTTTAAAAAATAAAATCTATTTTTAAAACCTGGAAAAAAAAGAAAGCAGATTTCCAATAACAAAGGCCATCACTCTTTGAATCCTATGTAGATTCTTTAAAACCTTTCCTACCAAATGGAGAATTATATCCCAAGCCCTAGTTCAAAGAAAGGAGGGCAATTTCCTGAGAAATTCTGAAAGGATCAAAGCCAATTGAAGGTATGAATAAGTCACAGAGGCCTATTTGTCATTTCCTGAGGCTGGAAAGGGAAGGGAATGAGGTCTGAGCTGTGTGCATGCTGGCTGGCAGGCCTGCGGGCCCTGGATTTCCTTTAGATTATTTATACAACACTCATCTAGCTAATACTCATCTCAGAAAGCAGGTTCTGCTGGACCAGGAAGCTTTCTGCCCAGTTACTTGAGCCTGCTCAGAGGCCCCTGTCTTTTTCTCTTGGGACCAGAGGGGTTCTGGCTCCAGAAGCCTTAAATTCTGCTGAGAGGAGCAAAGGGTAGCTCCCAGAACACCACCCCAGCAGGGACCTCAGGTTGTGGGGACTGGTAAAGACCTGGAGAAGACTCGTCCTGAAGCCACATAAAGCTCACTGAGTCCTTCATTTGTGAATGGCTTATGGTGACTTTCCCATCCATTCTTTCATGGTATTTTTACCCCAGCCAGCAGAGGAAAGCAGAGCAGGAATTTTTGCATTTTACTGGCAAGACTACCAAAGCCCAGAACATTTAATTTCCACAGACCACACAGCTGAAAAGCAGGTGGATTTCAGGTTCCCAGGCTTGCTTTTCTTCCCCTAAACCACTCTGCTAGTCTTTCCTGCTTCATAGCCTGGGAGAATAGTAAGCTGTTGTCTTTTGCTCCCAGGATATCCAAGGGCAAAGGTGACCAAACCTCCCCAGGACCGTCACACAGGGCAGGGATTTCCAGACAGCTCACCTGGCCACAAGGGTGCTTCAGAGCCCTGTCTGGTCAGCCTTCCTGTCCCTGGTGTGGCGTTAGCCTGGTATGACCTATGTGTGTGCAAGGCGGGGCTGGGCCTTTTGGACAGACACACTGGCAGCATCAGGTTGTCTAAACTTAGCTGAGTCTCCAGTTTTAGTCACAGGAGGGATGGAAGCCTTGGAGGTCCTCAAAACCTAGGCCCTTTACTCACCAAATCAGAGGGAGATTGCCAGCGTCATACCTGCCCCTGCTTCCTAGGGAAGACACTAGACACAGGACGGGACCCCAGAATTCAGAGAAGGGCAGTGTTTGTAGGTCCTTTAGTGTTTCAGTAATAGTGACTAGGGGACCAGACCCTCTCACCTAGCCTCATGCTCTCCTCTGCACCCTGTTCCTTGCCCCTTCTCAACATGCCTGGGCTCTTCCCTGGCCCTCTGGGTGTGGCTCTTCTGTCAGTCTCTGACTCCTGGGTTTTTTCCACTGTACTGGAGCTTCTTCCAGCAGCCTCTTGCTTGGGGTTGGCAGCTTGACAGTGAGTCTTCACTCTGCCTGAGGCACACCCCAGTCATTAAAGCTGCAGTATCAGCAAGAGCCAAAGGCCATCTCAATGGAAAGCTGCCAGCATCAGCTTCCTCACTAATCCTTGGGGTTGTAAGTTCATGGTGTTCCCGACTGCCCCCCTCCTCAGGCTAGGCTGGTTCTCAAGCACCCAAATTCCACCTCCCCCTTTCTCAAAGGAGGCTGCCTGTCAACCACAGATGGGCGCAGGCTATGCCAGCATCTCTATGGTAACAAGAGGCCACAATTTCCGGCCTTCCTGCTTTGATCCAGAGCTTGCAGGGCTCCCTTGCAGAACCCAGGAAGGCTGGCTGCTGCAAAAGACCCAATGTACCCTACGGGCCTGCCCCAAGTTTAAGGAGCTAGCCCAGCTGAGCTTCCCTGGAAAGCTTCAGAGCCAGTGGGAGTTCTTTGAGGAAGGTCCGAAATGGGGAAGGCCAGGAAGCTCCTTCTTTGGAGGCTGCCCTGTCCCCACAGTGTGGAATTGATTCCTGAGGGTAGGCTGTGGGGCTCCAACATTAAAAAATTTTCAGGTAAAGGGGTGAAAGTTGAAAATTCCACTTTGTTAGTTGGCTTTAGACTTTGCTCTCTTGGGCTGGTGGGAGAGGGGGTGGGGTACAGGAAATTGATTGCAAACAGTAGACATCAATGGTAGTTTTTTTGCTACCTCCCCCATATAATAGTCCCTGGGGTAGTTGAGGAGCTGGCAGGCTGTCAACTAGGGGGATTGTTTATCAGTGTCAATGTGGAATTGAAGAGCCGGAGGGTGGTCAGCAAAAGCCAGAGAGAGAGAGAGGGAGAGAGAGAGAGAGAGCATATAAGCCAAACTACACCCTGTTGGTTCTTCAAAGGGAGAAGGAGGAGCAGGACAGGGTGGGGGTAGAGAGATCTCTTCTTCTGAGAGATTCTGTTTCCTGAAGAAAAACCAGTCCAAATATAAACTGGCCCTGGCAGCAGTACCTCCTGCTCCTCTTACTCCTCCATGCCATCTCCTCTGCTTCCAACGATAGGACTGGGGTTGTGGCTCAGCGGTAGAGCACTCACCTAGCACGTGTGAGGCACTGGGTTCGATCCTCAGTACCACATAAAAATAGATAAAGTTATCGTGTCCATCGACAACTAAAGAAAAACATTAAAAAAAATTTCAACTGTGTAAATCCTGTACCAGGGGAGAGTTCACAGCCTCCCTGTTCACTGGGTGTTTCCTCTTTTCCCATTCAACTTCTTTTCCCTATCTCAGAAGGGAGTTGGTCTTTGTTCAACTTGTTTTTTTTCTTTTTTTTTCTGTGATGCAGAATCAATAGTGTCAAAACTATTGACAAGACTCTGTAGGACAGTAGTAGGGAGAAGGATTTGTGTCTACAGAATAATAACCTTCATAATAAAAACAAAGAGAGATAAAAAGCAAAGGAATTTGGCAGGGCAATGAGAGTGGGACATTGGAAAAAATGCCTTAAGTTCTTTGAATTGCTGTCAGAATATAATATCAGTGACTTAGGAGGCTGAGGTAGGAGGATTACAAGGTTGAGGTCAACCTCAGCAACTTAGCAAGGCTGTAAGCAACTCAGAAAGACCCTGTCTCAAAATAAAAACATAAAAAGGACTGGGGATGTAAATTACTGATAGAATGTCCAGCACCAAACCAAACAAACAAAAAACACCACACACACACACAAAGACATGAAATTTAGGTGGCAGCTGGGCAGGCTCCTTTTATGGAGACTAGAGGTGGCTACTGTCTCTAATAACAAGAACAATGCTTCTCAGTAGGCTCCCAAGAAAACTGCCAGGCCTTGGCTGAAGAGGGCTCTCACAAATCTGACCAAGCAGAAAATCAATGAGGTTTACAGGAAGCATCACTGCATGGCATGGAACTGCTCTCTCACTGAACTGAGCACCAGGAATGCGCCAGGGATCAAGTGACCATCTGGACAGCTCCTGCAGGCCTGTTTATATGTAGTCGTGTCAAGTCCCAGTTGTAAGGTTGGGAGGACACAGAGCTTAGAGGGATCCCTTTGTGGAGGCCCTATCTTTCTGTCTTTTGTCCAGTCCTTTCAGAATATAGACATCCCCCCTTTTTCTCATACCACTTGGAGGGATGCTCCTCACATCTCCAAGGGACAAGGAGGAACAGACAGCAGGACCTCCAACTGTGCTGCCTTGTCCTCCAGGAAGAGAGTCCAGGCAACAGCCAACACACCATTGAGAACCATACAAACTTTAACCATTTTCATTTAACATTAAATGTCTTACATATCTGTGAAATGTTTAATGCAAACAAGCATTTGGCACAAAGTAATTGCTCAATAAACCATATCCTATTGCAGGAAATGAGTTGGAGAGAAGAGGCATTTGTGGTCACTGTCCTGACAGCTTGTTTCATCTATGTTGGATTATAATTGATAGCAGAATTCTTGGCTCTGTATCCAGGTGTAGCCCTGACTTGCTCCTTAGGGAGGTCTGCTCACACACACACATACTTTTTTTTTTTTTTTTTTTGGTTACACACACACTTTTTGAAAGAGGAATGCATTATTTCTTAGTACTGCAGTCAGTTATACACAGGGTTAGGCTGGTCAGGGAGGGGCTACCAGTTTCTGCTCCTTTTGGTGATTCTAGTCTACAATGTAAAATACATGGGTGTTGCTAGATGTGGCAGTGCATGCCTGTAATCCTAGCTACTTGGGGGGCTGAGAGGAGGATCCCAAGTTCAATGCCAGTCTGGGCAATTTAGACCCTGTCTCAAAATAAAAACTATTAAGGCTGGGGATGTAGCTCAGTGGTAAAGCACCTCTGGCTTCAATCCTCAGTATAGAGCTGGGGGAAAGGACACAAACAACAACAAAACAAACAAACAAAAAAACCCGTGGGTGTTACACAATGGCTGGTCTCTGTCACTTTCGTGGATTCAGAAAGGCTGTTCCTGTCCAGGAGGCTCCAGGAATAGGCCTGCTTATTGTCTTTCTCCCACCACAGTTCATTTCTTTGGCCTCACATTGCCCTTAGTCTGATTCCTGGCTCTGCCACTCACTGAGAGAATTCGGGGAGTAGTTTATAGGTTGTTGTGAGGCTTAAATGTGAAAGCCACGGCTCCCAGTAGGTGCTCATAAATGTTATTTCCCTTATATAAAAGTCCCTTTGAGGCAATTTGGAATGTTGAATTGAAGACACTACCCTGGACACTCTCAGGAGCCCAACCTAAGAGAGATGGCCTGGAGCTGCCTTGTCAGAGCAGTTCTGCTTCAGGAGAGTAACCAGCTCTCTCCCTGAGGCTAAGAAGTCAACACTCCAGGTAACCATTAATTACCAGTCCCACCCATAATCCTCAGTCTGCCTCTCCGGGCAGCTGTGCGAGGTACAAAGGAAGTGAGGTCCCTGGAGGTGAACAGGCAGCATTAAGAAAGGTGGCATTGCTTTCTAGTCCACGCCATCTACAAGTAACCTCTTGTCACCAGTCAGCTCAGATGAGAGCAGAGCATTTCTACATTCATTCCACAGAAACAAACAGTGAGGCCTACATGGTTTAATCCTTATAGGTTCCATTCTGGCTAAGGGACCAGGTGGCAGGAAGAGCACAAATCCCAGGGCTGTTTGGAAAGAAATGTGCTTCTAAAGTCTCTTTTTTGAGTCATGTAGCTGCTTCTCAGCAGAATTAGTGTTTGCTAAAGTGTAGGCATTTTTATAATGTTTGCCATTCCTGAACAGTACATTATTCAACCTAACACTTTAAAAAAATTACTTAGGTTAATTTTTAGCCAAATATGACCCTAATATGCCAGTTATATATATATATAACATATTTTTAAAGAGAGAGAGAGAGAGAGAATTTTAATATTTATTTATTTGCTTTAGTTTTTTGTGGACACAACATCTTTGTTTGTATGTGGTGTTTAGGATCAAACCTGGGCCACACGCATGCCAGGCGAGCGAGCTGCCGCTTGAGCCACATCCCCAAACCAACCAATTATATATTTAAAAAAAAATTAAACATGTGTATATGTGCGTGTGTGTTGTGTATATGTGTGTAAAAAAAATATATATATATATATGTGTGTGTGTGTGTATTTATTTATTTATTTATTTATGTGGTTTTGGTGCTGGGGATTGAACCCAGGGTCTTGCTCCCACTAGGCATGTAGTCTACCCTTGAGCTATACCCTGGTCAAAACATAGATTTTACAAATAAAAAATGTATATACATCTGACATTTATACTTTCAACCCCATGAAGGTGTGCCAACAACCACACTTAGAGAAAGACTGGACTAGTTAAGAACTTAGTGGAATCATAGTGACATGCTTAGGTTAAGGGAAGAAGCATGAGCTAGCTAAGGCTTTGGGTGATATCAGTTTAGACCAACCTTCCTATGGCCTCCAGTCATGAAATGATGAGCATTCACCTAAACACTAAAGTAAAACATCACCAAAATTCAGTGCTAATAGATGTCTGGTGAATATGCTGGACTGAACTCATGTTTAAGTTAGTTTCTTCCCCAAACCCCACTAAAGTGATTGGAAAAGAACATACAGTAGTATAATCACATAAAGATGGAGAGACTGGAAGAGGAGGCAACAGCAGATGAATTCTGCCAACAACACTTTACAAAAGTTGCATCAGCAGTGACTGATACTAGAGTGAATTCAAGGGCCTACAGCGGGAGACAGGGAAGAGATGTGAGCTGATTTACCTTGCAGAGCACTGTACAGCTCAGGAATTGGAGGGACCAGGCACTATGGAAGGTAGGATGTAAGCAAGGTGCTGAAACAAGGAATATTAGGAAATTCCAGCTTCCCAGATTCCTATTCCCACTAAAAATGACTATCTTCTGTCCCTATCTCAGTGAAAATACTTTATTCTCTGGGGGAAATGCAACAAAGACCCAGTACAATGGTAAGAGGTGCTGACCAAAGTCAGGGGCAAAGAGAATATCTACATACAGAGAGCCCCCTCTCCAGGCAATTCCCAGAAAGCTAGTATCCAGGCTTTCATTCCCAGGTAAAAACTTGGGGCTTCTTCACTGAATGGTCTCAGAGAAAAGTCCTATAAATAATGACATTTGAAAGTTTGGGTAAAAACTGCTTTTCTACCCAGTCATGCTCTAGTGAAGCCCTCTACCTGACAGACCCACCTATGGACATTGAGCTTCTCATCAACCTGAAAGGATCTCATTCAAAACTAGAGGGCCAGCTTAGGGGTTGACACTATATACTGCTCTGGGCTATGGGAGCCCTACTTGAGCGAACCACACAGCAATCATGTCATATGCCCTCTGCCTTCATGAGTGGAGATGAAGAGGTAGGGAGGAGACCAAGATGGTACCCTCCCTATGGGACCATGGCAGACTGTGCCCATTAACTTCTCTAGAGTCTTGTCTTCTGGTAACAGTTCCTCCCACTGCCTTATGGACCTAGGCTTGGGAACTTTGGTTATGTACTGTCTCTTATGGTTTCTTTATATGCTGGCCACACATTGCAAATAGCGCCTTTAAATATCTCCTCAAATTAGCCAATTTTCAGGTGCCAAGACTCTGTCCAGAATGCTGAACAATATTCACATAATCAAAATGTAAAAACATTATTATTATTAAAAAAAAAAACTCTGAAATTGCTGTGTTGTGAGGCTGGAGAGAGGGATGGGTCTCAGTCTATTGCCAAGGCTGGCCTTGAACTTTAATCCTCCTGCCTCAGCCTCCTGAGTTGTACCACCAGGCCTGGTACCCTTTATTTAACGCTTTTGACTTTTTAAAATTATGAGCATGCGTAACTTTGCTAAAAAAACAAAAATTAATGTTAAAAAAGTGAAATGCCAACAGAAAATAATACAGTAAAGGCTTCAGAATTCTTCCAAAGGTCTAGCACATAATGAATGCTTAGTGGTACCAACAGAAGAATTAGAGCTTGTGTGACCTCCTTAGCAGTTTTAGATCCAAGTATCCTTTTATTGTTCTTCAAAATGAAGCAGTCTCCCTGTCTCAGAGCCATCTGTGTTTATTGGTGTGTGGCCTGATAGAAATAAAATAGCTCTCTGGCTCTCCATTATTTATAAGTAGGTAGAAGAGAAAGTTCCCGCCTGCAGACACAGGGTAGAGGTAGTGAGGAGAGTAGGGAGAGGTCAATAGTCTCCAGCTGCATGGATTTTGCTTTCAAAATCTGAGTTTGAATCTTAGCTTTCTATTCCCAAGTTGGAGTCAGGGTCATTATGCAAATTGTTTCACCTTTCTAAGCCTCAGTTTATTTTGGGGGCACGGGTCCTAGGGACTGATTCCAAGGTTATGTGCATGCAATGCAAGCCCTAAACCAGATAACTACCTCCCTGGCCTCTTTTTTAATTTGCCTAAACTGGCCTCAGGCTTGCAATCCACATGCCTCAGCCTCCCAAATAGCTGGAATTACAGGCATGTGCCACTATGCCCGATTTGGTTTATTCTTAAGTAAGTTCCATAAGGGCACAGACCGTCTATTCTACCCATCATCTCAGTGCTTTTTAATAACCTGAGGCTTCATAAGGTGAGGGCTATAGACTGGCACATAGTAGCTTAATAATTATTGAATATTTGCCAAACAGATCTAATAGATGTTACGTTTTTTTCTCTGTCTCAGCTCTCTACCATTTTGATATTATATGCCAGCCTGAGTCAGAAAGCTTTGAGGTGAAGCCTCTAATGGTAAATAATAATAAGTTTCAGGGCTGGGGATGTGGCTCAAGCAGTAGCGCACTCGCCTGGCATGCGTGTGGCCCGGGTTCGATCCTCAGCACCACATGCCAACAGGGATGTTGTATCCGCCGAGAACTAAAAAATAAATATTAAAGAATTCTCTCTCTCTCTCCTCTCTCACTCTCTCTTTAAAAAAAAAAAATAAGTTTCAGAACATTTATTGAATTCTATTTCAGGTCAGGCATTATTTGGAGCACTTACATTACCTCATTTAATTTTCATAAAAAATATTACCATACTCATTTTACAAATTAAGAAACTGAAGCATGGAGATAAGATTTAGTAATCATACAACTAATACGTGGTAGGGTTGGGAGTTGAATCCAGGCAGCTCCATTGTAGAACTTGAGGACTTTAACATAAGTTAGACTTATCATTCACATGACACAGAAAATGGATCACTATTTTGTTTTTAAAGAAATTCCTTCTTGGGCTGGGGATGTGGCTCAAGCGGTAGCGCGCTCGCCTGGCATGCGTGCGGCCCGGGTTCGATCCTCAGCACCTCATACCAACAAAGATGTTGTGTCCGCCGAGAACTAAAAAATAAATATTAAAAAATTCTCTCACTCTCTCTTTAAAAAAAATTTTAATTTTAATTGTGATTTTAATTGTGATATTACATTTTAATTGTGATATTACAATTGTGCCTGTGTGTGTGCATGAGCATGTGCTGGGGATGGAACTCAGGGCCTCAGACAAGCTAGATGTTCATTCTACCACTGAGCTACATCCCAGGATGGCAGTTATTCTGATGTCAAACCACCATATTTAGGTCTAGGAAAATGCTAGCTGAAGCCTGTGAGTGACTTTGTTTAGAAGATAAAACCCTTTGTGCTTATCAAATCAAGTTTCAAAATTGCTTTCCTGCTAACTCAGCCTATTCTCCCCACCCCCCCAAAGAAAATAAATCAAGGGTCTTGTGCATGGTAGACAAGCACTCTACCATTTTCTTTCATTAGGTTTCTCAGGTTAAACAATGAGAGATCAAGAAGATGTAGCAACCTTTCACTGTGTGGCTCAGAGGAGCCCCATACCAGCATTAATGATAGCCAACACACAGTTCTTCTCCTGTGTGATACTCTGCTCCAAGTGTCTATAGGCTCTCATCTGTTAGCCTCTCAATAGCCCTCAGTTAAACACTACTACTAGGCCCATTTTGTAGATGAAGAAACACAGGCAGACAGATTGAGTAAATTGTTCAAGGTCACATGGCTAGTGAGCTACGCAAATGGGATCTGAACCCAAACAGCCTAGGTCCAGAGTCTGTGCTGTGTTGGACAGCTCTGCTGTACTGTTTCTGTTGCAGCCAAAGGGTCAACAAACCCTGGGAAGGTCAGTTGGAATGCTTTCTCTCTGCTGCCTATTTTGTGAATCTAAATGTTCTAGGGCAGAAAGGATCTGGTTGGGAGGTAAAATCCCAAGGATTTCTATTTGGCGTAGGCATAACCTGCTTTCAGAATAACCAGGTGCCAAAAATTGGATGCTAATGGATAGGAAAAAAATGCACAAGGATTTGGCCTAAAGAAATAGGACCAGAAATAGATTCTTCTCTTAGGAGACAAGTCCCTTCATCATGGATTATTTTAAGGAGCATGGCCATGTTCACAGGTACTTCTTTGTAAAAAAAATTTCAGGTCACTGGTTAGAAAAATAATTTAACTGCATGGAAAAATACCCCCACCAATGCACAGTTACCATAGGAGTGAGATGTGGACAAAGGGTACAAGGATACTTTGTATTTTATATCCCAGTACTCCTCAAATGCTTAAAAAAGACATGAATTATGCTTTTTTATAGTTGTTTATTTTTTTTTGCAGAATTGTGGACTGAACAAAGAGCCTCATGCATGCTAGGCAAGTGCTCTAACACTGAGCTATATCTGCAGCCCTTTTAAGATAGGGTCTAAGTTGCCTGAAACTTGGGATCCTCCTACCTCACTATCAAGTGACTGGGATTTTAGGAGTGTGCTATCACATCAGCTCCTTTATGGTTTTTTAAATGGACATTATCTGGTAAGTAATTTGTATTTTGCTTAGCCAACAGGGTCAGAAAAAAAACACTTTAGAATGATTAATGTTTTTGAACTCTATTAATACCTACAAACTTGAATTTGACACCTAATGGGAACATAAGTCCAGTGAGGTCAGAATAGACATTTCTGTGACTATAATTAGCATATAGATACATAGTTTTTTGGAGTCTTGTTTTTTGATCCAATTGTTCCATCTGTTTATATTCAATGTAATTGATGATAGAGTAGGGCTTAAGTCTATCATTTTGCTATTTATTTCTATGAGGACAAATCAGTAAAATTTAAGCCAGAAACTATCTTATACTTCAACTTTGCACATTCCTAGTATCAGCCTCCCAGGCTGCCACATGGTCAGAGAGGGTATTGGTTTTTCCTGTGTCATATTCTGTTAGGGAGACAGGAGGAGCTGGATCTCAACAGGTACCATCACATGTGTGCTACATGTATTAGGGGTCTGTGAATGACAACAAAAACAAGGTTCTGTGGTTACAAAGTTTGAAAACCACTAGATGCCAAGATTTCCAAAGTCTCTTCTGTTTGACTAAGACACACCCAAACAAGGGGATGAACTACTTACTAAGGCTGATCACTCCTTAACCAGGTTCGAGGCAATGTTCCAGCTTTGGACAATTTAAGAGCTGAAAATAACTAAGACTTCCCTGGCCTTGAGAACTGGGAGAACAGCTGAGTCTTGAACAAGCTAAACTGGGAAAGGGCAGAGGTAATCTTGGAGGAATCCCATACAAGTCTTCACACTGGAGACAGCAACTCTAAGTTTAAAATTGGCTGCTTTCCATTCTAGGGCACTGTCAGCGTGAGAATGATGGTGTTGCACGAATAGGAATTCACTTTCTGGATTACATCCTCAGTCTGGATGAGCAGGTATTGACATTCAAACATTATTTTGTTCCAGACTTAAGCAAATATCAAGGTAGTTACTCATTCTGTAATTTAAGTTCAAAGTAGACTGACACTACTGACTTTATGCTTCTTTCTACAAGAAACTTTTTTTTGGTGGTGATGGGGATTGAGACTAGGGTCTTGTGCATGTCAGGGAAGCATTCCACTGCTGAGCCACCTCCCCAACCCAAGAAACTCATTTTCCTAAGGCAAGACATACTTTCATACTTTGTAGCTAATTAGGTCAATGAGACCTACTAGGCTAACTTCATAATGTGGTTTGCACAGAATAGAATTAGGCAGAAATGACAGAATGGTCAAAGGAGACATTAGACAATGAAAGCCTGGGCTCAGGAATAAAAGTTCCAATTTCACAGACTTCTCAACTATAATGACTAGAGAAGACTTAGCAGTTTAGGGAAAATTCCTGTTCTGCTACTTGCTGGGTGTGAATTGGGTAAATTATTTACTCTCCAAACCATTCCTAATCTATAGATAAATAATCTGTAGATCTACCAGTTCCATTGGGTGCTGCGAAATCAGAAGTGAGATATAGCAGGAAAAGTGTTTGGCATAAACTGGGCGTGTTGGCACACATTTGCAATCCCAGCCATTTTAGAGGCTGAGGCAGGAGGATCACAAATTCAAGACCAGCTTTGGCAATTTATCGAGACCCTGTCTCAAAATACAAAATAAAAAGGTCTGGGGATGTAGCTCAGTGGTAATCCCCAGTACCACAATAAAAATAAATAAATAAATGAAAGAAATTAACAGCTACCTGTGTTGAAACCCCCCTTGATTTCTTCACTCCTTATGGGACTGGTCACATATACCTTAGGAATGTTTTTACTCAACCCTCCCAACCCGTCCTCTGTTTACTGGGACTCCACTTTAATTTTAACCAAATTACCAGACCTGAACATTCAGAAGTATTCTAGATTCTGGTTTCCCTAACTGCCAGAACCTTTTATTTAAACAATAGCAGCATAAAAACAAAAATTAAAAAACTTATAAGGAATTGGGGTTGTGGCTCAGAAGTAGAGCGCTCATGAGGCCCTGGGTTGAATCCTCAGCACCACATAAAAATAAATAAAGGTATTATGTCCAACTACAACTGAAAAATAAATATTAAAAAAAAAACTTCATAAGCTCTAACTTGTATCCCAGGTCTCCCATACCTAATTAGTAAGGTCTCAATTTCTTCCCTTGGCACGAAAGAACATTCACAACCTGAATTAAAAAGCCTTTTTCTCAGTTCCTCACAATTAAGCCTCCAACCTAAAATTTGCTTCTCTAACATGTTGGGGGTCTTTCAAACCTTCACAAAGCTCTTCCCTTAGTCTAGAACAAATTACTTTCTTCTCTATCTTGCAAAATCCTATTCAATTTCCAAGGTTTAGCTAAATTTGCCTATTTATTTATCTTTATTTATCTATGCATATATTTTTATTGGTGCCTTATAATTATGCATAATAGTGGTATTCATTGTTACAGATTCATACATGTACACTGATCTCAAGAAACTTTTATTTAGGGATTTAAATTTTTAAAATTTGTTTTATTTAGTTATGACAGAAAGAATGCATTTATGCACTTTGATATATCATAAACAGATGGGATATAATTTCTCATTTTTCTGAGTGTACATGTTGCAGAATCATATTGGTCATGTAGTCACATGTATACATAAAGTAATAATATCTGTTTCATTCTACTATCTTCTTATCCTCACATCCCCTCCCCTTCCCTCCTATCACGTCCTCATACCTAATCTAAGGTAACCCTATTCTTCCCAATAACCGCACCCCCCAACAATTTATTGTGAATTAGCATCTGCATAGTAGAGAAAACATTCCGCCTTTGGTTTTGTGGGATTGGCTTATTTCTCTTAGCATGATATTCTCCAACTCCAACCATTTACTGGCATAATTTCACTCTTTTTTAAAGCTGAGTAATATTCCATGAGTATATACATTTTCTTTATCCATTCATCTATTGAAGGACACCTAGCTTGGTTCCACAGTCTAGCTATTTTGAATTGAGCTGCTATATTGACGTGGCTGTATTACTGTAGTACGCTGATTTTAAGTCCTTTGGGTATAAACCAAGGAGTGGGATAGCTGGGTCAAATGGTGGTTCCATTCCGTTTTCTGAGTACTCTCCATGCTGCTTTCCATAGTGATTGCACCAATTTGCAGTTCCACCAGCAATGTATGAATGTATCTTTTTTACCATATACTCACCAACATTTATTGTTGCCTATATTCTTTTTTTTTTTTTTTCAATGTTCAGTTTCCTTTAATGACCCCCATTTCCCTGAAGGGCAGGTGCAGGCAGCTAGGTGATGGCAAGAGATGTTCACTTGAAGATCTTGCCCTGATTGAAGGCTTTGCCCACATGCTGGAAGGCCCCTTCCCAGGAAAAGTACTCTCGAACCAGGGTCTGGGTTTCCTCGCTGCCAGGATCTAGTTTCCGACATGTGTATGACTCGTAGTCCACCTGCCAATCTGGACTCAGTGGAAAGGCAAGCTCCTGGCCTCAGAAGACCCAGACTCCAGAAATGGAGCTGCTATTGTTGGTTCCAAAGAGGATGACACTGGCAAAGGCGTTCTTCCTCAGCTTGTCCAATCGCTGAAACATTCCAGTGATGAGGTTACAACTCATGAAGGTCTGGGTGAGCTCTTCAGGAAAGCGGTACTCAGCGTACCACAAGGACCAACCATCCTTATCAAAGTGCTCCCAAAAATATGGCAGGGCCACAGAGAGCGTGTCCTCATTGGAGTATTTGCGTTTAAATTCATCCAACACAAAGGTACTCTTAGGCAGGTGAGCAAAGGGGTCCTTGGCTTTGGGCTCAGCAGCCAGTGCCTGCTCACATTCATCCATCTCCTCCTCTGGAGCTGAGGCAGCTGCCTTTTTTTCCTTCTTTCTGCTCTGCCTGGGGCTTCTGCTTCTCTTCCCGAGAACCCTTTTCTTTCCGTGGGGTGTCCTTTTTAGGCTGGCTCTCTGCAAACTTCTTAGCATAACTGAGCCATCTTCTCACACAGTTTCACCTCACCCAAGATAGCCCGGAACTGGGGCTGGTTAATGCAGGTAAGGAACCAGCGATTGGTATTGGGAAAGCCTGGTGAAAAGAAGGTTCCAAGACCTGTTTATAGAGCCACAACAGGGTGCAGACAACTGTAATGTCAGCCAGTGTCACTCATTCGCCCACAAGAAAAGTCCTCGTCTTCAAGTGAGTATCCAGCAGCCCCAGAATTCGCCTCACCTCCTCCTTTGCATTTTCAGTGGCCTGTTTGTTGTGGTGCATGATGCCCAAGGTAGGGAACACCCAGGTACTGGCTGGGGGCACTATGTCACTATCAGCAAAGCTCACCCACTGCACCACCTGGGCTGCTGCCTCTGGAGTACTTCCCCGCAGCTCCTCATTGCTCATGTAGTAGGCGATAGCATTGCTCTCAAACACACAGAATCCATCATCACCCTCAAATGCTGGAACCTTGCCAGCAGGAAATTTGCGGAGAAATTCAGGGGTACGGATGGTTTGGCCAAAATGGAAATGGGGTGGTGCGGAGAGCACGTGGACCTGAGCCCCACTGTACTGAGCAGCGATGAGGGTCTTGAAGGCCCTCCAGTTTTCAGGGTATGTGTGTGTACAGGGTCCCAGCCGCCATGGTGATTCCGCAGAGAAAAAGGGCTGTTGCCTATATTCTTTTTTTTTTTTTAAAGAGAGAGTGAGAGAGGGGGAGAGAGAGAATTTTTTAATATTTATTTTTTAGTTATCGGCGGACACAACATCTTTGTTGGTATGTGGTGCTGAGGATTGAACCCCGGCCGCACGCATGCCAGGCGAGCGCGCTACCGCTTGAGCCACATCCCCAGCCCTTGCCTATATTCTTGATGATTGCCATTCTGATAGGAGTGAGATGAAATCTTAGATTTGATTTGTATTTCCCTAATTGCTAGAGATGTTGAACACTTTGTATTTGTTAATCAATTGTATTTCTTCTTCTGGGAAGTGTCCAAGTTCCTTATCTCATTTATCTTTTGGTGTTAGTTTTTGAGTTCTTTATATATCCTAGAGATTAGTGCTTTATCGCGGAGGTGCATGTGGTAAAGATTTTCTCCCAGTCTATAGGCTCTCTCCTGTTATTGTTTCCTTTGCTGAGAAGCTTTTTAAAATTTGCCTTTTTAAATGAAGCCTACCTAGCCAGGCGTGGTGGCACACGACAGGAGGATCACAAGTTCAAAGCCAGCCTCAGCAAAAGTGAGGCTCTAAGCAACTCAGTGAGATCCTGTCTCTAAATAAAATACAAAATAGGGTAAGGTAACATTACCCTATTTTGTATTTTATGTAGTGTCTGAGCACCCCGAGTTCAATCCCCAGTACCAAAACAAACAAACAAAAAATAAAGCCTACCCAATTTCTCATAAAAAAAAATAAATAAAAAAATTTTTCCTTCTTGGTATTGGGGATTGAACCCAAGGATATTTTACTACTGAGCAACATCCCCAGTATTTTAATTTTTGTTTTGAGACAGGGTTTCATTAAGTTGCTAAGGCTGGCCTCAAACTTGCAATCTTCTTGCCTCAGAGTTGCTGGGATTACAGGCATGCGCCACTATGTCCACAACCTAAACTGTTTTCTCCTTCCTCAGGCTCCATGTATCATTTAATCTTTAAATATAGCATTCTATCTATGCCTGCCTTTCCCAACATACATTTTTTTAAAAAATATATTTTTTAGTGGTAGTTGTACATAATACCTTTGCTTTATTTGTTTTTAATATGGTGCTGAGGATTGAACCCAGTGCCTTGCACATGCTTGTTGAGTGCTCTACCAATAAGCCACAACCAGAGCCCCAGACATACATTCTTAATTTAAATGTTTTCCTATTTGCTCCATTATTATTACTCAGAGTAATTGCGGTATTAACATATTTGAAAAGTGCTCTGTGAAATATTATAAGGCAATATGCCCTTACTTTTCCAGCTCAATATATGAATATTTTGATCAAGTCTAGGCATTAAGGATAACCAGCTTGTATTACAGCTTTAAAAAGAATAGGTGGTCCCTGAGCAGTCCATTCAAGTAAGTATCACACATAATGAGAAACCACAAGATGTATTCCAGTTAAGAGTATCTGTAAAAACTTTTACTTTTTGTGTAACTTTTAATACAAGCATCTGAAGTCTTAGATAGACAGTAAAGTTGATCCTCTTAGGAACACAATATGGCACGAGTTCCAGAAACAAGGAAAAAAAATATATTTTTGCATTTAGGCTTTTCAGTCAGTATGCAATGATTATCGATTCGCCAAAGACAGTAACAGATACCGGAGAAAAGGAGATATGAGAAACATCTTTTATTTCTTCTAAAGAGGTGAAAATAAGTAAGATTTCTTATATTTCTCACTCGTAACTCTTAAAAATGCAATTTCTCTTTTCAAAGCACATGCCATCTTTAAAAAAAAATCTTAGCAATATACATTTGCACTCAAAGAAAAACATGCAGCGCCATTGTCTTCTGACAAAATCTGCATTAAAACCCCGCGGGACTTTCTGCAAATATGTTCCCCCTTTATTTAGGAACTCCAAACCACAAACATTCAGTGCAATATTTATTGTTTCTTATTTCCGTAGGAAACACAGGACCAATGATGTCTTCTGACTATAACTGTTTCCTGATGATTGAGCAACAGTCTCCCTCTGCTTTATTTTATAAAGTACTCTCTTTAACTGATGTAAGGTACAACTAGAATTCAGTAAAACTTGAGAATCCAGGTGGAGGATGGAGGAGAAATACTTAAGGTCTACCCTGTGCCATAAACTTAGGGAAAAAATTTACACAGAACAAAACAAACAAAACCAAAAACCCTTAGATTTTATCAATGCACCCTTTAAAAAAGTGTTTGTTTTTTTTTAATTTCTGAAAGCAGCTTAATGTGAATCAAAAGCAGTTCCTGAGTAACTGCAGTAAACAGTCTTTAAATACATATATATGTACACATATATATGTACATACATATACATATATATTTGCAACTTAGCTCATTTTGGTTCTGCCTTAATTTACCTCCCCAGAGTTTACCTCAATCACAGTCCCTTCCTTCCTTTCAGTTCCCAATGTGCAAATATAATGGAATCTGCTCTGGGAGTTGGCATGGTGCAGACGTTTCTTGTTATTCCTTGTGTTCATCTGCATGTCTGACAGGCCAGGTTTCCAGAGACACTGCAGGTCACAGTTTTCTCAATCTCACAAAACCTGTGAATGCCATGGACCTCACGTCTTCTTCATCAAGCGCCGTGACTGCCACGAGTGCAGCTTGTTGTAAGCTGTCTGAAGCATCTCTTCTATGTGACTTACCAACTGAAAGACACAGCAAGACACTTAAGCTCCTGCAGTTAATTCTATTGCACAATTTTGCGAAGCTTTTTTTTTTAACTGTTTTTAAGGGTCTTTTCAGTTTCAACATTTCAGGACTGCAATGTAGAATATTAGGTTACAGAAAACTTAAATGGTTTAAATGCGTCAAATAATGTATAACATCACATCTTAGATTAGGACTGTAGATCTGAGTGAAAAATTTTGCTCTCATCATATGTGTAACTAGATGTTAGCCAGATCACACTGACTGAGATAGAATGAATTGGAATATTTCCTTAGAAGTGTACAGGGTTTATGTGGTTGGAAGTTAAATCTGTAAGTCAATTCTGGGAGGATGGGGATGGAGGCAGGGAGGTCCTAAAATACTTTTAGTCTTTCAATGATTTAGATCTGAGAGCTATAAAACTAAAACAAAAACCTAGGCTGGGGATATAGCTCAGTGGTAGAGTACTTTATACACAAGGCTCTGGTTTCAATACACAGAATACTTCCCATCAATCCCCCTCGTTTGACACACCTATTATGATTATTATGATTGGCAAGGTTATGGTATCTGGCTGTCTGGAAACTATAAAAATCAGTTATTCTACTTGATAGGGAACAATACCAATTTGATGAACACCATATCCTTCTGTAAGGCTACACATGGCCTCAGAACCCCTTTCAATACAGCGCTCCAAACAATTATAATCAACTGAGAAGGCACAAGACTTCAAACTTCTTGCAATGCTCGGCCTACTGTTGAGAGACATTCCCAACTTCTTTTATGATTATAAATATGCAATTTTTATATTTTGAGAAAATGCACTTAGAATGCTTAAGGAATAAACACTTGAAAAAAATCTTAAATAATAAAGATTTTTCAGTCTTTAATTTTTTTCTTTTTGTGGTACTGGGGATTGAAAGAGTTGTGCTCTATCACTGAGCTATCTTTTTATTTTTTGATATGGGGTCTCCTTAAGTTGCTGAGGGTGGCCTTGAACTTACAACCTTCCTGCATTAGCCTACTGAATTGCTGGGATTACAGGGCATGTGCCATCATGCCCAGCTCATTAACCAAAGAAACAATATTGTGCAAGTTTTAACCGGGCTGCCCTATCTTGAAAAACGTTTTACAAGCTTTCAGTTGTAAGCTTTTCAGCAACAGAAAAGAACGAAGTATCTGCTTATTTACATCAAAGAAAGCACATTTACTACAAAGAGAAAGAAAATTAGGCCAAAATCAGATAGGTGCCTTACATTTGTGCTTAATACTGTCTTCAAATTTTTTCTTGGAATGGGCAGAGCTTTGCAACTTGGAATCGTTCCAAATTACTTTTCATTTTCACTACCTAAAAAAGATAGGAAACAAACTCCCTTTCTGATTCTCTACTTTTATTTTATTTTTTAAAAAATAGTTTGTTTTAGTTGTAGCTGGACACAATACCTTTATTTTATTTTTATGTGGTGCTGAGGATCGAACCCAGTACCCTGCACGTGCTAGGTGAGCGCTGTACTGCTGAGCCACAACACCTAGTTATTGAAATACTAGGTGTTGTGTTTATATATATTTTTCTTCACAAGTCATCTCCAGAAAGAATTGTATACTACACATAAATTATGTTGTGTGGTTGAAATCTGGCCTTTTAAAAACAATGCTAAGGGCTGGGGTATAGCCTTTCATCTGTGTATGGCCCTGCATTCAATCTGCAGCACTGCAAAAACAAACAAACAAAAGAGAATCCTAAGGGGGGGTAGTAGGGGATAGGAAAAGTAGCAGAATACAACAATTACTAATTGGGCATTATGTAAAATTGTGGATGTGTAACCGACGTGATTCTGCAATCTGCATTTGGGGTAAAATTGGGAGTTCATAACCCACTTCAATTTAATGTATGAAATATGATATGTCATGAGCTTTGTAATGTTGTGAACAACCAATAAAAAAAATAATAAATAAAAAAAAAAAAAAAAAAAAAGAGAATCCTAAAAATCCTGGGCACAAAGTGACATTTTCACTTATTCATTTTACCTGCTGTAAACAATCAGAACTGTTCAGTTTATTGGTACTAATTCTGCCTTTCCTTATGTTGCTAGGCTTGTGTGTGCTTAGTTTTTCCAAATTAGTAATATACATTTTTTAGTAATATATATATATGTATATACATTTATACAAATGTATAAAGTAAAATATGGAGAGGTCATAATTCACCATGCATTTTTAACAATCATTTCTCCATGTTTTACTTTATACACTCAGAATATCTAAATGATGGTAATATCTCAGTACATTTCCTGATTGGTGAGTGTATGTACTTTTTTATATAATCTTGTGAATAAATGACATTTTACAATTAAAAAACAGTACACTAAGCAACACAAAAGAACAAAGTATCTGCTTATTTATATCAAAGAAAGCTCATTAGTTTACTACAAAGAGAAAGAAAATTAGGCCAAAATCAGATTGGTGCCTTACATTTGTGCTTAAATACTGTCTTCGAATTTTTTCTTGGAATGGGCAGAGCTTTGTAACTTGGAATCGTTCCAAATTACTTTTCATTTTCACTACCTAAAAAAGATAGGAAACAATAAATTACAAAGAAATCTTGAAAGAACATAAAAATATATCTATTATATCCTACTACTTACTCACAGGTCATCTTTGATATTTTGGTTCATAATTCATAGCCTTCTAGATATTTTGCTTTTGTGTGTAAATGTATAAAAAAACGTACATGCTCTTACAAAATTTGACTTGGCTTAATGTGAATCTTTGAGTCAGTAAATACTCATCTAAGTCACTATTTTAAATAGATGTGTAATATTATTTCAATGTATGAACATACCAGATGTTTCTCTTTTTGGTACCAGGGATTGAACCCAGGGGCACTTAACAGGTGAGCCACATCCCCACCCTATTTTATTCTAATTAATTAATTTGGTATCAGGTATTGAACCCTGGGGTGATTAACATCTGAGCCACATCCCCAACCCTTTTTATATTTTATTTTGAGACAGGGTTTTGCTAAATTACTGAGGCTGGCTTTGAACACACAATCCTCCTGTGTCAGCCTCCTGAACCACTGGGATTACAGGCATGGGTCAGTGCCTGGTTATACCAGGTATTTCCTTAACCAATCCCCTTCTGGTAGATATTTAGGCCATTTCCAGTTTTTCTTTCTTACTAACAGAGAAACATTTCTGTGGTTAAATATTTATACACGTTATTATTTCCATAGGTTAAATTTCTAAATGTTGAGTTTCTAAGTCAAAGAACTTATGGAAGTGGAAAAAAAGGTCTCTTCTTTTAGCAAATAGGCCAATAATGATCACTTTATTCTTCTGCAAATTAGTGGGTGAAAAAAAAACTTTCATTGTTGCTTTAATTTATTTTAGTATTAGTGAGTCTGGAAATTTCCTAAGTTCACTGACTGTCTGCATTTTTTAGTGAGTTTCTGCTACGTCTTCTTTATTTTTTAAAAAAGTTTTTTTTTCTATTTTTTAAAATAGAGATTGAATGGGCACTTTACCATTAAACTATCATCTCTAGCCTTCTTATTTTTTACTATGAGACAGGATTTCCCTAAATTGCTCAGGCTGGCCTCAAATTTGCAGTTCTCCTGCCTCAGTCTTCTGAGTATCTAGGGTTACAGATGTGATTATACCTGGACTGCCTATTGTTCTCCACCCCCACCACTCAGTACTAGGATCCAAGTATGCTAAGCAAACATGCTATTACTGAACTATACCTCCACCCCTTGCCTGTTCTTTTTACTGAGATATTTATCTTTTTCTTTCATTTTCTGATTTTCGTTTTTTTTTTTTTGGTGCCGGGGACTGAACTCAGGGCCTCCAGCATGCTAGAAGTACATGCTCTACCACTGAACTGTACTCCCAACTTCTTATCCTTAACAACTGTTTAAAGAGCAAACTATATAAGGAAAGCTATTATTAATGCTATAAATATTTTCTCACTTGTCAACTGTCCTTTACTTGGCTAAAAGGGTTTTGGTGTTAAATACTTAATGCTGGTTTGGGGATGTAGCTCAGTGACAGCACTTGCCTAGCATGTGTGAAGCACTGGATTCAATTCTAGTACAGAAGGGGGGAAAAAGGCTATATTTGTTGTTAGTTCTCATTTTGGATTTTACTATCAATGAAAATGTATCAAATAAGTAATTTTACACATATTATTTGTTTTGGGCCACTGTTCTTCCATTATTTATTATGGTATGGCGTTATGTTTAAGTTTAAAATTATATGATCATAAATATAGAACTGATCTAGATCTGAGATTCCTAATCTATGAAATGGGTAAAACCAAAAATATGAAGACGCGGTGAGGAATAAATCACATAACATATGCAAAATAATTTTACCACTGTCTGGCAAATGGTAAAAAATAAAGATTTCCAATTTCAAAATAATATCTCATGAACCCACTACATAATAACTAGCTGTGTTTAAAATTGATTCCAACCTTTTCTTCTAGGAATGGTGTATTAACAGGAAAACAGGACCAAAAATGCCGCAGAAGTTCTCCAACAGCCACATACAAATGTTTCAATTCGGACTGAATATCATTTGGCACCATCTCTGCAAGAGAAGGAAGAGGTCCACAGGACAAAAGTTATTTTCACACATGTATAGTCTTTGAAAAAATGATCACTCAAGGCAATAGTGGTGTGTAGTTCAGTGGCAGAGAACAAGCTTAGCATGCATGAGGCACTAGATTCATTTCCTAGTACCACACACCAATCAGCAAAGATCCCAGAAATGCCCCAATGAAAAAACAATTAACTTTAGCACTCCCCTGGTCTTGTTCTTTAGAGCTTATTTAAGCAAAGGGATAGCAAAAAGTGGCCTAGCACATACGGTTTATGGCTTGCTGTGTCCCTCCCTGCATAAGTGCTCCTCCAGGTGACAGTGCTGTGATGGTACTACTAGCGGCACTACTTGATAGAACCTGAAAGAAAGGAGACATAGAAACTGATTTTCTGTCTTTTTGTCAAATTAACATTTCCATTTTATACCAGAAGGTCAAGTGTTTATTTCTATAAAATTCAGCAGCTAGAGAAAATTATTTCCCTTGAGGCCAGAAATGGTTTGTGTAGAAAGAGAAAAACCTGTTTTCTAGAAATACAGTTTTCCCTTATTAGTGGTTTTATTTACCTGTAGTCAACTATGGGATGAAAATATTAAATGGAAAACCAGTAATAAACAATCTTAGTTTTATATTGTGCACAGTTCTGAGCAACATAATGAAATCTTGCTCTGTACAGCCTAAAACATGAATCATCCAGTGCATCCTTGCTGTATATACTATCTGCCTGTTAATTAGTAGCCATCTAGGTTACCAGATCTACTGTTGTGGAACTTTTGGACTTGTCTAACCCCTATTTTACTTAATAATGGCCCCACATGCAAAAATAGTAATGTTTGCAATTCAGACATGCCAAAAGAGAAGTCAGAAAGTGCTTCCTTTAAATGACAAGGTGAAAGTTCTGGATTTATGGAAAAAAAATATACTGAGATTACTAAGATCTATGTTAAAAACAAATCTATGAATTTTGAAGGAAAAAAAATTCATGCTAGTTTTGCTTCTATACCTCAAGCTGCAAACCTTATGACCACAGTGTTTGGTAAATGCTTAGTTAAGATAGAAAAGGCATTAAATTAAAGGTACTATGCACAACTTCTGAAATCCACTGGGGGACTTGGAAGGTATCTCCTGTGGCTAAGGAGGAACTACTGTAATTGGCAAGTCCATAGGAACTAGAAACTCACTAGTTTTTGCCTAGTTAAGCCCTTTCAGAAGCACTAATTCAATTCAACTCTTTACCATTGTAGGTAAAATTGAGTTTATGGAAAGCAAACAGGTCAAGTAAAACATTCAATGGAGTACGGGAATGCAGCTTGATGGTAGAGAGCATACCTGCCATGCATGAGGCTTTCCATCATCAGAACAAAACAAAGAACCCTCTCACAACCGGGGCTTGCCCCCAAAATATGTTAACATGTATCCTTGATAAGTGCTGGAGGTGGGGATAGGGAAGAAAGATAATAGAAAATTTATCATTTGTTTTTAATTTTCTTTCTTTTTTACATTGGTGAGGATAGAACTTAGGGCTTGGCAAGTGTTCTACCCCTGAGCTACATCCCTAACCCCTTTTTATTTTGAAGAAAGTGAATAAACAAAGCCAAGGGAGAGAAAATATATTCCCCATGGTGTCAGTATTAACATTTAGGGACAAAATTAATTTATTATTCAATGAGTGCCTAACAAGTGCCTGGGACTGTGGCTCTAGGAAGGAACAAATCATTTGTGGAACAACTCAAATCAGGGCTACTATGTCTGGAGTTTTTACATGTAGAAATCCATGTGTATGGATTAGATTAAAAAATACAAGATGTATTAATTACAAAAGGAAAAAAAATTGGTGGAGAAACCAGCAGATACTACCTTAAATGATCAGAGTTAATATTATAAGTTAGAATATGTGGGGCTGAGGCTGTTGCTCAGTGGTAGAGCATTTGCCAAGTACAAGTGAGGCACTGGGTTTGATCCTCAGCAGCATAAATAAATAAATGTTTATCACAAATATATATACATATATAAAATAAAAGAACATGTGAATTCTGATACGATGCACTGAGGACACAACATCATTTCTGTAGTATTATCGTCAAAAATGAGTATCATGAAGAAACATTAGAGAAACTTAAGTTGAGGATATCCCACAAAATACTGGCCTATACTCCTTAAATGTCAAGGTCATGAAAGACAAGGAAGACTGAAAAATTGTTCCAACTTAAAGTTGAGATTAAAGAGACAAGAGAACCAAATATACCTCATGAACCAGGTTTGGCTGCTAGATCAAGTAAAATTTTTATTATAAATAATCTAGTGATATAATTGGTGTGATTTTATTATTATTATTATTATTTTGGTGGACACAACATCTTTATTTTTTATGTGGTGCTGAGGATTGAACCCAGCGCCCCACGCATGCCAGGCGAGCGCATTATTGCTTGAGCCATATCCCCAGCCCATTTTTATTAAGACCTGTTAGGACAGATAATAATAGTTTATCAATGTTTATCTATTTATTTAGCAATGCTGGGAACTGAACCCAGGACCTTGTGCATGGTAGTAGGCAAGTGCTCTACCACTGAGTTATATCCTCAGCCAACAATGTTAACTATTAATTCTATAACTGTACTGTGTTATTTAAAACAATGGCTTGGCTTTTTGGAAACATACATTGAAACACCTAGAAGTAAAGGGAGATTACATTGTTAATTTACTTTAAAAAATGGTCGGGGGGTGTCTAAAAACACTTTTTGCAACTTTCTGTAAATCTGAGATTATTTCAAAACAAAAAGTTAAAAAGGTCCCAATGTGGGATAAAATCCACTATACTAGATGCCTTAGTGTCTTTGAAAACAGAAAATCCTCTCTGTACATGTCGAAGACTGCTTTACAGAAGCAATAAAATCTGAGCTGATTCTTAAATAAACACTATTAGTTTCTACAGGGCAGAACCAAGTCTTTGGGCATTCTAAGATGATATAAAGCATAAGGAAAAGCACAAAAAGCATGATGATGATGTGATCAAGAGAGTCTGGATATTTTAGAGTGATACAGAACTCAAGTTGTGTGTAGAGGGAGTGGAGACTGGCTGAAGATGGAATTGGAGAAGTGGGTTAGGGCCGAAGTACAAAGGATCTTTTAAAAGAATTATTAACATATTAATGGTACAAATTAATGGGATTCACTGTGATATTTTATTTATCCACCCTTTTACCCTCACTCCTTTCACACCCACTAGTGCCTAGTAATTACTCTTCTAATTTTTTTTTTAATTTTAATATTTATTTATTTAAGTTTCCTGCGGACACATCTTTGTTTGTATGTGATGCTGAGGATCGAACCCCGGGCCGCACGCATGCCAGGTGAGCGTGCTACCGCTTGAGCCACATCCCCAGCCCACTCTTCTAATTTTTAACGAAAAGAATTTATAGTAATGTTGAGGAAAATACATAGTTTGCCTAAACCAAATTGACAGAATCAAGAAATACTGAAATAACTGATAGAACTTGCCAGTTAACTGTTAAGTGTGAAGGGTGAGAAAAATGAAGACATAATGATCTCTATTTTACATATTCTGAGTTTGAGGTCATGTAGACTATCCAGAGAGTGAAGGTCAAAAGTAATTTGGCAATTTGGGCAATTTCCCTAATAAAACCGACCGAGTATGTGGAAATAAAAACTTAGCAATCACAAAATTCATTGTTTTTCATTACCTTCAGATGCTTCCTAAATATGCCACATATCTTTTCTCTACCTCCTTTTTTTTAAAAAAATTATTTTTCAGGAATAGGTTTCTAAACCCAATTAAAATATTAGTTATATACTTCAAGCTGGCTGTGCTCATAAATCGAGGAAGTATGGGAACTACACAATATAAGTTACCTACCTGAGTTAACTTGGGTGTGTAAGCTTCCATTTCTTGTCTAATACTTTGAAAAGAATTAATAATGTCCTGACTTGTTGCATACTGCAGTGACTGAATTGGAGTTGGACCATGATAATACCTGAAGACACCACAGAAGAAGAAACCAGTCATACATAGTGAAAGTATTCTATTTCTGTCTTTCAACTGGCCCCCCCAGCCCCAGCCTCGGCCCCACCTATTTGGGTAGCAGAGATTGAACTCAAGGGCACTCGGCCACTGAGCCACATCCTCAGCCCTATTCTGTATTTTAGTTAGAGACAGGGTCTCACTTTGGTTCCTCTTGCCTGAGTCTCCCAAATAGCTGGGATTACAGGTGTTTGCCACTGTACCAGGCAACAGAGTAAATTTAAAAACTAAAAAGATACTATACTTTAATGGTAATAAACTGACTTAAAAAAAAATCAATGCTATACTTGCAGAATATATTTTGCAGTGAATTATGCTATATAACTATTCTACTTCAAGTTTATTAACCAGTGATCAAACTTACCTATCTGACTTCTTGAGGTTTAGTGCAATCGTTTTTATGGAATTATTTTTTCCCAAGTCTTCATATTCAATGGATTCTTGTAACTTTGCCTATAATTATTAACAAAGTCTTTTTTATTTTTTTATTTTGTTAGTAAGTTTCTCTATTTTTTTTTTTGGAGGGCGGTGTGTGGGGGTTATTGGAAATGTACTCAGGAGCACTCAACCACTGAGCCACATCCCCAGCCCTATTTTGTATTTTATTTAGAGACAGGGTCTCCATGAGTTGCTTAGTAACTTGCTTTTGCTCAGGCTGGCTTTGAATTTTCGATCTTCTTGTCTCAGTCTCCTGAGCTACTAGGATTACAGGCTTGCACCACTGTGTCCAGCAGTAACTTTCTCTTATACAAGTAATGAACATGGCTGTGCAAGCACTCTATCACTGACCTATTAATACTTTTAAAGTCAATAATGGTTGTATCAATCTCCACTGTATTGGATGTATTACAAATGTTAGGATGTTGTTACTGTCTCACTGTAACGAATATATCTAAATCTTTGCACACATCATTTCCTTTAAAAAAAAAGGTCCAGAGTGAAATTGAGAGCATAAAGTTTAAAAAATTTTACATACTGCCTGATTGCTCGCTCTCTTTTTGGTACCAGGGATTGAACCCAGGGGCACTTAGCCACTAAGCCACATCCCCAGCACTTGTTTAAGTTTTTACTTTGAAAAAATAAAACTTGCTTGGGGCCTTGCAAAATTTTTGAGGCTGGCTTTAAACATGTAATCCTTTTGCCTGTCTCCTAAGTTTCTGGGACTACAGACATGTGCCACTCTGCCTGGCACCCGATTGCTCTCTTAAGAAAGCTTTATATAATTTATTTTTATAATTGGGGCTTAAAAAACACAGAGAGAGTAGCTTAATGAAGTTGCAGAAAAGAAATAAGTAGCCAACTCTTTCCATAGTCCCCATATTCCCAAACAACTTCTTGAATATTTAATGAGAAGACATTTCCAGCTCGAAAATGCTAGGTTTAACAGGAAGGCCAATTCACTTTTTAAAATCTATGTGTGAACTTTTTAAAATTTCAATTGTCTTTGTTGAATACTCTTTCCAGGTAAATAAAATAAAATGTACACATTAAATAGTGTATTTGTATTTATGGAAAGGGAATAAAACCTCAATAAAAATAGTAATAGATTTGACTCAAGGAAAAGTTGGCTAAAGAGCCAAAGCTGAGGAGCTTTAAAATGTTCCACACTCAAAGGCAAACAATGTCTTGATCAGAGAAAGTCATATGTAATAAGCAACATGAAGTACTCCTCCTGGATACTTTATATCGGGGAAACCCAATCCCTAAGTGGCCCCAATTTTTTGTCCGTACCCTTTTGACTGCTGGCTGAAAGCTGTCTGCATCTCCAGAATTTCGATCCATACTGCTCGGCTCACCATTTTGTTCATTTTGTGCTTCTCTTAAAACAAAGGGGAAAAACATTAATGTAAAAAAATTTAAGTAGACATATCTACCACAAACTGGATATCCTGAGAAGCCCAGTAAGTGCACCTATGCAGGTATACTTAACTGTTTCCTGAGACCTGCTGCCAGAACCATGGCACTGTGATGGTTAAACCTCTTGATGATGGCAGCATTACTATTCTCCTTGATGGATTTAGAATTGGAAGTAGATGGCACAGAGGAAATGCCATAGCCCTATGAAAAACAATTTAGTATATTAAAAATCAAAATAAGATTCTGACCTCATCTAATAGGAAAAAGACAAGCTTAGTCGAAAAATGTGCTGGATTATAGAATAATAATATATTCTCATGATTTTAAATAGCCACAGGTAAACATTTAAAAATAAGTGACATTACACACATAAAAAATATCATTAACTTCTTTTAGCTTTTTACAAAACCCCCTCTTAATCTTCAACTCTGCATTTTTTTCTGAAGATGCTGGGGATGGAACCCAGGCCCTCAATCCAGTTAGGAAAATGCTCTACCACTGAGCTATATCAAGAGCCTTTGTATTTTTTTAAAAAAGCAATTCTTGCTGGGCATGGTGGCATATGCCTGTAATCCCAGTAATTTGTGAAGCAGAGACAGGAGGTCAGCCTCATCAACTTAATAAGACAGTAAGTAAATTAGTGAAAACCTGTTTCAAAATACAAAATTAAAAGGGTCGGGGATGTGGCTCAGTGGCAAAGCACCCTTGGGTTCAATCCCTGGTACCCATGTCCAAAAACACAAAAGATATACTTTTTTTCTTTTTTTGGGGGATACTGGGAACTGAACTCAGGGGCACTTGGCCACTAAGCATCATCCCCAGCCTTATTTTGTATGTTAATTAGAGACAAGGTCTCAATGAGCTGCTTAATGCCTCGCTTTTGCTAAGGCTGGCTTCGAACTTGTGATCCTCCTGCCTCAGTCTCCTGAGCTGCTGGGATTACAGGCATGTACCAGCGTGTATGGCTCAAGAATTTTTGATATAGTTAAATAGTAAATGAAGTAACACAACAGAATGAGAGAAAAACACAGACTATGAAGTCAGACAGAAATTTAAATTCTGGCTTTATGGGCTGGATTGTGGCTCAGTGGTAGAGCGCTTGCCTAGCTCATGAAAGGCCCTAGGTTCGATCCTCAGCACCACATATGAATAAATAAAATAAAGCTATTGTGTCCAACTAAGATATTTGTATATATAAATAAAATTCTGGCTTTATTAATTTTCCCAGACATTATTCTAAGTAGGGTAATCAACTTTTCTAAGCTCTATAAAATGTGATATTGAAGAATTATATAATATTTTCAAAAAATGATTGAATACATGTCACATGCTAGGTCTTGAAGATAATTAGACATCTGTTCTAAGGTCACTTGTTTAGTTAGACTTTCCCTAACTAAAGTAGCTCTCCACAAACCAGTCATTCCATCATATTGTCCTGTTTTCTCCCTTTCTTCCTTCCCTTCCCTTCTTTCTTGGTACTTCGGTCTGAAATCAGGGGTGCTTTCCCACTGATCTTTATTCCTAGCAAAGGGGTCCTACCAAGTTGCTTAGGGCCTAAAATTCATGATTCTTCTGCTGAGTCACTGGGATTACAGGCACTGTGCCTGTTTTCTTCATAACATTTGTAATATTTTTTTAAAAAAAATCTTATTTTCCATCATACCTGGCAGTCACTCTTATCTTGGTAGACTGAATGTTCCATGAGGCTGACTTTATTTTTGTTTACTGGACTATCTCTAGCACATGGCATACATGAAGAATTTAGTAATTATTTGATAAACTAGTAAGACCATGTGCCACAGGAACTTAAATACTAGTTAGCAGGAAGTTGGGCTATAAGCAAGTATATGTGGGTAAGAGTTACCTATGAGAGAGGAAGTGGTTAATCTTATGGAGAAGAGTTTTGAAAAAAGCTTCAAGAAGCACCATAGGATAAACAGGTGCTTGCTACACAGACATGGGTGGTAGCAACATTTTGCAGAAACAAAGCCGCCTAAACAAAAATATAAAAGTAATACATATTGTGTCATGAGTTTATATGTAATTCAGTATACCTATAATGAAAGGTGAGTCAAGAATTGCTGAGACATAAGGCTAAGAAATGCATGCCCACTGGGCTGAGAACATAGCTCAGTTGGTAGAGTGCTTGCCTCGCATGCACAAGACCCTGAGTTCAATCCCCAGCACTACAAAAAAGTCTGTCTAGGGACTGGTGGTGTAGCTCAGTGGCAGAACACATGCCTACTATGCACAAAGCTCTGGGTTCCATACAAGTACTGCAAAAAACAAAACAAACAAACAAACAAACAAACAAAAAAAACACCCAAACAAACAAAAAACAAGAAATGCATGCCCAGTATGCACAAGGCCCTAAATTCAATCAACCCCCAACAATTAACAGGAAAAAGGAAAAAGTTCCAGAGAGATAATAGAAGGCTTCTTATGTGATTTCTGTATTGATTCAATAATTACTATGTTCTTCATATATGCCATTTGTGTCAGCTTTATGGAACATACTCTACCGAGAAAACGGCTAGTAGTTATCAAGAAAAACAAGATGCTTTTTGGAAGTAACAAATTAATAGGAATAAAACAGAGAAGGTAACATGATAGAATGAATTGGGGAGAGTTACTTTAAATAGGGTGACATTAGAACAGACAGGTAAAAAATAGTTAGGGGAAGAGTAGGCAAAAAACCAGCAAGTGTAAAGGGTACAGAGATGGAGAAAACTTGGTGTGGAACCAAAATGAGGTCATTGCATCTGGGGCTTGAGTGAGTGGCAGAGGCCAAAGCTGAGGCAGAAGTAGATAGGGTCAAATGGGAGGACTGTGTGTGTGTGTGTGTGTAGGGATTAACTGGGAATTGAACCCAGAGGAACTCAACCCAGAGGAACTCTACCACTGAATTTCACCCCTAGCACTTTATATTTCTTATTCTGGGTCTTGCTAAGTTATTAAGACTTGAGATCGTACTTCTTCAGCTTCTCAAGTTGCTGGGATTACAGGTGGGTGTCACTATGCCTGACTAGGAGTTCTGATTTTTATTCTAAGTTCAATAAGAAGCCATCGAAGAGCTTCATACCAGGAGAGCACCAAGATCTGATTTATACCTCTTCCTGCTAGAGGAGAATGGACTATATGGGCCAAAAGTACAAACAGGAAGATCCAATAGAAAACTAAACAAGTAATCAAACCAGAGGACCTGCTGATGAACTGAATAGTTTGATGTGAACCAAGGGGAGGAATCAAAGACACTCCCAGGTTTTTTGGTTTTTTGGCCTGAGCAAATGTTAATAATGGTTTTTACTGGGATACAGAAAAGCCAGAAGAAATAAGTTTATCGGGATGGGAATCACAAGTTCCATTTTGGATATGGTAAGCTAAGACATATGTAAAATATATAAGTGGAGGTATCAGGCAGGTGACTTTATATAAGATTTTGGTGCTTTTCAGTTAGATCAGGAATATTTGGGATTTGTCATTATGTAATTAGTATTTAAAGCAATGAAACAGAATTTGTTCAGAAAGAGGCTTGATAATATCCTGTGACAGTTGGGTTGTGGCTCAGCAGTAGAATACTTGCCTAGGACATGTGAGGCCCTGGGTTCGATCCACAGCACCATTTAAAAATAAATAAAATAAAGGTATTTAAAGGAAAAATAGAATCAATGATTATTTCTATTAAAGAGACTGGTTAGGGGCTGGGGATATAGCTCAGCGGCAGAGTGCTTGCCTGGCATGAGTTCCTGAGTTCAAATCCCCAGTACCACAAAAAAAAAAAAAAAAAAAAAGGTTACGCAGATGTTGAAATAGCCATACCAATACAACAGAATACTATGAGGGCATTTAAAAATGTAGATAATAATAAAAATAACACCTATTTCTTTTTGAGCACTTACCACATACCAGTTCTATTAACTTTTACTGAGAGTGGGTACATTCTGGAGATTGAACCCAGGGTTAAGCTTGTACTCTACCACTGAGCTACACTCTTAGCTCCTTCTTTTAACTCTTAAAATGATCCTATAAGGCCAGTACAATTAGTTTCATTTTATTGAAAAAAGTAAAAAACCAAAAATAATTGAATTCAGAAATGTTAAAAAATATCAGCATTAAGTTAAGTAGTTTGGTTTTAAAGCCTATTTTTTTTTAACAACTATGGTATTTTTATTAACAATCTGCATCTTTAAAGCTCACTAAGCATTTTCTCAGGATGAATCAAAGAGGGATATGTTTGTAATATGCTGAAATTCACCAAGGAAATAACTGAGTTTGGAGAACTACTAAGAAAAATGACTGAATATCAAGGAAATGACTCACGTGAGCACCAAAGGTTATTTTCTGTTAATGTGAAATCAGATTGTAGCACAAAATTTTAACACTGTTTTTCCTTAACTGGGTACATGTACTAAAATAAAGGGAAAAGTTAGAAAGGAGAAAATAAAAGGATGTGTGTCAGTATGTTTATGTAGTCAGCAGAAAACAAGGCAGAAGAATGATAAGAAAATGAAAAACAGAATTAGGGGAATAACTGAAGAAGGCAAGTTCTTGGACCAGGGATGGAGACGGATGGAAACGGATGGAATTAACACTAGATCAGAAAGGAATAGTTTCTTTCTCTGTGAATGGACAAATCTATACTTGGACTCATGATACTGAGGTAGGTAGCTTACACTTAATGGTCTAATTGTTGGAATAGATTAGGGTGGGGTAAGGGACATCAGAATACTCAAGGCTAGGCAGATAGCATACAATCAATCAACAAATGTTTGTTATAATAATATCTTCCTATCTACTAACATTTATCCACATTTCTTTAGATTAAATGTTAACTAGGGGATGGGATGTAGCTCAGTGATACTGTGCTTGCCTATAGGGCTTGAGGCTCTGGGTTGGATCCTTAGCATCACAAAAACAAGTAAACACGGGAAGGAAAAAAAAAAGTTAGCCACTAAGGTAGAATGCTGAACTTATCATATTAAGCCTTGATGATTACCTGGATAATTGCTCATGGGAAAGCTAAAAAATTGTTTCTAAAAAGTTTTAGCAACTCATACAGGGATTTCAGTTCTTCAAGGTAATTTTAAAGGCAAACAATACTACTGAAAAGCCCCCTGACCCCTTTTTTAAAGGTGCTGAGGATCAAAAACCCAGGGTCTCAAGAGTGCTAAAAAATACTTTCAAAAACCATTTCAGATAACAGTATTTTCCTTCTTTTACAATATCATAAGTGGAATATCTATGGGAGGGAACATGGGAAGAATGGATAAACTTTGGATAGGGCAAAGGGGAGGGAAGGGGAGGGGAGGGAAGGGAGGGGGAAAGGGGGTAGGAAAGATGGTGGAATGAGTTAGACATTTACCCTAAGTACATGTATGAAGACATGAATGGTGTGAAAATACTTTGTGTACAATTAACTTGAAAAACTGTGCTCTATATGTGTACTATGAAATGAAGTGCATTCTGTCATCATGTATAACAAACTAGAATAAATAAATAATTTAATTAAAAAAATAAGTGGAATATCTACACTTACACAATTTAAAAACTATGAAAATGTTAAGGTTAGGAAAATACTGCTTTCTAACTCCTTTTAATGTTTCTTACCTCATCTAATGGTTTATCTTCCAAAGCTGTTAAATCGAGTAGTGGGTTTTTCACTCCTAATGAAACCATTGTTTTTAAACCTAGAAAACAAATGAAATACAAAGTTCAAAGTTTACCCTTCAGATATTAAGAAAAACAAAAACAAACAAACACCATTCATAGTTCTAATAACTAGAGTGGAAAGCTAAATACTAGAATGTATCAGGGATAAACAGTTACCTTTTTCATCTATTTTGGCACATTCTGCAAAGAGATCCTTTGATCCTGTATTCAGCCGGTCCCTATGGAAATAATGAGACTGGAAAAAACGCGTCCAGAATTCCTTTTCTGTCATGTTATGGGGAACATTTTCTGCATATTTCATTTTTACTGTGTGGGGGGGAAACCACAAGAAATAGTTACTAAATTTTCATTTCTTAAAACCTCTCAGATTAGATAATAGAAATACAGACTAAAAGCAAGAACTATAAAGTCCTTACTGCTATATATCATAATCTAATGATACATATAAAATATGATTTGAAGTTAGGTGAGGCACTATAAATCTTAACAAATTATTTAAAAAATTGCATTATGCATCAAGAAAATAAAGTCCTTAAGTTTTAGCAGAAAAACCAAGAACCTTGGAGTTTGACCTAAGTCTGCTTGTTTGTTTTTTATAAATTAGTGCTTTCAATCCAAGGTACTCTTGTTAGGTGATGAGAAAATACAAATTTCATTAACCATGGGACTATCAGCTCAGTTCACTAGAATTTTATAGTCTAGAGAATATAGTGTTTCAGAACAGTTTCTTCAGCCAGAATCTGAGTTCAAAATTCTAAGCTTGCCCCTTATTGTTATGACTTTGTGCATATTACTTTTGCTCTCTCTGTTCCTTGTTTTTCTCATCTGTAAAATGAGGGTTATAACAGTATTCACTTCACATGGTATTTGTGATCAAACGAATATTGAAAAAAGTCCTAGTGTTTGGCAAATATTTAAAGTCTATGTAAATATGTTATCAGAAACAAAGATATACTTACATAACATCATGATAATTCTTTGAGGGCAGACAATATACTAGGAAAGGAGAGGAGAATAGATCTGCCTGAATAAGACAGGATTTTATAGAAGTGACAAGGAGGCAATCCATACGTGAGCTGAATCTTGAGGGAGAAGCATTTCTTAAAGACTAAAGGGGCAGGGGTGGGGAAGTGAGAACAGTATACGGCTTAAAGAAACACTGTCTAATTAGGAGCATGACTAAAACTGTGGCTCTCATTCTTTGGGTGCAATCATAAATCATTAGGATGCTTTCTGTATAGCAAATGATTTGTCAATTAGAAAGGTCACTCTGGATGATTTGAAGTAGTGGTGTGGAGGAATTCATTTATAGATGCCTCCGCAGCAAGTTATTTTATTTAGGTATTTTGAGGGCTAAAGTTTAAGAACCACTGATGGAAAAAATGGCAATTTTCATTACCAATGAATTAATAAATGCACATTAATGACTGAGCCCTTAGAATCTACTACATGTTGAGCAATGGGTAAAATATTTTATTGCACTTGGTCAGGAATAAAGGAAGATTTTTGTTTTTTCATTGATATATATTTCATCCAAACAAATATTTTAACCATCTGAAGAACTAATTCTTCTTACCTGCTGGATAGGTCCTAAATATGGATTCGATGATATCAGAAGTTAAATTATATCTTAAACCATTACAACCATCTGTCTGGGGCCGGACATCAGCCTAAAACAAAGACCACATATATACACATAGGAATTTACATACATATTAGTTAGAACATCAGAGAATATGTCTAAGTACTGAACAGACACTACAGAAAGGTGGGAAACAGGCTTTCTAAATGACCTATAGACAAAGTAAGTCCTTTACTTCCACTTTTAGCATAGAGACAGGGCTCAAAAAAGCCAGAGTTGTTTCTCATACTCCTAGTAACTTACAAAATCTGCATCCTTGAGAGCCTGTTATGGTCAAAAATTGCACTTGGTCAGGAATAAAGGAAGCTTGTTTGAGTGTCAAAAGCTAGAGAGCTGGCCGCGGCCTCCGCCTCCCTCTGCTGGGCGATTGCCGCCATCGCCGCCCCCCCCCCCCCCTTAGCAAAGGGGTGATCCAGGAGCCCAAGTAGAGCCTGTGCAGGCCCATCGTGCCACCCCCCACAGGACTCGCCTTCCCTGGCACAGCTGAAAGGTTCCCACTGCAGTAGGAAGCTTTTCCCCCTGGTTTTTTTTTTTTTTTTTTGACTCAGAATCTTTCTTAAAAGGAAAACGGCTCTTTTAAATGTTGGAAGCTCCTCGGTGAAGGGTGCCATCTGGGAAGGCTGTCTGGCTGTGCACTGGTGTGTCCTGAGGACCTCAGTGCCTCCTGTCCCTGTCGGGGTGCTCTTGTGCCTGGCTGCCATTGGGGCTGGGTTCCTAGGGCTGCTGGGTTGACCCTGGCCTCCCTTCGAGGGGCATGAAGAGCACCCGTCACTCTTGCTTTCTGCTGGCTTGTAGGCAGACAATGCCTTTGTTAATTTTCCTAAGTCTTGTCAGGACTTCATCTTCAAGTTTTTCCTCACCCATGTTTTTCATTTTTTTTTCCTTCTCTAGGAAATAATATATAAATTTGTAAATCCTAATTCAAAGATGACTTTCGTGTGAGAGTATTGAGTTGGATTTGTTTTTCTCTTTTAGTCTGGGTTATGTGACTTTAGGAGAGACGTGTGTAAGGGGTGGAGCTGTGTGCATTTTAATTTTTTATATATATATATACACTTTGGTGCTGTATGTGATGAGAGACGAATCAGTGAACCATCTCTTATAGGCAGTTTTGTTGAAAATAAAGGTTTCTCTTTGATTTAAAAAAAAAAAAAAAAAAAAGGTAGAGAGCTAGTGGAGCTTTAACATAAAACTTGTACAGATGCCCAAACCACTAAAAACTCTGGTTATGAATTAAACATAAATTAACTAACTGGTTTCTTTAGGAAAAGCTTTATAAATTCAAGTTACTACTGAGCAACCAGAAAGATACCAAACATACAACTGGCATTCAACTTTTTTTTTTTTTTAAATATTTTTTATTCTTTAGTTTTTCGGCGGACACAACATCTTTATTTTTTTGTATGTGATGCTGAGGATCGAACCCAGTGCCATGCGCATGGCAGGCGAGAGCGCTACCGCTTGAGCCACATACCCAGCCCTGGCATTCAACTTTTTGAATGTATAAATATGGTTCTAGTTCCTCTAGAGTTCAGAATCTTATTCCCTAATTCCACAGGTAAGATATTTCCAATTTTCTACTAGATTTGTTTTATAAATCTTTTTCTTTTTAATATATTTTTACTTGTCAATGGACTTTATTTATATGTGGTACTGAGAATCGAACCCAGTGCCTCACACATGCTAGGCAAGCACTCTACCACTGAGCCACAACCCCAGTCCTTATAAACCTTTTTCTATAATGATATCATTATACATTTAACTTTGTATTATAAGTTAAAATACAGCAATCACTTAAAAAAGGTACCAGAAAGCCCTAAATTTAAAAATATTAGTCCAATTTCTCTCTTTTCTTCTTCTTTTGGTGGTGCAAAGAATTGAACCCAGTGCCTCACACATGCTAGGGAAGTACTCTACTATTAGGTTATACACTGGGTCCAGTATTAGTACAATTTCTAACAATCACTTTCAAAGTTCATTTGACTTCCACTAGGCTAGGGTCAAGTCCCAAAACCAAGGAAATGTAACTGAAAAGAAATATAGAGGAAAGTATAGGGGCTGTGGTTATAGCTCAGTGGCGGAGTGCTTGCCTAGCACAGGTGAGGTACAATCCTTAGCACCACATAAAAATAAATAAATGAAATAAAGATATGAAAAAAGAAAACACACACATTGGAATTCTCACTACTTTTCTTTCAGAAATTTAGAAGGTTCACATACCAGAAATGCTGCAGAAATGCCAACATCTTGCTTGTGATTGGATGTGGAAAAACTATCTGTTGCATTCACATTTAAACGATTGGCCCAGAATTCTTCAGCACTGATAACTTGACTTACAACAAGGTCTTTATAAAGCTGAAACAAAACAGGATCTTCTTGCAGCATCCTGGTGATAGAATATATTAAACATAATTAACTTCTAGAATAAAACACCATTTAAGTAACATTTTTAAAAGACTTTGTGGCACAAAAGATTGAAATAACTTTTATTTTGTGATGACCGAGCAGCAGAGATCATTTAGTTCATTTTTAAAGCAATTAAGAGCAAAACAATTTTTGGAGAAATAAAGGAAGAAACAAAGACTAAACTCTTTAAGGGATTTGGCCTTATTCATCTTTATAACCTTGTTAATACAATAATATAATCACTATGTATGTATTTGTTTACTGAATTCTCTTTCATACACAAAGGTGAATGGGAAATAGCAGAGGTATGCTTGAGATTTTTTAGCAACTTATCTTTCATTATGACAAAGTACTGGGAGCTGGGAAACTGAGCACCTGAAAGATAACTGGTGATGAAATTCTCATTATTACACATTTTTAATGGTTCAGTCCATTCTCTGAAAGAACTGGGAAAAGAAATTAAGGAACCCTAGTATTTTCTAATCTCAGTTCTGCTCTTAATCAGACATTAGGCTTGATGTAGTTAATTTAACTTCTGGGTTTGCATATTCTCATTTCCCCAAAGTTACAGAGCAAGTAAAATGCTAAAACTGAGAACTAAAAATAGAGGTAAAGATAACAGCACAAGCGGGGAGAAATAATAAAACTATTACCATACTAGAAGACTAGAATCTACTATCTCTTTAAAAGCTAAATCTTTGGTCCTTCACCTGTTTTTCTCTTCCAGTTCTTTATTTGCTTTCCTCTTGAATTTGGGCAGTAGTTGCTGAAGAAGGTCCTTTACTGCATCTCGCTCTTTCACTGCTGTGCTTTCATTGGAAAAATGGAAGTTAGTTGTGTCCCCTGCATGTAGGACCAGCTGAAGCTGAATTTTAGCTTTTCCTTCTGGACTGATTTTCTGGCCTAAAAAGAAGCATGAAGCTAATTAGATGAGACTACTCACCCACATGGGGCAAACTGCTATATACTAAGTTACCTTTCCTGCCAAGAAGACTGAGGATCCCTTTAGGATTTAGCTGCTTTGTTCCAATCTGAAGACTTCTGCAGAAATGCACTATTCTTCTCATGTAACTGCAGTATGAATCAACATTTCGCTACTAACACTACTTCCCTCTTTGGTATTCTTTCGGTATCAGACTTCTCATCCACTTCACCTCCACTTCCAGATACCAATGCTTCCATTTAACTAGGGCAAACCTAAATCTTTAAGCTTTCTAACCATGGCTGGAGTTATAGCTCAGTGGTGAGAACATGTGCGAGGCCCTAGGGAGAAGCAACAGCATCGCAAAGTAAAATAAAAACAATTTTAAAAAATTCAAAGTTTTGTAATCAGCTAACCAGGAGTCCTGAAACTACTTTAAACCACTGCCTCAAATCAACATTAAGGGCTGTGGCTGTAGCTCAATGGCAAAGCACTTGCCTAGCAAGCACAAGACACTGGGTTCGAACCTTAACACTGCATTAAAAAAATAAATAAATAAAAATAAGAAAAAAAAGCAATATTAACAAAAATGACTTATCATTAAAAAAAAAAAAAAAAACCAAACAAACCCTGCTTAACAAATCCAAGGTTTGCTTATTAACTGCAAAGGAAAATATATGATGTTGCCTCTGAAAAAAAAAAAGGTATTGTGTCCATCTACAAATATTTTTTTAAAAAGGCAGGATTATCTGATACTGTGTGCTTTTTTTGGAACTGGGGGTTGAACTCAGGGGCACTAGACCACAAGCAACATCCCCAGCCCTATTTTGTATTTTATTTAGAGACAGGATCTCACTGAGCTGTTTAGCACCTCACTTTTGCAGAGGCTGGCTTTGAACTCACAATCCTCCTGCCTCAGCCTCCTATTATAGGCGTGTGCCACAGTGCCCAGCTTACTATGTGCTTTTTGAGATGACAGAATAAGTAAACAGGACCACATAAGTATTATTTTTGCCCAAAATGTTTAACTGGAATATGAACAAGATACTATATTTGACTTTCAGTTCATAAGAAATACAAAGGGCTGGGGATGTTGCTTAGTCAGGGGTGGAGTGCTTATCTAGTGTGTACAAGGCTCCGGGGTTTGATCCCCATCATCAAGCAAAACAACAAACCACAGAAATAAATGATTCAGGACATGTGATACATGAAAGAGAGAGAGAGAGAATTTTTTAAAAAAATATTTATTTTTTAGTTTTCGGCGGACACAACATCTTTGTTTGTATGTGGTGCTGAGGATCGAACCCGGGTCACATGCATGCCAGTCGAGCGCGCCACCACTTGAGCCACATCCCCAGCCCCAGGATTGCAACTTCGCAGAACACTATCTCAAAGTTTTAAAAAAGGGCCAGGGATATGATTCAGTGGTAGAGTTGTTCTGGAAAAATTAACAGAACTCTGTCTCAAAATAAAAATAAATTAAAAAAATTATGCTCTCGGGCTGAGGTAGCATGCACCAGGCCCTGGGTTTGATCCCCAGCATCCACCACCACCACCAAAAAAAAAAGGTTAATTAGACAATTTGCCTTAATGGTGCAAGTCTATTATACGACAACCTGTCATCATCTGTTGATTTTTAAAATCTGTCATCATCTGTTAATTTTTAAAATCTATGAACAATTTGAAACAGTTAATCTTTGGCAGGGATGTGTTCTACCTACACAATTTCAAAAAGATATTGGTGCACAGTTCTACACTGTGGAAGTACTTGCAACAACAAAATTCTGGAAACTTCATTCGTAACTGTCCTTCAACAGAGAAGAGTTAAAAACACAACTACACACACATCCAGTGTAGTGTTACACAATTCTTAAGAGTATGTATAAATCTTCACATGAAGCAGATTTACATCTGTATGTCAATCTGTTAATAGTGAAAAGATCAGGTTATAAAATAGTATATATTCACTGATCCTGTTTTGCAATTTCTTTTTTTTTAATTTATTTTTTAGTCTCAGGTAGACACAATATCTTTATTTTATTTTTATGTGGGTCAAACCTAGTGCCTCACACATGCTAGGCGAGCACTCTACCTATGAACACTCTACCCAGCCTGCATTTTGTAATTTCTACATGATTTTTTGATATAAAATTCAAAACCCACAAAAGATTTATAAACAATATTTCTATAAAGTTACTAGCAAATGTATCATACATATGTATTAAACCTTAGTATAGCTGACTTACATTTAATATCTGCATACATATGGCTGATTGTAAATCGATCTTTGCCTTCTGGCGCCCAAGCAATTCTTTCTGCCATGAGGTATAGAGCTCCATCCTGCTTCTTTTGACGCACCTTCTTCACGATCAACAAAACTTCTTCAGATGAAGTTGCCATGATGGCTTCAGGTGCTAAAAGAGGAAAAAAGGTAATGAAAAAAAAATTTCACACATCAATTGGGAATGGTTTGTTGACTAGAAAGTCCCTTCAAAATATAATATCTAAACTGTAAGAAAATAATGAGGAGGGGAAAAAAAAGGCTCTTCCAAGTTGAACATAAAGTTGCCTTGCATTATTTCCTCTATAGATTTCTCCCTGCTCATCATACCACCTGTGTAAATTTATACAACACTCAGTTTATAACACCTGTTTGCAGTTTTTCAAACCATTTACACATATACTAATGAAAGTAATTTTCAATTTATTTTTTTATTTTCCTCGGGAATATTCTTAAACCATAAACATATAATTTGACTACAAATATGTGGTCTTATATATAATATATATTTAGAACAGTAGAAATTTAGAATTATGCAGGACCCTCTTGGATATTTAGGACAAAGTTGTTTCAACTGAAACAGCTAGGTCACTAAATCTGTGTGGCCTTCCCAGAAATACTCCCAGATGAAACCACTTAAAAGAGTTTCCTGATTCCTGGTCTAAGATTCTTCTGTGTATATAGCTAAGAAACATTTAATATTTAAAACTTCACATGCTAGTTTTCTCTTATCAATCAAATGTCTTTAACTATTTCTTGATTTGTGTATTGGTAATCAGCTATATAGAAAACTACCTGAGCACCTTTCTTCTGGGAATATTAAATGCTTCCCCAAATCCTTGAGACTTAGTGTAGTTATTTGGAATACAAACTGAAAACAACTTAGAGGTTGTCTGGGCTCAAGGAAAGATACCAAACTAATAGTTATCTGCCATACTTTAGGATAGGGAAAATTATGGCACAATGCTACATGTATGCCATTTCTTGTGAAGTTATGCCTTTAGTTTTCATTCACAAAGGAATGGTTTAATTTTTTTTAAATTTATTTTTTCAGGCACAGTTTAAAGTATAATTTTGTTGAAATCAGTTTATCTAGGTATTATAAAAATTTGTCCTGGAATGTAGCTCAGTGGTAAAGTACTTACTTGGCACGTGTAGGGACCCGCGTTTGCTTCCCAACACCAAAAAAAGTGAGATCTGATTTCTAATTTTTCTTAAGTTGATTATCTGAATTGTAAGTAGTCATCTCTCCCTTTTATAGGCTTTTGTGTGTGTTTACATGGTGGGGGGTTGCTGGGGAGTGAACCCAGGGCCTTGCACAAACCAGGCAGGCACTCTATTACCGAGTTACATTCCTAGCCTCAGGTTCCTTTGTATAAGAGGAGGGTTCTACTGTGTTATCCAGGTTGGTCTCAATCACCTGAATTCAAGCGGCATTTCCATCTAGCCTTCCAAGTGCTTACTACAAGCATGAACTGTCTTCTAGGTGGGAAAAGGGTGAAGGGTGAATATATTTATTTAGGAAATGTGTACTGAGCCGAAGAGCCTATAAGTTGTCCAAAGATGAATGAAAGTCAACAGCAAGATTTGTTTTCAAAGAGCTTCTAGCCCAGTGAGCAAAATGTGTGTATGTGTGCTATCTGTTTGTAATACAAATTAGAATGTGTCAAGTCCCAAAAGGGACACAAAAAACATTTTGAGTTAGGACTCAGGCAATTTTTTTTTTTACTTGGGAAGCCCTGGTTTGCCATACAATTTTTTAAAAAATTGAGGTCTAATTAACAAACAAACAAAATATATAGCTTTTTCGGTGTTCTGTTTGATGTGTTTTGCCCATTGCATACACCCATGTACAAACACCCCAAAGGAGAGACAGAACATCTCCATCATCCCCGAAAAGTTCCCTCATATATTTTCTAGTTAATTCTGTTTTCCTTACTCTCCAGCCACTATCTTCTGATTTCTATCACCTATTATTAGTTTTTGTACCAGGAATCTTACATATGTACTTTTATGTCTCTGGATTTTCATCATTTTGAAATTCACCATACTGTTGCATGTATCAGTAGTTTCTTTGTTATACAAAAATAGTTATAAACTGGATCCTTTTTTTGGGGGGGGCAATACTGGGTGCTGAACTCAAGGGTGCTTTACTGCTGAGCTATATCCCCAACTCTTTTTAATTAAAAACAATTTTTTTCATTATAAATGGACACAGTACCTTTATTTTTTAAATTTATTTTTATATAACGTGGAGGATTGAATCCAGTGCCTCACACGTGCTAGGCAAGTGCTCTACCGCTGAGCTATATCCCCAGTCCCTCTTTTAATTCATTTTTTTATTTTTTTAGTTGTAGGTGGACACAATATCTTAATTTTTATTTATATATGATGCTAAGTATTGAGCCTTATGCCAGGTGAGCGCTCTACCTCTGAGTTACAACCCCAGTACCCCCTCTTTTAATTTTTTAAGACAGGTTCTTGTTAAGTTGCCAAGGTTGGCATTGCCTTGAGTAACTGGGATTACAGGCATGTGCCACCATGTTAGGCATAAATTTGGTCTTGAAGAGAGGATTTTGATGAAGAAAGTAGAGGGTAAATGGCATTGCAAACAAAGGGAATGGTTTGAACAAAGGTGTGAAACTCTCTAAGAATGGTAAAGAATCTGGATTCAGTATGATAATCATGTCGGAGGTCAGTGGGATATGAGGTCAGACGATTAAAACGGAAGCAGAGTGGAGAATGCCATTCTATGTTCTAAGCAAAAAAAACCCTCTAAATATCTAAATACTTTTGAGTGATCTGTATTTTTGAAAATTAATCTCTAGGTAGCATTATAGAGACTAGAGAGAGATCAGAACAGGTCTCTGAACCAGGCTGGGGCAGTGAAACTGGAGAGGAAGGGATCAAGGACAACCAAGGAAGCAGATCAATAGACATTATAAGTACTGAAAGAAGTGTCACAATTGCTCACTAATGCCCCATTTCTAACTCTTAATGACATGAGGACAAGGTGCCATTTACAGAAATAAATGAAAAGGAAGGGCAGGTTTGAAAGTGAACACAAGGAATTCAGTTTTGGATATGGAGAGTGTCAGGCAATGTTGAATCATATAGGTGGAGATAGTCTGCATCATGTGAGCATTTGTAATTTGTTAGACTAAAGCCTAATTAGATAATTGCTTTTATCAAATTCAAAAATGAAAAGGAATTTTAAAAAACTCCACAAACCCCAAGCCCTAACATCAATTTTCTTCATTTTAAATTGCATTGATATTAACTGTATCACCACTCCAGATATTATAAAATAAATCCAAGTTAATGATTTTGTGTTTTTCATTTGCCACTGAAAATATTTCCCTATGTTGTTCTACAATCTCCAGTTTTGATATGTATACACCAAATATAACAAAGAGTTAAAATTCTTACTACACAATACCATATTTTAACTGACTAATCTTTTGATGTTCTCCTAAGATTTTGATTAAAGGTTAGTTGCTCAAAAAGTCCAAAAGCCTCTATTTTAGGACTACTTAATTACATGAAAAGATATAAAGCATGTTTTATTATTATATTTTAAAAATCATATTATTATATGAAAAAATTATCTAAAATCTATTTATTTATTTATTTTTAAGAGAGTGAGTGAGAGAGGGAGAGAGAGAGAAAGAGAGAGGCTGACCTCAGAGATTCATTATGCCATTATTCAAATATACATAACTAGAAAGATAGACACTAGTCTAATAACAATTATTTAAGAGTGACAGAAACATAAATGATTTAAATGTTCTTTGTGTTTTCTGGATGATCTACAATAAATAAGTATTTAGTAATGAGAAAAGTAGTTAATGTCTTCCTGAAATGTATTTCCTATCAAATCATATGTTTACAAGTAAAGTGTGGGTAAGAATTAAAAGTAACCCCTATTTTCAATTTCTATAATATGTATAAATTTAAAATTTTAATTTATAAAATTTTACATTTAGGGAATTGTTAAATATTTTTATATCAATCTCCTAATACACATAATAAACAGACAATTAATCTTAAAAGGCCCACTCTGGGGGCTGGGATTGTGGCTCAGTGGTAGAATGCTTGCCTAGAACGTGTGAGGCACTGGGTTTGATCCTCAGTACCTCAAAAATAAATAAAAGCATTGTGTCCATAAAAAAGAAAAAGAAAACAGCCCATTCTGAAATTATAAAACTATACTGTATGCTATACAAATGACATTTTAGGAAACATGAGTTAAAATCTGAGAAAGATGGGAGAGGAGAATTGGTGGAGGTTACCACATAATTATTAAATAAGTTAAAGCACATCAGTAATTAGAAGAAAAAACAGTGAACAGGGGTAGCTGATAGAGCAAGTCCCCAATTAACTGGGCTTACAGGCACAAATGCAAAGTGTTAGCTTTGGAAAAGAACAGAAAATTTCCAAGTTGAGAAGATGAGAAAGTAAGTAGGTGAAGACAGAGAAACTGTAAAGTGAAGAATTCATGGGACTGTATAAATTGATTTTGAATCAGCTACTTTAAATTAACCAGGAAAAACATAACCTCTTATATAACATAACATGTGAAACCTATTAAAATTCACTTGGGGGAGGGCTGGGAATGCAGCTAATTTGTAGACTGTGTGTGCCCGGCATGCATGAAGCCCTGGGTTCCAATGCCCAGCACCACCACCAGGAAAAAAAAAAAAAAAAAAAAGGTGGGACCTTAAAAAAAAAAAAAAAAAAAATCAGAGACAAATTATTGAATCTGGGCACAATGGTCAATTGTCTCAGTTAATTTGCTTGGCAAGTTTCCCTGATCATCTGTTGTGTTTCTGTTAACTGTTCAAGAACGAATGTACCAATTTTAGGAGGGTTAATAGAATGAACCTCTGAGGTTATTCTAAATGGCTTCAGTGATTTTCGGATTTTTCTTGAGGGAGTTTCCTTGGGAGGCAAACAGGTCTTCCCAGTAGAACTCAATAAGAGCCACAAAATATTCTGTTTATGAGAAATATTGCTGTAGGCTATATTTAAACAAGTCCGGTCAATGAAGATCTAGCTTTACTTAAAAGATTACTTTGTGATAATACTGTCGTAACTTTTTTTTTCATATTTATTTTTTAGTTGGACACAATAGTTTTATTTTGTTTATTTTTATGTGGTGCTGAGGCTCGAACCCAGGGCCTTGAATTTGCTAGGCAAATACTTCACTGCTGAGCCACAACCCCAGCCCTATCATAACTTTTTTTATACCAAGACCTTCTCAAAAAAGTATTGATATGCAGTTAAAAATTTATTTGCCTGAAGCTACATTTTTCCATCAACTGGCTAACTTTTACGAATATTTTTCAGTCTAGTACTCTAAACTTCAAAATCATAGCTTTTGCCTAGCATATGTTGGGCTCGGATTGAACCCTGGATTGAACCCCCAGCACCACCAAAACCAAAACCAAACACCAACAAACCCCCAAATTATTAGCTAACATTTGCTATTTCCCCATAGCACTTACTACATTTTTTTCTTCCTGATGTTGGAAGTCAAACTAGGGGCCTAATGCATACTAGGTAAGCCATCTACCACTGAGCTACAGCCTCAGTCCCTGTAATTCTTTTTTCTGTAATTCTTTAAATTCTTCAAATTCGACAAACTGCAAACTTAATAAAGGAAGGCAGAGGCCACTTGTGTTCATAGTATAGCACCAAGCAGCCTAGTATTTGACTCCTAGGAAGAATCCAACAAATATCTGTGATATCTCTATAAGATCTTTGTTCTTAAAAGAATCCAGTCTCAGCAAGACACAAGAAATCTTTGCACATAAATCCTAGGCTCAACTCCAGGAAGCACTAGAGCCCTCAATTCACATATCAGAGCACCATTTCTCACACAGATTCCATCAACTGGATCCTGCCCTCTAAGGAAACAGGGATAGCAAGAATTTAAAATGGTTGAGCAGAAATCTTTTAATTACTGCATCTGTGCATTTCCATCACCTACATACACTTTTTAAAAGTGCAGAGATAAATGGAGGAGAAAAAAGACAACACGTAAAATATAAACTCCTATCACCCTTATCCATTCAGATAGGAGAATTGCCAGAGAAAGCTGCTTTATCTACATAAAAGACAGGAGATCTGGAATACTATTTGTATCAACAATCAAAAAATGTTTTAATAATTCAACAATACAGGGAATAACAACTTATAAGTATGTCAAAAGTAACCAAAATGTATTGCTTTAAGGATATTTTCCCAACAAGTATGATATTAAGGAGAATACTAATGTGGCAATTTTAGGGCCAAGTACCTTTTCACTTTACAGCAGTGCAGGGACAGTCAAGAGGAATATGTGAGAGACGCATAATAGAGGAAAATGGGCTGATGACCACTAGTAAACACTGCAAAAAACCAAAACCAAAACAAAACAAAAACTGACAAGAATACCAAAAGTGAAGAATAATCATCTGGTAATCAAAGTGGGGAAAAGAGGGAATATTATATCAATGGCTGACACAGCTACATTAAAGGTAGGAGGAAAGAAAGCGGGAAGAGCACAGTGACATCTCTAACAGCAATATCCATAAGGTAGGAACAGTGGTCAAAGGGTTAAGGGATCTCAAATACACCATACAACATTCTGATGGCAAGAGAAACACATACACACAGACACACACACAAACAGGCTTTAAAATAATATATGAGCAGGGAGAAGATAAAAGCCTTGTGAGCAGTACACATATGAAGCATTCACAACCTACTGAAGTCAGATATTTGCCTCTGCTTTTAACTGATTTTTCTCCCTCTGACTGTATCAATCTGTTCTATTAAAGAGCCCTCTCAGCATTCACTTTAATTATTTTTACACATTTGCACTGCAATGTGCATTTAACATCACTTAAGAGAGACTCAAATCTATCATTGTGTCATGCTGCTAAAGGTCAATTGGGTAAAGGCAGCAGACCATCTCCCCCTTTAAGAATTAAGGATTTAAAACTACTTATAGGTTCTAAGTTCTCCCTAGAGCCCAGTCCTTCTGTAAACCTTAGGCCTGCTCCTAGAGGTTATTTTCCCTGCTGTTACGACTTCTCCACCTTCACAGCTATGGTTTTAGCTGTTAAAAATTTTAGGATTGGCAACTTTGTCTTAATAACCAAAGATTAGCCTCTAGGAAAGGGGAGGTTAAGTTGGTATAGCCTTCCACCAAAGCATGCTGCTTTACATACTGGCATTCCAGATAAGAGTTCACGGGGAGAAATTGTTTAATTCCTTTAAAAAGTTTAAAAATCACAACTCTGTATAATGAGAGAATATTGGGTTGTATGGAGCCAGTACTGCAAAGTGTATTTTAAACCAATTTTTTAAAAAACATTGTTTTAGTTGTAGATGTACACAATCTTTTTTTTTTTTTAATATTTATTTTTTAGTTCTCGGTGGACACAACATCTTTGTTGGTATGTGGTGCTGAGGATGGAACCCGGGCCGCACGCATGCCAGGCGAGCGCGCTACCGCTTGAGCCACATCCCCAGCCCCACAATCTTTATTTTCATGTTTTGTTGAGGATTGAACCCAGTGCCTCACACGTGTAAGGCAAGCACTCTGCCACTGAGCCACAACCCCAGCCCTTAAACCACTCTTGGTGGTCTTTTTTTGTTGTTTCTTTGGCTGTTTTGGGGATTGAGCCCATGGCCTCTGACATGATAGGCAAGTGTCCTACCTCTGAGCTACATCCCCAGTGCATTTTCATGTTTTAAATTGGATCTTCTGATAGATAAAAAATTTTCCTACCTCTTTCCACTCCTATTTTACAGATGTTAAAAAGGGCATTTAAGACTCAATCAGCTGGCCAAGTATGATGGTGTATGCCTATAATCCCAGCAGTTTGAGAGGTTGAGGAAGGAGGATCACAAATTGGAAGCTAGCCTTGGCAATTTAGCAAAGCTCTAAGCAACTTAGAGAGACTCCATATAAGCGGGGGGAAAAAAAGGGCTAGGGATGGTAAAGTGCCCCGGGTTCATTCCTCAGTAACAAAAACAACAACAAAAAAAGTCAATCAGCTGGGTGTGGTCTTGCAATCCCAGCGACTCAGTGGCTGGGGAAGGAGGATCGCCAAATTCCTGGCCAGCTTTGGCAACTCAGCAAGACCCTGTCTCAAAAAATAAAGGGGGCTGGGGATGTAGCTCAGTAGTGGTAGCGCGTTCCTGAGTTAATCCACAGCACCACAATCAATCAATCAATAAATACATAAGCCAATCAGATAAGCCACCTTACTCAATTTAGCCTGATAACATTGGAAAATTTGTGAAATAATTATATATTTCCATTTTTTTTCATTACATGACAATCACATCGGGAATGACTAAAACTGGAAGTGTGTAGGTTGGCTCACGTGTAAATAAAAATTTTAAAGGCTGCAGGACTGACAGGTGGAAGCACGAGCTCATTCGGCCACCAAGGTGAGAGCCTTCCTTACTGAAACCGAAAGACTCTCTACAGTACGTTTCCTAACGGGAAGGACCTCTTTGCCCGGGAGGGGCCTCCACTTCCTTCATTCTCATGAAGTCAGTCAGATCCCGGGGTTGGATGGAGTCCCTGCTCCGTGGAAGGGCAGGACTCCTTTAGACAAGTAGATTAAGGGTCGGGTCGCCTCTTTCCTACTTCGGGATAATAAGGGCAAAGGAGGCGGCAATCTTAGACGGTGTGGAGACGGCAAAAGCGACGCTGGGAAAAGGTGCAGAATACGCGCCGTCCCGCGACCCCCGGGCCTGTCAGCTACTCACCGCCCACCTGCCCGCATTCTTGGTCTAAACTTACCAGGTGGAAGCTACAGCCTCCGGCTAGGAGTGAGTGAGTGAGTTGGATCGGGTCGACTTCCGTCGAGCTTAAAGCTGCTGCTGGGAAGCGGCTGAAACCCAGTGGCCGCAGCCGTGGCCACCGCCTCTGTTACTGGGGGGTCTCGCCTCCATCGCTGGCTGCGAGGTCTCTGAGGGCACGTGACCGGAAGTACAAAGGCGGGCCTGCGGGACACGTGACCCCAGAGCGCGGCCGCCATGACACCTTCCGTTAGTTCCCTCCCTCCCCCACCGGTTCCCGCCTGTTTCGTTTCCTCTCTCCGGTTTCGTGCGGTGAAGATCTCCGGAATCCTATCTGTCACACCCATTTGGCTTAGGGCTCCTCCGATCCCGGTTAACGGCATGTCTTCCGCTTGCGGCGACCCACCGACTGCAGGTGGTAGAGAGCGTAATTGCAACCGCGGCCTGAGGGGGTGGGACCACGCGCAAGGAGGGGCGTAATCGTCACGTGACAAGGAAGTGCCGTTAATAGCGTTATCCCCGCGTCCCCGGCGCTCCTGGGTGACGTAAGTCAGGCCGGGGAGGAGCGAGAAGGGAGAGACAAGTTCAAGTTCCGCTGTCAGTGCACGGTGAGTGGCTGGGTGCGGAGCCCAGAAGGTCCGGACCTCTGAAAATTGGGAGCTGCTGACCGGGATGTGGTGTGGCAGGGCTGGGACTTTTGGGCTCCTGGTCTGTGAGCCTGGCTTTGAAAACTTGGTTACCGGAACTCAAGAGGGCGTAATACAGTATTAATGTTATCGCTGTTAAAAAGGTAGTGGTTCCACTAGATGAGGAATTTATTGAGGTCGAGGACTGTGTATTTTTATCCTAGTATCTCCAGCGGTGCGTGAAGGCTGAGAACGTAGTAGATACTCAGAATGTTGAATGAATGAATGCAGTGACAAAATTTGTTGCAATTTCTCTAGGTGAGAATTCTCTGATTATTATTCATGGAAATAAAATCTGTTACTTCCTTTTCGCATTATTTCTTTAATTTTTGTTCCTTTCCTTGTCTCTTTCACAGCCCTTTCGTTCCATACAACTAGTGGGCCAAGAGAACGCTGTGATTTGTATTTGATGTGTGAACAGCAAACCCTGAATACGACTCTTTCACATTACCATTGAAATCGGGGAAATGGGAAGATGATTAGATCTGGACTTATCAGATGTGTATTCTCGGCTCAACTCTACCTTTTATTAGCCCTGTGAGCTTTGAACAAGCCAACCTTTTAAGAATTTGTTTTACTGATTGATTTTGGTAAGCATTTCTCACCCTCATCTATGGGCTTAATTTTTTTGATTGTTAGGATAGAGCTGTGACAGACTTCACAGAAGTGACATTTAAACTCAGTTTTGGAGAAAGATAAGGTTTTGTTAGATGGGATAAGAGTTTATGAACTGCATATTTTATTTTATTTATTTTTATTTTATTTTTTTAATATATTTTAGTTATTGATGGGCCTTTATTTTATTTATAAGCGGTGCTGAGATTCAAACCCAGGGCCTCACACATGCCAGGCAAGCACTCTACCACTGAGGCACGATCCCAGCCCCTGAACTGCATATTTTAAATCATGGAGGCACAACAAACTTATAGATTGAAAGAGGACCACACATAGTTCAGTATAGTTGGAGAATAGGAGAGAAGTAACAGGGAGATGAACTGGAGTAAGAAATAGAGATGAGATCTCCTCTACTGATCCCATTATAGAGGACCCAGCTTTATCTTTCATTATTCCATTCAGTGTTTCAACCAAAGACTGAATATGTGTTCTTCAAATATATTTTCATTTTTCCATCTCTATATCATTGCTTATTGTTGCACTATTTACTACCCTTTCCCTTTCTTTCCGAGAAGACCTACCTGGTGCTGGTGCTACTTCCCTTAGGAAGTTATCTGTGGTTCCCTTTAATTCAGTGTGATCCCTCTAATCCTTAAGTTCTAAAAAAGCACTTTGTTTATGTTTCTCTTATATCTGTATGTGGTATTTGTGTTTTTCTCCCTGTTTGATTGTAAATTGATTTCTGGAATTGTTTTACTTACTTTGTTCCCACCACTGTGCCTGATGTTGTATTAGCTACACAATAAAATGAATGAGTGAAAAAAATGAGAGAAGAATCTTTTTAGATCAGGAGTTCTCAAGTATTTTGAGTATAGCTCTACTAAATTTTTGGTTGGTTGTTTTTAAGCATTTTTCTTGTACATGTTGAATTGTATGAGACAAAATTACTACCAGAAAATAAGACTGTAGTATGTGTGTAATGGTACAGTTTTCTTTTTGCCTGGAAATTGGTGCCATTTCTCTCTCTCTCTCTCTCTCTCTCTCTCTCTCTCTCTCTCACACACACACACACACACACACACATAAATGTGTACCTGAGAATAGTTACTGAGACTAGTTGAACAGATAGGCAACTCTGTGTTAGTTTACAAAGTTCTCATTGGGCATTTGACTTTTGCTACCTAATATTCTTATCCCTGTTAATTCCTATCTAGTTTTTTTTATTCAAGCTTTTATTCTTTGTATTCCAATTCCCTGTACCTTACTTCTCACTTCATTCAACCAACATACATATCAGGCCCCTGCTGGGTTCAATGGAGAGATCTAGAGGCCTTAATTAAGCACTGTTAAAATTTTGGTTGATAAGTTTAATGCTTGCTGACAAGACTTTAGTATTTGAGGCCTTATCAACAGAATATTGCATTTAAATGAGAGACTCCTAAAGATTAACCACTCAAGTATAGTGGGGTTGCTGTTTTACTTCAAGGAACTTGACCAATTTTTCTTTTAAGCCCTACTATATCAATTTTACCTACTTACACTATAAGATAATGCAGTGGGATAGGTTGCTGGAGGGCCTTGAAATCTAGACATGATTTTGCTTTTGTTTTTGTTTTTTTACCAGCATGTTCAAAGTAGAATTAGTTGTTCTGTCTCATGTTTTCCTTATGTTCCCCACACATTTCTTTAATGCATCTTGAAATAATGGTGATCTTAAATTCTATTTTTGCAGATTTTTTTCAGGCAAGGAATACTGTGCCTGAACAAGTTTCACCTTTTTGACTAAATGACTTTTGTGCCAGTGATACCAGAGTCCTACAGCCATGTTCTTGCAGAGTTTGAGTCACTGGATCCATTACTCTCAGCCTTGCGTTTGGACTCCAGTCGTTTAAAGGTGAATTTCTTGATCCTTGTGTTAGTTTCATTTTCATATTCATGTTTTTATGTGCTCTATTATATTTCCCCCTGCTCTCTAGTTCTGTTTTGTGGAATCTTTTGTGTTCTTACCTGTCCTCATGATACCTTACGTAGGAGTAGCATAGTCATTAGCCCTTCCTCCCTCTCTTTCTTTCTTCTAGGGATGGAACTCAGTGGTCCTTTATGATTGAGCCATACCCCTAGTCCTTTTTATTTTATTGTGAAATAGGGTCTTGCTAAACTGCCCAGGCTGGCTGGAACTTGAGAGATCCTCCTGCCTCAGCCTTCCAAGATCCTGGAATTACAGGTGTGTGTCACCATGCCTGGCATTATAGCTCTTATGTGATATATTTTTTAAACTACCCTTTGAATTCTTCCCCACCTCTAGAAACCATGGTTCTAATAATTTTTTCCTTCTCAGTAATCTTGCTTTCTTCTCTCAGAAAGTAAAGCATGTTATTAAAATAATAGTATAAATGAGTATGCCCCCACATTACATTTTGAACAACATGAACCACTGCCTTATTCCAAAACAAGAAATTTGATATAACCACTGGTTAGGGAGCAGAGTAAAAATTAGCTGTGTGGGAAGTGTATAGTTCCCGTAATCTGAATTTTTTTGATTAAAGGCAGGATGATCTGATAAATAACAAAGTATCATAACTAATTCCAAAATAACTTGATTTTGCACTTTTGCTACTGTTCCAAAGTACATTTTAGCCTCTGAGGAGAGGGAAAATAGGAAACAATAGGCAAAGCAATATGAGCAACAATTGGGAGAGGTGATATCAGTTAGAAATATTTTTTAGCTGCAAGTTACAGAATACCTTACCTCAGTGACTTACACAGTTAAGATGTTTTTCATCTCATTGGAGGTTGGTGGTGCTGGGTTTTGTATAGTGGCCCAACAATGTCACTGAGGACTTAGGCTCTCCATCTTTCTCTCTCTTGTCATCATCTATATGTTGGCTTTTATTCATAGTTGCAAGATACATATCCTGCCTCCAGTTTTAATGTCCCTATTGTATCTCAAGCAAGAATAAGGGGGCCAAGGGCAGAGGGTTTGTTTTCTTGAAACTCTGCCTTTCCTCTGGGAAGGTAAAGCAATCTTAGCCTTTTTAGCTAGAATTGAGCTACATGGTTACCTCTGGCAACAAGGGAAAATGGGAAAGTGAATATTTAGGTTTTTCAGCTTCTGTGGTGAAAAGCAACAAAGTTGAAGAAGGTTGGTAATGTCTCTTAGTCAGCAAACCAATAATTGGCCACAGATTATTGGGCATAGCATGGCCACTGCTTTGTTTGGCAGGACAAGAGAGAAATCAGCAGACTGATAGGTTGGGGAGACATGGTAGTACGGGACCTGAATCTGTGCCCTCCAGAGTCTCACTTGCTCTAAGGACTGTGGTGTTTTGTGATGATTATGCAGACTAGAAGTTATTTAAGGGAGCAAATTGCTTTATCCCCTGGTAACTTACTTTGTCTTCCCCCATTGCAGTCAGCATTGGAATGACCTTAGCCAAGTTACACAAAATATGAATGGTCTAATAACTGGCTTTTGCCCAAAAAAGATTACTCATTTATACAATTGAGGCTATTCAGCCTTTTTGATATATAAATGTTCTTTGTTTGATATTTTTCAGTATTCTAGAATTAGAGAGTGAGTGCCATTATGTTGTATCCATCTGGTCAGAGGGTGGACTGAGGGGAGGAACCTGAACAGAAATCCTCATTATTTATTTCCAGTCTGTAGTTTATTTGGTTAAGTGGCTATGAGTATCTCATACATGTCTCTTCACATGATTTTAGTGCACAAGCATAGCTGTGTCTCGGAAATGGTTGGCTTTGGGCAGCTCAGGAGGAGGACTCAATCTCATTCAGAAAGAAGGCTGGAAGCACAGGCTATTTCTTTCACACCGGGTAAGACCAAGGGTAGCCTGTCACATACAATTAAGAGTATCTTTTGTAAATGTGAATTTCTCCAATATGATTAATCATTTAGAATAAAAGAAGGATGAAAACTTGGTACTTAAACATTTATTTTTCCTTTTGTGTCCTAGGAAGGTGCAATATCTCAGGTTGCTTGCTGTTTACATGATGATGATTACGTTGCTGTAGCTACCAGGTGAAAAATTGTTTTAAGACTATCTGATCTTTTCCAAATGCATTTCATTTTATTTTATTTTCAACCAAGAGATTGTATCGGGGAGCTACCTGAAGGGGAAGAAAAGGAGAGGCAGAGAGCAGAGAGAGGAGAGGAGGAGGGCAGTGAGAAAGATGATCAGAGAGGAAAGAGGAGAGAAAGAAGAGGAAGAGAGCAGAGAAAAAGAAGGCAGAGGGCAGAGAGTGTGTGCTTACAAGCTTCTGCTTAAGAAGGGTTGTATAGGGGATGTGTCGGGTGCTGATTGGCAGGGTGACTCAGGAACAGCTAGCAGACACTGTGTCCTTCAGGGATTGGTTGAGAAAACCTTTGAATTTGGCGCTCTTCAGCTTGATGCTGAAGGAGGAGAGGAGGGGGAGGGGTAAGGGATTCAGCGGGGAGTCTCCCACACACCCAACATTCCTCCCTTTTTGTTTTTGTGTTGGGTGCAGGGCGATGAGATTGTCTGGCTACTTCCTTCCAAATGCATTTTAAACTGAGGGTGGCCAGCCATCTCAATTTGCCTAGTACTGTCCCAGTGTTGACACTGAAAGTCCTGTCCAGATGGACCATTAGTCACTCTAGGATTTATAAAAAATGCTAATTTGAGTCAACAACATTTTAAAGGTCCTAAAAGAGGAAGGTCACATTTAATTTAGAACATTTAAGTTCTTCTGTTATGCTGGTTTGGCAACTAAAACAAGGAAATGAATAACTTGGCTCTTTACTTCCTTTTTTCTTTTTCTTTTTTTCCATATTTTTATTTGTGCATTATAATTGTACATAATGGTAGGATTGTTGTTACATATTTGTACATGCATATAATATAACAATATAATTTGCCGATATCATTCCCAGCATTTCCTGTTTCTCTACCCTCCCTCTGCCCTTTACTTCCTTTTTTTTTTTTCTGAAGAGCAAGTGTTTGTTTGTGTATTTAATATAATTGATGATACAATGTAGTTAAATTTTTATCTTTTTCAACACTGCCAAAAATTTGCTTCTGTCACTCAATTCTTGCAGTCAAGGTCTTGTAGTTGTTTGGGAATTAAATCAAGAGCGTCGAGGGAAACCAGAACGAATATACGTGTCTTCAGAACACAAAGGCCGAAAAGTTACAGCTCTCTGTTGGGACACAGCTGTTCTTAGAGTTTTTGTAGGTGATCATGTGGGGAAAGTTTCTGCAATCAAACTCAATACATCTAAACAAGCAAAGGTGAGAACCTCTCCAGTTCTTTATGTTTGTGATTAGAGATACTCAGTGTGATCTTATAGAACATTGAGTTAAAGGATACAATTTTATTCAATGTATTTCTGGGGGGACAGGTTTAAAGCACAGACCTAAGAGGTTTTGAGAATTGTTTGTAGTACATATGGCAGTACATATGACAGACTGTTTTCGTTTGATACTGTTGTAGAGTGGCTCTTGTGAACTGACTTCAATAATTTGCACATTGTCTATTGCTGTATTTCCTAACTCACCTGTCTGGTGCATTTAAATAATAATATTAATAATAATAGTATTCTTTAATACGAGGCCTTTGAGAAAGAAAAGATGTCTATTTACTAGTTATTAATAAAATGGCAAATACAGAAATGGCACCAATTGTTCAGTCTCCTGTTTTCCTGGCCCCTGTGTAGACCAAACTCATGGGTATAGGAATATTTTGTCTCAGGATAAATGTAACTTAATGTGAATGGAATCATAAAGGGACTTATGCTCAGATGTGTAGGTCCCCAGGCTTCCTGCCACACTTATTGCTTAAAAGGATGGGACTCAGGAAAAAAAAAAAAAAAAAAGGTTGGGACTCAGGTTACTCTAACAGAATGCTCCAGTCTGATTTTGAGACACTGCAGATCAGTTTCTCATTGTTTTGCTTCTCCAAGGCCTTTATATCACAGCTGGGATACAGCTGTTCTTAGAGTTTTTGTAGGTGATCATGTGGGGAAAGTTTCTCTTGTGATTCATTTTCAAGGAGAATTTTTGACAGAAAAGGAGACATCTAACTACAGTTGACTAAATTATTCTGTTTTAAATAAACACATCAGAATATTCTGGCTTGATCATCATGCCCCATCAAAGGTTGGTACTGGGGATTGAATCCCTGGCCTTATGAATGGTAGGCAAGTGCTCTACCACCTAGCTACATCATCAGCCCCTAAATTATCATTTGATTCAAAGTCCAGTTAAAACCCTTTACATAGTGTAGACTTAATTTGTCTTTTTCCCAAAGGGAGAAATATATCTATAGATGAAAAATTCTTTCACATGTTTCAAAACTTGCTTCAACTTTTTTATTCCAACCTCTAAGGTTACATAATCACAAACAGAGCTTTAAGGATTAAGCCTTAAGTTTGTATCAAATTATTTCATAAATTTTTTGAGAGTTAAATTTTCATATCCCTTTAGGCAAATTAAAATTTTGCCTATTTAAAAATTTTATTTTGTTATCCATGTCATTTTTATTTAAAAGAGGAGGAGATTTTATTTAAAGAAGAGGAGATTCTATGTAAATGTTATAATGAAATACTTTATTTTCTTCTGATGTCCCTTTTAGGCATCTGCTGCCTTTGTGATGTTTCCTGTTCAGACAATAACAACAGTTGACTCTTGTGTTGTGCAGTTAGATTATTTGGATGGAAGACTGCTTATATCTTCACTTACTCGATCTTTCTTGTGTGACACTGAGAGGTATGTTGACCAACCCCATGAGTCATCAGATAGATAGAAATTTAGGAGAGTCTCAGAAGTCATCTAGCACAAACCACTCAATGAATTATACAGATATTAATAAGGAACTGTTTGAATACAAGCTAATGTTGGCAAGTAGAGAGGAGGTGGAGGAGAGCGAGAAATGTGATGGGTGATCAAGACAAGTATTTAAAGAACCCAACCATGAAGCATAATCTTATAGAACGTTGAGTTAAAGGATGCAAAAGGCTAAAGGCTAAAGTCTTGTTCAATAGGAGAATCAGGAAGACTTCCCTGATTGTTGTTGCTGTTTTTAAAATTTGCTGTGTATTTAATAACATTTTACTTCAGAGTAAAATTGGCTGAAGAATTAAGAGCGTTATGAATTCAGCAATTATTTCACCAATATTTCAAAGGTGGATAAAATGTATGATGAATGGAAAGGAGTGTATTAGAGGTAGTCATGAAATATCACAAAAGAATGAGAAATAGCTGGAAGTGAGTATTATGTATCATTATACAAAGTTTCTCAGCTGTTTTTACTGCAGGGAGATTTTCACTGGCCAGTACCACCACCACCCCCAACTGGCCCTGGCTGGTTGGTTTGCTTGCTACCATACTTGTTAGAATCATTTATTCTTTTTAAAATTTATTATAGAAAAATTTGGCACACACAAAAATGAGATTGTATTATGAACCCCCCTCATTTCAAAGAGTGATAAGTTTGAGTTGAGTTGCAGTAATGTAGAACTTGCTGCAGAAGTAACATGCCTTAGGTATGCCCCTTTCTATTAGGTAGAATTCTGTTTTCAAGGATATGAATAGTAAAATAATTTAAAAATTCATTTATGTTAATTTTTTTTTAGTTTCAATGTATGTCCCCATTCAACAAACAGTATTTAAAAAGAAAACAATAACTGGGACTCTTAATGATTAACAAAAGTGATAGTTATGAATTTGCTTCTCCTGTCAGCTGTTGAACCAGGTGAATCTGAGAAGGAAAAGAACAAACAAAAATAAAGAACAATGATAGAGGAGAGAGAACATTGGATAATGGAACCTGACAATATGATATCAACTCCCTGTTCTGCCCCTATTTAAATCTTGCCAGTTTCCATATCCATAATGTAGAGATAGTTTTAAGGATATGAAAGTATTAATTAACCTCATGCTGTACTCTGGGTCTTTAGCACTGTATTAGACATAAAATATCAAGCAAGAAATATATCTTATTTCCCAAATAAGGAATTTAGGAAATAAAACCAAATTTTTTTTATTACCCTAAGTCCATATCAAAGTACTTTCACATCCATGATTTTATAGTAAAACATATTTTATGCATGGTGCAAATAAGTACAGGAATTTTTATTGAATTATTGGAGGTAATATAGTAAATGTATGCCAGAGTATAAATAGATCATTACTCAATAAGAGATATTTGCAGTGTACTGAGTGATTTCTGTGGATCAGACACTGCTATATATTTCGTATTCAACTAAGAAGGTATAATAAGACACTCCTTGATATATACCCCAGACTTAAAATCAGGATACTATAGTGAGACAGCCATATCAATGTTTATAGGAGCTCAATTCACAACAACTAAGTTAAGCAACTAACCTAGGTGTCCTTTAATAGATGAATAGATAAAGAAATTGTGGTATATAAACAAAGTGGAATATTACTCAGCCATAAAAAGAATGATTTTATGACTTTTGTCAGTAAATTTTTCTATAATAAATTTTAAAAAGAATAATTTTCTGGATCTGGAGAACTTATCATTCTAAGTGAAATAAGCCAGTCCCAAAATACAAAATGCCAAATGTTCTGTCTCATATGCAGAAGTTAACACACAACAAGGGGAAGTAGGGAAGAATAGTAGTTCATTGGATTAGACAAAGGGGAATGGAAGGAAGGGAAGAGAGATGGGAGTAGAAAAAACAGCAGAATGAATTGGACATAATTTTCCTTTGTTCGTATGTGAATACACCATTAGTGAAACTTCACATCATGAAAACCGTAAGAATGGGATCCTAATTAGGATAAGTTATACTCCATTTATGTATAATATATGAAATATACTCCACTATTGTGTATATCTAAAAAGAACAAATTAAAATTAAAAATAAAAGCATAGCAATGCCAATAAAGGAATTAAATTTCTAAATTAAAAATAAAAAGAAATAAGAAATGCCTTTTGTCCCAAAACATAATAATCTATTCAAATAGAAATAGTTGCCACTTATAATGTGGTCAGTACTATGAAAGCATAGTATAGGAAGCATGTAATTCAGCATATGAGAGTCAAGAAAGTTTCTCAGAGGAAGACTGCTGAAACTAAGTCATGAAGAGTAAGTAACAGGAAGTTTTAGGAAAAGGTAAACTCATCATTTATCACCTTCCATGTTTCTAGGCAGTGTACTCACTTTTTTTTTTTTTTTCCCTTGCAGTACTGGGGGTCGGACCCAAAGCCTTGCATATGCTAGGCAAGCACTCTACCCTTTAAAAAATTTTTATTTTTATTTTGAGACAAGATCTCACTAAGTTTTCCAGTCTTATTTAGTTGCCCAGGTGGACTTTGAACTTTTTATTTGATTTAATTTTTTTGGTACTTGGGTTTCAACCCAGAGTTGTTCAACCACTAAGTCCCATCCCCAGCCCTTTTTTTTTGTTTGTTTTTTTAGACTGCAAAAAGGACACATTTACTCTTTTTTTGTGTGTGTGTATATAGATATTATGTATTAATTAACACTGAATGTTTTTAATGAGTTTTCTGGCAGAAGCCCAGCCCTTTTTTTATGTTTTTTTTAAATATTTTTTTAAATGTTGATGAACCTTTATTTTATTCATTTATTTATATGCGGTGCTGAGAATCAAACCCAGTACTTCAAACATGCTAGGCAAATGCTCTACCACTGAGCCACAACCCCAGCCCTTTTATGTTTTATTTTTAGACAGAAGTTTGCTAAGTCCTTAAGACCTTGCTGAGTTGCTGAGGTGTATCTCAAACTTGCAATCCTCATGCCTTAGCCTCCCAAGTCTCTGGGATTACAGCTATGCACCACTGCACCCAGCTCAAATACTTTGATGTATTTAAATCATGTAATCCTAAGTGGACAGAATGTTCCAAGATATGTTTCAGAGGGACGTAGCATTTTGGGGAAAGATGAGTTTATTGGATGTTTGTGGTGATGACGTATCTTAGAGATAGAGGTGGAAAGGTAGAGTCATGGCTTCCATGGGATGTCCAGAGAGCATTGTATTGCACAAGGACTTTAGGGTTCAAGCATGTATGATGAAATGGTTTGGTGGCACTCACCTTTTCGATTGAAACAGGTTTTTCCATCAATTCTGATCTCTCATTCTATGGATAATAAACTGAGTACTAATGTGAAGAGGTTTGCTTCCGGTCACAGAAATAGTGCAGAGCTCTATTTTAACCTTTCTATTATATTGTTCTTTCCAGCATAATACTAATATGAAGAAGAAAGAGAACATTGTGGGTGGGATTATCATGGCCATGCTGATTCATAATGCCATTGTCTTTAACTTTTTTGTAAGTAAACATAGTGTCTCTTCCTTTCTGGTCATTAGAGAAAAGTTTTGGAAAATTGGAAACAAGGAAAGAGATGGAGAATATGGAGCTTGTTTCTTCCCTGCAAGGTGTTCTGGGGGCCAGCAACCTTTGATATTTTGTGCTCGTCCTGGCTCCAGGATGTGGGAAGTGAACTTTGATGGGGAAGTTATAAGTACACATCAGTTCAAGAAACTCCTCTCATTGCCACCTCTGCCTGTGATTACTCCAAGGTAATGATTTGTGTGGCTGATTGGGATTATTTGAGGAATTTTCTTGGAGGTTGGATTAAAATCTCGGATCTTCTCCTATCTGTTAAAGATTTTGTTATACCTCTTAAGAACTAAGTAGAATTTTTATCAAAAGATAAAGCCTCTAATCAGTTGTCTTTCCTCTGATTGGAGTTAATTGAATAAGGGCAGATGCATTTCAGCTCTTGAAATTGTTTTGGCGCTGAAAATTGCACAATATTGGGAAAACTTTATAATTTTTAGGTTGTGAGTAAATCATTAATGTATGTGTTTGCTTCCTAGATCAGAACCTCAATATGATCATACAATTGGATGTTCCCAGTCTTTGTCTTTTCCCAAACTCTTGCATCTTAGGTAAGTTTTTCCCTTGGCTTTTCCTTTTATTCAAAGGCAGTTTGGTTTTATTTATTTAGTTTTGGTTCTGGCACTGAACCCAGACCCTTGTGCGTACTAAGTAAGTTCTCCACCCCTGAACCATACCCTACCTAGTTAATTTCTTTGGTGGGTTGGGGGGAACATTTTTGTTGTTGTTGTTTTGTTTTTTTATAGTGCTGGGAATTAAAGCCAGAGCCTCTTGCATGTTGGCAAGTATTATACCAGTGAGCAATATATACCCTTAGTCCTCCCCTGACTTTTTTTGGGGGGACAGGCTGGCTTTGAGCTCCTGGACTCAAGCAATCTTCCTGCCTCAACCTCCCAGGTAGATGGGACTACATGTTACAGATTACCACACCTAGCTCTCCCATTTTTTATTTTGTGATGTTAGGACCTAACCCAGGGCCTTATCCAAAATACTCTGTTGTTGAATTATAAGCCCAGTCCCTAGTAGCTTGCTTTCTTTTTTTGATCTTTATTTATTTACTTATGTGGTGCTGAGGATCAAACCCAGGGCCTCACGCATTTGAGGCAAGCACTCTACCACTGATCTACAGCCCACCACCCCCCCCGCCCCGCTCCCAATAGCTTTTTAAAATTGTTTTTTTACCTTTTTGGAAAGTTAGAAAATGACTAGTTACATGAAATACTCTGTATAAGAGGAATAAGACTGGGGATATAGCTCAAGGGTAGAGTGCTTGTCTAGCATGCCCAAGGCCTTGGTTTGATCTCCAACACCAACACCAAAAAAAAAAAGGAAAATGAAAGAGAAAATACTTTTTCACATATGCAGAATTATAAAGCACCACTTGGGGGAAAAAAAAGGTGTGGGAAAACAAAAGAAAATCCCTTTCCAAACCAACTGGAGAGTCTATAATTGTCAGGGAACATCTGACAATTGGTATTCATTCTCTTATAATATCTTCTACCTGTTGGGGTGATATAATGAAAGCAAGTCCCTGACTAAAATCTACCTCATAGATATATGTTTATTAATAGGCAGGCACAAACATAGTTGTAGAACTTGTTCTTGAAATCTTGTTAAAATTTCAACTTTCTGCTTTTTAGAGACTCTGACAAATATCTTGCATGCAAGATCTATTCAAGGCAGACTCAGCCCTATTCTAACTTCAAGTTAAGTTAGCCTTCTAGGTGCATTAGATACAAAATCCATATTAAGTGCCAGCACAGAGTCCACTGTAGAGGTTGTCAGCTTCTGGGTCTGCCGATTACTATACCTTATTCTACAAGGGTATGAGTATTAATATATAATTTCCCATTAATCTCTGTGCTGGAACTCTACTTATTTCATCAGTGAAAAATTATTTCTAATGTCCTTAGGCTAATTAATAAGATCTCTAATGCTGATTTAGAAAATGGTATTTAGAGTTTTTTATAGGGCACACTAGAGTGTGGACTTCACTGGGGATTGAACCCAGGGATGCTCAACCACTGAGCCACATACCCAGCCCTTTTTTATTTAGAGATAGGGTCTTGCTAAGTTGCTTAGGGCCTTACTAAGTTGCTGAGGCTGGCTTTGAACTACTGATTGATCCTCTTGCCTCAAGGTCTCCGAAGCTGCTGGGATTACAGGCATGCACCATCGCACCTGGCTGGAGTGTGGACTTCTGTTTGAGTTCTTTTAAAGAGTAACTAATCACTCTTAGAATGTGATTTGTGATTTTTGTGTGTGGGGGGGGATACTGGGGTTTAAGCCCAGGGACATTCTACCATTGAATTACATCCTTAGCCCTTTTTGTTTTTGTATTAAGACAGAATCTTTCTAAGTTGTTGACATTGGCCTCAAACTCAGCCTTCTCAGTGCCTTGGATTAAAGGTGCATGCCACCATGCCAACTTAGAATGTGATTTTTAAAAATACAGTTTATTAGCAGGGCTCGGTGGCGCACACCTGTGATCCATGGGCTCACACGAGGCTGAGACCGGGGATTGCAAGTTCAAAGCCAGCCTCAGCAATGGTGAGGTTCTAAGCAACTCAGTGAGACCCTGTCTCTAAAATACAAAACAGGGCTGGGAATGTGGCTCACTGATAGAGTGCCCCCTGGGTTCGATACCCAGTACCAAAAAAAATAAAAAGGCAGTTTATTAGTGAGGCCCTGAGCAATTTAACGAGATAAAAAATAAAAAGACTGGAGATATACCCTCCCACACACAAATAAAACAACAACCAAAAAACAATTAAGTGGGGCATGATGGCATTTTCTTGTATCCCAGTGACTCAGGAAGCTGAGTTGGAAGAATCACAAGCTTAAGGCCAGCTTCCACAAATAAAGACCCTGTCTCAAAAAATAAGCTGTGTGCAGTGGTGCTTGTTTGTAATCCCAGCTACTTCGGAAGCTGAGGCAAGAAGATCAAAAGTTTCAGGCCAGCTTCAGCAACTTAATAAGAACCTGTCTCAAAATGAAAAAAAAAAAAAAGAAGGGAGGTGGAGCTAGGGATGTAGTTTAGTAGTACAGCACCCTGGGTTCAATCTTATGTACAACAAAAGTAAATAAATAACAAATATAAAATAAATAAAAGCACTGGGGATGTAGCTCGGTGGTAAAGGCCCCGGGTTCAATCCCTAATACTGCAATTAAGTAAATAAATAAAAATAAAGAACTGTCAATGTTAATTAGTTGCCACCAAGGGCAAAGTAAAAATTAATTCATGTACATTACATTCACTAAACCAAAGTATGTAAAAATGAATTATAGACCTTTTAACATTTAATAAACCCATTATTCATCCTGAAAGTTATTGGAGGAACGCAGCTAATTATTTGCCTATACTTCATAAAGCATATTAAAACCTCTTCCTTTATTAGGGGCCTTCCTTTATGGCATTCTTCAGTTATAATTAAATATTAATATTTATAAACCCATCCTGCTCCTAAACAGTAAGCTTGTTGAGGGCTTCATGGCTATTTTGTTCACTGTTGTATTCTCAGTGCTTGGCTTAGTGCCTGGTACATAAAGTACTTAGTTAACTATAACGTGATATGTGGGGTGATAAGTTGGGTGATAGTATGGCCTCGCTGTGTAGTAGAAAGCATTCTTCCTCAGAAATATGCTTGATTTTCCTAGTAATTATCCTTCAAGTTTGGTTATTTAAAACTCTCGTTATAGTTCCTGCCGTGGCAAATGGAGCCTTTCATGATGTAGCTTGGCCTACTCCTCAGCTTAAATAATAATTAATGTCACTTTGCTTTTGCTAACTCCCCCAGCAGGCTTGGGTTAGGTACTTGTTCCCATGCACTGTTGTCAAACCTCATTTATTCCTCCATCATCACCACTATCTTACTATGTTATGAATATCCATTCTAGTACCACAGCACTAGGCACATTGAAGGCTCTTAAACAATGACTAATTCAGTGGAAAGTTTCTTGAAAAACATGAGTAGGAGGGCTTCTTATTGTCCTTGTTAATTTACTTTTTCCTCCATTTTTGTGTCCTAAATTATGTTTATTGGCACAACCTACAAAACTCATAAGGGAACATTCTAATATCCTATACTTTGTTTTTTTTCTGGTACATAGATAACACTTTCTTTTTTTGGGGGAGATACTGGGGATTGAGCTCAGAGGCACTTGACCACTGAGCCACATCCCTATCCGTAATTTGTATTTTTTTATTAGACACAGTGTCTCACTGAATTGCTTAGCACCTCGATAAATTGCTGAGGCTGGCTTTGAACTTGAAATCCTCCTACCTCCGCCCCCTGAGCTGCTAGGATTATAGGCATGCGCCACTGCACCTGGCTAACACTTTCTTTTCTTGAATTTGTAAACAATGCTGTTAGGCTTATGTCCCAATTTATTTATTATTAGTAAAGTAATAAAGGGATGAAAAATGTATAAATTTTAATTGTCAGCTCTAATTTTAGTCACCACCCCCAATTTAACCTAGGTTACTATTTCTAAGAAATTTTTCAGGCTGAATATCAAGTTTAATATAAAAAATTATGACCTCTTATTTCTTTACTCAGATAAGAGTATATATCATATATTTTCTCCTCTGGCTCTTGAAGACAGCCTTCCCAATTTTACTTACTTTGCACTGTAATGCTGACCTTATCTTCCATCTTTATGACAAAGATAACTTTCCTCTAGGGCCAGTGATCTGGACAGAATGTTAATATTTGTATATATTGTATGTATTGATCCAAGTCCTATAAAGTATCACTCTTAGGTTCATTACCTCAAGGAACCATTTTTAGTATTCTTGGGGACAAAGAAAATATTATTCCTATGCTTAAGATTATACTTAATTGGATAAATGTGGTTTATTTCTAAAAAGAAAAAAAAGTTTAACAATAAAAAACAAGAATTGTGGGCTGGGGCTCAAGCGGTAATGCGCTCACCTGGCATGCGCGCGATGGTGGGTTCCATTCTCAGCACCACATAAAAATAAAATAAAGATTTGTGTCCACCGAAAAATAAATATTAAACAATTCTCTCTCTCTCTCTCTAAAAAAAAAAAATACAAGAGTTGTAACAGAGTAGTACATGACTAAGTACATGAGTGAATTCACAAGAAATAGATGTGAGTACAGGAAGAGGCACAGTTGCTATGGGGCTGTGGGAAAGGATTTCAGAGGGTAGTTGAACCTTGGCTGATCCTTGATAGGGAGCTATAGTGAGAACCCTGTATATTGGGGAATGTCCTGACTAGGGTTAAGGAAAGGAAATTATCAGTGGTATATATACATTAGTAGCAGCCTTGAGAAGGTACATGAGATATATGAGATACACTCATATGAGTCAATGGTATGAAGAAAAGAACAGGAGAAATGGAGAGAACCCAGAGTCCTGGAGAGGCAGACAGAGACCCAAGAAAGAACTGTATCCTAGAGTCTGGGAAATGGAACTCAAGAAAGAAGGAACAGTCTTCTGCCTGGGATTAGTGAAGGATTATTGGGTTTGGCAATTAGGAAATCTGTTACTTTTGATAATTCAATAAAATGAAATACTTAGTATACTGGATAACAGGGTAGATTACTGAGAATAAATGAGGGAGAAAATAGATTCTGTGAGGTATAAGAGGGAAAAAAATGTCCAGGTTTGGGAGCTAGACCATCCTTAGTTTCATTTTCTGACTCTTCTGTCTTCATGCTGAATGGGTTTGGGCATATTATGTCATCTCTCTCAGATTTGGTTTTCTTTTTTGTAAAATAAGGATGGGCTATGAAGTTAGATGATATAGGTGGAGCCCTTGATAAATCTTCTGGCATGTATGTGACCAGATGCACTCAATCTTTTGTCATATACACACAATTAACAAAATTAGAATATTATCATTTCTAAAAGTGGCTAACTAGAGCAATGATTGATTGGCAGTAAGATGTTCGTCTTTAAATGAGCCCCTATCATATCAAATACAAGAAGCTTAACTACTTTAATAAATGTCGGGTAAGTCGTCCCTAAGCTTTTCTTTCTCCAGATACCAGCCATTTCTTTTTCTAGAAGGTCTTTAGTGTATGTGTCTGAATTTTCCCAATCTGGCATCATTTTATGCACTTTTTTTTGTGTGTGTGTATGCTGTTATAGACAGAAAGGAGAGTATTAAGATTTGATTAGTTGGATCACTGTTGTATTTTCTTTGTATGGTCTGATTTTATTTTAATACATAATGTGAGGATCTAAATTCAGGGAAATATATCTGCCGCAGTCTGACTGGGCACAATTCAGGAGCCACTTGTCAAAAGAAACAAACTTTATTTTTAAAACTACAAACGCCAAACAAAACAGCTCCTCAGGAAAAACCCTCAGAGCCCAACTGCCACCACCGGCTTCCACAAGCCTCTCCCCCACACCAACCACCACCTCCCACAATCCTCCTGCTCTTGAGGCCGATTGGCTAGGTCGCGTGGGCGGAGCCAAAGAAGTCCCCCAATGAGCAGTTCCGTAGTCTGAAGGGCAGGGAAACAGCCCAATGAACATGACTGCAGAGGAGCCAATCAGCTAGATGTTGCTGGGGCCACTGTGAGCCAATCATCAGCTGGCAGCTTGAAGGGCAGGGAAACAGCCCAATGAACATCACCGCAGAGGAGCCAATCAGCTAGATGTTGCTGGGGCCACTGTGAGCCAATCATCAGCCGGCAGCTGGAAGTTTGCTGGCAGCTGGAAGTTTGCTGGGGCCCCTTTGGCTGTGGCTCTCAACATCTCCCCCTCTCTGTTTAAACGACAAGCATGTGGCTTAGGGACCGTGCCTGCCTTAGGTTGTCCAATACTACATATGGTCCTTACCCGTCTTCGGATGAGCTGACCTCAGGGCGTCAGCCTCCTGTCTTAGGTTGGTACCATTGTAATTGGATCTTACCCGTCATTGACTACCGGTCCAGTATACAGCCACACCTGTGGAGAGGTACCAGCGGGGGGGGGGGGGGGTGAGGTTCTTTGCCTCACCTCTGTTGGCCCCCAAATAGCTGAACGATCATTACAAGCAGAAGGGAGGAAGATATACCAAATCAATACTCCAATACTACCACAAGTCGCTGCACCAACAGATAGTTCACAATGCATACAAGTGAGTTCACAATGCATACAAGTGACACATAGTTTAGGCAAGTTCTGTAAGCGGTTCAGTGATGGCTATTGCAGAGACTGTAGATTAGTTTTATCTTTGTCTTCACCGGCACAGGGATGAAGATAGGAATTCTGGCAATAATGGCTAAAGAAAAAATTATATAACATTCTAGAAGGTACTAAAAGAAAACAATTTTCTTAACAATTTACATTGTCTTCACCGGCACTGGGATGAAGATAGAAAGTCTGGCAATAATAGCTAAAGAAAACATTGTGTAACATTCCAGAAGGCACTAAAAGAAAACAATTTTCTTAACAATTTACATTATCTTCACTGGCACTGGGATGAAGATAGAAATTTTGGCAATAATGGCTAAAGAAAACATTGTGTAACATTCCAGAAGGCACTAAAAGAAAACAATTTTCTTAACAATTTACATTATCTCCACCGGCATTGGGATGAAGATAAGAATTTTGTCAATAATGGTTAATATTAATAATTGTGTATCATTCTAGAAGGCACTAAAAGGAAACAATCTTCTTAACAATTTACATTATCTTGAAAAGAATTATTAAATATAATGAAAAGGATAGGTGAAAGTAAACAAACAGATCTGTTAACCTTTTTTTGTTTACATATTAAAACAATTCTTAACAGTTATTTACCCAATTTAAATTAAACCATTTAAATCACGTGAATAAAAAAAAAAATTTTTGGATCCTTTTTTTTTTTATGAGCGCTCATCATATATGATATATGGACATATGTACATTCAAACACATAACACAAAACACAAGTGTGCACACATAATACATACAACACATAACATAATGGTAAAGGCCTTATAACTTTTTACAGGTGAAATCTCCATTGCAATGTTTAACAACTCTATAGTAAAAAAAATATATATATATAGAACTGATCAGCAAAACATTAACCTAGGTCTGTATGAGCTCAAAAAACAAAATAGAACTTCATGATATGGGAAAGGGCAATAATAAAATAGATATTGAAAAAAGCATCCTGGTTCTGTCGCAGATGTAAGGATAGCCAAATTGGAGTTTTGGATATCAGCTGTTATGGATTTGAGCCAAATCATCTTCTTTTTGGTCTGTAGAAATTGCTTTAGTTAATCTCTCTGGAATCCAAATCGGCTGCTGTTCTCCCTGTGGAAACACAAAAACAGGCCCCCGACTCCAGACAATCACTGGGTCAGGACTTTAGTTAATCTCTCCGGAATCCAAATCGGCTGCTGTTCTTCCTGTGGAAACACACAAACAGACCCCCGACTCCAGACAATTACTGGGTCAGGACCTTTCCATTGTCCTGTTAGAATATCTTTCCAAAGTACCTTGGGCTTATGTACATTTTTTGGACACATATGCCTTTCTGCAGCACTAAGTCCTGATGAATCTAAATTTAAAAAGTTTAGAGTAAAAAGGGTTATTTTAAGTTTATCTTTGGGGAATATATACCCCTTCCCAATTCCGTCTTTTTGCTTTAATAAGTACATTTTAATAGTTTGATGAGCTCTTTCAACTATGCCTTGTCCCTGTGGATTGTATGGGATTCCTGTTATATGAGTAATGCCAAATGATGAGCAAAATTGTTTAAAAGAAGTAGACGTATAACCAGGGGCATTATCTGTTTTTAACTGTTTTGGAATGCCCACAGTGGCAAAATTTTGTAAGCAATGAGCTATAACATCTTTAGTTTTTTCTCCGGCATGAAGGGAGCCCATCAAAAATCCAGAAGAAGTATCAACTGTAACATGCAAATATTTTAATTTTCCAAATTCTGGCAAGTGTGTGACGTCCATCTGCCAAATATGGTTAGGTATCAATCCTCTAGGATTGACTCCAAGATTAACTTGTGGTAAAAAGGTCACACAATTTTGACATTGTTTTATTATTTGTCTAGCTTGTTCCTTAGTTATTTTAAAACGCTTTTGTAAAGTATTAGCATTGACATGGAACCTTTTATGAAAATTTATAGCTTCTTCTAGTATAGAGAAAATATGTACGTCATGTGTAGTTTTATCTGCTAAATCATTGCCCAAACTAAGGGCTCCAGGCAATCCTGTATGTGCCCTGATATGTCCTATAAAGAATGGATCTTTTCTGTCCCAGATTAAACTTTGTATAGTGGAAAATAAAGAGAAAACAGTAGAAGAAGGGGAAATCCTACCAGCATCTTCAAGGGATACTATAGCATTAACTATATACTGACTATCAGAAAATAAATTAAATACAGAATCTTTAAACATCACAAAAGTTTGTAATACTGCATTAAGCTCTACCTTTTGAGCTGATTGTTTGGGTACTAAAAATGTAAAAGTTCGATCAGGGGTAACTATTGCTGCTGTACCATTATTTGATCCATCAGTGAATATATTTGGAGCATTCATGATAGGTGTTTTTCTTGTCATTTTTGGAAAAATTACAGGATGCAATGACCAAAAAGACAATAAAGGATTAGATGGTAAGTGGTTATCAAATGAAACATTAGATTTGCACATGATTATTGCCCAAGTATTTAACTCATTAGCTAATTCATCAATTTGATTCATAGTATATGGAGTAATAATTTTATTAGGAGAAATTCCAAACACTGCCTTTGCTGTTCTTATTCCTTTGAGTATTAATTGTCCTACAGCCTCAGGATACCTAGTAAGAATATTGTTAGGAGAATAAGATAAATGTATCCATAATAATGGACCTTCTTGCCAAAATACTCCTGTAGGAATATTTTTTGTTGATAGTACAATAAATAATAAAGGCAAACTTATATCAATTCTATCCAAATGCATATTTTCCATATATGTTTCAATGATTTTTAATGCCTTTCTTGCTTCAGGCGTTAACATTCGGGGTGAATTTGGATCTGATGGACCTTTTAGGATATCAAATAAAGGTCCCAATTCTCCTGTTGGAATACCTAGATAAGGTCTTATCCAATTTATGTCTCCTAATAACTTTTGAAAGTCATTAAGTGATTTGAGTTGATCTACTCGTATTTGAATTTTTGGTGGACGGACCATGGTTGAGGATAATAGAACTCCCAAATAATTAATTGGAAAATTTAATTGTACTTTATCTATTGCTATCTCTAGATTATAATTTTTTAATAAGTTTGTAAGTGTGGCATAACATTCTAGCAATGTGTTTTTAGCTCTGTGTGCTAATAATATGTCATCCATATAGTGAAATATTTGTAGCTCAGGATTTTGATTTCTAAGTGGCTGGATTACTTTGTTAACATAAATTTGACACATAGTTGGGCTGTTAGCCATCCCTTGAGGGAGTACTTTCCATTCATATCTCTGATCAGGACCTTCATGATTCAGTGCAGGGATAGTAAATGCAAAACGTGGACTATCCTCAGGATGAATTGGAATTGAAAAAAAACAATCTTTAATATCTATAACTAAAACATACCAAGTTTTTGGCAAAGCAGACAACTGAGGAATCCCCGATTGAGCAGGTCCCATAATGACCATTTCATTATTAATGGCTCTTAAATCTTGCAATAATCTCCATTTACCAGATTTCTTTTTGATGACAAAAATGGGAGTATTATGGGGAGATACAGAAGGTTGTATATGTCCTTCCACTAATTGTTGTTTGACCAGATCATGGGCTACTTGTATCTTTTCTTTAGTCAAGGGCCACTGAGGGACCCATACTGGTCTTTCTGATTTCCAGGTAATTTTTATTGTCTCAGTGGCCCTTTGTGAAAATCCAACCCATGTCTGTCTGTTCCTTGATTTATTTGTATTGGTGCTGCTATACCTTGTTCTTGTTTTTCTAATCTTTTTCCTTTCCTAAAACCTTGTCTAGCCATAATAGTGGGTGCATTTTGATTGATATTATTTGTTAATGTCAAACCTAATTGATCTAAGACATCTCGTCCCCATAAATTTACAGGAAGATGATCCAATACATATGGCTGTATAGTTCCTTCACATCCTTCAGGATCCTTCCAATCTAATACCATTGCACTTTTATCGGGATTATTCGCCACTCCTAGGCCTCGAAGCGTTTGAGTGGCTTGTTGTAATGGCCAATGTTTTGGCCATTCTTGACGAGAGATAATGCTAAGGTCTGCACCTGTATCCAGTAGCCCATTAAATTCATGTCCTTGAATATTTAGTTTTAGCATGGGGCGAGAATCTAAATTTAAAGAAAGCATAGCCCAATCTACACCTGTGGAGCCTAATCCCTTGGAACCTCTTTCTACAGTATGATTGGAAAATTTATCATGTAGGCTTGGTATTATTAGTAATTGTGCTATTCTATCTCCTGGTGAAATTACTGATATACCCTTTGGAGAACTGGCTATAATTTTTATTTCACCTTCATAATCGGGATCAATTACCCCAGGACTTATCAAAAGTCCTTTTAGAGTAGAAGAGCTGCGTCCCAATAATAAGCCTACTGTTCCTTTGGGAAGAGGTCCTTTCACCCCTGTGGGAATGATTTGAACTCCCATCTCTGGAGTTAGTACTGCTCTGGCAGAGGCGCAGATGTCCAACCCTGCGCTCCCTCTGGTTTGTCTGATGAGGGATCTGATGCCCTGGGCACTACCCTGATGGGGTTGCTGGGGTTGCTGGGTTCCTCCAGAGCTCCGTATATTTGTGGTTTGGGGCCCCGGAGCATTGGGGCCCCCTGTCCGTTTTTTGGCAACGGAGCCCGATGCCTTTGTCCACGATATTGTGGATAAAAACCTTGTCCTTGTTCGTTTTTTGATAATGGAGTACCCTCTATGGTGGTTTGAGAACGGCATTCATTAGCCCAATGTCTCCCTCTACGGCATCGTGGACAAATACCCGGTATTCTATTCCTTTGATACCTAGTATTGTTAAACCCTCCTCCTATGGGGCAATTCCTTTTAAAATGTCCTGCTTGTTGACAATTGTAGCATGTTCTTAGCCCGGCATCTAAAGCCTGTTTTACTGCAGCTGCCACAATTTGCCCTTGTTCATTAATGTCTCTGGCATCTAAAGCCTGTTTTACTGCAGCTGCAACAATTTGCCCTTGTTCATTAATGTCTCTGGCATCTAAAGCCTGTTTTACTGCAGCTGCCATGACTTGCTCTTGTTCATTAATGTCTCTACACAATTTAATATATTTGTTTAAATCTTCCTGTTTCCATGGTCTAATGATATCTCTGCACCAACGATTCGCTTGGTCATAAGCCAGTTGTTTTATTAATGGCATTGCTTGTTCTGTATTCCCAAAAACTCTGGTAGCTGTTTTGAATAAGCCTATCTACAAATTCAGCAAACTTCCAGCTGCCAGCAAACTTCCAGCTGCCGGCTGATGATTGGCTCACAGTGGCCCCAGCAACATCTAGCTGATTGGCTCCTCTGCGGTGATGTTCATTGGGCTGTTTCCCTGCCCTTCAAGCTGCCAGCTGATGATTGGCTCACAGTGGCCCCAGCAACATCTAGCTGATTGGCTCCTCTGCAGTCATGTTCATTGGGCTGTTTCCCTGCCCTTCAGACTACGGAACTGCTCATTGGGGGACTTCTTTGGCTGTGGCTCTCAACATATATCAAACTTCTGTATCATAGCAAACTTTAATTATTTTGACTTCTTACATTTTTTTCTTTCAGTGAGCATTGTGTACTGACTTGGACAGAAAAAGGAATTTATATTTTCATTCCTCAGAATGTTCAAGTTCTTCTATGGAGTGAAGTCAAAGGTAGTTATATTTTTCTTTTTCTTTTAATTTTGTACTGGGGTTTGAACCCAGAGGTTCTTTACCACTGAGCTATACCCTATGCCCCCAGCCCTTTTGAATTTTTTTTATTTTTTAGTTTGAGACAGGGTCTTGCAAAGTTTCTGAGGCTGGCCTTGAACTCATGGCCCTTCTGTCTCAGCCTCCCAAGTCTCTTAAGGATATAGGGTGCAATACCTTGCCTGGCTTATATTTTTCTTATGTGATTTAATTTCATAAATGCTTGTGATATTTGATTATTGTAGGAGGATTCTCTTGCAGTGTAAGAAGTTGAAAGAGAATGGGTTAATGCTCCTTTTAAAATTAGGATCATAGGGGCTGGGATTGTGGCTCAGTGGTAGAGTGCTCACCTCACATGTGCGAGACCCCGGGTTCCATCCTCAGCACCACATAAAAAAATAAATAAGTGAAATAAAGGTATTGTATCCAACTACAACTAAAAAAATAAAAATTAGGATCATAGATGTTTCTCATTATAAGGTACTTCCAAACCATACATCTTTGAATTTATATTCAGATATTTGTTTTTAAGGATAATTTTAAATACAGTTTTTTAAAATTATTATTTTTAAATATTTGTAGCTGCTGCTAAAGGATAAGTGGGGTGGTCTGGGGATATAGCTCAGTTGGTAGAGTGCTTACCTCATAGGCACAAGGCCCTGGGTTCAATCCCCAGCACTACCACCACCACCCCACAAAAAAAGAATAAATGGGTTAATTTTCCCCTCTATTTGCCCTTAGTTTTTATCCCTTCTAGAAGTTCAGCTTTCACTCCAGTTTTGTATCTTAACAGTTTAGAATTCGAAAAGTGCCTGAAGGGGCTGGGATGTAGCTCAGGAGTAGAGTGCTTGCCTACTGTGTGTCAAGCCTTGGGTTCAATCCCAACACACACAAAAAAAGTCCCTGAGGGAACAGAAGTCATTATTATGTAACTAAGACAAAGACACTCTTTATATTCTTTTGGTTAAAACCAGATATGGGCGAAATGCAGCTATTTTAGCACTGCTGCTTAGTAGAGAGTGTATGTTGACTTTTTGGGGTCTTTTTCTACTTTGTAAAAAGAGAAAGAATTACTGGTCTGATCAACATTGATTTCTTGTGGATTAAGTTCTTTGAAAACTAGTTTGTTGAGTCTTGAGAGCTTGTTTGGAGGTTCTAGCAGGGGAGTGCAGCTAATTATATACTCTTGAACAAAGAACAGGTCCTCCTTTATCAGGGAAGGTCATCTTCTACAGACCCAGTGCGCAGCTTTGGGAGGGACACACATGGAATGATGGGGGAGGAAGAGGACACCCATCTAGCCAGCCAGATCAGCCGAATTAACCCTAGCAATCAATGGTGTGACAGAGGTCACAGCTGGATCACCCTCACATCCTTGTTGAATCTTTTCAAGATGTTCTGCCAAGACAGATATTTTAATCCATTCATTGATCATCAGGTTGTAATTCTCAGGAACACTAGTCCTGACTCTAATATAGATTACCTATTTTACAATCCCAATTTCTTTTCACAGAAAATACCATTTTAACCATAGGATTTTAAATCAGAGAGATATGGTTCTTTCTTCATATCTTTTATTCCTGATCTTTATAGAGTATTGTCTAAAATATGGTTTTTTCATTGAAATACAAGTATAAAAGCAGAGATAGTCAAAACTAACCTTATTTAAGAAGTGAATTTATTAGAATAATTTCAGCCATTGCAGAAACAGAAAAGGCGTTTTGGGCTAACATCCTGTGCATTAACCCCTGTGATTTGTGTAGATATTCAGGACATGGCTGTCTGCAAAAATGAGCTGTTCTGTTTGCACCTAAATGGGAAAGTCTCACATCTCTCCCTCTTGTCTGTGGAGCGCTGTGTGGAACGCCTGCTAAGGAGAAGCCAATGGGACCTGGCTGCTCGCACGTGTTGTCTTTTCCAAAATTCTATCATTGCCAGTAAAGTGAGTCAGAGCTCATCTAAATAAGTTCATCAAGCTAGACCATGCTAGTTTTCAGGATTGTCTTACAAAATTGCTTATTTTTCTTAGCTCTTCTATATGACCTACAGATGTAGCAATAAATCCCCAAAGAAAGCATAGCAGATATATTTTGGGGTGGTAGAGGGTAATAAGAAGGTTATGCTTTCTGTTTAAAAAATATCAAATTTATTTGAATTTTAGAGCTTGTTTTTAAGGGAGTATTTGGTAATTCTCAATTAAATTCTTAGTTCCTGAGATAATTCTGGTTAAGTTTTTCATTAGCTTTCTAAGTCTTTATAAAACACCTGTTAGTTCTTTGTTAGACCTAATTTTATGTTAATTTATTTATTGTTATTTATTGTTCATGTGAGTCTAGACTTACAGATAGTCAGCTATACAATTGGGTTTTACTTTTCCTTTCATTAGGCAAGAAAAACTTTGACTGTTGATAAATTGGAGCATTTGAAATCTCAACTGGACCTTGAAACCTGTAGTGATCTAATTTCTCAGCTGGATGAATTGATCTTAAAATTTGAACCTTTGGATTCAGCTTGTAGTAGTAGAAGAAGCTCCATTTCATCACATGTAAGTATTCTCACTTTTAAAGGGGTTTTGTTGTAAAGTAATATTGCTTCACCTTAGACTATACTCATTTATCCCTAGGATTCCAAATCCTGTCTTCCTTTCCTTGTAGTTCATTTTTTCTTTGTTTTTTTTCTTTCATTCCTTTTTTTTTGAGATAGGGTATGTTAGCTTTCCATCACTGTGATAAAATACCTGAGATAAACAGCTTATACCTAGGAGAGATTTATTTTGGCTTATAGTTTCAAAGGTTTTAGCTCATGGTTGTTGATGGCTAGGTAGAACATCAAGTCAGGGAGCACATGATGGATCAAAGCGGCTTACCTCATGGCAGCTAGGAAACAAAGAGAGAAACAGTAAGAGACTGTAGTCTCAATATCCCCTTCAAGGGCAAACTCTAAGTGACCTAACTTCCTTCCACTATATCCCAAGGCTCTTCTGTCTTCTAGAAGTACCATAGGTTGAGAACTAAGGCTTCAACACATGGGCCCTTGTGGGGACACGTGAGATTCAAGTTGTAGAAGAAAGGCTTTCTTTTAGCTGTTGTGCGTCTGTATGAAACTTAGCTGTGTCTTGAAGCTGTACTTTGTTTTTGTCATTGTTTATTATTTTCTGTTCCAGAATGTACCTTGTATAGCCTCCAGCACAAATTAGGTTGCTCCTAATTGGTGATTTCAGATGCTTCATGCTAATATGAGTCTCAGTACAGCTTGGATTATCTCATTTACTCCTTATTCTCACTGCCATGCTTTATGAAGACAAGCTAGAGAAATCAGGCAGCATGATGCCAGTAGCACATGTGAAATACCCAGCTGCCAGGCACCTAAACTTTTTCACCAATTTGTTCTAATAAGCCATAATAGTTGTTACTGACTTCCCATTTTAGTGTTGGTATTTCTGTGAAAAAGCTGCATTGTATTACAAAGGAAATTTTTACTTTGATTTCTTTCTTTCTTTTTACCTCATTTTTAGGAAAGTTTTAGCATCTTGGACTCTGGTATTTATCGTATCATTAGTAGTAGAAGAGGCAGTCAGTCAGATGAAGACTCTTGCTCCCTTCATAGCCAAACCTTCTCAGAAGATGAGAGACTTAAAGAATTCACCTTACATCAGGAAGAAGACCAGCCAGATCAGAGTTGTACATCACAGGAAAATGAAGGTGATGAATATATTTCCTGTTGGTTGTTGATGAGAAGCAGTTATTTTTTGTGGGTTCTTCTTACCAAAATTATCTTGTACATAAAGTTTCTAGGTATGAGTAGTTTTTAGCTTGTTGATAGATTTTCTATCTAAACCTATAGATCTGCTTACCATTAGGAGAGTAGGTTTATTTTTAGTTGTTTCTTTAAATTTTTATACCCAGGGGCACATAACCACTGAACCACATCCCCAGTCCTTTTCATTTCTTATTTTGAGATAGGACCTTACTTAGTTTCTAACGCTGGCCTTGAACTTGTGATCCTTGTACCTCAGCCTCCTGAGCTGCTGGGATTGTAGGCATGAATCATCACATCCAGCTTATTTTTAGTTGTTTTTTTAACCTCATGTTTGAACTAACATCAGTAAGTGCCTCATTTCAATCATGCATCGAAATGCTGCAAAAGGATGAGAAAGATCATTAACCAAAAGAGTGGAAAGATTTTATCCTTACTAACAAAATTATTTTCCATCAGGACTGAGAAATTGCTTCAGTTTTGGGAGCCATTGCCTTCCCTTTCCAATGTTCACTTATTCCTGTGATTGAACTGTTGAGAAGATATTAATAGAAGCCCCAAACTTCCTTTTTGACTTGTGGGGATTCAGGGTTAGTAGGCAAATGAAGGTACCTGCCTAAGTGTTTTATGTAGACCATTTCATGCATCTTGTATAACTGTGTTCCACACTCATTTGTATCTGGGTCAGTTGTGATTTTGATATTGAATCCTTCATTTCCTTTAGTTTATTCATCTTAGAATTTCTTTAAAGTTTAAAGAAAAAATTCCATGTGATTTGATTTTATTTCTTTTTCCTCAATTCCATTCATTAGATAATGTTTCTCATGTTCCAGTGACGTTTGAGACAGATAAGAATGAAACTTTTCTCCCCTTCGGCATTCCATTATCATTTCGTTCTCCATCTCCTCTTATGTCTCTTCAGGCTGTCAAAGAAAGGTAAATTAGTCTTGTCATTTAAGTCCATTTCTGACTTGACTTCACAAAAAATGCCACTACTACTAAGAATGAAAAATTCAATACCCAAGTTTTCTATGTTCCTATTAGTCCTAGGAAGTCAGTTTGGACTTAATAAAAAGATTCTTTTTCTAGAGCAATTTCTCTAATCAATGATATATTTCATGAAAAGTCCATTATTCGATTCATTTAGGAAATCGCCCTGAGAAACAATGATTCAATGCTAAAGAAAAGGTCACATTTGGTACTTGATGCTGAGATGAAAAAGCATTTTAAATGAGAAAAAGAAGTCTCTAAATTATTTCTCATATAACCTATTATGTGAAGCTGTTAACTTTTCATTCCAACTTTGGGGAATTTAACTTCCTTCCATGTTTGAGAAGCTAAATACTTGATTTATTATAGCTCTGGCTTCTCCCAGACAGAGCAAAATGTAAAAATTTACCTTTTCCTCATCCCTGATAGGAATAGTATTATTTTTTTTAAACTTTTTTTTATATTTATTTTTTAGTTTTAGGTGGGTGGGCACAGTATCTTTCTTTATTTTATTTTTATGTGGTGCTGAGGATTGAACCCATAACCCTACCCCAGAACACTATTACTAGTCATCTTTTGATCCTTTCTCAGTTGGGTGTCAGAATTGGAGATTCAGGATTCTTTCTACCCATTCCGTGGGACCAGTATTAACATTTGAGTTTGAGAGGGGAGACTTTGTGTAGCTACTTAACTGTTTATCGGAGTCTTACTGGATACAAATTTTGATTGTCTAGGAGAGTGTATTGTGAATAGTTAGCAGCTGAATTTTATGAAGAAAGTCTTTGTTATTCTGTGACCAGGATGAGCTGATGATCACATGGCTTACATTGCCTAAGTTGGCATAAACATTACAGACACAATTAAAGTTAAGACCTTTCGTTAGCATTGAATCATTGTTTCTCAGGGCAGTTTTCTAAATGAAGTGAATCATTATATTGTCTGTTTTACATGAGGTTTTTGTGAAAATATATTGTTCATTAGAGAAGTTACTATAAACAATCTTTATTATTAAGTTCAAGCTGACTTCCTAGGATTAATAGGAACATAGCAAACTCAGATACTGAATTTTTCATTTTTGGCAGTAGTGACATTTCATATAATTTTTTTGTTATTTTACTTCTAGTGTTTCTAGCTTTGTGCGTAAAACTACTGAGAAGATTGGCACCCTTCATGCAAGCCCTGAGCTAAAAATGAGATCAGATACCAGGGATGATGATCAGTCATGTGAAGAGGAAATGAGTTTGGTTACCTGCCCACAGGAGGAAGACATTGAGTAAGCCCTTACATATAAATCTGTATACATTCTAGGGAAACCAGCTGTTAGTTTGAAGAAAGCCATAAACTGACCTGTTGGAGAAAGCACAGTTTGACCCTATTCATTGAAGATTGTTTATGTATCTTATAAATATTGTGACTTCCACAAAGATTTGAATAATTATATCAACCCATAGCAAATTTATTGAGATAGAGAATTTTAATTTAGATCTCTTTCATCTTTCCCCTGCAAAACCCACCTTTCTCCTCCATAATCGTGTCAAATTTCTGGTGTGTCAGAATAGTGTTTGATTAAGAGTAAGATGACTAAGATTTAGGCCTTGTCCTAGCTCTTCTTCTGACTAGCATGTGACTTTGAGCAAGTTATTCATGTTCTCTGGCCTATAAGATCTAGGATGTGCTATTGCTTGATGAGTCAAGGGAATATTAGATGAAGATAATGAAAAAGAGAACAGGACTCTTCAGGCAGTGTAACATACCATGAAGAACAATACCTGCCACTTAGTAAGCAATAGAAATATTTCCTAAGAAAGCTCTAATCCCCTTTAACTCTTGTGAATGTTATTTTTATTTTTTATACTCTTCTAGAGGAGGGAAAGAGATAACTGGTGAACCACCAGAAGGAGACAGGTTCCAGGAGCTCAAAGTAGCAACAGCAGAAGCAATGTGAGTGCGGATGAAATTTTATAGTCAGTGGGGTGGCTTTTGGAGACCATCCTAGTGGGCCTGGGACAGTCTGAGGCAGAGTGGAAGCCTCATTTGCAATTGAAATTTAAGAATTAGTGACATACTTCAAAGTCACTGTTCTCTGTTTTGTTGCTAAGATAATTGTTCATAAAGAACATTTATTCCAGATGAGTATGTTTTATCATATTCATTTCACACTTAACTGTTTTATATAGGACCAAGATGCTGGATCCTCTGGTTTTATTTGAACCCAAGTCTCTGAGAATGGTTTTACAGGAGTGGCTTTCACAATTAGAAAAAACATTTGCCATGAAGAACTTTGCAGGCATTTCAGATACTGGCAACTCACCCATGAAATTGAACCAGGATGTACTATTACTTAATGAGTCAAAAAAGGGAATATTAGATGAAGATAATGAAAAAGAAAAAAGGGACTCTTTAGACAATAAAGAAACTGTTGATCAAACAGCATGTGAATCTGTAATTAGTCTGAGGAAGCCCTTGGATGACCTTTTTCAAGTATGTTCTCCATGCACCATAGCAAGCAGTCTTCAAAAGGACCTGGCTGAATTGACAACATTGTGTTTGGAATTGAATGTACTGAATTCTGCTATCAAGAACACTGGTGAACGTGTGGACCACACTTTGCAACAATGCTCTTCTGAAATTCTGGCTTGTCAGTTCCTAAAGAAGTACTTTTTTCTTTTGGACTTGAAAAGAGCAAAGGAGAGTATTAAGCTTAGTTATACTAACAACCCTTGTGTTTGGGATACTTTTATTGAAGGATTGAAAGGTAATAATCAAATTGCTTTATCAAAGATAAAGAACTGAATATGGAGGACCTTAGCTTTTTGGAATTTTTGAGTTTAAATAATGATTTAATTGGAAAAATCACTTCTGCAGTGGTCAGCCCTCCATTCTGTTTTCTACTCATTTATTTATTTTTGCAGTTCTGGGGATTGAACCCAGGGCCTTCCACATGCTAGGCAAGCGTTCTACCACTAAGCTATATCCCCAGCCTTCATTTTACTATTTAATTAACTTTGACTTCATTTAAAACTCTATTATGAGAAATTCATTTTCTTGTTCTTATAGTCACATACAGAAAATGATATAGCAATGTCAGAGCAGTTGGGGCTGAAGTAAATATTTGTAAATACAAATATATAAAAACAAGAAAATCTGTCATGTAACAGTAATATAGAAATAATATATACCATATATTGAGTATCCTGTGTACAATATAATATGATAAACAGTGTTCAGGCATCATTTCATTTCATCCTAACAGTAATCTTTAGAATAGATAGTGTTTTTCCATTTTAAACATGAGGAAACCTAGGCATAGAGATAGTATTAGTTGGCTAGGCTAAACTGCTGTAATAAATATCTCATAATGTAAGAACTTGCACATAATAGAAGTTTATTTCTTGCTTAGGGCAGGTGTTCCAGGTCAATGAGCAGCTCTTGTGGTAATTTAGCATTTCAAGTTCCTTCCATTGTTTTAAGTTCAATCTTCCCTTGGGGCTGGTGGTTAAAGTTGGCTTACTATATCCAGGGGAAAGCATGTGGAACATGCTCTCTGAAGACCTGGCTTGGTAATGCCTTACCTGTCTTTTATTCACAATCTCTTTGGTGAGAATTCTATTACATGGCCCTTCCTAATTGCAGAGGAGACTGGGAAATGTGACCTCGGTGCATGAGTCCAGGAGGTAGAGAATAAATATGGGTGAAGCGCTTGCATGTCTGCCTTAAAGACTTGGGCCCATATCCATCAGTGACCACCTTAGAGTTGAGTGATGATCACATTATTTGCCAACCTGACAGAAATATTCTCTCATTCCTTAAAGAATGTATTGATTGCCTTTTAAATATTGTTTTTAGTTGTAGATGGATATAATGCCTTTATTTTATTTATTTATTTTTATGTGGTGGATCAAATCCAATGCCTCACACTTTTGAGGCAAGCACTCCATGACAGAGCTGCAACCCCAGCCCTGATTGTCTTTTTTTGAGGAAAATTTCTTTTTTTTTTTTTTATTAGAGAGAGAGAGAGAGAGAAAGAGAGAGAATTTTTTTAATATTTATTTTTTAGTATTCGGCGGACACAACATCTTTGTTTGTATGTGGTGCTGAGGATCGAACCCGGGCTGCACGCATCCAGGCGAGCATGCTACCGCTTGAGCCACATCTCCAGCCCAAGAGGAAAATTTTCTTAATGAGAATTCTGTTTGAATAACAGATACCACATCTAATTGATTTAGATTTTAAGCACACTTTTTCTTCATTTCAAAAGTGAATTGTGCCAGGCATAATAAGTAAGTGGTCTATCATTGAGCTACATCCCCAGTCCAAGATACAGTTTTATATTATCTGACTTAAAGATCTCTGCTTTTTAGAAACATGCATCTATATTAATAATTTTGTTTTAGTTCACATATAGCTGTTAATAGCACAAAAAATGGTTTCGGATTATTTTTCTGAGTTGTAGTAGATTGTCTTTTTTTTTTTTTTTTTTTTTGGTACCAAGGATTGAACCCACAGGTGCTTAATCACTGAGCCAGGTCCACAGCCCTTTGTTATTTTTTATTTTGATTGCAAAGTTGCTTAGGGCCTTGCTAAGCTGTTGAGTCTGGCTTTGAACCTGTGATCCTTCTTCTTCAGCCTTCTGAGCTTTTTGGATTACAGGTGTGCACCACCATGCCCAACAGGAGATTTTCTTCTATTGAAAATAAGAAACAAGTTATATCTCTTCAAATAGGTTGAAATGTGTGAGGATATTGATGGAAATTTGCTGTTTCTGTTACGTGATCATACCCCACCCTGGTCACAGTAGAATAGCAGAAAAGAGTTTGCATCATCTGGAATGGCGGTTGTTGCTTACCATCGGTGCCTGGTAGGCAGTTTGAGATGAGGCAGCACTTGTGTTTACTTGAATTGAAGTGAAATAAGTTTGGCTTAGATTATACCCAGTCATAAAGCTTTCCCTTACTTCTCCAACTCTAAGTGATGGCTTCCTTTGGATTCCTCTAAGTGTTTATTGCCTGCCACAGTCAAATGGGGAACAATTTGGGAAACAAAGAAAAGACTTTAAAAAATTTTAAAAAATCAGAAACTGAAGGTTGGCTTTTTAGAAATTATCTGTTGAACCCTGTAGGGTAATGGATTGCACATTGGACTTCTAGAAATGGTCAGTTGAACAGGATTCACTTTTTAAAGGATGTTATATTTATGGAAGACAACATTTGGAACTGTTTGGGATTTGTCTTCAGAACTAGTTGAAAAGTTCTTGGAAAAAAACTCATGTTATCTTTAGATTCATATGTATATATGTACCTTTTTTTTTTAAACGCAAATTGTTTTAACTAGATTTTCACTCACCTCATTCACCACACTTGGCTTTAAATGACTTGCTATTCCCAAAAGTCAGATCTTACTTCAAAAGATGAATATTTGCTATACCAATATTTTAAAAAGCAGGTCAAATATTTTAAAATTATTTGACTTTAATTCTAAGTGATAAATAGATTCTAGTGCTAGAAAAAAATTGAACAGTTTGGCATCGATGATAGATATTTATGTTTGTGAGATATCTATCTCTATCTCTATCTCTATGTATGTGTACACATACACACGTGTGTGTGTATATATATATATAAAATATATATATATATAAATATATATAAATGGTAGACATATATGGCCCCAGATACTCATGTTTTTCAAGAGTAATGGTCACTTATATATTGATTATCTGTTCCTTTATCCTGTTTAAAAATTTCAATATGCTTTATTTCCCAATTAAATTTAAAGTCCTCAAAAGTAGAGATTACATTTTATTGTGTTTTTTTTTTTTTTTTTTTGGTACCAGGGATTGAACCCAGGGACACTTAACCATTGAGCCACATCCCCAGCCTTTTTATTTTTTTTTAAATTTTATTAGAGACTGGGCCTCATTGAGTTGCTTAGAGCCTTACTAAGTTGCTGAGGCTGGCTTTGAACTTGCGATCCTCCTGCCTCAGCCTCCTGAGTTGCGTTACCTGGCTTGTTCTTTTTGTTTGTTTGTTTGTTTAATCTCTCCTACAATGCTGAATAATCACTGGGCCTTGTATGTAGTAGATGCATAGAGTAGGTGTGTGACCAATGCTTTTTAAATGAGTATGTTAATTAACATTTGCAGCTAGGAGTCGAAGGAAAAAAAGATGTGCTTTATTTTTCAGAAATGGCAAGTTCCACTTCTATATATATGGAGATGGAAGAAGGAGACTTACCAGCAAGATTAAAGTTACTAGATGATTCAGTTCCTTTTGATAGTCCTTTGCTGATTGCTTATGCTACCAGGTAGGTTGTTATATGGTGTTTATAGGAACTGAAGTACATACATTTTTTTTTCATTGAAGTTGTACTCATTTGCACATTGGTATATTCATTTTCATTTCTAATTAGTACTTAATATAATCAAGTTGTATTCTTTCTCTGAAGTTGGAGACTAATGGTTCTGTTTTTAAATGCAGGTTGTATGAGAAGTTTGGGGAATCTGCCCTTCGATCCTTAATCAGGTTTTATCCATACATTTTGCCTTCAGATATCATGCAACTTTGTCATCAAAATCCTGCTCAGTTTTTGGCCTATTTAGACAGTCTGGTGAAATCAAGGCCTGAAGATCAACGGTGAGGGATAGCACATTTGTAGACTCTCTTTTTTTTTTTGATAGGGCATTGGTTCTCTTTTATCGCAGGTGTAACATTTTTACTATTAACTGCACCAAGTTGAGGCACCTACTGTGAAAGATGAGGATTTGATTCAGAGCCTAGTCTAAAACAAATGAGCTTTTTGTGTTCTCTAATAGTGAGAATATCTACTGCCACCTTTTCTTTCTTTCTTTTTTTCAGTACTGAGAATTGAACCCAGAACCTTGCAAATGCTAGGCTAGTGTTCTACCACTGGACACATTCCAAGCCCTTTTTAAATTTTATTTTGAGACAGGGTCTTGAAAATCACCCCAGCTGGCCTCAAACTTGTGATCTTTTTGCCTTCCAAGTGGCTGGGATCACAGGTATGTGCCACCATGTCTGGCTACTGCCACCTTTTCATTGACAATATCCCAACTTTTTGTGGCTGGCTCTCTTTTCCAGCTTTTTCTCTTTTCAGGCCGATTCATCATTTCCTATTTCGCCATACCTATAAATTTCCATTTGGTTATTAAACTGTCAACTTCCTCTTTTTCCTTCAGTTCACATTTGTCACACTCGTTTTTATTATTTACTTATTGGAACTTTGATTTTTTTTTCTCTTTATAATCTAGAAGACTCAGTTATTCATTTAGAAGACTATTAAATTTTCACAGGCATTTCTAGATATTCTGTAGTAGAAGAATTTTCAAGTTATTTTATCTACTATATTGATCTCTTGATCAAATTTTTTTCATATCCCCGTAGTTTATGTTTTCTCTCATTATGAAGATTGGTGATTCTTCAATCCAACTTTCTCTCAGGTCATACTTCCTTGAGTCCCTTCTACAACCAGAATCTTTAAGATTGGATTGGCTGCTTTTGGCAGTGTCCCATGATGCTCCACCAAGTACAAGCATTATGGATGATGAAGGATACCCCAGGTATGGAAGGAGTCCTCTTTCTGAGAACTAAGCTCTGATGTTCCTTTGGGATGGAACTGATTTATTCATATGCAGCATTCTGGGCTCACTTTAGGATTAGCTATAGAAAAGACTGACGTAATTTATGGTAATAATAAAATTGAGTGTACTTTGTAGTGGTTCTAAACACTTTTAGGGACACAGACCCTATAAGAACTTAATGATTCCTTTCAGAAATATGCACATTAATGCAAAGTTTTGCATATGACTTCAGAGAATTAAATGATCTCTCTGAACTTCATTTATGGACCCACATTAAGAGTCCTTGGTGATTAAACCCATTAGAGAAAACTGTGTGTGTGGACTGGTTTTTGTTGTTTGTTTTTTTCTTTCTAAAAAGTTTTCAAGGGATTTCTAAGCATAACCTGATTGAGGAATTTTTTTTTTTTTTTTGGTAGTAGGGATTGAATGCAGGGACACTTGACCACTCATCCACATCCCCAGCCCTTTTTATTTTTTAATTTTGAGACAGGTTCTTGCCAGGTTGCTGAGACTGGCCTTGAACTTGCAGTCCTCCTGTCTCAGCCCTTAGTGAGACCCTGTCTCAAAATATAAAAAATGTAAAAAAGGACTGGAGATGTGATTCAGTGGTTCATCAGTTAAGTGCCCCTGGGTTCAATCCCCAGTACCAGGGAGGGAAATAGATAAACAAAACAAAACAAAAAAAACTAATGCCTGTCTTATTTTATATCTAGCAAAGGACTAGAAGGATAGCAGTGGCTGTGAGCAGTAAAATTATAGCCTTTCTTTTTGCTGTTTTTATTTGTTTGTTTTGTACTAGGGATTGAACCTAGGAGTGCTTTACCACTGAGTTATATCCTGGTCCTTTTTATTTTTGAGACAAGGTTTTGCTAAGTTGCTGAGGCTGGCCTAGAACTTGAGATCCTCCTGCCTCAGCCTCCTAAGTCACTGGGATTATAGGCATGCACCACCATGCCCAGTATTTTTTTGGTTTTGATTACTTAACATATCTAGTTGTTTTACTGTGATACTGGGCTGAGGATTGAACCCAGGGTTTCCTGCATGCTAGGTAAGTACTCTTGCACTGGGCCACAACTCTAACCCCTAAATTTCTAGTTTTTAAAAATGAACAGGTTATAGAAGTAGCTACTTTACATTTTTCAAAAGCCAAGTGGAAATGTTTGAAGATATAATAATACTGGATTTTTAAAAGGGTCACTCTACCATTAAATTACATCCCCAGCCCCTTTAAAATTTTTTGAGACAATGCCTCGCTAAGTTTCCTAGGCTAGCCTTTCTTGGTTGAGATCATCCTGCCTCAGCTTCCTGAGTTACTGAGATTACAGGCAGCTATGACATAAACTGTATTCTTTTCTATTAGACAACTAATTAGGACTTTTTAGAGTTTATTTTCTTTCTAATTACTGACTTTTTTATTTTTATATTTTTTTTATTTCACAGGCCTCATTCACACTTGTTTTCCTGGGGTTATAGTCAGCTGATCCTTCAGCTAATTAAACTTCCTGCAGATTTTACAACAAAAGAGAAAATGACTGATATCTGTAGGTCTTGTGGGTAAGTAAGGATTTTCACAGAAGCTGAAGTTAAGAATCACTTCAGTGCATAACCTTATAGTTAAGGGCCTGAATTGGTATGTGTTATCGCTTGGGAATTCAATTTTGCTTCCTAAAGATAACTGTACCTTTTTGTTTTAGTGGTAGTAAACAATTTTCACCATTTAAATTTTGTGGCCGTGTGTGTATGTGTGTGTGTGTTTGTGTGTGTGTGTGTGTGTGTGTGTGTGTGTGTGTGTATGTGTGTGTATATAGGAGAGACTGGCTCTTGCTAATTTCTTTCCATTCCCCAGGCTCAGTTGTTAGCCCTGGTTCTCAGGCATGTAGATAGTATTTAATTCAGCCTCCATTTATATGATGTCAGTTACAGTTGATAAAGGATTTCTAAGAAGAGAAATCAGAATAGGCTTAGTAAAATTGTGGGTGAAGGACTCTAGGAGAAGATGAGATTCTGGAGGTAAGCCCTGAAGTCTGGGTAAGATTTGCATTTTTAGAGGAGCCAGAAGACTGGCTGGTCTGGTAAGAGAAAGAGTAAGGGCAAGGGCAAGAAAAACTACCACTGCTTATTATCCACATCACTCATGAGTGATAATTTATTGCCTAGTGATGTTGTCTTATGGCTTTACCTGGGTAATAATCTTTTGGAGGAACCTGTATCTTTCTTTTCCTCCATATTGCCTAATTTATACAGTGGTAAGTACTTAATACATATTTATTCACTGATAATGAGGGATGAGACAGATGGGTGATTGTATCATGGAGCAGGAGGTTGGGTTCTTTGTCTCATGAATCTGAAGAATAAAATCCACAGACACAGGGTGAGAGCAAAGTAACAGGATTTATTAAGGTAATAGAAAGAAAGCAGAGCTCCCAAAGATGGAGTGGTCCCAAAAGAGGGATGCTGCCCAAGAAGTTACCCAGGGACCCATCTCCCTATCCTTCCAACCATGTCTCTTTCTCCTGGCATTATGATGAGATGCAAGACCTGGAAAGCAGGTCAGAAGAATTTAGTTACCTATATAGACCCTTTTAGACTTTTTGGTACAAAAAGGGCCAACTCCTCAAGTTTAATTCCTAGTACTAGAAGGGAAAAGGAATTGAAGGGAAGGGAAAGGACATAAAATGTAGAGGAGGAAAAAAAAATGAAAGTGAAGCTTTCTAAAGACCATTTATACATAAAGTATGAAGCCAGAAAGGTCTAGGAAGTTGTTGCCTTAATTCAGATATGAATGGATTGATGATGAGTGGGGCTGCAAAAAAGACACATCAAATGGATGTTTCAAAAGAGAATGCAGTGGGACTTACTATACAGCAAATAAAGGAAGGGGAAGAGTCAGGAGAGCTTCCAAGGTTTGTACACTGGGAGAAGAAATATGCTGATTTTTGAATTGAATCTAAAAGTGTATGAATCTATATAAAGTTTAAATGCCTCATAATGGGTGCCTGGCCTCAAATGTCACTAGCTTTTTTTTTTTTTTTTTTCTTGTTTGCAGTAGTTGGGGTTGAACTACATCCTCAGCACTTTACTTTTTGAGACAGAGTATTACTACTAAATGGCTGAGGGTGCCTTGAGTTTGCATTCTACTGCCTCAGCCTCCGGGGTAATTTTTATTACAGACATGTGCCACTGGGCCTGGCTTTTGCTTTTCTCTTTAAAGCTATTGATTGGAGTTGTCTAATAGAATTTGCTATGATAATGGAAATGTTTTATTGCACTGTCCCATATGGTAATCACTAGTCTGAGAGTCCATCCTGCCCTCCGAGAGGTGGTCTTGGTCAGTTTTGTAGTGCTACTGTATTCATCTCAGTGCACAGATGCTGACAGCATGCCTTCAGGTCCTTCGCTTCTCAGTCAAATGTTTAAAAGACGGACAGGTCAACTGAAAAACTGACTTTTAAATTTTGTTTACTTCTAATTAAATTTTGATAGTCACATGTGTCTACTGTCTACTATTAGCACAGTTACGGATAAATTCACAGTCTTATTCCTTTCTTCAACTTTGTTCTCTTTAAGTTTCTGGCCTGGATATCTTACTCTCTGTTTGGAGCTGGAGAGAAGAAGAGAGGCCTTCACCAACATTGTGTATCTGGATGATATGAGCCTGATGGAAGGGGATAATGGTGTGTACTTGCCAACTAGCTACTTGATTGAGTATTTTAGAAGTCTCTCCAGACTTTTAAATAAGGGAATTTGGTAAACATTTTAATGACCATTCTAGGTAATCATCAAATTTGTAGGTTTTTTAAATTTGTGTCCTTTGAGATATATATATCTCAAAAAATATATATATATACACACACAAATATACACTCAAATATTTTATCTGTTTCCTTTTCTATTTGATGAGTGCTTATTATATGTCAGGCACTAATGCTGTGTTTTCCATATGCTGTTTTAAATGAGATAACAAACTCTTAGGGATAGTTACTATTATTTCTATCTTCCAGATGTCATAACTGAAGCCGAGAAATGATAATTAAATGACCAAATCACACAACTAGTAAATTCTAGAGCTGGTGTTCAGACCCAGGCCTCTCAGAATTTGTGCTTGTGTATTTTTACTGCATCATGTTTTCTCACTAGACAGTCAAAAGTTTTAATTCATTAAAATGAACTTAACTAACATTCACAGGCATTTCGATAATTTCCATTTAAAATTTTTTCATTAGTTCACACTGATAAGATAATTGTCAGAAGGCCAGGACTTTAACACACTGATAGCTGAAGTTTGAGAGTCCATCCTGCCCTCTGAGAGGTGGTCTTGGTCAGTTTTGTAGTGCTACTGTATTCATCTCAGTGCACAGATGCTGACAGCATGCCTTCAGGTCCTTCGCTTCTAAGTGGAAAGACCTGTGATCCTTTTTTTTTTTTTTTTTTTTTAAAAGAGAGAGTGAGAGAGGAGAGAGAGAGAGAGAGAGAGAGAATTTTTAACATTTATTTTTTAGTTCTCGGCGGACACAACATCTTTGTTGGTATGTGGTGCTGAGGATCGAACCCGGGTCGCACGCATGCCAGGCGAGCGCGCTACCGCTGAGCCACATCTCCAGCCCGACCTGTGATCCTTTACTACAACTTTTTTTCAACCCTGCTGGTGTGGGACAGGAAAAGTTAGAGCCAGAAGCAAGAAGCCAGTTGACTGGCAAGGGTCAGCTCTGAGCATCCAGCTATACCTATAATTACTGAGATCATCTTTGTTTCAGAAATGAAATAGGAGGGCCAGCTGTTTTTGTAGGAGTATTAAATATATATATAAGAATCATCAGAAAAGATAAAACTGGTTTGTATGTCTAAAGTTACAACGTATTTGTTATAGAAAAAAGTTGATAATTCAAGAAGCATAAATAATCTCCTAGTCTTCCCAACTCAGGCAAAAGTGCTCCCAATATTTTATTAATATAATTATACTCATATTAAGAATTCTTACTCCCAATGTATTAAATAAGGCCCTTTCTTGACACTTTTCTCTCCATGTGATTTATGTCAGTCACTATCCAAGAAATGTTGATTTTATTACCAAATATATAGCTCATATCTATCCACTTTAATTTCTCATCCTGGCTACTTGCCTAGACTGTTGCAACAACTTCATAACTGGTTATTTGAGTTCCACACTTAACCACTTTTAACCCATTTCCCTTCAGTAGTCAGAATGAGTTTTTTTTAATGAAAATTGAATTATGCAATTTCTTTTCTGACACTCCTTTTGCTGAACTCAGAAAAGTCCAGATTCTGGATTCTTAAGTTGGTCCTTAAGACCTGGCCTTATCATCTTACTCATTCTACTACCTTTATACATTATAGGCTTTTATAAAAATTCTTTGAACCCACCAGTTTCTTTCCTGTGTCACATTGTTTTTCATGTTTCCTGCATCAGAAATGCAGGTCCCTTCCCTCTATGTTTACTCTTTGCTCCAAGTTTGTGCTTTCTGTGGGCCACATGAACATGCCCTCTGAGCTTGTCTCATCTTTCAGTTTTTGTTTGAATGTCACTTCCTCATAGTCTTTCTGTAAACAAAATCAGCTATTGTCTCTAGTGGTTCTTTATTCTTCAGAGTACTTAGCACAGTTTATAAGTATATATTTTTATGTTTAATTCTGTCTTGTATGCTAGATTGTCACATCTGCAAGAGTGTAAGGATTGTCTTTTGTTCATCATTGCATATCCCATGTATAGCATGGTACATGACATAGAGCATTCAGTAAGCTATTGAATGGATTTTGAAGCTAATTTTGAGACTTCTCTATATATCATGAACTATTTATTCAACATATGTTCAGAAAACTTTGTGCCATGGTGATGAAATTATGTTTCTGCATATTTTTGTTTTGATATTAAATGTCTTTGCAGTTTCTACTATCTCCTCTCTGCAGGCATTGTATTAAGAGTGGTCAGAGCCAACAATGCTTCTGTGTGTGTGTGTAGGTTGGATCCCAGAGACTGTGGAGGAATGGAAGCTTCTCCTACATCTTGTACAGAAGAAGAGTTCAAGTCCAGTCCCTCAGGAGTCACTAAATGGGAACCTCAATGATGGGCCTTCCCCCATCAACACAGAGAATGTGGCACTCCTGTTAGCTAAGGCCATGGGTCCAGATCCAGCATGGTCATTGCTACAAGAGTGTGGTCTGGCCCTTGAGTTGTCAGAGAAATTTACCAGAACCTGTGATATCCTGAGGATTGCTGAGAAAAGGCAGAGGTAATGCCAGTTTATCATGCCTTTCCATGGTGCTTGGAGAATGTACAACACCTCCCTCCCCTGATTTTTAGAGGTAGATGAGATTGTAGAGATTATCTAGTCCTGACCCCTCACTAACAGATGGGGAGACTGAGACTGATTTGGTAGTTAAGGTGATTAAGGGAAGAAACTAGATAGAATTTCATTCATGATCATAACCAAGACACTATTTGGATTAATATGAGTACCCAAATATGATGTGTACTCAATTCTCTAAGAATATTGTAGGGGTATGGCCCATTTGTAGAGCACTTGCCTACTATGCTTGAGGCTCTTAGTTTGATCCCCAGCCCCCAGCACCACAAAAAGATAATTCTACCTTTTTTTTTTTTTTTGTACCAAGGATTAAATCTAGAGGTGCTTAACCACTGAGCCACATCCCCAGCCATTTTTATATTTTATTTAGAGACAGGGTCTTGCTGAGTTTCTGAGGCTGGGTTTGAACCCTCAATCTTCCTTCCTCAGCCTCCCAGGCTGCTGTAATATGCCACTGTGCCTGGCCCCATAATTCTACTTTCTGTTTATATAAACTTAAATATTCTAACTACTTCCTCTAAGTAACATTGTATAGTACTGGTTGAATATATCATATTTCAAATGCTTGGGACCAGAAGTATTTCAGGTTTCAGAATTTTTTTGGATTTTGGAATATTTGCATAGATTTTACAGGTTGAGCATCTCTAATCCAAAAATCACAAAGCAGAAATGTTCCAAAATTCAAACCTTCTTTAAAGTTTTGGGGTTTTGGGGGTTGGGGGGAGTAGTACTGGGCATTGGGGCATTGAACCCAGGGGCACTCTGCCACTGAGCTATATCCCCAACCCTTTTTAAAATTTTATTTTGATACAGGGTCTTGCTAAGTTGCCCAGACTTGCTTTGAATTTGCAGTCCTCCTACCTTAGTCTACTAAGTACTAGGACTACAAGCATGAGCCACTATGCCTAGCAAAAGTTTGGGAATTCTGGATTAGAGATACTCAACCGTATTTTCTTTCTGTGACTGGTTTATTTCACTTAACACAATGTTCTCAAGGTTCTTCTTAGTTGTTGTATGTTAACAGAATTTTCTGACTTTTTTTTAAGGTTGAATAATACTTCATTGTGCGTGTATACCACATTTTGTTTATCCATTTATTGTTGTAAGACATTTGGGTTGCTTCTACTTTCTCTTTGTATAGTGCCACAATGAACATGGGTGCACAAATATCCCTCCTACACCTTGCTTGGGTTTCTTGTGGGTGAATATCCAGAAATGGAATTTCCATGCTATTTTCCATAGTGGCTATACTATTTATATTTTTTACTAACAGTGCATAATGGTTCAAATTTCTCCATGTCCTAGCTAACTCTATTTTCTGTTTTTTTTTTTTTAATAGTAGCTAACCTAGTGGATGTGAGATAATAGTAATATGTCATTTTGGTTTTGATTTGCATTTCTATATTGATTAGTGATGTTGGGCATCTTTTCATATGCTTATTGGCCATTTGTATAACATCTTTGGAGAAGTAACTATTTAAGCCCTTCACCCATTTTAAAATCAGGTTATTTGTTCTTTTTGTTGTTGTAGGTGTTCTCCCATATTCTGGATGTTAACCCTTATTGGATATGATTTGCAAATATTTTCTCCCATTTCATAGGTTGCCTTTCGCTCTTGGTTTTAATCTCTGTCTTTTGACTCACTGGATCAATCAACTTATAGGTTTTAATGTTTTCTGTAGAGAATGATCAACTGTAGCTAAATGTGCTTGTTTCTTTTCTTTGGGATTTCAGAGCCTTGATACAAAGCATGCTTGAAAAATGTGATCGGTTTCTCTGGTCTCAGCAGCCCTAATGGAAGAAGATTTGGCACGATGTCATCACATTTTTGGGAAAAACAACAATAACAACAATGAATCATGATCCTGAACCTTTGGAAAGGCATGAACTGAAACCCTGCCAGCCTTGTCAGGGTTAATGTTGTCAGTGTCTGTATTCTTGGCATTTGTGGCTCTGTAACCTCAGCATTCCTCAACCAATGTTGGATTTTGAAAGGAATCTGGATTTCGAAAGGAATCCTTGTTTTCTGGATTCAGAATGTGAATGTTCACAGCTGTGCAGTATTCATTCTAAACTACAATATATTTGCTTCTCACTAGTGGATTGGGGGAAATTTTTTTCTAGTGTGGCTCCATGTTGGGAGCAGAAGTTTTTTGTCACATGGAGATGGATGATGTTATTACCTGGAATTGAATTCTTTTTTATTTTTGCTGGGATAGTCTAGAAACTACTGAAATAGGACATAAGATAATGAATTGACATATAAAACAAATGAAATACTGAAGATTCAAATTAGATATTTTAAAAATCACCCAAATGTAAAATTGAGTTAATGTAAAGTATTTTTCCCAGGATTTATTTGACATTTTCTAACATGAACATATATGTAGTTGACTAATTCATTACTGGAAACATGTTGTCTCTAATTTTTTCCTAAACAGAGAAGCCCAAGAGAATCATGCACCTTTCAAAATTATTTTTTAAAAGCCATAAGAGAAACTTGAGTACTATTAAATACAGCAGCAAGTGCTTGTATTATTTAAGCTATGTAACTAGATTGTCATTTGTTAGACTGTTGTACATTTACATAGTATATTACATTACCAATAAATGTAAAAGCTGATGCAAGTTTTCATTTTAACAGAATGTTGACATGAGGTCTACTTTTGAGCTATATGCACGAAAATGTGGAGAATAAAGTGCTAGATGCATTGAATGTCCATTCCTTTTTTTCTCACTTATAACAGAGAACACAGATACACATTGCTGTAGTACATACACATGACTCCTGAACATGATGCAGCAGGTGCATTGAAGAGTTTGTCAGGGAAAGGAGGCCTTACAGAGTTAGTTGGTTTAGAACTTTGGAAAGTGTGGGAAACCTTCCCACTAGCATCACCTGGGTCTGGCTTCATTGACTTAAATTGAATGTAAGTCTGTACTGAGGCTTACCCTTAGGAAAGTGAGAGCCCTCCCTTCACTGTCAGTGTTAGTCATTATCATTGCATGACTGAAAGAGGATCCAGAAAAAAAATGTAATAACAAGCAGCATAAACTGACACCACTGTGCAATCATTTCCTGACAGCCCTTGACAAGGCATATTACAGCAATCCTTTTACCAGAAGGGTACAAGGAATTTCCGAACATAACAAACACAACTCATATCTCCTAAATTTATTTTCCAAGGCAAACGGGAAAAAAATCTTTAGTTAAACATTTAAATTTAAACAGTATGTTTGGTTATTAGGCAGTGTTTTCAAATATGATTACATCAATCACTTGCCTAAAAATTCTAAATAGATTGCTTCCTCCCTCACACTCCTTACCAAAACAGAAAAAAAAAAAAATAGACTAATTCTTGGTTGCTTCACTTTCACTTTTGTTTCCAGATTTGACCACTACAGCTACAGAGTAGTATAATGGCCAATAGATTGTCTGCAGACTGCCTATGCCTAAACATCTGCTCTCCAACTCAATGACCTTGGGGAAGTTACTTCATGTCTCCTAAGTTTTAGTTTCTCATCTGTAGAATGGGAATGATAGTAGCTCTCATTCAGGGTGATTTGTGGATTAAATGACATGATGGAATGTGAAGTTTACAGCATAGTACCTGGCATATGGAATGAGATTTGAGCTACCTATTAGAATTAAATGAGACGAACATGCAGATGGTGTCTGTAATAATGTTAGTCATTTGAAAGGTTTAGAACATCATTTTCTCCTATTAGTGATCAGACCCATAGAAACTGGATTTATATGGATCAGAGTGGGAAGACCAAATTGAAATTAATTTTGTTGTATTAAATTTGTCATTACTTTGATCAAGGCTCAAAACCTTGTAGTTATCCTTTCTTCTTCCATCTCCTTTTTTCTCACTTCTAATTAATAGGTAAATCCTTTCAATTTTGTGTTGATGGTGTTCTCCATTAGTCATTTTTCCCATTTTCCACCAATACACATTCTCATTCCTTCCTGCCTAGACCATTGAGGCTGGCTCCAGTGACCTTTAAAAGTCATCCTCAAGATTGCTGCCAATTAGTCAAGCATGTTAAAAGGTAGGTGACCATGGGTGGTCACAGAAGCTTATTAAGACAAAGGTCAGGGATCCTGCCCAGATCTGGAATCTAGGGGTCTGCAAACTAGTCTAACCTCCCTCAACTTGTCACCCACCCCATATTCCTAGATTTAGAATCAGCATTTTCCTAGTTTATAGTAAATGAAGGTCCCTGAGAAAGAGTGATTGTTTTGGTCTCCTGGGAAGTTAATTGCAGATCCACTGCCAGAATCCTTTTCCTCTTGAGGGCACAGCCTTGGTCTTGCCACTTCCCAATTAGAAACTTTTGGCAGTTCCCCTCTGTTTTCAGAATAAAGCCCAAACTCTTGAGCTCCACATTCTATGACATTGTTACCAAACTCTTTCTCTCAGTTTCGTTACCCAAGTTTCCCCTCAACCTGAGTCCTCTGATTCTTGGGTGCTTTCTGCACATTGCCTTTCTGGTTGTGTTCCTGCTCAAGACTGACAATCCCATAACTGAAATTCTATTAGGGTTTTGTCCCTTCATGGCATGTGGCAGAAAAGTTTCCTCCCCTCATGTCCGGAGAAGTAGCTTTAGATTGAGGTCACAGCTCAAACCAACCTTCCTGCCGCAGACTGGCTGGGCACAAACCACGAGCCACTGAAGCCGGAACAAACTTTATTTTTGAACTGCAAGAAAACACTTCACACATGCTCCCGGGGAATTCTCCCGAACTCCACGCCGATAGTCCAGGAACCAGCCACTGGAAATATCTCCTCCGGAAATCCCTCCTCCTGCACTTCCCCAACCAATGGGAACTCTCAGGGAATCCCCACGAGAACTCCAAAGTAGTGCGAGAACTCCAAAGTAGCGGCCGAGGCGGATAGTAATGCCTTGCCTGTCAACCTATACTGTTGGCAAAATGCCAGGGGCCATACAGACTTGGCCGTGGCTTTCAGCACCTTCCCATCCTTTGTTTAGTAGAAATCAAATACTACTAAGTTTTATGGATAACTAGGCAGAACAGCACAATTCAGCACTACTGTGCTGATGAGGAGCCTGTGGTTTCCTGTCAATCTTGGTCCAGTGGAACAAATAGGAATGGAAGAAAGGCCTGGAAAAAATGCCCACTGAGAGCACTAATCTCCAGGATATATAAAGAACTAAAAAAATTTAACACCAAAAAACAAAAACAAAACAAAACAAATAACCCAATCAATAAACGGCAAAGGAACTGAACAGGCAGTTAATAGAAAAAGAAATACAAGTCATCAACAAATACATGAAAAATGCTCAACATCTCTAGCAATTAGAGAAATGCAAGTTAAAACTACACTGAAATTTCATTTCACTCCAAATAGAATGATAATTATCAAGAATACAAGTAACAATAAATGTTGGCGAGGATGTGGGAGAAAGGTACACTCATAAATTGCTGGTAGAATTGCAAATTGGTGCAACCACTCTGGAAATCAGTATGGAGATTCCTTAGAAAACTTGGAATTCTGTATTTTAGAATGTCTTTGTTCTAACCATTTGACCCAGTTATCCCTCTCCTTGGTATATATGCAAAGGACTTAAAATCAGCATACTATAGTGATGCGGTTACATCAATATTCATAGAAGCTCAATTCATAACAGTTAAAATATGGAACCAACCTAGTTGCACTTCAACAGATGAATGGATAAAGAAAATGTGGTATCCATACACAATGGAATAGTAGCCATAAAGAAAAATGAAATTATGGCATTTGCCAGTAAAAGGATGAAACGGGAGATTATCATGCTAAGTGAAATAAGTCAATACCCAAAAAAACCCAAAACCCAACATTCTTTCTGATATGTGAATGCTAACACTAAACAAGCGTAGGGGAGGGAAGAATAGAAGTTGATTGGATTAGACAAGACAGAATGAATCGGACATAATTTTCTATGTTCCTTCATATATGAAGACACAACCAGTGTAACTCCACATCATTTACAATCTCAAGAATGGGAAGTTATACTCCATGTATGTATAATATGTGAAAATGCACTCTACTTTCATGTATAACTAAAGAGAACAACAACAACAAATAACAAAATCAACAACAAAAACAACAAAAAAAAAACCCTGTTTCCATTGATGGACAGATTCATAGTCTCTGGGACTGGAGTCAAAGAAGCTTTTCCTGCTTTTTTGCTAGGAAAGTAGTAAAACTTCTTATTCCTTTTCCTTGAAACCATTTTCTCATTATTGGGTTGGCATCAGGAACAAGGACTGAGCTTTCTGTACCACTTAGATAGCATTTTGAGTGGCAAAGCACAGTACAGAGAAATAGAACAACAACTTGGAAGGACCCAAAGGACAGTACAGGGTCGAAGCCCTTGGCAACTGCAGCACTGTTAAGTGTGATGTAAATTTGTGTATTCCATAAGCATCTACATTTTAGAATATTTTTGTTATAGCCGTTTATCCTTTTGCCAACTTGAAGAAGTGAAATAGAGCTAGTCTCAAACCTTGTTCTTTTTTGTGTATATGTCACTGGTCCAGCTGGCTGCCACGGGACAGACTGTGGAGGAGGCCCTCCTTGGCAAAACAGTGGGAGGAACAGTGTTTTAGTCAGCTTTTTCGCTGACCAGACCAAAAGATTCACAAGAACAATGAGAGGAGTAAAAGTTTATATGGGGCTCACAGTTTCAGAGGTATCAGTCCATAGACAGCCAGGATCTGAAGTGAGATAGAACATCATGGCAGAAGTGTGTGGCAGAAGAAAACACCTGGGGATATGGCACCTGGAAGCAGAGAGAGTCCTCTCACCACAGACTAAATATATACCTCAAGGGACACGCCCAGTGAACCACCAACTACCAGCCACACTCTACCTGCCCACAGTTACCAACCAGTTAATCCCTATCAGGGAATTAATTCACTGATTAATATGCTCATGACCCAATCAATTCACTTCTAAACTTTCTTGCATTTTCTCACACATGAGCTTTTGGGAGACCTGTAATATCTAAATCATAACAGAAAGATGTGTTGTTAGCTTGTCACCACTGAACTCTTCTTGGAACAGTTTTTGATCTCTTTTAAGCTTCCTCCAATAAACCATGTCTCCCATGTTGTCTCTGGGCATTTTCTTTGGCCCATCTGCCACCTACCCTCTGGCATAGCAGAACTGGGCTATGGACAAGACACCCACAATTCTTTTAACAAACTCAGATTCTTTTTTTTTTTAGTGAACTGCTTTCCTAAATAAAAGTAGCATGTTGTGTAGGGGGCCACCCCAAGCTATCTGAATAGCCTCTATTTGGCCTTGGAGCCAAGGAGATTTTGGTCTGGTATTGCAAGTCATTTTGTGGCTTATTATGTGAAGTACATGGTGCTCTCAGTCCTTGCTCGACTAGAGAGGCTGCTCTGTAGCTCCAGACTTGGGCACTACCCATTGGGTTTGTACAGGCCCCCTCCTGCCTTATTTGGCAAAAGAACATTCCACTAAAATCCTTTGAAGCCCCCTTGTATAAATATGTAAAACACAGGCTCCTCTTTCTCTCTCTCTCTCTCTCTCTTCCAGTGTGGAGGCAGGAACCTAAGGTCGCAGAACTGTTCCACCCTCGCTTCTTAAGATTATTTCTGTGTCGTGATTTTTTTCACTGTATTTCTCAGCCAGCACATTTCACGCAAAGGAAACCCAAATTTCATAACCTGTGTGGGACGCAGGAGAGACTAGTCAGAGTAAGGATGTTGCAGACTGCCCCCTGCTGGGAAAGGCTCCTGAAGGAAAGTGCCTTCCTCCTTCCTCTAGGACACACAGGTCAAAGGCCACACAAATCAGCTGACACTTGTTCTGATGTTGTCACTAAGCTTCCCTTTCAGACATGGATTGTTCTAGAAATTTTGTATAAGTCAATGTAAATAGAGTGAGTGAAAGTGCTTTGGAGGCATTTCTTAGGATGGACAGAAATTGGTGAATAATTGCATTTGTAGTCTTGCTGAGAAAAATTGCATTTGTAGTCTTGCTGAGAAAGGAACAGAAGACCAGGCAGGTGCTGGGGCAGGATTCTAGGGCTAGTCCTATGGCTGTGTTCCCTGATTCCAGACACAGAATACTGAGGACTAAGATGCTGGGAGCAGTGGTAAGGTGACAAACACAGTGGACAGGGAGTGAGGAGGCCAAGACATGTAAAGGACTGGAAATAGTAACAACACACTCAAGGGGCCTTGGGAGGGAGAGGGTCTGATTCTGGAAGGGTGCAGGGGTCTGCCCTGTGTGACACCCACCATCACCACCACTCACACCCTGGCTCAGCCTTCATGAAAATGTTCAGACCCTTTGTACCAACAAGGCAGTCCTTGCTGCAAAGAATAACATGCAGTCTCAACAAATCCAATCTCTTCTGCATTTATTACACAATTGCTATCACTAGCCTATAATTTTCATACATACTCACACGCACGCCCATGTACACAAACACACACAATGCATTCCACAAGTCCTCTGGGGGCAGACCTCACATGGAACAAATACTAACTGGGATAATTGTTTTTAAGTGAATTTATAATCTTTTTGGAAAAGAGAGAACAGAGTAAGATTATTTTAGAAAGTTGCTCCTCTCCTCATGTCTGATGGAGAGAGGCGCTTGTGTGTGGCTTCCAGGAAGATGTTTCTGGTATTTATCCTGAAATTTCCCCACTGGCATCATGGCCAGGGAGGTAGAGACAGGCTTGGTGCCTGGGAACATCCTTGCACATCATTTTCTGTAGAAACACTGCAAAAGAATATGTACTGGACTCTATAATCATTTTTCTCAATTGTGAGGGCAATATTTAGGTTTGTTGTGCCTTAGGTAAGGCAAATAGCTCTGCTGGTCAGTGTTGGGTGAGCTGAGGCTGTGGAGAGGCAAGGAGGGAGCCCCCAGGATTGCTACAGCATTGCAGGAGGTTTGGAGTGAGGGGAGCTCCTGTAGCCAGGACCTTGCTTTCCCAGTCATTGTGTCAGGATGGGTTCTACTGGGCCAGAGCAAGTGTCAGCAGTTAAGCCCCTTTGATTTCATGAGCTACAAAACAGACAGGCTAGCCCCAGCAAACCTCCTGTGTCCTGGAAGGCACCTTACAGCACACTGAGCATACTGGGCTCCCAGCTCTAAGGCACATAAAACTCCTGCTCTGCTTGCACAATTAGCAAATATTGATAAAACTGGCTTCTGAGTGGGGCAAGGTAGTTCAGGGGACTTTCTAGTTACCCAGCTGAATCCTGGAAGTCCACATGGCGACAGTGAGAGTGTTGTATAATAAATTGGCAGTCCACCTGGGAATGTGCCAAGCTCCAAGTTAGGAAAGGTGGGAAGAGCTCTTTGCTGTCTTATCCCGAGGTAGGGGGCACAGTGTGTGTATGTGCACCAGATTCTAGCACATACCAGCCCGATGGGTCAAGTTGGTGGGATGGAGGGAGGCAGGGACATCAGTGAGTGGCTCCAGGACAGAGAGTACACAACACCACTGTCCAGGTTGGAGATGCTCATGCACTGCTTCCAGGCCATTTAGTCTTGGCACTGGTACTGGACTGGCCAAGGGCTCTGGAACACTTGGAACCTGTTGTAGAGGAGACCACTAGCCTCCTCACAAGTGTGCAGAGGGGAGAATGGAGCATAGATGTGAATGGAGGCTGAAGATGTTCTAAACAGGAGTTTCCCACAGAACTCCCAAAATAGGCTTTGTCCACGCTTCCCTTGCTCCCTTTCTCCTGACCCACCCCTGTTTCCCAGGCTGGCCCACGTACCACAGTTCATCCCCGACTTTGGGGATCTGTGAGTATAACCAACTATTTTTTTTCAATGATTCTGTGGGACTTGCCATATCTGAATAATAATAAAACCCATATTGTAAAACAGAAATCTTATCATTACAATTATTTCAAGCAGAAGAGAGGGCCCAAACTTCTGGTAATTAGGAAGAAATGGAACAAGCACCACCACAACAACCTCCCCCCCCCTACACACACACCAACAGGGAAAGAGAAGCATGTTGAATCAGGAAGACAGGAGCACTGGTTGAGAGGCAGGTGAGGTACTGGCCCATATGCATTTAAAGAAAGTAAGGTTTGGGAGCTCCTAAGATTACCAATGGAAATGTGGTGGGTGAGGAAAACAAAACTAAGATACTTCTACCCCTGAGGGCTCCCTGCCTGTCTGAGGAATCCCATGTTAATTGTTGAATCAATGGGGAGAGCTGGTGGAAGATGGGAATAGATTTGGGACACACTGTGGCCAGCTGAGCCCCAGGAAACATCAAGATCCGTTCTTCTTTGACTCTGAAACGTTCTCATTGGTCTCAAGGCCCAGTATTCCATACCTTTCTTGAATGTGCTGCATCTGGAGATGAAACCGTCTGTATGCCAGGAGGGCAGGTGAGCCCAGCAGGGGCTCAGTCATCATTTTCCTATTCCCTTTATAAGTGCTGGTGGGCTCAGTTCCCCACACCTGGGAGGAAATTTTGTGAAACTGGAGCTCCTCTCTGCTAGGCCTCAGAAAGGTGGAGGCCCTTGCTTCTGGGGAATGTGCCCATCGGCGTCTCATCAGAGAATCAGAATGAGATAATACTTCAAAGATATGTGAGTCTCCAAGAAGGCAATCAGCTTGCATGCAAGGGGAGTTGGAAGGCAAATCACTTGGACCTGAAAGTACTTTTTGTTTATTGAATCACTATGGTGTAAATTGTGTCTCTTTAAAAGTACGGGAACCAGGTAGTTGCAGAGTGTTTAGGACACAGAGGGCATAACAAGGACTTTTAATTTGTTAACTAATCATATTGACACAGACTTTCTGGTAAAAGGAAAAATTTGACTTTACTCAATCCTGAATGGTAAATTTTCCATGTTGGATTTTGCTGCTATTACAAATTTTAAAAATTTATTTTAATCCAGGTGGATTGACTTCTGGTAATTGCACAGTTCAAAATGAGAAGAACAAAGTCTCAGTTGGGTGACTAATCCCACAGCCTCTCCCAGTGTGAATCACCCTCCAGGAAGACTTTGGGTCTTACTCAATTAATGTTTGAATCCATTGATTGACACATCTCTAGAGGAGGCAGCCTCTAAACACCAGCCCAAATGTTCCATGACAGTTGACCTTGAAGTACACTTACCTTTTGCGAAAATGAAGACAAAATTGAAAATTTATGTTGAATCTTATTTGTTCCAAAAAAGGAGTTCCACACCCCTTTTTCAAAAGAAACCAAAATTACTGACTGCTGAGAAAATCAGTGAGCACAGAAAATATAGTCATCAGTCTACTTTATACCATGTGTTAAGCCTGGCTCAGTTAATATTGATGATATGATAACACAGGAAAGAAGAATATTACCACTTCATTAGACAGCAAAGAAGAAGAGATTTTTATTTATTTATTTATTTATTTATTTATTTATTTATTTATTTATTTATTTATGCTGGGGATAGAACTCAGAATGTGCTCATGCCAGACAAGTGCTCTGCTACCGAGGTTTATAGAACTTGTTTTAACAAAACACCACCAATAATGTCTTTGGTTTTATTGTTTTTTTTCTTCTCTTAAAATTAGTTTTAACAAATTCATTTAAGAAATATTTATTGTTTGGGCGGGGGCTGTGGCTCAGTGGTAGTGCACTTGCCTGGCATGTGTGAGGCACTGAATTCGATTCTCAGCACTGCATATAAATAAATAAAATAAAAGGTCTATCAACAACTAAAAAAAATATTAAGAAAAAGCAAAGAAATGGAGTTTGTCTAAGTTGTGTCCTAAGAGTCTTCCTTTAAAAAAAAAATAAATAAAAGGTATATTTATTGTTTTCATACTATGAGCCAGTCACTTTAACACATTTTGCTAGAGACAAATAGGGTCCTTTTATTATTACTATTTAGCTTTAGGTGGACACAATATCTTTATTTTATTTTTATGTGGTGCTAAGGATCAAACCCAGTGCCTCACGCATGCCAGACGAGCGCGCTACTACTTGAACCATATCCCTAGTCACAAATAGGGTTCTTTATTCATGGACTTTTTTTTTTTTTGAAGGAAGAGAGAGAGAGAATACACACACACAAAAAAAAACAAAAAACAAAAAACAAAAAACAAAACCAAAAACAAACACAAAAACAAATAAAAACAACACAAAAAACAAAAAAAAAACCTACTTTAGATCCTGAAACTATAAATGAGGTGAGATCGAAATTGACTGGCTTGCCATTTTATTGGGTAATCAAGCAAAGCCTCTCTGTTGTGGTGATTTCAACTGAAACCCAAGACAAAAAACCAGGTGCACATCTGGAAGAACAGGGTTCTGGAAGAGTGAACAGCAATTTCGAAGGCCCTGCACCCAGAAAGATCTTAGCGTGTCCCAGGAGCAAAAAGAATGTTAATTGCTACTATTGATTATGTTAGGGATACATTTGGGAGTGTAAAGACCTACCAGCCCAGGCTTGTCCTAGAGGAGCTCTAAGATAATACCAGGCAGAACTCCACTACAGTGACAGAAGTGTGAGCTCCGTGTAGACCAAAAAGGAAAAGAGTTTAATTGTCTGGGGTGTGTTTCAGGGAAGATTTCACAAAAGAGAACATGAAAAGCTGCAATTTAAAGTATCAATAGAATCAAGAAGGTGGGGATTAGGGACAGTGAATAATGTAGAGGAGAACTGGGAGCAAAGTCTCACAGCCTGTGTTTCTTTTTTTTTTTTTTTAAATATTTTTAACTATAACTGGACATCTTTATTTTTTTATGTGGTGCTGAGAATTGAACCCAGTGCCTCACACATGCTAGGCAAGCGCTCTACCATTGAGCCACATCCCCACCCCACACAGCCTGTGTTTCTTATTGGTGGACACCATGGTAGAAGAAAGTGAGAGTCCAGAGACTCAGAGGCCAGGTGTGACATCACATTCTGTGCACCATGGGAGCTAAAGAAGGCTCCAGGGTTGAAAACACAGGCTTAAATTTGTGCTTTAGGTGGCTGTCTTATGTCAGTCCTGAGAACCCTATGAACTGGGCATTGTGTCCATTTTTCAGATGAGTTCAACTCAAGTCTGAGAGAGGCAATGTACCATGCCTGAAGTTCTAGAACCAACCAGAAACTAGAATGAAGAGGGCCTGAGAGAAAACTAGATGCCTATACTTCAAATTGCTTTATGTCTCTTAGCTTAAAGACACAATGAGTGAAATAGATTATGTAAAGTTGAAAAATAGAGAGATCACACACACAAAAATAGACTTTCAACAAGGCAATCAAAAACATTTCCCGAACATTCCTGCCAGCCTGTCATAGGAAAATCAGAGAAGGAGTCACTTTTTTTTTTTTTTTTGGTACTGGGGATTTAAACAAGGGACAATTTACCACTGAGCCACATCCCTAGCCCTTTATATTAAAAAAAAAATTTGAACAGGGTCTCATAAATTGCTTAGGGCCTCACTAAGTTGCTGAAGCTGGCTTTGAACTGTGATCCTCCTGTCTCATGTGAGAAATGGAAAATTCTATGGTCCATTTTCAAAATACGGTGTTTAGCCTTAATTGGGACACAAGTTTCAATGATAGCCATTTTAACTAAAGCTTTATCCTTTGCCTTCCCCAATTCTAAGATTAGCCAATTGTGTAGATTGTAATACTGAGCTTCTCTTATCAAAGTAATGGGTAGCACTGTGTTAGGAATAAAAACAGGTAAACTGCCTGCCCAAGTGTGTTTGCTTGCAGGATTTTCACTGATAGCATGCCCTGGTGCACAAGTAATATTTACCTTGCTGAGCCACTTGCAAGTACATGTTTGATTCCTTGTAGCACCCTGGTATTTCTAATAGTCAGTGTACCGAGGGGCTGGAATTACAGGCCTGTGCCATCATGCTTGGCAGGAGTCACTTTTTGACATACATTTTATTGTCTGTCTATGCTGAAAACCTTTTTATTTTTCAAAATTATAAAATATTCTTAACGATTTATATGTGAGTGACCTAATGGTGCCAAAGGGTGAATGATGTTACATAAGATGTGCTGGTTATTTTCAATGGAATTTACAGAAAACTTAGGAAACATTATTGTAACTTAAAATGATTTCCCATCTTCAAATGAGTTTCATCAGTTCTTAGTTTCATCAGTTCTATACAATTACATAAGAAATTTTGGATATTGAGCTGTCTATAATTTACTCTTCTTTGTTGCAAATGTTTGATGAGAAAGACAACAAAATATCTGTCAACACAAGGCAGAACTCTTTTGCATTGTGATGGCAGTGGTTCCAGACACCAGGTTGGACTTGGCTGTTGCTTATGGTGGGCTGGGACTGAATCCCAACACTCCATTCCCCCTGATGTCCTCTGCCCTGATTCTTTCTGTTGGGTGAAGTCCAGCAGGCTGCAGAGGCATGAAGCCTCTGCCAGAGTAGACACAGAAATAAGTGGCAGAGGAGACACTAGTCTGGCTCAGGATCTGCTGGAGCCTGGAAATTGCAATATGGAAACTCAATGGGAGGAAGGTGCACTTCATGAAGATCAGGGGCTTCACAGGAAGGGATACAGTGCAACAGAATTAGGATCCATGTCCTTAATCAAGCCCTCCTACATTCCTGACAATTAGCTTGTTAAAAAGAGGAACAAGAGGGAAGTCTATCCAGTGCTGCCGACTGCAGCGATCTTGGGTGCACTAACAGTATGGCAGCAAGAACTGGGGCGGAAGTCCAAAGAGAGTTGAGCCATTTTCATTTATTTTAAGGAAGACGGGAAGGGGTCAGGCAATGATATGAGTACCTGGAGACTGTTGTTCTTTAGGGAGAAAACAATCATAGGATCCTTTGTGACACCTTATTTTTCTTTAATCAAATTTTTGGACACATAATCTTTCCTGTTTATTGATCAGAATCTTATAGATTTTATCATCAAATAAGTGTGAGATTTCTCTTATATATTTATAATCATTATCCCCCAATTATAAGCCTCATTTTTATGAAGACACAGCCTGGATTTGATGCCTATTGTCTGCCCAAAACGTCATGGAGTGGCTGTCCCATAGAAGGCACTCACTAACTGGTGCATGAATAGACAAAGTCATGCTCATAGAATAATAGAAGTGAAAAACTCTTACCACCTAGCAATGTGATAACCACAATAACACTGTACTCCAGGATATTAGTCACATGTTTGTGTAATGCTGTTGAAAACAAACCTACAACATGCCAGTTACATAAAAGTATTACACCAAAAGTTCTGTATGCATATAATAGTAGATGATGATAATAAATGACTATGTTACTGTTTATGCATTTACTATGTCACACTATTATGGGGGGGTACTGAGGATTAAATTAGAACCCAAGGGCAATTAACCACAGAGCTACTACTACATACCAGACTTTTTTTTTTCTTTTAATTTTGAGACAGAGTCTCTCTAAATTTCTTAAGACTTCTCACTAAGTTGCTGACCTTGGCCTTGAACTTGTGTTCCTGCTGACTCAGCCTCCTAAGTCACTGGGATGACAGGCATGAGCCACCAAGCCTGACTCTACCCCACATTTTATTGGTATTTCCTAGTCTACACTATGACTTCTTCTCAGTAAAAGAAAGCCTTGCTGTAGAACACTATGCCCTGTGCTGACAGCAGCAGTCTCATACATTTGTAAACACTGTGTGTCCTGATGGAGTCAAGAAGCCACATGGACTGATTGACCTTCACTCGAAGATGTCCATTCAACAGCGTGATAGCCTCATGCATCAGTCAGAACACATCCCTGCCTTTAAGTGATGCATGATTGAACTTGTGAAATTCTGAAGACCCAGAGTAACATGAGCGCTTCCCACTACCTAGAAACATAGACACCATTTGATGTCCAACTTCCTAGGTGGCCTTTCACTAAAGAATCATGTCTTTGACCAGATGTCATCTGCACTTCTCGAGGATGTGGAACCCCCCCCCCAATGTCAGTATGGCAGAGCAGAAGTCACACAGGGTCTGTCTGAGCCAAGGACTTGGCTCTTTACTTCAATGCCAAACTGCTTCCAAGTCCAGGTGGCTGGATTTGAGGATCTGTGCTAGGAGGGAACCCAGTGGCACAGCCTCTACTGGAAAGGTATTGGGGTGTTTAGTAATGGAACTTTGTGGTAGAAGCATGGCAAGACAGCAAGGGGACAATGTTCAGGTGTTGGCTGCCAGAGCTGAGATTGCTGTGCCCTATGGCATTCTTCCAATCCAAACCACTCAACCTGGGATTTACCATAAACCACCCCTCCTCTTGTCAAGAGGTTTACAAATTCTGAGAAAGAACATTTGGGATGTTCTGGAGGCCAAGAACTAGAGTAGGAAGAGCATAAGCCACAGGGCGGAATGTGTCCTGGGTGCTGGTCCTTGAGAGTCCCTTAGATGCTCTAAAGCTTCCCTTCAGAAAGGGTTTACGGGCAGATTCATCTTTAGTTCTATTTTTTGATTTTGTTAGAGGGGATTGAACCCAAGGGCATTCTGCCTCTGAGGTATACCCCCAGACCTTTTTATTTAGAGACAGGGCCTCAATGAGTTGCCTAGGTTGACTGCTTATTTGTGATGCTCCTGCTTCAGCCTCCTGGGCTCTGTGATTTCAGGCATATGCCCCAGTGCTCAGCTCATTCATCTTTATGAGTAACAAAAAGTCATTCCTAGGACATGTGCTTATATGACAGAGGAACAAAGTGTTTGTGACTCCATGAGTTCACAGATAAACGGAGCACCCCTTCCTCAGGGGGAGACTTCACTCCTCTGTCTAGGTAATCTCAAAAAGCAGACCTGGCCTAGGAGACCTATTGCATCCACATTTGTAGGCTGTGCTCAACTCTAAGAGCAAACTTCCTACTCATAGATGCTTCCTGTTGCACACATGTTGGAACCTTAGCTCTTATCTACTTTTCACTCCACCATGTTTTATCTACCCTCCTCCCAGTGCCCTCCATCTGTCCAGACCTTCTCTGAATAGCAGTGTTAGCCCCTGTGGGAGAAGATTTGGAGGGCATCCCCATGGCTTCATTGTGCAGTCCCTGTGAGCCTTTGGGGAGGTCCTTCTGCAGGCTCCTATGACTCGGCCCTCCTTTGCACACCACCCCACACTCAGCACCAGAGCAAGAAAGAACCCCATCTTCTGTTGCTGGCCCATGTGCTAAGCCACTGTTGCCTTTATCTCTCCCAGCCTGACCTGCTTTCACTGCACAAAAATAGTTTCTCTCTGGGTCAATCTCCATCCTTCCCTTCCCCTTTTGCCTTCTGGTGAGCTGAAGCCAGAAGATTGTTCTGCCTACTTCATCCTCCATTGCAACAACCTAAAACCACCCTATCTCTGTGGATCACACTTTATGTTCATCTTCACCCATGGGGTGCTCCTCTTGAAGTTCCTTTTAAAGTGGAATAGTAGGATCTATGTCCTTTTGGTCCCCACTGCTATTTCTCCATTCTATACCTCTCCATCTCCCACAGATCCTCTTTGGCCTGGGCTATTTTGAGTCTGTGCCACATTATTTATCACTCTCTTTCCCAACAAACCAATGTTCTCTGTAAAAGTTACTTGTAAAACAGGGAAAATTTCAAACACAGATACTATTGAAGACCACTCAAAGTTGCTGACCAGCACCTCCAACATTCTGGCCCAGGAATTTGTTTTCTTAAAACACCCACCAGGGCTGGGGATATGGCTCAGTGGTAGATTTCTTACCTAGCATGTATGAGGCCCTGGGTTCAATCCCTAGCATCACAAAAAACAGCAACAAAACTCCTTAGCAGATCCTTCTGGTGTAATTAATACATAAATATTGTAATCCATTCAACTATGTAATCACAAACACAATCTTACATTGTCAGAACCTGGGTAATTGAAAGTAAGTGCATTAGACACCTGGGTAATTGAAAGTAAGTGCATTAGAAACAGATATCTATTTTACAAGTGTGTGTTTCAAAGTGTGTTCCAAAAAGCATCATCTAGCTCTGAGAGGGGATCTTGCTAAGTTGCTTAGGCCCTCATTGGTTGCTGAGGCTGGCTTTGAACTTCCAATTACTCTTACCTCAGCCTGCCAAATCACTGGGATTATAGGCATGCATCATCACACTGGCCCATGGACAGACTTTCCAGGGTCAAATAGGGATGGCTGTCACTCAGGTCTTTGAATTTGATACATATAAGATGTAAAGTAAAAAGAAAATCTTGATATATCTCTCTTTTCGGATATACTAGATATATTATTCAATTAAGAATGTGTCTAGAAGAAATTAAGAAAATGTGCTATATAGACACAATAGAGTTTTACTCAACAATAAAAAAGAATGAAAACATGACATTTGCCACTAAATGGGTGAATGGACCTAGAGATCATCGTGCAAAGTGAAATAAGACAGATTCAGAAAATCTAAAGTCTAATGTTTTCTCTCATATGGAGATGCTAGAGGAAAGTAAGGGAACAAAGGAGGGAGATCAGATCTCAGGAGGATAGAGGGAAGATCAGTGGAGTACAGGAAGGAGATTGAGGTGGGGGGAAGAGAAATGGGAAGGGAAGAAAATGCAGAATTAATTTGACAAAATTATTCACAGAGAGGGGCTGGGGTTGTAGCTCAGTGGTAGAGCACTTGTCTATCATGTGTGGGCCCATGGGTTCTATTCCCAGCACCACATAAAACTATGTAAATAAAATAAAGGTATTTTGTCCATGTACAACAAAAATATTTTTTAGAAAATTTACAGAGAATTCCATCTTATGGGTATCTATAAAGCACCAATTAAAAAAATAAATAGAAGAAAGACTAATGAAGTAGAGAAAGGGGAGGAACTAGGAGGCACTGGGGACTGAAATGGAGTAAATTAAATTCCATTCATGTATGATTATGTCAAAATGAATCCAACTATTATGTGTAACTATAACACACAAAAACATTTTTATAAAGAGTGTAAGAGTCTATAAACCTTTTTATGAGTAAAAATGAGAATATAACTGTTGACTAAAGAAGCAGGAGGTTTGAGTGAACAAGTAGCCCTTGCTGCTCCAAGTAGCATCCAGCAAAGGGAAGGGGTAACAATCAATTTCATTTGGTTTCAGGCACAGAATCAGCTTTTTTCTTTAACCCAATTTTAGAGAGTTTAGCAAATGATATTCCTTTCTTTAGGCTGAACTATGGTGCTCAGAATTCTCTTTCTAGAATGTTTTCAGGTAAGGTAAGTAATGAGAGGTTTTCTCTTAAGAGCTGGTGACTGTTCACATTCACACAAGCCTTAGCCCTGCTGAGCTCTTCTGGGAGACCTGGAACTCATTTCCAGCACCAGCTCCTGCAGAGCAGGGCTTACTTGGCTGAGATTCACAGTGAAAGAGGCCAGATAGTGACACTCCCACCCTGCAAAACCCACAGAGTAATATAACTCAAAGTGGTCTCCCCAACTTTCACCTGCCTGGATGCTTAACCCTTCCCCAATTGGGCTCCCATTTTCCCACTGCGGATTTTACCTCCATAATGCTTTATTATAAGCTTCTTAAACTACACTTGAGCTCCTTACACCCAGAGGCTTTCCTCCCACTATGTGGGTCTCTAGGATTTACATTTTCTATTTGCTAAATCAAGTAAGCAGGCATTTTCTATGCCTTTGAGAGCTTAGATACACCTGAGGTGTGTGGGGCTAGCCTGCCAGTTTTGTAGCTCAAGGACTGTAGATAGAAACCCAGCAGGGCTTAACTGTTGAAGCATCTGCCCTCTAGCCCAGCAGGCTCCTTCCTGAGTCAGTGACTTGGAAAGCAAGATGCTGGCTGCAGGAGCCCCTCTTGCTCCTCACCTCACAGCACACTGGGCACCATCTTAGTGCTCTTTCCCTGCCCCTCCATCGCCTCATCTCCATTACCTCTTCTCTCTCAGAGCTAAGCAGCAGAGCTGCTCACCTGACTCATGGAGCTGCCAAATGCAAAGCTCTGTTGTGTCTTCAAATTGCACAACTAAGGAAAATGACCCATGGATGAAGAACACCTAGAGTCCAGTAAGATTTCTATTGCAGATTTTTATAGGAATGACCTGCAGAGACTTTCCAGGAATGCAGGTTGGCTCTCCCTCCCTGCCCATGACCCCAGAAGGGAAGGCTCAGGATAAATAGCAGCCTTCTTTCCCTGTCCTTCAGCGACCAGCAGATCCACTCCACCAGACATCAGGTGATTGTCAAGTGCAAGGAGTGAGTTTTTAAACCCTTACTCTGTTTTCTCTTTCCTATCAAGATGTGATTTTCTTTGAATGTAATGATCCTTTACACTTTTATTTATTTATTTATCTCATGTGTGGTGTGGATTGAGTTTAGGGGACACATGGAGAATGCATTATAGCCTCCTCTAGAGTGGCAATCTGGTCCCAACTCCCCTATCCTCTGTTGGAGCCACCTTGCTATTCTCTTAGACTTGGATTCAGGGCTGATGGGGTCAGAGTGAAGGCTTTTGGTACCAAGTGACTTCCTATTGCCAGATTTCCTAGAGGAACTACTAGGACTATAATGAGAACCAGTAGAAATGAATAACCAGGCTCTCTAAGGATACAAATGTCAAAGGGAAAGGTGCCAGTCTCATCTGTGTCTGCTTATGCCTCTCTTTCATTTCAGCACCATGAAGCTTCTCACAGGCCTGGTGTTTTGCTCTTTGGTCCTGGCAGTCAGCGGTGGGGTTTTGTCATTCATGAAGGAAGCTGCTCTAGGTAAGGGTGGTGGAGAGATGGCTCTAGAGTTCACTTGGAGCACTCTGAAGGACTGGAGCCAGTCTTATGTTGTGCTACCTTGTGTGGCAGGATGCCCCAGGTATACTGAGGAGCATTTCTTTAAAGGGAATGAAAAAAGCAGGTGGCAGAGCAGAGTTTCCAATGAACTATGTATGAAGTCAATTTAGCCCAGTTGATGTATCTGCTCACCACTTCCTAAAATTCCATTGTCAACAATGTCAGGCACACGTGAAATCACCTGGAGTTTAAACCCTGTGGAGGCTTGGATTTTCTTCCTCCTCATATAGTCTGTGGAATTGGGCAGGATTGTGTTCTGGGTACCAGGACTTTCAGTATCTCCCCAGGTGATCAAAACAGGCCAACCCAGCTGAGAACCATTACACTAGGGTTTCCTCAAGCAACCACAGCATCAGTGCAGTTCACTGAGCTTGCCCAGAGGCACTCATGTCACAGTGATGTGCCTTTAGGGTACAGAAATACATTTTCCTTGGGAGTCAGGGCAGAAGTGCCTCATGTCTGCAGCCCACCCAGGGTTTGCCCCCTCCCTCACTGCAATTTCTAATCACATGGAGCTTCATTCTGGAACAGTGGTTCTGGACCTGGTGTAATGTGCTGGCCCAGGGGACATTTTCAATGTGTGGCAATGTCTTTGGTTGTCCCACTGGGAGAATGTGCTCCCAACAAATTGTGGCAGACCAGAGCGCTGGTGAATATCCTACAGGACTCAGGGCAACATGAACAATAGAGAACCACATGAACCAGTTTTTCAACAGTGCTGAAGCTGAGGAATTCTGTTTGACAATGACACCTTCCTTTTGTCCTTAAACATAGCACATCTAAGTATGGTGAAGCTCACCCCAGCACAGTGGACCACCAAAGACAAACACAGGTGTGGCCCCTAACAACTCTCACTAAAGTGACTTGCAGAAGCCAGCTAGGAATAGAGACGAATCCACTCAACCCTTGATATCTATGGGTGCAAAAATCACAGGATGAAATCTTGAATATATTAATTCCTGGATATCCTTTGAAAGTGTTGTCACGATCTTTATGTATACTTGATATCCCTTTTGTCTTTTCTTTTCCAATTCAGGAAGTTGGGATATGTGGAGAGCTATCCGGGACTTGAATGAAGCGAATTTCATAGGTTCACAAAGATACTTCTATGCCCGAGGGAAATATGATGCTGCCCGAAGGGGACCTGGGGGTGCCTGGGCTGCTGAAATGATCAGGTAAGGCAGGTTCCTGGGGATGCCAGGCCTGGGTGAGCAGAGCTTGGCTTCCCTGGGGATCAGGAGGGAATGAACCTGTCAGCAGGTTTCTGTGAGGCTTGAGTCTTCCTCCTACCCACTCTGCCTAGCTCTCCACCATGACCAGTGCAGGGCCTGGGTCATTGACAGAGCCAGAGATGGCTGAGGATATGTGTGCCAATTCAGTACTAGAGAAAGGGAGGGCCACAGAGTGATCCCTAACCCTCCCTCCCTGGTGCTGTTCATCCAGGTTCAGGGTGAAGAGCCAGGCTGAGTAGGGCTGTGCCAGGCAAGGGTGGTATCTCAGCCCCTCTTCCTTAATCTTCTTGGGCTCCACTCAGAGCCATCCCCTGGACAGCATAGAATTGGGAGCATAGCCTGAGGTTTATCAGTCTGCTGAGAAATCTCCTTGCTGCCTTGCTTGATTTCAGTGATGCCAGAAATAACATCCTGAGATTTTTTGGCCCTGGGCTTGAGGACTCGGCGGAAGACCCGGAAGACAACAGAGCGAACAGGGGAGGAGAAGATCCTATTATTTACAGACCTAAAGGGCTGCCTGATAAATACTGAACTTCATCTTCATTTTGTATCAGGAGACTGGCTGAGAGTCCCCAAAGTTTGGGACATAAAATCACTGCATCCTGTGTCCACATAAATGGGTGGATGGCCCACAGTCATTGTTCAATAAATACTTAAGAACTGGAAATTCTAGCAAGTGGGTGTTATATTTTGCATTGAGGGTGGGATGTTTGGTACAAGTGGTGAACAATAAACACCAAGAAGATCCAGCCTGGTCCTCAGAGTGTAGGGGATGTGATTTCAACAGTCACACAGGACAGACCCAGGCACTGAACCTTCGCAGAATCAGATACTCTCACTTGTCCAGGCCCCCGTGGTTAGCTGTTGCTATTTCCAGGCCTTTCCATGTCCTGACCACCTCACTCCTGACAACTGTGTCCTGACACCTTCTCTGCCCCCAGGGCTTTAGTCCTCAGTGGGTCTGCCTTTGGAGACATGGGGCATGGCTATGGGAAGGCTGGCTCTGGAATCCTGCCCCAGATACCACCATCTTGGTTTTCTGCTTAGTTTTTAGCAACATCTGCAAAGCCAATTATTCACCAATTTCTGTTCATTCTATCCAAGAAATACCTTCAGAGCAGTGTCTCCCACTCTATTTCTATTGCCTTATTTCAAGCCTAAATGAAGATGTAAGTGCACACCATTTGTGGTGTTGTATTTGTGAAGAAGAGTCGTGGTAGAAAAGATCTCCTTATCAGTCAGGTCATGTAGAAGACAAACCAGGCAGAGAGTTGAAACGGGAAATTTTAATACAAGGAATGCTTAATTATCAACAATAGTTTCCACTATGGATAATAAATCAGGAGGGCATAAACTTTGTATGATCCTCCCTAGAGGCAGACATTTGGTTCTCCTAGGCAAATCTATAGCCCATTACATGGAGAGAAAGTTTGTTGGGTGCCACAGTCAAAGCTGAGAAACAGGAACTCATAGAGATAGCAATGGAACTTGATAGGATGCTGTCCAGGAGGCCACTGTGCTCACTGGGAATGTGGGGTGAGGGAGCTATAAACCCGCTCAGAGGCTGTTCTCCTGGAAGTGGCAGAAAGCATGCTGCTGATCTCTCTGGGAACTCAGCTGTGGATGGGATGGATTTCTGAGTGAGTTGTATGCTCTCCACTTCATGTGCTGAAGCCTTTTTCCCAGAGTGTCTGTATTTGGACCTGAACTGATAGTCCTTATGAGTGAAGACAACAAAGAGCTTCTCTCTCTCTGCAACCCACAAGGTCACAGTAAGGAGGTACATGTTTGTAAGCCAGGAAGAGCACAGTCACCAGGTGCTCAATTAGCGTGTACCTTCATCTAGCACATCCTGGTGTTCAGAATTTTGAAAAATAAAAATCTGTGTGGAAGCCACCTGTGGTACCTTGTTATGGCAGCTCAGGCTAACAGAAGTGGGGTGCTGTGGAACACACTGAAAATCTAATTGAGGTGCCACAGAAATTGTTGAAACAACCATGTCCTTCAGGTTTCACTAAAAGTCCCTGGGCTGAGTGTCACTGGATGTGGCAGGGGAGGATCCTCATAGGAGCCTGGGAAGCCAAAGCAGGGCACCAGGAAGATCTTCATTTCAAACTATTTCTCCATTGCCCTCTACTGACAAAGATTAGCATCCTGCACAGCTGGCCAGGGTGAGGTGTTTTTTATTTTAGAGGGTCCAGCTCCAGTACCACAGGCAGTCAAGGAAATGTGGATATGGGGCTCACAGTAAACAAATTGATTACTGATCTCCATTTTTGCTTTGAAAATGCAATGAAGGAAGACTCTTAAGGGTAGGAGATTGATGATAAAGTGTTATTTATAAGCTAAAGTCATTAAATTAGTTGTCAATTTAATTAGTAGGGAAGCTGTTGCTATAGTCAATCCCAAGAGAACTTTCTCATAGAGTTCTTATCTGAAAGCACTAGTAGACATGGAGGTAAAGGAGATTTGGGATATTTGAGGGTGAGTTTATTTCAGAATAAGACATGGGCAAGATCAACATGACGGTATGGATATTGACATCAGACTGGCGGGTGAGAGCAGTCTCAAGGTATTTTAATTTAGGGTTTAGGTAGGGTCAAGTTTGAAGGTGTTAAAAATTGTCAAAAGACAATAATGCTTGGGACAGCACTGTAGCTCAGTTGTAGAGCGATTGCCTAGCACATGTGAGGCACTGATTTTGATCCTCAGCACTACATAAAGATCAATAAATAAAATAAAAGTTTTATGTCCATGTACAACTAAAAAAGTTTTCTTTAAAGGAGTGTAATGCTGATATGTGGATGTGCATAAGTAGATTATTTGTTGCACTATTTAAGTAGATTTGGAAGCAGGAGGGCAGCAGCAAAAGAAGGAATAGAGAAAGAATGACTTTTATATCCAAGTAATGTAAGCTTTTCAATCTTCTGTAGATATGTAAAACTTCCTAATCAGGATATTATTACTAAAAATAATACTCGGGAATGAAACTTGGGTACAGAAATTTATTGACCAATTTATAATGGATCACATTGTCATGGGAGAAGATGTGTCTCCAGAGTAGGGTCTGAGAAGTTCCCAGAGGGAAGGGGAAATTCAGCTCAGGACCAGTGGGGATCTTGGCATGCATAAGGGAATAGCATTTCAGCCTGAGCCAGAGACAAAGGCATAGACAGGTTTATTTAGGAAGTAGGTGCACACTCAAGGGACAATGTGGGCTATCTCAGGAGGGAGAAGTCCCTCCTTGGGTTGGGCAGGTCCGACATTCACAGAGGAGCTGTAGTTTGGGACCAGGCTAGAGATAGAGCCAGGGTGGAGCTGCATAATTTTGCGCCACTTTTCCGTGCACTTGTGTATTTCCTTCATTTTACAAGGGAGCAGGCCAAGGGCAAGTTGCTCAAGGTGTACAATTCTCCTTTCTGCATCTCAATGGCTCATGGGCATTTCCTTTCAGATTTGGTATCTCTTTCTATCCTAAATTCCTATCTCAACATCAATTGACTTCTTAGAATTTGTAACCTAAAGTATATCAGAGATTAATCCAAAGAAGAAAGTACTTGTTTCCTCAAGAATTTATGATTTATATTGTCACCCTTTATCCTTATGCTTGAATATACCGAAACACTTTTTTTTGTTTTCACATATTTTTAAGAGCTATCATGTGGAAAATGCCAAGTTGAGGTTATTTTATTATATACTAACTAATTTTTTTTTGCTTCCCAAACACTTTTTATTAGTGACCTTGTTTATTTGCTTGTTTCCTATTTTGTGTTGGTGGGGATCCAACTCAGGGCTTCATTCGTGCTAGGCAAGCACTCTCTCACTGAACCACACCTCCAGGCCCTGTTAATGACTTTACTTTGCTCAGGAGAAATAAGTTTTTCATTAGTATGTGGTTGCAATGCCTGTAATCCCAGCGGGTCAGGAGACTGAGACAGGAGGATCACAAGTTCAAAGCCAGCCTCAGCAAAAGTGAGAGCACCAATAACAAAAATACCATTTTGAACAAAAGATGTCATTGTATAATTCCTAAAAAATACAAACGGGTGTTTTTAAAAATTTTTAAATATTTATTTTTTATTTGTTCTAATTAGTTATACCTGACAGTAGAAGCAAATATCTCTTATACATAGGTGAGGATGTGAAATCAAGGTCATAATAAGAAAAATGCAAACTAAAATTACACTGAGCTATATTTTATCTACCAAAATTTCAAACATCAAAAGGTTTGATAGTATACTATGTATGAGAAAGTGTGGAACTAGGCATTCTCACGCATTTTGGTGAGAGTGCAGATTTATAGAGACCTCATGGAAGGTAATTTGTGACATACATAAAAGTTTTTAAAGTCTCATATCTTCTCACAAGGTCATTTACTGAAAAATCTATTCTAGAGAATATTTGTACATGTTCCAGAGATGTATAAACAATAAATGAAGTATAAGCCTGTTTTGTCTACAATAGCAAAATATAAGTAACACTCACAGCAGCCATCAATATTGTGTGGTGTAAATATGGTCTATTCAAACAGTATAATCATGTGCTGCTGTTAAAAACAAACAAATAAATAAATAACACAACACTGATATGGAAGGACTTCCAAGATATATCAAATTTTTAAAATATAAATAATATGTTAGTATGAAAACAAAGTATCTACCTATCATCTATCTTGAGTCTACTACCTAGAAGACCCTTATCCTTGATCTTCCTGCTGTGACCTTCCTTCCTCTGTTCTTCCAGATCATTACTTCATTTCTTGGCTGGTAGAGTAATGGAGACTGTTGTTCTTTAGGGAGAATACAATCATAGCATTCTTGGTGAAACCTTACTTTTTCTTTAATCAAATTTTTGGACACATAATCTTTCCTGTTTATTGATCAGAATCTTATAGATTTTATCATCAAATAAGTGTGAGATTTCTCTTATATATTTATAATCATTATCCCCCAATTATAAGCCTCATTTTTATGAAGACACAGCCTGGATTTGATGCCCATTGTCTGCCAACACGTCATGGAGTGGCTGTCCCATAGAAGGCACTCACTAACTGGTGCATGAATAGACAAAGTCATGCTCATAGAATAATAGAAGTGAAAAACTCTTACCACCTAGCAATGTGATAACCACAATAACACTGTACTCCAGGATATTAGTCACATGTTTGTCTAATGCTGTTGTAAACAAACCTACAACACTGCCAGTTACATAAAAGTATTACACCAAAAGTTCTGTATGCATATAATAGTAGATGATGATAATAAATGACTATGTTACTGTTTATGTATTTACTATGTCATACTATTATGGGGGGGTACTGAGGATTAAATTAGAACCCAAGGGCAATTAACCACAGAGCTACTACTACATACCAGACTTTTTTTTTTCTTTTAATTTTGAGACAGAGTCTCTCTAAGATTCTTAAGACTTCTCACTAAGTTGCTGACCTTGGCCTTGAACTTGTGATCCTGCTGCCTCCGACTGCTAAGTCACTGGGATGACAGGCATGAGCCACCAAGCCTGACTCTACCCCACATTTTATTGGTATTTCCTAGTCTACACTATGACTTCTTCTCAGTAAAAGAAAGCCTTGCTGTAGAACACTATGCCCTGTGCTGACAGCAGCAGTCTCATACATTTGTATCTACTGTGTGTCCTGATGGAGTCAAGAGGCCCCATGGACTGTTTGACCGTTACTCAAAGATGTCCATCAACAGCGTGATAGCCTCATGCATCAGTGAGAACACATCCCTGCCTTTAAGTGATGTATGATTAAACTTGTGAAATTCTGAGACCCAGAGTAACATGAGCAATTCCCATAACTAGAAACATAAACAACCATTTGATGTCCAACTTCTTAGGTGGCCTTTCACTAAAGAATCATGTCTTTGACTAGATGTCATCTGCACTTCTCGAGGATGTAGAACCCCCCCCCCCCCAACGTCAGTATGGCAGAGCAGAAGTCACACGGGGTCTGTCTGAGCCAAGGACTTGGCTCTTCACTTCAATGCCAAGCTGCTTCCAAGTCCAGGTGGCTGGATTTGAGGATCTGTGCTAGGAGGGAACCCAGTGGCACAGCCTCTACTGGAAAGGTATTGGGGTGTTTAGTAATGGAACTTTGTGGTAGAAGCATGGCAAGACAGCAAGGGGACAATGTTCAGGTGTTGGCTGCCAGAGCTGAGATTGCTGTGCCCTATGGCATTCTTCCAATCCAAACAACTCAACCTGGGATTTACCATAAACCACCCCTCCTCTTGTCAAGAGGTTTACAAATTCTGAGAAAGAACATTTGGGATGTTCTGGAGGCCAAGAACTAGAGTAGGAAGAGCATAAGCCACAGGGCAGAATGTGTCCTGGGTGCTGGTCCCTGAAAGAGTCCCTTAAATGCTCTAAAACTTCCCTTCGGAAAGGGTTTACGGGCAGATTCATCTTTAGCTGTATTTTTTAATTTTGTTAGTGGGAATTTAACCCAAGGGCATTCTGCCTCTGAGGTATACCACCAGACCTTTTTATTTAGATACAGGGCCTCCATGAGTTGCCTAGGTTGACCGCTTATTTGTGATGCTCCTGCTTCAGCCTCCTGGGCTCTGTGATTTCAGGCATATGCCCCAGAGCTCAGTTCATTCATCTTTATGAGGAACACAGAGTCATTCCTAGGACATGTGCCTATATGACAGAGGAACAAAGTGTTTGTGACTCCATGAGTTCACAGATAAACGGAGCACCCCTTCCTCAGGGGGAGACTTGACTCCTCTGTCTAGGTCTCAAAAAGCAGACCTGGCCTAGGAGACCTATTGCATCCACATTTGTAGGCTGTGCTCAGCTCTAAGAGCAAACTTCCTACTCATAGATGCTTCCTGTTGCACACATGTTGGAACCTTAGCTCTTATCTACCTTTCACTCCACCATGTTTTATCTACCCTCCTCCCAGTGCCCTCCATCTGTCCAGACCTTCTGTGAATAGTAGTGTTAGCCCCTGTGGGAGAAGATTTGGAGGGCATCCCCATTGCTTCATTGTGCAGTCCCTGTGAGCCTCTGGGGAGGTCCTTCTGCAGGCTCTTATTACTCAGCCCTCCTTTGCACAACACCCCACACTCAGCACCAGAGCAAGAAAGAACCCCATCTTCTGTTGCTGGCCCATGTGCTAAGCCACTGTTGCCTTTATCTCTCCCAGCCTGACCTGCTTTCACTGCACAAAAATAGTTTCTCTCTGGGTCAATCTCCATCCTTCCCTTCCCCTTTTGCCTTCTGGTGAGCTGTAGCCAGAAGACTATTCTGCCTACTTCATCCACCACTGCAACAACCTAAAACTACCCTATCTCTGTGGATCACACTTTATGTTCATCTTCACCCATGGGGTGCTCCTCTTGAAGTTCCTTTTAAAGTGGAACAGTAGGATCTATGTCCTTTTGGTCCCCACTGCAATTTCTCCATTCTTTATCTCTCCATCTCCCACAGATCCTCTTTGGCCTGTGCTATTTTAAGTCTGTGCCACATTATTTATCACTCTCTTTCCCAACAAACCAATGTTCTCTGTAAAAGTTACTTGTAAAACAGGGAAAATTTCAAACACAGATTCTATTGAAGACCACTCAAAGTTGCTGACCAGCACCTCCAACATTCTGGTCCAGGAATTTGTTTTCTTAAAACACCCACCAGGGCTGGGGATATGGCTCAGTGGTAGATTTCTTACCTAGCATGTATGAGGCCCTGGGATCAATCCCTAGCATCCACAAAAAACAGCAACAAAACTCTTTAGCGGATCCTTCTGGTGTACTTAATACATAAATATTGTAATCCTTTCAACTATGTAATCACAAACACAATCTTACATTGTCAGAACCTGGGTAATTGAAAGTAAGTGCATTAGAAACAGATGTTCATTTTACAAGTGTGTGTTCCAAACTGTATTCCAAAAAGTATCATGTAGCTTGAGACAGGATCTTGCTAAGTTTCTTAGGCCCTCATAGGTTGCTGAGGCTGGCTTTGAACTTGCAATTTCTCCTGGGATTATAGGCATGCATCACCACACTGGCCCATGGACAGACTTTCCAGGGTCAAATAGGGATGGCTGTCACTCAGGTCTTTGAATCTGATACATATCAGATGTAAAGTAAAAAGAAAATCTTGACATATCTCTCTTCTCCCATATGCTAGATATATTATTCAATTAAGAATGTGAGTATCTAGAAGGTATTAAACAGTTTTACTCAACAATAAAAAAGAATGAAAATATGACATTTGCCACTAAATGGGTGAATGGACCTAGAGATCATCGTGCAAAGTGAAATAAGACAGAATCAGAAAATTCAAAGTCTAATGTTTTCTCTTATAAGCAGATGCTAGAGGAAAGTAAGGGAACAAAGGAGGGAGATCAGATATCAGGAGGATAGAGGGAAGATCAGTGGAGTACAGGAAGGAGATTGAGGTGGGGGTAAGAGAAATGGAAAAGGAAGGAAATGCAGAATTAATTTGACAAAATTATTCACAGAGAGGGGCTGGAGTTGTAGCTCAGTGGTAGAGCACTTGCTTAGCATGTGTGGGGCCCTGGGTTCTATCCCCAGCACCACATAAAACTACATAAACAAAATAAAGGTATTGTGTCCATGAACAACTAAAAATATTTTTAAAAAAAATTTATAGAAAATTCCACCTGATGGGTATGTATAAAGCACCAATTAAAAAAACAAGTAGAAGAAACACCAATGGAGTAGAGAAAGGGGAGGAACCAGGAGGCACTGGGGACTGAAATGGAGTAAATTAAATTCCATTCATGTATGATTATGTCAAAATGAATCCAATTACTATGTGTAACTATAACACAAAAAAACATTTTTATAAAGAGTGTAAGAGTCTGTAATCCTTTTTATGAGTAAAAAAATGAGAATATAACTGTTGACTAAAGAAGCAGGAGGTTTGAGTGAACGAGTAGCCCTTGCTACTCCAAGTAGCATCCAGCGAAGGGAAGGGGTAACAATCAATTTCATTTGGTTTCAGGCACAGAATCAGCCGTTCTCTTTAACCCAACTTTAGAGAGTTTTGAAAATGATATTCCTTTCTTTAGGCTGAACTATAGTGCCCAGAATTCTCTTTCTAGAATGTTTTCAGGTAAGGTAAGTAATGAGAGGTTTTCTCTTAAGAGCTGGTGGCTATTCACATTCACACAATCCTTAGCCCTGCTGAGCTCAGGTGGGATCCCTGGAACTCATTTCCAGCACCAGCTCCTGCAGAGCAGGGCTTACTTGGCTGAGATTCACAGTGAAAGAGGCCAGATAGTGACACTCCCACCCTGCAAAACCCACAGAGTAACATAGCTCAAAGTGCTCTCCCCAACTTTCACCTGCCTGGATACTTAACCCTTCCCCAATTGGGCTCCCATTTTCCCACTGCAGAGTTTACCTCCATAATGCTTTATTATAAGCTTCTTAAATTACACTTTAGCTCTTACACCAGAAACTTTCCTCCCACTATGTGGGTCTCTAGGATTTACATTTTCTATTCTCTAAATCAGCTAAGCAGGCATTTTCTATGCCTTTGAGAGCTTAGATACACCTGAGGTGTGTGGGGCTAGCCTGCCAGTTTTGTAGCTCAAGGACTGTAGATAGAAACCCAGCAGGGCTTAACTGTTGAAGCATCTGCCCTCTGGCCCAGCAGGCCCCTTCCTGAGTCAGTGACTTGGAAAGCAAGATCCTGGCTGCAGGAGCCCCTCTTGCTCCTCACCTCACAGCACACTGGGGCACCATCTTAGTGCTCTTTCCCTGCCCCTCCATCGCCTCATCTCCATTACCTCTTCTCTCTCAGAGCTAAGCAGCAGAGCTGCTCACCTGACTCATGGAGCTGCCAAATGCAGAGCAAAGCTCTGCTGTGTCTTCAAATTGCACAACTAAGCAAAATGACCCATGGATGAAGAACACCTGGAGTCCAGTAAGATTTCCATTGCAGATTTTTATAGGAAATGACCTGCAGAGACTTTCCAGGAATGCAGGTTGGCTCTCCCTCCCTGCCCATGACCCCAGAGGGGAAGGCTCAGGATAAATAGCAGCCTTCTCTCTCTGTCCTTCAGCGACCAGCAGATCCACTCCACCAGACATCAGGTGATTGTCAAGTGCAAGGAGTGAGTTTTTAAACCCTTACTCTGTTTTCTCTTTCCTATCAAGATGTGATTTTCTTTGAACGTAATGATCCTTTACACTTTTATTTATTTATTTATCTCATGTGTGGCGTGGATTGGGTTTAGGGGACACATGGAGAATGCATTATAGCCTCCTCTAGAGTGGCAATCTGGTCCCAACTCCCCTATCCTCTGTTGGAGCCACCTTGCTATGCTCTTAGACTTGGATTCAGGGCTGATGGGGTCAGAATGAAGGCTTTTGGTACCAAGTGAGTTCCTATTGCCAAATTTCCTAGAGGAACTACTAGGACTATAATGAGAACCAGTAGAAATGAACAACCAGGCTCCCTTAGGATATAAATGTCAAAGGGAAAGGTGCCAGTCTCATCTGTGTCTGCTTATGCCTCTCTTTCATTTCAGCACCATGAAGCTTCTCACAGGCCTGGTGTTTTGCTCTTTGGTCCTGGCAGTCAGCGGTGGGGTTGTGTCATTCGCGAGAGAAGCTGCTGAAGGTAAGGGTGGTGGAGAGATGGCTCTAGGGTTTACTTGGAGCACTCTGAAGGACTGGAGCCAGTCTTATGTTGTGCTACCTTGTGTGGCAGGATGCCCCAGGTATACTGAGGAGCATTTCTTAAAAGGGAATGAAAAAAGCAGGTGGCAGAGCAGAGTTTCCAATGAACTATATATGAAGCCAATTTAGCCCAGTTGATGTGTCTGCTCACCACTTCCTAAAATTCCATTGTCAACAATTCAGGCACACGTGAAATCACCTGGAGTTTAAACCCTATGGATGCTTGGATTTTCTTCCTCCTCATATAGTCTGTGGAATTGGGCAGGATTGTGTTCTGGGTACCAGGACTTTCAGTATCTCCCCAGGTGATCAAAACAGGCCAACCCAGCTGAGAACCATTACACTAGGGTTTCCTCAAGCAACCACAGCATCAGTGCAGTTCACTGAGCCTGGCCAGAAGCACTCATGTCACAGTGATGTGCCTTTAGGGTACAGAAATACATTTTCCTTGGGAGTCAGGGCAGAAGTGCCTCATGTCTGCAGCCCACCCAGGGTTTGCCCCCTCCCTCACTGCAATTTCTAATCACATGGAGCTTCATTCTGGAACAGTGGTTCTGGACCTGGTGTAATGTGCTGGCCCAGGGGACATTTTCAATGTGTGGCAATGTCTTTGGTTGTCCCACTGGGAGAATGTGCTCCCAACAAATTGTGGCAGACCAGAGCGCTGGTGAATATCCTACAGGACTCAGGGCAGCACTGAACAACAGAGAACCATGTGACCCAATTTTTCAACAGTGCTGAAGCTGAGGAATTCTGTTTGACAATCACACCTCCCTTTTGTCCTTAAACATAGCACATCTAAGTATGGTGAAGCTCACCCCAGCACAGTGGACCACCAAAGACAAACACAGGTGTGGCCCCTAACAACTCTCACTAGAGTGACTTGCAGAAGTCAGCTAGGAATAGAGACGAATCCATTCAACCCATGATATCTATGGGTGCAAAAATCACAGGATGAAATCTTGAATATATTAATTCCTGGATCCCCCTTGAAAGTGTTGTCACGATCTTTATGTATACTTGATATCCCTTTTGTCTTTTCTTTTCCAATTCAGGAAGTTGGGACATGTGGAGAGCCTACCAGGACATGAAAGAAGCAAATTTCATAGGTGCAGACAAATACTTCCATGCCCGAGGGAACTATGACGCTGCCCGAAGGGGACCTGGGGGTGCCTGGGCTGCAAAAGTGATCAGGTAAGGCAGGTTCCTGGGGATGCCAGGCCTGGGTGAGCAGAGCTTTGCTGCCCTGGGGATCAGGAGGGAATGAGCCTGGCAGCAGGTTTCTGTGAGGCTTGAGTCTTCCTCCTGCCCACTCTACCTAGCTCTTCACCATGGCCAGTGCAGGGCCTTTGTCATTGACAGAGCCAGAGATGGCTGACGATATGTGAGCCAATTCAGAACTAGAGAAAGGGAGGGCCACAGAGTGATCCATAACCCTCCCTCCCTGGTGCTGTTCATCCAGGTTCAGGGTGAAGAGCCAGGCTGAGTAGGGCTGTGCCAGGCAAGGGTGGTATCTCAGCCCCTCTTCCTTGATCTTCCTGGGCTTCCCTCAGAGCCATCCCCTGGACAGCAGAGAATTGGGAGGGTAGCCTGAAGTTTATAAGCCTGCTGAGGAATCTCCTTGCTGCCTTGCGTGATTTCAGTGATGCCAGAGAGAACATTCAGCAATTTTTTGGCCGTGGACATGAGGACTCCGAGGCAGACCAGGAAGCCAACAGAGCAGGCAGGAGAGGAGAAGACCCTAATAAATACAGACCTAAAGGGCTGCCTGGTAAATACTGAGCTTCATCTTTATTTGTCTCAGAAGACTGGCTGTGAGCCCCCAAAGATTGGGATATGAAATCGCTGCATCCTGTTCCACATAAATGGGTGAATGGCCCACAGTTGTTGTTCAATAAATGCATAAGAAATGGAAATTCTAGCAAGTGGGTGTTATATTTTGCATTGAGGGTGGGATGTTTGCTACAAAGTGGTGAACAGTAAACTCCAAGAAGATCCAGCCTGGACCTCACGGTGCAGGAGATGTGATTAGGGGTCACACAGGACAGTCCCTGGCACTGAGCCTTCGCAGAATCAGACTCTCACTTGTCCAGGCCCCGTGGTTAGCTGTTGCTATTTCCAGGCCTTTCCATGTCTTGACCACCTCACTCCTGACAACTGTGTCCTGTCACATTCTCTGCCCCCAGGGCTTTAGTCCTCAGTGGGTCTGCCTTTGGAGACATGGGGCATGGCTATGGGAAGGCTGGCTCTGGAATCCTGCCCCAGATACCACCATCTTGGTTTTCTGCTTAGTTTTTAGCAACATCTGCAAAGCCAATTGTTCACCAATTTCTGTTCATTCTATCCAAGAAATACCTTCAGAGTAGTGTGTCCCACTCTTTTTTAATTGCCTTATTTCAAGCCTAAATGAAGATGTAAGTGCACACCATTTGTGGTGTTGTATTTGTGAAGAAGAGTCGTGGTAGAAAAGATCTCCTTATCAGTCAGGTCGTGTAGGAGACAAACCAGGCAGAGATTTGAAAAGGGAAATTTTAATACAAGGAAGTGTTAATTATTAACAAGAGTTACCACTATGAATAATGAATATAGGAGAGTATAATCTTTGTATAATCCTCCCTAGAGGCAGACATTTGGTTCTTCTAGGCAAATCTATAGCCCATTACATGGAGAGAAAGTTTGTTGGGTGCCACAGTCAAAGCTGAGAAACAGGAACTCTATAGAGATAGCAATGGAACTTGATAGGATGCTGTCCAGGAGGCCACTGTGCTCACTGGGAATGTGGGGTGAGGGAGCTATAAACCCGCTCAGAGGCTGTTCTCCTGGAAGTGGCAGAAAGCATGCTACTGATCTCTCTGGGAACTCAGCTGTGGATGGGATGGATTTCTGAGTGAGTTGTATGCTCTCCACTTCATGTGCTGAAGCCTTTTTCCCAGAGTGTCTGTATTTGGACCTGAACTGATAGTCCTTATGAGTGAAGACAACAAAGAGCTTCTCTCTCTCTGCAACCCACAAGGTCACAGTAAGGAGGTACATGTTTGTAAGCCAGGAAGAGCACAGTCACCAGGTGCTCAATTAGCGTGTACCTTCATCTAGCACATCCTGGTGTTCAGAATTTTGAAAAATAAATATCTGTGTGGAAGCCACCTGTGGTACCTTGTTATGGCAGCTCAGAAGAGATCTAACAGAAGTGGGGTGCTGTGGAACACACTGAAAATCTAATTGAGGTGCCACAGAAATTGTTGAAACAACCATGTCCTTCAGGTTTCACTAAAAGTCCCTGAGCTGAGTGTCACTGGGTGTGGCAGGGGAGGATCCTCACAGGAGCCTGGGAAGCCAAAACAGGGCACAAGGAAGGCAGGTCTTCATTTTCCCCTATTCCTCCATTGCCCTCTACTGACAAAGATTAGCATCCTGCACAGCTGGCCAGGGTGAGGTGTTTGGAGGGTCCAGCTCCAGGACCACAGACAGTCAAGGAAATGTGGATATGGGGCTCACAGTAAAAAAAAACTGATTACTGGTCTCCATTTTTGCTTTGAAAGCGCAATGAAAGAAGAGTCTTAAGGGTAGGAGATTGGTGATAAAGTGATATTTATAAGCTAAAGTCATTAAATTAGTTGTCAATTTAATTAGTAGGGAAGCTGTTGCTATAGTAAATCCCAAGAGAACTTTCTCATAGAGTTCTTATCTGAAAGCACTAGTAGACATGGAGGTAAAGGAGATTTGGGATATTTGAGGGTGAGTTTATTTCAGAATAAGACATGGGCAAGATCAACATGATGGTATGGATATTGACATCAGACTGGCTGGTGAGAGCAGTCTCAAGGTATTTTAACTTAGGGTTTAGGGAGGGTCAAGTTTGAAGGTGTTAAAAATAGTCAAAAGACAGTAATGCTTGGGACAGCACTGTAGCTCATTTGTAGAGCGATTGCCTAGCACATGTGAGGCACTGATTTTGATCCTCAGCACTACATAAAGATCAATAAATAAAATAAAAGTTTTATGTCCATGTACAACTAAAAAAGTTTTCTTTAAAGGAGTGTAATGCTAATATGTGGATGTGCATAAGTAGATTATTTGTTGCACTATTTAAGTAGATTTGGAAGCAGGAGGGCAGCAGCAAAAGAAGGAATAGAGAAAGAATGACTTTTATATCCAAGTAAGGTAAGCTTTTCAATCTTCTTTAGTATGTAAAACTTCCTAATCAGGATATTATTACCAAAAATAATACACGGGAATGAAACTTGGGTACAGAAATTCATTGACCAATTTATAATGGATCACATTGTCATGGGAGAAGATGTGTCTCCAGACTAGGGTCTGAGAAGTTCCCAGAGGGAAGGGGAAATTCAGCTCAGGACCAGTGGGGATCTTGGCATGCATAAGGGAATAGCATTTCAGCCTGAGCCAGAGACAAAGGCATAGACAGGTTTATTTAGGAAGTAGGTGCACACTCATGAGACAATGTGGGCTATCTCAGGAGGGAGAAGTCCCTCCTTGGGTTGGGAAGGTCCGACATTTACATAGGAGATGTGGTTTGGGACCAGACTGGAGATAGAGCCAGGGTGGAGCTGCATAATTTTGCACCACTTTTCTGTGCACTTGTGTATTTCCTTCATTTTACAGGGAGCAGGCCAAGGGCAAGTTGCTCAAGGTGTACAACTCTCCTTTCTGCATCTCAATGGCTCATGGGCATTTCCTTCCAGATTTGGTATCTCTCTCTATCCTAAATTCCTATCTCAACATCAATTGACTTCTTAGAATTTGTAACCTAAAGTATATCAGAGTTTAATCCAAAGAAGAAAGTACTTGTTTACTCAAGAATTTATGATTTATATTGTCACCCTTTATCCTTATGCCTGAATACACCGAAACACTTTTTTTTTGTTTTCACATATTTTTAAGAGCTATCATGTGGAAAATGCCAATTGAGCTTATTTTATTATATACTAACTAATTTTTTTTGCTTCCAAAACACTTTTTATTAGTGACCTTGTTTGTTTGCTTGTTTCTTATTTTGTGTTGGTGGGGATCCAACACAGGGCTTCATGTGTGCTAGGAAGCACTCTATCACTGAACCACATCTCCAGGCCCTGTTAATGACTTTACTTTGCTCAAGGAGAAATAAGTTTTTCATTAGTATGTGGTTGCAAAGCCTGTAATCCCAGCGGGTCAGGAGGCTGAGACAGGAGGATCACAAGTTCAAAGCCAGCCTCAGCAAAAGTGAGATGCTAAGCAACTCAGTGAGAACCTGTCTCTAAATAAAATACAAAATAAGGCTGAGGATGTGACTCAATGATTGAGTGCCCCTGAGTTCAATCCACAGTACCCCGCAGACCTCCACAAAAAAGACAATGCATGGCCTTTGGAGCTTGTTCTCAGTATCTACCATTGGAGTCTCCATTTGCTAGAAGTCCTGAGAAAAGTTGGATTCAGCAAAATAGACTGAAAAGAAACAGCTATTGGGGAAGGAGGACTGGAGAATGTGGAGTTCCAGAATCAATGTCCCTTGCCTAAGCAATGTGGAGTGGTTGCTGTGGAGGTGCCACAGAAATTGTTGAAACAACCACGTCCTTCAGGTTTCACTAAAAGTCCCTGGGCTGAGTGTTAGTGGGTGTGGCAGGGGAGATGCTCACAGGAGCCTGGGAAGCCAAAGCAGGGCACAAGGAAGACAGGTCTTCATTTTCCCCTATTCCTCCATTGCCCTCTACTGACAAAGATTAGCATCCTGCACAGCTGGCCAGGGTGAGGTGTTTAGATGGTCCAGCTCCAGTACCATAGACAGTCAAGGAAATGTGGATATGGGGCTCACACTAAACAAATTGATTACTGGTCTCCATTTTTGCTTTGAAAGCGCAATGAAAGAAGAGTCTTAAGGGTAGGAGATTGATGATAAAGTGATATTTATAAGCTAAAGTCATTAAATTAGCTGTTAATGTAATTAGTAGGGAAGCTGTTGCTATAGTAAATCCCAAGAGAACTTTCTCATAGAGTTCTTATCTGAAAGCACTAGTAGACATGGAGGTAAAGGAGATTTGGGATATTTGAGGGTGAGTTTATTTCAGAATAAGACATGGGCAAGATCAACATGATGGTATGGATATTGACATCAGACTGGCTGGTGAGAGCAGTCTCAAGGTATTTTAACTTAGGGTTCAGGGAGGGTCAAGTTTGAAGGTGTTAAAAATTGTCAAAAGACAGTAATGCTCGGGACAGCACTGTAGCTCATTTGTAGAGCGATTGCCTAGCACATGTGAGGCACTGATTTTGATCCTCAGCACTACATAAAGATCAATAAATAAAATAAAAGTTTTATGTCCATGTACAACTAAAAAAAGTTTTTTTAAGGAGAGTAATGCTGATATGTGGATGTGCATAAGTAGATTATTTGTTGCAGTATTTAAGTAGATTTGGAAGCATTAGGGCAACAGCAAGAGAAGCATAAGAGAAAGAATGACTTTTATATCCAAGTGAGCTTTTCAATCTTCTGTAGATATGTAAAACTTCCTAATCAGGATATTATTACTAAAAATAATACATGGGAATGAAATTATGAAATGAAATACAGAAATTCATTTACCAGTTTGTAAGGGATCACATTGTCATGGGAGAAGATGTGTCTCCAGAGTAGGGTCTGAGAAGTTCCCAGAGGGAAGGGGAAATTCAAATCAGGACCAGTGGGGATCTTGGCATGCATAAGGGAATAGCATTTCAGCCTGAGCCAGAGACAAAGGCATAGACAGGTTTATTTAGGAAGTAAGTGCACACTCAAGGGACAATGTGGGCTATCTCAGGAGGGAGAAGTCCCTTCTTGGGTTGGGAAGGTCCGACATTTATAGAGGAGCTGTGGTTTGGGACCAGTCTGGAGATAGAGCCAGGGTGGAGCTGCATAATTTTGCGCCACTTTTCCGTGCACTTGTGTATTTCCTTCATTTTACAAGGGAGCAGGCCAAGGGCAAGTTGCTCAAGGTGTACAACTCTCCTTTCTGCATCTCAATGGCTCATGGGCATTTCCTTTCAGATTTTGTATCTCTTTCTATCCTAAATTCCTAACTCAACATCATTTGACTTCTTAGAATTTGTAACCTAAATATGTATCAGAGTTTAATCCAAAGAAGAAAGTACTTGTTTACTCAAGAATTTATGATTTATATTGTCACCCTTTATCCTTATGCTTGAATACACCGAAACACTTTTTTTTTGTTTTCACATATTTTTAAGAGCTATCATGTGGAAAATGAAAATTGAGCTTATTTTATTATATACTAACTAATTTTTTTTTGCTTCCAAAACACTGTTTTTAGTCACCTTGTTTATTTGCTTGTTTCCTATTTTGTGTTGGTGGGGATCCAACTCAGGGCTTCAAGGGTGCTAGGCAAGCACTCTATCACTGAACCACATCTCCAGGCCCTGTTAATGACTTTACTTTGCTCAAGGAGAAATAAGTTTTTCATTAGTATGTGGTTGCAAAGCCTGTAATCCCAGCGGGTCAGGAGGCTGAGACAGGAGGATCACAAGTTCAAAGCCAGCCTCAGCAAAAGTGAGATGCTAAGCAACTCAGTGAGAACCTGTCTCTAAATAAAATACAAAATAAGGCTGGGGATGTGACTCAATGATTGAGTGCCCCTGAGTTCAATCCCCAGTACCCCCCAGACCTCCACAAAAAAGACTATTCATGGCCTTTGAAGCTTGTTCTCAGTATCTACCATTGGAGTCTCCATTTGCTAGAAGTCCTGAGAAAAGTTGGATTCAGCAAAATAGACTGAAAAGAAACAGCTATTGGGGAAGGAGGACTGGAGAATGTGGAGTTCCAGAATCAATGTCAGTAGTATCTGAGAGGTTGTGAACTTGACCCTTGCCTAAGCAATGTGGAGTGGTTGCTGATCTTGTTAATGTGGTTGCAGTCTTTATGACATACATAAAGACTGTATGTCAAAGTAGTAATAAGGGAGGGGTTATTCAATGAATGGGATTGGGACCATATGGTGATCATCTTAATGATGTAAAGTTGAAAACATATTTTGTTTTCAATATATGTTAAGACAGGTTCTAAATGTACTTCATATTTACAAAATAATGCAAATGTTATCGATATTTTAAAAATTTAAAAGTAATGGATAGTTACAAAATAATGAAAATATTATAGCAACAATAAAATCTGCAGCATCCATGGAATATGAAGTGGGGAAAGTCAAACTATACCACCAAATTTAGAGGGCACTAAAGAAAATATGAATAAAGAATATATAGAATTACTTTGCATACTGAGTCACCACAGGAAAATATAAATGGCAAGCTGGAAGAAATAATTGTAGATCATATCAAAGAAAAAGGCTAATTTTTCCTTGTATAAAAAATTCTTGGTGTCTGGGGTGTGGCTCAGCAGTAAAGTGCTTGCCTCCACATGTGAGGCACTTGGTTCAATCCTCAGCACCACATAAAAGTAAATAAATAAAATGAAAATACTACATTCATGTACAACTAAAAAATATTTTTAAAAAAATTCTTGCAAAATAATAAATAAACCCACCAAGCACCAATAAGAAAAATACCATTTTGAACAGAAGATACCATTTATAATTCCTAAAAAATACAAATGGCCCTTTTTAAATTTTTTAAAATATTTCTTTTTTATTTGTTCTAATTAGTTATACATGACAGTAGAAGCAAATGTCTCTTAAACATAGGAGAGGATGTGAAATCAAGCTTATAATAAGAGAAATGCAAACTAAAATTACACTGAGCTATATTTTATCTACCAAAATTTCAAACATCAAAAGGTTTGATAGTATACTATGTATGAGAAAGTGTGGAACTAGGCATTCTCACTCATTTTGGTGACAGTGCAGCTTTATAGAGACCTCATGGAAGGTAATTTGTGACATACATAAAAGTTTTTAAAGTCTCATATCTTCTCACCAGGTCACTTACGTAAAGATTCATTCTACAGATGTATAAACAATGTACATGTTCCAGAGATGTATAAACAATAAATGAAGTATAAGCCTGTTTTGTTTACAATATCAAAATATGAGTAACACTCACAGAGGACATCAACATTGTGTTGTGTAATTATGGTCTATTCAAACAGTGTAATCATGTGCTGCTGTTAAAAACAAACAAATAAATAAATAACACAAAACTGATATGGAAGGACTTCCAAGATATATTAAATTTTTAAAATATTAATAATATTAAAAAAACAAAGTATCTACCTATCATCTATCTTGAGTCTACTACCTAGAAGACCCTTATCCTTGATCTTCCTGCTGTATGTCCTTCCTTCCTCTGTTCTTCCAGATCATTACTTCATTTCTTGGCTGGTAGAGTAATGGACACTGTTGTTCTTTAGGGAGAATACAATTATAGGATCCTTGGTGAAACCTTACTTTTTCTTTAATCAAATTTTTGGACACATAATCTTTCCTGTTTATTGATCAGAATCTTACAGGTTTTATCATCAAATAAGTGCGAGATTTCTCTTATATATTTATAATCATTATCCCCCAATTATAAGCCTCATTTTTATGAAGACACAGCCTGGATTTATTTTTATTTATTTATTTTTTTATTGGTCGTTCATAACATTACATAGTTCTTAATACATCATATTACACGGTTTGATTCAAGTGGATTATGAACTCCCGCTTTTACCCCGTATACAAATTGCTGTATCACATCAGTTACCCTTCCATTGATTGACATATTGCCTTTCTAGTGTCTGAAGTATTCTGCACAGCCTGGATTTGATGCCCATTGTCTGCCCAAAACGTCATGGAGTGGCTGTCCCATAGAAGGCACTCACTAACTGGTGCATGAATAGACAAAGTCATGCTCATAGAATAATAGAAGTGAAAAACTCTTACCATCTAGCAATGTGATAACCACAATAACACTGTACTCCAGGATATTAGTCACATGTTTGTCTAATGCTGTTGTAAACAAACGTACAACATGCCAGTTACATAAAAGTATTACACCAAAAGTTCTGTATGCATATAATAGTAGATGATGATAATAAATGACTATGTTACTGTTTATGTATTTACTATGTCACACTATTATGGGGGGGTACTGAGGATTAAATTAGAACCCAAGGGCAATTAACCACAGAGCTACTACTACATACCAGATTTTTTTTTTCTTTTAATTTTGAGACAGAGTCTCTCTAAATTTCTTAAGACTTCTCACTAAGTTGCTGACCTTGGCCTTGAACTTGTGATCCTGCTGCCTCCGACTGCTAAGTCACTGGGATGACAGGCATGAGCCACCAAGCCTGACTCTACCCCACATTTTATTGGTATTTCCTAGTCTACACTATGACTTCTTCTCAGTAAAAGAAAGCCTTGCTGTAGAACACTATGCCCTGTGCTGACAGCAGCAGTCTCATACATTTGTAAACACTGTGTGTCCTGATGGAGTCAAGAGGCCACATGGACTGATTGACCTTCACTCGAAGATGTCCATTCAACAGCGTGATAGCCTCATGCATCAGTCAGAACACATCCCTGCCTTTAAGTGATGCATGATTGAACTTGTGAAATTCTGAAGACCCAGAGTAACATGAGCGCTTCCCACTACCTAGAAACATAGACACCATTTGATGTCCAACTTCCTAGGTGGCCTTTCACTAAAGAATCATGTCTTTGACCAGATGTCACCTGCACTTCTCGAGGATGTAGAACCCCCCCCCCCAATGTCAGTATGGCAGAGCAGAAGTCACACGGGGTCTGTCTGAGCCCAAGACATGGCTCTTCACTTCAATGCCAAGCTGCTTCCAAGTCCAGGTGGCTGGATTTGAGGATCTGTGCTAGGAGGGAACCCAGTGGCACAGCCTCTACTGGAAAGGTATTGAGGTGTTTAGTAATGGAACTTTGTGGTAGAAGCATGGCAAGACAGCAAGGGGACAATGTTCAGGTGTTGGCTGCCAGAGCTGAGATTGCTGTGCCCTATGGCATTCTTCCAATCCAAACCACTCAACCTGGGATTTACCATAAACCACCCCTCCTCTTGTCAAGAGGTTTAGAAATTCTGAGACAGGACATTTGGGATGTTCTGGAGGCCAAGAACTAGAGTAGGAAGAGCATAAGCCACAGGGCAGAATGTGTCCTGGGTGCTGGTCCTTGAGAGTCCCTTAGATGCTCTAAAGCTTCCCTTCAGAACCGGTTAATGGACAGATTCAACTTTAGTTCTATTTTTTAATTTTGTTAGAGGGGATTGAACCCAAGGGCATTCTGCCTCTGAGGTATACCCCCAGACCTTTTTATTTAGAATCAGGGCCTCAATGAGTTGCCTAGGTTGACCGCTTATTTGTGATGCTCCTGCTTCAGCCTCCTGGGCTCTGTGATTTCAGGCATATGCCCCAGTGCTCAGCTCATTCATCTTTATGAGGAACACAGAGTCATTCCTAGGACATGTGCCTATATGACAGAGGAACAAAGTGTTTGTGACTCCATGAGTTCACAGATAAACGGAGCACCCCTTCCTCAGGGGGAGACTTGACTCCTCTGTCTAGGTCTCTAAAAGCAGACCTGGCCTAGGAGACCTGTTGCATCCACATTTGTAGGCTGTGCTCGACTCTAAGAGCAAACTTCCTACTCATAGATGCTTCCTGTTGCACACATGTTGGAACCTTAGCTCTTATCTACCTTTCACTCCACCATGTTTTATCTACCCTCCTCCCAGTGCCCTCCATCTGTCCAGAACTTCTATGAATAATAGTGTTAGCCCCTGTGGGAGAAGATTTGGAGGGCATCCCCATAGCTTCATTGTGCAGTCCCTGTGGGCCTCTGGGGAGGTCCTTCTGCTGTCTCCTAAGAATCTGCCCTCCTTTGCACAGCACCACACACTCAGCACCAGAGCAAGAAAGAACCCCATCTTCTGTTGCTGGCCCATGTGCTAAGCCACTGTTGCCTTTATCTCTCCCAGCCTGACCTGCTTTCACTGCACAAAAATAGTTTCTCTCTGGGTCAATCTCCATCCTTCCCTTCCCCTTTTGCCTTCTAGTGAGCTGAAGCCAGAAGACTGTTCTGCCTACTTCATCTACCATTGCAACAACCTAAAACCACCCTATCTCTGTGGATCTCACTTTATGTTCATCTTCACCCATGGGGTGCTCCTCTTGAAGTTCCTTTTAAAGTGGAACAGTAGGATCTATGTCCTTTTGGTCGCACTGTTATTTCTCCGTTCTTTACCTCTCCATGTCCCACAGATCCTCTTTGACCTGTGCTATTTTGAGTCTGTGCCACATTATTAATCACTCTTTTTCTCAACAAACCAATGTTCTCTGTACAAGTTACATATAAAACAGAAAATTTCAAACACAGATTCTATTGAAGACCACTCAAAGTTGCTGACCAGCACCTCCAACATTCTGGTCCAGGAATTTGTTTTCTTAAAACACCCACCAGGGCTGGGGATATGGCTCAGTGGTAGATTTCTTACCTAGCATGTATGAGGCCCTGGGTTCAATCCCTAGCATCACAAAAAAAGCAACAAAACTCCCTAGCCGATCCTTCTGGTGTAATTAATACATAAATATTGTATAGATGGACATAACACAATGCCTTTATTTTTAATGTCGTGCTGAGAATTGAACCCGGGTCCCTCTCATGCTAGGTGAGCGCTCTACCGCTGAGCCACCATCCCAGCCCAATACATAAATATTGTAATCCATTCAACGATGTAATCACAAACACACTCTTACATTGTCAGAACCTGGGTAATTGAAAGTAAGTGCTTTAGAAACAGATGTCCATTTTACAAGTGTGTGTTTCAAAGTGTGTTCCAAAAAGCATCATCTAGCTCTGAGACAGGATCTTGCTAAGTTGCTTAGGCCCTCATTGGTTGCTGAGGCTGGCTTTGAACTTCCAATTTCTCCTGCCTAGGCCTGCCAAGTCACTGGGATTATAGGCATGCATCACCACACTGGCCCATGGACAGACTTTCCAGGGTCAAATAGGGATGGCTGTCACTCAGGTCTTTGAATTTGATACATATAAGTTGTAAAGTAAAAAGAAAATCTTAACATATCTCTCTTCTCCCATATGCTAGATATATTATTCAATTAAGAATGTGTCTAGAAGGGATTTAGCAGAATTTTACTCAACAATATAAAAGAATGAAACTATGACATTTGCCAGTAAATGGGTGAATGAACCTAGAGATCATCATGCAAAGTGAAATAAGACAGACTCAGAAAAATCAAAGTCTAATGTTTTAACTCATATGGAGATGCTAGAGGAAAGTAAGGGAACAAAGGAGGGAGATCAGATCTCAGGAGGATAGAGGGAAGATCAGTGGAGTACAGGAATGAGTTGAGGGGGGAGGGAAGATGAATGAAAAAGGAAGGAAATGCAGAATTAATTTGACAAAATTATTCACAGAGAAGGGCTGGAGTTGTAGCTCAGTGGTAGAACACTTGCCTAGCATGTGTGGGGCCCTGGGTTCTATTCCCAGCACCACATAAAACTACATAAACAAAATAAAGGTATTGTGTCCATGGTCAACTAAAAATATTTTTTTAAAAATTTACAGAAAATTCCACCTCATGGGTATCTATAAAGCACCAATTAAAAAATAAGTAGAAGAAACACCAATGGAGTAGAGAAGGGGGAGGAACCAGGAGGCACTGGGGACTGAAATGGAGCAAATTATATTCCATTCATGTATAATTATGTCAAAATGAATCCAACTACTATGTGTAACTATAACACACAAAAACATTTTTATAAAGAGTGTAAGAGTCTGTAATCCTTTTAATGAGTAAAGAATGAGAATATAACTGTTGACTAAAGAAACAGGAGGTTTGATTGAACGAGTAGCCCTTGCTACTCCAAGTAGCATCCAGCAAAGGGAAGGGGTAACAATCAATTTCATTTGGTTTCAGGCACAGAATCAGATTTCTCTTTAACCCAACATTAGAGAGTTTTGAAAATGATATTCCTTTCTTTAGACTGAATTATGGTGCCCAGAATTCTCTTTCTAGAATGTTTTCAGGTAAGGTAAGTAATGAGAGGTTTTCTCTTAAGAGCTGGTGACTATTCACATTCACACAAGCCTTAGCCCTGCTGAGCTCTGGTGGGAGACCTGGAATTCCTTTCCAGCACCAGCTCCTGCAGAGCAGGGCTTACTTGGCTGAGATTCACAGTGAAAGAGGCCAGATAGTGACACTCCCACCCTGCAAAACCCACAGGGTAATATAACTCAAAGTGCTCTCGCCACTTTCACCTGCCTGGATGCTTAACCCTTCCCCAATTGGGCTCCCATTTTCCCACTGCAGATTTTACCTCCATAATGCTTTATTATAAGCTTCTTAAACTACACTTGAGCTCCTTACACCAGAAACTTTCCTCCCACTATGTGGGTCTCTAGGATTTACATTTTCTACTCTCTAAATCAGCTAAGCAGGCATTTTCTATGCCTTTGAGAGCTTAGATACACCTGAGGTGTGTGGGGCTAGCCTGCCAGTTTTGTAGCTCAAGGACTGTAGATAGAAACCCAGCAGGGCTTAACTGTTGAAGCATCTGCCCTCTAGCCCAGCAGGCTCCTTCCTGAGTCAGTGACTTGGAAAGCAAGATGCTGGCTGCAGGAGCCCCTCTTGCTCCTCACCTCACAGCACACTGGGGCACCATCTTAGTGCTCTTTCCCTGCCCCTCCATCGCCTCATCTCCATTACCTCTTCTCTCTCAGAGCTAAGCAGCAGAGCTGCTCACCTGACTCATGGAGCTGCCAAATGCAGAGCAAAGCTCTATTGTGTATTCAAATTGCACAACTGAGGAAAATGACCCATGGATGAAGAACACCTAGAGTCCAGTAAGATTTCTATTGCAGATTTTTACAGGAAATGACCTGCAGAGACTTTCCAGGAATGCAGGTTGGCTCTCCCTCCCTGCCCATGACCTCAGAGGGGAAGTCTCAGGATAAATAGCAGCCTTCTCTCCCTGTCCTTCAGTGACCAGCAGAACCACTCCACCAGACATCAGGTGATTGTCAAGTGCAAGGAGTGAGTTTTTTTTTTTTTTTTTTTTTAAGAGAGAGTGAGAGAGGAGAGAGAGAGAGAGAGAGAGAGAGAGAGAGAGAGAGAGAGAGAGAGAAAGAATTTTTGATATTTATTTTTAAGTTCACGGCGGACACAACATCTTTGTTGGCATGTGGTGCTGAGGATCGAACCCGGGCCGCACGCATGCCAGGCGAGCGCGCTACCACTTGAGCCACATCCCCAGCCCCAAGGAGTGAGTTTTTAAACCCTTACTCTGTTTTCTCTTTCCTATGAAGATGTGATTTTCTTTGAATGTAATGATCCTTTACGCTTTTATTTATTAATTTATCTCATGTGTGGTGTGGATTGGGTTTAGGGGACACATGGAGAATGCATTATAGCCTCCTCTAGAGTGGCAATCTGGTCCCAACTCCCCTAGCCTCTGTTGGAGCCACCATGCTATTCTCTTAGACAGACTTGGATTCAGGGCTGATGGGGTCAGAGTGAAGGCTTTTGGTACCAAGTGAGTTCCTATTGCCAGATTTCCTAGAGGAACTACTAGGACTATAATGAGAACCAGTAGAAATGAACAACCAGGCTCTCTAAGGATACAAATGTCAAAGGGAAAGGTGCCAGTCTCATCTGTGTCTGCTTATGCCTCTCTTTCATTTCAGCACCATGAAGCTTCTCACAGGCCTGGTGTTTTGCTCTTTGGTCCTGGCAGTCAGCGGTGGGGTTTTTTCATTCCCGAAGGAAGCTGCTCTAGGTAAGGGTGGTGGAGAGATGGCTCTAGGGTTTACTTGGAGCACTCTGAAGGACTGGAGCCAGTCTTATGTTGTGCTACCTTGTGTGGCAGGATGCCCCAGGTATACTCAGGAGCATTTCTTTAAAGGGAATGAAAAAAGCAGGTGGCAGAGCAGAGTTTCCAATGAGCTATGTATGAAGCCAATTTAGCCCAGTTGATGTGTCTGCTCACCACTTCCTAAAATTCCATTGTCAACAATGTCAGGTACACGTGAAATCACCTGGAGTTTAAACCCTGTGGAGGCTTGGATTTTCTTCCTCCTCATATAGTCTGAGGAATTGGGCAGGGTTGTGTTCTGGGCATCAGGACTTTCAGTATCTCCCCAGGTGATCAAAACAGGCCAACCCAGCTGAGAACCATTACACTAGGGTTTCCTCAAGCAACCACAACATCAGTGCAGTTCACTGAGCCTGCTCAGAGGCACTCATGTCACAGTGATGTGCATTTAGGGTACAGAAATACATTTTCCTTGGGAGTCAGGGCAGAAGTGCCTCATGTCTGCAGCCCACCCAGGGTTTGCCCCCTCCCTCACTGCAATTTCTAATCACATGGAGCTTCATTCTGGAACAGTGGTTCTGGACCTGGTGTAATGTGCTGGCCCAGGGGACATTTTCCATGTGTGGCAATGTCTTTGGTTGTCCCACTGGGAGAATGTGCTGCCAACAAACTGTGGCAGATCAGAGCACTGGTGAATATCCTACAGGACTCAGGGCAGCACTGAACAACAGAGAACCACGTGACCCAATTTTTCAACAGTGCTGAAGCTGAGGAATTCTGTTTGACAATCACACCTCCCTTCTGTCCTTAAACATAGCACATCTAAGTATGGTGAAGCTCACCCCAGCACAGTGGACCACCAAAGACAAACACAGGTGTGGCCCCTAACAACTCTCACTAGAGTGACTTGCAGAAGCCAGCTAGGAATAGAGACGAATCCACTCAACCCTTGATATCTATGGGTGCAAAAATCACAGGATGAAATCTTGAATATATTAATTCCTGGATATCCTTTGAAAGTGTTGTCACGATCTTTATGTATACTTGATATCCCTTTTGTCTTTTCTTTTCCAATTCAGGAAGTTGGGACATGTGGAGAGCCTACCGGGACATGAGAGAAGCAAATTTCATAGGTGCAGACAAATACTTCCATGCCCGAGGGAACTATGACGCTGCCCGAAGGGGACCTGGGGGTGCCTGGGCTGCTGAAGTGATCAGGTAAGGCAGGTTCCTGGGGATGCCAGGCCTGGGTGAGCAGAGCTTTGCTGCCCTGGGGATCAGGAGGGAATGAGCCTGGCAGCAGGTTTCTGTGAGGCTTGAGTCTTCCTCCTGCCCACTCTGCCTAGCTCTCCACCATGACCAGTGCAGGGCCTGGGTCATTGACAGAGCCAGAGATGGCTGAGGATATGTGTGCCAATTCAGAACTAGAGAAAGGGAGGGCCACAAAGTAATCCCTAACCCTCCCTCCCTGGTGCTGTTCATCCAGGTTCAGGGTGAAGAGCTAGGCTGAGTAGGGCTTTGTCAGGCTAGGGTGGTATCTCAACCCCTCTTCCTTGATCTTCCTGGGCTCCCCTCTGAGCCATCCCCTGGACAGCAGAGAATTGGGAGGGTAGCCTGAGGTTTATCAGCCTGCTGAGGAATCTCTTTGCTGCCTTGCTTGATTTCAGTGATGCCAGAGAGAACATTCAGCAATTTTTTGGCCGTGGACATGAGGACTCCGAGGCAGACCAGGAAGCCAACAGAGCAGGCAGGAGAGGAGAAGACCCTAATAAATACAGACCTAAAGGGCTGCCTGATAAATACTGATCTTCATCTTCATTTTGTATCAGGAGACTGGCTGAGAGTCCCCAACGTTTGGGATATGAAATCGCTGCATCCTGTGTCCACATAAATGGGTGGATGGCCCACAGTCATTGTTCAATAAATACTTAAGAAATGGAATTTCTAGCAAGTGGGTGTTACATTTTGCATTGAGGGTGGGATGTTTGGTATAGGTGGTGAACAATAAATACCAAGAAGATCCAGCCTGGTCCTCAGTGTGTAGGGGATGTGATTTCAACAGTCACACAGGACAGACCCAGGCACTGAGCCTTCGCAGAATCAGATACTCTCACTTGTCCAGGCCTTGTGGTTAGCTGTTGCTACTTCCAGGCCTTTCCATGTCCTGACCACCTCACTCCTGACAACTGTGTCCTGACACCTTCTCTGCCCCCAGGGCTTTAGTCCTCAGTGGGTCTGCCTTTGGAGACATGGGGCATGGCTATGGGAAGGCTGGCTCTGGAATCCTGCCCCAGATACCACCATCTTGGTTTTCTGCTTAGTTTTTAGCAACGTCTGAAAGCCAATTATTCACCAATTTCTGTTCATTCTATCCAAGAAATACCTTCAGAGCAGTGTCTCCCACTCTATTTCTATTGCCTTATTTCAAGCCTAAATGAAGATGTAAGTGCACACCATTTGTGGTGTTGTATTTGTGAAGAACTGTCATGGTAGAAAAGAATTACATATCAGTCAGGTCATGTAGAAGACAAACCAGGCAGAGATTTGAAAAGGGAAATTTTAATACAAGGAATGCTTAATTATCAACAATAGTTTCCACTATGGATAATAAATCAGGAGGGCATAAACTTTGTATGATCCTCCCTAGAGGCAAACATTTGGTTCTCCTAGGCAAATCTATAGCCCATTACATGGAGAGAAAGTTTGTTCGGTGCCACAGTCAAAGCTGAGAAACAGGAACTCATAGAGATAGCAATGGAACTTGATAGGATGCTGTCCAGGAGGCCACTGTGCTCACTGGGAATGTGGGGTGAGGGAGCTATAAACCCGCTCAGAGGCTGTTCTCCTGGAAGTGGCAGAAAGCATGCTGCTGATCTCTCTGGGAACTCAGCTGTGGATGGGATGGATTTCTGAGTGAGTTGTATGCTCTCCACTTCATGTGCTGAAGCCTTTTTCCCAGAGTGTCTGTATTTGGACCTGAACTGATAGTCCTTATGAGTGAAGACAACAAAGAGCTTCTCTCTCTCTGCAACCCACAAGGTCACAGTAAGGAGGTACATGTTTGTAAGCCAGGAAGAGCACAGTCACCAGGTGCTCAATTAGCGTGTACCTTCATCTAGCACATCCTGGTGTTCAGAATTTTGAAAAATAAAAATCTGTGTGGAAGCCACCTGTGGTACCTTGTTATGGCAGCTCAGGCTAACAGAAGTGGGGTGCTGTGGAACACACTGAAAATCTAATTGAGGTGCCACAGAAATTGTTGAAACAACCATGTCCTTCAGGTTTCACTAAAAGTCCCTGGGCTGAGTGTCACTGGGTGTGGTAGGGGAGGATCCTCACAGGAGCCTGGGAAGCCAAAACAGGGCACAAGGAAGACAGGTCTTCATTTTCCCCTATTCCTCCATTGCCCTCTACTGACAAAGATTAGCATCCTGCACAGCTGGCCAAGGTGAGGTGTTTAGAGGGTCCAGCTCCAGGACCACAGACAATCAAGGAAATGTGGATATGGGGCTCACAGTAAACAAATTGATTACTGGTCTCCATTTTTGCTTTGATTGTGCAATGAGGAAGACTCTTATGGGTAGGAGAGTGATGATAAAGTGATATTTATAAGCTAAAGTCATTAAATTAGTTGTCAATTTAATTAGTAGGGAAGCTGCTATAGTCAATCCCAAGAGAACTTTCTCATAGAGTTCTTATCTGAAAGCACTAGTAGACATGGAGGTAAAGGAGATTTGGGATATTTGAGGGTGAGTTTATTTCAGAATAAGACATGGGCAAGATCAACATGACGGAATGGATATTGACATCAGACTGGTTGGTGAGAGCAGTCTCAAGGTATTTTAACTTAGGGTTCAGGGAGGGTCAAGTTTGAAGGTGTTAAAAATTGTCAAAAGACAGTAATGCTCAGGACAGCACTGTAGCTCATTTGTAGAGCGATTGCCTAGCACATGTGAGGCACTGATTTTGATCCTCAGCACTACATAAAGATCAATAAATAAAATAAAAGTTTTATGTCCATGTACTACTAAAAAAGATTTTTTTAAAGGAGTGTAATGCTGATATGTGGATGTGCATAAGTAGATTATTTGTTGCAGTATTTAAGTAGATTTGGAAGCGGTAGGGCAACAGCAAGAGAAGCATAAGAGAAAGAATGACTTTTATATCCAAGTAAGGTAAGCTTTTCAATCTTCTGTAGATATGTAAAACTTCCTAATCAGGATATTATTACTAAAAATAATACATGGGAATGAAATTATGAAATGAAATACAGAAATTCATTCACCAGTTTGTAAGGGATCACATTGTCATGGGAGAAGAGGTGTGTCCAGAGTAGGGTCTGAGAAGTTCCCAGAGGGAAGGGGAAATTCAACTCAGGACCAGTGGGGATCTTGGCATGCATAAGGGAATAGCATTTCAGCCTGAGCCAGAGACAAAGGCATAGACAGGTTTATTTAGGAAGTAAGTGCACACTCAAGGGACAATGTGGGCTATCTCAGGAGGGAGAAGTCCCTTCTTGGGATGGGAAGGTCCGACATTTATAGAGGAGCTGTGGTTTGGGACCAGTCTGGAGATAGAGCCAGGGTGGAGCTGCATAATTTTGCGCCACTTTTCCGTGCACTTGTGTATTTCCTTCATTTTACAAGGGAGCAGGCCAAGGGCAAGTTGCTCAAGGTGTACAACTCTCCTTTCTGCATCTCAATGGCTCATGGGCATTTCCTTCCAGATTTTGTATCTCTTTCTATCCTAAATTCCTAACTCAACATCATTTGACTTCTTAGAATTTGTAACCTAAATATATATCAGAGTTTAATCCAAAGAAGAATGTACTTGTTTACTCAAGAATTTATGATTTATATTGTCACCCTTTATCCTTATACTTGAATATACCGAAACACATTTTTTTGTTTTCACATATTTTTAAGAGCTATCATGTGGAAAATGCCAAGTTGAGGTTATTTTATTATATACTAACTAATTTTTTTTGCTTCCAAAATACTTTTTATTAGTGACCTTGTTTGTTTGCTTGTTTCCTATTTTGTGTTGGTGGGGATCCAACTCAGGGATTCATGCATGCTAGGCAAGCTCTCTATCACTGAACCACACCTCCAGGCCCTGTTAATGACTTTACTTTGCTCAAGGAGAAATAAGTTTTTCATTAGTATGTGGTTGCAAAGCCTGTAATCCCAGTGGGTCAGGAGGCTGAGACAAGAGGATTGCAAGTTCAAAGCCAGTCTCAGCAAAAGTGAGATGCTAATCAACTCTGAGTACTTGACTCTAAATAAAATACAAGATTAGGCTGGGGATGTGACTCAATGATTGAGTGCCCCTGAGTTCAATCCACAGTACCCCCCAACCCCCCCCCCCAAACGACTATGTATGACCTTTGGAGCTTGTTCTCAGTATCTACCATTGGAGTCTCCATTTGTTAGAAGTCCTGAGAAAAGCCGGATTCAGCAAAATAGACTGAAAAGGAATAGCTATTGGGGAAGGAGGACTGGAGAATGTGGAGTTCCAGAATCAATGTCAGTAGTATCTGAGAGGTTGTGAAGTTGACCCTTGCCTAAGCAATGTGGAGTTGTTGCTGATCTTGTTAACGTGGTTGCAGAGGAAGAGGGGCCTGAGGCCTAGTGAAACAGGTGTAGAGAGAATGGCAGGGGAGGACATGGGACTCCTGAACACCCCAGACATCAACTGAAACACCCATACAGACAAGGAGACAGTTGAGACAGGTGGTGGGCAACACAATTTGTAAAAACCATCCACAGTGTTTTTGGAAGCAAAAACTAACAGGTAAAGGAAATAACAGAAAATGAACCTCAACTACTTCTAAAAAAGGAGAGAACGAAGGCAATGACGACACTGAATAAAGTCTGAATAAGTAGGATAGTGTAGTACTGAGCCATGTACAGGAAAAACTAGTCAAAGGAACAGAAATCTCCAAGTTAGTCATGAGCTCGTATGATCATTTAGTACATAATAAATACTATATGTCAAAGTAGTAAAAAGGGAGGGTTATTCAATGAATGGGATTGGGACCATATGGTGATCATCTTAATGATGTAAAGTTGAAAACATATTTTGTTATGTTAAGACAGGTTCTAAATGTACTTCATATTTACAAAATAATGCAAATATTATCAATATTTTAAAATTTTAAAAGTAATGGATAGTTACAAAATAATGAAAATATTATAGCAACAATAAAATCTGCAGCATCCATGGAATATGAAGTGGGGAAAGTCAAACTATACCACCAAATTTAGAGGGCACTAAAGAAAATATGAATAAAGAATATATAGAATTACTTTGCATACTGAGTCACCACAGGAAAATATAAATGGCAAGATAGAAAAAATAATTGTAACTCATATCAAAGAAAAAGGGCTAATTTTTCCTTGTATAAAAAATTCTTGGTGTCTGGGGTGTGGCTCAGCAGTAAAGTGCTTGCCTCCACGTGTGAGGCACTTGGTTCAATCCTCAGCACCACATAAAAGTAAATAAAATAAAGATACTGCATTCATGTACAAGTAAAAAATATTTTTTTAAAAAATTATTTATTATTGCTGTAGATATATATTTGACTGCATGACCAATGTGATTCTGCAACCTGTACATTCAGAAAAATGAGAAATTATACCCCATCTGATTCAAGTGTATGATACGTCAAGATCATTGTACTGTCAGGTGTAACTAAAACAAATAAAAAAGAAAAAAAGAAAAAAATTTCTTGCAAAATAATAAATAAACATCCCACACACCAATAAGAAAAATACCATTTTGAACAGAAGATATCAATGTAGAGTTCCTAGAAAATACAAATGGCTCTTTTTAAAAATTTTTAAAATATTTCTTTTTTATTTGTTCTAATTAGTTATACATGACAGTAGAAGCAAATGTCTCTTAAACATAGTGGAGAATGTGAAATAAAACTCATGATAAGAGAATTGCAAACTAAAATTTCACTGAGCTGTATTTTATCTACAAAATTTCAAACACCAAAAGGTTTGAGAGTATGAAACTAGGCATTCTCACTCATTTTGGTGAGAGTACAGATTGATAGAGACTTCATGGAAGGTAATTTGTGATTTACATAAAAAATTTTTAAAGTCTCATATCTTTTCATCAGGTCATTTACTTAAAAATTTAAATATTTGTACATGTGTCAGGGATGTATAAACAATAAATGAAACATAAAACTGTTTTGTTTACAATAACAAAATATGAGTAATACAGCGGCCATCAATATTGTGTGGTGTAATTATGGTCTATTCAAACAATGGAATCATGTGCTGCTGTTAAAAACAAACAAATAAATAAATAACACAAAACTGATATGGAAGGACTTCCAAAATATATTAAATTTTTAAAATATAAATAATATATGTTAGTATGAAACCAAAGTATCTACCTTTCATCTATCTTGAGTCTACTACCTAGAAGACCCTCCCCCTTGATCTTCCTGCTGTATGCCCTTCCTTTCTCTGTTCTTCCAGAATCATTACTTCATCCCTTGGCTGGTAGATCCAAGTCTTACTTGTCCCTTGTCCTTAAATTCCTTAGAAAAAAAAGGCACAAGAGATAAGCAAACATCTCTTTTGCAAATAGTTAGTATTGATGACTTCTTAGAGCATAATATCTATGTGCAACTTTGGTGGGTGAGAATGGAAGAGAGACCCTGGTTCTCCTACAATTTATTCTGCAAGTACAACTATTTTCTGTGATGATAGAAAACTATAAAAAGAGAGAGAAAAATGGCAATTAGGAAAATTTCCAGAAAACTAAAACCTTGGGTAACCGGATTTGGAAAACTACTGTGAATAAACAAATTCTGTTACCTAATATGCTGTTCTTTTATTTACTGAGAAGGGTTGAGCAAGAGGGTTTTTGCCAAGGCAGGTTGTTGGAACCCCTCTTCCCATTAATACTGAAGTCAGGAGAGACACCAGGAGCTGCTTCATCGCAAGAAGGTCCTAGAAGCCCTGCTTCCCCTGGAATTTTAGCTGGAGAAAAGGCCACAGGTGACTCTGTCTTCCAGGGAGAAATATTGTCTTGTTTTATTTTTGAGATCCATTTCTCATACAGTTAGTACATTCTAATTGGGAAGAAATGGTGTGTTCTGTTTCTTCATGGGGTCAGTGCTGAGCAGAGTAGGCACTCAAGAAACGTTTGTTGATTGATTTTAGCCTGTTTTATTGGGTGCAAATGGGCCACAAACCAATAACACTTTGGATCGCTCTCTTTTCCCCCTAATGATCTGGCGGGTTTATGTTTCTTCCCCAACCTGTTTCAAAATTTTTTTAATATTTATTTTTTAATTGTAGTTGAACACAATACTGTTTATTTATTTATTTATTTTTATGTGGTGCTGAGGATCCAACCCAGGGCCTCGCACTCACTAGGTGAGCTCTGCCACTGAGCCACAACCCCAGCCCCATTTTAATTTTTTTATATAGTAACAATTCTAAGATAAACAAGTGGAAATGCAGAACTAGGCTATCTTTGAAATTCCAAACCTCAGAAACTAGATCTAATTCTGCTGCTCTTCCTTTCCCTTCAGCACAATGAGGCTGTGCACAGGAATTGTTTTCTGCTCCTTAGTCCTGGGAGTCAGCAGTGAAGGCTGGTTTTCATTCTTCAAGGAGGCTATCCAAGGTAAAAACCTGGAGGATGGGGAGCACATCCAGTGGTCCCCAGGACTCATCTGAGCAGAGGCCACATGCAAGTTGTGGGTTCTCCTGAGAAGCCACAGATGGGTCAGAGCAGGAGTGTGATTTTCTGTATCTGTTTCTGCTTCCACGTTTGGATCCAGCCTGTGCTACTGGTGTTTTGTGCAGAGGGATCTGGACTTCCAGTGGGGAGCTCTCACTGTGGGAATTCACAGATGGAAAATTTCTTAGTCCTAGAGTGTGGTTGTGAATTCATATGCCCCTGGGGGCTAGAGGTGGATGAGCTGAATAAATATTATGCTTTATCCCAGGGAGGGACAGTGCCTGGGACAGAGGAGAACAGCAGCACTTGCACAGAGAAATCCCACCCTGTCCCAGACATATGGCCGATGACTGGGATGCAAAGCTCACAGAGATTAACTTCTAACTTATAGCTGTGTAATAAAAAGAGAAAGCTCTTACTGATTAGCCACTCTGAGCTGAGATAGGGTGAGGAAACTAACACCAGTCTTTCCTGATGGAAAAGAAGCTTGTCAGCCAATTGTTAAAAAGAAAAAAATATGTTGTTAGATTTTGTAATACTTTGAACTTGAAGTGTTGTGATTAATTTTGCAACTGAATTTTTATAGATTCTCAAGTGAATGTGTATGAATTCCAATTTTTCTAAATTTTGAACTTCATATGGTTTTGTTGTTGATTGTGGTGCTGGGGATGTAATCCAGGTCCCTACGCACACTAGACAAGTGCTCTACACTTGCTATCTCCCAAGCCCTCATGTGCTATTTTTAAAATGAAAAAAAAGTCTCTGAATAACAGCTTTTAAAAAGAATTTTGTTGGTAATTGATAAGTTTTTTTATGTATAATGAAGAATATCATCTTCTTTAGGTCAATGTATTTCAGAATTTGTTGTGTGATCCTCCAGCATTTATATCTGCTAGGTGTGTTTGTTTTAAAAGTACATCTCTCGCGCTGGGGATGTGGCTCAAGTGGTAGCACACCTGGCATGCATGAAGCACTGGGTTCGATCCTCAACACCACATAAAAATAAAATAAAGATATTGTGTGCACCTAAAACTAAAAAAAAATATTAAAAAAAGGTACATCTCTCAGAGGGAGAGAGGAGGGAAGGGAAAGGGAGAATATTAGGGACTGAATTAGAACAACTTATACCAAGTTTTCATAATTATGTCAAAATGAATCCTAATGTTATATATAACTTAAAAAAATCAATTAAAAAAAGAGAAGTGGGTAAACCAGGCTGATGAGTCAGACACAATGATATAAGCTTCCTTATATCATTAGGCCTAGTCATTTGAGATAATACATCTCAGGCACTTAGTACAGCAGTGCTAAGTTGGTAAACACATATATACATGCAAACATATTTAAAAATTAAAAATGTTAGGCTAAAGTCTAGTAATTTGCATTAATATGGAACTTACTGGTTCCCAGAAAATATGTAATATGTAAATATATCATAGAAATATAATTGTAACCAGCAAAGTAACTGTTCAATGTATTTTAAATAAACAATGACAAATGAGTCTGGTATTGACTTTACTGGTTACAAATTATATTTCTATGTTATATTTACATATTATATATTTTCTGGGAATGAGAAGATCAAGACAAACTATGGTTTTCCAAGTTTTTTTTTTCTCTCTCCCAACCTGCCTTTCCACCTGCCAACTTCCAACTTCCTTTTCAAGGTCTTTTTGTGTGTATGGTTCTGGGGATCAAATCCAGGGAATTGTACATGATAAGCATGTCCCCTACAACTGGGCTACACCCTTAATACTGTTATGATTTTTTTTTTCTTCACAATTAGTTTTGCCTTTTCTGGAAATTCAAATAAATAGAATTATATAATTAAAAGAAGTACATGTGCTAGTCAGAATCTTAGAAGTTAAATGGACTAGGGATCACATTTTAAACTATAAATTCCTCTGGTTAAATACAAATGAGAAAGATGGTCTAAGGTTTTGCTATCACACCCAGTGACAGAATCTGTCAGATGCTTGAAGAAGATGCTTGGTAAGCAATTTGAACAACATGAATGATTACTAAGTAGATATCTGAGGAAGAAGTCACTATACCATGTCAGAGATAAATTACTTGGCTGAATTATAGACACAAAGTAAGTAATACATGCAAATAGTGAGAAAGTACATAAAGATAATTAAAACTATCCATCTCCACTTTTCTTTTGCCCAAGGGATTTGTTATAAATAAGCTGGCTTACTTTAGACCCAAGCCATGGCAGGAATAAAGAGCATTCATTGACTGGACAACTCAGGCACAGGTAGAGGATTCCTGCAGTTCTTCCCCCCATAGACCTGTTCTGAGTAGCTGCTTTTCCCAGTATTCTTTAAAAAAAAAAAACTTTAAAAATGAGATATAACTTACATAGAGTAAACTGTATAGTTTGACAAACTTTTACACATATAAACACCCATGTTTCTACCATTAGATCAAGAGGTGGAACATGCTAAGCACTCTATTAATTAAAGTTAATTAAGTTTCCCAAGGGTAGCACCTATTCTTATTTCTATTATTAAAGATTAGTCTTGTCTGCTTCTGATCTTTGAATATAAGGAGTCTTGTAGAATGTATATTTTATGTCTTTCTTTCACTCAACATTCTGACCATAAAATTCATTCAAGTTGTCTTTTAATCCACCAGAAAGGTAAGTATGATTCTCCCAATTAAAAGGTGAGTTAAGGTGGAGTGTAGTTGGCAGGGCAGAGAGCTGAACATTTACATTTATGCTCTTCAGGTAAACCTCACTTCCCATGTCCTTTGGAGCTCTCCAAAGAGAATTCTACCTCCTCACTTATTAAATGCCTATTTCAACAGCTTTTCTGTGCAATTTACACCCATATCAGCCAAATTTACTTAAATCAGAATTGCCTTCATACAGCTTTTTTTCTTCAGGCCATGATAGATGTGCAATACTCTTCTCACTGCATCCCCCATGCAGTCTCTGGATCCTACAGATGTAGTGTCATTCTCCATTTTTTTTTTCTCCCTTACATGACTGTCCCACCTCTTCTTTGTACACAGCATACGCAGAACCACATAAGACATAGCCTAGGGCAACAGAACTGTTAATCAATTCAATCCAATTTAATTCACTGAGAAGTAGCATTCCTAGTGTTGCATATCTTCGTCTCGATGTATAATTTCAAAGGATTTCTTTGTCAAGGGCAAAAATTTGGAAGTCAGTAGAAATTTTCCATTCCTCCACTTCATCAATACATCACTAGGTTCATATTTGTCATTTTTGTTCCTTTCCAGGGACTGCGGACTTGTGGAGAGCCTATTGGGACATGAAAGTAGCCAATCACCAAAATTCAGAGAGATACTTCCATGCCCGGGGGAACTATGATGCTGCTCAAAGGGGACCTGGGGGCATCTGGGCTGCTAAAATGATAAGGTAAAGTGGAAATGCCACTGAGCAGCAGGCAGAGCTGGTTGGCCTCCAACCCCTTCTGCCTGTGGCATGTCCTCTTTCTGTCTAGGCTTCCAGGGCCTGGATGGCCTGCAGAGCTGGTCAGTGTTGTTGCCTCTCACCTCTATAGAAAAAGTAAAAACTAGAGAGGGTGTCTCAAAAGTGCCCTGGGTCAGGGTACAGAAAGAATCGGCTGATTTAGGCCTTTTCCCAAGAGCGTTGATATTTTAGTTTTTCTGTCCTTGGGGACTGACTTCTCTAGGCTTCTCTTGGTCATTCCTTGAGCATCAGGGGAGGAGGGAGTTAGGAGGCAGAGCTATCTCAGGTGTCAGATTAATTTCTTCTTTCCCCCTTCTTTGGATTTTAGCACTGCTGGCAAGTATTTTCAGGGGCTCCTAAATCAGTATTATTATGGAGGCGGCCACCGTGGATGGGAGAACATTCAAGCCAACCAGAAGGCTGAAGAGTGGGGCCGAAGGGGCAAAGATCCCGAACACTTCAGACCTTCTGACCTGCCTGAGAAGTTCTGAGCTTGCCGCTCCTGCTGCTGTCAGGAAACTAGGCTGGGGGCCGCACACCTCTCCTGAATGCTGGGCTTCATGTCCCAGGGACTGGTTCAGGGCATCCAGAGTTGTCCAATAAATGTTTTCAAATTTAATTTCTTGATGGAAACTAGAAACTTTGAGATAGACTTTTTGAGAAAAATGGTCATCTTGTGTCACAACGAAGGTAAACAGCCCCATAAAGGAGGTGCCTGTGACTGTGGGGTTGCAAGGACCCCCAACTGGTCCGTGACAATAAAGGTCCCTCACATTATCCCCACCAAAGCCTCTCTCATTCTTAGTGGTCCCAGATTCTCATGCTGAGTAAGTCTGAGCTGACAAAGCACTGACCATCATGCTGGGTCCTTCATGACGTCATCATGGCTGGCACAAGTTTTACAGGCAGCCTCCCATCAATCTCTGCATAAACTCAATCATAATTATATCAACCTCTATCCTCCCCCTATTTCTGGTTTCAACCCAGGCCTCTCTCAATACAGACTCTACTCTGCCCAATCAGTTGCATCCTGTTCAGTGTCTGGCTCCAGGTCTTGTCCCCCATGACCTCCTTCCATATTGAGGGGATACATTGCTTCGAGAAGCCTAATCCCAGGAGCCCTATCCTAGAAATCATCATCTCGGACCCCATCTTATTTCTTAACAATATCAGTACCTACCCCAGCTAAATTTTAAATAGTCTCTGCTTGTTTTACCTAATGAATATCTCTCACATTAGTTTTTCTTGTCTTTATTCTCACTGTCTTTTAACTTGGATAAAAGTCTACTTCCTGTTCTAGAGGGGAAGTGAGATATGCAGATAGACACAACATTACTAAATATGAAAGGCTGTGTAAAGTTTGTACCTCTTTGTTAAGGCACAAAATCCCAGTTAACTTACTAATAAAGCCAAGATTTTCTTTCCAAAGAAGGTCAGTGTAGTTTCAAGGAACAGTAAAGGATTAATAAAAAGGAAGATTCCAAAGATAAAAAGAGACAGGCTGGGTGCAGTGGCACACACCAGTAATCCCTGTGGCTAGGGAGGCTGAGGCAGGAGGATCTCCAGTTCAAAGCCAACCTCAGCAAAAGTGAGGCACTAAGCAACTCAGTGAGACCCTGACTCTAAATAAAATACAAAATAGGGCTGGGGATGTGGCTCAGTGGTCTAATGCTCCTGAGTTCAATCTCTAGTACACCCTCACCCACAAAAAAAGATAAGAAGGGATAGAATAACTGCTGCACCAAAGTCAAGAAGAAGCCTGAAGAGGTAGATCAAGCCCATAGATGATGGGTTAATCGAAAAATGAGTAGAAACATCTCTTGCTTTGAGAAAAGAAGGAAGGTGAAGAGAATGAGACCAGGGGAGACAGAACATTTAAAATAGACAGCAGGGGACTGGGGCTGTGGCTCAGCAGTAGAGCCCTCGCCTCTCACGTGTGAGACCCTGGGTTCGATCCTCAGCACCACATAAAAATAAATAAACAAAATAAAAATATTTTTTTAAAGGGGGGTTGGGATTATAGCTCAGTGGTAGAGCACCCTTGAGTTCAATTCCCAGTATGGAAAAAAAAAGGTATTCCACCTCTTGAGTCCCCTTCTTCCTCCGGGGAGAAGTCTTTTCTACTGTCCTTTAATAAAGCTTCTACTTTCCACTCTAAAATTGCCTCGACATGCTTCTCTGGTGTTATACTTCAGCACTGGGGAAGCAAGGATTCGTCACCTGAAAACAGTAGTAACAGATTGGAGGTCCCACCGAGAGCTACACGGAGACCACCTATCACTCAAATGGCCCTCCAGCCTTTTACTTCTCAATCGGACTTCTATCATGGACCACCATCGTGGACCACTCGATAGACCAGATTTTTTAAAAGAAGGGGGACTCCAAAACTGCTTCCTCAACACCACCCCCTTTCAGCTCGAAGAAGCCAGAACAGTCATAACCCCCTTTCCTTACAGCAGTAAGGAGTTCCCAAAATTAGAAGGGGGAATGAAGCCAGATTTACAGATAGGTAGTTAGTATAGTTAGGTAAATCGGGTCTAATGTCGAGTAAAATCAAGTATGGAGGCCATTATAAAAAATGGAGTCCTGGAAACCAGTGTAGCACTTGGGGAAATTGAAAATGTCCCCAAAGCCTGGAGCCCATCCCAAGGAAATGTTAATGAAGCAGCTCCCAGCAAACACGGAGATACTAATCCAAAAGCAGCCCAGGCCCTCCCTGCCCAGATTACTCCTTCTGCTCACCTGTCCCCCATCCTTTGGGCCTTCCCACCTACATTCCATCACTGCAAGATAATAGAACAAAGGACAAGAATGTGACAGGAATGTGGTAAAGCTGAAAGTAGACCTTAGCTATAAAAGAGGGAAGACCTCCCCCTTCCACGGATTCCACCTCTTGGGTCCCCTTCTTCCTTGGGGAGAAGTCTTTTCTACTATCCTTTAATAAAACTTCTACTTTCCACTCTAACAAAACAAAACAAAAAAAGATGGACAGCAGACCTGAGGGAGTTATCGTGACTCCTGGTGGGCGGGGGGGCTCAGCATGTTTTACTGCATTTGCCCACATGCTCATCATTTGCTGGGGGCAAGCATGTAAGAAAACAAAGGGCAAAAATCATGGCTATCTGACTGCATGTCATTTTTTAAAAAAATATTGATTTATTTATGTATTTTTTTAGTTTTAGGTGGACACATTATTTTTTTTTAATGTGGTGCTGAGGATCGAACCCAGTGCCTCATGCATGCTAGGTGAGCATTCGAGCACTGAGCCACAACTCCAGCCCCTGCATGTCATTTTTGCATTCACTGTACCTATTCTAGCCCCTGGCATAGTGTAGATGCTCAATAAATATGTGATGAAATGAGTGAATGAAAAATTATTCTTCAGAAGTTAACAGATCTAGGAGGAGGGTTTAGGAATTGTAGAAAGTATGGATGTTTTACACAAGTGTTAGCCTGTGGAATGTGCTAATGAGTCACTTCAATATGATTATGCAAATCTATACTAAAATACCAGCAAAAATGACATAATTGTACTCTATCACAGACAATATTTGATTTTATCTGGCAATGCTTTGCACACTGTCTCATAGAAACAAGAATTATGACTCCTATATCTAAATAAGCCATCAGTCATAATGGTATCTGATGGGAAGCATTGGGAGAAATGAATAAATATTTTGAACTTCCAAAGTACTGTGCTCACAGAACACACTGTGAGCCACACTGAATTTCTCTAAGACACTATAGACTTAAGGATGCATTATAATTTATACACTGCCAAGAGAAACATGCTGCCAATTATACTAAGACATAATGCTTTCTTATCACCCAGAGATTTATTTTACACTTAATGAAAATGTTTAGACTCACTTAGACATAGATTTTGGTCTTATATCACTTTGTGTATATACAGAAAGGAAAGCATAAAAAAAATAAGTATTCCTAAAGCAATGAAGTGCTTAATGAATGCTAACTTGTTTTTAGAGGATCTTTCTCAAATTTATTGATTATAAATTTCTCAAATTCAATATAATTTGAGAAATTTATAATCAATAAATGTGTGTCTTAGAAGTGATTAAGTAAGATATTTAAATTTAAACCTAGATAGGTTCTCTCTTATTGTATTTACTGAGAAGGAATAATAAACTTTTAGTGATTAATCACAAAGTTTTTAAAGACCCCCCCCCCGTAGGAATGTGACCTTTAGCCTCAAAGCATGGTATGACCACATACTTGGAAAGCATCACAGAGTTTACTTAATCCATAGCAAATAAAAGGACCTGGAATTTGTTCATTTATTATAATTAGCCTTGGAAAATTGGTTCATGCATACATCTTTGATAAGGCAGAAAATTCCAGATTCTGTGAAACTACCTAAGGCTTAGTCTGTTTTCTGTTGCTGCAACTTAATATTACAGACTGGGTGACTTTTAAAGAATAGAGGTTTACCAGGCTCAGTGGTGCATGCCTGTATTCCCAGCAGTTTGGGAGGCTAAGCAGGAGGATCACCAGTTCAAAGCCAACCTTGGCAACTTAGGGAGACCCTAAGAAACTCAGTGAGACCCTAGCTCTAAATATATTCGTATATTTAAAGGGATGGAGATGTGGCTAAGGGTTAAGCACTCGTGGGTTCAATCACCAAAAAAAGAAAAAAAAAAGAGAAGAAAAAGAAGTAGATTATGTAGCTCATGTTTTGTAGGTGGGAAGTCCAAGAGCAAGGTGCCAGCACCCACCTGGTAAGGGTCTTCTCATTGTATCACAACATGGTGGAGGACACCCTGGTAAGACAGGGCAAGTGTGCTAGCTCAGGTCACTCCTCCTCTCATTATAATGCCATCATGGGAATCCCATTAATCCCATTATAAATAAAGACCCTATCTCCAAATACTGTTAACATATAAATTTGGGGATTAAGTGTTTAACACATGAATTTTTAGGGGACATATTCAAACTTGGCAGATGCTATGTCAGGACCCTGGCTGGAAAGAGAGGACACATTCAAAGAGGTACTGTGAGGAGAATTTGATAAGGGACTATGAAGTACTGGCACAGTACAGAGCAATCACAAGGGCTAGGCCATGCCTTGGTCTAGAAATTACTTGTGTGTCTGAAGGAAGTGGGGACGTTTTCCCCTTTAGACCTAAGGCCTAGAGGATGGAGTGATTACTGAAGTCAGGGAGGGAGAAGGAGAAACAGGGAGTCAGGAGAAAAGAGAACGCCAGAGACAGAGATCTGTGTGGACAGGGTTCCTGACAGGAGTCTGTGATCTTTCAGTTTGTGGTGACTATATTCTGAGGAAGCTGTGGGAATAAATCATCAACTCTCCCTCTCCTCATCTCCTGCTAGCAAGAAGTCAGAGACAAAGGTCTATATAGTTCAACCACCTAGAACAGAAGGCAGAGTGAAGAGGGCAGAAGGTGGCTCCTGAGGAGCCAACAGGCCAAGCTCCTATAGCTGTGGGGGATTGATTTTGTAACTGGGGCTTGTGCCAACTGATAACCTTTGTTTCTTGTGGGACGCTATCTTATGTGAAGGTTGTTGCCTCAGGACTCAAAGACCATTACTGATGAAACTTGTAGATGCTTCAGGGGGACTGGAAGGGCAAAGGGGGAGGGTACAACAAAGGTTACCGGTATAGCCAGAGGCAGCTTGCAAACCAAGGCTATCTATTATTATAAACACATGACATGACTACAGTACACAGTAGACAAAGGTGTCATAAACATATATTGGAGAAAAGAGCCTCTTCAACAATGGTGCTGGGAAAACTGGAAATCCATATGTAGCCAAATGAAATTAAACCCCTATCTTTACCCTGCACAAAGTTCCAAGTGGATCAAGGACCCAGGCATTAGACCAGAGACCCTGGACCTACTAGAAGAAAATGTAAGCCCAACTCTCCATCATGTCAGCTTAGGAACTGACTTCCTCAACAAGACTCCTAAAGCACAAGAAATATAATCAAGAATCAATAAACAGGATGGTATCAAACTAAAAAGCTTCTTCCCAGAAAAGGAAACAATTAAAAGCATGAAGAGAACGCCTACAGAATGGGAGAAAATCATTGCCACCTGTACCTTAGATAGAGCATAAATCTCCAAAATATATAAAAAACTCAAAAAACTTAGCATCAACCCCTCCCCCCAAAAGAACCCTATCAATAAATGGGCAAAGGAACTGAACAGGGAGTTCACAAAAGAAGAAATACAAATCATCAACAAATACATGAAAAAAGGCTCAACATCTCTAGCAATTAGAGGAATGCAAATTAAAAAACACACTGAGATTTTACCTTACTCCAGTCAGAATGGCAACTATCAAGAATACAAGTAACAATAAATGTTGGAAAGGATGTGGGGAAAAGGCACATTCATACATTGCTGGTGGGGATGCAAACTGGTGCAAACACTCTAGAAATCAGTATGGAGATTCTTTAGAAAACATGGAATGGAACCAATACTTGACCCAGTTATCCCACTCCTTGGTTTATACCCAAAGGACTTAAAAACAGTATACTACAGTGATGTAGCCATATCAATGTTTATAGTAGGTTAATTCACAATAGCTAAGCTATGGAACCAACCTAGGTAGCCTTCAACAGATGAATGGATAAAGAAAATGTAGCATATATAAACAATGGAATATTACTCAGCTATAAAAAAAAAGAATGACTATGACTTTTGTCCGTAAATGAATGGAACTGGAGACTATCATGCTAAGTGAAATATGCCAATCCCCAAATAACCAAAGGCCAAATGTTCTCTCTGATACGCAGATGCCAACATGCAACAAGGGGAGAGGGAGGGAAGAGAAGTTCATTAGAATAGACAAAGTGGAATGAAAGGAAGGGAAGGGAAGGGGATGGGAGTAGGCAAGACAGTAGAATGAATCAGACAAAACTTTCCTATGTTCATATATGAATGACCAGTGAAACGCCACAACATGCCACAGGAATGGGATCCTAATTAGAATAAACTACACTCCATGTATGTATAACTTGTCAAAAATCCACTCCACTATCATGTATCTAAAAGAAATAAATAAAAAATAAACAGATGAAGACTAGTTCCATAAATGATATACATGACCCAAATATAAACCATCTAGAGAGGAGTCTCAGTTCAGAGCTTTTAACTTCAAGTGGTTTTGTTTTCCTCCACTTCGTTTCAACTGTGATATTATACTCTCCTCTCTGTCCTTAACAATTGGGCCTTTTTTAATTATTAAAAGTTGCTGTACTGCCGTTCTGTTCCAAACTGCAAAATCATGTGTGCTTTAAAGCAGTCCCCATTGCTGGACACATTACATTTGGGACACTGGGAGGGGTGAGGGCTCAACAAGTTCTGTCACCATTGCTCCTGCTCCAGCACCTTGGAGGAGGGTGGGGAGAGTCCAGCTCTGTGGTTCTTTTCACCGGGCCTCCTGGCCTCAGGGTTGGGATAGGAGAGAGCTGTAGCAAGCGGGGGACCATCTTAGCTTCACCTTGGTTTGATGTGCTCCTCACTGTTGCTGATAGTCCTCGCTGATTTGGGGGTCTCCCCAGAGATGGTGGGCATGATTACTCCTGAGGTGAAGTTTACCTTCACATCATCCCTCTCAGAAATGGAGGACTCCCTAGAGAGGCAGAATCACGGTAGGCATCAGAGTCTGAGACTGGTCCTGGCAGGGGCTTGCCTCTTCTCTGGGTAAGGTGTTGCCTCACTGGGCCCAGTCACTGCCTTTCCACTAACGTCAGTGTGGTCCCTCTAATAGGTCCACCCTAATGACCGAGGGTCTGTTCCCATCCAGGCAGCAGAGGTGGATAACAGCTTACCCCCATCTTCTCTCTGGGCACTCTCTAATACCACCCTCTCCTTCAGATTCCACTGGTGTGGACGGCTCTATCTTTCCCAGATTCCTAAATGAGAAGCAAACACCAGAATGTCCCTGTCTGACCCACCCACACATCAAGCTCTCCCAAGAACACTTTCCCTGTACTCTGCCGCTTGGACAGGGATGCCAGAACAAGCTGACGATTTTTGCAGCTTAGTATGCACTCAGCTGGGGACTGAGAAGGCATTTTTCTTTTTCCCTGGTACCCCAAACCTAGATGAAGAGGCCAACAATATCTACAATACCATAATCCCCGTAGCAGAGCAACCCTGCTCTCTCCTGTCCCTGTCTTCGGTCCTCTGCTATGGACCTGCTGGTGCACTAGGGATAAGGAAGGCATGGTTGCTGAAGGCCTGCACTGCTCCTTCCCTATATGTCCTGGGAGCTTATGAGGTCTGACCCCACTTCTTGGATGCTCTCTGTAAAATGGGTACTTGGATAAAGGATCATTCAACAGCCTGCTTTTCAAACTCAGGGGTAAAGGGAGCCCCCTCACAACCCTCCAATTTTCCAGGTTTATATTTTGAAATCTGCTTTTTTGTTTGTTGTTTGTTTGTTTTTCTTGGTCCTGGAGATTGAACTCAGAGGCACTCAACCACTGAGCCACATTCTCAGCCCAATTTTTTTATATTTTATTTAGAGACAGGGTCTCACTGAGTTGCTTAATACCTCGCTAAATTTCGGAGGCTGGCTTTGAACTTGAGATCCTCCTGCCTCCACCTCCCAAACCACTGGGATTATAGGCGTGCACCATTGTGCCTGGCTGAAATCTGTTTGTGGGAAGGAAACTTCTTGTCCATTCTTAGAGTCAAGTACATTTTGTTTACATACGATTTCATCATAATTGATGAAATCGAGTCTGGTCAATGACTCAATTTTATCTTTTTTTTGAAAGTGCTGGGGAATTTACAGAAACCTCAAAAGGTATTGCGTCTAGTCAGTGACTCAGTTTTATCTTTTCTGAACGTGCTGAGAAATTTACAGGAACTCCAGGCAGGTGCCTCAATGTACTCTGCTCTCAGATTGATCTTGGTTTAGTCTTGTGCAGGGCTGGACTTAGTACTGTCTAAACAGTGCCATGCTTCTCTTTAACACAGAATCCTAAAAACAAAACAAAACAGAACAGAACAAAAAACCCTCAACCAATTTACCTTTCCAGTAAAAAGACACTTATAAAACTTATTTTGTCTTTCTATTCACTTGTTCAACACCTATTTAATGAACTCCTAGTATGTGGAAGGAACTGTTGTTCTAGGGCCTGGGAATATAGTAGAGAGTGAGACAGACAAGATCATTGTTCTTGTGGTCTGAAATTTCAAAGGGAGAGTTATTATTAAGCTAGAAAGAATTTAAAACAACCAAATCACAAGTTCAGGTGGCGACTATATAGTACATGGCAAAGAAACCAAATGCTCAGTTCTAACACATGAGATTTGAGTTTTAGTTTTGCCACTGACCTATTGTTAGTAAAGGTAGTAACATGGAAACCTGTTCATGCTAGGTTATTGAATGAAACAGTAGAATATAGAGGTGATAGCTTAGTTGTAGAGCACTGAGGCTCTGGGTTCAATCCATAGCAACAAAGGAAAAAGAAAACAAAAGTAGAACATAAAATGCAAGGTATTTTTTTTAATATTTATTTTTTAGTTGTAGTTGACACAATACCTTTATTTTATTTATTTACTTTTATGTGGTACTGAGGATCGAACCCAGGGCCTTGCATGTGCTAGGCAAGCGCTCTACCACTGAGCCACAACCCCAGCCCAAACGGTAGGTATTTTATCACCTTATGTTTGTGTATGTTTTCATATATTTATATAAACCTAGAAAATAGAGACCAAACACGAAATTTTCGACAGTGGGTCTCTCCACCCCTCCCCCAATCTTGACTTATAAAATTGGTATTGCTTTTTATTTTTATTTTTGTATTTTTTAAAAATTTTTCATGTTTTCAACAGTGAACATATTTATTCAACTAAGATTCATAAGTTAAATATGTTTCAAGTTCTCTTCTAGGCACTGAATTTGGATGGTGAAAAAAATCCAACAACCCAGTTCCTATCCTCATTGGCATTCCAGGGTTGAGATAAGGAAAAATAACATTGTAAAGAAATAATAAATGGGGCTGGGGATGTGGCTCAAGCGGTAGTGTGCTCACTTGGCATGTGTGCGGCCCGGGTTCGATTCTTAGCACCACATACAAGATGTTGTGTCCACCGAAAACTAAAAAATAAATATTAAAAATTCTCTCTCTCTCTCACTCTCTCTTAAAAAAAAAATCCATGTTGCTCACTACCACCTTGTTAAAAAAAAAATCAAAGGGCTCTTTTAAAAAAAAATGCAACGATGCAAACAAACCAACCAACCTAAGTAATTGCTATAAACATTGAGAAGGATAATTAAAAAAAAAAAACTTTAAAAAAAAAGAAATAATAAATGTTTAAGGTGATGGACAAGCATGCTAATTACCCTGATTTGATCATGACACCACGAATCTATGTGTTGAAACATCACATCATATGCTATAAATATGTACAATTATTATGTGTTAAAATTTTTTGAAAAAGAGATAAAAATATTTTATTCATAATATGGGTTTACAGGTATGACTTATTCTCTGTATACACACACTGGCAACAATAAATGTACAAACCTAGATACAAATAATGTATTGCAATTAATAAAGAGTACAGTAAGTTATACTACATATTTCTTCTGTTAATCCTGCTCTGACCTTTTCAGTTCCATAGATTCCATTTCTTTTCAGGCCCCCATCCAATTTTTTTGTATTTTATTTAGAGACAGGGTCTGGCGGAGTTGCTTTGGGCCTTGAAGTTGCTGAAGCTGGCTTTGAGCTCTCAATCCTCCTGTCTCAGCCTCTGGGCTGCTGGGATTACAGGTGTACACCACCATACCCAGCATGCATTTCTTTTGGGGTCAGTCAGTGGAATTTCAGCACTTGGCTTTGAAAACTAGAGACTTTACTAATTTCTGGTGGGAGAAGGTTGTTTTTTTTTTTTTTTAATATAGGGAAGAGAAAATGGGCTTTTGTGCAGCTGTAAGACTAGCATATAGGGTAATAAAAGCTGTGCTTACAAAAGTTATTTCTGACAAAGGAATTCTGTAAAACAATAGTAACAAACACCAAAAGACTTCAGAGATTGTTACTATGTTCTGTAAAAGCAGCCCTGTAATATTTTATTAATATTTCAATGTGAATCACTTTGTTTAAAAATAAATCTTTTTGTGAGAGGCATATTGAGGATTGAACTCAGGGGCACTCAACCACTGAGTCACATCTCCAGCCCTAGTTTATATTTTATTTAGAGACAGAGTCTCACTGAATTGCTTAGCGCCTCACCCCGTTGCTGAGGCTGGCTTTGAACTTGCAATCTTCCTGTCTCAACCTCCTAAGCTGCTGGGATTACAGGTGTGAGTCACTTTGCTGTCTTGCACCTTATTTTTTCTTAATTTATTTTATTTTTTTTAAATATATGACAGCAGAATGTATTAAAATTCATAATACACATATAGAGCACTTTTTTCTCTGGTTGTATATAAAGTATATTCACATCAATTTGTGTCTTCATACATGTACTTTGGATAATGATGTTCATCACATTCCACCGTCATTTCTAACCCCCTGCCCTCTCCCTTCCCCTCCCACCCCTCTGCCTTATCTAGAGTTCCTCTATTCCTCCCAAGCTCCTCTTGCCTACCTCACTATGAATCCGACTCCTTATGTCAGAGAAAACATTCAGCATTTGTGTTTTGGGGATTGGCTAACTTCACTTAGCATTATCTTTTCAAACCCCATCCATTTACCTGCAAATGCCATGATTTTATTCTCTTTTATTGCTGAGTAATATTCTATTGTGTATATATGTCACATTTTTTTTATCCATTCATTTACTGAAGGGCATCTAGGTTGGTTAGCTATTGTGAATTGTGCTGCTATAAACACTGATGTGGCTGTGTCCCTGGAGTATACTGTTTTTAAGTCCTTTGGGTATAGAGCGAAGAGAGGAATAGCTGGGTCAAATGGTGGTTCCATTGATTTTAATTCTTGTGCTATAGAAGGTTTTTTTTTTTTTTTTTTTTTTGCTATAGGAGTCTTATTAAGGAAGTTGGGGCCTAATCCCACATGATGAAGATTAGGGCCTACTTTTTCTTCTATTAGAAGCAGGGTCTCTGGTTTAATTCCTAGGTCCTTGATCCACTTTGAGTTGAGTTTTGTGCATGGTGAGAGATAGGGATTTAATTTCATTTTGTTGCATATGGATTTCCAGTTTTCTCAGTACCATTTGTTGAAGAGGCTATGTTTCTCCAATGCATGTTTTTGGCACTTTTGTCTAATATAAGATAATTGTAACTTTGTGGGTTAGTCTTTGTGTCCTCTATTCTGTACCACTGGTGTACCAGTCTGTTTTGGTGCCAATACCATGCTGTTTTGTTACTATTGCTCTGGAGTATAGTTTAAGTTCTGGTATAGTGATTCTACCTGCTTCATTCTTTCTAAGGATTGCTTTAACTATTCTCTTAATTTTCCAGATGAATTTCATGATTGCTTTTTCTATTTGTATGAGGAATGCAATTGGGATTTTAATCAGATAATTGCATTAAATCTGTATAGTGCTGGTCTGGGGTTGTGGCTCAGGGGTAGAGCACTCGCCTTGCACGTGCGAGACCCTGGGTTCGATCCTCAGCACCACATAAAAAATAAATAAGTGAATAAAGGTATTGTGTCCAAATACAACTAAAAAATAAATATAAAAAAATCTGTGTAGTGCTTTTGGTAGTATGGTCATTTTGATAATATTAATTTTGTCTACCTAAGAGCAACTTTGTCTACCTAAGATCTTTCCATCTTCTAAGATTTTCTTTGATTTCTTTCTTTAGGGTTCTGTAGTTTTCATTGTGTAGATCTTTCACCTTTTTCTTTGATTCCCAAGTATTTTTTTTTGAGGCTATTATAAAATAGGGTAGTTTTCCTCATTTCCATTTCAGAGGATTTGTCACTGATATACAGAAATGCCTATGATTTTATATTCTGCTACTTTGCTAAATTCATTTACTAGTTCTAGAAGTTTGCTGGTGGAATTTTTTGGGTCTTCTAGATATAGAATTATATCATTAGCAAATGGTGCCAATTTGAGTTCTTCTTTTCCTATGTGTATCCCTTTAGTTTCGTTCATCTATCTAACTGCTCTGGCCAGTATTTCAAGAACTATGTTAAATAGAAGTGGTGAAAGAGGGCATCCCTGTCTTGTTCCAGTTTTTAGAGGGAATGCCTTCAATTTTTCTCCGTTTAGAATGATGTTGGCCTGGGGCTTAGCCTAGATAGCCTTTACAATGTTGAGATATGTTCCTGTTACCCCTATTTTTTTCTAGTGTTTTGAACATGAAGGGGTTGCATCTTATTTTTTAAATGGATTTGTTTCTTTATCTTCCTCTTTCCCTGATCCTTCCTATTCTCTCCCACTGCCCAATCTGGGGGAAACCTTTCTTCCCCATTTTAGGCCAATTTATCTGTCCTTGAGTACACACTCAAGACAGTAATGAAGTAATCCAGACTTTGGGGATGGTACCAGAAGATATCAGAAATTACTGTCTCCCAAATTAAGAAGTGAATTACAATTCCAAACAAGAAGGTGTGGAATGGATACAGTCTTTGAATCACCTCTTTAAAAGGCCCCTGTTCTTGCTGATTAGCAGAATCACAGACTTTGGGACAGAACAGCAAAGCCATAAACCTTCTTTTTCCTTTTTCTCAAAACTGCATTCTTATTATGGGATTGGATCGGGGACAAGAACTGAGCTTTCAGCCATACGTGGAAACTACAGAGGAAAAAGGAAAGGAAGGGGGAGGCACCTCATGAAACTGAAGGGAGAGCAGTAGTGTAGAAGGAAGAAAGGCAGGGAGAGAAAGGAGAAATACTGAGGCATGATACTGGCCAAATTATATTTTTATGTCATTTGCACTTATGAATATCTAATAATAAATCCCCCCAATATGTATAATTATAATGCATCGATTAAAGATGGGAAAAATAACTTCCACACCTTTAAATCACAAATATGTTCTTTGATGTTCTTTTCTCATGATTTTATATTTTTTTTATCTTTTCTTTATGATTTTATATTTAAGTATTTAATATTTCCAGAGTGGACATTTGTATGTGTGTTAGGGAAGGATCCAATTTTATTTTTCTCTGTTGAGTGACCATTTGCTCCCAAACTATCAATTAAAAAGTGCATCCTTTCCCCATTGATTTGTATTGTGTCCTTGATTATATATTAAGATATTATCTACATAGTTCTTCTCTTATATTGGTCAATTTGTCCTTTCCTGGGCCAATTCCATTGTTTCTATTACTGTGCTTTGCTGTATGTTGTAACATCTGCAGGATATGGACAATAGGAACCATGGAACGTCTCTTAACTACAACTGTTTCCCTACCCACCCTCCTACTACACCCTAAATGAGCCCACCACTAAAACTCCTCCCATGACCTAGTCTGCTAAAACCCTATAAAACCTAGATCCTTGTTGCAGCCTGTTGTCATTTTTCTTCTTGAGAACGTGCCCCTCTGCTGCTTACTGCTGATCCTTTAGGGTCTGTTTCCATTTCTTTTTCTTTGGTATTCCCTTTCATTTGCTTTCAATACCTGGTAAAGCAAGTGCTCTTTCTTAGTATCTGTTTTTTTAAAGATTGACTTTTTTAAATTTTAGAGTAAGCGCTTGAGTGGAATATTGTTAGGATTGCACTAAATTTGTAGATTAATTTGAAGGAAAACTGACATCTCTACAATATAAAGTTTTCCCATCTCAGGCATGGATGTACATCTCAGTGGTAGAGCACTTGTCTAACATGCCTTCTCTCTATTCAAATTATCTATTTTTTTTTTTTTTTTTTTAGTACCGGGATTAAACCCAGGGCTGCTCAACCACTGGGGCACATCCCCAGACCCCTTTTGTATTTTATTTAGAGACAGGGTCTCACTGAGTTGCTTAGCACCTTGCTTTTGCTGAGGCTGGCTTTAACTCAGGATCCTCCTGCCTCAGCCTCCTGAGAAGTTGAGATTACAGGCCTGCGTCACTGCACCTGGTTCAAATTATCTTTTAAGTTGTTTATCTTCTCCACAGTTTTGTTGTGTAGTTCTAGATGAATTAATCCCTAGATATCTTAAAATTTTGCTGTTATCATGAATGAAATATTATTTTAAATTATGTTTTCCATTTGGTTATTTCTTTTTAAATATGTAAATATATATTAGTTGTAGGTAGACACAATATCTTTATTTTTTTTATGGGGTGCTGAGGATCGAACTCAGTGCTTCATGCGTGCTAGGAGAGCACTCTACCACTAAGCCACAACCCCAGCCCATTTGATTATTTCTATTATGAAGAAATGTTTTTTGGATCGAGTGTTTGACACCTTATTGAATTTCCTTATTAATTTTACTATTTTGTTGATTTGAATTTTGTGGCCTCTTTAGATTGGTGATTATACTACGTGGATGCTTAGAGCAAAAATAACCGAAATGGGGACAGACCTCAGTGGATCAGCCATGCTTTTCATTAAGCATCAGAGGGGCACATTTTTCAGGAAAGAAAATGGCGCAAGTCGCTACAATGGTCTCGGTTTTATAGGGTTTATCAGGGCCAGGTCATAGGAGGAGTTTTGGTGGTCCACTCATTTAGGGCCGGGCAGAAGGGCAGACAGGGGAACAGTAAGGGAAGTTCCCTGGGGCCTCTCGTCCATGTCCTTCGGAAGCAAGGGCAGTTTTCCCTCTCTCTTCTCAATCCTTCTCTCTTTGTTTCTCTTTATTTTCTGTGGTGTTGGCCAGGGCTTCTTCCAGAGTACAGAAGCTAACAGTGGTGATAATAGGCATACTTTTCTCATTCCAAATCCTGAAGGCAATGATTAAAATAAAAAATTCACTAAATAAAATGTTTGCTGCAATTTTGGGGCACACAACATTATAAAACTAAAAAAGTTTCTTTTATTTTTGTTTGGCAGTACTGGGGATTAAACCCAGGGCCCCCTGGCATGCTGGCTAAGTGCTCTACTTCTGAGCTACACTCCTAGCCCATTTTTTATTCTTATGTTTTTAGATTTTATTTTGAGACGGGGTCTCACTAAGTTGTCCAGTCTGGCCTTGGACTTTCGAACCTCCTGGCCTTTGCCTCCTGAGTAGATGAGATTACAGGTGCGTGCTACTGTGCCTACAAAAGTTCCTTTTGATATGTACTTTTCTAGAGGATTTTTGAAAACTTAATTATGTCTTGAGTTTTATCAAAATGACCGAGCCGGGTGCAAACTTCATGGGTCAGCACAGCCTTTATTCAGTGGTGGAGTCATGCCTCTGGTGGACCCACTTTCCTAATGGAAAATGAGCCATTGCCCAAAGGGGGAGTCTCTGCTTATATAGGTTATACTGAGAGGTGACTCGATTATTAACAGAGCATGTCAGTTGGGCGCTCAAGAAACAGGTTTGTGAGAATTTGAAATTTGTTTTTTTTTTTTTCTGGGCAATATTTTTACTTGGAAAAGAATGGAGGGTCTGGGGTCAGAATTTAGTACTTTTCTCTTTCCCTTCAGGATCCCATTGTACTGTCACTGGGAAAGGATTTGATTTAATTGGGATAATAACATAATTTCTCTTTTAGGTTACTAATGTGGTGAATTACGTTGACTGAATTTGTAACGTTGACCTATTCTTGCATTCAGAGAATTAAACTGCACTCAATCATGAGGCATTGATAATATTCAGATTTGGTTTGTTAATGCTGCATTTTATTTTGGAATTTGGCATTTTTTAAAAAAGTGAAGTGAGATTACTATTTTCTTGTACTTTTCACCTTCTTTAAAATGAGCTATATAACTTTATCCTTTATCTGTTTTCTCCAACAACTTGTATAATTAACTGTCCCCTGATATTTTAGCAGAACTCTCCTGAAAAATCATTTGGTCTCACAATGTGACAGTGGTCTACTTTACCTTTTAAATATAGCCCTTACTGCTTATTTCATTCATTTTTTATTTACTTATTTTCATTTTCATTTTTTCCCTCTCCTCCCTAATCTGGGGACAGGGAACAGATTACCTTGATTAACCTGTTCTCCAAAGGAAAAATATGTCACCAGAAGACTATCTCCCAAATTAACAACTGGGCCATTAGAGAGCACCTGGGACTCCCTGTCAGGATGCACCTGGAATGTAGCTTTTTTAAAAAAAATTTTTTTTCAGTTGATGGACATTTATTTTATTCATTTATTTATATGCAGTGCTGAGAATCGAACCCAGTGTCTCACACATGCTAGGCAAGCACTCTACTACTGAGCCACAATCCCAGCCCCTGGAACATAGCTTTTTAATAGCTTCTTGAAAAGTACTCTGTTTTCCCTGATGGGCAGAATCACAGCCTCTGGAACAGGAGTCCGCCATGTTTCTTCTTTGCTAGCAAAGCAATAAAACTTCTTTTTCTTTTTTCCCATAAGTGCATCTTCGGTATTGCACTCTCACTGGGGACAAGGAACAAGCTTTCAGTAACAACATGGGATGCTGGGGAGAGATCTCTGATTATCATTTCAATTTATCCAAAAGATGATGTGTCTCCTGGCCTCGAAAATGTGTCTTACTTAAATAAATGGCATTGAGGATGTGTCTCATCTATTTTTTTTTTTTTTTTTTTTAGAGAGAGTGAGAGAGGAGAGAGAGAGAGAATTTTTAATATTTATTTTTTTGTTCTCGGCGGACACAACATCTTTGTTGGTATGTGGTGCTGAGGATTGAACCCGGGCCGCACGCATGCCAGGCGAGTGCGCTACCGCTTGAGCCATATCCCCAGCCCCTGTGTCTCATCTAAATTAGCAAATAGTTTACTGTGGGCTGATTAAATTGAGATCTGAGCACAGGGACTCCACACTAAATCTAATCTGAGCCAGGAAAGGGAAGTGGGATTAAGCTCTGTGGGAGTCTCTCAAGGGAGTCTGTCTGCCTCTCTGAACTGTTTCTAACCAGCTGCCAAAGAGATTTTTGCCTGAGAAATGCTAGTGATTGAAAGGTAGAATAATCATGGGCATTTGTGTCATGTCCTGATGTATTTATTGTAGATATCATTGTTGGCTTGTGGCTTTTTCCAGAAGTCATTTGGTGCTTATCCATGGAACAAATGTGTAGTCTTACCTGTGAGCCCTCAGCAGTTGGCTCAGAGGACAAACATGTGGACCTGTTTCCCTAAACAATTGTTTCCAGGTTCGATAGTTGGGTTAGGATTGTATATGATTCAAGGAAAGTCGGTCATCTACCCCTGTGATACTTGCATTTCAGTTGAGCAGTCTTTCCTATAGCCTTGGAGGAGGAACCCTGTGAGGAACTACTGAGAGCAGAAACCACCCAGTCATTGCCTTAGCATATTGTCTTGCCTAAGTATCAAGGAGCTGCTGCCCTCTGCAGGATCCACGGAGGCAAAGGTCTTGCTCTCAGGAAGGCCCAAGCACTATGTAAATAGGTTTTCTTTGAAATACCCAATACATTATTATTAACTAAGACCACCATACTGTGCAATAGATGGCTAAAACTTATTCCTCTTGTCTAAAACGTTGCATCCTTTGATCAACATCTCTGCATTCCTACCTACCCTCACCCTCATCCCACCCTTCTACTCTCTACCTAGAAAAGTTTGATGTTTTTAGAGTCCACATATAAATGAGATCATTCAGTACTTGGGTCTGCCTGTCTAGATTATTGCACTTAGCATAATGTCCTCCAGGTTTATCCATATTGTCACAAATGATAATTTTCCTTCATTTAAAAAAGCTGTATTACATATTTCAAAATTTCTAAAAGAATAGATTTTAAATGTTCTCATAAAAAAAAGAGATAGAGGTATGTAAGGTATGCGAGGTTATGTGGTATGTCATCTAGCTTGATATAATAATTTCATAATGTATACATATATCAAAACATCACATCATGCCCTATAAATATATACAATTATTATTTGTCAATCATTATAAATTTTAAAATCAAAATTAATATTTAGTTTCCTGATATATACTTTTTTTCCTTATGTGTGTTTTACTGGGAAGAAAATGCACATGTACAACCAACAGCTTACACAGGGAGTTCTTCATTTCTTCTGTTGTTTCAATGTGACATTTTCTTTTAATCCCTCAGTGAATTGAATGATATAGACTGGGGACTCCAGCCTTTCTGGTGCTGAGGTTTCGTATTTGCAGTAGCTGCTCATTCAATGGTTCAGTACAATTTAGAGGAGACCATTGTTTTGGACTGAGATCCTGCATCAGGCCCTAACAGACCAGACCAAATCTAAATGGTGTTCTCATACTAGGTACCACATAATTAAATTAAATTTTTAAACAAGTCAATTTTTCACAACAAACAAACAAACAAAAAACCAGGAGATTTACAGCCATCAATCAAAGGGGATCCAGTCAAGCTTTTGGATGAAGATCCCTCAGCTTTAATCCATACAAGGAAAGAGAGATAACAACAGGTCCACTTTTTATACTATGCCCTTTCTTTTTGTTTGTTAAAGTTATTTGACATACCAAATCACCTCACCTACCTATCTTCTCCTCCTCCTCCTCCTCCTTCTTCTTCTTTTGTAATGAAAACACTTAAATCAATTCTTTTAGAAATTTTGAAATATATAATACAGACTTGGATTATTTTATTTTATTTATTTATTGTTCTTTTTAGATATACATGACAGTAGGGCATATTTTGACATACATTCATGGAGTATAACTTATTCTAATTAGGATCCCGTTCTTGTGGTTGTACATGCTGTGGAGTTTTACTGGTCATGTATTCATATATGAACATAGAAAGTTATGTCTGATTCATTCTGCTCTTTCCTATTTCCATCTCCCTCCCTTCATTCCCCTTTGTCTAATCCAAAGTATCTCTATTCTTCCCTCCCCTACCCTTATTATGTGTTAGCATCCACATATCAGAGAGAAGATTTGACCTTTGGTTTTTTGGTTTGGCTTATTTCACTTAGCAGGAAAGTTTTCAGTGCCCTCCATTTACTGGTAAATGCCATGATTTCATATTTCTTTATGGCTGAGTAATATTCCATTATGTAAATATACCACAGTTTCTTCATCCGTTCATCTGTTGAAAGGCACCTAGGTTGGTTCCATAGCTTAACTATTGTGAATTGAGCTACTATAAACATCGATGTGGCTGTGTCACCGTAGTATGCGGATATTAAGACCTTTGGATTTAAGCGAAAGAGTGGGATAACTAAGTCAAATGGTGGTTCCATTCCAAGTTTTCTGAGGAATCTCCATACTGCTTTCCACAGTGAATGGTTGCACTAATTTGCAGTCCCACCAGCAATGTATGAGTGTACCTTTTCCCCACATCCTCGCCAACATTTATTGTTACTTGTATTCTTGTTAATTGCCATTCTGGCTGGAGTGAGAAAGAATCTCAGGGTATTTTTAATTTGCATTCCTCTAATTGTTAGAGATGTTGAAAATTTTTTTATATATTTGTTGACCATTTGTATTTCTTGAACTCCCTGTTCAGTTCCTTTGACCATTTATTATTGGGCTATTTGGGTTTTTTGGTGCTAAGTTTTTTTTTAATATTTATTTTTTAGTTGTAGTTGAACACAATATCTTTATTTTATTTATTTATGTTTATGTGGTGCTGAGGATTGAACCCAGGGCCTCTCACGTGCGAGGCAAGCGCTCTACCGCTGAGCCACAACCCCAGCTCCTGGTGCTAAGTTTTTTGAGTTCTTTCTATATCCTGGCGATTAATACTCTGAGGTGCAGGTGGCAAAGATTTTCTCCCATTTTGTAAAAATGTGTGACTTAGGCCATTTATTGAGTCTTTATTTATTTATTTGTGCTTTAGGAGTCTTGTTGAGGAAGTTGGTTCCTAAATTGGCACTACTACATTTTCTTCTAGTAGATGCAGGGTCTCAATTCAGCCTTTTAAAAAGAATTGTACGAATATATAACAACAAATCCCATTATTATGTACAAGTGTAAGACACCAATAAAAATGTGGAATAAAAAAGTAGTAAAACTGAAATTCTGATTGGTCATAATGTGTTGCCTTGATACTAATATTTTTACTAACCTTTCTGCTTTCTGGAAAGTATTGTGTGTTTCCTTGGTTAATCTGGAAGAGCTAAAATTCATTAAGTGCTTTATGTGCATTCATAACTTATTCAAACCCCTTTTAGTATCAATCATTTAATCTCACAACTCTATAAAGTAGGATCATTATTTTACTTACTTATATTTAAGGAGTTTCCCATCATTCTTCCTGCTGACCCTCAAAGACTGGGGCTTATGTCTAAAATGCCATTCTTAGCCATGTTACTGTGGACTTCTTTATTTTTTCTGATTTTTGTTTTTCTAGTTTTTAATAGAATTAAGCTCTATTGTTCTCTTCTTCCACTTAAATTAATGGTAAGAGAAAAAAATGTGTGGCTTAGGCCTCTCAAGCAGCCTGGTCACACATGGTTCCTAGTGAAAAATTACTACTAATTTATTATTCACACCCAGTTATTTTTTAGAGTGAGAGGAGGTGCTACGTTAATATGTAAGCTGGGAAAGTCGGCATCAACAGAGATTACTCTATTCAAACTAGGACACTTGGCTTGTTGGAGGAGTCTTGGGAAATTCCCTGCAGGCCTAGAGACTCAAAAAACTCCCTTTTTTTCAGGAAAAAAACAAGAGAAAATAGCTGACTGCCCTTGTGTAAATTATTCTAAGCTCAGCACTGCAAAAAACTGTGTGTCCCTTTCTGGGAAGCAGAACACATTAAGTAATAAAGGAAGAGAACATTCAATGCTTATGAAAGTCTCTAAAGAGTTCCTCCTGGCACCTAGAAATTTTCCTGGCTTGCTTTCTTTTTATCAGAGAGGAGAAGCACTTGAATGAGTGAAAAAGTAGAGAGTGATTTTCCAACGTCAAAGGGTCTTAAGGGAGTAAAATAATTGTGACTATCGCTGGCTCACAATTTCTATTCCAAGGAAAGTAGGAAAAAAGGGGTCTGGATATAATAAGTCCTCCCCTATGAAGCGGTCTCCCATGACTTGACTGTGGATAGTTGACAACACTCCTCCTCTCCATTCTCTCTCCCTGTTCACTCCTAGGACCAAGTGAGCCAAGACAACCTGGAGCTTACTTGAACTATAGGGAATCTCACCTTTCCAAGGAATGGAATTTGTGTAGGGACTACTCAAATATTGTTTATCATTGCTTTGGATAAGAACCAAAGGGACAGGAAAAATTCTTTGATAGGTATCTATCTTATAACTTTCATCTCATTGTGCCTAAAAAAATTAAAATGAGGCCCAGACCTAGAAAAAGACATCATCCCTAATTTCAGCAGATTCTAAACTTAAGACAATGATTCTCTAGCGTGGTGTCAATCCTTGCCTGATTTCCTTTATCTCGAGTTGATTTGCTTCATTCTGCATCCTCTTTCTAATATCCAACTCGTAACTCCTTCAGTTTTCTAACAAAATTGAAAGCATTTCACCTTCATTCTTCTCTGGGTTACTAGATGTAACCAGTGTAAGTCCCATCTCCTTACTAGTTGTTATATATCATCTTCCAATATCTCTTCTATCAAGTCTCCATGATTTGCTTGCACCGGCCTTGGAGATTACTAGTATCTCTAATGCAAAGCCCACTTTCTTTTCTCCCAGCAAACATTCCAGGCAAAAATCCTGAGCTATCACAACCTGGGCTGGGCCTTGGTTTCTACGTGAGAAGGACCAGTTCTGATGTCCTCTGGGTTCCCACGTCATCTCTGCCCCATCACACACATGTTATTCTTTCTTCTCTAGGAAAATCTAATTGTCATTAAAATTTTCCATTTGGATTAAGGAATAGGTATTGGTGGGCTTGATTCTGGTCCTCATGGAGGACTGCTTACCTTGCTCATTGTGCAGCAGGGAAGTCCTAACATAGAACACAATGTTTTGGGACAAAGTGCTGTCAGAACACCGGTAAGCACAATTTCCTTGTTCCTGTCACAGGAAGTTATTCCCCTGTTGGTACAAGGCCAGCCTGTGTGGCAGTTTCTGAACTCTTGGTGTCTGGACTCCTGTAATATATGTTGTTTATCACCTCTGGCCTATCATGACTATTGTATGTAAGTTAGCATATATCCACTATAAAAGCTATTTTTGCTGCTCTATAAAGCAGATGCAGTTCTCTGAAACTGTCTCTGGAGGGGTTTCTCCATGCCCTCAAGCTTCAGATGATGCTGGAAGGGCAGATCCCACAGCTGGGTAGGGATGGGATAAATGAGAAGACCGTGGATTATAGTCCCTTGATAGCATCTGCATGAAGGTTCTTCCCCAAATACTCTTACTAAACTTATATAATAAAGCACAGTCTTGCTTTCCTGACTACAACAGCACCCTCCCAGCATTCTTGTGCTGCATCCCAGCTCTCTCTGATGCCTTCCTGAATCTACTACTTTGATAATTAGTAGCCAGTGGGCCATTTTCTGACCATCTTTATCACGTATCATATCTACATGACTTTGTAGCAAATTTCTATACTACTGTTCAACATTCCTGGATTATAGCATCCTTCAGATATAACCTGCCATGTGATCTTCCATAGCAACTCATCACAAATACACTGGCATCTGGAAGATTTCTTTTCTCAGTGCTGAAAACATCCACATGGATGCTAACAGTTTTATTTTCCTGGGTTGTCTATTTTTTTCTTTACCTACTCCTGTACCCTAAGTCCCAGTTCATGTCCCTTTTGGTGGAACCAGCTCAGCTGTTCCATTTACTCTGTATTCTTACATTCTTCGCAAGATCAAAGCTATTTTTCCAATATTGACTACCCTTTACATCAAATTGTCAGTACATTATTATGTAGAGGGAGAAAAACTTTGCCAGTCAGTAGTAATATGGGAAATAGGTAGAAAACCCCAACTTGCTACACTTCTGAAAGTTGTCAGATTGCATCATCTGGGAAAATCAAGACCGTATGTGTGAAGAAACATCTGGATGCTGGATTCTGACCAAAAGGGATTGTGCAAGAGGGAGAAGAGGTTTGCTACATTAGAAAGTGCCAGTATATAAATACCAGCCACATCTCTCCAACAGGTGGCACAGGCAGCAGCTGCAGCTTCACTCAGCAGGAACCACAGCCCAGGGTGAGGTGTTAGAACTTTTCAACCATTTTACTCTGACAATTCTCTTTTTCCACCAGTGTTCTTGTGCTGCATCTCAGCTTTCTCTCTCTACATCCTTCCTAAAACTAATATTCTGATAATTAAAATTCACCAGATGTGAATACTTTTCAGAGTAGAGTTTTGTTGTGTGCATCCGTGTGAATTCAGTGGTGGTTACAATAGGCATTATATTAATATTTATTGATGATTTACCTCATCTCATATTACAGAGAGGAATGTATCAAAATCCCCAAATGCTTATTTGGAAATTTCCTATATAGTGGAGGTTTAGGGCTGATGAGGAATGACTGAAATGGGAAGTAGTTTATTCTAACAGTGTATTGCAATCTCTAAGACACTGGATTCTGATAAGATTGATGAAAATGAAGAATCAAACCTTTTGAAAACCTATTTACCTCTCATCTATCTACACACACACACACACACACACACACACATGTTTGTGTGTAAAATTGATTGAGGTTATTATTGGAATGCAATGATGAATCAACATTACAAAATATAAAAATCCCTCCCAAAACACGAATCATTCTAGGTTGTGTTTCTTTGACTCTGCAGCAAAATGAAGCTTTTGATTAGCATCGTTTTTTGCTTCCTGGTCCTGGGAGTTAACAGCCAAAGATGGGGCGAATTCCTCAAGCAAGCTGGTCAAGGTAAGGATCAAAGAATGGGGGCAGGAGGCTACATCTGGCTCAGGTGATTCACCTGAGCAGACATCCCCACTGTCAAAGTCACAGCTGGATAGAGAAGGAACTTTTGTTGTTTCTTAATTGTAGTAGTTCATGGAGCTTTTCTGGCTACCTTTGTCACTCTTTTATGGGGATCACTAGGCTAGAGGCCACTTAAAGTTTGAAAGGCAACTTTTCAGCAACAATGTAGGAAAGCTCTGGAATTTGGTGGTGTTCTCCTAAAACAAGTGGGGCTCTACTGCCCCCTAGTGGGAATCCAGGGATAGCTTATTTCTAAGTCAAGGCCATCTATCCTTGGTTTGTATCCACATGTTTGTGGGAATGCTGAGCAGAACCATTGCAGTCTCAACCACATAGTAAGAGCAACCACGATTAACTAAGCTCTTAATATGGGCTAGACCCAGTACTACGAGCTTTTCGGTAATAAATGAATTAGTGTTTATCTTTTAATCCCTGTGATGTAGTCACCATTCTTACCCCTTACTAGAGAAACTAAGGCACACAAGAGCCTGAAGTACCTAAAAAAAAAAAAAAACAAAGAAGAGTAGGATTGAACTTAGGTAGATTTACTAGAATTTTATCTACTGCTTATAGACAGTATTGAGGGATTGTGAATAATATTCCGTTCTTTACCCGAGAAATGGTAAATGGTTGGGATGGGGTACCTTTGGGAGGTAACTCTAGTTCCTCTGTCCACAACAGAAGACGCAATGAATTTCCTCCCCAATGGTTCTATTAGCAACAAGACACCGCCAGGAAACCAACAGCATGGGAAAAATACTTCCTTAACCATAATGGCAAGATTTTGTTTTCAAAATGTAGTATTTAAAATTTTAGGTGTTGGGGTTGGGGATCAAATTAGTGGTACAATGCTTCCCCAGCATGCCTGAGGCCTTGGGTTCAATACTCAGTACTGAAAAAAAAAATTCAGGTATTATTAATTTTCTGTAATACTTTCTGAATAATTATTTTAAGGATTTGCTGTTGATCCATCTAGATTCTCACACACCCAGCTAAAAATACCTTTTTTTTTTTTTTTTTTTTTTTTTTTGCCATGCTAGGGATCAAACTCAAGACCTCACACATGCTCTATTGCTGAGCTATATTCCCAGGCCTTATCTTTGACTCCTTAGGTCAATGTTCTTTCATTTTATTAGGGAGGACACTGACGTTTTGAACCTGATTTGGTTTATTTAAATCTCTCTTAGAGAACTCACCTTTGTCACCTATGTTTGGATTCTGATAGTCATTCAGGCTCAAATATAGCCTGGACATTCAGATGTACTCAAGATAGAACTGTCCTCACTCTGCTCATGAGGATGACTTTCTCCCATTGCCTAGGTTTGGAGAGGTCATATGTATGTCATAGCCTCATGTTCTCACACTTAGTCAGAAGGGTCCCTGGATCTTTCCAGATACAGGACCATTATGCAATGAATATCCCTTAAAGATCATCCCATATCTTTACATGCACCACACACAGTCAAAAACAAAATAGCAACAGACAAAGAATGGAATCAAACAGAACAAAACTTGTATCGAGTGTGATTCTCATTACCTTAACTCCGTATAAAAATAAATACTCCTTTTAAGCCAATATTCATTCCAAGGGCTTTGTCAAAAGCTGAAATCTTCTGATTAGAGAAGTAAAGAAGGGCATGATCATTGTCATCATTTTCTTTCCTTTCCAGGGACTAGAGACATGTGGCGAGCTTACTCTGACATGCGGGAAGCCAATTACAAAAATTCAGACAAGTACTTCCATGCCCGAGGGAACTATGATGCCGCCCGTAGGGGACCTGGGGGTGCCTGGGCTGCTAAAGTGATCAGGTAAGGCAGGTTCCCAGGGATGGCAGGCCTGGGTGAGCAGAGCTTGACTGCCTTGGATAGTCAGGAGGGGACTCTCTTCTGAGCAGCCAAATTTCCCATGGAGGCTGTGGCCCCTCCTCTTCTTGCCCATTCTCTGGAGCTTTTCTCTGAGTCGGTGCTTGATGTGGGCTCTGAGTGGCTGGTGGGCCTGAATGGTTCCCAACCCTCCTTCTTGGGTGCTGTTCTTCTCAGGTTGACCAGCCTGGCCTGAGTAGGGCTGTGCCAGGGAGGGGCGGTCTTTACCCCCCTTTCCTTGGCTTTCCTGGACTCTTCTCAGAGCCTTTACTTTGAAAGAGGAGTGGAAAGGGTGGGACTGTTGCTTATTAGCCTGATGATTAATCTCCTTCCTGCCTGTCTTGATTACAGTAATGCCAGAGAGAATATTCAGAGATTGACAGGCCATGGAGCAGAGGACTCGAAGGCTGACCAGTTTGCCAACGAATGGGGCCGGAGTGGCAAAGACCCCAATCACTTCAGACCTGCTGGCCTGCCTAAGAAGTACTGAGTGTCTTCTCTCTGCTCTCCAGAAATCTAGCTGTGAACTGACAGCAGAGAAATTTGTTGAAGTAGTTACTGAATTCTTTATGCCTAATACTAGAACACATAAAAGTGCTTAATAAATGCTCATGAAATCCGACTTATCACTGTAATATGAGCCTGTGATGGTGTTACTGGGAACATTGGCCATGGAGTGATCAGAAAACATCATTGTTTTGATTTTATATATATATATATATAAAGATATAAGGCACTAGTTTAAAAAAAATTGGGGAGCTGTACTCAACTTAAGGTTGGCAGGCACTGGAGCTGGGCCCATCTGGAACAGCTAAAACTGTTGGGTCTCTATCCACTGGCCTTTATTACTAAGGAGACAAGACTGGATATTTACACGGTAGTAGTGCCCCCAAAAGGCAGGCCCCAGGAGGCCCAAGCATTCACCAAATGTCTTCTGGTGTCACATTTGATGCTATCCTATTGGACAAAAAAGTCACATGACAAAAGCTGAGTGAGAGAGAGAGGGAGGAAGCCACTGGAGGATCTGGAAATCATGAAGCATGATCCATGGTGGGCTTTTAGTGTACTAATCTACTACTCCTATCATGTATTTTACTTATTTGTTTGGTTGTCTTCTCCTATTAGAATTTTCTATTTTCTTCACTGCTAGAACCCTAATGCCTAGAACAGTGCCTGGCACATAATTCTCAATATTTACTCTTTTGCCAGCTATTTAAGTTTTTTGATTTTTGGTCCTCTATGTGTGAGGCATAATCAATCAGAGTTAATCTCAATCTTACTCCAAGGCTTACCACAGAGAATAATGCTCAGCTTTTATTTCAGAAGTTTTAAGGGAATGGGCATATCTTTACAGAGCCAGGAGTACCCTACAAACAAATATTGCTCAGTACTAAACTACATGGGTCACATTCCACTTTTTGGGCGGGTCCTCTGGCCGGGCGGGCTTCGAGCAGCAGGGGGCGCTGTGTCAGGAGCCGCGCCAGGCGCGCTGGGCCCTCTAGCGTGAGGAGACCTTTCCTCTCCTCCCCGGCTTCCGGCGCGGCTCCCGGGCGCTGTGGGCGCGCTCAGTCATGGACCGCAACCCCTCGCCGCCGCCGCCCAGTCGGGACGAGAAGGAGCACGAGGAGACTGCTGGAGGAGACTGCATTGGGAGCACGGTCTACAGCAAACACTGGCTGTTTGGCGTCCTCAGCGGGCTCATCCAGGTGTGGAAATCGCGCACGCTGGGGCTGCCCCTCAGGTGGTTCGGCCTGGTAGCTGGCAGCCCCTCAGGCTCCTGGAGCCACCAAATCCCCCGACCACCCCTTCCCAAGCGTACGCTCGGCAAAAGGCGCCTCGCAACCTCAGCTGACCCCCAAACTGCCTGGGGTCACTTTGGTGCGCCTGATGCCAAGAAAAGTTTAGTGTCAGGGATGTTGGGACGTTTGCAGTTACCGTAATTTTGCAAGTTCTCCAAAGACATAGAACTATGCTCCCCATCCCTATCGTCATTTCTGAAGCCCAAGCCTTAAAATTTATGTGATTCATGGACTTTTTTTGTAGAATAAATGGATGTCAAAGATGTAGCCTCACCATCTACTAACTGCATTACTTTGGACAAGTCACCTAACCACCAAGAACTTTGATTTCTCAGGCAATTTCTATAAAATAGGATGATAATACCTATAATATCATATAGAGTTTTCTTATAGGTTAAGTGACATAATGATCATAGAGTGCCCACCATGGTTTTTGGCTTATAGGAGACTCAGTAAATGTAAGTTTTTTTTCCTCTCCGCATCTCAACTAGATTCCCCTCTTCCAATTTCTGTCCTTTCCTGTCCTTTTTCTACACAGCTTCCAGAATAATCTTCCTTAAGACAAAAAAAAAAAAAAAAAGTTGTTGATACTCCTCTTAGTTCTTGTTTGACTGTTGAAGCAAAATGCATATTTCTTAGCTTGGAATCCAGGGCTTTTTGCAGCCTTTCCAGGCTTCTCTGCTCATGGTACAGTGTGTTCCATCAACAGCAAACTGTACACCATTCCTCAAATGCTAGGCACTTTCTTAACTCTGATTCTTATCTCCAAATGCTCTTATCTTTTTCACCTGACAAACTTCCATTTTCCCTCCAAGATTTAGCTTAAATATCACCTCCTAAAAGGAGTGACTCCCAGCTTCTCTCAGGAATAGGTAATTGGTCCATCATAGGTCCTACTCCAACTCTTAGTCCATAATTCAGTTGAGTCATAAAATTTTTGTGACTATCAATTTACATGTCTTATCCCCACTAATCCTAAAATGCATGAAAGCAGGGATTACATCTTATTTATCCCAGTTTTCTAACAACAGTATTTGATCCATAAGTGTTGAATGAATAGATCTACCCAAGGCATTAATTTTTAAAACAAGATGTTTGTGAAAGAAGATTTGAGGAGAGTCTCTGGACTTTTAAGTGGTTATGGGATAATATTAGTTAGAAAGTACTATAGAAAATTTTTATTTTTTTCTTTTCTTTTGAAGATTGTTAGACCTCAAAACACCAAATCTGGCTCAGATGATGAGGAGCAGCAGATGGAGCTTGATGAAGAAATGGAGAATGAAATTTGCAGAGTATGGGATATGTCAATGGATGAGGTATGAGGTTAGAGATGAAACATTGAAATTTCAGACTCTTAGGTGAGAAGGTGGTGAGTGGATTTTTAGAATAGGTTCAGTCCTTCACTCTCTGAGCAAAGGCTTTCTTGAGTGTCTGTAGTCACTTGAATATGTGGTTCAAGGAATAGTCCCAGAAGCTATGAATGCTAAAAATTTGTCTCTGAAAATATGTGTAATTGTCCTGAATATCACAGAACATACTTAAACCCATTAAGATACCTATGACATCACTAGACAATTAATTTTATGCGACCATCATCCTATAGGTAGTCTGTCACTGACTGAAACATCATTGTGTGGCATATGACTCTGTTTAACAATTCACATCCCCACCTTCCATAGTTAACTAATTTAGTTTTTGCATCTCACATTCTTCGGCAGTATTTGGCCTTTTTGGGATCACATGTCCACTCCAGGTTTGTGTGGTGTGCCCCTGTTTGGCATTGTAGACTAAGCAAACTCACTCTTATAATTATATTGTGATCAGAATTTTTTCTACTGAGAATTTTGAAAATACAAATTCTGATTTTTTAAAAAAATGTTTTTTGTTATAGATGGACACAATACCTTTATTTAATTTACTTATTTTTTATGTGGTGCTGAGGATTGAACCCAGTGCCTTACACATGCTAGGCAAGTGCTCTACCACTTAGCTACAACCCCAGCCCCCAAGTTCTGATTTTTTAATATGACCCATTAGCTGTTCTCACCTGTTTCCCTTATTGTGTCTTAAACCTTGGAGGATAGGAATTAAGATTTTACTCTTTCCTTTAATTTAATTCTGACAAAATTAGCAAGTGTGTTTGACTAAGAATTCCTGGTATGTAAATATAATCAGGGCAGAATAAAAGGAAGACAATTCTCCAGAGTATCACAGTGAGTAGATTTGTTTATGGAATTGTTCCATTGTCTTGAGACCAAATACCACAAAATTTTTCTAACCTTGCTTTTATCTGTTGGCACAGTTCCTCACCTAACCTTGTAACTTGTGGGTTTTTTTCTCTCTTGTGTCCTAATGGTAGTATATATGAAATTAAATTTTTTTACAGTTGCCTTAGCTATGGAGTTTAAAGAAGAATATTCAGCATCCAAGTTAATATTCATTTTTGTTTATAGGATGTGGCTTTATTTCTCCAAGAATTTAAGGCTCCTGACATATTTATGGGAGTACTGGCCAGATCCAAGTGTCCTCGATTAAGAGTAAGTATACATTTCATTTTTTTCACTTTGATTTTCTTACTGTCTATAAATCAATAATATCAGTCTGTAAATGTTTATTGAACATTACTAGGTAAAGTACTACTTAAAATTATTAGAGCCATAGAATTTTAGATTTGGACTGGATTAGGAAGATCAATAGTTTCATTTAACAACTGTAGAAACTAGATAGGTATAACTATGTTATGCTGCTAATATGTGACAAACAGAGAACAGTTCCTGGACCTCCTGTTTCTCAGTTCATTGTTCTTTTTCACTCAAAAGCTTCCATTGCTTAAGAGCCATTCTAAACTTAGCCTGTTGCTTAAGACTTCCACAATCTGAACCTGAATCATCTTTCTAGCATAAAATCTACCTTCCAGTTCAAAGCCAGCCTCAGCAAAAGTGAGGTGCGAAGCAACACAGACCCTATCTCTAAATAAAATACAAAATAGGGCTGGGGGTGTGGCTCAGTGGTCAAGTCCCTCTAAGATCAATTCCTGGTACCCCCCCCCCCAAAAAAAAAATCTACTGTCTAGATGGTCCTAATTTGGATAGGCCTGTCTACATTCCATCTCACCAGCTTATTGTGATGGCCATCTCTTTGTGTGCCCTCTGTCTCCTCTCAGTGTTCATATCAGTAACTCAAAGTAGTTTTTTTTTTCTTCCATGCCTTTCCAAATAAGTAAGATCTTAGTAGTTATTGTTGATAGTAAATTCCTAAGAATAATAGATAAAAACTAAATGAGAGGTCTTTATTTATGAAATGTTAAATGTCCTGTGCTTTATTGCCATTTAAGTTGCCATGTGCTATCCATATGATGGATGTATTTGTTGAATAATTTAATTATAAATAATTATTATTTACAGAGCATTTGGTTTTACTACTCCCATGAGGCATACTTTATAGACAACTGTGTCTCAGGTTAAGATGTGTCCAAGGCCACAAAACTAATTAAGAATGAAGTTGAGATTTAAATCTAGGCCTGACTCCAGTATAACACAGTACTGAATTGCTTTTCTTTCTTTGAGATTTCAAAGAATGGAATTCTGTAGAATATTTTTATGAATTGAATGTTGAATTAAAATTTTTATCTTAAAATGTTCTACCTGAATTGGGTACTGATAAACCAGTATTTCCTTGGATCCTTATACTAATAGAAGAATTTGACAATTTTGTGTTATTTCTCTTAATTTTTCTATCTTAAATACATTGACTCATAATTATTTAAGAAATAAACATGTCAGAAATGGCACCTTTCAGGAATTAGTCATATTGTTGAATGTGTCTTCTAGCCACAGCCTACTACAGCAGTAATTGTCTTGAGACCAAATACCACAGGTTCTCAAACTTCAGCTCGTTCTCAAACTGGTGCAACATTCCTAACTTTCTTCAATCCCAGATCACTGATTGCTGAGCCTATCTCCTGAGTTTCTGATCAACTTTGTTAGGGTTCATATATACTTCCAAGTGACACTAGTGCTCTACAGCAGAATCATAGGTTGAGAAGCTTTGTTGAAGGAATTTTTAAAAATCCTGTCAATCAGCCTGTATCTCCATGCATGCTGCACTCAACAATTTTTTTTTTTTTTTTTTTTTAATACCAAGGATTGAACTCAGGGGCACTCAACCACTGAGCCACATCCCCAGCCCTGTTTTTTGTATTTTATTTAGAGAGAGGGTCTCACTGAGTTGCTTAGTACCTAACCCTTGCTGAGACTGGCTTTGAATTTGTGATCCTCCTGCCTCAGCCTCTGCAGCTGCTGTTATTACATGTGCATGCAACCGCACCCAGCCACTCAGCAACTTTTGACATTCCCAAGGTTATTCTGATGAGTGGCCAGCACTATGGTACTTGGTGTTTGATTGGAAGTTCTGTCATTAGTTTATAAGGGAAGTATGTGTTTTTTTCTGTCCCTACTCTCTTTTAATCTTTTCTCGACATTTGACCACCCACATTTTATTGAAACACTCCATCTCTGAAGCTTCTGTGACACTTGCCCTCTCTGGTCTCTGACCTCTTCAGTCCCTTCTCTGTCACTTTCTTTTTTTTTTTTTGAGAATTTTTTTAATATTTATTTTTTAGTTTTCGGCGGACACAACATCTTTGTTTGTATGTGATGCTGAGGATAGAACCCAGGCCACACGCATGCCAGGCGAGCTTGCTACCGCTTGAGCCACATCCCCAGCTCTTCTCTGTCACTTTCATTGGCTGCTTTCTTTCTGTACCCTGGGTATGAGCTCTTTCTTAGATCCAGAACCCAGTCTTTTGTTTTTTTAATATTCGTTTCCTTATTTTACACTTGTATATTACAGCTCTGTATTGTGGGTTCAAAACCCTGACTTCTATCTGGTAACTGGTGCCACATCTCTAACTTTCTTCAGGCATTTTCTACTTGCATGCTGCATTTTCTAATCCCAGATTTCATATGTCCTAACTCAGTGATTATCACATTTACCTGATCATAAAAACCACCTGGTGTGCTTGGTAAACATTAACTTCTGAGGCTCTATGCTAGACATTCAGATTCAGTTGATCTAGATGGGACTTGGAAGTCAGTATTGTTAACAAACCCCCTGAGCAAATCTCATGTTCCAGCAAGTATACTGTACTGCATGAATTAATTGTGTCCTTTTATACAATTTTCTTTTTTCAGTTTTCCTGTTAATGGTATCAGTCTCTGGGGAAATGAAACAACTTGAAATATATGAGTCATGTTCAACTGCTTTCTCCTTTACTTTCCAATAGATTTTTTTGCTTTCACTCTTCCTTATCCTTGTCTTCCTTATCTTCATCTTTTTCTATGGCTGCATCACTATCCTCATCCATCACAGCCCTAATCTTTTTGCATCTTGACTACTGAGGTGCAGGAAGAAATAGTGATTGAATGTTGCTTGACTTTCCTTATCTGAAGGATGGGAATAATAGTAATACCTACCTCATAAATTATATGAAATGACATGTAGTGGCTGGTCTTAATAAGTGCTAATAAATAGTTTTTTGTTTTTTTTTTTTTTTGTATATGTCTTTTATCTCAGAACCATTGTGACCTGTGAAATTTGCTTTGGCAGGAAATCTGTGTGGGGATTTTAGGTAATATGGCCTGTTTCCAAGAGATATGTGTGTCCATCAGCAGTGATAAAAATCTTGGGTAAGTCTTATCATGATAATTATATTTTAAAAATGGATTCATATTTTATATCCCTAAGGAAATGAGAAAATGTGAAAGATAATGTTGTTGATGAACATGCTACAGGAACTTCATTGCATGTTAATGATAGCTAGGGACTTCCACACTTGCATATGGGCATGATTCAGGAGTTAAGCCAGTTTATTCTTTATGAATATCAAAGGGACCTGAGTGCAGATGTAAGCAGGCCAGAAGAAGGATCCATGAGGTCAAACTTGGAGATGGGGGCAGTGAATCAGAATCTAAAACAATGTAGGCATAGGGAATGCAAGGCCTCAGAGATCCAGAGTTTAGGACACAAGATTTGTTAAACAGTGTCACTCTGAGAGCTTTCACTTAGATGAGGGAGCAGAACTTACCAATAGACTAGAAGATTGACTCTGTGATTAAAGGCTTTCGTATTTCTGCTTGGAGGCTAGTTCTCTTCTATAGCCAGGAAAGTTTTCAGCAGAAGGTTTTTCAATGGGGGAAACCTTGGTGAAATTACATGCTAAATTTGATGAGTGTATTCATTTTCTCAATATGGGGTACATGGCTATTATTCAGGATCTAAAAGAAATTTGTATCCAGAATGGCTATGGAGACTGTTCTAGACAGTTTTTGTCAGAGATGGGGTTATATAAGTTTATCACAGGATTCAAGTACCTGAGTCTCTAGAAAAAGTTGGTTTTTGTCTTCAAGGTGTGGAGAGATTTAAGATACTAGTTGAAAGCATTTATTCCTCACTAATTTATAATCATTCATGGAGTAGATGTCTCAGGATTGCATTTCATCTCTAGCATTCCCTATCAAAAATCTGATAATGAAAAATGTTAACATGTCTTTTAAATTCAATTAATGTTTATCTTAAAATTAGTATATAACAGTTTATATTGCTAAAGGGATATGAATTTGTTCAGTTTGAGAACATATGACCAAGGCTGGTGCAGTGGCACTCACCTGTAATCCCAGTGACTTGGGAAGCGAAGGCAGGAGGATCACAAGTTCAAAGCCAGCCTCAGCAATTTAATGAGGCCCTCTGTAAAGACCTTGCTTTAAAATAAAAAATAGGGCTAGGGATGTGGATCAGTGGTTAAGTACCCCTGGGCTCAATCCCCAGTACCAGAAAAGAAAAAGAACAGTTGAGTACTTCTAGTCAGATTGGAAGATACACATATGCTATGACACAAGAATGCCACTCATAGGTATGTAGTAAGAAAAATTGCACATGTACATTAGGATACACATATACTATCATTATTATTATCATCTTTTGGAGCTGGGATTGAATCCAGGGCCTCATGAATGTTAGGCAGGTGTTCTGCTATTGAGCTATACCCCCAACTCCTTTACACAAACATTATTTCAGAAGTATTGTTTGAAATAACCCCAAATTGAAATAGACTGTCCATCAGCAATAGTCTGGAAAAATAAGTTACGATATATTCATACAACTGAATGCTCTGCAGCAGTGACTTAAAGAACAGCTGCCTACTCTGCTGGAAACAAGCAGGTATGCTTTTCTCTTTTTGTGGATTCCATGATTTCCTACACATGATTTTGAGCAAAACTAGGACTTAAGAATACGTACATGTGCATTGAAGTGTCCTACTGTACCTTGTAAGTATGTACAATTATGTGTCAAAGACAAATAGATGGATGAAGTTTTTTAAGGAAAAAAATATATAATATAATTTCTTTCATATAAAGTTCAAAAGCAAAACTAAAAACTATAAAATAATAAAACTATAGAACAGGAATTGGTTGCTGGAAAAGTTGGTATTTCCTTTTCTAGATGGGAAAGAGAACTGATTCAGAATAAGATACATAGGGGTCATGGATATGCACCATTCTTCTCTTTCTTGGAAACATGAATATTTTAGCATGTGTGAGATGTTGGGTTTGATTCTTAGCACCACACATAAATAAAATAAATAAATAAAGGCCCATCAACTACTAAAAAATATTTTAAAAAATTAATAACTTAAAAATGAACATGAACATTTCCTTTATAATTCATTGACTGTAGATTTGTATTTTAATATGCCTTTCTGCATATATGCTTTATTTCACAGTAAAAATGTTTAAAAAATTAAATGAAAATTCTGATGTTTGAAATGAGAGATGTGAAGCATATGGACTTTTGTTTTGTAGGCAAGTGTTATTGCACTGTTTGTATGATTCAGACCCGCCTACTCTGCTGGAAACAAGCAGGTATGCTTTTCTTTTTTGTGGGTTCCATAAAATCACCCATAAGGGAATCTAAGAAAATAGAGTTAATTCTTGATTCTTAAATTTCCTATACTGTTTTTGGAAGATAGACATTAAGTTGACATTTATCATGTAGGTTGTTGCTTACTTGCCTTTCCCAGACAGAAGTGGCCAGTGTCTGGGTTGAAAGGATACGAGAACAACCAGCTATTTATGATAGCATTTGTTTCATCATGTCAAGCTCAACAAATGGTAAGTCACCATGTAATCTAGAAAAAATGTTTTAGAGTACATTTAATTATTAGGAAAACATGTTACTATTTCTGAAAGTCATGTTTTTAAAAAGGCTAAATGCAAGAAAAAGTTTTTTGATTTAAGGAGTAAAATTGCTTCTGAAACTCCCAGGACACTGATAAATTTTCTGCTTACTGAAGGAAGATAATCATTTTAAACATAAGAGATAAACAGATCACCCTTAGAATAAGTACTGTCTTGGCAAGATATGTCTTTTGGAATAGCTTTATGAATTTTGCTTAACCTTATTGCTTTAAACATTAAAAAAAATTTTTTTAATTGTTGATGGACCTTTATTTAATTAATTTATTTATATGCAGTGCTGAGAATCGAACTCAGTGCCTCACACTTGCTAGGCAAGCACTCTAAGCTACAACTCCAGCCCTGCAACATTCTCATTTTTATTTCAATACTTGTTTTATTTTCTTCAGTTGACTTGCTGGTGAAAGTGGGGGAGGTTGTGGACAAGCTCTTTGATTTGGATGAGAAACTAATGTTGGAATGGATTAGAAATGGGGTTGCTCAGCCTTTGGGCCAACCCCAGGAAGATTCTGAAGAGCAGCCAGTATTTAGGATTGTGCCCTGTGTACTTGAAGCTGCCAAACAATTACGGTAAGTGAGCTTTTTTGTGCAAAATGTTCTGGAAAATCCAACTGCTAGAAGTAGCCTTAGATATAGAAGTCTTACTTTCTTTTTGATAGGATGACGTGTACAGATAGTCTTTGTTAGGTTTGATTCCCTACCAATATTTGGGGTGGCAGAATATTTATTCTTTGCAAGAATCATAATGGTTCAAAATACTTGTTTTAATATCATCTAGTTATAGGTGATTGTTCAGCAATAATTGTGGTTACTTTCCTAACTTCATCAGCAATTTTATGTAATTTAGATCAAAGAGAAAAGGTTTTCTTGTGTTTCATTTTACATTGAACATTTAACAACTTCCATTAATGTCATCAACATTTGTTTTCTTGTTCCTTGTCCCTTTTGTAGGTACACCAATCTGGAAAGGTGATTGATTTGGGCAGTTTGTTGTCTTGCCATGAGAAATTATTAGTTCTTACATGACACTGAAACTATTTACTATTAGTCACTAGAATAATTGATATTTTATATAAGCAGCTATTAATCTGCTTAGTGGTTACTATTGCATTCTTAGTGCTCTTAGGCCACATGAATAGCTATTTATTTTATGTCCTTTACTAAGTGAGGATTAAACTTTTCATTATTCCTCCAAATCTGCTTCTTTAGTATTTTCAATCAGTAAATGATGCAGTTATTATCCTCTTTGAATATGTTGAAGAAATAGTGAAGCTACTGACTCTTCCTACCCCACTCTTTTTCTACAGCCAGTCAACTTTCAAGTCATGGTCCTGACTTTTTCCAGGATCCCATTTGTGCCAGCTAGGCTCTGTGTCTCTCACCTGGACAATTGCCACATTCTGTTACTTGTTTTTCCTGGTTTTAGGGATTGCTTCTTCCCAGACTGGTCTTTTTGTGGTACTGGGGATTGACCCCAGGGGCGCTTAACCACTGAGCCACATCCCCAACCCTCTTTTTTATTTTTTTATTTTTTTTTATTTTTTAAAGAGAATTTTAAAATATTTACTTTTTAGTTTTTGGTGGACACAACATCTTTATTTTATTTTTATGTGGTGCTGAGGATCGAACCCAGTGCCCCGCACTTGCCAGGCGAGTGTGCTACCGCTTGAGCCACATCCCCAGCCCCATCTTTTTTATTTTTAATCTAGAGACGCAGTCTTGCTGAGTTGCTTAGGATCTTGCTTAGTTGCTGAGGCTGGCTTTGACCTCGAGATCCTCCTGCCTCAGCGTCCTAAGCCACTGGTATTATAGGTGTGTGCCACTGTACCTAGCTATCCAAGACTAGTTTTTAAAGCTGTCTTTGCAAAGACTCATTTATCATCTCATTGTCATTCTTTAAACTTTTCAGTTGCCCTTCTTAGGATAAGGTCCATATTTTTTAAAAAGCATGGTGTATGGCCCTGAAAAATGCCTTTCTGTTTTGGTTCCTTGTATTCTGTGTTGCCATGTGAAATTTTCTTCAATTCTTCAAACTGAACAGAACAAAGTTTTCCTGACTCCGAGCCTTTACATAGTATGTCTCCTCTTACCTCAAACATATTAACACCCTTTCAGGTTTCTGTGTAAACATCATTTCTCTTAAGGTACCTTCCTGACCCTCCAGTCTAAATGAAATATACATGATTTGTGTTCTCTTGGCACCTCGGATTTCTTCTAGTGCTAAATTTATTTCACTTTATTATAATTACTGCTTTAATTTTCTTCCTGCCTTTTAAACAATAAATTTTAAGAATATAGTGGTAACATCTTAAACATCTCTGTCTTCCTAGCCCCTAACATAGTGCCTGAAGGTTTTAGGTACATAAATAAACATTTGCTGAACTATTGTTTTAATTGTTCACTATCTTTTCATTTTATTGTTTTGTTGAAGAACCAACACTTTTAATTTCTGAGACAACAAATTGTTTATAAGAATTGTGCTTTAAGGGTTTTATTGTACTCAGCTATGGAACTAGGATAACCTTGTGAAGTTTTAAGAACATTGTCAATACTTAGTGCAATGGACCTTACTTTCTTACTATCATAATTTCAGTTATTGCCTGGTACAGTGATTCACACCTGTAATCCCAGAGACTCAGGAGACTGAGACAGGAGGATTGTGAATTCTAGGCCAGCCTCAGCAATTTAGCAAGATCCTCAACAACTTAGCGAGACCCTGTCTCAAAATAAAAAGGGCTGGATTATAGCTCAGTGGTAAAGCACTGCTGGGTTCAATCCTTATTAAGAAAAAAAGATGTCTCAGTTATTTTTTTGTTTTGACTATTTGAAAAGAAAACAATGATGGAAACATTGTCTAGCAGGTCTGTGCATTGTTGTTTTTGTGGGACATAGTCAAAAGAATTTTACCTCTTTCCTTTGTGTGATTATATTACATATTTGCTTGTTTACTCTTTCCCCATTATAATATAAATTCTAATGAGCATTTAAAAACTGAGGATAAAATAGGGAACTGTTTTATCCTCAGCTCCTAGGGCAATGGCTAAAACAGTGTAATAAATATTTATAGAATGAGTGAATAGATAAAATTCCCTAGACAATAAAGTTATTGATGCACTGCCTTTTGCTTTTTGTATTTAGTTCTGAAAACCCAGAAGGGCTTGATGTTTACATGCATATCTTACAGTTGCTTACCACAGTGGATGATGGAATTCAAGCAATTGGTAAGATGGTTTATTGGGATGCATTAGAGCTACTAATTTAGTAGTTTCTTTATTTTTAAATTACTACTTTGTTTATATTCTTTATTAAGTACAGTGTCCTGATACTGGAAAAGACACTTGGACTTTACTTTTTGACCTGGTCTGCCATGAATTCTGCCAGTCTGATGACCCACCCATCATACTGCAAGAACAGAAAACAGTGCTAGCCTCTATTTTTTCAGTGTTGTCTGCCATCTATGCTTCACAGGCTGACCAAGAACATCTAAAGACAGAAAAAGGCAGGTATTGCTTCATTCACTAACTTAAATTGCAACCTGTTATATTTTTAAAGACCTGGCCTATGTGAGTTCTTCATTTGATTTCTTTCTCCCATTTATCCCCATTTAAAAAAAAATACTTTTGTTCCTTTAAATGCAAGTCAAGGATCTGTCTTAACATATTTGTCTGAAAAATTGCCATTTATTTAGGTGGGGAAGATTGGTTTTAAACATGTTAAATTTTAGATGTTCAAGTGCAGACGTTGAGTTGACAATTTAAAGTCTGAAGCTGAGGAGAGAGGCTGAGTTAGGAATCTAAATATTGGAGTTAGTAGATGTTAGTTGTTATGTTGCTTATATCTTCTATAGCCTTACTTATTTCTTTTGACTTGATGTGAAATGAGAAAAAAAACTAATCTTGCTACAAATATGCTTAGCTTTTTTTATCATATGTAGTTTCCTTAATGAGTGTTGATGTCCTTAATCTTTCCCTTGAAAATTATAGAGAAAGTTTATCATACTAGAAACTTTTTTTTTTAAGTTGGTGTAGCTCAGTTATCCAGAATAGGGGGTGTCATTGTAGCATATTCACACATACATGAAATCGCAATTTGATTGATTTTACTCCCCAGTACTGCCCCTACCTTTCTTTTTCTCTTCCCATCTTCTTCCTCTACCCTAATGGTCACCCTCTACTTTCATGGCATCCTTTTCGCCCCCCCCCCTTAACTTTCATATATGAGGGAAAATATAACAATACTTTTATGAATCTGACTTACTTCACTCAAAATTGTGGCCTCCATTTCCATTAATTTTCCTGCAAATGACATAATTTTGTTCTTTATGGCTGAACAGAAGTTCATTGGGTTTATATACCACATTTTCTTCCATTCATCTGTTGGTGGACACCTAGGGTGATTCCATAACTTGGCTGTTGTGTTGTGCTGTTATAAACATAGGTATGTGTGTATCTAAGTATGCTTACTTTCATTCTTTTGGATAAATACTAAGGAATGGTATAACTGGATCATATAGTAATTAAATATTTTTATCTTTTTAAGGAACCTCCACACTAATTTCCATAGTTACTATGCTAATTTATATTCCCACCAACAGTATATAAGAGTTTCTTTTTACTGTATCCTAGCTAGCATCTATTATTTTTTATATTCTTGAAGATTGCCTTTCTAACTAGAGTGAGATGGAATCTTAGTGTAGTTTTAATTTACATTTCGTTGACAACTGAAGATGTTGAGCCTTTTTTTTTAATTATAGATGTTAGCCATATTGTACTTCTTTTGAGAAGTGTCTGTTTAGTTCATTTGCCATTTATTGATTGGGTTATTCATTTGAGTTCTTTGCATATTCTGGGTATTAAATCCTATGTTAGATGATTAGCTAGCAAAAATTCTCCCATTTTGTGGGTTGTTTCTTCATTGTTAATTGTTTCCTTTTGTTCTGTAGAGGCTTTTAGGTTTGATACCATTCTATTATTCTTTCTCTTATTTCCTGAGCTATGGGAATCCTACTCAAGAAGTCTTTGCCTGTGCCTACATGTTGAAGTGCTCCCTTTATTTTTTCTTCTAATAGTTTCAGTTTCTGGTCTTAAACGTGGGTCTTCGTTCCATTTTTTTTTCCCCCGGATACCAGGGATTAAACTCGGGGGCACTCAACCACTGAGTAACATCCCCAGCCCTTTTTGTATTTTATTTAGAGGCAAGATCTCACTGAGTTGCTTAGTACTTCACTTTTTGCTGAGACTGACATTGAACTCCTCCATCTCCCAAGCTGCTGGAATTATAGGTGTGTGTCACTGTGCCCAGCTTGGATCAATTTTGAGTTGACTTTTATATAGGGTAAGAGATAAGGATCTAATTTTATTCTTCTATATATGAATGTCTTGTTTTTTATAGCACCACTTATGAAAGAGGGTGTCTTCACTAACATGTTTTTGACATCTTTTTCAAGAATCAGATGGTTGTGGGTGGGGCTTGGCCTCTGTGGTCACTGGGAATGTTGAATCCCCCAGCAGCTTTTGCAGAGCACTGATATCTATGGACACTAACACAGACTTCATTTAAAGAACTCCATAGACAATTAATGGCAAAAACATGAATCAGTTTGTATTGTGGCATTCAAATCCTAGCACTTTGGGAAAGCAAGGAGCAAGGTTTTGAAAACCATGGTTCACCATCATTATGCATTCAAAAGTTGAGTAAGATAACCACATCAAGAATTAGGACCTCTTGGGACTGGGGTTGTGGCTCAGTGGTAAGGTGCTTGCCTAGCCCATGCACAGCCCTGGGTTCGATCCTCAGCACCACTTAAGTATAAATAAAATAAAGGTATTGTGTCCAACTACAACTAAAAAAAAAAAAAAGAAAGAATTAGGACCTCTTCAAAAGCTTCAAGTATTATCTGCATTAAAGCTGTCCATTGAACTCTCATAAAAGTAGAAGCTGGGCTGGGGATGTGGCTCAAACAGTAGCGCGCTCGCCTGGCATGCGTGCGGCCCGGGTTCGATCCTCAGCACCACATACAAACAAAGATGTTGTGTCCGCTGAAAACTAAACAATAAATATTAAAAAATTCTCTCTCTCTCTCTCTCTCTCTCTCTCTCTCTCTTAAAAAAAAAAAAAAGTAGAAGCTGAAAGGGACCTTTTTCCTTTAATACATTTTAAAGAATATCACTTCCTCTGACTTCACTTTTCTTGGCCATTAGGATCTTTCATATTATCTGTTCCATTACACAAGAACCAACAAAATATTGCATATATATATGTATGTATTTTTTTTCATATTCTGTGGCCATAAATTTTTATTGATAGAGGAGGATGAGTTTGGCTTGGTAAGTTTGGAATTAGGTCTATTATTGTAGCCTACAAAAAGTTGAATCAATAATGTAAAAATAAGGAGTAAATGTTAAAAATATGTGAGGTTAATAGAGCATGTGTTTTGCATGGGACAAGGTCCTAATTGAATTTCCAGCATCAAAAAAAGCAACCCCCCACCCCATGTTTATTTGACTTTATTTTATTATGTGTAAAATGAACCTGTTAGTTTCCTCACCTACCTCACAGGGTTGTTGCCAGGTTCAAATGAAATAATGTATGCAAAAAAGACAATAAAATGTTCAATACAGATAGGGACATGTATTATTACATAGCTGCAAATCATCCTCTCTGCTTTTTAGCCTGGGAAGGTCTGTGCTTGAAACACAAGTTGGAAAGTATATACCATGTCCAAACTGGATACAGGGAAATAAGGCCATAGTTTTTGGGTTTTTCCCCCTCTGAGTACTTAGAATACTATCATGGGCTAATTCTAAGAAGGAGGAAGACAATAAATTTCTTCAAATTATAAATTGAAATTGGTAATGTTCTAGAGTCATTAAGGGTAGCGACATTAGTGGTTTACAATATCTTTTTACCGAGTTTTTCTTTTTTAATTAAAGAACAGAGCAGAATATTTCACAATGTATCCCACATAGGAAGAGTTAATATCATCTTAGTTATATGTATGTTTAAATGTGTGTGCAGTTGGTGGTTAAATAAAATGCATTTTTTTCCTTGTGGGGGGAAAAAAGAATTAACTATGTGGTTTGGTTTCTGTGTCTTCTGTTCCATTCCTCTGACTTTTTTAATGCCATGCTTGTTTTTGTTATTGTGCTCTATAGGATAATTTGAAATCAGTTATTGTGTTGCCTCCAGCATTGCTGTTTTTTTGCTCAGGATTGCTTTGGCTATTCTGGATTTTTTGTTCTTTCTATTCTATGAAGACTATCACTGGTATTTTGATGAGTATTACATTGAATTTGTAGATCACTTTTGGAAATATGCCCATTTTAACAATATTAATTCTGCCTATCCGTGAAAATGGAAGATCTTTCCATTTTCTAGTGTGTTTCTCAATTTCTTTCTTCAGTGTTTTATAATGTTCATTGTAGATGTCTGTCTTTCACCTCTTTGGTTAGGCTTACTCATATATATATATATTTTTTTTTCTTTTTTTTAAGCTATTGTGCATGGAGTTTTCCTGATTTTGTTGTATGGAAAAACTGTTGATTTTTGTAGGAACCTCTTTTGTGCTATTAATAGGACTAGATATTTTTTGCTGCAGCTACCCCAAAACTGTGTAAAATTTTATGATCGGTGAAGAAAGTATAAAGATGTTCCTTTAATTCCAAGCCGCTGATTAAAATCTTCTCCTTGTCTTTTCCCAGCCTCGAATAGTGGTTTTGCAGAGATAGGGCTAAGGTGAGAAAGAGTCAAGAGGCTGGTATAGATTGATGTGATCTACAGGGAAATATGGAATAAGAATTGGGCTTTTGAGTTGGTGATAATGTAAGGAGGTAGGAGTAGATCTAAGGGGACTATAATAAAGCAGCCAGGTAGGGAGGTGTTCTGAAGACATTGAATTGAGTAATAAAAGATAAGATTTCCCTGGTTGCTAAGTTTTTAAAAAGTCTCTTCCATATACTGTACATAAATGACTTAAGTTTGGATAGGAAATTAGATTTTTTTCAAATTAGTATACTTGATATTTCAGTGCTGTAGAAAACTTTCTTTTTTTCCCCCAGTTATAATTATTAAGCAGAAATGGTGAAATTGAATCAGTGTTTGAATCTGCATGAGATCTCTTAGCATGTTGATGGTACAATATATATTTTGAATATGAGCTTTATTTGTTTTTTTTTTTTTTTTAATGTGGTGCTAGGATTGAACCCAGTGCCTCACACTTTGTGAGGCAAGTGCTTTACCACTGAGCTACAACTCCAGCCCCTAAATATGAGCTTTATTTTTATATTCATTTTTTTTGTACTCTAATTAAAATGACTATTCAGTCTTTAAAAATTAGACTGAATTTTTCTGCTTCATTTAATAAAATTTAGCATTTAAGAGCTTTGTCTAAGATTTTTATGATGTTAAAACTTAAACTTAATATTCTTTTGTCACTGTGTCCTCAAAGACCCTGCGTTGTAGGGCTTTTTCCTATCTCTCTCACCTCTTTCTGTGCTACTCTTCCCTTGCTCACTAGCCCAGAGTCATACTGGCTTCCATTTTGCTTTTCAGACTTTCCTGATATTTTCCTTTTGGGGTCTTTGCTCTGTTCCTCTGAGATATTTTGCTGGGCTTTCTGCATTGCTAACATTTCTTATCCTTTAGTTCTCCAACTCAGTATCAACTCTTCAGAGAAGTTCCCCTGTTGAGCTGCTTTATTATATTTCCCTTTTGTTTCCTTCATAAAATTTACCATAACCTGGGGCTGGGGATGTGGCTCAAGCGGTAGCACGCTCGCCTGGCGTGCGTGCGGCCCGGGTTCGATTCTCAGCACCACATACCAACAAAGATGTTGTGTCCGCGAAAAACTAAAAATAGATAAATAAATAAATTTTCTCTCTCTCTCTCTCTCTCTCTCTCTCTCTCTCTCTCTCTCTCTCCTCTCTTTAAAAAATAAATAAATAAATAAATAAAATAAAAAAATTTACCATAACATGAAATGATCTATTTTATTTATTTACTTATGTGAAGGTATGTAGACATAAGCCTCTCGAAAGCTGATGCCTTAGCAATCTTATTTACTACTGTATCTGTAGTTCAGTATGAATGTATGACTTAATGAGTAAAAAAAAACAAACTGGCTAATTTCATGTCTCTTTATTTGTTTGTACAGTAGATCTTCCTCTGATTGACAGTCTAATTCGGGTGTTACAAAATGTGGAAGATTGTCAGAAGAAACTAGAGAACTCTGCAGAGTCTAACCAAGAAGAAAATAAAAAGTCTGATCCAACCCAAGATGATTTCCACTTGAAAATCTTAAAGGATATTTCATGTGAATTTCTTTCTAATATTTTTCAGGCATTAACAAAGGTAGGAAAGAAGTATTCATGGTTTTTTTGGTACCAGGGATTGAGCCCAGGGGTGCTTAACCACTGAGCCACATCCCTAGCCCCTTTTTATATTTTATTAGAGACAGGGTCTCACTGAGTTGTTTAGGGCCTCATTAAGTTGCTGAGGCTGACTTTGACCTTGTGATACTCCTAGCCTCAGCATCTTGAGCCACTGGGATTATAGGCATGCACCACTGTGCCTAACTTTTTTTTTTTTTTCAGCAAATGAAAGTATGGTTTGCGTAATGCTGTGAACTTTATTGCTGCTTTTTTGCGGTGCTGGGATTGAACCCAGGGTTTCATGCATGTTATTTTTATTTTATTCATTTATTTATGTGTGGTGCTGAAAATCAAATCCAGTGCCTCACACATGCTAGGCAAGTACTTTACCACTGAGCTACAACCTCAGCCCTTGCTAAAGTCTTTTTTAAGCATCAAGTGATATGATCAATTTAGAAGGATACCTCCAAAAGCAATAGAGAGGAAGAATTCGAGAGTTGAGGCTGGAGGCCAGGAGACCAACTGATGGGCTCTTAAGGTTGATAATCTTCAAGAATATTCTGGCCAGGCTCCATGGTGCATGCCTGTAATCCCAGCAGTCCGGGAGGCTGAGACAAGGAAGGTTGCGGGTCCAAAGCCAGCCTCAGCAATGGCGAGGTGCTTAGCAACAGTGAGACCCTGTCTCCAAATAAAATACAAAATAGGGCTGGGGATGTGGCTCAGTGGTTAAGTGCTCCTGAATTCAATCCTTAGTACAAAATAATAATAATAATAATAATAATAATTTGAAAAATCATGAGAGCCTAAACAGTGAAGTGTGAATGGAGAGGAGTGATGGGGTAAGGTTTAGCAGAGTAGAATTGAACACTTCTAGGGGGGGAATTAGTAGCCGGACAGAAGGAGAAGTCCTGGATGTACCCAGGTTTTTGGTTTGTGCAGTAGGGTGGATGGTAGTACCCGCCATTAAAATAAGGACCACAGTGGAGATGTGTTTGGGTTATGTAAAACTTTTGATGAAGCTAGGTTCAGTTTGCAACATTTGAAATGACCATAGGATCAGTAAGTAATTATATATACTGATTTGTATTTTTTTTTAGTAAATAAAGTTTTAGAATTTTTCATTTCTTGATAGTAAATCTTTTGTTTATTTTAGGAGACTGTGGCTCAGGGGCTAAAGGAGGGCCAGTTAAGCAAACAGAAATGTTCCTCTGCATTTCAAAACCTCCTTCCTTTTTATAGTCCTGTGGTGAGTATGGGTAAAAGTATAGGGGTCTGTATTTCACAGGATTACTAAATGTTCTCAAGAAGGACTTGATCTTTCAAGGCCATTGTCAAAAAAGATGGTACACATCACATGATTTAATGCCCTGTCAGAAAGATGGCTACTGGCTAATTCATAGTACTGGCCTAAGTGTAATTGTGATTTTAGGAAGAAATCAATATGGAATTTATGCTGTCCCTTTCTGTTATAAAGTAGAAAGCAAAGGTATTAAGCAAAAGTAAGATTCTTATGAAGAGTTGGTATTTTGGGGGGTGGGGGGAATACTAGGGATTGAACCCTGGGGCACTCAACCAGTGAGCCACATTCCCAACTCTCTTTTGTATTTTATTTAGAGACAGGGTCTCTCTGAGTTGCTTAGTTCCTTGCTTTTGCTGAGGCTGGCTTTGAACTCGAGATACTCCTGCCTGAGCCTCCCGAGCTTGATTTTTATGTGAGAATTTTGTGTTGGTATCCCCTACAAGTACATTCAGCTGGGATTACAGGTGTGTACCACTGTGCCCAGCTGTTTTTATGTTCTTCAAATAACACATTTGCTACCATCGGAGGCAGTTTCTAAATAGAAAATTTTATAGGAAAATAAGTACAAAAGGAAGGCATGCAGAAACATGTTGAAAAGGAAAATATTAATAAACTATAGTAATGGACTTTTTTTTTTTTTTTTGGTACCAGGGATTGAACCCAGAGGCACTACTGAGCCACATCCCCAGTCCTTTTTTATTTTTTATTCTGAGACAGGGTCTCACTAAATTGCTTTGGGCCTCACTAAATTGCTGATTCTGATCTTGAACTTGGAATTCTCCTGGGTCAACCTCCTGAGGTGTTAGATTTACAGGTGTACAACACTGCGCCCGAACATAATAATGACCCTTAAAGGGGAATCAGCAGGAGGATAAGTAGTAGCTCAAAAATTAAAATATAAATAAATAAAAAAGTTAGGTATAGTCACTTCCTTCATGATGATTTGGGGGACCGTGATATCATCTGGAAATTTATCAACATATCTGTCTGTTGAACTATTTAGAAAACCATAGGTAGTTTGTAGTCAGAATATCTTCAATCACCGTTTTTCTCACTATATTTATTTGATTCTTTTGTTTGACTCCCAGGTGGAGGACTTCATTAAAATCTTACATGAAGTCGATAATGTCCTTGCTGATGACCTGCAGGAAAGCTTCCCAACTTTGAAGGATCAGGCTTGAAAAATGAGTTGGAATTTCTTCTGTCCAAGAAATAAACTTGATTTTTTAAATAGTTGAAATTGACATAAAGGAAATATTAGATAAAACTGATACTAGACACAATTGCCTAGTGTTGTGCCCTTCTTCCTCTCTAGACTTACCTCAATTATTTGGCATTAAAATCTGAACTTCACCTCCCTCTATTTTTAATATTGCTTATGAGTTATTTATCTTTAGTTGAAGAGAACAAAAATACAAACTTACTATTGAGGTTCTTTTGAGAATATTTGAGGGGTTGGTAAGAATTTTCTTTTACTTTGGACCTGACCTATTTTCTTTATTACTTCTTTCTATTATAACATTATAGGCTGCTACATACTTTTGTAGTATTTTGATACATTTGAATATTTCTTAAATCTGTAAATTATAATAAATAGTTCAGTATAAACTTTTAAAATGTTACATGATCTGAAGAGTTCACTACAATGTTCTATATTTGATTCAGTTGCAGTGGTATTTTGAATGATGCTTCTCCAGAACATAAATATGATATTTGAAAGTACATGTACAAATAAAATTGAAACTCACTCTTTCCCTACACTTTTTTGTAGGAGGAGAGGGAAAAAATTGAGAGGAACTTGAGTTAGCCTTTATTATATGTGGTGTCATTGTTTCTAATTAAATTTGAATTAGATTTTCAAAGTATTTAAATCATTTTTTAAAAAAGACATATTCTCCAGGGCTGTGGTTGAAGCTCAGTGGTAGAGAGTTGCCTCACACACGTGAGGCACTGGGTTTGATCCTCAGCACCACATAAAAATAAATAAATAAAAATAAAGATATTTTGTCCACCTACAACAAAAATAAAAAATAAAAAAGAAGACATATTCTCCTGCTTTTTTAGAAGATATTTTGTCCCTTTCAGTTAATAGGATATTATTAAACTCTTCGTTTTTTTGGCTGATCCATCATTCTAGGTGAAGAGCTTTTCCAACTGTCTTTAATTTCCTGTTGCCTTTTGAATTACTCACCTTGATAACTCTGGCATTTTAAGTGAGGAAAAGTTTAAAAGGCACCTCTCAACGTATATACTTTTACATGTGAACACACACATACACATAAACTTTTTTTAATGATGTGCATGCAGAAACCAACTGTAGACATTAAGGAACAACCTCTGAAGTAAATCATTAAGTCTTAAGTGAACATCACTTTCTGTTGTACAGGATTGAGCTATAGTGATGGTGTAGAGCTGTGTTTGAGTAAATTAAAGAAAAGGAATGCTGAGATTATAGATTATCTTGCCTGTTTTAACGAGTATTCTTTATAATCTTATCAATATCCTATTTTTTTCAAGGAATAGATTTCTTTAATTTAGGGTTAATGTATTCTATATGAACATATCTTTTACCACTTTGCAATTTTAATCTTTTCTCTATTCTTGGTAGAAGTTTTAAGGAAGGAAAAATAAGTAAGAATCACTCTTGAGATCCATTCCGAAATTTTTCTTTTTATTACTAGTGTGAGATCTAATCCAAGAACCATTATGAACAGTCATGTATGTACAATGAAATGGTATGATGTCTTGGATTTGCTTCAAAATAGTCTTCAAAATAGGGGTAAGGGGAAGGAAGGTGGGATAAGTGAAATAAAATAAGATTGGCTATGAATTGGAATTGCTGTAGCTGGGTGATGATTACATGGGGGTCTGTTACACTGCTGTTTCCTCTATTTTTGTATGGTTGAGATTTTCTATTAAAGTTTTTAAAAAACAAATCACATGATTTTAAGCCTGAGTTTAATTATGAATAGTGCTTATTCACATAAGAATCAAACTATTATAATATTAAATATTTCTGAATGCAAAACAGTTGAAACCAACACAAATACTTGATAGAAAGGGTTATCAGTATATAACCAAGTATGTAAGAATTATTATCTTTATCTCATTGTTGATGTCACATATGTTTTAGTGCCATAGTGTTATACTTTTGGGGCAGGAGGTTATTGGGGATTAAACTCAGGGGCACTCAACAACTAAGCCATATCCCTAGCCCTTTTTAGTATTTTATTTAGAGACAGGGTCTCACTGAGTTGCTTAGTGCCTCGCCCTTACTGAGTCTGGCTTTGAACTTGCAATCCTCCTGCCTTAGTCTCCTGGGTGGCTGAGATTACAGGCATGTGCCACTGCATCCGACCTACTGGTATCCTTTTACTAACAGAATCTCTTATTAATTTTTTAATATATATATATATATATATATATATTAGTTGTAGTTGGACACAATAGCTTTATTTATTTATTTATTCACTTACTTATTTCATGTGATGTTGAGAATCGAACCCAGTGCCTCACATATGCTAGGTGAGCACTCTACCCTGAGCCACTGTAGTCTGCTAGTAGAGTAGTAAACAAAAGAAGCAGAATCATAGAGAGAGAGATGGAAGTTTTTAAAGAGATGACCTATGTCCAATACTTATTCTTTGGGCTAGTCAGACCTACAAGAGTGGTTAAATGTTGTCCTTAGGGCTGGCCTAGGCCCAGAGCAACAACCACAGGAAACCAAGCAAGACTAAAAGAGTGGAAAGAGGAGGACACCTTGTGGTGGATGCTGCCAGCTTTCTGCTCTCACCTTATATTTGTTCATCAATCTGCTTCGTATTTCCGTATAGAATGCAGAGTCTGCATTGTTAAAATTTGATGGTGGACCTTAGGTTAATTTTCATAAAATCAAATTTGCTTAAATACATTGTTTAACAACTCAGGCAGCATCTGTAAGATAAAAGCTAAAGGGCTGAGGCTATAGTGGCAGAGCACTTGCCTAGCACCTGTGAGGCACTGGGTTCTATCCTTAGTATCATAAAAATAAATACCATAAAAGTGTGTTATTCATCTACAACTACAGAAAAAAATTAAAGAATACAAAAAGATAAAAAGATAAAGAAGCATCCCTGAGTTTCTAGTTAGTTTCCTAGCCAAAGATTTTGGAATATTAGACTATTCCTTATTCCATGATTATTGTGCCCATGTAACTATATTTTCTTCAGAGCTATATATTTCCCTGGACGTTCATGCCTGCAAACTTCTATAATTTAGCAGCACCATAGAGTAATCATTTTCATTTTACTCTAATTTTTCCTACTTTAGGGCCCTCATAAGGAACATAATTCTGAAAAAGGACCATGTTAAGTTGGAATTATACCTGGATGAGAGGATGTATACATCATCTGTGCTTTTTTGATTAGCTATGGCTTGGCTATGTGTGTGCATCTCTAATATAATCAAGTTGGAATTAAATTGAAACATAATTTACCTAAGGTTGTGATAAGACACCAGACTTAATTTTCCCAGTAGAAATGACCAACGCTTGTGTGGAGTTTACTATTTGCCTGATAGTCTATAACGATCTTTACATAGGTTATTTAATTCTACAATAATTCTAGAAGATGACTGCTACCATTTATGGAAATGGTAATTTATAGAAATGGGAAAATGAAGATTCAGAATGTTAAGTAACTTCTCCAAAGTTACATAAGTTGTAAGTAGCTGACCCACAGTTTGAATCTAGGCTTGCCTGGCCCTAGGGCTTGTCTTGTGAACCACTGTACTATACTTGCATCCTGTAGGTTGACACGGACCAGATCATGAAAATGTTTACATATCATAGACTGCAGTACTGCACCCCTGTAATCCAAGTGACTCAGGAGTCTGAGTCAGGAGGAGCATGAGTTCAAGGCCAGTCTCAATAACTTAGCAAGACCCTGTCTCAAAAAAAAAAAAAAGAAGGTCTGGGTTATAGCTCGATGGTAAAGTGCCTTTGTGTTCAATCCCAGTTATTGCTTCCCCTACCCAAAGGAAAAAAAAAAGTAAGTGTTCATATATATCATGTGGAATATGCAGCTGGAACATCTGCTTATTCTGTCTACTTCTTGAAGAGTTGCCCTTAATATACCTACATTCTTCCTTGTTTTCAGTGTGTGGTTGAACAAGAGATTTATTTCTGAGTCAAGCTGGGCAAATCAGGTTGACTCAGGAGATAACTCCTGAAGATCATATATAACTTACAAGGGTGAGGGCACTCTGTGGGGCAGTCATTTATTGACTGCTATATTATAGGCATTATTTGGATCATTCGAGCACTGCATTACTGCTCAGCAACTTTCCAGGAAGACAACAATGAATGAAATAAAATATGCATAGAGGAAATACTGCTGTGGACAAAGAAGACAAAAATCTTGGCCTAATGGGGCTTGCATTCTAAATTGATGTGTAAGAGGAGTAGAGGAAGAAATGGGTCTGCATAGAGGGGTAAACAAAAGAGGTCATGCAGCCTATAGCAGATTGGATCATTATTCTCAAAGTTATCTCTGTGCATCTGTCCTTGCCATGGCTTATTAATGTATGGAGTGTATTTTCCTGTCCCGTGACTTTGAGCTGGGCCAAGTTGCTTTGGTCAGTAGAATGCTAATTTTTTTAGAGCTGAAAGTAGAGTTCTCTAATGTGCTTGTGTAATTTTACCTCTAATGTTCCTGTCATTCATTGTAAGAAGAGTATGACCTGGGTAGCAATTGGTCCATGGAAGATGAGAAACATGGAGCAAAACTAAACCCATTCTATAGCCTGCAATCAGGAGTCCAGCCTAACCTAGCTGAGTTGCCAACCTGTACACCGGTGAGCAAGAACTAAATACTTATTGTTTTGAGTCATTGAGTTTTGGAGTGGTTTGTTACACAGCATTATTGAAGTGATAGATTTCTGAAATAGCCTGAATGCAAAGCTGCATTACTGCTCAGCAACTTTCCAGCTCCATGTCATAGTTTTTATGGGTCTCAGCAATAGTTCCTGTTTTAGTTGTCTGAAATATCCCTATATCTATAATTTTACTTACAGTGAGTTCCACTTGAGATGTAGTGATTGCATCCATTTCTTATTTTTTTAATATTATTTTTTAAAATATTAGTTATAGAAGGATACCTTTATTTTATTTGTTTTTTTTTTCATTTTAATGGGGTGCCGGGGATCGAACCCAGTGCCTCACACATGCTAGGCAAGCACTCTGGCACTGAGCCACAAACTGGGCCCCTAAATGTTTATTTTTAAATGGCATGTAACAGTTGCATATCTTTATGGAGTACAGTGTGATTTAAGTAAATGTATTCAAACTGCAGTGATCAGACCAGGGTAATTGGTATAGCCATCACCTCAAACATTTCTTATTTCTTTGTGTTGGGGATATTAAAATTCTTCTCTACTAGCAGTTTTGAAATATACAATCAACTATTGTCAACCATAATGACTCTACTGGTCTATAGAACATTAGAAATTATTCCTCCTAACCAACGGCACCTTTACCCAATAGCCCTCTCTCTACCTCCTGTCCTCAACCTCCCCAGTCTCTGATTACCACTATTCTACTCTTTATTATGAAATCAGCTCTTTTCTTTTTACAGTACCAGGAATTAAACCCAGGGTTGTTCTACCACAGCTCTATATGCCCTCCTTTTTAATTTTTAAAAAGTGTTTTAATTAGTTAATTTATTTTTTAAAGACAGGGTCCTGCAAGATTGCCAGGCTGATCTTAATCTTTTGTCTTCCAGCCTCCGTCTTCCCAGTCACTGGGGTTACAAATATACCCCACAAAAACTGGCTTGAAATCAAATTTGTTTTCATTTCCAGATGTGAGGACATACAATATTTGTCTTTCTGTGCCCTACTTGCTTAATATGCCCTTCATTCCATTCTTTTTTGAGATTAAAAAAACCTCTCAACTATAAGTCATAAGCCTAGAAAATATGAAAATGTCTGTGGGGAGGCATGGCAGTGAAAGTCCCCCCAATTCTGGATGCAGTGCAAGCTGTCCCTGATAGAAGGTTCTGAAGAGCCAGTTGATTCATGGCATGTGTGCCTAAACCACACACCTCACAGGACTGAGGAAAATGGTTTTGTTTAAAATATTGCAAAAGAAAACATCTGTCCTCTGTGCCATTACCATGGTGAGTTTGACTCTGAAGGCACTGAGAAACTTGGAAGTGTCACGGTTTAACTCTGAAAGCCTTATGAAGAAAGAGGGGATTGATGTAGGGGAAGTTTAGCAATAGAATCAACAGGAATTGAATATTAATTTGAGGCAAGGGAGAGGAGGAATGAATTCCAAACTTTGGGCTTGGGTGATCAATGGATGATGGCATCATTCACTGTGCTGGGGAAGTAACCCAGTGGGAGGAGGCATGGTACAGAGAGTGAATAGAAGACACGTTCAATTCTGAGCATGTTGAGCTTTAAGTATGTGTTGGACCTCCAAATGGAGAATGTCTAATTTCCATATGGACCTGGAGCTTTAGTGAGAAAATGGGGTTAGAGATACAAATTTAGGGTTTACTACAAAATCCCAGGGAGCACAGATGTTTTAAGAACTGTGTCATCAAGAGAAATTGAGGTTGTACAGGGAAACATTGGACTAACTTAGGAGGTTTACAGTCTCTGACTGGATTCATAAGGAAACAACATATTGAGAAGTTGTAATCCAAAAAATCAGCCATTTTCACCTTCCAAATTCTCCTAGAACTCACTAGAAATAGCTCTGTGAAAGATTGGCATCTGACACTGAAAATCACCAACCTGTTACAGAAAGACTTCCTCTACATTTCATGCCCACATTTAAGCAAGTATGGCATAGTGAAAAGTATACCTTAAAAAAAGGCCCATTGTATGTGAAATATGATTTCAACTAATAAATTAAAATGCATTTCTATTGAACAGAAATAGATCAGACAGTAGTGGTGAAGGGGGGTGGGCATTGATCAAAGGTTGCTATAACTGACCAAAGTCACTTAACCTTTCTGAGCATCCTCATGTATAAAATGGAGGTAAGCTCTGCCTACCTTATAGGATTATTATATTAAATCAATTTTTTTTAAAAAAACACTTTGGAAATTGTTAAAGACTGCACATCTCGCATAACAAAGGAACTTCCAAATACTAATGTTTTGTTTCACAGAAATCAATTTCCAGGCGCCTCAGCAAGGTGATGTTTGGTGTTAAAATGAATTGATTGATAACTAGGTTTTCAATGAGATCTGAAAAGTCTCAAAAGTCTGAAAGTTCTACAATCATGTTTGTTTTTTTACTAGAGATAAACTGAATGAAGGTGTACCTTACTCCATGTTTTATTGCAATGTGATTTGTGTCAGAACATCAGTAGTTCTTTAGCTATACTCTTAATATATACCTCTTTGCTGCTTCTAAATACCTTTCTTTGTGAAATGATTTTAAATGAACTTTCAAATGCCAGCTTCCTGTGTTCCACTACTAAGGCTACAGCATATATTTATAAAAACTTTTCTGCTTGGTCAGATACTCTGTTAATTACATACTAACCTTGTATCAATATTGGGCTTGTTAACCTGCAGGCTGTTAGAAATGGAAACCTTAACAGACCATCTGCCAAACACTGCCATTGGAAATGCTTCTCTCTATTACTGTAATGAAATCACTAAAATCATTTCCTGTTCCCAGTCCTTATTCAGATCTTCTATCTACTGTCAATAAGAGGATATTAAAATGCTCAGGAAAGTCCACATATCCTTTTCATCCTGGTCCTCAATGAAGCACATGGCTTTGTGTTTTAGTGATGGAAATAATAAATAATCAATGACGTCAAGCCTATTGTAATAAAAGAAGGTTGCTTAGTAAACTTCCTTTCTCCAGCTGTTTTTCCTTTGACATCATGGGATCTGTTTATAATGACTTTTATGGGTTCCCCCCTTATATTTACAGTTTATGTGATTACATGATAAATTGAAGTTTTGGAAATAGTCTCTTCACAAAAGGGACACCTTCCTGCCCAGACCCAATGTGCACACAGACTCTGACAATGGGAGAATAGGAAGAAAGAACAAGGTGACTTTCTGTATTTTGGAGGAGTTTGCCTTCCTCAAGTATGGGCTTGCTTCCAGGAAGGAGTGTAAGTTCAAAGTACAGTGGCAGGGCAGTATATTTTAATCATCGCCCATAATTCAAATGGATGCATATACCATGGCTTGGTTATGTCACTCAACTCAACAGGATCATATAGTTTTAAGTGGTCTTTGTTGACCCCATACCATTGGAGGAACTTGGCATCTCTAGAAATTCACTCTTTCTTTGTGACTGTAATTTGGGAAGCATGGTGGTCTTTATAATTCATGAGTGTGCTTTCTTCAAAGCACAACTGATTTTGGACTTTTTCTTCCTACCTGTAATAGGAACATTTATTCACTTCACCAATTAGCAAGCCCTTCTGGAGGAAATTCCTAAGTCCTTTAATTCCCTCATTGTAGAGAAGTCTATATACCTGTCATCATAGGAAGAAAATAAATCTATTGCTGTTGCGGACCCTGGAACAAAGTTAGTAAATTAAATTCTTGAATTTCTATTTTTAGGTTTGGACAAACCAACAAGTTGTTTGTCCTAATTGACCTACAGAAATTATTTCAATATTTGTGATTGTAGTATTCATTATTCAAAGCAATTCAAAGACTTGCTCCCAAATGCACCCCTTTGTTTTTTGCCCATATTAAGTGATACCAGATGATCTTTTAAAATTTTTTTTTAAAAAAAACTTTTAGTTATATATGGACACAATACCTTTATTTGTTTATTTTTATGTGGTGCTGAGAATTGAACCCAGTGCCTCACATGTGCTAGGCAAGTGCTCTACCACTGAGCTACCACCCCGGTCCCCAGAATGATCTTAAAGATGCAATTTCACATGAACTTTGAGTCTCTTAACAATAAGAATACTATTTTTTTTCTCTTTCATCCTATTTGAACATGTTTTAAGCTATTTCTTAAGGGTAGTTGTGGGAAAGCACACAATATTGCAGAACGGTTCACCCAGTACTTGAGGATTATTTTTCTTTTAGGAAATTGCTTACTACTAAAAGGTTATACGCTGAGCAAGGGAAACCAGGAGGCTCATTCTGCAGAAGCCCTTTGGAGGAACGTGCCAACTGCTCCGTAACCATGAGCTGCCTCTCCTTTGATGGAGAGATTAATAGTTTCCATAATCATATCATCCTGGTTGTTCTGGGTCCAGAGTTTACTCAGACTTGAAAGAAATGGAAGTTAATTGAAAAAGAAAAAAATTCTTCCTCTCATTTTCTCTCCAAGCCTCTCATCTAGAGAGGGGATGAGCAAGAGATTCAAGTATTTATTGCCAATGGAAGTCAAGATGTATATTTCCTTTTGCAATTCTGGATTTAAAGAACCAGAAGAAAGCAGTTAGATGGTGGGGAGGAAGTATAGGCACGGGAAGAAGGGTACAGGTGTGCCTAGATAATTCCAAACCCTGAGCAGTGGTTTCCTGTGTGGACTTGAAAGATTGTCCTATGGAGCGGTGGTCATCTGGTCCTGGGAATAAGTGTGGAGGCAGGAGAGGGGGCATTTATAGTTGATATGATTGTCATTAGAAGATCTAGGTTGGCCTAGGGATTTTTATATGATGTCTGTACCAGAGAAGCTTCCATGAGCTTATTTGCTACAAGTTGTAGTTTGTATAATATATCTTTGTTTAAAATCAATCTTTCTGGCTCTAAAATTTGAGCTCAAGTTTTTCTTTTTTAAGACCTATCATCACTCTTGACAAGTCTCTCCAGTTACATGCTAGTACTGCTGACTTCTGTTGCTGTGGAGAGTTTCAGTGGGCAGGAGATGGGTCTCTGTGGGAGAACTGGGATGTTAATAGAACATAGGTTTTGTGAAGAATGTGGTATACTCAGATTAGCTTCCAATATGTGATGATAAATGCTTTGTTGAAGTTTATTGAACTAGTAAGAGAGAAACCTGAACTGTAGATAAACATTTCTCATTCATTTATTCATTCCACAATCTGCTGTGATTTGAATTTGCCATGTGTTAAAGCATTGTGCTATTAGTGGTGCTGAGGGGGTGACAATTCAAGGTAGGAAGGAAACTAGTTAATAGTTGTTCCATCAGTTTCTGAAAGCCAAGGTCCATGTCACTCCCCCTGAAGCAATGTACTTTCACTCCTTCAAGTTATATGCTGATTAGAACTCTGAGGTTCCCTTAAGACTAATAACAACTGTAAGCGATATACAGGTTCTTCCATGGGTGAATATCTTCCTGCAGTGTAGTGCAGCCCAATTCTTTCGCCACTGCTCACCTTCAATGAAAAAAAAAAAAACAGCAGATAAATGCTTGCCCTCACTACTCTTGTTGGACTTAACTAAAAAATTGCCCCTTGACTTTCTCTCAATCCATCCTAGGGCTTGCCACATCTCCCCTCCAAAGGGAGGCTCCAATATTTAGCTATCCTGAGCTGCCTTAAATTCTCACAAAATGTTAGTTCTGAGTCAAGAGTTAGTGGACATGCCAACAAGTCTTTCATAGCAGGGCATGATGATTCTGCAGCAGAGGTAGGAGGAGAGAAGCTGATCCAGGAAGCTAGAGTTATGATATGTATGTAAGAAACTCAAGGGAGCATGGTGGATCCTCACCTAATCCAAAAAAGACAAAATGGTGAATTTGCATTAGCTGAGGAGATAGCCTGAAATGAGGTAAAGCAACTAACATTCTGGAAGCTAGACTAGAGTTGGGAAGAATGTAATCCTCTTATACTCCCCAGAAGTCTCATAGCTACCCATCTCCTCCATACACTTGATCCCATCTTCAGGGGAAGCCATTCAAGACACTAAATCCTTTTTAAAAAAATTGAACATGGGGCAGCTCTTCAAGGGTCTGTATTGGATCAGAGTAAATTAAACTGAATTGGATCTTTGGGTTATTTTCTTGCTACTAACAAGGGTTCCAGATAAATATCTAATTTGTTTTGGGAAAACCAAAGCTGTTGAATTTTGAGACCCTACAACATGGGGAAAGTGAAAAAGGAGATGAAGTTGCCAAAGTTTTAGTAGTTAAGTCCTTACAGACTTCTTTGGGAATCTCTACAGGCAGATACACTCAGTATTCCTCCATACACATGCATTTATTTCCAAGAAACAAAGAGGAAAGCAACAGGTTTAAAAAAAAAAAAAAACAGATTTTGTTGTACTTAGGAGCCTTGCTGACTGATCTTTTCTTTCTCATTTATATATCCAACAAGCATTTACTGATTGCCAACTGCATATTAGGCACAGTGCTTTATGCTCGGATATAGTGCCTGGCATATGGCATGTTCCACAAGTGTTAAATAAGTGAAAACCATGCTCCCTATGCAGAGACCAATTTCCGTGAAGCAAATAAAGCTTAAGCGTAAGGCAGTGGTTCCCAAAAATTGATGTACATTGGAATCACCTAAGGATCTTTATAAAGACTGATACCTGGCACCCACCCCAGACATTCTGATTTAATTGATATTGGGTGCAAACCGGGCAAGAGGTTTTTGTAAACACTCCCCAAGTGTTTTTAAGGTTCAGAAAAGATTGGGAACCACTGGTTTAAGACCTCGTACTAGCTGAGGCTGCTTCTAAGACCCTGCAAAGTGCCTAGCAATTTAGGCCATGTTTGGAACTTCCTCTGGGATTTGAAAGCTTATATTCTTTTACTTAAACAGGGTCCCTAAATTGAATAAGCTTTAGGTACCACAAAACATGTATCTGACCTTTCCTTTGCTGAGGTGGTCTTAGTCTATGAATTGGATACTTACTTAGCCAGCATGAGCTTTTTCAGAAGTCCAACCTGGCTGTAAGATGCAGATTAAGTCCTCTCCTGGCTACAGTCACACAAAAGCTAAATGCTTACAAGCAACAGATGTCACTTTTTATGATCTTGCCTCCTTTTTTGGCCTGTGACCTTCATGGTGATTTTTGAAGTGCTTTTGAAAGATACATCACTGTAGAGTAGAAGAATTAGTTGCTAAAAATGGCAGCGTTCTGTAATTTTTCTGATGTTGCATTATATTGTTTGAATTCCATGGCATTTTCAGTGCAAGGCCTTTGTAAGAGACACCTTATAGTCCTTTTCTGTGTCCCTGGAATTCTGTACTTCACTGTCCCTCCTACCTTTCCTGGAGGTGATACTTATGCCTGGTGATACTTATGACTATGATTTAAGGCTCTACAGAATTTGTTCAATGATTTTATTACAGTGGCAAACAATAACCATTTCTGCAGCACTTGTGGGCTGCTTGGCAGACAAGTTGGCTATGTGTGGAACTTCCTTTTCTGTACCTTTGGCCAGGTGTACACCTAGGAGTGGGCTGAGTGACTCAATGGGCATGAATAGCCTGAATAGGAAAGGATGGAGCTCACCATGTGGGAACCCATGAGAGGCTCTAAGCAGAGTTTTAAAGTGGCTCTGCATTCACTAATTGACCATGTGAGCTCTATTTACCCATATACTCTACAAAGTACAAAGGCTGATCTGAGGTGCTTCGAGACTTCCTTTTCCCGGCTGTGCTTTGCTGTGAGTTCTTTTGGACCTTTCCATGTACCCAGCATTGCTTAGCAAGTCACATGTAGGTTATATACACATCCGATCAGTGGCTTTGTTGCCACAGTGGAGCTAGTAAACTATTCTGATACCTGGAAACCTATGATTAACCTCTTCCAGGGTGAGGCCCAATACATTAATTAGTTCTTATAGGGCCTTGTGCATGCTAGGCAAGCACTCTATCAACTGAGGGTGGTGGGTTTAGTTCCATGTAGATAGAATTTTCCCAAAGATGAGAGGAAGATCTTTCTCTTCTGTCTCTTTAGAACTCGGGGCTGGCATGCTTTGTCTCTCCACATGGTTTATTTTCTTTCTTTCTTTCTTTCTTTCTTCTCTCTCTCTCTCTCTCTCTCTCTCTCTCTCTCTCTCTCTCAGGTACCAGGGATTGAACCCAGGTGCGCCTAACCACTGAGCCATATCCTCAGCCCATTTTATATTTTATTTTGAGGCGGGGATCACTAAGTTGTTTAGGGCCTTGCTAAATTGCTGAGGCTGGATTTGAACTTGGGATCCTCCTGCCTCAGCCTCCCAAGCCACTGGGATTACAAGCATGTACCATGGGGCCCAGCATATTTTCTTTTCTTACACATGGTCACATGTGGATTCTCTCACAGTTTTCCTGATTGCCAAAGAAGCCCTGCCATACTACCTTGAGCTCAGTTACAGAAACAAAGGAGAGATGTACATCATCAACTTGCTCAATTCAGCTAGACATGGTGGTGCCTGCCTGTAATCTCAGTGATTTAGGAGGATTCAAACTGGAGGCCAGCCTGGGCAACTTAGTGAGACATTGTCTCAAAAAAAAAACAAAAAAAAACCCCACCACCCTCAGTTGGTAGAGTGCTTGCCTAGCAAGCACAAGGCCCTGGGTTCAATTCCCAGCACTGCAAAACAAACAAACAAAAACAAACAACCCACCACCAACAACAACAAATAAACAACAACAAAAACCAAAACCACCAATGCTGGAGATGTAGCTCAGCAGTAAAGTACTCCTGAGTTCAGTCCTCAGTACTACCAAAAAATAATTTTTTGTTTGTTTATTTTCCCTGATCATTAATTAGACAAACGGTACTGGCTTTGCTTTTAGCAGCCCCAACAAATGCTGTTTGACTTCCTGTAGAAGAAAAGACTGGTTGCACTGAGTGAGAAGGGAGACAATGCCTCTTTAAACAGCACAAAGCAAACATTAAGACAGTAGCAGACATTGAGGAAAATAAATTGCACCCAAGCACTAGGGCCTATTTCTGCAAGCACAGTTGATTCTCATAAGCTAGCACCTCTCATCCTAAAAATAGGATAGCTATCTTCCTAATGATTCAGAACACTCTATTTCCATAGGTCAAGGCATTTTCTCACACAGCTATTAACAAGCTACACTGTATAATTACAGGGGGCACCATTCACTTTTTCATCTAACTGAGGCATCCTGGGCTTAGTGGATTAGGAGGTTTCTATAGGACCAAAGTTAAGAATTAAAACCTGAAAAAATAAAAACAAAAAATCCTTTGGGATCTTTTTGAAACTTCTTGAAATTTTACAGTAGGTTAAGGTAAAAAGTTTCCTGGTCTAAGAGAGACTTTGTCTTTTGGTCTCCCTCTGTCATTTGCTGTGTACCTTTAGGCAAGCTCTTATACACAGAAAACGGAAGGCTTGTCACAATCTGTACTAATTGGGCTGTTTTGTGCTGTAATGTGTTGGAAATGACCAACATTTCTTGGACTGATGTGGTAAAGCAAAGGTGTTCAAATGATAAACAGGGTTTTCTATTGTAATTTTCAAAAGTGTGATTGAGAATTGAAGCAGATTTGTAATAGAACTTGCATATGTTGTATGTAAGCAGACTTGTACTCAGCTCTTCCCATAAAGCCATTGGGTATTATCTGAGTTGAGTGCTCACTGAAGACATCATGTTGTGAAGATTACTATGCCCTTTGGAGAGGGATTTAGTAGATTTCAATCTTGAGGACTCAAGAGATTATCTCCCAGCTTGATCTCTGAGTCCTTCATCTCTTGGCCTCATCAAATTAACTTCCACGTGAACATGGGTAGAATACCATATGGCCTGTAATATCTGAGGTGGAGAAGCAACCTCTGCTTCTTACTCATAGGCACATAAATTGAGCTTTGACTTTTCTGATTAAAGACAATGGAGTGTTTTGTTTTATTATCACATCGTTCATTTTTCTCTCACAGACTTGCTCATTTTTGTATTCATTCATTCCTTCTCAACAAACATGTAAGGAATAATTTATTTTTTGAGCACCTTCTCTCTAACAAGCATTATGCAGAGCCTGAGCCACAGAGAAGAAAGGCACAATTCTTGCCCTGAGGGAGTTTATATCAAGGAGAAGACAAATCGAACAAATAATTATGATGCCATAGATAGAAGTAAACTTAGGGAGTCTTCTCGCTGTGGTTGTGGCTTGGGGATGGTTGTAACTTGTACAGGGATCACCTTCAATTAAATGGTGAAATCTAAGCTAAACACATAGTGATCAGCTTCAGATTACACATTACACTTTCTCTTAGAAAAAGTGGCATGAGGAGAAAAGAAAGGCTCAGGGCTGAGAGAGAACAGCTGGTTTCTAGTTCACATCATACCATTTATAAGCCCTGGCAGTTTAGACAGGACACTGAACCATTTTGAATCTTAGTTACTTTAAGGACCAATATCAAGAATATAAAATGAAAAGTACTATATAAATTTAAGAGATTCTTATCAGAAAAACAAAAACTATTTGCTGCGCATACATATAAGCAACCTAAATAGCTTGAGAATAATCAGCACAACTTTTGCTTTGAACTTAGTTTTTTCCCTGAATGGACTTTTCTTCCTCCAGAAAAGATTTTTTTTCTTAATCCAATCTCAAGATAATTAACATGCATTTCAGACTCTCAATTTGTGTGTAACATATCATCAACATCTCTGTAGATCAGCCTGAGAATAATCTTGCAGAGAATGAGTCTCCCGAGATATTTCACTGTGTGGCAAGGCTACACATTGCTTTGTCTTTACAGCACACAAAAGAAGAAAGTTCTTCTCCATATTTTTCACATTCTGTATACCCACATTTGATATATTATTTAATGACTTAATGCTAAAAATTCAACATGAATTTGCTATCTTAGAACTATAACATCTTGGGATTGTAACTTTTAAAAACTGCACAAATCATGAATATTAGTGTTACTTTTCAAAACTGCATAATCTTTGTGTAAGGATTCAGGTAAAACCTATTTAATCCATCATATGTGATTAAATCCCTTTACTAAAGGATAAATACTTTTTTTCTTTTGGTGCTGGGGATTGAGCCAAGGGTCTTGTGCATATGAGGCAAGAACTCTACCAACTGAGCTATATCTCCAGCCCAAAGGATAAATATTCTTAAAAGAAAAAAATCTAGTTTTATATTCTTTTCAAGAGACAAAAACACATAACAAAGGCATGGATAAAGAAAAATGAGGTAAGTGATAACAAAATAGAAAGCAGGGATTATAAAACAAAGAATAGACTTCAAGGGGAAAAGCATTAAAGCAACACAAAGACAGAGAATGTGAATGATGATATTTTACAATGTTGATTTTCCACATTTTTCATTATTCTAAATGCTTTATAAATACAACTCATTTAGTCCTCATAACAATGCTAGGAGATTGGCATTTTATAGATAGAGAAATCAAGTCCTGGAAAAGCTAAATTGCCTGAAGTCACACAGCTAAGTAAGTGGCAGGACTGCATTTGGCTCTACAGTTCATGCTCCACATTCCTATACTATAAAGGCACACATAAATAGATCTTTATATTCAATGGGAATAACTCTTTGGGCTCTTCATGTCTGGTTCTTATCTTCCTGAGCTGATGGGAAGACTGTACTTTACAGCTCTTTTGCAGTAAGGAAGGGTGATGTGAATCGTTGTAACCAGTGAAATAAGATCAGTTATTGTCAATGATTTAAATATGAAAGCATTTAAAGGCTGGTATTGCACCTCAGAATTATCTTTTGGTGACAGCCAGGGGTTCAAATGGCAGAACCATTTAGATGGAAGTTTCCTGAATCCCTAAGTAACCATACAGAGAATCACATGGTGAAGAGCTGCCCTGGAGAGTCACTCAATGCATGTTGGACTAGAGCGAGGAAGAAATAAACCTTTATTGTGTTATCATAATAAAGGGATAATTGGTCGCTGCAGGATTGCTTGCTCTATCCTTATTAGAACATACTAATCTACTAATGGAAAATTCATACTCTTTGAGTTTAATGGGACATCCATAAAACTAGACGATGCGATGAGCCACAAAGAACATCCTAGTAAGTTCCCCCAGGGAAAAGTCATACTAGCACATTCTCTGGCTCCTGTGAAATAAACAGAAAAATACACACACACACACACACACACACACACGCACACGCACACATTTTTGGTGGGGGACTGAGTCTACTTTGCCCAAGCTGGTCTGAACTCTTGAACTTAAGCAGTCCTCCTGCCTTAGCCTCCCAAGTAGCTGAGACTATAGGTGTGCACCATTGTACTTAACTTTATACACATGTTTTTTAAAAAATGAAAACCAAGAGAGAGAAGGAGAACCAAAAGAATATAACCACATGGATAATTTTCTAGGAAGAGCATAAATACTAAAATTAAACCCAGGAAGAGGTAGAAAACCTTAAAAACCTAATATTCACATTGAAAGTCAGCAAAAGAACCAATGCTATCTCTCTCAAGCCAACAGAGAATAGTGGGAAATTTCTTAATGCTGCAAAGATAACAAAACCCTGTTAATAAAACTGGATAAGAACAGTCCACACAAAAAAGGAAAACTGTACTCCAAACTCATTAGTATGGATGCAAACATTCTGGACAAATTACAAATAAAATTGTGAAATTGCAAGTAAATTTCAGCACATATTAGAAGATGTAAAAAAATATACATTAAAGATCATGGCCAAGATGAGTGTATCCCAGGAATGCAAAGATGATTTAACATTGCATATTTTTAAAAAACCCATGTGATCATTTCAGTAATGCCAACAACTCATCTGATAAGATTTAACATCTGTTTCTGAAAACACTCCTTTAATAGAAGAAAACTGTTAACATAACTGCAGACATGATTCTTAATTGAAACATTAGAAATATTCCCATTAAAACCTGGAACAAAGCAACAATATTTTTCACATTGTTCTAATAGCTTCAGCAAACACAAAAGGATAAAAACAAATTGTATAAGTGTGGGTATTTTTTTAAAAAGGCCAAAATACTATAATTTTTTTTCATTGCTTATTTTTCATTAATTGTATAAAGTAAAACTGAAACAAAACTGTGAAACAAATATATATTTTATGGAATTATTGAAAAGCAAAACCATATGCATCACCCAGCTTAAATAGAACTTTACCAGTCATCCAGAAGCCCCTCCAGATGCCCTCTCCATTATAACTTTTGCTTCCCCCCCCCAGAAAAAAAATACTACTGTCCTGACCTTTATCATAATCACTTACTTGGGAAGTGCCATTAGTTTTTTTTGGAGGGTGTATTTTCAGATGATATAATTATATACCATGAAAGTCAAGAGCCTTGCTTGACTGGTCTATTAGAACTAATGAATGCAGAAGAGTTAACTCCTGCATTTACTCTCCTACTTTCTTAATTCATTTTTCTTCGGTCTTACTGGATCATTCTCTGTCTAGTTTATTTGATCTTTAAAAAACAACAAAAATTTAAAAACCAACCCTCCCTTAAACCCACCTTCTCCTCCAGCTGCTATTATCTTTTTCTGCTCCCTTTTACAATGGAACTACTGAAAGAGTTGACATCATTTCTCATGTCAATGGAATTTTCTGTGCTTCCTATTACTGAAGTTGTTTTTGTTGAGAATCCCAGTGACTTTCCTGTTGCTGTTTCTAGTAGTTGTACTTCTGTCCTCAACTTTGAAGCAGCATTTAAGGCAATCGACAGTGCCTTACTTCTTAAAACAGTCTTCTATTGGCTTCTTTGACAATACATTCACCTGAGTTTTCTCCCTCTTTGGGTCCCCTTCTTTATGTCCTCTTTTCTTGTTTCTCTTCTTTCTATTCTTGTCCTTTGAGCCTTGACATGCCCCAAGGTTCAATACTGGGCTTCTTTCTTATCTCTCAATTTATTTTTCTCCCTGGGAAATTTCATCCAGGCTGGTGATCTTTATATAGTATCTTTATATATGATCATAATACCAGTGACTTCTAAATTTATATCTTTGGCTATGGTGATCTCTTTCTGATTTTGGACTCCCATTTCTTAATGCCACATGATATCTTCATTTGGATATCTAGGAGACATCTCAAATCTAGAAACTCCAAAATAGACAATTTTCTCCTTCCTGCCAAGTTCTTCTCCTTCCTCCCAGTCCTCATTTTAATAAACAGAACCATAACTTACCCAATAGACAAAATCATTCTTGAACCCTTCCTTTACATCTCCTTGTCCTGCCATTACTAATACTATTAATTCTATCTACAAGGCATGTCCTCATTTGAGCCTCAGTTTTCTTCATCTTATTGCTACCCCCATATCTGCCATCATATCTCAACTGGACTCCATCAATAGCCTTTCAACTGATCTTCCAGCTTGCACTCCTACTCCTTGCCCCCCACACTGTCGTTGCCATAGCTAATTGCCAACTGCCCAGCTTGGACCTGGGAGGAGAGATATGGGTATGATTTGGGGTCTCCCTAAGCTTCAGCATGAAAGGCTGATTTGACTGTAAGGACAAACAGAAAAGTTATAAGGCATAAAACATCTTAAATGAAGTTATTAAAGACAGATGGAAATTTTCGATGGCAGCATTGCATCTAGCAAAGTTAATATCTACAATGCTCTTGTATCAATAAGAAAAATCAAGAAATAAGACATTGGTCTGAGGTTGTGGCTCAGTGGTAGAGTACTTGTCTAGCATGCATGAGGCACTGGGTTCTATCCCCAGCACCATATAAAAAAAACTAAGTAAACAAAATAAAGATATTGTTCCCCTGTACAAGTAAAAATATATGTTTTTTTTTGTTTTTTTTCCATTCATAAAACTTTTATTCCACTTACATGAACTTAACACACGGGTTCTTGACAATTATGCTTGATTGTTCATGAAAATTTCATAAGACATTAAACAAAGCCTGCCATCATCTCAAGTTATTTCCCTGTTAACTATTTTTACAGCACATGCATGTTAGGCAAGTATCAAAAAAAAAAAGTTAAATACATGGATTTTGTTTTGTTTACTGCTGTGCTTGACATACATGAAGTAATGGCTATCAAGCAATTTATTTTTACTGCATCTTTACTTTTATATTTGTTCTTAGGTTGCCTAAAACATTTAAATACAAATAAAATGTGTAGCAAAATTAATGAAAGCAAGCAGCAGGTACTTCACGAATAATGAAATGTGAACCGTTTCTGCCCTTATTCAGAGTAAATTGGGTCACAACTTTGCCTAAAGGAGCACTTCTGCCGCTGTAGTCAAAGCTGTGCACACTGACTATTCCACAGAAACACAAGATTCACACATGTAGGATCCATGGGATATCTGTTTCTACTACAGCCTCATAAGTGCTCCAAGCATTAAAGTACCCACAATAACTACATCTGTGACTGGAACCAATGATCTCTTTTATTCCCCACCAGGACAAACCAATGTGTAGACAATTTTCTTTGCTTAGACATGGAAGCAGTTTTAACACTGGCCCTAGTGAAGCCACAATGTACCTAAAGTACTATGTCAAACATTTATAAGTCATATAAAAAATTCCACATCTCCATATTGGCCACCTCAAGATGAAAACAGATAACTCCCTGAATGTTAACTGGCTCTACTCCCCTAATATTAAACATAAAAACCACATGGGAAATATAGAAATTCAAATAGAAGATAGAAGTAACATAAAACCTGTCATAAATCATAACAAAAAACTATTTGTAGGACAGCATGGATGACAAATGGTCAACTGTGTAAATCTTATTATTTTGTTTTAATATCTATTTTTTAGTTTTCGGCAGACACAACATCTTTGTTTGTTTGTGGTGCTGAGGATCGAACCTGGGCCACACGCATGCCAGGTGAGCGCGCTACCGCTTGAGCCACATCTCCAGCCCCATGTGTAAATTTTAGAATGAGGCAGACAAAAGTTGGGAGGATGGTTAATTTTCCCCTCCTTCTCCTGCTTTAGCTTCGTCTTCTTGGGTATCTGATGTCCACAATGTCAAATTGTCTCTCAGAAATTGCATTATTAGGTTGCTGTCTTTGTATGATTCTTCACTTAATGTATCAAGTTCAGCAATGGCTTCATCAAAAGCTGTCTTTGCAGGAGAGCAGGCTTTGTCTGGGGAGTTCAGAATCTCACAATAGAACACAGAGAAGTTCAGGGCTAGACCCAGTCTGATAGGATGTGTTGGCTGCATTTCCTTTTTACAGATTTCAGAAGCTTCTTGGTATGCTTGTTATGACTGATCCACAATCCCTTTCTTATCATCACAAGCAGCAACCTCAGCCAAGTAACGGTAATAGTCTCCTTTCATTTTCAAATAGAAGACTTTGCTCTCTGCTTGTGAAGCATTGGGGATCAAGAATTTTTCCAAAAGAGACAGTACATCATTGCAGATCTCTCTTAGCTCAGTCTCAATTTTCTCTATGTATTCTCGAGCCATCGATTGCTTTTTCTCAGCACCTTCCGTCTTTTGCTCAAAACTTGAGACGACCCTCCAAGATAACCTATGGGCTCCTACAACATTTTTATAAGCAACTGAAAGAAGATTCCTCTCCTTGTTAGACAATTCAGCTCCTTGTTCAGTTACAGACTTCATGCAGGCTGCCATGTCATCATATCGCTCAACCTGCTGGGCCAGTTTGGCCTTCTGCACCAGCTCATTTTTATCCATGACTGGATGTTCTGTGTCCAGAGTGGGTGGCGGCAGACAGACAGGGACTCAGCAGTCTCTACAACTAAAAATATTTTTTTTTTTAAAAAGAAAGCAAATAAGGAATTCACAGGTGAACAAATGTCTAAAAAATTCTCAGCTCTACTAATAAACACTTATTTTTGCTAGTCAAATTACCAAAAGTTAAGGAGATTAATAACATCCATGATTGACAAGGATGAGGATGTTGTTTTATATAGTCTCTCAAATAAGTTGGTATAACCTTTTTGGAAGGCAATCTTACAGTATTCCACATCTGGGTATCAGTTCTACAGAAATTCTATGATGAATACATAAGTACCCACATGTTTGAAATAGGTTTTATCATTCCTTTGTCATTAATTCAACACATTTCTTTTTTGTTTTGATGAGGTCTCACTATGTTGCCCAGGCTCTTCTTGAACTCCTGGACTCAAGCAATCTTCCTGCCTCAGGCCTTCTGAGTAGCTGGAACTACAGGTGCCCCAATAGTGTATCTGGCTTTCAACAAATATTTAATGAGAAAGTACTATGTGCCTGTGTGCCAGGAAAACCAGGCTAGCCAATGAAGATTTAACAGATGGGGGGTGGGTATGAATATGGATTCCTTCTCTGTTGGCATGAACAAATAGCCACACAAATAATTGTAGAATAACCACTGTTACCAGTGCTCCTTATATAGTAAAAGGGCAAAGTGTGAAAAAGGGGGAGATAGGGAACCTAATTTAGATTGGAGGGTAGTCTTGGTTGAGGGAAGGAATTGACACTAACTGAAAATCTAAAGGTTGAGAAAGGAGTAAACCCATGTCAGACTTCTAACCTCTAGAACTATAGTATAATAAATATGTCACTAAATTTGTGATAATTTATTACAGCAGCAATTGGAAACTGGAAACTGATAATTCCCTAAGGACTACATACTCTCTCTTCCTCAAGTATCTTTTATTTACCTTTTCTAGAACTCCCGTGGAAATACTTTTTACTCTGTGACATCAGTTTGAAATTAGGAGCCAATTAAATCGTTCTAATTAAGCAAATCTATACAAAGATTTTTAACAACTGATGGTCCTTTCCCCGAGCCTTCTCAGAGTATGTTGTACCATTGAGCCCAGTGAAAATTCTTATTTGTCATAATTTTAGGCACAGTGAAGAGAGATGTTTGGGGTCAGAGTCATCTTAGATGTCTCTCAGAAAAGTGGGAAAACCCAGATGCTTTGCGCTGTGGGGCTATGCATGTTCAGAGAGGTTCAGAAAAGGTTCTTGCTTGTCTCATTCCTTCAAGGTGAACTTCAGAGATATCAACTATCCAGATCTTTCCACCTCAGGGCCAGTGTGCACAATATTCTCACCTTCTTGAGGATGGGATCATTAAATGAATTGGCCCCATCTCTCTTCTTTAATGTGTGTGGCTCAAGTCCTACTATAGACTCAACTTTAAGAAAGCTGTCTTTGACCTTAGCTTGGTTTGAAAAGATCTCTCTCTGACCAATGTTTTTCATGGCCTTGCAGTAAGAACACTAGATTTAAAGTCAAATTATTTTTGCTTGGTTCTTGATTCTCCTTACCTGTGCCAAGTACTTTTCCTCATCTGCAAAATTAGAAAAGTACTTACTTCATAGAATTATTCCATAGATTTAAAAAAAAACAGAAAAATGTGAAAGGTGTAAATGCCTTGCACTTTAAAATACTTCTGTATTTAGTCATCAATTGATAACCTTATGCATCATGAAGCTCAAAAGCATTAAGTGCCAAGAACCAAAAACCTATGGTACAGTGAAGTCCATTTTTTTCTTATTCCAGAAAAGGCAAAACCATATGGGCCAAAATCAGATCAGTGGTTGCCAGGGACTGAGTGTGGTGGTGGTGCTGGTTTGGACAAGGGAACTTTAAAATTTTTTTTTTTTCAGTTGTAGATGGACACAACATCTTTATTTAATTTATTTTTATTCTTATGTGGTGCCAGGGATTGAACCCAGTGCCTCACATATGCTAGGCAAGCGCTATACCACTGAGCCACAACCCCTGGCCCGGAACTTTTTTGTTTTTGAGGTGATGGAAATGTTCTATATTTTGATTGGTGGTTACACACTGTATATTTGTCAAAACTCAGAATTGTATGCTTTGAAAAAGTGGATATCACTGTGTGTAAACTACACATCAGTAAATCTGAATTTTCAAAATTGGAGAAAAGAATGTCCTACAGTATATGTCCTGTATATGTATTACATATACTGTATATGTATTATATATACAGTTGGTCTTCCGTATCAGCAGCATATGTATCCTCTTATTCAACCATCCTTGGTTTAAAAATATTTTGGAAAAAAATGACTCTGTACTGAACATGTACAGACATTCCTTCCCTCTTCATAATTTCCTAAAGCAAATCAGTATAGCAACTATTTACAAAGCATTTAAATTGGATTAATTATTGTAATTAATCTAGAGATGATTTAAAACATATGGGAGGATGTTCATAGGTTATATGCTAATAACATACAACGGACTTGAACATCCCTGGATTTTGATATCCATAGGGCCTGGAACCAGTATACAGTAGAAATTGTATAGTCCTTTGGGAAAAAAAAACCTAATCACTGAGCACTCAACCAATAAATAACTCATTCCGAATTTGGCTTCTGTGTCATGTTGTTGATATAGCGTGCAACATAACTTTCTGTTAATTTACCATACTCATCTGCTCGAAGCTTTAGAAATTTTATTACATTTTTTTTCAGCACTTCCTTTCTAAAAAGTTCAAAGATTTGCTCAGTTTAAATAAGGAAAGGCACCAAGAGAAGGACGAGGCAATACTAGGCTATCAAAGAACCCAGAAGCACCAAAATGTGCGGGCAGTGGGGGGGGGGGATTCTGCTTTGGTCTTCAGGAAAAGCAACACAAGCTCAGGAGGTCATTCTGTGAGTAATCGAGGTTATCTGGGTTTGGAAGGAAGTTCTGACTCCGCATTGTTTAATATTAGTCAGACTTCTGAGGTTACGGGTAGCCTAACATTAGTTTAATTAAAAAGCCAATCAAATACACTTAAAGACTAAGGCGTGTAAATCTCGGGGCGCTAGCTGGCGAGCATGGTCAGCACCCAGAGGAGGTCAGCTCCTGCCTTGCCCGTCGGTTCTCCCTTCTCATTGGCCTCTGACGGACGCCTCTGGCGCCCATTGGCTCGCTCTGTCGCCCTCATCTTCTATAAGAGGCGGCATCTGGGGTCCGCGGGATGAACCTGCTTACCGCTGGTGGCTCCCGAGGTGAGTGGGGTGGCCCCTCTCCGCAGGTACTGGGATTTGGGAACTCAGCACTGGAGCGGGGCGGAGGCAGAATTACCCTCCTGGGAGGTAAATGCCCAAGAGCAACCTGGTCTGCTAGGTTGGATTTGTACTCCTGCGGTTCTCTTCTTTCCTACTCCCCCTTTTTTGGGGAGAAAATACACTCATTTTTGAGGATCTCCTGTGTGCCAGAAACAGGCTCTTTTCACGACATCAGATTTCACTTTCACAACTAACGCTGTGAAATAGGTATTTCTTGAACTTTATACTATTTTTTTTATAATATTAAACAAGAAAACTGGAGTTTGGAGTTGAACTCTGTTCTGTATAATTCCACGTTTCCTTTCCTTTTCTTTCCAACAAAGGGAAATATATCTTTTTTTTTCCTTCTCCTCCCACAAAGGAAACCCTTCCTTAGACTTCCCTCCACAAAAGGTAGCCTCAGATGTAAAATCTCCGGAGAGGTGCAAAATGACGCAAAGCTCTGTACTCACTACCTCCATCCCAGGAGAGGACAAAGAGTTGGTGCAAGGAGGCAGATTAAAAAAAAAAAAAAAAAAAGTATAGGTTCTTAAAGTTCAACTCTAGTTAATAGTGGATGAAAGCATAACTCTGATTAAACTTAACCATTTGATTTTCAGAGATTTAAAATTAAGTCCACATTGATATTCCACTCTAGTTATCTTGGGGGCAAAAGATGCTAGTTAAATTTCCTAACCCAATATGTGCCTGTTAATTCCCAAGGAAAGGTGGGTGGACCTCCAGCTCACGTTCCTGGAAAGTTATAATCTGTGGTTTACATATTTTATCTCTATAATTTTATTTGTACATGTATTATTATTGTCAGATTATCATCAGGTAGGGATATGACTTCTATTTCCCATTTCTTTTTTTTAATATTTATTTTTAGTTTTAGGTGGACACAATATCTTTATTTTATTTTTATGTCGTGTCGAGGATCGAACCCAGCACCCTGCGCATGCCAGGCCAGCGTGCTACTGCTTAAGCCACATCCCCAGCCCAATTTTACATTTCTTAACAGTGTCTTTATATCCTAGAACAATGTTTTTCATGGGAAGAGTTTTCTTTTGTATTTCATCTCTTCTTTCATCCTCATTCCCACTCCTCATACCTTCAGTTAGAATGGAAAATCAAGATTCTCTCAGAGATTCTGTCCGAACCAGTCCTCCTTGCAGATTTTAGCTCTGTCTTCAAACAGCATCCATGCTTTCAAAAGACTTTAATTTGATAGTGTTGTGTGCTTCCTAGATGAGATAAATTTAAATTTCACTTGTTATGGGTTAAAATAAAGGAGAGAGAGAGGAAAAAAAAGAACTGGTCAGTGTGTGCACCTTGATGGACCTTCTTCTTGATATGTCTTCCTTATTTCCAGTGGTGTGCTGTGCACACCAGTGCATCTTTAGTCAGACAAGGAAATGCAGTAGGAGAATCTGCCTTTCACAAGAAAAGGAAAAGTACCAGTTGGCATTGGCTGAGTAGGGGGTTGCTTTAAAAATGAAAATATACTTCTTGATAAGACACTAATTCAAACAAGCTTGACCCATTAGTTATTTTGTAGCCTTTTCTCTTACCAGGCTAGTATTGTAGATTTTTTTTTTCTTTTTCTCTAAGGGGATAGGAGAGTGTAGTTGGTTGAAGGCTGAAAGGAAAACAAGGGCAAAACTGAGTTTCTAAAAAGATTCTGGAGATACTTGAATGAAGGAAAAAAAGAACTGATACCTCATAAGCTCTGTCAACCAGACAAAGTTAGATCCTCTGTAAACATCTTTTTTTTTTTTAAGTGGGGGCAGGGAGTAGGAAAGGGAGGGAGAATTTTCTTCTGATTTCTTAGCAAAAGTTCCTTTGGAGAATCTTCTTATCTCAACTTAAACAGGAATAGGAATGTTTCAAAAAATCTTAGTACAATAATTCATTATATCTCCAAATAGAAATAATATAAAATGCCTTGTATATTACATACAGTTAATGTATACTTTGAGAACTCAGGGTTTCTTTCCCTTCTGCTTGTTTACATTTATTGGAAAGTCTGTCTCCCCTCTCCTACTCCCCTATACACAAGTCTAAATTCCTTGGAGACAATATTTTTTTAATCTTTCCTGTCTTAACACTAACTATGGTGCTTATATGCTTAGGTTGAAATTCATTCATTTTACTACTCGTTGTTGTTATTATTATTATTTGAGACTTAGTCTCACTATGTTGTCCAGGCTGGCCTTTAACTCCTGGGCTCAAGTGATCCATCCTCCTGCCTCAGCCTCACAAGTAACTGGGATTATAGGTATTTGCCAATAGTAATTATTTGAATTACAGAGAGTCTTCATTATTGTTTTAATTGGCCATTTAGTTATAAAGCATTTCAAATAGAGCTTGCTTTAATTCTAGAGAATAAATTGGCACAATTAAAAAATAAGTGCTTTTGGGATGGGGTTGTGGTTCAGTGGTAGAGCACTTATCTAGCATGTGCAAGGCACTGGGTTTGATTCTTAGCACCTCATATAAATAAGTAAATAAAATAAAGGTACATGAACAACTAATAAAAATATTTTTTAAAAAATAAGCACTTTTGGGAACTTGAACATAAAGAACTAATGAGTATTTGTTAAATTTTGAATTATATATCTCAATCTCTTCTTGATGCCTGAGATGGCCTAGTTTCTTCTGTGGGAAAAACATCAGAATACCAAGTCATACTATGGTGTTTTAAAATGTGTAAGATAATTCTGGATATTGTGAGCTCCAACTAGTTCTTTGGTAACTTAGCAATATTAAGTAGCATGTCCAAGTTGTTACACACTGATGAACATAAGACCAATGATGGCATAGGTCTGACTTCATGTTTCACATATTTCCTCACATCCTTTTATAGTGTAAATAGGTAATTGAGAAGATGCCAAAGTAGATACCTGGTTCACCTTTCTGAGTGAGACAGGATGGCCGAATGGTTAAGCAATGAACTACTAATCCATTGTGCTTTGCACATGTGGGTTTGGCTGGTTTTCCTTTCTGTTTCATCTTCTGAGAAGACAGTTTTCAGCTAGAAGCCAGGACTTTTGTTCTCCCATTTGTTTTTCTGAACATTTTCAGGACAACCTGGGTTTGCTAACATTTGCATTTTCAAGGACCCAGTTTTAAATATGTGTTCTCACATCTTCTAGCTCTATGACCAAGGACAGGTTAGTTTCTCTAAGCTTCATTTTTCTCGCTGATAAAAAAGGTTACAATTCTTATCCACTCCTAAGATTTTATGAGAATTAAATGTGATAATATTAGCACATGATTTTGTAGACATTTGACAATGTCAATTCCCTTACCCATCTCTTGGGTTGCTAAGAGTAGATGGAGTTTAGCCATTAATAGGGTGGCAAATTACCTTTTTAAAATCTCCATACTCTTTGAACTTAATTATAGAAGTCCTTCAACTTAGTATAGGCCTTATAAATATTTGTTAAACTAAATTCAAAAGGTATAAATTCTGAAAGTGAAAAGTGTATTCTACTAGCACATTGAGTATCAGACTATTGTAATATGGCCATATAGTTGAAGATTAATTGAATCCTACTTGGTTCTTTATTCCCTCTACCAAGTCAGGTGGGTCTCTTCAGGGCTACCATCTATCTTTAAGGGTCCCAAAGTGTTAAACCTCATGGATTAAGAAAAAAGACTTTATGGATAAAAAAGAAAGCTCACAAGAGCCTTCTGGTTAGAAAGACAATAATGCATGATACCCATAGGAAAGCATTTCAAAGCCAGGACTTTAGCTTCATGGAATACTACTTTGTCCTTATTTTTCCCAGTTAGTCTTGGGTCAGACTGGCTGTGGTATTGAGATGGACATTTGCATGAGCAAAGATCAAGTCCAAATTCCCCTGCTGTACCTGTATAGAGTTTCTGATATCCAACCACACTTACTTTGCCTACATCATCTCTGTTCAAGTCTTTCACTTCCACGTCTTCTCCTCCCCTTTCTTTTTTTCTTCAAGATCCTGTTTGATCATATCTGAGGAAGCCTCCCCAAACAGATATGAGAATATTCAGTATAGTCACTGCCATCCTCAGCCTTCTGTGCTATTACAGTTCTTATCCTTCTGCATCATCATTCTCTTCCTACCAGACTAAGTTCCCTGAGGAACTGAAAATTAATTCAGTTACATCTCTCCAGTGACTATCATGTGCAGGGACTGTGTTAGGTGCTGGGGATACAAAAGATGAGAAAAGGCAATGAGGTCCTTGCTGCAATATAGCTCAAGTCTAGTTAGAGAGATAAACATAATCAAATTATCACCAAAATAATGATATGAACTCAACTGTGATTGCTGATATGAATGGGAAGTATATATCTCTGTGATAACCAATGTTGAGGGGAGTTGGCTTGGGCAGGTCAGAGAAAGCTTCCACACTGTAATCACTATATCTGCTCTGAGTAGTGGTGTCACAGGCTTAGAGAGCAGGTAAAAGACAGTGATATTCCTGGGTATGGTGGCACACAGATATAACCACAGCTACTCAGGTGGCTGAGGCAAGAGGATCTCAAGTTTTAGGACAGCCTCAGCCACTTAATGAGGCCCTAAGCAACTTAGTGAGATTCTGTCTCAAAATGACAAGTTAAAAGGGCTGGGGATGCAGCTCAGTGGTAGAATACCCCTTTATCCAGTTTTTTTTTTTAAAAAAAGACTCTGAACTCAGTTATGTAATTTTAAGTTGCTACAGGTTAATTCCATTAGAGCTTCAACACGAAACTAGGCAATTATGAACAATTAATAACCTAAGGACAACTAATAATAAATCCTCATTATGCTATTTCCTTTTATTAATCCAAATTTTATTTCTCAATTGTTAATCTCTTAATTGAAAGTCAAAAGTACGAAGTTATCATACTCTATTTTTATCCCCTACAGTATTCTTACCTCCCCTGAACACACAGTTGGATTTAAAATCTTATAGGGCTTGTTAAAGTCAATGTTGAAAATGTAAAGATCAATGTCGAAAAGGTCAATGTTCAGGGCCCTTAGTAGGGAGAGTCCATGGATGCAAAGGAAAGGAGACACTTAAGGTACCAGAATTCTCTGGCAAGCAGTTACCCTTGTAGACCATGCATATACAGAACTGGCCTCACTTTTGAGTTCGCAAAAGAGAAATTCTTGTCCTTGCTCTGAAGGAGCTTGCTGCTTTGTAGAAGGCAAGATATACAAATAAAACAGTTGGGGAAGTAAATTTAAGACCTAGTAAAAGTAAGTACTAAAATTGTGTTGGAAAGGGAGGTAGGCCTTCCTAGAAGAAGAATGCTCACTATCAGACTATAATAATCAGGGAGAGGGACTGGGATTGTGGCTCAGCGGTAGATCGCTTGCCTAGCACGGTCGGGGCCCAGGTTCGATCCTCAGCACCACATAAAAATAAAGGTATTGTGTTGTGTCCATCTACACCTAATATATATATATATATTTAAAAAATAATCAGGGAGATAGGTAATTGTAGGCTTGAGTGAGGCCCTGAACGAATGATGGAATTTGAAGAAAAGTAAAGGGAACTACAAGCATGCATTGTATGTACATTGCATTGTTAGCACTGTTAGGCAATGTGTTAACATTACATGGTCTCAGACAGTCCTGCAAAGCATATCTGCATCTTCAGGTTTTGTAGGTGAGGAAGGGAAGCTTGGAGAGGTTAAGGTTCCCTGAGTTATCAAATATGGTTTGTGCTGCACAGCTTCACTTTTAGCCTTTTGTCTGTACATTCATATATTTTCACAGTTTTAGAGAATTACTCCAAATTCATCATGATCGAAGACAATAAGGAGAACAAAGACCATTCCTTAGAAAGAGGAAAAGCAACTCTCATTTTTTCCTTAAAGAATGAAGTTGGAGGACTTATAAAAGCACTGAAAATCTTCCAGGTAAGCACTGTCCATATTTTTGCACAAAACATCCAAAAATGTGTCTTTAAATTATATTTAAAATATAAATTATTGTAGATTCTTCATAGACTGGCTACAGAAATTTTTTAAGAATTTATATTTCTAAAGTATTGTTCAGTTCAAATCCTTTCTCTGTGTCTTGTTAGCTGGATGATCATAGGTGAATGAATTAGGCTCTCTGCACATCTGTATAAAATGAGAACCTTATTTACCTCACTGGGTCATTGTGGGAATTAATATAGTTAATATATTTAAAGTGCTTTTGGGCTGGGAGTTGTGGTTCAGTGGTAGAGCTCTTTCCCAGCATGTGTGAGAACCTTTTTGGTTTGATCCTCAGCACCACATAAAATATACATAAATAAAATAAAGTTATAAAAAATAAATAAAATGTTTTGGATAATACAAAGTAAATTATCAATAAATGAAAGATATTTTAAAAATCAAGTTTCTATCAATATGATATATTACATATAGCCATTTGAAAATAATAGTTCAAATAATTAAACATTTAAATATAGACAAATAGTTTAGAAGAGTTTGTGATTAAAAGCATCAAAATTTCTGGGCTGGGGTTGTGACTCAGTGATAGGGTGCTTGCCTAGCACGCATGAGGCACTGGGTTTGATCCTCAGTACCACATTTTTAAAAAAATAAATAAATAAAATAAAGGTATTGTGAAAAAAAATTTAAAAAAAAACATCAAAATTTCCTTCGCTATCCCATATCCTCAGCCCTACTTCTTAGAAGCAGCCTTTTAAAACCACTTCTCTTCTTTAGCTCTTGGTGGTGAGTTATAAAACCTAAATATTGATTTGATATCTCTTTTTAAGTTAGGAAGTTTATACATTTATTTGTTCTCTATTGAAACTTTTTTTTTTTTAGAGAGAGTGAGAGAGGAGAGATAGTGAGAGAGAGAGAATTTTTAATATTTTTTATTTTTTAGTTCTTGGCGGACACAACATCTTTGTTGGTATGTGGTGCTGAGGATCGAACCCGGGCCACACGCATGCCAGGCGAGCATGCTACCACTTGAGCCACATCCCCAGCCCCCCTCTATTGAAACTTTGTTTATTTTTTTTGTTGTTGTTGCTGGGGATCGAACCCAGTGTCTCATGCATTCTAGGCAAGTGATCTACCACTGAGCCACAATCCCAGCTCCAGTAATTTTGATTTTGATACTGTCTTCTTTCCCTTTCCTTATCCCCCTTTCCCCAAATTTGACATTTTTTGTGTTGATTACCTTTGAGTCCTTAAGTAATATACCTATATATTTTCTTCTTCTATCAGTTTTCTATTTTATTTTATTGATAATCAAAGAATACAGGCACAGTTTAAAGAATCAACTGGTTCTATAGATTTTATAAAGAAAACAGCAGTCTTCTGCTCCAACTCTCTTAATTTCCATTTTCGTTGTTTTGATAACTTTAGGTTCAGAGGGTCAAGTTAATCTTACTAATGAAATCACATGTGCACTAGCATCATTGATTTATGAGTGTCTTCTGTCTTATTTTATTATTCCTTTTAACCTCCATTTCTCTCTTCTGATAGACAGCTGCTCTAATGTATTGGACGTGTACATTGACCTATTTTTATGTGCACTTTAGAATATGATGAGTGTTTATATGTGCATTTGCTAGTAACTTCATATAAATGTTAAGGTGCTGTCAGCAATTTTCCCCCACTTGGAATGGTGTTTTTAAGACTTTATTCTTCTAATTGCCATATGATGTTCCATTCATCCATCCCACTTTACTTGTCCTTAGCCTAGAGGAGGCAAACATTATAAACTTTTTAAGCCACTTTGCTAATATTTACTTCTACACTTATTAATAATTTGCTTATTCTGTTTCTATTTCTATTTCTTGTTTGTTTTTTTAAATTATAGATATTTTCCACAATAAGTATTTAGGTTTCTTTGTACAACTCCCTTTGTCTCATATTGCCTTGAACACCCCTCCCCAAATGCTCCCATTTTCTCATTGTAGTTATGTTTCAGTTTTGGCTATAACAATGTTTAGAGTTTTCATTATTAAGAATATTATTTAGGGACTGGAGCTGGGGCTCAGTGGTAAAGCACTTGCCTAGCATGTGTGAAGCAGTGGGTTTGATTCTCGGCACCGCATATAAATAAATTTAAAAAATAAAGTCCATTGACAACTAAGAAAATATTTAAAAAAAATAATAATAGGGGTCAGGATTGTGGCTCAGTGGTAGAGTGTTTGCCTAACATGTGTAAAGCACTGGATTTGATCCCCAGCACCACATTAAAAAAAAAAAAAAACAACTAAAATAAAGATATTGTGTCCATCTACAATTAAAAAATCATTAAAAAATAATATTATTCAAAGAAGAACCATATTATCCACAATTTGACTTTTCCTTTCCTGTAAAATAAGAAAATAGTGTTTAATGGCATGGACCTTGGAGTTGAAGAGCCTAGGTTTGAATTCCAGTTTTGATGCTTATTTGGTGTGTGTCTTTGAGAAAACTGCTTAACCCCTTTGTGCCTCTGTTCCTGTAATTAAAATATCTGACAGGGAAAGTCTTATTTATTACTCCTACTTTATCTGAATTTTCCTGGCTATATTTTTCCTCCAAATGAACTTTGAAATTAGTTACATTTCCTCACCAAATTCCATTGAGATTTTGATTTTTATTATTTTGTTATTATTCAATTTATATATTAATTTAGGAAGAATGGACATTTTGCATCCTTTTCTCCAAAAACATAATTTTTAACTGTGTATTTACTTGTCACCACTTAGAGAATATTTACAAATGCATTATTGTTATAAAATCATTAGAAATAGATGAAACAAAGTTCTTCTTTACTCCTAATCAATTCCAGTTAATTTTGTTACTGGCTTTCTTCTTATTGATTTTATATAATTCCATGTTCTGAGATACACTCTGTCTGTTCTAATTTCCTAACATCCCCTAACACTCTTCTTTCTTGGCTCATGTGCCTTGATCATTCTAATCTCACTCCTACCTTTGCTTGTAGTTTCTTTGGTTTGGAATCCCTAGTTACTTCCTTCTGCCTTCCTATTCTAGTCATTCTTCAAGATTCATTTCAATTCCCAGCTGCTCCATAAAGCCTTCTCCTCCTTCTAACATATGATGTTTTTCCCCTTTGCCAAACATCTCACTGCTTGTATTTCCTTCCAGTTGTTAAGCCCACTAGACTATAAGTTTCTTGTATGTTGAACCCTTGTTTACATTCTTCATAGTCCTTACTAGCTGCACAGTGTTTATTAAGTTATTTTAACATGAACTGATTAGTGTTAGAGATCATCTGCTCTAACCCACTCATTTTTGTGGAAAAATCATTGGGTGATTGGTTCTCATGTTTCATTATGTCCCCAGTACTTTTCCTTAGCTACCCACATTGGTAAGAGAATATATCCTCCTCCCCAGGTTTATACATATGGTACTTACAGCCCAGACTGACATGGGAAGTGATTAGAAGAAGCAATCTGGTTTAGTTAGCTCCTAAGTTTGTAGGTATTAAGCACTGTGTTCAAGCTGTTAATCAAATTTTATTAAATGCATTCTGTAAAGGAAATTTTTATTTTACAAGGACTAACATTAATATCACTTTTTGGAAACTAGCTTTATTTGTGAGAATTTTCCAAAGTTTCTTTTAAAATTTTTTTTTAGTTGCATTTGGACACAATACCTTTATTTTATTTATTTATTTTTATGTGGTGCTGAGGATCAAACCCAGCACCTCCCACATGCTAGGTGAGAACTCTACTGCCTAGCCACAACCTCAGCCCCCAAAGTTTCTTTTTATCCAGGAGACTTGGTGTTTTGATTTGAATTTCATTTCATTCTGATAATCTAAAGGAAGTCTATTTGGTATTAATTTATTGGTTTTTGAAGGTATGATGAATTTTGCCAACTTTTATTGAATTGTACATAATATTTAAGGGGAATTATTTTGCTATTGGCAGCACTTAAAACTGCCAAGCATCTCCCGACTCTTGGCTGTATAACAACTGATTTTTAGTGATAATGAAAGTAATCTTCTCAAAAATTATTTACATTTGAAGCTATTACATGTAATCTTTACTTTCTACTTTACAAAGGAGAAACATGTGAACCTGTTACATATCGAGTCCCGAAAATCAAAGAGAAGAAATTCAGAATTTGAGATTTTTGTTGACTGTGATATCAACAGAGAACAATTAAATGATATTTTTCATCTGCTGAAGTCTCATACTAATGTTCTCTCTGTGAATCCACCAGATAATTTTACTGTGAAAGAAGATGGTAAGTTTGGAAACTGAAAATACTACTAAGAAGATTAAGTACCTAATGTATGTCTAATCTTATATTCATCTTGAAGATATGAAAGCAAAAATAAAACACTGTCTTTTAAATTTCTTACAGTCTGGCAATGAAGGGAACACAAAATACTAAAGAAAATTATAAAGCAACATTTGATTAAGGATGAGACAAGTGAAAAGGAAGCTTCAAGTGTAAGATCCAGGGTGATTAGAAATTATCTCTCAATTTCCAAATCATCAATCATTTCTTGATTCTACAAACCTCCAGTTCACACTCTCTAAGCACTTAGTAACTCTTTCTGGGCTTAGCATCTAGCAGTTACTCAATGAATATTTGCATCTGTTGAGAATGTTGACAGTGACTGACAGCTGTGATGTGAAATATGTCATGTACAGCATTCCCACCAAAAGCAAATGAGAAAGGAATTAAGTCTTCTAAGGCTTCAAACACTCAGGACACTCAGAGAGCAAAGATAAAGGCTAAGTTCTTCATTTGTGAAAAAAATCTTTGTAGTTTATTTGGTGCAAAAGACAAATTGACTCATTTAGCCATATTTTTATGTACTCAATCTAAAATAATCTCCTGCTGGGCACAGTGGTGCATGCCTGTAATCCCATCAACTCCTGAGGCTGTGGCAGGAGGATCATGAGTTCAAAGCCAGCCCAAGCTATTTAGTGAGACCCTAAGCAAATCAGCAAGGCTCTGTTTCTAAATAATATATTTTAATAAGGTCTGGAGGTATGGCTCAGTGGTTAAGCACTCTTGGGTTCAATCCGTTACTAAATAAATAAACAAATAAATAAAAATAATCTCAGATTAGGTCACAATATTTGGAGTATAATCAGCGCTGAGATTCACCTATCATGTATTTGTACAGCCGTATGGTTGTTAAAATATTTGTGTATCTCCATTTTTGGCTGGCAGGGAGCTGCTTCACTGAGATGCTTGAGTATTTTTCACCATACCCAAAGCCACTGTTGCTCCAGATCCTTCACTATGACCCCTGTGCCCACCATTAACAAAGAAATGGTTACCTAGGACTCTGATCTATTATGAGGGATGTGTGACCCTATTATATCTGTTGTTAAATATTTTGGATATCACTCCTGGGTGCAGTAGAAAAAGCAATGTACTGGAGCAAGAAGGACTGAGTTCCTCTCTCTTCCATTGAAAACAAATTACCTTGGGTGCATTACCTTATCCTTCTGAAGTCTGATAGCTCACCTATAAAATGAAGAGTTTTATAAATAATAAGATGACTCAATTGATATTTAGGGTACACCAACTACTTATTAGATATTTCTGCTAAGAAACGGGGATAACAAAAATATATAGTCCCTATTCTAAGTAATTATTAGTATTTTGTGAAAGAAAGACTTATAAACAGATATGTTATAATAAAGTATAACAAAAGCCTCCACCTTGATTTTTTTTTTTGTGTGTGTGTGTGTGGTATCTGGGGATCAAACCCAGGACCATGCACATGCTAGGCAAGTACTCTACCTCTGAGCCACAACCCAACCCACAAAAAGCCTCTAGAGTTAGAAACATCACATCATAGGAACCCATGGAAAATTAGCAAGAGAAGTGTATGTGAAATGAAAAGGTCTCCTTACATATGGGTTTTGAAGGAAGTGAAGGACATTCTTAGGAAAACAGAAGGCTGGGTGGGTTGGGTGGGAGTGGGATAGGCATTCCTGGCAGAAGAATAGTATATGCAAACCCCAGTGTCCTGTAACTGAGGAATGGTGAGAATATCAAAGTGGCAAAGACATAAATGAATTTCTAAGATCCTTTTACTCAACAAAAATAGATATTCAAAGTTCTTATTAAACTTGTGCCTTGATTTGTGAAGTTGTACATCCTTAGCCTGCTTTGTAAGATAATGAACATGTGACTTAAAACATTTTTAAAACTTTGGTCTGTTACTGCAGTACAATATTTCTGCAACACTGAAGATACAAACCATTTTTATTTATTTATTTTTAAAAATTTATTCTTTTAGTTATACAAGATAGTAGAGTATCTTTTGACATATTTATACAAACATGGAGTACTTCTTATTCTAATTAGAATCCCAGTCTTGTAGTTGTACATGATATGGAGATTCACTGTCAAATAATTTTTAAAAGCAAAAATATTTTAAATAAAATTTACCTATTAGAAATAGAGCATTTATTTTACCTATATACATTTAGCTTTGATGTACAAGATAAAAATCTGATCTAGAATGTATTCATCTTTAGATTTCTTCTTCTTTATTGCCTTATTTAAGATTATTTCTTAAACTTTAAGTGGCTTTTGTATTTTTCAGGTATGGAAACTGTTCCTTGGTTTCCAAAGAAGATTTCTGACCTGGACTTTTGTGCTAACAAAGTTCTGATGTATGGATCTGAACTAGATGCAGACCATCCTGTAAGTATTTTTTTAATTTTTTTTTAGTTGTAGATGGATACAATGCCTTTATTTTATTTGTTTATTTTTATGTGGTGCTGAGGATCAAAACCAGTCCTTCACACTTGCTATGCAAGTGCTCTATCACTGACCTACAACCCCAGCCCTGTAAATATGTTTTAAAATAAACATTCTCATGGAAATAATTTAGAGAAAACTAAATTAAGGGCAACGTTTTTGAGAAAGTATTTTTCTAGACTAAATAGGGTCTGGTTTTAATCTGGATTAGTAGATCTCCACATTGGTGGAAGTGAGATGAACTGCCTGAAAAGCATCTAACGTCATTGGTTCTAAGGCATCTATCCTATGCCTGGTATTGCTATTATTAATAGCTATCCTGGGAATTCTACAATCAAGGGGTAACTGCAGTCAGTTCTTATAAAAATGGGCATGGGTTATTGGAAAAGGGAGTAAATGTACCACACACATTTTTCTGGCATGACTGCCTTATTAGACCATTAATAAACTAGGAAGTTTTTTTAAATCTTGGAAAACTGTACATTACTGGCACAAGCTGGAGAATTAGTAAATCCAGAATATTAGGCTTGGAAGCTCTAGGTTCTTGGGAGGAGGAAAGAGACTGTGACTGTGGAGTCCCACATACCTGCGTTTTGCTGTACCTCGTTTCACTTAGTTGCTGTGTGACTAGGACCTTCTGCTACTTTTGGCAGTCAGCGGTGACCCCCTCTACATTTATTCTATAAACTTATTGAATAACTGTTGCAATGAAATGCAGTACTTGTCTGAAAGGAGCATGTAGTCTAGTTGAAAAACTAAAGCACATAAGTATAAATAAACATGCAAAAAATGTAAGTGTGCAAAGTGACATTAAAAAATTACTTTAAAATAAACACAAGAGAGCAAACACTTCTAGCTGAAGAGATCAGAGAAAAGCAATGTTTCAACTGGGCATTAAAAGACTTCATCAGGTAAAAGATGGAGAGGAAGGATAATTCGGGGAAATTAACAAAGGTTCAGAAGCAAGAAAATCTGGGGCAGGTTAATGGAAAGGTGAGTAATGGGTTTTCCTGGTCTACTACTAAATTCTGTTAATTTTCACCTCCTAAGTATTTCTGAAATTTGTTCTTTATTTATCTTTACTATCACGTCCCTTAATTGGTGTCCCTGTCTCTAGCCCTGCCATCTTCAAACACATCCACAGTCATTAGAATGATCTAAAACCTCAATATGATCAATATCCTAATAATTACTGATCTCCATCTCCTAAAAAAATCACCCATGGTTCCTAGATACATACCTAAGAGGATTGAAAACTTGTCCAGAAATGTCCATAGCAGCATGAGAACAAGAAAGTAGGAAAAAAAATCAAATGTCCATCAATGGATGGAATGGATAAAGGGTGATTTGTGTGTCTTACATTCCAATCCATACAACAGAATATTATTGGCCATAAAAAGTTATAAAATACTGAGATGTGCTACAACATGAATGAAGCCTGAGAGAAGCCAGTCACAAAAGGCCATATAATGTATGATTCGTTTTACATGAAGTGTCCTGAATAGGCAAATTCATGGAAACAGAAAATAGCTAATGAATATGATGTAACATTTTTTGGTTGTGAAATTTTTCTGAAATTAGGAGATGTAGGTGGTTGTTAATTTCTGTGACTATATTGAAATCTTTGAAATGGATTCTTTATGATATATGAATTATATCACAATAAAGTTGCTGTTTCAAAAAAAAATTACCAAGGTACTTCCACAACTCAAGGCTCAAATCAACCTCCTTAGCAGGTATTTAATCTCCAGGCCCGTTATTATTCTAGGCATTCTCCATCCCCACCCTCCAACCTCCAGAAATATTGGCTTGCTTAGATATTCTTAGGTATAACACACAGTTTTCAATCTCTGTGCTATTGTTGGTGTTATCCCTTCTGACCTCCTCCATCTGTTTTCACTCTTCCTCCTGAGACTTAGCTCAGGAATCAACACTGAAATCCTTTCCTGAGCCACACTATCCTCTTTTATACCCTGGATTATGAGCATTTGTTTTGTGTTTCTGTGACATTCTGTGAAATTCAATATGGCACTTACCATGTTTTCTAATAATTGGTTCATGTAAACTTCTTGAAGCTCCAGATTGTTCTTTGTTCATATTTATGTCTCCAGACTTTAACATAAAGGCAAGTACTCAGAAGGGGATCATAAATTTGTACTAAAGAGATGAGTCCCATTTACTCTTTGCAGGTGTCCTCATCTTTTCTTTTCTTTGCATTATTGGTTATTTCCTCATGGACTTTACTTTTTTATTTCTTATTTTGTCTACATTTTCCTTAAATATTTTTCAAGTTGGAGTTTTAACAGTACTATTTTATCTGTTCTTCTCCTTGCCTGATACTGGGGATTGAACCCAGGGATGGTCTACCACTAAGCCACACCTCTAGCTCTTTTTATTTATTTATTATGTTAAGATAAGATCTCACTAAGTTGCTGAGGCTGGCTTTCGAACTTGCAATCCTCCTGCCTCAGCCTCCTGCATTTGTCTTTTTTTTTTAATTGTCTCTGTTTGCATCTGCAAATGATGAAATTGTTTGCATTTTGTGATAAGATCTAAGGTTAAATTAAGTATCTATTTCAAACATTATTAATTACTTTTTAACTGTTAATTTTGACCACAGGTAAATATAACTGAAGATATGGTCGAATGATTAAGAAAAAAACAAAACAAAGCAACTCACTAGTGAAAGAGAGCCTTGGATTTAGCTAGAACTGTGCTTTCCCTAGTTTTCAAACTATTTTATCTTTATAACCACTATAGTATCTTAGTATCTTTGTATAGAAACTATCTTTTTTCTTTGTAACCATTAGAGTATAAAGGGGGTGGTGTAACACTGATTTCAAAATCAAAATTATCACAGTACCTGCTCATAGTAACAGTTGTATAGCCAGTTAATATATTTCTGCTAATAATAATGAAATGTTTCCTAAATGTAAATTTTCAAGAATTTTTAGTATGAATTTTTAAAAACTTATCTTTAATTATTAGGGCTTCAAAGACAATGTTTACCGTAAAAGACGGAAGTATTTTGCAGAGTTGGCTATGAGCTATAAACAGTAAGTATATTACCTAATAACATATTCAACATTGAAATCATAAAATAAATGACTGGAGTAAATTGTGTTTATTTAGGCTGCTACTTCAGAATGACTCCTTCCCTTTATCTCATTAGTGGAGACCCCATTCCCAAAGTTGAATTCACTGAAGAAGAGATTAAGACCTGGGGAACCATTTTTCGAGAGCTCAACAAACTCTACCCAACCCATGCTTGCAAAGAGTATCTCAAAAACTTACCTTTGCTTTCTAAATATTGTGGATATCGGGAAGATAATATCCCACAATTGGAGGATGTCTCAAATTTTTTAAAAGGTAATAAGCTAATTGGTTTTTTGTAAGGGGAATGTTAAACTCTGTTTTGATCTTGACAGCATTTAAACAGAGAAATAAAATCTAGTTGTATGGAAGACCAGAGTTTTCCTGTCTTCTGTTTTGGAGTATTGCATTCAGGATTGGGCACCACAGTTAAAGAGGGATGATCATAACGTGGAACAAGAGAAGAGCAAAGTGAGCAAACTTATTAGAGGAGTTGAACATTTATCTCATAAGTCAAATTTGAAGGACACTTAGGATGTTCAACTTGGAGATTTAGGGGACATTTATTAACATTTAAATATTTGAATATTTGAAAGCCATCTTACATAATAGAGGGAATACTGTGTGACCCTAAGGTAGACTGTTGGGTTAAAAACTGCAAGCTTGTGGCTTAGAATGGAGAATATCTTGTTAAAAGAGCCAAGAGCCATTTGAAAACACAGCAGACTTCTGAGAGGTTACTTCCCTATTCATGGAGGTGTTTGTACGAAAGGTCCACCAGTCAGAAAAGATTCAAGCAACTTGGGGAATGGTGACATAGATGATCCCTTTCCACACTAGGATTCTATCATTTTATCAAGAAAGATGTGCTAGTAGAAGCATGAACAAAAGGTAAAGATAATTTTATTCCTTTTAATTCTTCATGCATTTTTGATCCAAGCTTCATTTTTTCTACATAGTATAGAAAGCAAAATGACCAAGGATTTCCAGGATTGAAAATATCTAAAAAGAAAAAAAAAAAAAAGAAATAGCCCCCTTTATCACAGCAGAATGGAAGATGTAGTGAAAAAAAGAGGTTATATTTTTGAATCACAGTGATTTATTTTTTAGTTGTAGTTGGACACAATACCTTTATTTATTTATTTATTTTTATGTGGTGCTGAGGATCAAACCCAGGGCATTGCACGTGCTAGGCAAGCACTCTACCACTGAGCCACAATCCCAGCCCCTAGTTTCTTTTTTGAATGTCTGAAATGACTATCTTTGTGTTTCTCTCATGTACTATTAACAAAAATCTACATATCTATTCAAGAACTATAGATATAACTAAAAACAAAATAAAAATGAATTCCGTAAGAAATTCATTTAATATTATTTCTATAAGGGAAGAAATCATGTGTTTCCTATAAAAGCTAGACTAGTAAAATAGTACAGAAACAGTCAATGCAAATGACCTTGCTGGACTTACAAAGTTCGACAAGTGTATACAACAGAAGTTGTTGGAAAATCAAATTTGCAAGAGATTTGGAGGAAGTATTCTGTTATGGATGCAAAACTGATAGCTGTTCCCTTGGGGATCTAGAGCCTGGGATGACTGCAGGATGATATATTTACTGGAGGTATTTCAAAGGCTAACTGTCAAAGACAGAAAAAACAAAATTAAAAGTTTAAACAAAACATTAACTGAAGGATAATACCTATATTGTCAAATATGGTAGCCATTAGTCACATGTGATTATTTAAATTTTAAATAATCAAACTAGATTGAAATCAAAATGTTGGTTTCTCACTCACACTGGCCACATAAGGAGTACCCAGGAGCCACCTGTGGTTAGAGGTTGCCTTATTGCATAGCACAGGTACAAAATATTTTGATCACTGTGGAGAGTTCTATTGGATAGTTCTCTGCCCATCAGAGTGGGAGTATCCAAGTACAAACCGGATAAAATGGAACACCAGAATTGTGAGGTTTGAATGAAGGACAAGATTGGTGCTCACAGAGAGGTCTTCCAAGTCACTAAAGCCTGGTGGCAGGCCCCCTGTACAGTAAGCATGCAGTCTTGGCAGATGGGGGACAGAAGAGCACCATTCAGTTGACATAACATTAAGAAAGGACAAAATATAATGCTGGCTAAAAATGGCATATATTAAAAAATGATATAAAATAATAGATCTTTTAAGTGAGTTCTTACGAAAAGAAAGTAAGATTAAGGGATATTCTCAACCCTTTAATGAGACAGTAAGGGATAGTGTAAGCAGAACTGGGTTCTCATCCTACCTTTATCATCTACTGCATGTCCTTGAGTACATTATTGAGTCATAATAAGGAGAAACATCCTTAATTCATTTTGTAAACACAAAAGGAGATGTGATATGTAAAAGGTCTGACTCATTACCCGGTCATGGTAAATGTTTAATAATTAATAGTTTCCTTTATGCACATACTATAAGTTTTAGTTTCTATGTCCTCCCTCACAAATGTTGCTTAGTGCCAGTGGCAGAATTAAAATGCACTGGTCAATGATATTTCTCTTTTTCTTTGCAGAACGCACAGGGTTTTCCATCCGTCCCGTGGCTGGTTACCTATCACCAAGAGATTTCCTATCAGGTTTAGCCTTTCGAGTTTTTCACTGCACTCAATATGTGAGACACAGTTCAGATCCCCTCTATACCCCAGAACCGTGAGTACTTTCAGTTCAGCCATTCACTCATCAAATGGTTATTAATAATAATGTTACCCCTCATGGATTTTTAGTGAGGATTAAATGAATTAGCATGTGAAAAAGCATCTAGCATAGTGCCTAACACCTAATACATTTCCATGCTCTATACAATTAGCCATTATTATAATTATTAATTGACAACCTGTTAGGTGCCAGGTGATATTCTTTGCAAAGAGGGTGTAAAGAAATCAGACAAAAATTTCTGCCTTCATAGAGCTTGTATTCCAGTGGGGGCTATGGGTAACAAACAAATAAATGTATGTGTACATTATGCCAGATGGCAATAAACGCCATGGACAAAAGTCAATCTAGGAAAAGAATGGAGGTGTGTATGTGAATGTTGCTGTTTTGTGAGGGGTGATAAGGGAGGAACATGCTGAGAAGATGACATATAAGCAGAGACCTAATTGGGGTGGGGTTGGGAGACATGGGGATGTCTCTGAGTATCTGATATGCACTTATGTGTGTGAGTCTTTGAGGGGCCAAGGTTTTAAACCAAAATCATTTCTTAATTTGATTAATGTCCTTTGTGATCCATTACTACCTGATCAACTGGAATAAAAGTAAGATTAGATTTTGATTCGATTGAATGGTTGATTATGTATTTATGCTAAGCATCACAGTGTGACAAACTTGTACCTTTATTTCAGAGATACCTGCCATGAACTCTTAGGTCATGTTCCCTTGTTGGCCGAACCTAGCTTTGCTCAGTTCTCCCAGGAAATTGGCCTGGCATCTCTTGGAGCTTCAGAGGAGGCTGTTCAAAAACTGGCAACGGTATAAATCTGGAAATTCCTGTATAGTTCAGTAATTCTCAACTGGGTACATTTTATTTATGTGGTTTAAAAGTTCATACATATTCAAAGTGACCATTAGAAAATTTGTCTTTGCTGATGATATTTAAATTAAATAAATTTAAATGACATTAAAAGAAGATGAATAATTTTAAGGGTTTTTAATGAGCTTTAAAGGAAGGTAGAGAAACACAAGATTACTTTAATTTTACTAGTTTCTTTTTAAACTGGGGATATAACCCAGGAGTGTTTTACCACTGAGCTACATCCCAGATCTTTTTATTTTTTATTTTGAGACAGTGTCTCATTAAATTTATCAGCGCTCACTAAATTGCTGAGGCTGGCCTTGAAAGTGCTATCCTCCTGTCACAGCCTCCTGAGCCACTTTGATTACAGGCATGCATCACCACGCCTGATATAATTTTACTAGTTTGTATACCTTTCCCAATAAAAATGCTAGGCTTTATAAAAATTATGCTGAAAGTTTTTGAGCACTAGATACAGACACTGTTCTGGAAATACAAAGATGAGTAAGGTCTTGTTCTTGTCTTCAAGAAACTGCTATACTACGTGAGGACACAGTCATGTTTGAGTGAGATAAAGCCTATAGAGAAGTTCAGGTGAAGTACTCCAGGAGCCCAGGGAACAATTTGGAAGAGTTTTAATGGAAAAGGGACATCTAGACTAGCTGATGAAAAATGAGTAATGTTCTTATGTGCCAAGAAATAAAATATGAACATCTAGGATGAGGACACACACGGAAAGACAAGGAGGTGCTTGCTTTGTTGAGGAAATGACAGGAAATTGGAGAAAGTTCTGTGGGAGTGTAGGGGGGTCATGTAAGATGGACTAGCTGGTTGGAATAGTGCTTCTTAAATTATAGTTTGGAGACCCTGGGGGTGGGGGTCCTTGAGACCTTCCATAGGGTCCTTGAGGTAAAAATTATGCATAGGTAAAAGATGCATTCAAAGGGTAGAGTGGATTTTCGTGTAACAGAGTTCAGATTCCACATTGCAGATGAACTTTAAGAAAATACCATGTGTTGAGTTTTGATGTAGTTCAATGAAGAATATCCACACTTATCTTGAAAGGCTACTAAAATACCCAACCCTTTTCCAACTACAGAGCTGTGAAGATGAATTTTCTTCATATACTTAAATGAAAACAACATATTGCAATAGGTTAAATACAGAAGCAAATATGACAATCCATCTGTTTTCTAGCCAGACATTAAATAATGTATAGCCAGACATTAAAAAGATTTATAACAATGTTAACTAGATTCCACATTGTGTACCCAATAATTATGATTATATTTTGTTAAAAATTAAAATTAAAAAGATTTATAACAATGCAGAATGATACTACTTATTTTACTAAGTTGTTATTTATGGCTGGGCACTGTGGTGCATGCCTGTATTCCCAAGAGCTTGGGAGGCTGAGGCAGGAGGATCCTGAGTTCAAATCCAGCCTCAGCAAAACCGAGGCACTAAGCAACTCAGTGAGACCCTGTCTCTAAATAAAATGCAAAAAGTAGGGCTGGGGATGTGGCCCAGTGGTCATGTGTCCCTGAGATCAACCCCTGGTACCCATCTACCAAAAAAGATATTATTTATGTTACCATAAAATGGGTTTGCTATATTTAAAGTTACTTAGTAAATATCTTAAATGCTTCTTGGTCTTAGTTTTTAATATGGTCAATACAGTTAGCTATAACTTATATACAAAAAAGATTTCTGAGATCTTCTGTAATTTTTAATTGTATACAACAATGTTCAGAACAAGTTTGAGAAGTACTGATTTAGAATGAGGCCAGACCATGTAAAGACTTGTGAACTGGGCTGGGGATCTTGGGCTTTCTTCTGGAGACACTTTAGGTGAGTGACTAAGAGATGATTTTTTTTTTTTGAGGTGCTAGGGATAGAATTTAGGGCCTTGTGCATGCTAGGCTAGTGCACTGATGAAATTTGTTTTAATTAAGTCATTCATGATGTGAAAATATTATTAATGTTCTTTTGCAGTGCTACTTTTTCACTGTGGAATTTGGTCTGTGTAAACAAGATGGGCAGCTAAGAGTCTTTGGTGCTGGCTTACTTTCTTCTATCAGTGAGCTCAAAGTAAGAGTTGTGAATTTTTGCACATAACCCTGCTTACCTAATATAACTGACAAGCTTAAAACAGTTCTTGTATTTGAACAAGGGCTTACTATTGAAAATACTTGGGGTGGCAGTAAACATTACTTGAATACTTTTTTCTATTTCCCAAGTTTTATATATGTACAAGTTGTATATTTATACAAATGTACATATATACATATATCTATATATGTATCTACATGTATAATATATAGATATGTAAGATATACATGCACACATATATAATGCCCTTTATTTGTTTATTTTTATATGGTGCTGAGGATTGAACCCAGTGCCTCATGCACGCTAGGCAAGCACTCTACCACTGAGCCCCAGCTCCAGCCCTATAATGTCTTTTAAATAAAAACTGTTTTGAAGCTTTGCTTAAAAAGTTTTGCTGTTTCCTCACCATTTGTTATACTACCAGTAAAATCTATAATTTCTAGGGTATTATTTGAGATTTATTGTTTATCCAATGAGTGAAGGAAATTGTTCAGTGATGTCTATCACTGTCCAAGGTACTACATTCCTGCTCTGAAGGAGTCTGCTACCTAATGGTGGGTATCACTCATGTATAAGATTAACTACTGGTACCTACTGTCAGGTAGAAAGCAGACGTCATAATGCAGGAATAAAAAAAGGTCCTTGGGTGTCTCCTAAATGTAGAAGAGAGTTAGAATAAAGCCATAGAGATAACAGGGGGCATTTTTTTTTTGGAAGAATAAGCCATTTGTTTTGCTGAGGTATAATATGGGTTTAGTGGAGATGTAGGAAATGTTTGGAATTGTAGGTTGAGGCCATTGCATAAGTAAAAAGTTTGGAGGTATGCCAATTCTGGCAATTGTGTGATCCATGAAAATAGACCGTATATCTTGATCCACTGACTCTTTGTTCTCTAGCATGCACTTTCTGGACATGCCAAAGTAAAGCCTTTTGATCCCAAGATTACCTGTAAACAAGAATGTCTAATTACAACTTTTCAAGATGTCTATTTTGTATCTGAAAGTTTTGAAGATGCAAAGGAGAAGATGAGGTAAAGTATATCTTTCTCATGCCTTTATTTTCTTTTGCAAAAGATGGATCTAGAAATAAGCAGCTAGGTAATTAGGAGCACACTAGGAGCCTTTTTGCCTGTGACACATTTCCCTTTCATGACAAATATTTAGAATGTGATATTTGTAATGATATTAGGTGGTTGCAAATATGAATCAGATAGAGTGAAAAACTGGTTTATTCCAATTCCTTCCCATTAGAGAGTTTGTAGCTTAGTAGAAAAAATAAACTATACACAAATTACTATATAACAATATGGAAAAATGACAAGCAACTAAAAAAGACATAGATGACACATTGTTCACGTTTTATTCAAGAGCAGTTCATTTTAGCTGGGAAATAGGGAAAGCTTAACTGCATGTGAGAAAGTACTTGAAGGATAGATACTATTTAGAAATGTTAGGTTTTAGGTTTAGAGACAGCACAGAAAAAGGTAAGGATGTTGAAAAAGAATAAGAGATATGTGCAATGTATTCAAAGTTATACTTTAATTGTTAATCAGCCATATATGTGGTTAAAAAAAGAAGGCTACTAAGGGGAGATTTGTATAATACTTCTGATAAAAATAAAACTCTTGAACTACGATAGTAAGGAAGGAAAGAACTGTAAGCAGAATTAACCAAAAAAAAAAAAAAAACATTTGGTGGAGAGGGTCATGAGGTCACATTGTGAAGACAGTGATACGGGTTGAAGATATACTCCTTGTCTTCCAGAGATTGACTGTAATTGGGGAGTTAGGCCATGCACAGAACCAAATAATAATATTGGCAGTGCTTTCTCTAGTACATATGGCACTTTTGTGCAAATTGGAAGTGGTCCCCTCTGGGTGTACCAGATGGATTACAACCTGAATTCCAATCCCTATCATGTACAATTGTCCTTAGCTGCACAGTTATCCCTAGGGATCCTGAGAGGTTCAAATGTTGGTTTGATAAAGGAGGCAGGATATTAATGCTTGAAGAAAGGGTAGAATTTAGGTCATTTAAGTGGAAGCTAGAGGAAAACATTCTAAGCAGAAAGAATATACAAGTGCAGTAGGTAGGACTGTTCCTGGACTCTGTGCATGTGTGTAGGTATAGGTATGTAAGGTGTAGCTGAGAAATCTGTTACTCTGTGGTCAAATATTGCCACTACCTGCTAATAGAGGTACTGTGGTTGGTGTCCTTAGTGTAATCTAGAGAAATATAGGGCTGGGGTGCTCAGTGCTGGAGTACTTACTTGGCATGTGTAAAGCCTGGGGTTCCCTTCCCAGAACTGCAAAATAATAATAGTAATAATAATAATAAAAAAATATAAGAATGCAAGAGATATAGAGCTGTATAAAGGCTGTGTAAAGTAACAAATCATTAAGAAACTTATTTTTTTAAATTTTATTTTTAGTTGTAGTTGCACACAATACCTTTTATTTATTTATTTTTTTATGTGGTGCTAAGGATCGAACCCAGGGCCTTGCACGTGCTAGGCAAACACTCTACCGCTGAGCCACAACCCCAGCCCAAGAAAGTTACTATTGAGAGACCTTGCCCTAGTAATGTCAGGGTAGGTGTATTTAGGACTACTTTAGGTTTTCCACCTGTTGCATTCTTGGGGCACTCTGCATGTGTAGGTGGGGAATTAGGTCAAATTGGTTGCACACATATCTAATAAAGATTTGCCTTTTTCTTAGCATGTGAAATAGGTCGTCTATTTAGTTTTCATCATCTGGACCCCACTCCTCAAGATTGACGGTCTCTTGTTTGTTTTCTTAAACAGAGAATTTACCAAAACAATTAAGCGTCCATTTGGAGTGAAGTATAATCCATACACACAGAGTATTCAGATCTTCAAAGACACCAAAAGCATAACCAGTGCCATGAATGAATTGCGCCGTGATCTCGATGTAGTCAGTGATGCCCTCACTAAGGTCAGCAGGCAGCTGAGTATGTGATGGTCGCCAGTCCTCGTCCAGAAAGCATCTGAGCATCACTTCAGAGCCTGTGCACTAACTCTTGCTTTTCTTGAAGACCTGATTGTGGAGGCACAGCATTTCTGACTAAGCAATCACTAGTCTTTGAAAATGTGTACCCAGGATACTCTACCATCTATTTTTTTTTGTTTTGTTTTGTTTTGGCTTGTCTTTTGGTAACTGATTTAGTTAAACATAACTTACGTACTATTTAATTCATCCATTTTTAGTAGAAGAAATTGTTTGACCCAATGGATAGACCTAGTCTCAAACTGCCTCTATTTTCCCCAGGCCTTCTTGAGTAAAATGACCTTTATGATCACTTAGAATATCTTGATGAGTATTATGGAGCTGATCCATATTCCTGCCTGTATCTGTTACTTATCACTTAATGTGTGCCAACCTCAACCATGTTCACACACTTAAATTTAATACATCAGCTGTTCCTGTTGCTAGCATGAGAAAAAAAGAGATCTTTACACATCGAATGTGCCTAGTAAAGAGCAAGTAGTTTTGAGTGTAGCATCTTATAGGGATATAGAAGTGTTAAGTCTGAAAAGGCTGATTGGGGCATAATTCTTAAGACTAGTCTAATAATTTCACATTTTATTTTGTAGGTACTAGAGAGATCCTTCCCAAATGACTGTCCTCCTTGAACCTCTTTCCTTTCTGTGACATTACATCATTCTGGTTTTGTTCTAGATTATTATGAAGCCTAGGGGAACTTGGTGGGGGTGTCACTTGCAAGGCCCTGTACTCGGACATATAGTTCCACGTAACATGTTGGTATTTTCTTAGGCTAGCAGGGCAGTGTTATCAAAGGGAGAGTTTAAATTGAGACAGATGAAAGAAATACAAGGTTTCTGAGAATTTTATTTTCAAGATATAAGGTGAGGCTAAGAAATAAAAAGGCAAACAATGAGGGTAGAAGGTGGGGAAAAGGGGAGCAAGTAGAATGTCCAAAAGGTGAAGAGCAGTTTAGGTCTGAACCTATAAATATGTAAGGATTGCAGGGACTGGTGTTTATGTGGTGTTAGCTGTGTAGCATAGGGATAAGTAGTTGTGTTAGCGTCTCATTGCTGTAACAAAATAACTGAGATAATAAACTTATAAAGAGGAAGGCTTATTTTGGCTTACAGTTTTGGAGATTTCAGTCCATGGTTCGCTGACCCTGTTGTTTTTAGGCAGTACATCATGGTGGGAACACATGACAGAGAAAAACCATTCACCTCACAGTGGAGAAGTGAGTGGGGTTGGAGAGAGGGGTGGGGGTGGGGGGGCATTCTTACACACACCAGGGCTCCCCGAGTCAGTTCAAGGGCACTCCCTAATCAATGACTGGAAGACCTACCACTGAGGACTAAGCCTTTAACTAAGTCTAACACATGGGGCTTTGGAGAACATTCCAGATTTAAACTATAGCAGCACTCCCGTTATAAATGGGTGAGCCTAGATTCCCAGATACATGTTTTGCTTCTTTAATTTGCTCCTTTCCTCCTCCTTATCCCCTAAATGAAGATTTCCCTCAAGTTTCTGTCTTTGACTAATGCTCTCTCTGTCATCTCTTTGTGGGGATTGTCAACCACATCCATGACTTCAATTCTTATTTCAGATGACTCCTATATTTGCAATTTTAACCCTGGCATCTTACTTGACATTTTGCCTCTTAATTTCAACTTCCTGCTGGATATTTCCCTCCAGGTGTCCCATAAATTAGGCCAATGTTGTACAATTTCACATGGCACTATTCACATAAGAATGAAATGGGGTGTACAATGTGGCAGCCTTGCCAAGTATTTCAAATTTGACAGGTTCAGAGAGGAATGTAGAAGCACTGGGATGCCATACCCTATTAGCTTCCTCTCCAAGTGATCTAATTTCCAGTGATAGTATATTAAGAATCATACTTCAGTTGGTTTTCCAGGTTTCATCAGCTACTTTAAAAACTCTGCCTTTTTATACATCAATAGTCAAATTGTTTACCATTTAACATGTTTTACTTCAAAATATTAACCAGATTTTAATCCTTTTAAGACTTCAAAAGAAATCATAAAAATTTTTTAAAAATGTAGTAGGATGCTGAGGTGTGAAGATCTTAAATTTGAGGCCAGCATGGGCAACTTAGCAATACCATTGTCTCAAAGTAAACAAAAACAAAACTTTAAAAACTGTATTTAATTTCCCTATATTATACAAGGAAATAGAATTTATAAGAGTAATTTATGATATTTCAGATCTTTACTTACACATTTTGATAGCTGACAACCTATATGTATACCTTTGATAGTAAATAGATGTTAACTAATCTGAAACCATTTGAAATGTTGATTAGCTAGTTTATAGTTAGTCTACTTGATTGCAAGACATCTATCGTAAGTAAATCATAATAGCAAATGGCAAATTATGCATATTGTATCTGGTTATTTTCATACAACTCTGATCATATTGATGATTCATAGTTATCAAATTTTAAGTAATGGTATTAAAATCACTTTGTGACTAAAATGAATGTTAAAGGCACAACACTATAATTCACAACTTCAGAACAATGGAAATATTCAATACTATACTTCAGTTCTTCTAACCTCTGGATATATGATATTTGGTAAACCAGGAATCCTGAGAATTTTCTTGAATTTTAAATATGTCTTTGAACCATCTAGGATTATGTTAACAGTTACACAATTATGAGAACTGAGTTGAACTGCAAGTTTGGTTCACAATCTTTATCAGTGAGTTATTCTTCTCAAAGACATAGTATCCTCTTGAATTTTTTGAATAAAGCTGAAAAGTTGGTCATCATAATGCCTACATTTCTTAATCCTTATATTTTGTCATTTGGAATTATTTATAAGTAGCAATGACCCACTAAAATGTGCACAATTATTCTTAATTTTTAAGTTGTCTTCCAAAAAAATGGAAAAAGAAAGAAAATCCTGGAATTCTCTAAATGAATATATAATAAGTCCATTTATTAATTTCTAGAAGTGGATATATTAACTGTGGTCTATTTGAGTCTAGTCTTTGTCTTACCAAAGACAAAGACTATAATATACACTTATAATTTTCAAGTTTGCTATTAAACTGGATAACAAACACAAAATTCATGTTGTCAAAAGGGTTTTATTTTGCATGTCATTAGAAACTTATTTAAATTTATGTTAACAATTTTCTTAAGTTTAAAAACTCCATCATAAGGCTGTGGTTGTGGCTCAGTACTAGAGTGCTTGCCTCATGTGTGAGGCACTGGGTTCGATTCTCAGCACCATATATAAATAAATAAATAAAGGTCCATAATCATCTAAAAATATTTGAAAAAAACCCCCACTCCATCATAGTGTTATACTTCTTAAAAAAACCTATGGCTAGGGGCTGGGATTATAGCTCAGTGGTGGAGTGCTTGCCTAGCATGTGTGAGGCACTGGGTTTGATTCTCAGCATTGCATATAAATAAATAAAATAAAGGTCCATGGACAACTAAAAAAATATTTTAAAAAAACCTTGGCTATGAGATATAATAGAAGCCAAGCACACCTGGAACCCTGTAACTACCTTCCAGAGTTCTTGGAAGAGTCTTGATCTCATGTTTCTCATCTGAAAGATAAGCTGAATCTATCAAACTAAATCTACTGCATTGGGTTACAGGAGAAATCATGTTGTGAGAGAACTTTGTAAAAAGAAACTTTATTGTCTACATATAAAGAATCACCATAATACATAATACATAATCACTCTTCTAATCAGAGATTCCTCCATAGTTTCTGTGTGACTTTATCTTCTAATCAGAGATTCCTCCATAGTTTCTGTGTGACTTTATCTTCTTCTCCAGCAGATTAACTTTTGCTTCTAGCAGGCAGTACAGGTATTATTATGGCATGGGATGATCTTAGTTCAGTTAGGGATGGAGTAATGAGAAGCTGAGCTTGGGTATACTCTGTGAGGTTGGTCAATTTCGAGTTCACTTCTGTTCTCAAGGTGTAGTCCTTTAGGGATTCCAAATGAAAGCTATGAATGTGTACCAGGGCTGCACTTCTTTGGGGACCTGAACTTCTACTTTTTTCCCCTTCTTCGCTCTCACCCTTCCTTCCCCTCAGCTCTGAAAATTACTAAAATTACTGCTTAGTTTCTCAGCTGCTGCCTTCAGCCCAGATTCTTGGCCTCCAAGACATTGCTTGCTAATTAGCAAGTGCTTCCAGGAGAAAAGTAGTGCCAAATATAATCTCTCAGCTTCCAGATCATGGCCCTTCAAGTTCCTGCTGCTTTGATAGCTCTCCAATGACTTGAAACAGATTTTTAAAAATATTTTCTGCCAGCTTTTCTAGTTGTTTTTGGTGAGAAAAAAATTTATTAGCAGTTAGCTGATCTTCTTGTATCAAAAGAAGAAATGTGAGCTGGGAACGCCATCATTTACCTTCTTTGAGCATTTTCTCAATTACAAAATAATTATCCCAACAATACTCATATTAGTATTATTGGGAGGATCAAGTAAAATTACAAAATGGAAAAAAATTTTTTCTAACCCATATTGTACAGAAATATAGTCTGTGTGAGCCCAAGGATTTTTACTTTCCTCTTAGGGGAGATGAGCCATCTGAAAGTGATTCCATCAAAGAGTGAAATCTATTCCTGTTCAAGAACTGCTACCCAACCATGCTGCACCTGGGAAGAACTCCCCAGGGGCATGTACATAGTTGAAGTAGTTGCTACACCTCAACACTTCTAAGAAACTGTAGTAAGATATATAACATTACTGTAGATTAGGTAAGTATTGATGCATGTACATTCATAAAGTTAGAAAATAAATATACTCTCCTAGACTCTGTTAAAAACTGATTTGGGGCTGGGGCTGTAGCTCAGTGGTGGAGTACTTGCCTGGCACGCACGCACGTATGAGGCACTGGGTTCAATCCTCAGTGCCACATTAAAAAAAAATAAATAAAGGCATTGTGTCCATCTACAACTAAAAATATATATTTTTTAAAAAACTGTTTTTTTTTTAGGTTGTTCTTCTTTGCATCTTTGGTGAAGTTTCAGGTCACTGCCTCCACTTTGTCGCTCACATGCAGATTTAAAAAAAAAAAAATCCTTAGCTCCTTCCCCCCAATGCCCTTTTACATGCACACACTTTCATATTTTAAAAGTCCAGTCCTGTGTAAAAATTTAAAACATCAAATGTTAAGGTTAAATCCTTTTTTTCTTTCTCCAGAATTGAAAAAAGAATTCATTAGTTTCTTTTCTTCCTTGATCCTCCTTCCCCACTCAGTAGGATGCCTCAGACTCCTCCAGGATTGGAGAATAGTAGTGCGGAGGAGGGTTAAGGAATAGAAAAGTTCTTTTAGGCCTGATGCTGTTGTGAACTAGAGCTTTCTGTACTTGGTGAGTATTTAATGCTGACTTGCTCTCTTGAGGGTGTTTTGGAAGACAAAACATCTCCATGTGGGTAAATGTTATCTCTCTGACAGGGCTACTGAATCCATCCCCATCAGCCACTGGGAAGCTAGTGGTCAATTCTCCTATGGGTGTCATTTCACATCTCTGGAAATTTCCTTAGACTTAGTCTGAACCAGTTTGTTCATACGAAACATTCGCACAGGAGATACTCAGATGTTCTTTTTTGTTTTGTGTTGGAGATGAGGGTCTCACTATGTTGCCCAGGCTGGATGAACTCCTGGGTTGAAGTGATCTTCTGGCCTCACCTTCCCAAGTAGGTGGGACTGCAGGTGTGCATCTGGTTTTGTATCCTGAGTAACTCTGTATGTGAAAGACCTCCAGAAGGCATCAGTTTCTTATTGCTCAGCTATCAGAGCTGTTATTGACCACAACACACTGGGTTTCTCAGCATGAACTAAACAGCAGCCAGCCCAATCTGCAGGAATACACATCAGACTTTCTTAGTCCTGCTGAAGTAACTTTCCTTGGACATGAGATGGGTGGGACTCACATCACACTGATAACTGTGGCCCGAGGGTCTTATTAGACTTCTCTCCTCCCCAACCTTTCTTAGACTGGAAGTCACACACTGGTTTCTAGACACCTGTTTTATAAGTTCTGCTTTGGCTATCTTCCACCTCACTTTATAATGCAGAAGTAATTGGCACTTATTGCCTTAGGGACTCAGTCAAAGCCAAGAGAGGAAGGGTCCAACTTTTACATTTCTGAAAGTAACACCCCCCTCCCCAACAAACATGGCATATAGTTTCTACACATCAAGGTCAAGAGAATGACAACCACATTGCCTCTCTAAAGTCTTATTACCATCACTGATGTTCTCAAGATTCCACAGGCTGGAATGGTAAAGGAGAGGGGTGGTAGAAACCTTAAGGAGTGGGGAGTGAAAAATCAGGAAAGGCCTGGGGAGAAGCTCATCTCTGAAACACTTCCCATGGGCTCCCAGCCACAGGGTGGTAAGGGCTGGAGGCCTGTGTTAGCAGAGGGTCAAGGGTTACCGAATGTGACCCCATTTGTTCCCAGATCCTAATCCCATATTCCTAATATGTACTGGCACATTTTCCTTCAGGAAAATTTTACTTATTTAACTTCCACAAGCAGTATGACAGTGTTTCATAAAAGTCATTTTATATGAAAAATCTTTGTTGGAGGAAAATTATCTGTTATTAATCATCAGAATTAGGGTAGGCCATGCACAAGCAAAGAGGGTGGGAGGTTGCCTGCAGGAATAGACGACAACCAGCCTCAATTCAGCTGCGAGGTGAGAGTCCCCGCTCAGTTCCGGGAATCAAGGGAAAGAACAACGCAGGACACCACACTCGTCTACCAAAAATCTTCCTTCGGCTTTGCAAATGCACATAAAAGCAGGGCACCACAGTTCAGCGATCACACAATCCCGACCCAGACACCCCTTTGGGTTGTGTGGGATTCTGAGGAGCTAAAAGTGGAGCAGCTTTGCCAACTGTTGAGCGTAGTGCACCTGTATGGAATTATTACTACGAATAGAGGATGAGAGGGCGGGAGAGACAAATGGCAGGCACCCCAGAAGCCAGGGGCTGGGGAATGGCTTCGAGGAACCTCCTGGGTGGCCGGGCCTGGCGGGGTCTGATTGGTCCGCGACTGGTCTCACGGGGCGCGGGAAACTACCACAGGTCCCGCTCCCCGGCCCCGCCCAGCCCCACCGCGTCGACAGCCCCGCCCCCGCGCGGGGTCTCCGCAGCGTCAATCCTGCTCTGCGCCAGCCCCTCCCGGAAGCGCCGGCGGAGCGTGCCCGCATGGAGCGCGAGCAGTGCGCCGCCTCGGAGGCCGCCCCCGCCGCGCCAGCGCTCTTCGCTTGGGTACGTGACTCCGCCCCCGGGCTTGGGGCTCTCAGGCCTGTGAGGTGGGGGTGTCCGCGTGGGCGGCAGAGGGAAGAAGGGTCTGGGGCCGAGACAGGATTGGAGGATTCTGGGCTGGGTTTGAGGAGGCACGGGAGCGAAGGGTCTTAACGGGGCGATTTAGGGGCCTGCTAGTTGTGGTGTCGGGACTTGAGGGGCAGAGGCGCTGCCGGAGGAACCTGCCTCCAGGTCTGGGGGTCTGTTCTTCCCAGGGCCTCCCACCCACTGGGTGGTAAGGGCTGGAGGCCTGTGTCAGCAGAGGGGCAAGAGTTACTGAAAGTGACCCTGGCCAGGAGAGCTCCTGGGATGCCTGCGTGGAGGCCCGGGTGGAGAGAGGATCGCCCGGTCTCAGAGCCTACGGGCCACCTGTGCCGCCCATCTCGGGTTGCCTGGAGGATGGAGGGCCTTCCTTATGGCCACCATAGCTGACGAGAGCATCTTTTGGATGTGAGGCCCGTGGTGTGTGGCAGCACGCTAGGCGCAGACCCTGCTTATTTGCGGATACCCTGCTGCGACCACAACTTGCCAGTATTGGAGGCCAGGGAGACTGGGCTGGTGTTGGCTTGATGCGAGCCTTAGTGAGACCTATCTTATGTGTGTCTGAGGATGCTTTGTGCACGGAAGCGTGTGGCATGCATGCATGCATGGGAGCAAAGAATGTTGAGTCTTGTGGTTCTTGCGAGTACGCATTACGATTGTAATGGCAGGTACAATTTCCTAATATTAATCTCCTTGGCTACAGTGTGAGGGGAGGCAGTGAGACTGTGAAGTGCCTCTCTTGGTGCCTGGCACCTTGCAGGTCTCCAGCATATATTTGTTGATTAAAAAAATGAATGAATGATAGGGCTGGGGTTGTGGCTCAGCTTGCCTATCACGTGTGAGGCCCTAGGTTTGATCCTGGGTTTAAAAAAAAGATGAATGAATGAGTCCCTGTGTGGCAGCCACATGTGCTGGTTGTGAAAGATTCCAACTCTTGTATTGGGGAGGATACAAACACACATACAACACATGTGTTGGTATTGAAATCAGCATTTATTGACTGATTTAAAAAATAATTATCAGTCCATGCCTGGCACTTGTTGAATTTAAGGCTGCAGTGTGGCAGAAGGGAGAGGGTGGTGTGGCCTGTATGGCTGACTCTCTGAGGTAGCACTTGAGCTGGGGATGGAGATGCTGTTTCTGGCTTTTTCACATCAGGAGACTGATGTCTGTGGACAGAGGAAATATCTGATAGAAAAAGCTTTTCATATATGTTCTTGATTGTACTGATATAGAAATATTGTTGAAATTCACCTAGCTCCTGTATTTGGAGGGCTGATGGTATGTTCTTCCTGTATTGAAATCTTTGTGTGCATGTATTAGTTTCCTTAGGCTACAATAACAAAATATCCTATACTGGGGGGGGGGGTTAATAGAAATTTATTTTCTCACAGTTCTGGAGGTTTCAAGTCAAAGATCAAGATGTCAGCAGTTTTGGTTTCTTGTAAGGTCTAATGTGGCTTTTTCTTTGTGAGCATCGCTGGTGTCTCTTACAAGACCAATCATATTGGGTTCAGGCTCCACCTTTATGATCTCATTATTTAACCTTATTAACCTTTGAAAAGATACTGCCTCCAAATACAGTCATATTCTGAGGTATTAGAGATTAGGGCTTCAACATAAGAGTTTTGGGGATCGCAGTTCAGTCCATTACAAGGGGGATTTACTTTAGGGGTGTGTGTGTGTGAGAGAGAGAAAGACCACAGTGGGGCGTGTTTGGAATGTAAGGGATACAAGCAAAGATGGAATTAAATTTTCCTTCATCTTGTTTTAGCTTGGGTATAGGATATCTTGCTACATTTTACAAAAATTGGTACCATAATTTGGAACCCCAGAATGCTCATGTCTCACTTTTCTCATGTTCAACAGCCTGCAAGTCTGGTTATGGGACAGGCATGGAGATCTGGGGCTGACTGAGTCCTGTGCATTATACTTCTTACTGTGCCTTTGATCTGACCTTTCCTAGGTGGGGACTTATAGAGCCTTACATTCACTCACCATATAAATAATGTACATCTTCTCTAGGCCAGCACAGTTTCAGATACAGGGCAAATATTGTGCAAAACAAAGTTCTGTATCATAGAATTTACTTTTTAGTGGAGAAGGTAGACAGAAAACAAGTAAACATATGCTATACTGTCAAGGAGTGATATGAAGAAAAACAAAGCAAAAAAGGTGGTAAAGTGCTATTTTAGATAGGGTTATATAGTTGACCCCTCCCCCCTGCCCCCTTTTTTTCCCCCTTATAGACAAGAGTAGGGTCTAGTGAAAGGAATGTGGAATCTAACCTATTGCCTACTCAGGTGTATAACTATGGAAAGTTACTTAAGCTTCCTGAGTCTTAGTTTCTTTATTTGTAAAACCTGAGTGATAGTGTCCTCCTCCTTAGTTGCTGTGAGAGTTAAAGGTGAATGCCCAGTATGAAGAGTATTAATTGTTTGGAATTTGTATTGCCCCTGAGGACCTCAGGGACCTGTGCTCCTGCCATGTCTTATTCTTGCATCCTGTAGTCCTTGCAGCCCAGGATCACTATGAAGATTTTGTTTTATGTTTCGCATGCATTATTTTAAGTCACTTTTGTTTAGGTGAATTCAAAAACAATATATTTAGAAGCTTTTACTATCCCATCTCCAGGAAGAAGCAATGTAGAATAAATAACTAGAAAAATATTATAAGAATTTCTGAAATCTTTTTTTTTTTTTTTTTTGGTACTGGGGATTAAACTCAGGGGCAAGGCACTCGACCACTGAGCCACATCCCCAGCCCTATTTTGCATTTTATTTAGAGACAGGGTCTTGCTGAGTTGCTTAAATTTTGTTGAGGCGATCTTCCTGCCTTAGCCTCCCAAGCTGCTGGGATTACAGGCATGTGCCACTGTGCCCAGCCTGAAATCTTAATATGATTTTCCCTGTAGGCCCATGATCCCTTATCTTTAATTCTGAAAACCCAAAACTTATTGGACATAGGCTATTTATAGGCTGCAAAAATATTACTGTTTTGGTTATGGAATGTTGCCTTAGAACTTTGTAGCAGGATGTATGATACACACACACACACACACACATACACACACACAATCTTGCTTTTAAAACCTGTAAAAATTTTTTCTGAAGTATATTTATTGCAAGGGTTTCAGATTAGGGATTATGGAATTTTATTGTGTTATAACAACAATAGACATGGCCTACTAAGGGAAGCTCTGTTCCCTCATAGGAACTTACCATGTGAATCTTGAGGTCACAAACATTGTACTTGGAAAGACCCCTGGAGATCACTGTCAGCCTTTTTCATTGGACAAATGAAATAATGACACACCTTGCACAAAATCCTTAGCTAACTTTGATTACAGAAAGTTGTTGCCAGTTTTCCAGTGAAGTTGGGGGGAGAAACATCAAGAACTAGTTCCAGAGTATTTTCTGCCCAGTTTGTTCTCGTCTCCCCCTCGTTTTTCTTTCTCTAGCTTCCTTAGGTAATTAGCTTTTATCATAAATAAAACTCTATGCTGTCTCCCAAAAGCAATACAGGGGTGTTGGGGCATTGGAAGGGAAAGGTGAATATTATCATTGGGTAAGTTGTGGATGCAAAGTATCCCTCTTGAAACTGTTTCCTGAGGCGAGCGTTGCCATCTTAATGGGGGTTGCATATAAGAACCTACATTTTAAGAATTGGTGAGCTGTTAACTGTTGTAGGCTCTGAGAGGATGTCAGAGTGAGGGAGATTGGGACAGGTAAATAGACATTGACAATATGGTTTTTATATTTTTTCATCCTTGGCTTATTTTATCCTTAGGGTGCAAATAGCTATGGCCAACTTGGCCTTGGCCATAAGGAAGATGTGCTTTTGCCCCAGCAACTGAATGACTTCTGTAAACTTGAGTGTGTCAGGAGGATCACAGGAGGAGGGGGCCACTCTGCAATTGTCACAGGTGATTTCCTTCAAAAGTAGTTAGCTACTCTTTCTTAGGACATTTTCCCCTAGGCTATTAGTTGCCATCTTTCAGCCTTTTGTATTTTGAAGAGGAGAACATTTTTCTGAAAGAGCCACATAACCATTGGAAAATCCTAGGTAGAGCTAGAAGAACTTCAGAGATCTTATGGGCCACCCCAGATCCACCACGTTATACAAATGAAGTTCAGGGAGGAATACTGCTTAAAGTCACAAGGCTAATTAGTGGTAGAGTTGCAACATGTATCATATTTTATGCCATATGTTATTATTTAACTTTCACATGAATGAGAAATCTTTGCGGTTAGATTGAATATTCCTTGAGAGCAAGGATCTTGCTAGATTTCACAGTATTTACGATAGTACTTACTGAGTACTATATGTGTTACAGTATTGCAGAGGAGGGCATTTGCAGCTGGTTCAGAATATGACCTTGGAATCAAACTACCTGGGTTCAAGTCCAGGTTCTATGATGGATTAGCTGTGTGGCCTTGGGCAGATAATCTCTCTGAGCCTTGGTCTACTCATCTGTTATGGGGGGATAACAGTGGCGGATGAAGAAATTTGGTGAATTAACAGGGCTACATTATAACTTTCATGGATCTTTGGCACTTTGTTTTCATGGACCCCTTCCTCTATAAAAAAATATTGAAAATTACATCTTATAAAAATATATTTTACAATGGTATTTATGTAAAGATTAATATAATCCAGACTGGATTTTGTATTACATATGTATTACTATTATATAATTTGTCTTCGTTTTCAAACAATTTGAAATTAAATCATTCTTATGGACTTCTGAAAGTATTGTGGACCCCAGATACTATATCTAAAGGATGAATTGACCTCACACATAAAGTTCTTAGAACAGTCCCTAGTACATTCTAACTATTAAATGAACATTGACCTTCTTGTTATAGTTGCTGCTCCATTTTGAGATTGATTGGCCTCTGCTCCAGGATTTGGAGTTTCCATTTAGATACTAGATTTGAGATCCTGGACCCTATGTCATTTGTCTTCAGAACATGCATGGGTTATTAACATTAACTTGGGTGAGAAAAAATTATTTATCTTTGACTTCAAATAGCGAATCCCCTTTGCTCACTTTGGTAGTTGTGATTTCTCCTGTGTACACTAGCACCAAAACCTTTATTTTGCAGATGGAGGAGGCCTTTTTGTTTGTGGCCTGAACAAAGATGGGCAGCTGGGACTTGGTCACACAGAGGATGTTCTGTATTTTACCCTCTGCAAATCCCTTCTTGGATGTCCTATCCAACAGGTGGCCTGTGGCTGGGATTTTACTATTATACTCACAGGTAAGTTCACACCTAGATAAATTGTTATCACTATAAAGACTTTGGGAATTTTGGATTGGAACCACCATTTGACCCAGCTATCCCACGCCTCGGTTTATACCCTAAGGACTTAAAATCAGCATACTACAGTAATTCAGCTACATCAATGTTTATACCAGCTCAATTCACAATAGCTAAACTATGGAACCAACCTAGGTGTCCTTCAATAGATGAATGGATAAAGAATATGTGGTATATATATTCAGTGGAATATTACTCAGCTTTAAAGAAGAATGAAATTATGGCAGTAAATGGATAGAGTTAGAGAATATCATGCTAAGTGAAATAAGCCAATCCCCCAAAACCAAAGGCTGAATGTTTTCTTTAATATGCAGATGCTAATTAACAATAAGGGGGGCAGGGAACTAGAGAAGAATAGAGGTACCTTAGATTCGGTAGAGGGAAATGAAGGGCGGGAAGGGGAGGGAATGTGGGGGTAGGAAGGATAGTAGAACGAACAGACATTACTTCACATATATATGTGACTGTATGACCAATGTGATTCTATAACATGTACACTCAGAAAAATGAGAAATTATATCCCATCTGTGTGTGATGTATCAAAGTGCATAAATGCATTCTACTGTCAGGTATAACTAAAACAAACAAACAAACAAATTCGGGTGAGAATAGCAAGGTGGTGGTGACTGGTGATAAAATGAAAACCTCTTTACTCAAATATTCTCTCTGGTTGCCCTGGAAAATTGCAGAGTACTTTTACAAAGAGAGTTTCAATGGTAAAAGAGTCTGGAATTGGGCTGAAAAACTTTGCAAAAGTCTGGGAATGGACTAGATCCACTTCCTGACCCAGAAGTTCTTGGTAGTTGTGTGCCTGGGCTAACTGGTCAGGAGTGCCAGTTAAGGGTTATCATGGGGGAATATGCTGGGGAAGTATGAGGAAGTGGAGATTGTCACAGCAGTGATGGCAGCTTTTTCCCACCTTGGGATTTACACACACACACACACACACACACACACACACACACACACAGATATGGTTGGACAGAACTTTTGGTTTTTGAGGCTAGATGACAATAGAATGTAGAGGGGTATGGTCAAAGGGTAATAGATAATGTTCATGGGAGTAGCTGGTAATAGTTACTTTGTCAGTTGACTTCTCTGAAACAGTTTTGACTTCTTTGTTCAGCTTTGCCCTTTCTAGCTGGACATACTGGATTTAAAGGACCATCTATAGTTTCTGACCATTGTCATAGTCTTCTGGCACAGACATCTTCTGACCATGTCACTCTTCTGCCCTTGTAGAGGGTCACTTGCATAGTATAAATCCCAAGCTTTTTTAGCACATGGTCTTCTATAACTGTTCCCTACTTACCTCTGTTGCCTTGTCTCTCATTCTGCACAATTCCTATGCTTTTATTTCTAGGAATACCAACAAATGCATGCTTTTCTTTCTGTTTGGAACAGGTGCACTAGTCTTTCTGATGAACTTATCCCATCTTTTATGACCTGCTGCTCAGGTGTCACCATTTCTGTTCTGTAGAGGGGTTCCATAATATGTGTTGCATTTGACAGTATTTATTAGAATCTAAATAGAACGCTGGGGATGTGACTCAGTGGTAAGTGCTTGCCTACTATGGAAGAGGCCCTGGGTTTGATCAGCAACATACACATCACATATGCATCCTTATATATGTAGAATTTTGAGTAGTAGTTATCATCTGCTGCTGTTTATGAAGTGCTTATTGTGTGTCTGGGTCTGGGTTGTAGGAGTTGATAGATAACACTGTTTCCTGCTCACATTTGGAACCAGTTGTCAGAAAGGCATATGGCAATCAGAGTGGGAGATCTATCAGCTTTTTACTCATCGGGCTCTGGTGGGAGATAGGCTTAATTAGGAGGACAAGTGGTTCTCATACTCCTCTGGTTCAGACTTATTTTCCCACTTCCAATTCTAGGCCTTTCCTACAGGGGAAACCCTTACTGTATGTCAGCTTAGAATGTCTGAGAGGAAGGGGCTAACCCACACATGTCCTGTCTCTTCTCCCAAACTCACCAATTGGTTAGGTGACCTTTTGTTCCTAGGAAGCAATGATTATGGGGAAGGGCCAGGAGAAAGGTCTGGAATGTTATAATAATTGTTATAGTCAGCTTTTGCATTGTTGTGACCAGAATACCTGACAAGAACAACTTGGAAAAGTTTATTTGGAGCTTGCAGTTTCAGGGGTTTCAGTTCATAGATGGCCAATTCCATTGCCTTGGGCCTAAGGTGAGGCAGCACATCATGGGGGAAGGGCCCAGTGGAGGAAAAGTGCTCAACTCATGGTGGGATCAGAAAGCAGAGAGAGGGAGGGAGGGAGGGAGGGAGGGAGGGAGAGAGAGAGAGAGAGAGAGAGAGAGACAGAGACAGACACACAGAGACACACGTGTGGGGGTGGGGTGGGAAGGGGATAGGGAAGATATATCCTCCCAGGGAATGCCACCAGTGACTCACCTCCTTTAGCCATGCCCACCTGCCTACATTTGCCACCCAGTCATTCAAACTAGAATGGACTGATTAGGTCACACCTCATAATTGAATCGTTTTACCTCTGAGTATTCCTGCATTAACAGGAGATTTTGGGGGTCATCTCATATCCAAACCATAACATTCTGGCCTATGACCCCAAAAGTTCAGGTCCATCTCGCAATGTAAAATGCATTTAATTCATCTCCAGTAGTTCCATAGTCTTAACAGTTTTAACATTACCCAAAAGTCCAAGTCCAAAATCTTATCTGAGATTCAAGGCAAACTGCTGGCTGTGAGCCTGTGTAAAAATCAAAAGCAGGTTTTGTCCAATATACAGTGGCACAGAGTAAACGGTTCCATTTCAAAAGGGAGGAATAGAGGCATAGAAGGAAGGAATGAGGCCAGAGCAAGACTGAAACCCAGATGGACAAACTAGTCCCATAACCCTGCCAGTAACTCTGCATACAGCCTCTAGGACACAAGGCTGTGTTATGTGCTCTCCAGAGGACTTGGGCAGTTCTTGCTTTGCCAGTTGTAGCACACATGGGCTCTCTTTTAGCCTGGCTTTCTCTACAACCAGTGGCTTTTCTTGACAGACAGTCCATGTTACTGATTTCTCTTAATTCCTGAGGTCTCCTTTCCAGCTTTGACTTCACCTTCACAGCTTCACACATCATCCTGTCAGGGACGATGCATAGGGACCGTGACTCTACTTCACTTTACCTGTCCTCTCAGGCTTTCCTTTGAAATGTTGGTGGAAGCCTTCATGACCCCTTAACTCAAGCATCCTGTATTCCTGTAGAACCAGCGCCATGTGGATAATGCCAAGGTCTGGCAATACCTGGGCCCCCTGGTGTCATGGCTGCTGTGGCCTTTGAGTGTTTGTGTGTCTCAGCATGGTGAAACAACTTCTAGGCCCCCCTGTGCAATCAGGATACTACCATGTTCTCTTTGCAAAGGACTTTTCCTTTCTAGACCCTTGAACCTGTAATGGGTATGGTCTTGCAAATTCTTGAGATACCCTACCCTCAAAGCATCTTTCCTATGGTCTCTGTGTGAAGTACTTACCATCTCTTTAGGGGCTATAATCTCTTCAACAAGCACACCTTCCTTGACCTTAGCTTTACATGCACTTTTTGGGCCAAACTGCAAATTTTAAAAATTCTTTGGTTGTTTTCTGCTCCCAGTTCTCACCGTAAACTTGGTTAAATGCTGCCAGCAATATCTATGCCATGGACTGAATACTGTGTTGCCTTGGAATTTATTCTGCCAGATTAGTTAGTCTGTCACTTTTAAATTCAGGCTCACACAAAGTCTCAGGACACGGGTTCTTTATCAGAATATAACATGAGTGGCATCTAGTCCAATTTCTGAGAGAGTCCTCATTTCCCTCTGAAACCTAATGAACACAGTCCATGTTCCTATTGGGATTCTGAGATCCTACAAGAATCACCCATTAAGCTCTGCTTATAATCTAAAAATTCCCAGCTTTCATCTTTTTTTTGTGTGTGTGTGTGGGGGGTGGGTACCAAGGATTGAACTCATTGTGGCTCTTAACCACTGAATCACATCCCCAACCCTGTTTTGTTTTTTATTTAGAGACAGAGTCTCATTGAATTGCTTAGCACCTTGCCATTGCTGAGGCTGGCTTTGAACTTGCTATCCTCTTGCCTCAGCCTCTTGAGCTCTAGAATTACAGGTGTGCACCACCGGGCCCAGCTCATCTTTAAAAAAAATTGTTTTTTTTTTTCCAGTTTTTGATAAACCTTTATTTTGTTTATTTATATGCGGTACTGAGAATTGAATCTAGTGCCTCACAAGTGCTAGGCGAGCACTCTACCACTGAGCCACAATTCCAGCCCCAGCTTGCATCTCTAAGCTTCAAAATTTCTCCTGCAAACCAGCTCCAAAGGCTTTTGAACCACATGGTCATGTTAGTCATAGCAATGACCTCACTTCTTGGTACTGATTTTGTATCACTGTTGTGAGAAACACACTCACCTGTCCAAACCCAGAGAATGGATTGAGAGACAAGAGGTATAGAGAAAGCAAGGCTTTTAATGACAGTCTTGCAAAATTAGGTCTGTGTGAGAAAGCACACCCAGAGCTATTACAATCAGCATTTTATTCCGTAGTGTGCAATGCCCCTCCCCCAGTTCCTCATTGGTTGAGTACTATGGGGTGTACAGTCTTCCTGAATGTTGCCTATTGGGTTATTTAAAGAAATGTACCTTTAGTTGTCTCCACTTCCCTTTGTTCTATTGTGGTAGGAAGGCCTTTTTGGGTTGAATGTATCTTGGCACATACATAATTTATCTTTGTGGGTTAGGCTGACCCCTTCCCCTACTTCCTGTTTGTGAGGGGGAAGGAGCTGTGAATTTGTCCTACTCTGGTTAACTGCTTTTAACTTTCCACTCTGCTCTCCCCTCTAGCTGCTTTTCTTTCATCTCAAGTAATTTTATATTTAAGGCTAAATATTGTATTCTGAAAATGGACAATTAGACTCTCTATTCTGTGACCAAAATACTTGAAAATAATAACTTAGAGGAGGAAAAGCTTATTTTGGGTTAATGGTTTGAGAGATCTCAGTTCCTAGACAGCTGACTTCATTGCCCTGGGCCTAAGGCAAGGCAGTGCATCATGGGTGCCAGGCCCAGTAGAAGAAAACTGCTTGGCTCAGGGTGGGATCAGGAAACAGAGAGGAAAGAGGGGAGTATGGAGGGAGAGGGAGAGGAAAGGACCCACAAGGAACATACCTCCTTCCACGGATGCCCCCAGTGACTTGTCTCCTCTAGTCGTGCCTGTCTGCCTACAGTTACCACCCAGTCATTCAAACTAGGATGGACTGATTAAGTTACAGCTTTCATAATCAAATCATTTAACCTCTGAATTTTCCTGTATTAACAGGAGATTTTGGTGGATATCTCATATTTAAACCATGGCAGTGATGGAAATGCTGTCACATGGAAACCTGAAAAGTAGGGAATAGGTACCTTCTCATTCCAGTACTAGGTGCTAGCCTGTGTTCTGCACAGATAATTTGCCATTAATGACAGAGAGTAATAATAATCTATGTAGAACACTTTGCCCAGTGCCGTGTACTTTCACTCCTAGATTAATAATAGCAGGGAATTGGTTCTGAATGTACTGAAGCTTGGCATCTCTATGTTTTTTCATGCTTTTGCATTTCTTACACTTTAGTATTCACCCATTGTTCACATGTCTCACTTTATAGATTTGCAATTTATTTATTTGTATTTTGCAGAAAATGGTCAAGTTCTATCATGTGGATCCAATTCCTTTGGCCAGTTAGGAGTCCCTCATGGGCCTCGAAGATGTGTGGTTCCCCAGGCCATAGAGGTGAGGATATCTAATATGGAAGGATATCTAATATTGCTTGTGTCCTGTTAAAGTGTTTCCAGTCTATTACAGTTATCCTTACCCATAGAAAATCCATGGAGTAGCAGAATTTGAGCTGAAAATAAGTATTTATGGGAAAAAATTAGTTGGGGGGAATTGATGTTATGAGAAAAAACCCCACACCTCTGGTTAATCCTTATATACATTATAAAGTTTTATAAACCAAAATAATATAATATACCCCATAAGGATAATAATGACATTTTAAAATTCCAAGATTAGTAATAATGGGAATTATGTGAGAGAGAGGTTTAAGATAAAAATGACTTCCCTAGATACATTAAGCTAAGCATTATAGGCTAGTGCTATCCAATGGAAATATAATGTTAACCCCATATGTAATTTAAAAATTTATAGTAGCTTTGTTTAAAAAAGTAAACAAAATTAATTTTTAAATAATAGCTTTATTGAGCTACAATACATATATCATAAAATTTACCCTTTTAAGATGTAGAATTCAGTGGTTTTTAGTGTATTCTAGATATGAGCAGCTGTTGCCATAATATAATAATTTTATAACATTTTCATCACCATCTAAAGAAACTACTCAGTAGCAGTCAATTTCCATTTTTCTGTCCCCCAGTCCCTAGTGACTAATAATCTATTTTTGTATGCATTTGCCTGTTTTGGTTGTTTCACATAAGTGTAATTGTACCATATTTGACCTTTTGTGTCTAGCTTCTTTCTGTTCATGTGATGTTTTCAAGTTTTATCCATGTTGCAGCATGCAGGTGAAATTAACTTTAATTACTTTGAAACTAATCCAGTGCATTCAAGTTCTTATCATTTCAGTGTGTCACCAATAAAAAATTTATACTTGAGATATTTTATACTCTTTATTTTGAACTAAGCCTATTAACTTTGGTGTATATTTTTTATTTAGAGTATGTCTCAGTTTAGTCTAATCACATTTCAAGTGTTCATTGCCTACATGTAGCTAGTGACTTATATATCAGATAGTACAGTGTGAAACAGGCTCTTCTCTCTCTCTTATTTTTTAACCTTTGTTTTTAATCTGGCTGGAGATTGAACCCACAGGTGCTTAATCATTGAGCCTCATCCTCAGCCCTTTTTATTTTTTATTTTGAGACAGGGTCTGACTAAGTTACTTAGAGCCTTGTTTAGTTGCTGAGGCTGGCCTCAAACTTGAGATCCTTCTATCTCAGCCTCCCAAGCTTCTGGGATTACTGGCATGTGCCACCAAACCTAGCTGAAACAGAGCTCTTGACCCTAGTTCAGAGCTCTTTTCACTGCCTCAAACTTAAAATGTACACTTTTGTGAAGTTTATATTTTATGTGATCACAAGATAAATATGGAATTTTTAAAGAAATATGCTGAAAACTAAAATAAGTTCACCACCTAAGCTATTTAAGAGTGGAAAGTCTCTTTTCTTTGGACAGAGTTTAGTCCTGCTCCTATCATCGTGCTGAATTGAGTTGTGATCTGAGATGTGTTATTTGGGGGTAATAGTTCCCATAGTATGCATACAAGTCTAGGCTCTATATTCCCTGTTGTGGGAAATGTTATAGCTCCCAATTGCAAGTAGATGGCCTTGTAAGAACCTACATATAAGTCATAATTAATTTAGCTTAATTATAATTAAAATAATTAAAGAGGACAGAGGAACAATGGTTAAAATATATTGGATGACAGAAAGAAAAATTAAAAGGAAGGTATATTCAAGTTTTATCAGCAGGCAGATTTGCTCTTCTCCAAGGCTAATGTGATTGGGGACTCCACTTAAATAGTAAAGTCTCCAGAATAAAGAAGGCCAGAGCTTTGTCCTCTATGCTGATCAGACTGCCTCTGGGTGTTGTATTCTGTGTGGATTTGGTGCTTAGGTAGTGGGCACAGAGGTATATAAGACTCAGGTTCTGCCCTTGGGGTCCCCAAAGAAATACATTATGGACTTTAAATAAACAAATGTGATTAAAGCCTCCTGTGGTAAGTGATTGATGCATTTACAATTCCTTTAAGAGAAAGAAATAGAGCCAACCAAAGCATATTTATAGGAGAGAAACCAGGAGGGAGAGAGAATTTGAAGCTCAATGATAGCTGGTGGAACTGGGGATATTTTGCCTAAAGAAGAGATCTACATTAGTTATTCATTGTTACATAGCAAATTACCCCCAAACCCAGCACCCTAAAACAATAATCATTATTCCATTGTTTTGAGAGTCAGGAATCAAGGAACCACCAACTGGTTTTTCTCGAGGTGTCAGTCAATATCAGCTGGTGTATACATGGTCTCTGAAGGAGAAACTGGCTGGCAAACCCATTTCTAGCTGTCTCATAGGCTGTTGGCTTCAGTTCCAGCCATGTGGGCCTCTCTAAAAGACTATTCAGACATGGTAGGGAGGCTTCTCCCAAGAGTGATTTGAGAGCTGGAGATGCCAGGCAGGAAGTCTCCCTGCCTTTTATCACTTCATCTCTGAGTCACTTATCTCTTCCTTATTCTTTTTATTAGAAGTGTGTCACTAAGTCCAGCCCACACAGGGGAGGGGAATTAAGCTCTACATCTTGAAGTGAGTAGTATCAAAGAATTTGAGGACCTATTTTTAAAACCACCACAAGATGTCTTAGAGAGGACATGACAACTGTCTTCAAATATTTGGAAAGCATTGTCAGAAGCTACAGGCAGATAGATTTGGCTCCACTGAAAGAGAGAAATGAAACTCTGCAGAGATGGAACAGGCACCTGGGGAGATTGTGAGCCCTGTGTCACTGGAGGTTGGTGTTGGGCAGGGATTGGATGACCACCTGCTGGAGGAGTTTTTAGCATTGGAGAGGGATTGGACTAAATCAGAAGTGGGAAAACTAGAACATAGCTGTGCCCATTCATTTTTGTATATTCTATAGCTGTTTTCATTATAGTATCAGAGCAGAGTTGTGCAACAGGAACCTTGTGACCTGTAAAGTCTAAAATATATACTATCTAGTCCTTTTAGGAAACATTTACTAATCCCTGGACTGGATGACCTTGAAGGTCTCTCCCAGCCCTACGAGGCGTTGTGACATATTTTAAGGATAAATATAGAAGTATTTATGGGTAGAATTGTTGGCAGAAGAAGGCTAACGCAGCCAGACACATATTAAAGACCATACTGTATTGTATTTGGGTATAAAATACATAAAATTCTGTAGATGGATGATCTAAGTCCTTTTCTTTGTTTTGACAGCTCCTGAGGGAAAAGGTTGTTTGTGTTGCTGCTGGACTGAGGCATGCATTAGCTGCTACAGGTGATCATTTTGCCTTTATTTTCTAAATTCTTAGTAAGGAGGAACTGAGCTTTAGGAGAAAAATGCTTTAAGGAGTATTTTAAAGAGTCCTCACCTGTTGTAGTTCTGATTAAAAGGAGGGAATGTAGGGCAGAAGTCATGTAGGAAAGCCTACAGTAGGAGGAAGGAAGGAAAAATATTTTTTTTAATTCTAGGTATGGTTTTAAATTTTTCTTGATTTGATTCATTTAATCATTACAACCAGGAAGAGATATGAGTTGAGTTTTTACATGTGACAAAACTGAGGCCCATATAGGTTAAAGTGCTCGTGTAAGGTTATGTGTGGTAAGATGGGAAGAGGTAGAGCTGGGATCAGAGTCTGGGATGGTTGAAATTCCAAGTCACATGGTCTTCTCAGGGAACTGCATTGCCTTCCTAGCAGATTTTAATATGTATTAATTTGAAAGCTTGACATGAACTTGTTTCCTGTACCATGAGTGGTACAGTGATAAAGACTGTATGTAAGTGAGATGGAGAAGGGAGATAGCATGTGGATTTTGCTTAGACCCTGGGCATAAAGGTAAATAGAGTCAGGTTTTTCCCTAGGAGTCCTAAAGTTTACAAATACAGTGATTAATGCATATACAGTTCCTTTAAAAAAGAGAGAGCTCAGACTGGGGTTGTGGCTCAGTGGTGGAGTGCTTGCCTAGCATGTGTGAGGCCCTGGGTTCAATCCTCAGTGCCACATAATAAATATAATAAAGGTATTGTGTCCAATTAAAACCAAAAAATAAATAATTAAAAAAAGAGAGCAACCAGAGCATATTAAATTTTTTTTTGATAATTGTAGATTAACAATATACCTTTATTTTTATTTGTTTATTTTTAAGGGGTGCTAAGGATCAAACTCAGTACCTCACACACGCTGGGCAAGTACTCTGCCACTGTGAGCTACAGCCCCAGCCTCAGAGCATATTTTCAGGAGAGAAACTAGGAAGGATAGAGAATTTGAAATGCAGGGATGGGTGGGAGAACAGTGACCCTTTGACCTTTTCTCTTTTATTTTTCTGGTCACATTCCTTTTGTCCTTATGCACAATACTAATTAGTGGTGGCAGACAAGCTTCTGTGTGTTGTCCAGTTGTAGAGTGGAGAGAAGAGAAGGTGAGGAAGGAAAATTCAGTGCAGCACTGTACTGATCATCTCTTACAGCTTAACCTTGATCTTATATTTTTCAAAAAGATTAAAATTATGTATATTGATAATTGTAGATTTATATGCAATTATAAAAAATGAAATAAACCTTACGTGCTGTTCTTCTAGTTTTCCCCAATGGTAACATTTTACAAAATCATAGTGTATACTCAGCTAGTATATCAACATTGATACAGTCAAGACACAGAACAGTTCCATTCTCATAAGGGTCTCTGATGTTGCCCTTTTACTGCCACATGTGCTTCATGCCTGTCCCCATTTCCTTCTTAGTCCTTGACGAGTACTCTTCTATTTTCCATCTTTATAATGTTTTCATTTTAATAATGTTGTATAAATGGTGTCATATAGTGCCTAATCCTTTCTGAGGTTGACTTTTTTCAATCAGTACAGTTCCCTGGAGATTCTTCCAAGTTATGTGTACCAATAATTCACTCTTTTTTATTGCTGAGTAGTATTCCATAGTATGAATGTATCACTCACTATAATAGTCTTCCAGGGATGCTGTCAAAAATGCCACAGACTGGGGGCTTTAAACAACATAAATTTATTTTCTCACCATTATGGAGACTCAAAGTCCAACATCAACATGCTGCTAGAATTGGTTTCTGGGGACGCATCTCTTTCTGGCTTATAGATGGCCACCTTCTTGCTGTTTCCTCATAGCATCTTTCCTCTGTGAACTTGTGCAAAGAGAGATTTCCAGTGTCTCTTTCCCTTTTTTATAAAACCACCAGTCCTACTGGATTAGGGCCTCCCATATATCATTTAACTTTTATTTTCTCCTTTGGGTCCTCTCTCCAAATATAGTCACATTGGGCATTAGGGATTTAACATCTGAATTTTGGTGGGGCACAGTTCAGTCTATAACAATAACTGTTAAATCAATCACTCATTGAAGAACATCTGGGTTATTTGCAGTTTTGAGCTATTAAGAATAGCGCTAGTATATGCATTTGTGGACAGGTTTATTATGAACATAAATTTTCTTTTCTCTGAAGTACATGCCCAGCAGTATGATTGCTGAGTTGTATGGCGGTGGTTACACTTTTATAAGTAGGTTCTTCTCTTAGAAATCATCAGGGCAAGAGAATTGCCTGTCAGTAAATTTCTTCCCTCTTTTGTACCAACTTTCTGTAACTGCTAGTCTTTACATTTTTAAAAAACAGCTTTATTGGGCTACAGTTGTTATTCATATGTAATGTGTACAACTTGATGGATTTGGATATGTGCAAATAACTGTGATGTCATCACTACCATCAAGGTCATAGACATATCCAGTACCTCTCAAAGTTTCCTTGATGCCCTTTGTTTTGTTTGTGTGTGCGTGCGTGCGTGCGTGCGTGCGTGTGTGTGTATGTGTCAAAAACACTTAACGTGAAACTTACATTCTTAGCAAATGTTGAAGTGCCCTTTACTGTATTGTTAACTACAGGCACTGTTGCACAGCAGAGTCATCTAGCATAGCTGATGCTATATACCCTTGAACAACAACTTTCTATTTCTTCTGCACCCCTTGCCCCGCCGACTACTATTGTTCTTTATGCTTCTATGAATTTGGCTATCACAGATTCCTCATATACATAGTATCATGCAGCATTCATTCTGTATCTGAATAATATCATCCAGATTCATTCACATTAACACAAATGACAGGATTTCCTTATTTTTGTTAAGGCTGAATGACATTTCATTGTATGTATATACTGCCACTTTCTCTATCCACTCATGTGTTGATGGCTGCTTTGGTTGTTTTCATATCTTGGCTTTTGTATGCAGTGCTGTAAAGAACATGAGAGTACAGCTATTTCTCCAAGATCCTGATTCCAGTTCTTTTGATTATATAGCCAGAAATGGGATCCCTAAATCATATGATAGTTCTGTTTTTAATGTTTTGAGGAACTATTATATTGTTTTTTTGTTACATTTGCACCATTTTTCATTCATAATAACAGTGTATTAGGCTCTAGTCTCTTCCTGTCCTCGCCAACAATTTTTTTTTAAATAATAGCTTTCCTAACAGATATGAGGTAAAGTCTCACTGTAGTTTTGATTTGCATTTTCCTGATCATGAACGATGTTGAATGTCTTTTCATATACCTATTAGTCATTTGTATGTCTTCTTTGGAGAAATGTCTGTTCAATTACTTTGTCCTTTTAAAAATTTTTGCTATTGAGTTGAAAGAGTTCCTTATATTTTAGAAATTAACCCCTTATCATACAGATGGCTTGCAAAACATTGATGAATATAATTGCTACTACTTATTCATTCTGTCGAGGCCTCTTCACCACCACCATCTAATTTGTAAATATTTCTGCGTGTATTTCTAAAAGATAAGTAAGTACTCTTTTTGAAAATGTTGCTGTACTACCTTCATGAAACCTAAAAAAAAAAAAAATAATTGTAATATCAGTAAGAATCCTGTTGGGATTAAAATTTTTCTGTAACATGTTTTTATGGTTTTTTGAATTGGGATCTGTTAAGTCCGTATATTATAATTGGTTGATATATATTTCAAATCTCTTTTAAAATGTATTTGTTTCTTTTGAACATTTATGCTATGTATACTTTGCCACATATAAATGTAATCGTATAGTATTTATTCTTGTAAGTGGCCTACTTAATATAAGGTTCTCAAGGTTCATCCATGGAATAGCATGATAGCATGTCAACATTTTTTTTTTTTTTTTTGAACTATGGATTGAACTCAGGGCCGCTTAACCTCAGAGTTACATCCCAAGCCCTTTTTATTTTTTATTTATATAGAGTGGGTCTTGCTAAGTTGCTTAGGGCCTTGCTAAGTTCCTGAGGCTGACTTTGAACTTGTGATCTTCCTAGCTCAGCCTCCCCAGTTGCTGGGATTACAGATGTGTACCACCATGCCCAGGAACATTTCTGTACTTTTTAAGGTTGATAATACTTTATTGTTGTGTGTTTGTGTGTGTGTATCCATTCATCTGTCAAAGTGTGCTTGAGTTGCTTCCATGTTTTAGCTATTGTGAATAATGCTGGTATGAACATGAGTGTTCAAATGCCTCTTCAAGATCCTACTTTCAATTCTTTTGGATGTATACCTGGAAGCAGAATTGCTGGGTAACATGGTAATTCTATTTTTTCACTTTTTGAGGTACTGTTGTACTGTTTTCTATAGCAGTCACATTATTTTACATTCCCACCAACAATGCACAAAGGTTCTCACAGGTTCACTAACACTTGTTATTTTCTGGGATTTTTGTTTTGTTAGATATAGCATCCAAATGGTGTGAGGTGGTTTCTCATTGTGGTTTTGATTTGCATTTCCTTAATGATTAGTGATGTTGAGCATTTTTTCTTGTGTTTAATTGGCCATTAATGTATCTTCTTGGAGAAATGTCTATTCAAGTTCTTTGACTATTTAAAAATTGGGTTTTGGTTTGTTTTTGATTGACTTTTTGGAGTTCCATATATATATTGTGGATATTAATCCTTTATCATTTATCTGAAAATCCTTTTATTATGTAGTTTTTTTCTCTTTGAAATTTATTTGTTGAGGGGATTTTTAAGTTTTATTTTACATAAATTTGGGCTTTGTTTATATTGTGCCTATACTTTATTTTTTCATTAAGCAAACTTGTCTGTTTACTGCCCAAGGGACCACCGGTTATAGTATGCTTCCAGAGGAATAGACCTCAATGCTGGTGGTGTTGGATTATAGGTACAATTGCACACATCTGAGTGTAGGCCAAATACATGGGTTTTTTTTGTGTGTGTATTTGTATTCAGAATATGAGATGCAGTGGACATGGTAATAAAAGCCCTCTCCATTGAAATCATGATTATTAACCTGTCTCAGAGTCATAAATATTTATTTATTTTGGCAATGGAGAATCTTTGAACTCATCTTGGTGTGTTGGGAAGGACACTACCTTAAGGGTCAGGAGAGCTGAGTCCTGGCTTTTTCTTTGTGGTACAAGATCCCCATGTGATCTTGCACAAGTCATAATCCTCTCTTAAGGTCTCAGTTTCCTCATCTGGTAGATATGAGGAATGAGCTTGATGATCTTCAAAGTCCTTTCTATTTGGCTTAGAGTCATGTTCTCAGGCTAACCATGAGCAAGATACATTCTAGTGATTTGACTCAGGAGTGTCCTAGAATTTTTTGGATAAGTTTTAATAAGTTTTACTATATTGAATTTCTCTTTGATAGTCTTAGATTGCCCTGACGACTGAAATTTTGATTGGTTTGGAAGTAATCCCTGTGACCAGTGATTGGAACCCTTGATGCAATTGAGCTTCTCCATAATACCCAGGTTGACAGAGTGAATTCAGAATTTCCCATAGTAGTGAGGTTCAAAAGGCAATTTGGTCTTATCCTGATGTACATTTTCTTTATTTTCTCTTCTGCTCTTTTGGGAAGTGAGTGGCATCGTGTTCCAGTGGGGGACTGGTTTGGCATCATCTGGACGACGGTCATCCCTCAGGCAGACTCTCCCATTATTTTTGACAGCAAAGGAACCAAGCAGAGTTACAGGTGAGGCCCTTATTTATTTTTTTGTGAGAAAGTAAGAGACATAGACATGCAGAAAATGGGTAAATGGTTTTGTACTTTTGCTTTTTCTTTATCTATCTTACTCTCTCTATTAGTTGGTATGTTAGTCTTGTTGGGATTTTTGTGGGTCCAGTAAAAGTAACCCTCTTGGCTGCCAGAGTTTGGGTCCTGTGGAGAAATAGATGTAAGTCAGAGATCAAAAGATGGAGAATCAAAGGGTGGAGATCAAAATGGTAGCTCTAGAACTGTTAAAAACTACTTGGAGTAGTTTTATAATGAGCCTGTAAATTCTGAATTTTAGATTGAACTTAATCTACCAGGCACTGTTTCCTCAAAAGGACTGTGGGCTACTTTTCACATGCCTAGTTTCTTCTCCCAAAAAGGAAGCAGGAGTGAGCAAGGATGTAGAGAGGACCAGGAATGCCCCTTTAGGGAGTTCTCTACATGAAAATACGAGGAGTAGGTAATAAGTGTTCCTTTTGCTCATAGGTCTGTTGGTTGATCTTCTGTTGGTCATTTGGTCTATAGAGGCTTCTCCTCCTCAGCCTCCTTCCTTCCCTCTTTTCCTGCCTCTCTCTTTGAGCTCTTATTCTCTGTTTTCTATTCTCTTTGTGGGCCTTTGTCTCTCTGTATTTAGCACCACGTTTCTATCTCCTCTTCTGACTTTTGTGACTCTGTTTACTGCGGGTTGGTTGTAGGAAAACCTCTGCAAGAGACCTGAACAAAGGAGGGATTTTTGAGGATGGTGGAAATGTGTGTGAAAAGAATAGGAAAGGGGAGCTGCTGTGGGAGTGATGTACCTGAGTGTTGGGATCATTCTGATTTTTCTAAGTTCTAGAGTGCCTTTCAGCTGGAGCTGGGGTTAGATTTCTGATGCCAACAGGTTCAGTTGGGAGGGTGTGCTCAACCCTTCCCAAACCCTTTTCTTTTTTCATCAAGGTGTTCACTGCTCCCTAGGTATTCCCTGCTTTCTCATGACCTCCAAGCCTATGGGCACACTGTTTCCTCTACCTGAAATGCCTTTCCTTCATGCTCCTTTTGGGAAAATTTCAAGAATTTTTCAAGGCCTAGCTGAGATACAGCTTTCTCAGTAAAGAATCTTTCCTCTTTTAGCATCCATTGCATTTTCTTCATAGGCAGGGATTGTTTATATGTTTTTTCATATGCCAAGGGTTATGTGCATTTAAGGGTCAAGAACTATGTGGCATTATTCTTTTTTACCACAGGACCAGTAACTAGAAGGAGTAAAAGTTGTTTATTTTATTTAACTTAACCTATTTAAGGTCTGCTTGGAGTAACAGTTTAGATTGAGAGTTGATTTGGGGAAGTTTTCTGATGAAAAATTAGAATGAAAATTAACTTCCTGCCCTCAAAGTCTTTCACTCCTCATTCTCCCATCACTCTGTTTTCACAGATTCTGGAGCTAGATCCTTTACTGTCTCCTCTTCAATTTGCTACTAGTAGCCCAGGTTTCCTCTCTGGTGAATGTGGCTGGAAATGTCTTATTATCATTCCACAGGATACCTGAAGAAGTCTTTTATGAAGATACTAATTAAACAGAAGCATCAGAAATAGAGTTATGGAATAGACTGCATTTATTTGCATGCTAAATCACATGTTTCTACAGGTTTTCCCAATTTCTAGCAGGGTTGATTGGGATTCTACCTTGTCAGTAAAGGCAGTGGAATTAAGGAAGGAAAAATACTGGATTTGGAGATGGAAGTCTAGTTCAAGTTCTGGTTCTATCTCTGTGTCTTGAGAAGGTCTGTGTTTGTAATTACATCCTGCATATGATAGTAGCTGAATGTATGAGATGTCATTGCTTCTCACACAGCAGACAGAGCTAGGAAATACACACACACACACACACACACACACACACACACACACATTTTTACACACATAAGCCTATCTATTTCTAGAAACCATGAATTTATACTGATTTTTCTATTACCAACTAATACCAGAAGCTTGTTTCTAACTTTCCCACTTTTCATATTTGAACCTTCCTTTCCTCTCTGGTATTGAGGAACCTGTCTTCTTTATTCTCAATGTATTTACTTCTCTATTTCACTCCCTAGTAGGTTCCAGTCTCCCCCCATGTAGCCATCTTCTTGGCCAGTGCTGCTGACTCACACCTGCCTGTGCTAGCTGAGTTTCTTCTCACACCTAGGTGGTGATGGCTCACAGTCCCTCCTCCACCCAGTTTGTTCTGTTATCAACATAATTCAAAAGAAATTTTTTTTTTTGTAGGCCTAGAGAATTCTAAAGCAATATGTGTTCTTGCTGGCTCAGACCACTCAGCTTCATTAACAGGTAGGTACCAGCTCTTTCACAGTTTAATATGCCATTCAGAACTTTGTGAGTGATGGCCTAGAGTGTTGATATTTGGATACAGAGGGAAGGTAATAGATTTTAAAGCCAGAATTCTGATGCCCCCACTGGTATAATCTTATGCAGATTATTTTACCATTTTTTGTCCATTTCCTTATCTATAAAATACTTTGTGGGTAATTATGAAAATTAAATATGATAATGTTAAGCACTCACATCAAACATAGGCTTACTTCATTTTCTTCTGAGTTTTCTTTCTCAATTACACAAGAAGGATGAGAATATCTTCTCAGGGTAATTGCAATGGTTAAATCATACAATGAACAGTAAATTTATATATAGTCATGAGTTGCTCAGTGAAGGGGTTACCTAATCCATTTCTATGTCTAATATAACTAAATGCTATCTTTCTATACTTTCTAGCTGTTTAATCTCAGACTAACCTATTTTATTCATCTATATCTTTTTAATTTGTTTATCTCTGTTTTCTCTATTTTGTTAACTTACATATATATATATTCTTTAATCTATTCTTTAACTTAATGTACCAATATATATATAAGCCTACAAGTTTTATTCTCTGATCTGCTTTATATTATTATGTATTTTCCTATTTCATCCCTTTCTTTCTTTCTTTTTTTTTTTTAAGAGAGAGAGAGAGAGAGAGAGAGAGAATTTTTAATATTTATTTTTTAGTTCTCGGCGGACACAACATCTTTGTTGGTATGTGATGCTGAGGATCGAACCCGGGCCGTACGCATGCCAGGCGAGTGCGCTACCGCTTGAGCCACATCCCCAGCCCCCATCCCTTTATTTCTATCTTTTCCATCTATCCATTTTTCTATCTAATATTTTTTTTTCTCTCGCACTGTAGTTTTCTATCTGGCTATGTGTCCACCCATCCATTGGACATGCTCATCAAACATAGTATGAACTTTCTAGTGACTTTCCTTAGGAGGCAATGCATTGTTTTCTAGGCAGCAGTTATCCTTTTGTTTTGATTCATATTGTCCTATTCTCTGCTGGTAGGGCTAGACTGGAGGCTGCACCTCTCAGAGATTTAATATTTTTTTATAAGACCTCCACTCATAATTGAATGCATTTCATTTTTAAGCAAAAGGAGGGACATTCATACTTAGTGTTCTTTGTGTTTTATGTGGAAACTCAGGTGTGTATTAATGGTAAATTAATGGTGGCATGCATTCTCCCATATCAAATTTACAGTATCGTCCAACTGGACGCTCCTGTTGTTTCCAGAGCACCAGAGTCATAGTGAGAGAGTTTAAATACTTCAAAAATTCTGAGCTATGCATAATTAGTTGCTTAATGAGTTTAAAACAAAAAGTAACAAAAGAAACATCTACTTTTAGTGTGCGACTCACATTAGCTAGATTTTTGTTTGTCAAAGTGTTAAGTTGAAATGAATGCTAAGTGTAAGCAACACTACTGGGCACCTAGTTTCACCTCTCCTTTTACAGAGGAAGAATTGGAGACTCCAAGATGAGAAGTGAGTTGTTCAAGCCTACAGTCAATGAGGGAGGGGGAGCTTCTCTCTGAGTGTAAAAGTAGACTGAGGCAGACATTTCTCCTGTGTTCTAAACAATTTGAAATGGCTGACATTATATATACCATAGAAATTGTCTGATCTACTGCTAATGTTGATTTCTTAAAAGTCTTGTGATTAGTAAATTATTTCATATGTGGCACTGTTCCTATGGTATTTTTTATACATCTAAACTTTGAATATTTTTTGAGATTTAATCATGACATTGACCATTTTGAAGTGTCTATTTAGTCATTTTTAGTATATTCACAAACTGAATTGGTTTTCAGTATTTTGAAAGTGATTTAAAAATTGTCAAGGGCTGGGATTGTGGCTCAGCGGTAGAGCGCTCGCCTAGGGTAGGACCTGGGTTCGATGCTCAGCACCACATAAAAATAAAGGCATTGTGATGTGTCCATCTACACCTAAAAAATAAATGTTTTAAAAAACTGACAAGATTAGTAATCCTCCTTTCTCATCTAGTTCAAGCTGTTAACACATTGGATTTTGTTCAGTGCTCTTTAGACAGTTTTTCTGGAGTCCTTGTAGATTGTGTAACTCTTTGGCATTGCAGCAGAATTTAATTTTACCTGCTGATGCAACAGTGTAAAGATCCTCATGTGGAAGTCAGTTTGGCTTTCAAAAAGATGTTAGATGAACTAAGATAGATTAAGGCTTAATACAAATTGTGCTTTATCACCAGTGGCATCTTCATAGCTCACCAATTTACTTAATGGATTGGTATTTTGCTGAGGGGCCTTCTTTGCCCCCTTATATGGGATTCTCATACTTCATACACCTTGATGAAGTCCAGGGAGGTTGCCCTTTCTCTGAGAATGAAGTATACCAAATTCACTTCAAAAAACTGCAGAATATCAGTGCTGCAGGGTTTCCTGGGTGGCAAAAAGGCTTCAATGATTTACATTCTGCCATTTAGAGTTGAGGAAACAGAGTCCCAGAATGTGGAGTGAAGTGCTCAGTGTCAAATAGTGATCAAATAGTAGATGGCACTTGAACTAGAGACCTCTGAGCCCTGCTCTAGTGTCCTTTCATGCTACTCTTTGGCTTTTGATTAGTTTTTGGAAATATATCAGCAGCCCCAGGGCAAGTAATATTATTGGCAGGTCACAAAATGCAGTGGAAGCTGAGTTGGTTTTTAGTTCCCTTATTGACTATGAGTTCTTATTAACCATGTGAGCTTGAAAAGTCATTTAACATCTTCCAGGTTTGATTAACTTATCTTCTAGAACAGTGCTGTCTGATAGAAATAAAATGTGAGCCACATTTCAAAAAGTAAAAAGAAACAGTTGGAAATGAACTTTAATATTATATGTACTTTAACTCAGTATATTCAAAATAGTATTTCAGTGTATAATCAATATTAAAATTATTAATGAGGTACACTTCTCTTTTGCACCAAGTTTTTGCAGTTCACTCTGTATTTTTTTACTTCTAAGATATCTCAATTTGGACTACCCACATTTCAAGTGTTCAGTAGCCACATATGGCTAGTGCTATTGGTTCGTACAGTTTTATTTTATTTTTTTTTTTTATTTTTTATTTTTTTAGTTGGACACAATACCTTTATTTTATTTATTTATTTATTTTTTTTTATTGGTCGTTCATAGCATTACATAGTTCTTAATACATCATATTACACGGTTTGATTCAAGTGGATTATGAACTCCCGCTTTTACCCCGTATACAAATTGCTGTATCACATCAGTTACCCTTCCATTGATTGACATATTGCCTTTCTAGTGTCTGATGTATTCTGCTGTCTGTCCTATTGTCTACTATGAGGGGAGGGGAGGGGAGGGGAGGGGAGGGGGGTTCGTACAGTTTTAGAATCTTGAAGTGTTAGGGCCGAGAAAGCTTATAGAGCAACTGAGTAGTCATGGCTTCATTTTGTTTGACCTTTCATCTAAAAGATATATTTGAACTTGAATGTCTTTTAGACAGGCATGTGCTTTCTGGTTTACCACAGTTGCCACCAATTGTTCTTGTTCCAGCATCGTCAGTCATGTTATCTGCCCTTCTGGACCAACTACCCTCCTTTCCACTACTCAGGCTTTAGAGAGGCAGTGATTTGTCCAAGGTCAATAGCTAGTTAGTGGATCCAGGAATAGAAGCCAGAGTCACTTGACTCTGAATTTGCTTTTTTTTTTCCCTGTTAAATCACAATGGCAGTCATTTCTGTTTATATCACAAGATTATTGTGAGGTTGAAATGCTGCACAGATGTGATGTGGTAGCTTTATATTTTCTGCTGGACAGGATAAACAATGAAAATAATCCTATGTTTCTAAAGTTTAAATAGAAATAGTTTGTCTTTTAACTTACTATTTTAACAAGTTAAAAAATTTTCCCTCCAAAGGAAATGTGAGCATATATTAAAAAAAATACAGAGATACGTCTCAAAGAAGGTAAATGTGGAATGAATATTTGTTGAGTGAATGAATGAAGAAAAATAACTATACATTCTTACTCCTTAAAGTCCTAAGAACATTTGACTTTGTTTCTATATGTAGAATTTTCATATATCTTATATTTTATTATGCCACACATGTACATTGTATTTTGCTTGGCTCCATTAAACATTATAAGTTAAAAAAACCACAATTTTTTAGCCATTTTTTTAGACTTGATTTATTTTCCATAATTTTCAAATAATGTTTCTTCATCTCTGTTTCCCTTCTGTTTAAGATGCAGGAGAGCTGTATGTTTGGGGAAGTAATAAGCATGGGCAACTGGCTGCTCAGGCTGCTTTTCTTCCTGTGCCCCAGAAAATAGAAGCACATTGCTTTCAGAATGAGAAGGTCACTGCCATCTGGAGTGGGTGGACACACCTGGTTGCTCAGACAGGTGAGAATGCAGCAGAAAATTTGGTATTGGTAAGAGCTACTGGAGGACTGTCTAAATAGGCAAGAATGCTTAGGGTTTAAGGATTTTTGTTCATGAAAAACTTTAGGGACTGGGAGGGGAAAATCCTGGGGTCTAATTCTGCTATCAGCCAGATATATGGCTTTTCCTTTGTGGATCACAGTTTTGTACCCAAAAAGACTGGATTAGGTTAACTCCTGATCCTAAAAGTCTGTGAGGTTTTAAAAAGGAATCCATTGTAGCAAGCATCACCCAGAAATTTGTCCAGGTTGTTGGGGAGTCCTTACTTTAATAGAGCTGAGGAGATGATGGTTTGTATTTCCACCTCAGTCTAAATTAAAAGAATTAGAAGCTGGTTGCAGTGGCACAAACCTGTAATCCCAGTGGCTCAGGAGGCTGAGGCAGGGGGATTGCAAATTCAAAGCCAGCCTCAGTAATGTAGTGAGGCCTTAAGCAACTTAGCAAGACCCTGTCTTAAAATAAAAAATAAAAAGGGTTGGGGAATGTGGCTCAGTAGTTAAGTGCCTGTGGGTTCAACAATCCCTGGTAATACCCCCCCAAAAAAAAAAAAAAAAAAAAAAAAGTTCAGCCAAAGTAAATATTTCAAGGAAAGATGGAGGCAGGAACATAATTTTGAATAATAGCTGGCATGATATTCTGACTTAAATTGTATTTACCCTAATAAACTATGTACATTGATCCAGGCATCTCTTGTTCCCTCAGATGCTATGCTATCATACCATACAGCTTTTGGCATCTTCATCTTTCTTTGAGTCTTCATCTGTTTCTCATCTTTCCCTTAGGGGAGCTCTTTCGTGGCCTTCATATCCCTGACTTTGTTCTTGGACTTTGTGTTTTATGACCTCTGTTCATCCCTGCTGTCTAAGAGTTCCTGCTGACTTATACACAATTCCTTGGACAGACAGTTTATAATTCTTGGGTCTATTGTCATGTAAAGGCCTTCTGAACTTCAGTGGTTCCCTGGCCTGCTCTTGTCTGCTTTGCTAGCAATTCACCCACCTCTAGGCTCCCAAATGCCTAGTGACTATTATTCTTGGAGTTTCTGGTTCTTGAAGGTTTTCAGTCAGCTTCTTCTTTTTTTAGTAAGTCACACATACTACACATTTGTATACACAAACAGACTTGTGAGCATTCATTTCTGTGATGCTTTTAATTGATATTTAAAAAGTTTTATGATCATTCTGGAATAAAGGCCTGTATAACAAATGTGTATAGTAAAATTTTCATATTACCACTTCAGAAGATGCTCGAAGGAAAAGGTATTGTTCATTTGGAGGAAGATTATGTCTCAGAGAAGTTCAGACTGCTTAAAGATTGGGCCCATCTAGAGAAGCTTTGCTTGAAGAGACATTGAGCATAATAACTGCTTATTTGTATGCCTGCTGATATGAATTTTTTTTCCTTCAGTCAGTAAGCTCTGTGGAGCCACCATATTGCTTTTATTTACTTCTGTGATTCCACTGCCTATCTGAGAATATAGTTGTTTTCCTTTGTCAGACTGTTTCCAGTTTAAAAGAGACTAAACATTCAAATACATTTAAGGCAGGATAGACAGCTAGGATTTCTGATCTCTTTCCTGGGACTCACTGGTTCTTGAACAGAAGACTTCAGTTTGTCTCTTTGGATTCAGGATCTCAACCAAAGCAGTTAATATGTATTGGACATCTATTAAGCAATGTAATAAGCCTTGGAGAAATGAAGAGAAAGACATGGGCCATGCCTTCTCTCTAGAATTTGTAGATAGACTTAAGTCTAAGAATATGGAGATGGACAACTTTTCCATCCACCCTACAAATAGTGATTATGTTGATGTGCCATACTTGGTATTAGATGTAAATATTGCCTCTAAGGTGTCTACCAGGGGAGACAGACCTGTAATGAAATTTCAGCACATTTTTAGTATGATGTGCAACAATATTGCTAAATACAAAAGTAGACAAAAACTAGCCATAGTCTGAGTAATTAGGTGTTAACAGGTAGGTATTTCATGGTTAAGTCTTCAAAGAGTCACAGTGCAGTACACTATACTTACTATCAAATGGTAGTAAGTTTGGTTGAGTCTGTCAGTATACCCTTTAACGAGTTAGGAAGTAGACTAATGAAAGACATAAAGTTTTTTTTTTTTTTTTTTTTTTTTCAAGTTCTGTAACTGATGTTGATTCCCATGTCTGGGTCAGCAGCCCAGCCCTTGGAGTGGGAGGTTGGAACCCACATCCCTGACACTGTCTGAGTCATTCCAGTTGCTTTGGAGCTCAGCTTAAGGTTTCCACCTCCACTTGAGAGCATGATTTTTGGTAACATTTCCGCTGTTTAATTAACTTGTTAATTTAGTTCATTTGTTTATGTACATTGCCACGTTCCCCTTTCTTCTGAGTCCATAATGGTTAAAAGCTGGGAATGTTTGAGTGTCCTGATTGTTGTACTGAATTTTGGGTAAATGGGAGTCTCCTACTATTTGATTCACCAATTTTGTGTTTCTTCTAGCAGTGGAAGCCCTTGCCCTGGCCTGATGTCATCGAGAAGAAACACCCAGGGCTTCCATTTAATCAGACTCAGCTGCTCACATTAATGGGAACAAGATTTCCTTGCAGGGTCAGAAGCAGCTCATTAGTGGAACAAGGAATTATTTGACTCTGGTTGTTTTCATAAGCTCCAGTGGCAAATTATTCCTGGGATGTACTTGTAGGCTGTAAGAGCACATAGCTATTCTTATCTGAGAAACGCTGGCTGTGTGATACTGAGAATAAAAGAGTTTGTGGATAGTGACCATATATCTGGCTAGAAAGATGGAATGGGATAGGATGAGGAAAAGGGAGAGCACTTTGCTTTTCCCCTTCTCCATAGGGTCTATACCAGTGTTTCTCAACCAGAGGTTGAGACATTGCAGTGGCTGGAGACATTTGTGATTGTCACAACTGGGGGTTGCTACTGGTATCCAGTGAACAGAGGCCAAGGCTACTATTAAACATCTTATAATGCAAACATAGTCCCTCTACTCCTATAACAAAAAAATTATCTAGTCCCAAATGTTAATTCTGTCCAAGATTGACATAATATCCCTAGTGGTAGGTGCTTAGCTAGGGCAGTTCACATGGTATCAGATAACTTTACAGACAGTATGGGAATCTGGGATGTGCTCTCTGCTCCCCTCTCAGTCTGGTGTCTGCCTGCAGTGTTCGCAATGGAAAAATACTTTTCTGTTAGTCACAGCCACTTGGAAAGAGTCCAAGAGAACCTGTTCTAATCTGGGAGAGTTGGCAAGGGTACCTGTGTCTCAGGCTGGTGGAACCGCATTCTAGAAACCTTTCTCAAGCTGCTTGATAATCCTGATCATTGTTCTCAGGAACTTCATGGGACTCCTGGGTGACTATCCAGGCTCAGTGACCTGCAGCTGTATCATTTGAGATTCATGATTTCCTGGCTAGTGGTGCTTCTAGTGAGAGATGAATGGCAGATCTGGTCCTTTCCTATTTTGGTGACCTTGATTAAGTCACATCACCTGTCTAGGCCTCAGTTTTCTCATCTCTTAAGTAGAATATTAAAACCTACCTGTATTCTGCATAGGGTTGTTGTGAGGTTCAAATGAATGATCCCAACTAATTGTAAAATGCACAATTGCCTGAGATTAGGATATGTGAGTGCATTCTGGAGTCAGTAGCTGCTTATAGAAGGAATTCTATCCCAGCGAGATCTGTGCTGAATTTGAGACATACTAGCTTCTGCCCTGATGGCTTATAAGCTGGCTAGGAGATGTGACAGTTTCCACATCTTTTTTTTTTTTTAATTGTAAATGGACACACTATCTTTGTTTATTTACTTATTTTTTATGTGGTGCTGAAGATTGAACCCAGTGCCTCACACAGGCAAGGCAAGTGCTCTATCACTGAGCTACAGTCCCAGCTCCAATTTCTACATCTTGATGGGGCCAAGTTTCCTAAAGTCTTTTTCACTCATTGTGGTAGGCAAGTGGCTTTTTCAGGCTGTTAACAGTTTGGAAGATCTCCGTAGATAATTTTACCTATTAAAATTGATTCTTCATAGCATTCATCCCAATTTTTCATTGTGTACACCTGTTTGTAGTCTTACTTGTTTAACATATAGATCATAAACTCCATGCGAGCAATGTTGGTTTTGTTCATGGCTGCATCCCTAGCATATAATAGGCATGGCACTAGTAAGTGGATGATTCATAGCAAATTGCTGAATGAAGAAATAAATGGAAAGGTAAGAGAAACACGGGCTGTGACATCAGACAGAAAAAGGTTTAATCTTAGTTTCATCAGCTTACAGCATTGCTGTGGGCAGTGCCCTTGTGTCCATATCTATTGTCACTGTAGTAGTTGTATAGTCTCTTTAGTTCTCATGGAGGTATGGCCCTTTCCTTTGTGTGTGTGTGTGTGTGTGTGTGTGTGTGTGTAGGATTCTTTGACTAACTCCCCCTCCCACTAGACTATAAGCTCCATGAGGCAGGAGTCATGTTTGGTTTTGTTCACCATTGTATCCTAGTTCCTAGCAAAGTAATTGGCACATATGAAGTAGGTGCTTAATGCATGTTGGACAAATGAGTTAAACCTAGCTTCTCTGAATGTATTTCCTTATTAGGAAAATGGGAAAGCAGTTGCTGACTGGGCATAAGGATTAAATCAGATGATGTAGTACATCATCCAGCACAGGACTGGGCTCATGTGCCTGTTAGTACACATCTGCCCTTTGGAACTATGGAGCTTTCTGGAGGTTGGGTGCTCTTCTCTTTCCGAAAGAGGTCTCTGGTTATGTGTGCTTCTTTAACAGTTTTATTCAGGATTATCCTGAAGAATACAGAAAGATCAGTGCTTACAGATGCTAAGTGATGGTTGCTGGTGATTTATTAGAATTTCAAGGGGAATGATTTCCCCAAGATCCAAATGTTAATGTGGGATTAGTCAGAATGTCTAGAATGTTTTTGCTTTCCGGATGCTGGAAGCTTTCCCTGAACCATGCTGTATCCCAAAGTAGCCTTGCGGTCTCACAAGGGATATGGATTGAAAAACTGAAATCAAATACAGAGAGTTCTTTGACATTCTTTACTTTTTTTCTTCAGTGTCACTTAATAAAATGCTAGAGTCTTGAAAGTTTTAGAGAATCAGAGATGGAAAAAACATCTTACTCACCTGGCAAATGAAAAAACTGAAACCAAGAGAAAAAAAAAAGTGATTTTATGGCAACATTTAAACTAGAATTCCATTTCTGCTTTCCAGTAAATTTTTTTCCCTCTCCCTCACTGTCCTCCTGATTCTTGGTAATACCTTTTGAATGAAATATTTTTTATTTCTCTAAAGAGAGGAATTGCATGGTATGTGTGGAAAGGACTACTTTGGAGCCTATCTTCTTTCTTCAGAAGTCACAGACTAAGAAATGTTTTATTGTATTTGATGTCTGAGCATTAGTGAAATCCAAGCTCAGCCATTGATTCACACTAAACTGAGTTTATAAATATACCTAATGCTGATTTTTCTGTTTTGGGGCCAAGATCCTTTGCAGAATAGGGTGACAGTGTACATTACTCCATCTTCTTTGGGACCATATATCATGAAACCTCAACTGAGCCCAGGGAGATTCTGACCTCATGGGCTCTATTTAAAGTAGGTGCCTTGGAATTGATGATGCTTGTTCTTTAGGACTTTTAAAACCCAATGATTGAAAGTCAAACAGAACCCAAAGACTACTCTGAAATGGATGTTTTGCTTATTACTAGAGTCATTTGTTTTTATTTTAGGATCTTAGAATGTCAGTAATGACATTCTAATGGTCTGACTACTTCCGGTTTGGAGATGAGGAAGCTGAGGACTAAGCAGGGGGAAGCACAGGTAATGAGTGAAGGAGCTAGGATCAGAACTTGTCTTGTGACTCTCTATCCGGTCCTCTTTCTGCTTTACGTGTTCTCTCTAGGGATGACGAAGAAACGTGGATGACTTAAAACTAGTTAAATCCAGGAACCTGACAAGGAATGATGATTCCTTCTTTATAAAAAGTTAAGCTTTAGGAAAGCTCTGCTTCTTACCTGGAGGGTGTAGCCCTAGATTCTCTTAGTGGATATGTGTGTGGAGTAGAAACTGAGATAATGCCTAGGAGTGAGGGGTCAGGAGGTCTGTTTAAGAATTCATAGAAGTAGCTGCATTTCTAGTTATGATAACACAAACAGCAATTATAATCTGATGGATCATCTTTATTACTATGAAGTGCTTTCACATTATATGAAGGTGGCAAGATGAATGTTATGCTTACCTCAGATGAGTCCCTCATTGGTAAACTCCATTTCCCTGGACTACGTGTATGGGCAGAGCCAAACTTGAACCCAGTCTTTTTTTCCACAAGCCTCCTACTATAATTCCAATTTATATATTTCTCAGAATGCTCTAACTCATTAACTAAGCTTCTTTTATGCTTCAAAGAAGCATATTTTCCCAACATTTGCCAGTGAGAAGTTGGAGGTCACAAAAATTTCTTTGAGTTTCAAAATAAATTTGTTCCTAAAGTTCTGCATTATTTCAAGCAATGAATAAAGAAATTCTTAGTTATGTTTGATCCTCCAGCAGCCATTTGTAGAACACTTATCTATGTGCACATAGTATTGTGTTGTAGAATACAGGGAACTATAAAATCAGAGCTACCTTCAGGAAACTGTGGTTGGATGAACAAAATTAAACATTTAGTAGAAGAATCAAAATGTGGCATGGGTCCTGAGGAGTCACCTAGACATCCAGAGCTCTAAGGTTTCAGGAGAAGGAAAGGTCACTGTGGCTAAGAGTGGTCAGGGAACGGTGTGAAATTGTGGTTAGGTTTTGGGAAGGTCATGTTCTAATAGGTGGATAGCTTGAGAGTTGGTTCCCTTGCTTTCTCTTTGTCCTTTGGCAATACACTAAACTCCCTGGCTTGCTTTTTCCCATCTGGCCAATAGGATGTTGTGAACATAATGAACTTTTTGGGCCATTTCTGTTCTGAAATTCTGTCCTATGAAAAATACAGCTGGCCTAAGAAAATAATCATGGATGTATTCAAAGATGAATATAATGCAGTCATTCATTGCAGCTTAATTTATAAGGACAAAAACAAAGACAAATACATGAAACTCAAGGGAGATTGGTTAAATAAATTATGGAACAACGGTATGTTGGAATATATAGTCATTATATAAAATGTTTTAGAAGAATTTTTAGTGACAGAGAAATAGGCTCCTCAGATAATGAAAAGACCAGATTACAAATTACTACACTCTAACTCCTAATTTGTTTTTCTTTTTTAAAGAAAGAATGTTTGTATAGAAAATAATAGAAGGAAAAGTGTGTGAATAGTATATTTGGTGGGATATGAGAGAATTTTCTTTTTTATTTTCTATTCCAAATATGTAATTGCAATCTGATTATGTCCCTCACAAATGTTATTTTACAATTAATTAAAATGGTTTTCCCCTAAGTCTAGGGATTATGGATCCTTTTCCAGCCATTCCTATGTAGATGTCCTTGACAAGTCTTTTCCATGGGCCTCAGTTGAGAGGTCTCATGGAAAAGAGGCAAGAGAGTGTAGCAGGAGGCAGGAAAGTGGGTATCTATTTTTGTCTCAGTCATGAGTCAGCTTGATGACCTTCTGAATATCCTTGAGCCTTGGTTTCCTCCTTTGAAAAGGGGAGTTGGAGGTTACAAAAAGTTTCTTTGAGTTTCAAAATAAATTTGTTCCTAAAGTTCTTCACTTTTGTGGAACCAGCTGAGAGGCCTGATTGGATTCTTGAGCCTGGCCTCCTTACTTTCTCTTTGGCTTCTCTGAATTCAGGCTCAGAGAAGGCGATTTCTGCTGTTGATAGTTCAGGGTTGGAATGGAGTGGGAGCTCATTGATGGTGATGTGAGCTGGCAGGATGTAGAAAGCATATTAAACCACTAGAGGGAAGCATTGTTTGATTATGACCCCTTCCCACCTTGTTATTTGCTCTATCTGCAGGTGAAGAATATCCTTGATTTGTCTGCAGGTTTCAGATTCTAGGGTTCCAGAATTAAAAAAAGACTTTGAACATCACCCAGTAATATTCTCAATGTGTTGTAGGTGTGAGATGATAGATGTCAGGACAGGCAAGTGACCTACTTAAGTCATGCATTATTCTTTCAGGGTCTGCATTATAGGTGCAGAAGATAGCTACAGAGAGAGCCAGCATGTAATCATTTTTGTCCAGAAAGAGTGAACAGTTCCTAAGATTGTTCTAAGGGATCTAGCAGTATATACCTTAACTGACCTTGAGAGGCCTGGAGATAGAGAAGAAAAGATATAACCCTGACCCAAGGAGCTCTGGTAGGGAGAGCACATGCCAACATGGATGTGACTCTAGTATGTATTTTCCATGTCTGGTGTTCTTTCTGGTCTCAATCCAGCTTGTGGTGGTAGCTTGGAGGCTGTTTAGGGAAGATCCTGCAGGTGATCTTAATGAATGATAGCCTTCAAGGTTAATGAGATTCCCTGGGCACACCCAGTTTGTTATTTCTAGTGAATTTCTTGCAAGCAGTGGTTGGCCTGTGTATATGACATGCCTTTACATTTCTTGAGGTTTGCAAGGAATGCTGACAGTTTTGTTTCCCACCTTCCAGAGACTTTGATACCTGGGCTGTGGGCTGACTTTATTTTTGGTTTGCAGGTGCCCACCAGACCTAAACATTGTGGTAGAGGGGAATTGTGCACTTCCTGGAAGTCAGGTAGCTGCATGACCTTGGGCAAGTTAATTCCTCTCTTTGGGCAGGGAGGTCAGTCTCTCAGCTGTAGTTGTGTCATCTCTGTCACAAGAGATGGAGATCTGGTGTTATTTTTGGCTTTTGTGTTTTGCCATGAATACCCATTGATCTGTGGTCTGGAGAAGTGCAAAGTATGTCTTACCTGAAACAGAAACAAGACTCACCCTTTGTGAAGTGGGTATGTTGGATAAGGGGCTTGTCCCAAGCCAAGTGCAGCAAGGTCTGGAGGGCCACCAGATGGCAGCAATGGGCAGGCAGACAGCCTTAGGGGAGGAGGTGAGTAGGGCCAGCATCCAGAGACTGTCTTAGCAAGGTCAGAGCTGAAAAGACCTCAATACCATATAGTGCTTTCTTGTGAGAAGAATTGAAATTGGTCTGACCCTCAGTTTACTACCCCACCTAGGAGCTGGGAGACAAATCGGAACCTCTCTAGGTGAGCTAGAGATGGGATAGGAAGGACATTATTCCTGATTTCTTTGAGGGTCTGATCCTAATGATTTCTACCCATTATCTTTTTAGCTTCCCTCTGCTCTGACCAACTCCTCACCCCTCCCTGTGGCCATTTTGTTCCAGGTCAAGGCCTCCCATCAGGTTGTGCTGTGGATGGAATTGGGGGTCATCCTTCAGCCTGCACATCCAACTAGTAGATAGGCTTAAAGCCTTGTCAGAGGCATGTTGCAGTAAGATGTGAGTTAACATAATTGGTTGAACAAACACAAAAATGTTTTTCATATTCCCAAGGGAGTCAGATTTGGGCAGGGGACAAATTTTTGGCAAACACTATATATTACTGATACTGCCACTTACAGATTTCCTCATTACCTTCTGAGGTAAAGTTCACTCCCTTGCATTCTGGATAATATTGAGGTTCAAAGAGGCCAAGTGGCTTCTCTGAAGTAACAGCTAGTTAAAGAAAGCTGATACTTGAACCCTACTGGTTTGATGTCAAAGCTCATACTCATTTAATTTCATCATGCTACCTCCCCTCAAAGTGACCTCACTGGAAATATAGCAAGTAACTGTATTATTTTTGACAGCTATAACAAAGATCCATGGACTGGGTGGCTTATAAGCAACAGAAATTTATTTCTCACAGCCTGGAGAGTCTTTTTTTTTTTTTTTTTTTGTACTGGGGACTGAACTCAGGGGCATTCAACCACTGAGCCACATCCCCAGCCCTTTTTTGTGTATTATTTAGAGACAGTGTCTCACTGAATTGCTTAGGGCCTCACTAAGTTGCTGAGGCTGGCTTTGAACTTGCCTCCTGCCTCAGCCTCCTGAGCCACTGAGATTATAGGAGTGTGCCAATGTGATTACAGGTGTGTGCCTCTGTGCCCGTCCTGGAGGGTCTTAATAAGAGCACTGTTAGATTTGGTTTCTGGTGAGGTCTTGCTTCCTGGTTCATAGTTGGCCATCTTCTCCCATATAGTGGAAGAGGGGAGGGAACTCTTTGGAGGCCATTTTATAAGGGCACACTTCCTGTTAACGAAGGCTGCACTCTTATGATTCAGTCAACTTCCAAAGACCCCACTCCCTTATACCATCAAATTGGGAGTTATGATTTCAATCTAACCTAACCCTAATTTTGGTAGGATACATTCAGTCTCTAACAGAGTCCTCTAAATTTTAGGGCAGAGTGGAACAAATATTTTGTCTTTTTTCCCTGATGAAAGCTTGTAAGAAGTTCTGGTGGGCTGCTGAAGCAAAGGCCTTTGAAGCAGTGCCTGATGGAGCAGGTAATTATGGAGCGGGTTAGGGAGTGGTGGCTGGAAAAGCCCTCACAAAGAAGGTGAGCACGTTCTCTTGATCTGTGTTCTAGCTGTTCTCTTTGGCGGGGTTGCTGTTTCTCTGATTCCTACTTAGCTACTGCTTCCCTTCTGTTGATTTCTTCCCAAAGGCCACCTCTCACAATCTACTCCCTACCCGATTTTATTTTCCATTATAGCCGTTTTCACTGCTTGAACTCATAGTGTCATTATTTATTGCTTATTTGCCATTCTCTTCTCATTGAGTGGGAGCCTTGTGCAGTTTTCATCTGTTTTACTGTTTCACTCATCTCTGGATCTCCTGGCATAGAATAAAGGCTCAGTGAGTGCTGGTGGCATGAAATAGCTGGAGCTATTGGATGTGGAAACTATGTCATCTCTAGTAGCTGTGCTCAGGAGACCAGGCTTATGGCTCTGCCCTCTTCCCACCTTGCTGGAGAAGGCCAGGACAGAGAACCTCAAGGACAAAAATGTTTGATGATCCAGTGTTTTAAGACAACATTGTCCCTGCCTGTCTGCAAGACCTTGCCTTGGGTCCTTGGCTTCCTTGTCTGTCTTCAATGAGTGGGGCCACCAGCCATGCTTTGAACTCGCCAGATGGTTCTGGGAAGGGCTCAGAGGTCCCTGGCAGAGAGCTCAATTTCCATTCAAGAAATCCTCATCTTTCCTGGTGGAGATTGATTTGTTCTAGGAGCTCTCTAAAACTGAGCATTAAGTGACCAGCCTATAATTTTGCCATCACTTTTAGATTCTTGACAGATGACATTGTGCTTGCCCTTTCTCAGGGGACTTTGCCTGTCCTGTGGGAGCTTTCAATAATCAGTGACAGCCAATTCCTTAAAGTGCTCTCAGTGTGTGCCAAAAGGAGAGTGGCCCATTTTGAGGAATCTGGGAAGAATCAGCTCTTTCTCAATCTGAGAGTGACTTTTACCTTACCAGGAAGCTTGATGTGGTCAAAAGAGCCCTGAAGACGGCTGGGGGCGTAGCTCAGTTGTAGAGCACTTGTACTAGGCCATAGGTTATCCCTATACTATAAACAAGCCCTGAAGAGCTGGTTTCAAGTTCTAATTTGACAATTTGTTGGCTATATCATCCTGAGCACCTCTCTGGGCCTGAATTTCCTCATCTGTAAAAGGAGAATCATAATCCCTAATTTTCCTGCTTTGCAAAGGTATATTATGTCATATACTCATTTACAATTCCTTCCTTCATTCCTTCTCCAATTTGTTTAGTAACTGTTGTTGCATAGGCAGAACTGAAAGGAGGGTATTCCAGGCGGAAAGAATACTGTGAGCCAGGCTATAGAAGTAGGAAGTGTACCCTGTTGTAGCTTACTTGACCTGGGCCATATATGATGAGAATAGCCTGGAAACATCTGAGTTTAATGGGAGTGGGTCCTTGTGAGTAGTGGAAGGAGCCACTGAAGGTTTCTGTGGGGGACAAAGTATGATAATCATGAAAAATGAAAGGGAGACCCTGACTCAGGGTGGCTCTTGCAGGCTTCTCTGTTGAAGGCTCATGCTTGCTTTCTACTCCAGGTCTCATCTCTGTGGCTGACATTGAGGTATTCTGGATTCGAGGTGTAGCCCCTTCCTCCAGTGACTGGGTGACTGTTATAAATCCATGAGATGGGTGGGGACTAGAGTCATCTGGCTCATTGGTCTGTCTTGTAGTCACCTAGCAAGCCATCATGTTACATTTCATCTTGAAGCATTTCTTCAGGGCCTAAAAAGGAGCAGCTTTGGGGTTTCTTCCTACACTTCCCTGATGAGATGGAGGTATGTGAGGAAGGGGTTAATTAATTTATTAAAGAGACACTGTGTGCCAGGCATTTTGTCGGGGCTTTACAAACACTGTCTATTGAATCCATATGGAAATTTTGTCAAGTAAGGCTCACTCCCATATTTCATATAGGGAACTGAAGGCATATGAGACATAGGCTCAATCCATCTAGTAACTTTGTACAATGTGAAATGAGGGTCAGTGTTACCTTGTTAACTGTGAGGGTGTGGAGACGATCAAATAAGGTCATGGATGTGAAAGCGCTTTGTAAACTGGAAAGTACTGTGTGCACGGGCAGGGTGTTACTAGTACTGCTCCCAGTTAAAATTTTTTTTTTCTTTTTTAATGCAGTACTAGGGATGGAACTCCGGGTCTTGTGCATGCTAGACAAGTGCTTTATTACTGAGCTATTTCCCCAGTCCTTTTTAGATTTTATTTTGAGGCAGAATCTTACTTGGTTGCCTAGGCTGGCCTTGAATTTGTGATCCTCCTACCTCGATCTCCGGAATAGCTGGGATTACAGGCATATGCCACTGTAATCCTGACCAAATTCTTATTTTCAGTTTTAGTAGGGCCTCTTCTGTGTGGGTTGCTAGAAGGTTCTGACCTTTAGTTTCTCCTCTATGTACCTTCTCCTCCAGCTAGTCCTAGATTCAATGGCTGTACTTATTACTTTTCTCTGTTAAGCCCACAGATATGAAAGTACTGTTCATTTTTAGAAATTTAACCCTGTAGTGCAAAATTAATATTAAGGTAAGCTTACTTTTTGTCATTTTGATAAAATAATAATAAATCATGGAATTTAAATGCTTTAAGGAACCTTATCATCCTGATTTGAAGTTTGAGAACATAGAAGCTCAGGGAGGGGAGATGATTTGTTCCCATGGTCTCACTGATAAAGTATAATAGAAACAGTATTAGAACCCACTGGGTCCCTTGTCCATGGCCTCTCCACTGTCCCACATTGCCCTTTTAAACAGAGACTTAAAATGTTTTGTCTCCTTTATGGAGGAAAGATCCAGTTTAATAAATTTCATTATCCTAGCCCCTTTATGTAACAGGGCTGTTTCCGGGTCCTGGCAGATGGTCCATAGTAACAGTGCTTTGCTGATTTGGTTGGAGCTGAGCCTATGAGATGAAAACTCCTGAGTAGCAGATGCCTCTCCCAGTCCCTGGCCATGGAAAAGTCAGCCTCTCTAATGAAGGCACATAGCTTTACTTCTCATGTCTTTGGTGGGACTAGATGTGAACTCTGTGGGGATAGCCTTAAACCATATTAGGTCTTTACACAAGTCACACTGCTGGCTTGGAGATTCTTGGCAGGTGGCTTGCTAGTAAAGGGTGTCTATTCTGAGGTCTGAAAGTCAAATGGGAACAGGGAGCAGAACAGAATGGAAATTAGCAGACGTGGAAGGGAAAGACAGGTGTCCCACTGTGGCAGTGCCCTACAGATTCTTCTTTTACCATACTGTGAGGCCACAGATTGCCAAATGAGCCATCTGAATGAACCCTTGGTACTTGTCACACCACCCTTCAGTCTCCACAATGGACTTTGATTTCAAGCCTCTCCCAGCCCCGTACTTTGAAATCACTGGGACTCTTAAGTTTTCTGATTATCTTCCATTTCTTGATGAGTTCTTAGATATAATGAATTCTCCTCAGTTGCCTCCTTTGATGATACTTATTACTGTGTCTGCTGTGACAAGTCCTCAAACCACTGACAGTGGAATGGGCATCACCTCCACTGAGTCTTCTGTCTGTACCCCTCCTACTCAGTTATCACCCTTTCAGGGTCCCCAAATGTGAGGGCAGAAGAGTAGGAGGGGTACAGTGGGAATAGCTCTATTAGGACTGAAATAATCCCTTATACCTACCTCTCTTGAAGAATCTGGGACAATTTTCCAGGCGTGGGGTTAGAATAAATTTGAGAGGTCATGTTCCAAGAAGTTTGCACTGGTAGACCACAAACTGTCATCCCAGGGTAGATAGTCTTCTTCCCCTCTTTGTTCTTGCCTCTAGGTGAATAAAGTTTGGGAGCAGTCTTTTTCTCTCCTATTCAAAAATTTAAATCATGATCTCTCATTTACTGAATGCTAATATTTTTGGAAATTGAGGATGCAAATGGTGTATCTAGGGGGATCTCTTGGAGTTTCAGAGGTGAGATCTTGGCTTCCTAACAACTGTTTATGTATGTGATGGCAGGCTGTACAGGATTCACTGGCTCCAATGTGTACATTCTGTCCCTGCTCCTGCTCCTATGAGGCCTCAATATGGTCTGAAAGGGGAGCTGTGCTCTCATGGCCAGGTGCTGGGATTTTTACCAAAGGGCCACAAGCCGCTTGCTCCTTTCTGCAGGTCCCGACATGCTTGGGAACTGTGGCTTGTGCAGTCTCCCAAGTTAAATTCCCAGCTCCAGCCTTCAGCTTGGGCACCGTGAGTCATCATCATCAACGGAAACTGTGGCCTCACCAACAGCTGGGTGCAGTGCTTGGCCTTTTCTCACTCTCTCTTTCTCTGTTTCACAGTGATGGAAACTGCTGATGATCTTTTTTAATGGACACAATTAAAGCTGTTATCTAGGGGTAGGGATGGCAATTCTAGGTGGAGAGAAGGGAACCTGGAAAAAGACGGAAGAAGCCATCCAAGAAGCCATCCCCTGGACGTAGGCAGTGAGGGCCAGTGTGGACCTCTACTGTCTGCAATTCCCTGCCAAGGACCCCAGGAAACCCCTTGGTAGTTGGGTAAGAAAGATAGCAGTGGAAGCTTAGACAGGTTTGACTGATAGTTTTCTACCAACCTAAGGATAGAAAGAGTGGCCTGGGTTCGTGTCTCTCTTTTTTTTCTTTTTTAATTTTTTTTTTTTTTTTAGTTATACATGACAATAGAATCTATTTTGATATAGTTAAACAAGCCTGGAATAGGTTCTTGTCTTAGCTTTGCTTCTAACACACTTTTTGACCTTGGGTAAATAAATTTCTTTCCTTTCTGCACTGATGTGTTAAGAATTTCTCTGAGGGCCCTTCTTACTCTGATGGGTTTGTTAGGCTGAATTGAATGAAAAGAACTTTGAACCTTGTCCCCGTAGCCCTCGTATGAATCAAAGCCAGTAGCTCTCTTCTCAAGATGAACAGTGCTCTGTTTACTGTATAAGAAAAATCATATAGTCTTGTTTTCTACCCTCCAAGACCTTGTAGTCTGTCTTCCTGCTTTCCTCTTCCCATGAGGCAATGGACACTGGAAAGCAGGAAACTGGGATTCTAGTTTTAGCTCTGCCAAAACATGTAATGTCCTTGGGAAGATTATTCCCTTCCTTCATTTGGGATTAGACTTCTTGCCTTCAACTGCCCTCCTCCATCCCCACCCCTCAACTTGAGCCTCTTACTAGTTTTTCTGCAGGGTGTGATTCTTAGCTCTAGAAGCCCTATGGGTATAGTTTCCTTTCTAGCTGGGAGGGAGAGAAGCAAGATTATTTTTTAATTATGCAGCTAAGATTAGGTAGCAATCTACATTTTGAAGTGTTATTAATAAGAATCTAAAAGTGTGCAGAGAAGCTTTGGAGTTTGAATGTGAAATGAGTTGTGAAACATCTGCAGAGGCACTGATCCCAATCAAGGGGTTTTCTTAGGGTGCCAAGTGTCTTCTAGGTGTGACTAGCAGACTGATGTGCTGTTGGATCACTGATTACCACAGGCACAAGAAACCCAAGCACTCAGCTAGAGCAGCCACCTTAGAACAGGGGCTGTTTTCAAACTTTGCAAACTGGCTTAGAGAGTGATAGTCATGTTACTAACACCTGCATTAAGAATTTATAAAGTGCTTTATTGTTTATTGCCTGCCTTTTCATCATAGTCCGACAAGTGTAAAAGCAGGTTTCATTACCTCTACATGAGTTGGCTGAGATTTTTAATTTAAGGTTCTTCCTTTAAGAAAGGTGATGTTTGAACATTACACCATGCTAATATATTGAAACATCACATGGTACCCAATAAATATGTACAATTTTTATGTGTCATTTCAGAGAGGGAAAGGAAGAAAGAAAATGTTGTGTTATAGAAGAGGTTTAGACTGGAAGTCAGGAGCTAGACACTGATCCTAAGCCACCACCTCCCTCCCTTGCTCTCTACTTTTCCCTCCTTTTTCTCTATAATTCTTAAAGCCATTTGCCTTGGGGTATATTTTATGCTTGTTAATTTTCTTTCCCCCATTTAGAATGTAAGGTCTGTTAGAGAGTTTTGTTCAATGTTGTGACTTCTTGTACCTAGGGCAGTACTTGGCTTAGAGTAAGTGCTCAATAGCTACTTGTTGAATATTGTGAGCATCTGGCTTCATTTCTGAGTTGGCCATATGATTTGAGAGGTTATTTATTTTATTCAGTTTTGCTTCCTCTTTGGGGAATTAGATTGAATGGTCTCTGATGTCTTTGGAAGCATATAAAAATTCATGATAAGAGCAATACCTATTACTTTTTTTTTTCTTTTAACAAACACTGAGCATCTGCTTTGAGTTAGGCCTTGTGCTGGGTGCTATGGAGAATATAGAGAGAATAAGAAAGAATCACTATTCTCTACCTGTTAATAGGCAATGTGAGACACGCAGTCAGATAGTCTTATATTTGGAGGCATAGAATAAAATAGTTGTTTAAACAGGGGTATAAACACCATGGCAGTGGCTTTTAAAGGAAGAGATGGCTGGGTCTGGGGATGTAGCTTAGTGATAGAGAACTTGCCTAGCATGTACAAAGTCCTGGGTTCAATTCTCAGCACCACACAAAAAAGGAAGAGATTGCTTATTCTGACTAGGAGTTGAAGGCACACTTTAGGAGGCTGTGGCATTTGAGCTAGGCCCTGCACGATATGAAGGAGTTTTGTAGGTGGAGCATGGCCAGCACTTTGGTTTGGGAGCATAGCATGGCCCTGAGGCCCAGAAGGGAGGAAGTGGAATATGCTCTTCACAAGGTGCAATCATCCAGCATTGAGAGAACATGTGTGCTTTGAGGCACGACTGTAAAGACAGCTCCCTGTCTAGGCCTGGAGATCCTGATATGTCCTTGCCCAGTTTGGGAGAAGACTATAGCCTGATTCCTCTTTGCTTTTGTCTGGGAAGCTCCAACCCTGCATGTTGTAAACAGTCCTGCAGTCAGTTTGAGGATACTTAGTGTGCAGTCTGTCTTGACTTCTGTCACTGGTGCCCCTGATTTGGTAGCTAATAAAGTCCCACTGGTGACAGTGGAGCAGCTGTGTAGAATGTCTGTATGTTTTGGAATCCTGATATTTGCCATATAGGTCAAGTATGAAGCTCACTCAGTCACTCATCAATTGGGATCTCTTTGTACCCAGGCTTGTGTCCCTGTGACTCTTAGCAACCTCTGGAAGACCTTGGGAATATTTACTTTTCAAGAGGCTTAGTGACTAAGTGAAAAGTGGAGCTCAGATCAAATGGGCCTCTGCAGGATAATGACTGAGGGCACCTACTCTGGTGTCAGGCTCCTGGGTTCCATCCTAGTTCTGACAGCTACTTGCTCTGAGCCCAAGATTTAACCTTTCTGTATACAATAACTTTCTCATCTCTAATTTTAAGGGTTATAATGCCTACTCATAGGGTGTTTCTTTGAATTAAATAGGATAATCCATGTAAAAGAGTCTAACATGAAATAAGTGCCCTCAAAATATTAGCTATTGTTACTGAAGTTTTGCCACTTACTAGGTGCATGATTTGGGGCAAGTCATTTAACGTCAGTGATTTGTCTCTTTATCTATAAAATGGTATTAACGTCAATCATTAAAGTAAAGGATAGCGATTAAAAGCAAGTCCTAATCTGAGTCAGCTCTTGATAAACAAATTCTCTTTGGTTCCCTACCTTTGTTTCTTCTCTTTGCAAGCTGTTTCTCCTCTTTTTCATTGGGGACTATGTGTACAAATTTTATTCCTGTATTAACTTCATAAAAACTTTTATTATGTGACATTGTTCATGATATGACTTTGGAAATTTGAGAAATTTTACTAAAAAAAGGATATATCATTGTCTCAATTTTTATTTAAATTATTAACCATATGAATGGGCTTTGAAATTAGAGTGGATGTTTTATTTTAGGATACTGACCAGACTGAAGATTCCAAAGGTGCCAATAAAATTAAATTATACACTACTCATTTTGACATTAAAGATTTTTAGACATCATTATTAAAGTTTATATCTGGAGGATGTCTGCGAGTGATCTGTTCCAATCTCTCATTTTATGGATGGGAAAGCTAGGCCTCTGGAGGAGGAGGGACCTGTTCAAGGCCATGTAGCTTACAGAAGCCAGGATTAGGATCCAAGTCTTATGAGTCTTGGGCTAAAGTTTCCTCTCCTCTCTTCTAACTCACCTATTTCACCTCTCTTCTCTCTTGCTCCCTTTCATTCTCTTCTTTCCTAGCTTTGATTAATTTGTATCATGTACATCAGAGGCTTCTAATGTGCCTGCCACTATGCTTGAATCTTTAAAAAAATTCACAGTTCTATAATGGTGACTTCAGTGTTCCTTCTCATCTTTGATTATCATTAGAGACATTGACCTTGAGACATTGCTAGGTGGGAGTTGGCTAAAAAGGTTTGACAAATTGGTGGAAACTGGGTGGAACCATAGAAGTTCTTGAACAGGCAATGAAGTTCATTTTGGGAGAATAGTAACAGTGGCTAATATTTACTACTGTATGCCATGCACTTTTTGCAAAAATATCCTTGCAACATCCCTACTAGAAATGCTATTATTCTGCAGATGAGACTTAGAGCTACTGGATAATTTCCTAAAGATTACAGAGGCTAGTGAATAATAAAGTTCAGTAGGGTGATAAGAGGTAGGTAGATTTATAGGTAGGGATATGGTTAGATCATTTGTTCATTCATCTAACAGTATTTATTGAGTATCTACTTTGTGCTGGACATTATTTTAGGATATGCAGATGAATGAAAATGGCCCCTACTCTCATAGACCTGGCTTTCTGGAGGAGACAGACATTAATAGAATAGTTCTCCTAATGAATATATATATATATGTATGAACAGAGTTCATGGTCTTGGAATTGTTGAACATGATCTATGCTGAGGAGTCAGCAGAACTGGAGAGTGAATAGGAGGTGAGTAGGTGAACAGAGTAGGATCATAGACACAGCTGGGGACAGAGGATGAAGGCCTGTGGAAGCCTGGCAAGGCACATTCTGTGTGGAAAGCGGCCTGGTGTGACTGCTGGTACCTGTGCTCTGTTCCCTCTTCTTCTTTTTTTCCTGCTCCTTACCCAGAAAGATGATACTGGATGACTCTCAGGCAGTTAGTTTTGTGTTTGAACAATTCTTGGTTATTATCATCAAATATCTTTTTATAAAGTTTCTGTTTACCTGGTAAAACAAAGAAGGAGTTGCAAAACCTTCTGAAGACTTAGAATGAATATGCTGAGAGTAACTAGTGTTTATAAACAGAGGAATGATAAATATAACAAATTAATAGGTAGAGAAGGGTGTCCTTCTCATGTGTGTGTCTTTTAGAAGGCCTTGTAGCATCCTAGGATTATAGAGGGGAGGGAATGAGAAGATCTGGTGGCTTTGTCTCTGTCTGACCATAGGTTTTTTTTTTTTTAAATAACATCCACCTCTGTCTGCTAACTGCATTTTGTTATCATCAATGATATTCTGTTCCATTTGGATAGATTAATAAAATATGAATATTCTCTAATCTTTCTGTCACTTTCAGGACCCCCTTCCTGGAATAGGATAGAAATAGGTATCTACCTTCACCACTAGCCTGGACAGCCCTGGATGGATGCTAGAGTTGGTCCCTGGAATATTCACTACCCACTCACCTTTTCCTCAGTGTCTTTCTCCTTCTTCTTCTTCTCCTTCTCCTCCTTCTCCTTCTTCTTCTTCTTTCTTTTTTTTTTTTTTTTTGTATTTGACTACTTGATAATATGTTTGCACAGGCCCTAGGAGAGTTAAATAATTTGATAATGAAATAAGATTTTATGAGACTCTTGATCTAGCATCTCTACACACTTATCTACTTCTCTTAATGGCACCTTCTTACTAATCTTGAAATCCTGAAATCTCCTAGAGTGTTCCCTTTTTCTCACATCTATTGGGGTGCCAAGCCACCCAAATAATAATAATAATAATAATAAAATTATTATTATTATTAGTAGTAGTATTTTAATGACTCCAACCACAGATTAATTAATACCTGATGCATCTTGGACTCATGTGATTGGTAGTTTCCATCTTTTCTTTCCTTTTCATATAACTGCCTCTGTGACTTGGACTGAGTACCTTGTTTCCTGATGGGCATGGTGAGAATATCTGTGCCACAAGGTTGTTTGGAGAAAGGAACAGAATACTGTATAGAGAATGATTAGAAAGTGTCTGGTACATAACAGGTGTTACAGAAGTGTGAGCTAAAAGTATTGTTGATGGCTTCCTTCATTCCTTTGCCAGAGGTACCATCTTCAAACATTGCTTTCATCAGGCCATACCCCTGCTCAAATCCTGAAGTCTCCCCATTGTTTAGTTAGCATTGTCCCTAAAGTGAGCATGCAAGGCAAAGTGCCAGAGTGTGGTAAGAGAATCTTAAGATTTCTTGTATATTTTTCTCACATTCTTTTACATTTTCTATTTTTTGAGTATGTTTTATTCTGTATATTTATGAGAGAGGGTACATATTCAAAACTTAAAAATGTATAAAATACCAAGTGTATTCTTTTATAAATAAATGATAATCATCTGTTGGTATGTGGAAAAATATGTTACTGATAGAATAGGGCAAGCAACCAAGTTTGGAGACCCCCTGTAAGATGAGATTCAGATTCCCATGCATATCATTTCTCTGTGACTGGCCCCAGACTGTGGCCACCGATTTTCCTCCTAGCGTCCCTCCTGTGACCCTCCTTCTCTCTCCTGCTCCTCTCTTATGCCTTTCAATTTCTATGTTATTGTGTATCCTCTTTCCCTGTTCCTCCAATATCCTCTTTCATTCTCTCATTGTCTTTTTTAATCCAGAAGTTCACCTTAAATGCCACTTGTTCCATTGAGCCTGCCAGGACAATTCTAGCTTGAAATGTTTCCTCCAAGATTTGTAAATGTTCTCTGTTAGTACTATTCACTTGTCCCCTGTTTTTCTATGTTGTGTTGAGATCTTTTGCAATGTTACTTTTTTGGTTGTATAGTTTGGTTATTGTTAATTCTTACTGGACATGCCTTTAAATTATATTTCACTTGCTAACTTTATTTTGAGCTGTTTTGTCATTTCTCTCATTTATCATTTATTCAAGACACGTACCTATACTTTTTAAATGACATTAATATCTTTTTTATCATGGTAATATATAATTCTTTAAGGAAAAGATTCATTTGTTAAATTTGTGATCTGCAAAACCTTGGATTTGACAGCATGCTTCAGCTTGAGGCAGACATTTATCTGCAGTGCATTAATGAACATTTTTGAATGTAGATTCTTTATTTTCTTTTATTCCCAGTTCTATAAAAATCACAATCCATGTGTTTAATGCCCTTCTTTTAGCAGTTATAGTCCTAGTTCTATTTGGCCTCCTAGGGTGGTCATTCTTGTGAGGAAAGCTGGGTGGTGTGCAGAGCAGATCCATTCAATCTAGATCTCTCTCCTCAAACATGCTAAAAAAGGCTGTTTTATCAGCCAAGCTTTTCCAGTTTGTGATAGCAGTGTGTAGATCATTGTAGATGTTATTGGACTTGGAGTCAGAAGACACAGGTTTAAATCTTGATTCCATGACCTGTTGGTTGTTTGAACTTGACCAAGTCAATTAACCCTCATCTGAAATGTAAAGTTAATAATCTCTATGTCAGAATTATAAGGATTGATTGAGATAGTGTCTATGAATGTGCTATGTACTTGGGAGGTTGTTCATAAGTGTTTGTGTAAAACAAAAGAAGAAATAAGAGTCTCCCCTGTCTTCTGTGGACCTTCTGAAACAGAGTATATCATGAGAAACTGACAAACAGATTCAGAGAGTGTGCCAAACTTAGGCTTGAGACTGGAGGCTGAGTGTTGAGTTGGCCTGGTTTCTGACTTGTCTCTACTAGAATGTCTGTGGCTTCCCCAGAGAGTATGAAGATTAATTAGTTAATCTTTGTAAAGTGCTTTGAAGGTGAAAAGTGCCACATAAGTGGAATGGTTGAATATTCTGGCATTCTTGCCTGTCTTGATATCAGTAATCAATAAGAGAAAGTTCTAAGATGTTTTGCTTAATGTGAAAGAAGGCTTTCATTGTGTGATTGTGATAACACACTTCTTCCTGTAGCCTTACACATAGCAGCTTTCTGTTTCTTCCCAGTTGAGGAATGCTAGGGTCATTTAAGAAGCAACAGTCTCATCCTTTGGCTTCTTGGGAATCTCTGGCTAAGGCAGTCTGATTATAAATCCTAGCCAAGCTTAGGTAGAGGGATAGTTTGCCAGTTTTGGATGCTTCATGGGTCCTTGGCACCTGAATTTTTTCAGTCTAATCCTGCATAAATAGAGTGTTGTGTGATTATACAGTGGCATGGATCAGTGTGAATAACTGATGCAGAGTGGTACCATGGGTTAGTTGAAAGAGATGTGGCTATCTGTGTGTCCTTAAGCAGGTCACTTTTCTGAGCCTTTTAAATGGCAGCATAGTAGCTGAATACAATACCAAAGGTGGCTAAAAGGAGGGCGAGTTTCATCCTTTCTTGGAAGATTTTGGGAGCCAAGAAAGTTTTCATAGAACTAGTGGTACATAAGCTGGACTCTAAAAGTTGATTCATGGTTTACCAGGTAAGGAAAGGGCATCTGTAGCATAAGGAATAGCACATGCTGATGCATGAAATAGCACATCTGAGTGGACTTACTTCAAGTTCTCATAATATTACCAGACACCCTGTGGGCTGCATAGGCTTTGTTCTGAGGAAGCCCAGGAGTCAGATTCTAGTGAATTCCTTAGTATGTACTTTAGTGTTTACAAGCAGGTTAAACCTGAGAATTATATCCCTGCAGAACCCTGTATCCCTGTGATATTTCCTTCATGAATCTATGGTAGTTTTTTAGCCAACACTATGAACCATATGTTGAATGTGGGGCCAGATGAAGCTTTGATATCAAACACAGAGTATGTAGTAGATTTGTCTAGAATTTAATATGCATTACTTTGTGTTTTGTCTCTTAAGCAAAATTTTTCTTTGTTAAAATAAACATGTATAAAGAATTTATACAGCGCACATGGTTATGCATATTTATTGCAGAGAATCTGTTAATAATCTATGCCTCATCGGATTTTGCATTTCTGTTGAAATAACAAATGTGGCATTTGGCACAACTGAATAAGTTTGGTGAATTTTTCTCTTATCTGGGAAAAGAAAGGCCATTTCTTCTTCTTCAAACTTCATTTTCTTTTATCATCTATAGCACTGGTTAGCATCCTGAGTGGTAATGGGGAACTGAATGCTTTTATGGCTCCAAATAATTTTGTATTTTTAATTTTTTTCTCCTTTCTTCTGTTATTCCCTTAACTCAAGTAAACATAGACACTTGTCTTGGGACTGTTAGAATTGCTTCTGTATTTTGAACCTCTTAAGAAGTTGGATTTGATAGCATGCTTCAGCTTGGGTGGGAGCACAGACTCTTATGTGGAGGGGAAAATGGAGAAAGAAAAAACAAAGAAACTGGCTATTAATTGAGTTAGGAGGAAAGCCTTAACAGATTGTGGTGTGGGGAACTTCAGTGGGGGTGAAGGACTCTGGGTTAGGTAGAAGGGACAAAAGCCTCAGAACAGGCATCTGTGCAAAGCTTGAGGAGGGTGCAAAGAAGAGGAGAGGAGGGTAGGCTGTGAGAGTGGTTGAAGTTGATCTGTAGTAATATTCAAGGGTATATCTATATTCAATGCAAGAGCACAGGCTTTAGAATCATCCTCTGATTCTTGCTCTGTGCTCACCACTTACTTGATCTTTGGCAAGTCATTTAACCTTTCAGTTTCCACATCTGTAAAAGTTTAAATACTTGTACTTTCTTTACAGGAAGATAGGAAGGCTTTTGGTATCTAGTAGTTGGTGCTAATGTAAATATTCACACTTCCTCTAGTAATTCATAACCTACTCATGAAAGCACAGCCCTGGGATGAAGCCTTAATTCAAATAATGTTTATTTTTAGAAACCGGCAAGGTGTTCACCTGGGGCCGAGCAGACTATGGTCAACTAGGGAGGAAATTGGAGTCTCATGATAGCTGGAAACTAGAAAAACAGGATTCATCCTTCCCTTGCTCGAGACCACAGAACAGCCCACCTTCATCTCTGCATTGCCTTACAGGAGCAACTGAGGTAGGAAGTGACTTCTTACATACAAATGTCTCTTTTCTTTGTCTTTCTTTGAAGTGTTTACAAAGGACCTACTGTGTGTCATGCATTATGATTGATTCCATGTAGAAACCTAAAGTGGCTTCCCCAAGGAGCTCATGGTTTAATATGTTAGAAAAGTCTATTCCCCAGTTACCCAGGTGATTATATCATAAGGCAGACTGTGTGTAACTCTTCTAAAGAGGTTAAAAATACAATATTTTGGGTATACTATGAGGAGTGGGAAATGAATTCTGGGTACAGGGGTTGGCTTGATCTTAGAGAATGATATGGCTTTGAGCTGTTCTGTGGAGGATGGTTCAGACTTGAGCAAACACTTGGAAGAGAGGAGAAGACTTTTAGTTGGGTGCAACAGCAGGAACAGAATCATAGGGGTAGCAATGTGAAGAAAATGTTTTGGGGTCACTGGTGGTTAAATTTGGCTGAAGCATGGGGCAGTTACGAGGTAATATCAGAAAGATGGGTTGGGACCTGATGGGGGGGGGCGGCTTTAATACTGAGCTAAATATTTTGCACTTCTGTTTATATTTCCCAGTATACAAAGCATTGTACTTCAGTTGCTTATTCAAGCCCCTTTGGTTCTCTGAAATGGCTTGAATTTCTGCATTATAGGCAGGAGGCTTAATTTCTCCAGGGTGCATGTTTCTGTTACTAAATTTTACTTTACTGCTTTAAAGAAAGGCTACTTTTTTGAGAGGAATGGCTGTGCAGGAAATATGCCTCTGAACCCAGGTTGGTTTAATGAAGGAATTTAGTCTTCATTCAGATTCTGTCAAAAAATTAATAAGCCAGTGAGACTTCCCTAATTAGCATCAGACTAATTACAACCCTTTCCATACCTGGAGGGCTTCCCTTCCCCTGGGGACTGCTTGGCCTCCTCCTTCCGGGTATGTAGGACGGTTCTCAATTTCTACTTCACATCCCAGCCCTGGTTCTCCTGGGTGTTCCTTAGTGTTAGGTTGAGTCTGTCTTTACTTCTTCTCTCTCTCTCTTTGACTGAAAGATACTAAATAACACCACAAAGACAAGTTTATACAAAGTAATAGTGATAATAAACCCTCCCAAAATCTTACCACCTTGACATAGCTACATTCTTTTTTGCATTTACACATGTGTATACTCCAAAAATTGTAGTGATAATATTTAGTCTTCATTATTTCGTCAAAAATTCTTTGCTTTGTTTCCTCTTGGTCTTTAAAATGATCATTTAAAATCGCTATATCACATTACTTGATCAGAAGGTTGTGGGATTTTCTAAGCCATTCTTTGGGTGTTGGATATTTACATAATTTTCTCTTTTTAATTTTTTAGTTTTTAATAACTATTGTGAACCCTGCAGTGAATTCCTGCTGAACTCTTTCTTTAAGATAGGATCTTGGTAGAGCATTAATAACAAGGATATATAAAGAACTCATAAAACTTAGGACGGGGGATGTAGCTCAGTTGGTAGAGTGCTTGCCTCCAATGCACAAGGCCCTGGGTTCAATCCCCAGCACCAAAACAAAAAACAAAACAAAACAAACAAACAAAAAAACCTTAATGCCAAAAAAAAAATCCCCATATAATTCAATCAATAAATGGGCAAAGGAACTGATCAGACACTTCACAGAAGAAAAAATACAATTGATCAACAAATATATGAAGAAATGTTTAACATCTCTAGCAATTAGAGAAATGCAAATCAAAACTACACTGAGATTCCATCTCACTCCACTCACAAATGGCAATCATCAAGAATACAAGCATTATGGCATTTTCCAGTAAATGGAAGGAACTGGAAAGTATCATGCTAAGCAAAATAAGCCAATCCCAAAGAACCAAAGGCCAAATGTTTTCTCTGATATGTGGATGATGCTAATTCACAATAATCACGTGGGAGAATAGAGGTAATTTGGACTAGACAGAGGGGAGTGAAGAGAGGGGAGGAAGCATGGGGGTAGGAATGATAGTAGAATGAATCATATACTTATTACTCTATGTGCATATATGATTATGTGACTGTTATAACTCTACATCATGTACAACCAGAAAAGTTATAGTCCATTTATATATGTGTCACAGTGCATTTTTTTTTTTTTTTTTGGTGGTGCTGGGGATTGAACCCCAGGGTCTTGTACATGTAAGGCAAGTATTCTACCAAATGAGCTATATCCCCAGCCCTTGTCACAATGCATTCTACTGTCATGTATAACTAATTAGAACAAATAATAAAAAAAAGAATTATTCTTCATCTTACCAGAAGAACCAGAGATTCAAAAACTTTATGACTCCCTGTGCCTCTGCTACCTAACCTCAAAGTCTCAAATTACCTACCCATGAAAGCATCCATTTACTGGAAAATACCATAATTTCATTCTTTTTTAAGGCTGAGTAATATTCCATTGTATATATACCACAATTTTTTTTAATGAGGTAACTTTTTTCATAGCTTTATTTTATTCATTTATTTTTCATGTGATGCTGAGGATTGAACCCAGGGCCTCACATGTGCTAAGCAAGTACTCTACCACTGAGCCACAACCCCAGCCCATCCACAGTTTTTTTATTCATTCATCTGTTGAAGGGCACCTAGGGTGGTTCCATCATTTAGCAATTGTGAGTTGAGCTGAACATTACATAAACATTAATGTGGTTGCATCACTGTAGTATGCTGATTTTAAGTCCTTGGGGTATAAATCTAAGAGTGGGATGACTGTGTCAAATGGTGGTTCCATTCTAAGTTTTCTTAGGAATCTCCATACTGCTTTCCATAACGGTTGCACCAATTTGCAGTCCCACCAGAAATATATGAGTGTACCATTTTTCCCACATCCTCTCCAACACTCATTTTTGCTTGTATTCTTGATGATTGCCATTTGTGAGTGGAGTGAGATGGAATCTCAGTGTAGTTTTGATTTGCATTTCTCTAATTGCTAGAGATGTTAAACATTTCTTCATATATTTGTTGATCAATTGTATTTCTTCTTCTGTGAAGTGAAGAATAGTTCTTAAGATATACCTTATGTAATAATATAATATGTATTATTACATAAGGTATATGTAATATAATAATATGTAATATGTAATAATACATATTATTACATAATATGTATTATTACATAAGGTATATGTGATATACCTTAGAATAGCATGCATAGTTCTTGGCCTGAAGTAGGTACCCAGTAATTATTGGTTCTGTTCTCTTCTGCTTTGAGAGCTTTTGATGTCCTGAGGTGGCCACAATGTGCAGTACTGTGATAGATGTGGTCAGTGTAAACATGTAGCCTAAGAATCTAATGGGCGTGTCTTTTATGTGGCTTCTTAGTGGAGCAATATGGGAGTGGGTTTGTGCTTCAGTCCTCTTGGCAGCGTCATTTTAATGTTTGCCTCCTCGTTTCCAGTGTCTGGGGTGCTGGTATTTATACGCTGGTCTCCCTGTAGATTTAGACTCCTGGCTATTACCCATTGGTAAATTTGGTTTGGGAATTATATCCAGTTGTTGATACCTAAGTCTGGCCCATTGAGTATCCATTTTTCTGAGGACCAGAGAGAGCCAGACCAGTGGGATTTTGTAAGCTGGTGGAGTGGGTTCACCTTGGAAAAGATAAGAGCCATATTAAACTAGATGCTGCCCTGGTTGGGAAATATAGGGATCCCTGGGGAAGCAGGAACAGCCTTGTGCTGACAATTTGTGACTTTTAAGCACTTGTGTGGAACATAGCTGACCAGTTGAGTTTAATTTGCATTAATTGCCTTTAATATCCAAGGAGTAAGGATCTGGGATCTCAGATGGAATGTCTACTAGTCCAGAGTGACAGCCAAGTAGAAAGAAAAATCACAGGTGAACTGAGCTGGGATATGGTATAACCTTTCTTTCCCCTGAAAAAAGAAAGCAAATAAATACAGAGCTACTCAGTGCTTATCATGGGCCAATGTACTAAATACTTTATACATATTATTTCACCTTTATAATAAACCTTTGTGCATGTGTTAAGATCATTGCTTTATAAACAAGAAGACTGTTCATAGATGGGTAACTCAGAATGGGTAATCCAGAATGGGAAACTTAAGTGGCCCCTGAATGCTACCGCAGGTAAATGGTGGGCCTGGGTCTTGAACTTGAAGTATTTAAAGACACTCAAATACTTTCTCCATAGATGAAGTAAAATTGAGGATGATTTCCCTATGTCCTTTTTTATGGGTACCCTTCCCTGAATGAAAATTTTTGAAGTCTGGGAATTAGAGTCTCTGAATTCCTTGAGTCTCAATTTCTTTCTTTAAGCCTTGTCTCACTTCTAACCTGAGAAAGGTTTTACTTGAGATTTTAGACATGGTGGGTTTTTCTTTAATGTTCTTACAGTGGTATTAATTCATGCACTGTCAGCTTTACTTTAGATATTAGACCTTTCTGGTTTCTTTTGGAAAATTCCAGGGGTGGCACAGTGATTGAGATTTATTCCCTGCCCCCATGTACATTGTCAGCACACAATGTGTGTGAACGGGTCTGTTTCTCCTTGACAGCAAAAATATACCACAGCAACCTTTTACTTTCCAAGTTCTGTGTGGTTGCTGCCAGCACATTTTCTGTGGAACATTGGCTCCAACCTCCACCCAAAAGTGAACGCCTGTGTGTTGCAGTTGGGTAGAAGCATTTGTGCTCATTCAGTGGGTGTATCCTAAGATTCAGCAGCAGCTAGAGTTGGTTATTTGTGGTGCCATTGGAGTACTTGCTGGACAAGAACTGGACTGAAAGTTGAAGACTTGGGTTTTTTCCGTTGGTTTTCCCCTGACTGAGTGAATTGGGCAAGCCCCTTTTCCTCCTTTGTTCTTGGCTTCCCCATATGTAGATAGACCAGATGATTTCTAGTGTTTTTACTAGATCCAAGAATCTTTTCCATAGCTAATTCTTATTTCTTAGAAATGATCACTACTTTACTCTGTAATGACTTCTGCTTCTGGTGTTCCTTAGTTTCATAACTAAGGTTACTAATCCCTAGCTGCTAATTAATTTTGATGGATCTGGGAATGTTTGCTAATTGAAGTTCCAGGCTTCAACCTTGCTCTGACTGCCCTTGTTCTGTTCTCTCTCCTGTTCTTTGTGCCAGCCTTCCTATTCCAGTTTAGTTTGTGGAACTTGGTATGATGTCCTTGCTCCTTAGTACCTAGACTCAAATATGTGTCCCTGCTTTCTGTTTGATCTGTAGTATTTTCAGGACCAGATCTCTGCCTGGTCTTCCCAGAACTTTTAGTTTGGCTTTGACTTTTGTTCCCTTGTTGACTGGGACAGACCTTTGTGACCCTGCCTTTTTGGAGTCCTTGCCCCCTGCAACACTTTCCACTGGCTCTTTGTATGTGACTGTTCTGCCTTTTCTGTTCTCCTGCGTCTCTGTCATTTATCTGCATGTTGACTTTAAGGTCTCACCCTTTCCTTAGTCAACTCATAAAACATTGACTGACATGTGCTATGTGCCAGTGCCGGCTGCATTGTGGTATGGGGGTAGATATGAACATTAAAAATGGATGGTCTTTGCCTCAGAGAACTTCCAGGTGCATAAGTAAATAAGATACTGTACAGAGTGAAAATTTCTATTAGAGGTAGATACAAAAGACCAAGGGAGCAGTGAAGATGGAAAGATTACCTCTGAAGACACTATCCCCCCCCCCAAAAAAAAATGTTGTTTGAACTAGGTTTTTAAGAATGAGTAGGAGGAGTACAGCGAAGGTAGAAAGATATCCCATGCCAAGGGACACCATGAACTAAACCTGTTCTGCTGGATCTGCTTTTAACTCAGGATGCTTGGGTCTTCCAGTGGGTTGAGCCTAGTTCTGCTATGTGGCCACCTGTCTGGTTTGTCCTTGAACCTTATATAGTAATGAAGGAAAATAACTTTCACCTATGTTATCTCATTTGATCTGGGCATGATGCTGTGAAATAGGCCAGAAGAGGAATGTGTATTCCTATTTTCTAATTGGGGAAACTGATGCTCAGGGAGGTTAGCTAGGAATTAGGAGAAGATCCAAGACAAACGGCCCAATTGCCAGTGTTGCTGGGGGCCTGCTGTGGGCTCAGTATGCAGCCACAGTCCTGAGTCATGTTCCTGGTTTAAATTCTGCCCACATTTGGTTAAGGTGCTCCAAATCCCACTATTCACACGCATGTGTGTTTGCACACGCAGTCATTGGAGCAGGAGTAGGAAATGTGGAAATAAACAAGAATTGAACCAGAGTTGGGTAATTGTCAAGCTCAAATGCCATCAGCCCTCATTTTGCTGCAGGACTGAAACTGTTAGAGAATCAACCTGTGCACAGGGTCTAAGTGAAATCTGTCAGAATGAGTGGGAAAGAAGCTATTTTTAGTTTGCAGAGTCACTCACTCAGCTGTATTAGCTGAGGTTTGAGCCTGTCCCTACGCTTTCCACAATGTTAGTTCTGAAGGAGAAATACCACTTGAATGCTGTGTAAAATCCATTAATGAACCTGGAAGTTTCCAGGGCGTCTTTGTCCTGCAGCTCCCTCGGAAGGCTGCCTTTCCTGAATGACCTTCCTCCTTTCCTATATTTAATGCATTTCTAATTTTAAGTTTGTGTCAAGACTGTGGGACTTTAGTGCCCTAAATAACACAGAAATCTACCACCAGCAATCAGCTGAGTCCGGAGGGTTCTGACAGAATTGAACACAACCTGAAAAAAGCATTCCCAAGTGGCTCTCTGGTAAGTACCCCAGAGCATCACTGCCATTTCTGGAGGAGCCTAAGGTCTCAGATCCTGGGGGCACCACAGCCCAAACCTTCTGCACAGCAGGGGTTAGTATTTGGGAGCCCTCCCCAAATGGGTAACAGTGCTCAAAATGTGTAGCAGTGTTCATCCAAGAATGTTCCATTGGTGATTACAAATTCTAGCACATCTGTGCTGTAGTTGCTGACATAGCAGGGGAAGAAATAACATCAACCCGCAAAGCAGTGGACTGGATTGGTCCTTGAGAACACTCAGAGGAGAGAAAGAGGCACCAGACAGGTTCGTCTTGTTGGAGTTGGTAAAAAAGATGTGAGATGGCAAGCATTTACTACTGCCTGCTCTTTTCTTATTTATCTGTATGTACTAACTTGCTCTTCTAAATATAAGTTCCAAGAGAGCAAGGGCCTTGTGTGTCTTGTTCAAAGTCATGGTCTCAGTGTCTAGAGTAACCTCCACCCCCTTGTAGGTAATTAGTGGATATTCAATGATTGAATAAAATAAAAGTGAATGAAAAAAAATGGTTTTGGAGATACGTGCCCCTTCTCACCTCCTTTTTTCATTCTCCCTCCTTCTAATCTGTGCTTCTTAATCCCAGGCTAGTTCAGGAAGAGGTATTTCTATGTTTTCAGGCATTTGGTCATTAAATGCACTGCAGAGCCAGCACAGATGGGCTTTGACCCTGTACCATGCTCAAAATAGCGCTGGAGTTTCTTACACAGGCTACAGATGATGAGGTTTTGGTCCTTCAGCTCTTAACAGTTCACTGAGTACTTTTATGCATATTCACCTTTGGTTTCTTTCTTTAGTCCAACAGATGCTTAGGTGTGCCCTTCTCTCTTAGACTACAATAACAGGATGGGAGAAGCAGACAAGAGTGGAACAGTTCCTGTCTTAGGAGATTGTGAATTAGTAGTAGGGTTAGGTTAAGTTTATTGTAAGACAAGCAGAAGGTGACAAAGGCTCTTGAGGGTCCAAGGATGAAAATTTGTTCATCCCATCCCATGTCCTTGGGGACCTTTTCTTTCTTGCATTTTCAGTCCCTGTGGTTTATTGGGTTCTTCAGGGTTAGGGTAGGGGATGATGACTGAAAAAGACTTCCTTAACAGAAAGTCTTAATGTTACATTAGTTCTCAAGGGAGCTCATGTAAAGTTACAGGGGAATCTTGGCAAGAACTTGAATTTAAGAGGAAAGCAGAAGAAGAACAGCAGAGTAGCTGTTCATAGATTAAGTATGATAAGAGGGGAGAAAGTATCACAGAAGTGTCCCAGAAGGTGAAGAGATTTCAACAGGGAGGTCAGGGAGGTTGGGGATGGAGATAAGACCACTGGGTTTAGTAATGGGAAGGCTATGATCATACAGCAACTTCATTGAAGAGGTGGAAGCCAAAGCAGGAGCTTAGTTACTGGAGGATGATGGCAAATACAGGCTGCTGGTGTGAGCACACCTTATGGGAGATGTAGCAAAGGAGAATGGGAACAAGTTCATGCCTTTGACAGAAGAACCTGGTTCTAGTTAGTTTTGTTTGTGTGGAGAAATCAGAGTTTGTCAGAAGTCTGAATGCAAGGATCAAAGAGTGAGAATGTTTATAGGCAAAGTTGCATGAGGGAAGGGGATGATTTGAGCCAGGCCCCCATGGAGATGAGAAGTAGTTTGAGGTCACTGTGAAAGACTTAGTTCCGAGAAGGTGGAAGGATACCTTTTCTTTTTTTCAACCTAGGAGTAAAGAAAAAAGGGATATGAGAAGATAGAAGTTTTGAGGTGAAGAAGCCAGTGTTTTTATTGAACTTGTGTACTTTTATCATCATGATGAATGTTTTATTTATTATGCGTGTTTATTGTGTCCTACCCTGGGCCAGGTACAGTGCAAGGCATCAAGAATTCACAAATAAAAGACAAAGTTGCTGCTCAATTGTGCAACACAGTATTTACTAGTGATACAGTAATTATTATGTTCATCTCTAAATCAAACTTTGAGTTCTTTGAGAATAGGCATGGTCTTTTTTCTTTGTATAATTAGGGTCAGGTTTGGTACAAAGTAAATAGTCTGAGAAAGAGTGCCAAAAAGAATGTGTAAGCTTATGCAAGGGAGACCACAAGGATGGGACTAGTTTGCTCTCCTCAGTGAGTGAGTCCATCCAGCACAGTCTGGTGACTGTCTAGAAATGGGAGAAGAAAAACACTGTTTTGTGCTCTAATGCCTGAATGGTGGATATTTCTTTTAGGGGTGCAGAAACTGAAGTTCAGAGAGAAATTTGACAATAGTTTAAGTGAGAACCTGTTTTCAGACTCCTCCTCATTCCTCTCATTGCTATTCCTGTATTCCAACAACTTCCTCTCTGGATAGTTCTGAATAGGATGTGTCCTCAGGCTCTGGCTTTCACCATCTGGGTGGTAGTTCTGACTAACAAAAGATATGGTGACCTTCTTCAGGCTTTGGGACAGTGTCTTATAAGGAAAAGTGGTAAGGAAATGGTAGCATTTGGGCAGTGAAGTTAATTCATGATTACAGTAAACCATTTTGCTTGCTGGAATTGGAGGTCTGATGGAGAGAATCTTGAATATAGAACAAGATCTGGATTGGAATATCAACTCCTTACCTACCATCTTCATGTCCTGTGGTCAGTTAAAGGCTTTTTATTTTATTTTATTTTTAACTACATGGCAGCAGTGCAAAGCATTACAATTCTTATTATACACATAGGGCACAATTTTTCATATCTGTATATAAAGTATGTTCACGCCAATTTATGCCTTTATATATGTACTTTGTTGTTTTTTTTTGCATTACAATTCTTAATGCACATATATACCACAATTTTTGTATCTCTGTATGTATATAAAGTATGTTGACACCCAATTCAAGTCTTAATACATGTACTTTGTATAATGATGTCCATCATATTCCACTATCCTTGCTAATCCCGTACTCCCCGCCTTTCCCTCCCACCCCTCTTCCCTATCTAGAATTCATCTATTCCTTCCATGCTCTCCCAGTTAAAGGCTTTCTAAGCCTTAGTTTTCTTATCTACAAAGTTGTAATAATATCTACTTTATCTTATACACAAGATTGCAAGATGCAATTATCATATATTAAAACTTTTGTAAATTGTAAAGTGCTATACAAAAGGATTATTATTGGGTTCAAGTCACTCTGTGTTTCAGAGATAGGTTTTGTTATAAGTATGGATCTGAGCTGTTCTTCTGTGCTAATCACTTGAGCTTTTAGGAGCACAGTGTAGCTGTTCTAGATCTTGTGATGAACCCTTCTTAGAATCAGTCCCAGTGAAAATAGTGGAGTCCAGATGCTTAGTAATCCACAGTCTTCATGCAGCTCCACAGAGTATGAATTCCTTTTGAGATAGCCATCCACATGCATAGCAAGGATGTTTCTGGCTTACTTTCTTTCAGCAGCAGAAGAAATTAAATCAGCACTGATTTAGAGTCCCAGTGACCTCATATATCACTGCCACACTGTGCAGAAGTAAGACTGACCCAGTCCCTTGCCCAGGGTCACCCTGGAGCTGACCAGCTGTCTTTTGTTGTATTTGACCTTGAAGATTGGGCTTTCCCAGGGTGAAAGTAAATCCTGCAGAGGTTTTGAATGAAAACAAAAGGCACTGAGGGTTTAAAGGAGGATGCCAAATGGCCTGATAAAAGAAAGGCTGTGTCTATAAAGTCTGAATGGGTTGTTCAAGAATCTGTTAGCTATCTCCACCTCCACGACAGTTCCTCTAGCTTGGACCCCCATTATCTATTGCCTGTTAATAGTGATGTCTCCACCTAGTTGCTAAAATGAAGACTAAAAATATAAATTGATCCTTAGAAAATACAGAAAACAGGGCTGGGGATATAGCTGAGTTGTAGAGTACTTGTCTATCATGTGCAAGGCCCTGGGTTCCATCCTTAGCACTGTAAAAAACAAAAACCAAAAACAACCCTCCCTACCTGAAAACATTTATTTCTATAACAGTTATGGGACACCTACTATATGGAAAAAACCATTAGGATATGGAGGAAAGTAAGATTCAGCCTCTGCTAACAAGGGGTTTGAGCAATATACAACCCATACTCTCCTAGCCAGTATGCAAAGAATTAAATTATCAAAGTATAAGCTCCAGGCTTGTTGGCCTTGTTCACCACTGTGTCCCTGTCACCTTGATTATTGCCCAGCACACTGTAGGTACTCATCAAATAATTGTTATAGAGATGAATATGTGCCTTTAATTTTTAATGACTCTTATCCTGGATGAAGTCCAAAATCTCTGGCTTATCATAAAAAGCTCTACTGGATCTAGGCCCTGTCAAAATATCCAGTCTCACCTTCTTATAGATCTCCTTGTATTCTGCAGTTCATCCATGCCAAACCAGTCAAAGTGTCATGTTGTTTGATGCTTCTGGATCTTTGCACATGCTGGCTTTCCTTCCCTTTTTGCCCTGGCTGCTTGGACAACTGCTCCCTATTCTCCAACAGATAACAAGGATCACGTTTTATATACATTTTGTTATTTCTGCCATCTAGCCTAACAACCGTGTCTCTCTTTCTCACAGAGTTTTTCTTTGCTGGGTGTTTTTACCCAGTCTATTGAAATGTCTTTGTAGCCTTTTCTATCCTCTCTCTACCTCTTTATCCTTGATCCTTCTTTAGAGTTCAGGTCTGGAATTTGTTAGACTACTGGCAGTCTGGTTATATGTGCTAATGAACCTTGGTCACCCTTTGTCTTTACTGAACACCTTCTCCCTTCCACATGTTCCATCTGGGAAACTGGGTATCTCTGCTAGTTCTACTTGCACAAAAACCCTATCCTAAACAGGATCTGGATTTTGCTAGTCCTATTGCCCATGGATTGGACTGTGTCCTGAATCCTTGATTGCTGTGTGGGATCCTGTTCTAAATGACTGATTCCTCAATATAATGCCATCTGCTTAATTCCAAGGGTTGCTGCTGCTTGGAGCTTTCTGCTTGGAGGACTTTCAGTTAATGGGACCTCTTTATTGTTGACATTGACCTGAATCAATAGTCTCTTTGCCAGTTTTTTTTTTTTTTTTGAGGACTTTTTATTGGTTGTCTGCCTTAGGAGCCAGTCCTGTTTTCATCTCTCTTCCTCGAACATTTTTCCTGTTTGGTTCTAACCTCTATTTTGTTTGCAGTGTCTTGAATCACTGCCTTGGTAGGTGCTCCTTGAGATAAACAAAGGAAAAACATTCCTCTTGTCACTTCCAAGGAAGGCAAAGCAGGCAATTCCCTTGGTATGCAGCTCTCTGAACCTCAAGACCCCAAGCCAGTGGTTCAAGAAGCTTCTGAATTGTGACTAGAAGGGAGAGGTTAGGGGTTGTGTGGTTACATAATCTTCTTCTGCGATGCAGTGGTTCTCCATGGGAACATTGTCAGTGGTGGTGGCCACCTTCTGCACCTACAGATTGCTTTTTAGAAGAGAGTTCTTTTTCCTGGATATTTGATATCATCCATCCTGGGGGGATACTGACTATGGATAGCAGAAATGGAAGCAATAAGATATCTTTGTAAAAAGAACAGCTGTTACAGTAGTCAATCACAAAACCCCTGACTTTTCAGAATGACCAGATGTCTAAGGAGAAAGTAAAGTAGAAGGTAAAATGGGGTCTACTCACAGGACAGGGAAGCTATTTGGAACTTTCATGGGAACCTTCATGTACCACTTTAAGAGATCCAGATGACTGGGGAAGGTTGCTCATGGGTGCTGAACAAATGTATGTGTCATTGTAGACAGTGCGCCCTAGATTAGTAAGGAAAGTTCCTTACTTCAAAAAGGTAAAGTATTCATTTCTGAGCCTCATCTCCCTGGTTTTATTTCCTTGAGGTCCTGGCAGGGTAAGATTTTTTTTCACTAATTGTATGGAGCACACACATCATTTGAGGATAAGGTCTCCATGAGGGAATTAATAAAGAGGGGAAGGACTTAGAAAGAGCAAGAAACTTTATGCTGTCATATTGCTCTGTGGGCAAGCTGCTTTACTTCTCTGAGTCAGGGTTTGTATCTGTTAGATGGATATAATAATAATTACTGGATACAATAATAATAATAATATAATAATTAGATGGATATAATAATAATAACTATAGGTTACTGTCATGATATCATGAATGTGAAAGCATTTTATCAATTATGAAGCAATTAAAAATGTGAGTTTTGTTAGTGGACTTCTGTGGGTTTTCAGGAAACCTTAATTTCTTAGAGCTCTTTGCAAATCATTATTTGTTATCATAGATTTGGAGTTTGATATGAATCATTTCCATGATTCTTGTGTTCTTCTTTATCCATTGATACTTGTCAGATAATCTGGTTGCACTCATTACGCAAGGAACTTAAACTTGGAGTGTGATATTAGAGAAGACCCAGAATCCTCAGGCTTTCTAAATGGACTGTGATTGGTAGAATAATTTCTTTGCAGTTAAAAGGACATATGGGTGGGCCTGGGTGGCGGTTTTTCAGTGTAGAGGGCAAAGAGGAGGTGACTGTGAAATGATGCTTGCCCACACCTTAACCCCTAAAAGTTCAGATGGTGCCAGAAGAGGCAGAGCCTATGACAGTTCACTCTTCCCTCCTTGCAACAGACTGGGGAGGTGAGCAGAGGCACCCAGGGGCCTTCCTTCCCCGGAAACTACTGTGTTAAAGCTGGGACTGTAGGAGTATTTTTGAAGACTTACAGGGTATTTTAATTCCTCATGATTTCTTTTTAGACCTTTGCTTTGTTTCCATTCACAGTGGCAACAAGAATGAGTTTTAATTTTCTCAATCCTGTCCTCCTTACTTGCAACTCAAAATTGTACCACTTTACAAGGTTTAGATCAGGTTTGACCTGTTATCTTTTCTGCATAGCTTTGTTTGCCAGTTCAAATAAGAGTTATTTGAGTTCAGTTCCCATATCTTTTTTTTTAATATTTATTTTTTAGTTTTAGGTGGACACAACATCTTTATTTTTTTTAATTTTTATGTGGTGCTGAGAATCGATCCCAGTGCCTCACGCATGCTAGGCAAGAGTGCTTCCACTTAAGCCATATCCCCAGCCCAGTTCCCATATCTTGATTGTGGCTATAACTTCAGTGCAGGGCACAGGCCTATCAAAAAGCAAGTGGTTGAGATTTGTACATGTAAGTTTGTATTTCCTTTTAGTATTTGATTCCTTTGTAACATCTGCTTATCTCTTGTATGGTGGTATTACAGGGGAAAGTATATGGTGTTACAGAATGGGCACTGCATCTTGTGACTTTTTGAATATCACTCTCTGTTAAGCAGTGGGGGAGGGGCTAGATCACATAGAAGGCACTTGGTGAAGCCTAGGGACTTCTTAGGGACTCCTCCACCTACTGTGAAGCAGGTTTGGAGAGGTCTATCTTCGGAGAGCTGTGTTGATTGCTAGCAGAATTGTGATATATTAGTTCTGAAAGGAGAGAAGCAAAAACAGAATGCTGACTCCTCCAGTTGTCTCAGCATGAGGGTCATAGAAATATAAGCATATTTTCCAATCTGCATTGCTTCATTCCTCAGACACCTATTTAAGTTAACAGCACATAGGCACACAAATGGTACATTTCCCTTTGCACTCCTCAAGGTGAAATCTGCTCCTGCATGGGGCCCAGTGGGAGCAGTTCCATAGTTACTGCTGTACAATGCATTTATCATTCTGCTTCCCTGGAACATTTTGCCAAACTGCATAATTTCCCTGTTCCTTCCTACACTCACCAGCTCCATGATGATGATGATGATGCATCTGGTAGCCACAACCTCCCTGATCAGAGTTTGTGGTACAGTGGAAAGAGCAATATATTAGCTAATGACAGTGGGTAATATTCACTACATCCAGGTGGGTGTTTGGTTCTCTGATGAGCACTTTCTAGACACCACCATCTCTTTAATGCTCATGACAATCTAGTAGAGTTGGGATTATTTTCCTCAGTTTGTAGATGAGGAGAGTAAGACTCAAAGGCTATCATTTGTTCAGGATCATATGGTTACTAAATGACAGAGTTGCTATTAAAACCCAGATCCTACTGCAAAGCCAGTGTTATAAAATGCCAGGCTTCCATTTTGAACTCTGACATTAAATTTCTCTATGGGTCAGAGACCTTAGTATCTCTAGGCTTCAGTGTCCTAATCTGTGTAATAAGAAGCAACACCAGGGTTTTTCCAGAATCCTAAGGTCAGTACCATTCTGGTTTGGTTAGAGGTCTTATCCACCTGGAGACTGATTGCTTTATAGCCTGGAATTTTTATTTTATTATATGGTAGTATGCTAGATGCGATTTATTAATTCTATAGGAACAACATTAATACAGTATAGAACAGTGTAAGTATAGACAGTATAATAATATAAACTAAGCAGAGTACAGATTCCTCCATTCCCATTTTATCTTTTATTTACCTCCTTTGTTCTAACCAAGGCTTCTGATTCCCATGTTGTATTGTGCTTTGTTTCCAGCACACTTAAACATGCATTATTGCATATCTTCTTTTCCTGCCTATGAGGTATATAGGAAAGATGGTTAGTGTTATGTATTTTCTCATATAAAGAAACTAAGGAACAGTGGAAGTTGAGGAGATACTTATTGCATGATTAAGTGACTTATCAAAACTATTTTGTGAGAAGTAACACCAAGACTAGAAAATTAATGTTGAATTCTCAACGTTTCTTTTAGTTTTCCTATTATTGATGTGCCAAGCATTGAATAGAGAGATCTGCTCATAATTATTTTAATATTAGTCAGGGAACTTGCTGTTTTCATTGTATGCCTTTCTGTGCTACTTGATTTTTTTTTTAGTTTTATATAGGTATCATAATTATAGGTATAAAATTTTATATAGGTATCATTAATTAAAATAAAGTAGATATTTGGAAAGTTTTATGAAATGTTATAAGACTACATGAGAGGTTCTTATTTTGTAGATTTTAGAATTATCATGCCAATCAAACAGAGACAGGTTTTTAATGCTGGATCTATGGTCATAAAAGGATTGAATTACATCTCGATTCTATATCTAGTAGTGGTGGAATAGTTCCTATAAGACCAACTCTTCTACAGAAAACAGCCATACAGACTTACACAAAAAGTAAAAAGCAACTACCTGAAAGAACTAGAGAATGACCAGGAGCAGTGTCCCAAGTGTCAAAGACCTGACAGTTGGGGAAAAAACTGAGGTGCTATTATGGATTGAAGGAATGTAAAGAGAAATAGCAACTAAATGAAATGTTCATTACATCTATGTAGATCTTTTTGTTATAAAGAACATTACAGTTATCTCTTGGTAAACTTGGGGGAATTGGTTCCATGAAACACTGAAGATTCCAAAATCTGTGTATGCTAAGTGGTATATTATTTACATATAACCTATGTATATCTTCCTATATGCTTTAAATCATCTGTACATTACTTATAATACCTAATTCAATGTAAGTGCTATACAAATAGTTGTTACACTGTATTGTTTAAGGAATAATGACAAGGAAAAAAGTCTGTGTATGTTCATTACAGATGAAAATTTGTGTTTTGGGGCATTTTTAATCCATGGTTGGTTGAATCTGCAGATGTGGAACCCACAAATACTGAGGGCCAACTGTATGAGGATAGTTGATAGAACCTAAATGGAGCCTGAAATTTCACTGAAGTTACATAGCTTTTTAGTTTTGATGATTAATTTTTAAAAATTTTTTTTTGTAGAGAGTGTTTTTGATCTTGGTGACAAACATACTAACATGCTGAATGGTGAGGTATCCCTTTGGCAGAGTACTCAGATATAGTTCAGAGAAAAAAAATGAGAAAGAAAAGGAAAGGAATAAAGATGGTAATATGTGAAGATTTGGGGACTGTGAGTGAAGGGGAAACAGTTACTTCAAAATAAAAAGATCATTAAAAAGTTCAAACTGAACATATCCACACTTGTGGAATGCAGCTAAAATAGTGCTTTTAAGGAAATTTGTATTTTTAAATGTAAATATTTGAAAAAGAAAGGATTATATGTAATCGCCTAAGATTCCATCTTTAGGAATGATAAAAAATTAGAAAAAGAAACCTGAAAAAATGTAAAAGATGAAAATAGTTAGGGTGAAAGCAGAAATTAATGAAATAAAAAACATAAAAATGAAAAAAAATAGAAATCCAAAAGCAATTATTTGAAAATATCAACAAAATTGATAGCACTCCTGTTGGACTGATCAAGAAAACAGAGAAAGATTGGTCCCATAAGTTTAGCTATTGTGAGTTGAGCTGCTGTAAACATTGATGTGGCTACATCACTATCATATGATGATTTTAAGTCCTTTGGTATAAACTGAGAAGTGGGATAGCTGGGTCAAATTGTGATGCCCTTCAACAGATGAATGGGTCAAAAAATTCTATAAATATATAAATGTCATATACTTATGATGAAATATTACTCAGCCTTAAAGAAGAATGAAATTATGGCATTTGCTGGTAAATGGATGGAGCTGGAGAATATCATGCTAAGCAAAATAAGCCAATCTCCAAAAAAACAAAGGCCAAATGTTTTTTGATATGTGGATGCGAATTCCCATAATGGGGTGGGGGGCTAGGGAAGAACAGAGTTACTTTAGGTTAGATAGAGGGAGTGAAGGGAGGCGAGGGGATAAGGGGGTAACAAAGATAGTAGAATGAATCTGACATTATTATCCTATGTATCCTATGTGCATATATAACTGTGTGATTGGTGGGATTCTACATCTTGTATAACCAGAGAATGAGAAATTATACTCCATTATATATGATGTATCAAAATGCATTCTACTGTCATGTATAACTAATTAAAACAAAAAAGAATAGAGGAAAGAGATTACAAGATACTAATATTAGAATGAAAGTAGGTGATGTCTATAGACATCAAAGAATACTAAAGAAATATTATAAACAATTTTATGCCAACAATTTTGACAACATTGATAGAATGGATCATTTGAAAAGGGTTTCATGTACCAAAATGGACACAAGATGAAATAGAAAATGTGAGTATCATTGTATCTAGTAAAGACATAAAGAACTTTTCTGCAAGAAACTTTCTCACTAAAAGCTCTCTAGGCCTAGAGTGTTACACTGATATTTTTAAAAAAATGTTTAAAGAAAGAAATAAACTCTTTCAGAAGATAGAGGATGAAGGAACATTTCCCACCATATTTTAGGGACTCAGAATAATTCTGACCAAAACCTAAACAAAGACATTCATTACGAAAAAGTAAAATTATAGGCCAGCATCTCTTGTGGACATAGACACAAAATCTGTAACAAAATGTTAGCAAATCAAATTCAGTAATATTTAAAAATGATAATATATCATGACCAAACTATATTATCCCAGGAATGACAGTTTGCTTTTTACATTTCAAAGTCCTTCAATGTAATTCACTGTATTAACAAAATAAAGAAGAAAAACCATATTAATATTTCAACAGAAGAATCATTGGAAAAAATTTAGTACCCTTTTGTGATTTAAAACCTTTAGCAAATTAAAAATATAAGTGTACTTCTGCAGTTTAATAAAGGGCATTTATAAAATGCCAACTTCATAATTAATGGTGAAAAATAAGACAAATATGTATGTACCCTATCAGAATTTTTATTCAGTGTTATACTTGATAGAGATTGTAGCCAATCCCATAAAGCAACAACAACAAAAATCAAGAAAAGGCTTAAAAATCAGAGAGGAAGAGTCACACATATCAGTTTCTTTTCACAAATGACGACTGTTGAGATGGAAAATCTTAAAGAATCTAGAAAATAAATATTAGAACTAAGAAGGTGGTACAAAGTCAATATTAAAAAATCAGTTGTTTTTATATAATACTAGCAAAGAATTGGAAAAAAATTAAAGCAGTTGCTTTTACAGTTATATCCCAAAACATAATCTATTTAGATATAAATTTAACAAAAAGTGTACAAGACTTACATATAAAACAAAACATTGTTGGGAGATGTTAAAGAAGACATAAATAGATGGAGAAATATATCATGTCCATGGATTGGAAGACTCAATGCTGTTAGTTCTCTCCAAATTGATTTGTACATTTAAAACCATACCAAAGTCTCAAGAGGAGTAGAAGTTCACAAACTGATTCTATTATTTGTGTGGACACATAAAGCACCATATATCCAAGAAGTCTTGAAAAGGAATAATGTTTCAGGGTTCATATTATCTGATTTCAACATTTGCTCTAAAACTATGGTGTATCAATAAAAACAATAACAAAAAACAACCTGAATATTTAAAAAGCCAAAGGACTTGAATAAATATTTCTCCAAAGATGATATACAAATTGGCCAGCAAACATATGAAAAAATGTCCAACATCACAGATTATTAGGGAAATGTAAAGCAAATCACAATTAAATACCACCTAATGCCTATTAGAATGGCTACTATCAAAAACCCCAGAAACAAGTGTTGTCCAGGATGTGGAGAAATTGGAATTCTTGTGCTTTGTTTTTGGGGATATAAAATGGTGCAGCTGCTTTGAAAACCAGCATGGCAGTTCCTTGAAAAAGTTAAAATTAGAATATTATGTGATCAATCAGTTGCACTTCTGGGTGTATATCTAAAAAAATTAAAAGTGGGATCTTGAAGGAATATTTGCATACCCATGTTTATAGCAGCTCTATTTACAGTGGCCAGAAGGTGGAAGCAACACAAGTGTCTACTGATGGATGAATGGATAAGCAAAGTGATATATTGTGCACATACAGTGGAATATTATTTGGCCTTAAAAAGGAAGGAAATTCTGACACATGCTGCAACATGCTAATATGTACTTTCTTGAGGACATTATGCTAAACTACTGTCTTTCCTTTTCCTATTTCCCCAAAAAGATGAATATCATGATTACACTCATGAAGTACTTATAGTCATCGAATTCACAGAGACAGAAAGTAGAATGGTGGTTGCCAAGGGCTAAGATGGGGGAGAAGATAGAAGTTATTGTTTAATGGGGATAAAATTTCAGTTTTGTAAGGCGAAAAGAGTTCTAGAGATGGATGGTGGTAATGGTTACACAACACTGTGAATGTACTTAATACAACTGAAGTGTATACTTCAAAGTGATTAGGTAAATTTTATGTATATTTTATTACAATTAAAACAACTGAGAGGAAAATCTCACTGAAGCATATACGGTGCTTCTATATGCAACTTATTTTGAAATGAACAAAAAAAGATGGATTGATAAATGGAGAGAGATGTAAGTAAGTGTATTACAGCAAGTATAGCAAAATGTTAATTGTGGAAACTACAGTGGTAGAAATATGAGTGTTAATAATTACTTAAGGCTTTCTGTGTGTTTGAAAAATTTTATAATAAAATATTAAGGGGAGAAGCAAAACATTAAAAAAGAAGAAAAATTTTCTAATTGATTTGACTGGACAAATACAGTGACCTTGAGCCTATCTTTAGCAGTCTGACCTTGAGTGGCGCCTCATATCTGAACCTTTGTACTTCCTTTCTGTAGTGTAAAGTTAAAGGCAAAGTAGAAAAGGGCCTTTAAGACTGATCACCATTTTCTGAGATATGAGTGTGTGTAAGATTGGGCAGAGAGTGAGAAATTGACAATTTTGAAAGCTTCCTTCCCTAGCATTCAGTAGGTACACTGTCTCATTTCTTTCTGCTAAGAATATGTATTTTTAAAATTTATTTATTGGTTCATTTTAGTAATACATTATAGTAAAACCCATTTTGATATAATTATATAAGCATGGAATACATCTTATTAGGATCTCATTCTTGTGGATGTACATGATGGTGGGATTCACTGTGAAAACATCACATATGTACATTCATATATGTACATAGGAAAATTTATGTAAGATTCATTCCACTGTCTTTCCTTTTCCTATATCCTCAAGAATATTAGGTACACATTACTGCCTCCTGTTTTATATATGGGGATCTTGGAATTCAGAGGCTAAGCACCCTGGCCCAAAACTGCACAACAGGTCAGTGGCAGAATTAGGCTGCCACTCAAATAGCTTGACTTGTAGAGTAACTGTCCTTTCCACTATCCCAGGTGGCCTTGTTAGCATCCTGGGATACTGATATCTTGCCTGTGAGGAGAGAAATGCTGAAGGTGCATGGTGGCCTAGGATTCCTTTGATGACTCCTTTTGATCTGAAAAGTACTCTTCCAACTTCCCTATTGAGCCTGCTAGAATGGACTCATTTGATTTGCTAGACCTCTGCCCATTCAGTGTTCCTCTTTATTAGTTGGAAGAGGGAAGGAAGAGACAGGCATTAAATGCCCTGTTTTATTAGAATGATTTTTTTTCTGGTGTTCTTTCTTTAGTAATTAACACCTTTAATTCAAAATAAAATAAATAGTTCAAAATAAAGTAAGTAACTGTTCCTTCTCCCTTCCAAATAGCTAAGAGTCTCTGGTATTCCTAGTTGCATATCCTAGTGATGTCTGAGCTCTGAGGTGAAAATTGAGAATGGGGCCGACACCACTGTTACTTGAAAAGGTTTCCTCCAGGGGAATGGCTGGGTCTAGAATAGAACGGCCATCTGCTGCCAGATGGATGGGGTTCCACTGAACTATGGATTTGGCCCAGAGGCTAGTGTTTTCTTTATGTTTGCACTTTTGGAATATCCCTTTTGTCTTTGCTCCCTGCTGGCTTGTTAACCCTCTCCCTCCCCACAAGGCTGCCCCATCCCTGAGGAGTCATGCTGCCTTGATGCCTAGGCACACCTGGATGATCCAGAGGAAGCCAGCAGCACACTGTATTCATGCAGTGATGTGGCACCTTAGCTTCCTACATTGAAATGCCCAAATTAATTCACTGTTGATAGCAGCCCTCCTAGCTGAGAAGCCGCATGGCAGGCAGTTCAGGGTGTTCCACTGCAGAAGGTGAGGCTGAGGAGAGGTGCTTTCTTCTGTTTACACTCCAGGCTCTTGCCTGGTTTACCTTGGTACTTCATTATTAGAAACCAACAGGCTAGGGAGGGAGGTGGAGACTGGTGGGTAGGTGGATAGAAGTCAGAGTAATGAAGTCAACTTTCTTTTTTATTAGAAAGAAAAAAAACCATATGCTTCCAGGTTTGTCATCTAGCTTATTTACTATTAAAATATGCTCGTTTGTTCTTTCCTCTACCCTAATCTTTATTTCTCTTTCTCCAGATGCTGCCCCATCTTCTGTTTTTTATTTTCTGAGAATATGAAAATATGGAATGGTGGGAAAAATATAGCACACCAAACTCCTGTCCTACTCCATGGGTAATAGAGTTGCCATCTTAAAGGGGTATTCCAGAATGTAACATTTACTCTTTCAGCATTGTCACATTTGTTATGCTCTGTCATATAACTGTTTACTGTTCAACGATAGCAAGTCTGCAGCCAAGCAAAGGAAGACCAAGAAATTAGGTAGAAATAGATTGTCTTTCCTAAATACACATTTTTTTGTTGTTGTTGTAGATGGGCACAATACGTTTATTTTATTTATTTATGTGGTGCTGAGGATTGAACCCAGTGCCTCATGCAAGCAAGACAAGCACTCTACTGCTGAGCCACAACCCTAGCCCTAAATACCCATTTCTTCTATCATTTCAGCCTCTTTTGTTCCCTGCAGAATATATCTGCTGTCTTCTCTGGTGAGCTTTATGGATGATTGCAACTTTGTGTATCTACTTAGCATGAGATGCTGTTTGCCATTTTTTTCCCTTCAATTCTATGTTACTTCATATGCCTATATATTCCTACAATGTTCTGTCTTTCTTTCTTTGCCCACTGTCAATTAGACCTTACTCCCATGTGTAAACTTTCTATTTCCTCGTGTCTTTGTCATTGGGAATTTAATGACTAATATATCCTTAATTCAGGGTAAAGATAACCATAGTAGATGTAAGAGTATGGAATCCCTCCTACTATCAGGTGCCAGAGTCCCTGGAAGCTTACGAGATTCTGTAATGTAACATATTGAATTGGAAGTCTGGACACTTGGGTTCTTGCCTTGGTTTGTGAGCAACTTTCTGCTTAGCCTTCAACAGGTCACTTTTCTTCTTTGGGTCGCATTTTTCCTTTGTCAAGATAGGTGCTTGTAGGGAGGGTTACAGGTATGTGTTAAGGTGCCTATACTGTATTGTAACCAAACCTAACCTTTACCCAGGTACACTGTCTTTTAAAACAGTGGATCAAAGCAATGGTGGAACAAACAAAAACTGTCTGAGGGTTTTTTTATAATTTCATTTTTACTTTTTTTCTCTCTGGTAAGTGTAGGACTACAGCTACAAAGTGAAGCCTTAGAACCAGTTTTGGTCTTCAGGGAAGAAAACTTGAACTATGAGCACAGTACCCCAGAGCCAATAGCAGAGGTCCTAGCAACATGTTTTCTGGGCAGAAGGGCCTTTGCCACTTTGGGTGTTGGAAGCTGGTAAGGGCATAGTGGCCTTTGAGTACTAGGGTTTGTCCCCAGAGAATCTCTCTTTCTTGACCACTGACTATTTGATTTACCCCTGATAGCATGTCAATGAGCATCAGGGCCCCAGGTGGGAAGGATGGGGCCAATCCAGTACAGTCTTGTCAAAAACGCAGGACATATCCTGTGGGCAGAGAGATTCACAGAGGCTGTAGAATCCAGGGTTCCTAAAGTCTAACCTAATCAGGGCTCATATGGTCACCCAATACTGGCTTGAACCCTCTTTCTAGGGATTCTGTTTTAGGACAGTAATTACTATTAGAAAGCTCTTTCTATGTTGGTTATCATCACTGCTTTCTGAGGTAGGTAGAAAAGGAAATTTAAAAAATAATAATTTTAAGTTTCTGGTTATGAAAATAATGTATGCTTATTATAAAATTATAGGACAACAAAATCATCTGTAATTTCATAGCTTAAAAAAACCACTGTAATATCCTAATGTATTTTTCCATCTTTTTTTCTGTATGTAGTTGTTAAAAAAAGATATGAGGTTATACAAAATGTGTTTACCTCATTTCCAGATTTTCCACCTATAGTAATATTGGTAACATTTAGTCCATGTTATATAAATATTCTTTAAAATAATAATTTAATAATAATTTATTTAAAAACAATATAGTATTTGGATATGCTATAATTCATGTGGTTGCTTTAGGAAATTTAAGTTGTATATAAGTTTTTGCTACTAAGAATTAGGCTGTGACCAGCATCTTCATACCTAAATCTTTGGTCAAATTTTTGATTGTTTCCTTAGGAAGTATTTCTAGAAGTATGATTCCTAATAGAAAGTACACAGATTTTTAAAAGACTTTTGACATATATTTAGTATGGCAAGAATCTTTAAAATTTTCATTCTAGTCCCCAATCCCTGTGCTTACCACTGGTATAGTGGCAAGTGTTTGTTGTATCTCATTATTTCTATTAAATGGTACCCCTAACTCTGCAAGTCTCTCTGTAAGGTGCTTTCTGGTTTCTTTGGCCAGAGCCATACTGGATTCAGAGTATGGCCCATAGAGCACAGGAAACTTCATATTACCTTGGACCTTGGATTGACTGAGGGACCAGCCTTATTAGAACATGGAAAAAAAAGAAAAGAAAAGAAAAAGGCTGTCATATGACTTGACAGATGAAAATAGTGCATGTGAAACACATCGAGAACCGAGAACTCTATAAATGTAATGTGTTATTATTTGGATTTCTTTAAATTCAAATAATAATACGGATATGGCTACTAAAATATTATGTAATTCTTTTGACACATTAGAGGGCTTCAATATTTGAATGGTAGCACCAGACCTCAAAAATATCTACTCTCTAGCCTCCTTATTTTACAGGAAACTGAGGCTCAGAGAACTCAATCATCTCTGATATTATCTAGCAGAATAAGCCTGGCAGCCAGGTCTCCTCACTTCTTTTTTTGCCACTTTCTTTGCTTCTCCTAGAGCCAAGTGCAATGACAAATATCATGTTCATGTGTGTTTTGGGGGGTTCTAGTTAATATTTTTGCCAAGTAGTTTTAACATCCTGTGTATTAACAGTATACTAATTTGCTTTGTATGCCATTAAAAAATAGATGGAAATTTTAGACAGATTTATCAATAGATTATTTCCTCTTGTTAATTAGTGGGCCTAAATTAATGAATGTTACAGCACATACATATTGCTACAAGGTACATAAAGACTTAACAGCAGTGATTTTTGTGGAAATTCACCAATTATAATCTGTAATGTTCTCACCCTCATGCCTGTACCACCATCCTTTATTTCATTACCTTCTTATATACTGTTTACTCATTTATTGTATTTATTGTCTGTCTTCTTCTACTAAACTGTAAGCACTATTATGGCAAGATTTTAAAAACCTCAGTGCTCAAAGTGGTACCTGGCACATAGTAGAATTTGATATATATTAAATGAATGGATGAATGAATGAATGAATAAATAAATACTTCCTGAATTAGGAATAGGGCTTTTGTGTTAGGGATGAAGACCTAAGGTCTAAATGTAGTTCCTAATTACCTATAAAAGCTTGAGTAAGTCTAAGCTTACTCAACATCCATACAATAAAAATATTGGCTCTAAGTTTCTTTCTAGCTCTAAAATTCCATGATTCTGAACATTCTTAGTTTTTAAATACCTAGAAGCATAGAACCATTTTTTTTGTTTAACTTTCAAATAAAGTTTTTTTACACAGGACCTCAAAATTCAAAACAGATAAAAATGTAACTGTTCTGACTGAATCAGGAGTGGGGATAGAAAAGTTGAGGGAAGGAGAATGAACTCCCACTACTGCTTGCTGGAAAGTCCTTTCTTTGTGGTAGCTTCTGAGGCACATCCAAGGAACATTAGGGATCTATAGGACTTAAGTTAGTTTCAGAAAGCTTTTTCTAAATTAAGTGTGGGGTTTCAGGGTGTAGTTCAGTGGTAGAGCTCATGCATAACATGTACAAGGTCCAGGGTTTGATCCCTAGCACCACAATAATAACTTATTAAAAATGAATAAAAATAAATAAATATTAGGTATAGATCATGTCTTTGAGTAAAATTCTGTTTGTGCTCAGATATGGATTTGAAGGAAATGTTGACTAATGAAAAAGAAGATGTGTGTGTTAGGTGGCAGATGGTAGATGAAGTTTTCTTTTTTCAGATAATCTAAAAAAAAAAGAGATTGGGGCTGGGGTTGTGTCTCAAGTGGCAGCGCGCTCCCCTGGCATGCGTGCAGCCCGGGTTCGATCCTCAGCACCACATACAAACAAAGATGTTGTGTCTGCCGAAAACTAAAAAAATAAATATTAAAAAACTCTCTCTCTCTCTCTCTTAAAAAAAAGGGGGGGGGATAATTTTTTTCTTTCTTTCTTTTTTTTTGGTATCGGAGATTGATCCCAGGGTTGCTTAACCACTGGGTCACATTCCCAGTCTGTTTTGTGTTTTTCTTTGAGACAGCGTATCACTAAGTTGCTTAGGGCCTTGCCAAGTGGCTGAGGCTGGCTTTGAACTAGGCAATCCTCTTGCATCAGCCTCCTGAACCACTGGGATTACAGGAGTGAGCCACTGCATCTGTCTAGGATAAACTTTTTGATAATGTATTTTTATTAGGAATGCATTTGGGTTAAGGTCCATCAATACACTTTTGTCTATAGTTTTTTTTTTTTTTTTCCTATAGGCATAAATGTCATATAGGCATGTAAAGATCTTTTTGTTTTGGAATTGCCAGAGGATGAAGGGATCTTTATGAAGTTTCACATAAAGATTCTCCTAGTCATCACCCCATCACTAATCCTATCACATATAAGTTAAAGTTAATATTAGAACTAATATCTAAGCAGTAGGTCTTAGGTGGAGGACAGTTGTTAGATAAAGGAGTTCAATAGGACAGTGAATTAAATGACATAGGCAGTTCTTTTCTTCTGAATGTGTAACCAGATTGAACTCTGTCTGGGTTGCCAGCTGGGAGGCAAGCTAAGTTAATATTTGCATAGCTCCATGCTCTGAATTGTTTGAGGGATGGTTTGGCTTGTTTGAATTTGGGTATCCAATAATAATCAAGAGATTGAAAGCTCTTGTTTTATTGAATACATATTTACAATGTATTATATTACCTTTTATTAATATAGCAGCTAAAGAAACATTCAGATTAAATTGTCAATAGGTTCATTTGTCTGGTATCCCTTCCTGGATAATAGCAGTGGTAAATGTACCTAGACAATACCTTTTGTTTAAGGATATTAATACTTAAAATACCCAAAATCTTTGTATTTTTTTTATTACTCAGTTTATTCTGAAAACTCACTTGGTCCTGTTAATTTATTAAGCATTTTGGCACTTTCTTTTTCAGAGAAGTAAAAGCATAGAGGTACCACTTTGAGTAGAAGCTTTCTTGAGGCTGTTATGCTAGAAAATGCAGAGACACTGGTTGATGGTTATTATTGATTGCCCCAACTGACTGGTCCTGTCTGGTGCTATGGTAACTGTAGCAACATATGAAATTATTCAAACTCAATTTATCCAAAGAAACTTATTTCAATTATCCAAAATTTAAGGATCCAACAACACTGAGGTCTGGTTTCTAATTTTCTTGAGTGCCCACTTTGATATTTGTAATCCTTAAAGAAGCATATTTTCTTTGCCTAATTTAAAAAGCTTTTAAAAATACAGTTGTCCCTTGGTATCCATGGGGGACTGGCTCCAGAATCCTCCATGGATATAAAAATTTACATATGCAAGTCCCTTATATAAAATGGTATAGTATTTGCATATAATCTACACATATAATGGAGATTGATCCCAGGGGCACTTAATCACTGGACCACATTCCCTGCCCCTTTTAGTTTTAATTTTGCAACAGGGACTCCCTAAATTAATGATTCTAGTCTTAAGTTTGCAATCTTCGCCTCAGCCTCGCCTCCTGAGTCATTGGGATTATGTGCCACTAAGCCCAGTTCCTATATACTTTAAATAATTTCTACATTACTTGTAATTCTTAATACAGTGTAAATAGTTGTCGTACTATATTGTTTAGGGAATAATGACAAGAAAAAAGTCTTTATATGTTCAGTACAGATGCATTTTTTTTCCCTAAATATTTTTGATCCACGGTTGGTTGAATCCTCATATGCAGAACCTATAGATATGGAGGGCTGACTGGAATTTTTTCTTTAGTAATGGGTTTATTTGGTTGTTTTGAATTTAGGTACTATCTAGTAGTAAGTATTCCTTGTTTTCTTATCTGCTTATCACAACAATTAGTGAATTATGGCAAATATTGTTGTTTCATTTTAAATAGGAGGAACCTGAGTCCTAGAGAGATGTAGTGACTTTCTTAGGAATGATAAGCAGTAGTGAATGACCAAGCCTTGGACACAGGTCTTGATTCCCAGGTTAGTACTCTTTCTAGTAGAAGTACAACTCAATGCATATCATTTTTCTTCCTCAACCTGCCATTTGGAAGTCACAAGACAACATTAATCTATCAAAACAGATTAAAATGAAAGAAAAATCAATGGAAACTAGTAGTGAATTGAAATATTATTAAATTTACAACATTCCGTCCCAGAAAGTTGCTTAAGCCCCCATTAAAAATGAAAGATGATAGAAATGAACTATCTTTAGATGGATTTATGATTAACCATGTGTATCTCTTCTTTGTGACCTGTAGAACCTCAAAATCATTTCTATAGGAAATTTACTGTTACATTACAGCTGACTTTTTTTTATTATTGTCTTCCTTGGTATTTAACATTTTGTAGTGTGCTGGAGGAAAATTGCATTTGAACCATAAAATTAGACCTAACTTGACATTGACTTTCATTGAAGAAAAATAGATATTTCAAAATCAAATGATTTATTTTAAAACTTAGTTGTAATAAAAGATTAATGTGTAATTCAGGATAGCCTTTGTCATTGTGGTTACTTGTATTACATGGTAGTTCATATATTTAAAAATGTAATGATATTCCATAATTATGGTCACTGACTGAATACGTTTAAAACAATCCATTGCTCATTGCGTTGTCTCTGCCGTCAGCACCTAACTTGAAGTGGCTTTGCATCTCCACTCCTACCTCAAAGCAATAGCAAAACAAGAAAAGACACATAAACAGTGGCTTCTGGCAGCAACTTAGCTGTGTGTGGTTGATTTTGCCACCTGGTGGTAGAGGCCAAAAAAGGTCTCACTATTTCTTTGTTACTTTTCTTCTAAGGCTGATCCTCCAGTTTTCTTTTGTAATTCAGAGCTCAGTAAATCCTACTTTAAGCAATCTCTTTCTCATCTCTATCTACAGATTTATTTCTTTACCTTCCTGTTGATTCTCCCTTCTTATTTATTTTCATTATTTATTTATTTATTTATTCAGTTATTTATTTATTTATGCACCAGGGATTGAACCCCAGGGGCACTTAACCACGGAGCCACATCCCTAGCCCTTTTAAAAATTATTATATTGAGACAGGGTCTTGCTAAGTTGCTTAAGGCCTTGCTAAGTTTCTGAGGCTTTGAACTTGCAATTCTCCGGCTTCAGCTTCCCGAGACACTGATTTTACGGGTGTGTGCCACTGTGCCCAGTTCTTCCTTCATCTTTAAATTTAGTGACCTCAGGAACATTTACTGTTCCTTTTCTTTTTGCTTTTCATCCTTCTAAAAGAAAGAAAATTAAAAAGTGACCTTAATTATTGTTGCTGTCTGAGATCACTGCTAGTAAATGTGTAGGGACACCCTCTGAAGTGATGGGCTCAGCTGAAGGAACAGAAAAGACTTATATTTAGAAGTGAAGTGCCACACAGGGAAAGGCCTGGGGCCTTCCACCTCAGAGGCTTCTGAACAAGTGTAGACATCCCTTGCTGCATCAGAACCAGCATTCCTCTCTCCCTTCCATTTCTGGTAAACATGTTTTTTTCCAAAATACCAACATTTAAGATACGTTTTAAACCCAACTCTTTACCCAGTATTGTTAATAGATTTAATAGAGAACTTAGTTTTCTACTAATTTTACTGCAAACACGCAGCAGTTTGGACATTCTAAGGCAGTGATTCTCACGCTTAAGCATTCATTGGAATCATTTGGAGGCCTTGTTTAAAATACAGATTTCTGGGCCTTACTCCTAGTTTCTGACTAGGGTCCAGGGTGAATTTGAATTTGATTTTTTTTAAAAAGTATGGAACACTTCACGAATTTGCATGTCATCTTTGTGCAGGAGCCATGCTAATCTTGTCTGTATCATTCCAATTTTAGTATATGTTCTGCCAAAGTGAGCACTTGAATTTGAATTTTAACAAGTTTTCAGGTTGTGTTGGTACTGATGGTCTAGACCACACTTTAAGAACCACAGCCCCAGAGTTATGTGGCCTTCGGCAGTGTGGAGTATTATATGGTGTTTTGTAGTCCATTCTTCGGTCTAGGCTTATGCAGAGGACATTTTCTGGCATATGGACTGGATTCCAGGCTGCCACTTTTTATTTTACAGCTGGGACTACTTGACTTTTAGGGTCAGACTTTGTTTAAGGGTAGTGATTGTGTTTTGTTATTCTGTTTTTTCAGCCTTAAGAAATGGCTAGAATCTATTAAAGGATAGCTAGTGAACACTGGTATGTATTTAGGTAGGGGTAGTTAGTATTGTATGCCTGGACTATTGAGTATCGTTTATAGGGTTTCCATAAGAAAAAGGCTCTGGGTTATGAATGAGTTACATTACCCTGTGTGACCTTACTTGTTTGTGAAGTAATAGAATATTTTTGCCCCCCATGTCCCTTCTGGTAATAATCTGATTTTTAGTGCTGATTAGTCCATTAAAGGCATTGCTCTTACAACAGTGGATACAAAGAAAGGAGAAAGTGGTTTTCTGGGCAAATTTTATATAGCAATTTTATTGATTAGTCTTTATAATATTCTAGCTAATCTTTTTTAAAAAAGAAAGGAAACAAGACAGATACCTGAAATACTAAGCAAGTGACAAATAGTAGCTGTTTTAGGGAGTCCCGGTGATGATATTATGTAGTAAACTGCAAATGCAGAAGGAACAGGTGCAGTGCTGAATCAGGAGCTAAGCAGTCTCAGGAAATACTGTATTAACTCTTCCTTATGACCATTTACCTTTTGTGTGATTGAGGGCAGCACAGCAGAACATCAGCTCAGTGTTGTGTGTGATTGAGGAGTTCTTTCTTTGCCATGATGACAGCATCTAAAATCTCAAATCTGTAGCACTTCAAGAGCCTTTAGACATCATCCTGATTGGATCCCCTCAGTGTACAAGTGATGAAATGAGACCTAGATAAGGAAAGGACCTGCCCCAAATCACGTGTCTAGTAGGAAGATGTTTGGATTTGAGCTCTGCTCTGTGGTTCTGGGTTCAGTGCTGCTCCCATAGCACTGTGCTACCTTTCCCCTCATTGGTCTTAGCCTATTTGTAGACCTTTAAATTCCTCTGAGTGACCTTTGGACGTGCAAAGTTGGGGATGATATTTTTGTAAGCTTTTGTCTGTATTCTTCAAAGGCTATTTTCTGGCATAAAGAGTGGGCATAGTCTGCCATTATCACCCATGATTACAGCTGTTTGATTCCATCTGCAGATCCAGTCTTGGCCCTGTACCTTGGTCAGGCAGATTGAGAGAGCTCAAGGTCTCAGCCTGTCTGGTTAATAAGATCCCATCTAGGCTATTGTTCCTGTCATATCCTGTCCAAGTTCCTGTGTTGTTAACTTATGTCTGAATTCTGTCTTAATATGTTCCTGAAGGATTGGGGACCTATCTTACTGTTATCAACTCTTTCTTAACTATGGAAGGAAGATCTGGGAGATGTGGTGGGGGCTTCTGGGTAACATTTGTTGAGCTTATACTCTGTACCCATCACCTTACCTTCATCATACTATTTAATCTTCATTGCATCTCTAGGAAGTATTATCTGTTTTACAGATGAGGAAACTGAAGTTCAGGGAGATCATGGGACTTGCTTAAGATGATATAGCTAATGAATGGTGGAGCTAGGTAAGGTTCATATTTGAATTTGTTGAACTCTAAAACCCACACTTACTTCACTATACTACTCAGGGCCTATACTTTGCCCCATATACCCCAGTTTATTCTTTTTCAGAATATTTATTGAACCCTAAAATATTCTAATTATGCTAGTCGTTGGAGAGGCAGTCCCTATCCAAATGGATCTTACTATCTATTAGAGAAGACAAAATAATGATGAGCGTGCTGTGTTAAAAAGGAGAAGTGATGGGCCAGACCTTGTGATGCACACCTATTATCCTGTTACTTGGGAGACTGAGGCAGGAGGGTCACAAGTTTGAGCCCAACCTGGGTAATTTAGTGAGACCTTGATTCAAAATTAAAAATAAATGGGCACTGGTAGGGCACTGCCACTGTTTCAGTCTCTAATGGGTGGGCTGGGGGGAAGAAAAAGGGAGGGAGAGGAAAGGAGGTGGACTTCAGAGGGGATACATATTAGGTAAGCCTAATCTAGTCCTGGGTCAAGTGGGGGTGCAAGAACTGGTGGAAGAAATATTTAAATAGAGTCAGCATGAAAGAACCTTGCACAAAGAGACCCAAAGGAAGGCCAGTATAGCAGGAACACAGTGAGAATTTGCAGGCTGATGTTCTGCTTCTCGAAATCTATCTTATGCTGCCTGCCTGCCTAGCACAGTACCTGACATTTAGTGGGTTCCCAGTGAATGTTTGCTGAATGAATGCATGAATGGCTGAAACAATGAATCAATGGCAATGCCTGAAAGCTCATTTCACTTCTTATATAATAACATAAGTTATCTTGGAATGATTCATAATTCCAAACAGCTTTATCCTCCGGCTTCTCTTGTCTTTCTGTTGTTTTGGGTTTCCTTGCTATATTTTTGAACTCCACACACATGTCCTGCCTGCCTTCACAGCCATGGGGTGTCTTCCTGCCTCAAAGAGAGCAAAAGCAGAGCTGCCCTATTATCCTCTTAGAGGCTGCCTTGAGCATGAAGTTTGAAATAGCGTCAGTGATTTGATTTTTTCCTCTAGGGATCTGACAATTGAAAATAAATGTAGAAAGAGCCCCAAAGGAGTTTTTTCTTGGGGGCATGAGAGATGACAGCACCAGTTATTGGTGCGCTTTGACAATGCAGAGTTATATAAGTGGGCGAAAAATAGAGGCTATTCCACCAAAGTCAGCTTGCCTTACTTAAGTGATTTTATAGTCCCAAAAGTGAGTGGTACCCACTATTTGCAAAATTCCTATTTCATGTCATAGAGAAATAGAATTCTATAGATTGAGCTTCAACAAATGTTAAACAATGACTATGTACTAGGTACTTTCACATTGTGTTTAATAACAAAAAATATAAACAGTATCTTATTTCTAAAGAATAAATTTTTGACTTGAAAATTCTGGGAAGAGTAGCACAAAACATTGCAGAACCTGAAATAGGTAAGCAGAACCTATATGTTAGTAACTTTCTTTAGATGTTCTCTGAGTACATTCCTTTACTTTACAATGAAAGTCACTCTCTGAAGATCCTCTCCCAGGGACTGAAGATAAGGGGAGTGGCTATCTCTGCTTCTCCATTTGCCTCATTACCATATTCTTTTAGAGACCTTCTTATCTCACTGTAAACTTTTCTAGTTACTGATTGGTGTTTAACCCAACAGTGGGTGATGTGGCCATGTGAATAAAGATGAATAATTCTACACCATGAAATAGAATTTCATTTCAGGATTAGTAGTAACAGAAGCAAGTGATATCTTCCCCTGCTGTCTAGATGAGGGGACGAGGGAGGGCACCCACCCAGGTTGCATACCACATTAGCTAGAGCCAGGACTACAACCCACTGCTTAGGATGCTTTCTTGGCTTGTTTCAATATCTCATTGGCTGAGTGAGGACTTTCTTAGCTGGATGATTAGTAAGCCAGAAACTGATCTTCTCTTGGATTTGGAAGTAGGGTCTCCTTCATTAGTTTTGTTTGTGCCACTTCTTCCCTACTTTCCTTTCTGCTCCACAGGACTGGCTCTTTGTGGGTCTATCACCCCAGAGCTTTTGGCCTTCTCCACCTCTTCCTGGTGGTCCAGGAACAGGTCCAGGCAGTATTCCTTTAAGTGCAGTCTTGTTTGTGGAATTCTAACTGAGAATGAAATTCTGGTTCTGGAGGGCCATTCAGGAGACCAGAGCTATGGGGAGAAATGTTGTGGTTTCAGAGGTGACCTCTTTGCTGATTTTAGAGCTCTGTTCAGTTCCTGTTGGCAGTATGCCAGGACAGAAGGAACTCTGGATTCACTAATGCTTGGTTCATGGTTAGACTTTCTTGCATAATTAGTATTTTTAAAGTCATTTTATCTAAAGATTTCAAATTGAGAGACTCTCAGTCCTTGAGAGACACTCTACCGATTGCAGCTGAGTTTGGAAAGATCTTGCAGCATTTCTCCCCAGACCTTACCACTGGCCGGCTGCTTTAATCAGATTCAGTAGAGTTCTGGGACAAATTCATTCTTCTTCCAGCTTCTTGCAGAAGATGTCATGTTCCAGGTTGGCCTGGGTCTTTCTGAGAAGCTGTAGAATAGTGTTACTCAAACTTCAGCATGCAGAATTACATTAGATCTTAAAGTGTAGATTTTGATTCTGTAGGTCTGAGTCTGCATTGTATTTATAGAAAGCTCCTAGGGGATGCTGATGCTGTGATCTAAGAAACACCCTTTGAGTAGAGGGGAAATTGCTACATGTCAGGCATAGAAGAGATTTTATAAATGGACCACCAAATGTAAGGTTGTGCTATTACAAAGAAGGATATAAGATGCAGAGAAGAAGATTGACTTGCCTAAGGTCACATAGCAAATTAGTAGGAGAAACCAGTATCAAATCATAGGTCATCATTTTTCTTTTGTGTTCTGATGATCTGCAAGAGCAGAGAAGTAGAAATAAACTTTCCTACTTGTATTATCAGGTTTAGAGCAGCTCATAGAATCCAAATCTGATATGCTATATCTAGATATCCCTGGAGCCCTTCTTCTTGGTTATGTGAGATATTTGCTGTGTTAACCTCAGTATCTTATGTGGATCCTTTCTGACACCAAGTGTAATGTGCAGTAGTGCTTGTTGAACAGGATTTGAGTGTCTTCTACTCTGGACCATGCAGAGTGGGTGGTGCCAAAAGGTACCAGATGGCCAACTCAGTATTTAGGTTGAACTAACAGTTTGCAGGAGTGAAGGGTGGGTCTGGGCCAATGAGCCAGCCATCAGACTTCAGAATGTGTGTAGTACTTTGGTGCTTATGATGTGCTAAGTGGCAACACGGACACACTGGAATGGGGTAGTAGATTTGGCCCATAGACCCAGTCAGGTGCCTGGAGTTGTGGGAACATGGCAACATGCAGCAGCAGTGTGTCTGTCTTGCAGATGCTATGAGATGGGGATGGGGCATGGCAGTGGAAAGTCCATGGTGACCCAGGCAAGTGTGAAAACTGCATTCTGGAAATATTTGCTTGTCAGATGCTGAGCTGTTCAAAGGAGGATGTGGAAATGAATTCCTATAACCCTGGTCTCAGGAGTTTTGCAGGTAGATTTTGTGTCAAGATACTCTTTTGGAGTAATAGCAAAGCAGGACTCTGGTCTTGGAATGGTTTGTTAGGTGAGGAGATAGAGGAAATATATTCAAGGTCATACTTGATAAACCTCTGGCTGAGGCAGGGCATGGTTTTTGGAACAAGACAGATGCCCAGTGATGAAAAATAAGGAACAAGGTCAGGGCAGGATATGCAGCACACTGAGCTTCTGAGCTGCCAGCTACAGATATTTTAGAACTTTCCTGACCAAGGACAGAGCTGGGCTGGGCTGAGCCTGCAAATCAAGGTCACCTGATAGGGTGTATAGTTAGGTACTCTAAAAGTGGAAGGACAAGGCCATAAAGGTTTACTAGCTGTTCACCTGCTTACCTGTCCTATCTTTGACCCTGCTTGTTAGAACCTTTTGTTCTGTGGTTAGGAAGAATAAGATTCTGGAAACTTCACAGTATCAGTCCCTTTCAGACAGCAGAGGTGGCAAGAGACCCTGTCCCTATCATCATTTTTACCAATATGCCCAGGGCTTTTTAGTGCTGAGATTTCATTAGATATCTCCTGGTGGAGGCAAGTGATTTAATACCCCAGTTGAGAAGAAAAGAAAAGAAAACAAAAAACTAGTGAGTAGGAGCTTAGCTTGAGATTGCAGGGCAGCCTGCATTGCAGTGGGCATCTAATGGCTGAGCTGGAATAGGTGCAATGTTGTCAATGATATTAACAGCCAAAGGGGAACAATGTCTGACACTTAGTAGGCCAGCAGTATTTGTTGACTGAGTAGGTGTCAGAAAAGTGCTTTATAGTTCACAAAATTTCCAAATATGTTTTCTCCCCCAGACTTTGTAAGATAGGAAGAACATTATACCCATTTGATAGTGAAGGTAGCTGAGGCTCAAAACTTGCCTATTCTGCCCAAGACCACATGGCTGGTGAATGGTGGAGATGACACTAGAACTTAGGTTTTTTGGGTCTCCTTTTAATGTTCTGTCTCTGAAGACTCTTCTGAAAATGTGGACAGGTGTTTCCAGAGATCTTGCTGTTTGTACATCTGAATTTTGGTACTTATTAAACAGATACTGTTTTTTCATACAAAACTTTTTTATTTTTTTTAAAGGAAATGTGCCTCTCTGTGTGCATTTTTACCAAATTGAGCCCCTGAGTCTCTTTATTTTTAATAAGGGAAAAACACTGGGGTCTAGAATAGCTGAACCAAGCACCATTGCTGCTTCCTCATTAGCTCTTTTTTTCTAATTAGATTGAAACCAAGGAAGGAAGCCACAAAGGCAACCATTTTGTGTTTAGCAGGAATGGTCACCTATGGCCTAACCCACCCACTCTCTTGCCTTTCCTGCATCCCTTCTTTCCTTTCCTTTGCCCTACAGAAGGCCATGAAATGAAACTCTTCTCACTGAACAGTAGTGTATTTCTTTGGCCCTTAAGTGTGTCTATGACAGACAGACGACTGACAGACTCATGGGACTTTAGAGAGTTGGTGAATTACTATATCTTTCTTGATGCACAGTCATGTAAGGCAAAGAGGCTGTTGTTTTTCTTTAAGAAGAAATTAAATACAAGGCATTTCTGCCATGGGTTCCAGTAAATGGCTTTGAAATAAAAAGTACACCTGAGAGGTTTTTTTGCTGAAACTTGGGCTCTGAGTTTGCATGTAAGTGGAAAAGTATTGGCCTTGATCCCAGGCCTGTTATAGCTGGTTTTGTCCAGTCATTGGTGGTGAATGTGACCTCTGGGCCTGTTCACTCTGGTCAAAGTTGAGCTGGAATTTTCCATCTTATGTTCCTCTGTTGTTACTTATTAAACAGATACTGTTTTTTCATACAATTTGTTGTTACACAAATTGTAAAGTAGCAAATGATTTATATATTCAGAGACCTGTGCTTTGGGCAGTGTCAAGGGCCAGTTGCAAGTTTTGAGACTCAGTTTCTGCCTAGCTCCTTAAGCTGTTGGCCTTGTTTCCCTCTTTCTCTACCCTTATCCTCTTTCCTCTCTCCTCAACCAAAACTGGTCTCCCTCACTGCCCTATTTTTATCCCCAGTTTTTCCTCCATTTTCTACCCTGCACATAGCTACTAGAGTGCCTGTGCTATTAATTTCCTTGCTCAAAACCTTACAGTGGGGCTGGGGTTGTGGCTCAGTGGTAGAGTGCTTGCCTAGCATGTGTGAGGCACTGGGTTTGATCCTCAGCACCACATAAAAATAAATAAAATAAAGTTCCATCGGCAACTAAAAATATATATAAAACAAACCAACAACCCTGCAGTGGCTCTCATTGTCTCCCTCGAGAAATTATTCTTCATGGCAGAGTGTGCAGGGCTTTTGGGCTCTTCCTGATACCCCCGCCTGCCACTCATTTGCACAATCCTCTAGCCTCACCTGCAGCTCCTGAACAACAGGCACCCTGCCAGCCTCTGTGTTCTTGCATATGCCTTTCCTTTGGCCTGGTTTTAGTTCTTTAGATCTGAGTTCAGTTGTTATCTCCTTTGTGAACTTTTCTTTATGTTTCAAGGAAAAATTTGGTGCTTTTTTTCCCTTTCTGCTCTTGTGTAATTCAGATGTATTCCTACTATATCATTTATTACACAATTCTGTAATCATTTATTTGAATGTTTATCCATTTTTCTTATCCCAAATTTATTAGGCAAATTCATTCTCTAGCTAATCATTGTTGAGTACTGACTCATTGTTGAGTACTGACTGTTATTCAGGCCTTGGACTCAATGAGCTTTTTGTACGTTCACTCATTTCCTCCTCCTTGGATGTAGAGATTATTACTATCTCCCCTCTACAGAGCAGGGAATTGAGGCTTAGAGAATTTAAGTGACTTGGCAAAAATAGTGTTTGCTAGCCCTGGTATTTTTTTCCAGGCACTATGATAGATACTATAAAGTCTCATATAAAGTTCCCTCATGGAACTTGTGGTCTAGTAGGTGAGAGAAGTCAGAATGTCAGTCTAGGATGTCAGGTGCAGTGATGAGGGCATTCTGGGGGTATGGGAGTAGACGTGGGGCTGACTTATCCCGGGGGTTGTCTTGGAGCATGCACATACCCATCTTGGCATTTCCAGTATTCAGCACTGTGTTAATTGTTTTTCCCTGTGATTAGGCCTCAAAATCTCAGTCATCTTTTGCTTTACTCTCTGAACACTTATAGGTCCATCCATTGCACCTTCCTCCGCAGTGGGTCTGGAATCTGTACAGGCCCCATTTGCATAAGGGACTCTCAGCATGTGAGTAGTGTGCATGAGAGTGTACAGGGTTCTGGAGTACCAGGAATCTCTGGAGATTGCCTGTGTTCAGCTCATTTGTCATTGCCTAGGCTTCCTGGAGTGTTTCCATCCTAGGAAATTTTTTCTTGGCCTCAAGACAGAACTTCTAAGAACATATCCCAGGATCAGGCTCTCTGGCACTGCGTCCCTCTCACCCCACCAGCTCTGGCCACCTCTGCTGTGTGCTGGATCCTTTACTGCTTGCAATGCCAAAAGCACTGAGGTGTGACCCTTGCTCTCCAGGGCCTCAGGATCTGGTAGCCCCTCATAGGGGGGTCAGCCAGAAAGGGGTGCAAGTGGATGTATAACCAGGTAGGGTGGGAACTGTTAGAGGTCTGAGTAAGGAGAGATGTGAAAGAGCTGGTTTTGGGACCATTACCTGACTTCTTTCCTCGTTAGGGAAGCTCCCAGGTAGAAGTGAGTGTGGAGCCCAGCAGATACTGCTAAGGATAATAGTTTTGATTTATAATCAAAAAAGATGAACTCAGTGTCCAATTAGGAGATTTTCAGGGACACAAAATAAGGAATAAACGGAGCAAAATGAAATGAGCTTCCCTTGAGTGCATCATGCCAGGTTCATGGTATGTCATTTAATTTTCACCACCCCAGGACTTTACATTTATTGATGGGGAAACTGAGACTGAAAGTCATATAGCTTGTAAACAGGAGAGCAATGTTTGATGCCAGGTTTGATTCCAGAGCTTCATCTCAGCAGCTTGTTCCTAAGGGACTGAGACTTCCAGGGAAGACAACTGAGTGAACTTCTGAGTACCACACAGGAATCCAAAAGCTGACCAGTGTGAAAATGCCAACCAGGGAGCAAATGATTGTTAAGATCTCTGCCAGTCTGGTCTGTGTTATCCTTATAAAAAAGCAATATTTTCCACAAAGAGCTAGGTTCTTTTTACTTTCTTTTCCCTGCTCTGAGCATAGCTGTCTCTTCCAAGGGTTCCCAAAAGACCCAGGTAATCTGACTCTGAAATCTCTAAAAGATCCCTCCATCTTTCCCTGCCCATTGGTGCCTTGATGAATAAACCAAGATGGTTTAGGCCAACCTGTCAGAGCCCTCTCCAAGTGTGTGATCTATCTTACTTCCACTGTTCATTTGGGCTCCTTTAATAATTGAAGTCTAGTGTTAAACGGTTTCCAGTTTGTCCTTCGTGGCCAGGAGTGGTTCTGTGTGTAAGTGATACTCCCTGCCTCCCAAGGACACTCGTCTTCCTGAAGTGCAGCTGATTCAGCATGGTTAGATGCCGCCACTGGGTAGCTTGGATTTCATTGAGTCCTCTTGAGAGAGTTCACCTATCTCATCTTTGAGAACAAGTCCACGAGGCTTGGTGGCTAAGGCTGGAGATCACCTTACTGAGAATTTGGACTAGGGCAAGTGGGCTGTAGGGACACACTCAGTCATTTCCTGTTCTGCTGAGAAGCCAGTGCATTTAGTCTCTGAACACAAAAAAGAGGGGCCACTGCTGGTACCAGTACCACCTATATCTTATGCTTCAGTCTGATTCCAAGTGCAATTTCCGCAAGTTGTGTGCTCTTTCTAGCTTCCAAGTCTTTGCATATGTTGGTCTCTCTTTCGGTCTCTGTCTTTCTCTACCTTTCCCCAAGCTGACTTCTGCTTTCCTTCTCTAGTGTAGTTCAGGTCTTGCTCTCCTTGCAATAAAGTTTTTTTTTATCCATCATAGTCCTTTGTGTCTACCTCTTTCTTGGCATTCATTCCCCTGTGTGAGTTATCTGTGTGCTTGCCCTCTCAGGGATTGAGAGGGAATGGTGGAATCATGGAACACATAAACATATTTGTTAAGTGTGTTATTTGTTGTTCACAAACCAAGGTGCTTAAAAATTCTGCTGCTTGGAAAAGAACACTAATAAAGAAGAAAATCAACATTTATTATTATGTCCTGGGTATTGGGCTAGGTATTTTCCATGTGCTGTCTCATTTAATCTTCATAATAGCCTTGGATTGTGGATGTTGGAGGTTATGCAAAGAATTCAAGCTTCCTGCAGTCCTTCATGTTATCCTTCTGTTTTTTTTGTACTGACTCATCATAAATGATCTGCTTTATAATTTAATAATGAGTACTTTTGAAATTTAAAAAATGCTTTCTTTTAATTTTGCAAATTCACAGTTTAGCATTGAGTACAATAACGTATCAGATGAGACTGTCAAAATGCAGAACCAACTCTTTTGCTGGAAATAATTACACTTTGCCAAACGCATTTATTTTGAGCAGCTCCAGTGTATTAATGTATTGCACTGTAAGTGTGAGCCTTGTGATGTATAGATTAGTGAGGATATTGGAATAACAATTAAACTGAGTGTAAATTCACTGGATGGGTGGTAAAAAGGGAAATAGAACATGTCCCTTTGTTAAATACATTCCCCTGAAGATGAGTTTGTAATTTGACAGTCTAGGCAGCTGGAAACATTAGATGCTGCTTCACTGGAGAAGCTGGCCTGATTCTTCAAACTTGCATTTCAAAATGAAACCACTCATTCTCTTGGTGAATCTCTGGTTAGAGCGTTTGTTTCTCAGGTTGTGGGCATTTCAGGACCTATACATAGGGAGTAACCTCCAGCCAGGCCAAGTTTACAGCCTTGTGAGGAAGGTTATGTTTGCCTCTAATCTTATATCATTGCCTCCCAGATAGGCCACACTGGTCCCTCAAACTTGGCCTGTCTAAAGTGAGACAGCCTAGTAGAGTGGAAGTTTGAGATGGACAGATCTGTATTTGAATTCAGGCTTCTACCAACGACTGACAGCTGTGTTATTTAAGGAAAGTCCATTCCCTTTCTGTATCTCAGTTTCCTCATCTAAAAAATGAAGATATTCTTTGAACGGTTATTTACCAACTACCCATTACATACCAGCCACTGTTCAAGGCATTTGGGAAATCCTCATCCTTATGGAATTTACATTTTAGTGAGGGAAAATAGACATTGAAACCTAGGTATAATAAGTAAAAAATAATACAGGATATTTGAAGGTAATAAGAACAATAAAAAGAATAAAAAAGAGAGCAAGTTAAGAGATGCTGGTAATTCTGGAGAGTGACTTAGGGAAGTATGGGTTGCAGTTCTAATAGGCCTCATTGAGGTGGTGACAAAGACATAGATTTGATGAGGGACTTTACCATGCAGGTAACTGGGGAAGAGTCCTGAAGTGGGAGCAGATCTGGCACATTCCAGAAACAGAAAGGAAGCTTTCAAGACTCAAGCAGAATGATTCTGGGTGAGAATAAGAGAAGTCATTACCAGAGAGATAATGGTATTACTATCCCCAGAGTTGTGAGGATTTAATGAAATGGTATCTCTAAAGTATCTTGCTGTATTAGACTCCCCATTTTTCCAGCACCCTTCCAGTCACCCAGGTTCCAGACTACAGTGAGACCTTGATGTCTCCCTTTTTTTTTACCCCCATTGCCAATCACTGTGTGTCTTTTAATCCTATCTTTCTTTCTGACCCTTTTCCTTGTTCCCAGTGTCCTTAATGTACTTGGTAGCTTCCCACCTGTTTAGTCACAGTAGCCTTCATACTATTAGATTTGTTGTCTCCAATCTCTCCCTCATCGTCCCTCTGATAACCCCCTTCCTTTCCAGGCCTGATGCAGTATCAAGCCATCTCTCCCTGCTCATAACCCCTCAGCTGCTCATTAGCGTACTCATTTATTCTTTCTTTTGTTCATACATTCAGCATCTTTTGAACATCTACTAGCATGCAAAGTCATCTGAATTCAGTCTAATGGAGGAAACATACTTGGAAATAATTATAGTACCAATTTAGAAATGTTTGTTTTTACCCTAGCTTGTTTCAGAAAAGATTTTGGGTTCAATGATTTATTATGTAATATGATGAGTAATATGGAGCAGCTCTCTATATATGTCTAAGATAAAGTTCTGCTCTCTCAACCCAGTAGCTAGTCTGCTTAGGGACAGACCTAACTTTCATCTCACATATCCACGTTAAGTGAACATTTTACTTCAGGCAAATGGATAACTTGAAATTCTATGACATGGGCTTCTCTTGCACAACTCCATGTCTTTGCTCACATTCTTCCTTTGCCAGGAGTACTGGTTTTGCCTAATCCATGTTCTGCTTATCCTTCTAGATTCAACTTTAGATGGCATCTCTGTGGGAAGTCTCCCTGATCCCCAGGTCTTAAATCTCTCCCTTCTCCAGACTTCTATAGCATTTCTCTCTCATCATTTACCACTTGGATTTTATGTAGGCATGCATATGTGTATTCGTATGTTTGTGTGTTTTCCCATGCTGGAGTATAAATTCCTTTAGACATAGATCATTTTCATCTCTTATCACCCACAGCACCTGGCACAGCTACTTTTCCAGAGGAGGCACTTAGTATTTCTTTTAGTGAGGGAATGAATGAGTGTTTCCTATGCCATAATGCCTGGAAGGTGCCATAACATCTGGGAAGCGACTTGCTTTGGTGGTGCTTTTTCTTAATCAGATATGAATGAAGTACTAATAATTATTGTTCCCGGAGCCCAAATATATTGACCCTGCAGGAAGCTGCTACCTTCTTGTGATGTAACTCAGACTCAGAATGCTTTTTCTGATAGAAGCCATGAGGTAGTCTCTATGAGTAGTTAGGAGCCATCACTAGGTCCAAGCATCTGACTTAGAAGTACACAATTTTGGGGACCTGCTCATTCTATAAGTTGGAGGCTGCCTCTATTTTGAAGTCTCTGTTTGTACCAGCAGGCAGGTGGTGTCTGCTTAACCCACAGGCTATCAAAGACTATACACAGGCTTTGTGACTTTCAGCAAGGTACTCTACTGACTTGAACCTCGGCTTTTAAATCTGTAAAATTGAAATTAAAGTACCTACCATTAGGCTTAATAAGGATGAACAAGGTAACCTGTGTAAAGGAAAGAGCCTAGTATTTCTAAATGCCCGTTACCAACAATCAAAACAATAGTAAATTTACTTCCTTTACATCTGAGAAGTTCCTGTGGACACTGCAACTCAACTGATATGGTGTATATGAATCACTTGGTGGATGTTATTAAAATTCAGAATCTGATTTAGTCGGTCTGGGATGGAGCCTGAGATTCTGTATTTCTGAGATTCCTATGCTGCTGATCCAGGGATCATACTTTGAGAAGGAAGATGTTAGGGTACTTGTTCTCAAACTATAGCCTGCTTCCAAATCACCTGGAGAGCTTGTTAAAATGGATTTCTGGATCTCATCTTTAGTGGTGTACTCACTTAGTAAGTCCGGTGTGAGGTACGTGAGTTTGCATTCCTAATAATTTCCTAGGTGAATCACACTGATCTGCAGATTCAGGGATCACACATCTGGCTAGACTTTGGAATATCTTAATAAGTAAATAACAACCAAAGAAACACTTACTGAGCACTTATATGCCAAGCTCTGTGTCAAAAAGAACTTCATATAGTTCCATTCTTTAAAAATTCTAAAATTATTTTTAATTGACAGAAAGTTGTATATGTTTATGGAATACAAGGTGATATTTGGATATGTGTTTACAATGTAGCATGATTAAATCAGACTGATTAATAATTTTGTCACACCATATACTTACTTTTCATGGTGAAAACATTTAAAATCTGTTTGAAGTTTTGAAGTATACAGTGTGTCATTGTTTATTATAGCCACCATTCTGTGTGATAGATCACTGAAGTTTTTCCCCCTAACTGAAAATTTGTATCCTTTCCCCATTAGTTCCATTTAATTCTAATAATCCTGTTAAGTAGATACTATGGTTTTCTAGTTTGGTTTTCCCCATGATGACAAATTCTTAAGAATCAGGTGGTATGCCTGCTAAAATACAAATTTCTAACTCTCTACCTTGATTCTCATTTTCGTGGGGTCCTGTGTCTCTGATTCATATGATCAGGTCAAGCTAGAAATCTTTGCTATAGATGATCAGCTGCTTTGCTTCTTTTTCATTTATATCTAACACAGTGTCAATTTTGAATCAATAACATACCAATATAACATAAAATATTTGACACTAAAAGTTGGATTCAGCTAAATTTTTCTTTAATGATTCAGAATTTCCAAATGCCTTAGGGTCCTTATTGTGTCCATCCCTGACTTGTAAAAGTGTAGAAAGACCAGTTTTCAAAGCAGTCTTATTTACTAAGAAGCTGAAGGAGTCCATGCTGACTGTAACTCTGGGCTCTCTTAAGCTTTAAAATTGTTTGGAAGATTATTCCAGGAAATTGGTCTTCATTGCATCCAGATGGATTCTGATTCCACAGGATTGTAGGAGAAATGAAGATGCTTAACTTGTCTCCCTTCAGGCCACAGTTTGTTTGCCCAAACCAAGGCCATTCTGGCCAATCACTTGCACACAGCATCTTTGTATCAATAATTCTGCCACCTGCTGCTCTCCTGGCTAGGGCCTTCAGCTCCTCTCTGTCTTTTCAGCTACTGGCTTCTTTGCATAGACTTTCCCATTATGCCTCAGATGGTCGTTTCATATTTCATTGAAATTGTGGCTAAGGATGGAAAAGAGGAAAAGTGCAGAATTGTATTTGTAGCTGGAAATTCACCAACCTCTTACCTGCTCTGGGAGGTCCTGTCTGCCTGTCTTTGTGGCTGTAGTGGTAGAGTTGGGTGGTGAGGTGTATTGAAGGTGAAGTTGTCTGTTAAACGTACCATATTTGAGCCATTAGGAAAGATTGGTCTGAAACCAGAAAATTGAGATATTCTTCAGTTCTGCTGATGCTAATCTTAGTTATTTTGTGGGCCAGTTGAGTGAACAGCCCTCAAAATAGTTTTCTGGTGTTTCGGTTTGTTGGGATAAGTACTGGTCCAGGAGTCAGAAGAGCTTTGGACTCAGGTCAACCCTCCCTCGGATTTATTCTGAGCTCTTGAGATGCTTAAGTCATCCTCTCTGTGGACATTGATTTTATCTCTAAAATGAAGAGGTTGGGTTCAGTGACCTCTGGATTAGCCTGATGTTATGATGACTTAGTCTCAGGAAATGTACCATCATAAAAACTTGTACCCAAATGCAGTCAGGTTCAACCACTTAGCCAATATCTATTGAGCACATGCCCCTGTACATGGTGGGGGTTATAGCTATGCATAAGGCCTATTGATCCACTCACTCTTTCTTTCATTCATGCAACAATCATCTGTTTATTGAGCACCAATTATTTGCCAAGCACTATTTAAAAAGCTATGAGAGATACAAAGATGAATTAGGGATATGCTATCCAAATGGGCGGTAAGATCACAATAAATGAAGCTCTTTCTAACCACCCTCTCTAAAAGACCTCTCTTTTTATTCTCTGTATCCTTATCTTCTTTTTAATAGTACTGACCATCTATAATTTGTTCAGTATCTATCTCCCCATCTTGATGTGAGCTCCATGGGAGATGGGGCTTTGTTTCGATGACTCTTATATTCTAGTGCCCAAAATAGTACCTGACTTAAAATAAATATTTAGTAAAATATTTAAAAAATAAAATAACTATAAAAGAAGCTGAAAATTATGTGTTGTAAAAGATATTTAGATCAGGTGTTTTAGAAGCTCAGGGAGGGGAGAGATCTCTTCCAACCAGGATAATGGTTTTGAACTCTAATTGCACCTTAGAAATGCCTTGGAACTTTAAAAAAAAAATGTCAGTTGCCTAGGTCCTATGCCAAGTTGATTAAATCAGAATCTCTGAATGTGATGCTTAGGCATCAATACTGTAAAGTGCTCCCCACATAACAATAATATATAGGTACAATAATGTGAACTAGAATAATCATGGAAACTTCAAGGAGGAGGTAGCATTTGAGCTGCCTTGAAAATCAGGTAGGATTTGGATAAGAAGGAAGCATTCCAGATGGAATGCACAGCATGAACAAGTCCAGAGGCAGAGTCCCAGGCGGCATTCAAGGATTAATGAATAGTTCATTTTGGCCAGAGCCTAAAGAACACAAAGGGGAATAATTGAAGCAATGTTGTAAAGGTTGACTGGGGTCAATTTGAGAATGGCTTCAAATGCTTCGTATTTGGTTATGCAGTGAGAATTGTGAATGGTTTCTAAACAGAAATGATGTGATCAGAGCCTTTCCTTTGCCACACTTGGAGAGGGTGGTTTGAAGCAGATAGAGACACCAGTTAAGAGGTAGTTTCTGTGGCCTGTAAAATGTGGGCTTTGCTTAAGGCTGTATCACTAATGTTGGAGAGAAATGCTAAGGTAGAGCTTGAACAACCAAGCTTTGAGACCTGTTTGTCCTCCAGCCACTGCTCTCTTCTCTTTTGGTGGAATCATTGGCATTGCAGCAATCAGAGCCATTTGATTGAGCCAGGCAAGTTACACTGTACTAGTCTCCCTAGCCAGCTTTTCCCTATGCATGTTTGATGAATCAATAGGTCTTCTTGAAATGATAGGTCATTTTATCCAGAGACGCATTGGTACAGAAGGAACTCAGTTCCATTCCAACCTGCCTTTGAGACAAGTGTCTGTTGTCTTAATATGGCAGCGTATATGACTTTGCTGCTTCTTTAGCTAATTTATTACCATGAGTGAGGGTATCTCTACTAGGATCTAGAGCTGCTAACTTCTTAAGCTCTGGGTCTGTTGAGGGCAGCCTGCATCTAACAAGGCAGATTTGAGCTAGGGTGGGGGCCATGGATGTGGAGAGGGGTGATATATTTCTAGTAGCTTCATAGCAGCATACTCAGTTACAAAAAACTGAAGTTTCTAGGGCCATGGTGCATCTGCATAGGCAAGGGCACCATATGTGTTTGGGGTTGAAAAAAATGGGACTAAGGAGAGAAAGTAGTGGTTGGGTCTAAAGTTGCTGGTATACACTTGAACAGAGAGGACTGCCTGCCCTTGGCCAGATGATGCTAGTAGTCAGTGCATCCCCAGGGTCATATATGCCTAAATGAGCAGGCAAGCAAGAGTTACTAGTGCAGATATTTGTTCCTTCCCTCTATCTCTTTAGCCAGGGCTGACCTATTCACAAAACAACATAGCCAGTTTTTTCGGAATGTCAGTCCCTGGGAGATGCACAGGCTTAATAGTTTTCAAGGAGCTTTCACACCCTTTATCGCACAGAAATCCTGTCAATTATTAACGTAGGAGTTATTGTTCCATTTTATTGATGAGAAAACAGACTAGGATAGAGTAAGGTAGCTTATTCTATATCATGTAGATATAAAACATGAAGGCTGGGATTTATTCAAGCAGGAGCCAAGAGGCCACTTCTCAGAGCTGCTTTAGATGGAGTATATGCATATTGCAGTAGAAGTAGTTAATGTTTTCATTATCCAGGGGGTGACTTTTAGCAAGTTCTTTATTATGCATTTCACTTTTGTCAGTTATAAATGAAAATGTAGGAACTGGGGTATAGCTCAGTGGAAGAATACTTGTCTGGCATGCATGAGGCTCTAGGTTCAATTTGAAGATTAAAATGAGCATTTATTTTAAGTGTCCAGTACAATGCCTGACAGATATTAGGTGTTCAGTTAATCTCTTTAAAAATCCTTTAATCTAGAAATAATTACAGATCCACAGGAAAGTAGATAAAAAGCGTCTTATGTATCCTTTACTTAGCTTCCCCCAATGGGAGTCTTATATATTTATATTATGGTATTAAAACCAGGAAATTGACATTTAACTATTTAACTAGACTACAGATTTTATTCACATCTTCTTTTTAGATAAAAATTGGAGGGCTGGGGATATAGGTCAGTAGTAGAGCACTTGCCTAGAATGCAAGAGGCCCTGGGTTCAATCCTCAGCATTACTGCCCTCTTCCCCATGGACTAGATTATTTGAGTTTTTTCCCTAGTTCTGACATGCATTGTATGTGGCATGTGACTTTCCCGAAGTTTTCTTCTTCCTCGGTTTTCATAACATGGTGTATGTCTCACTATCCTCTCAAATCTCTGTGTCTGTCATTGTCTTCTATACTCTGTCTCCCAGTTTTAGTTCTCGGCCCCTGCTCTTCTCCCTGTGTTTTTTCCTCAGATGGAATCTTTCTTTCATCTTTATCTGATGATTCTGAAATCAGTATTTCCTCCTCCACTTGCCAGGCCCTCCTGTGGTTCCCCGTTTCTGCCTCCTTGCTGAATATAAGCTCTAACCTACATCTAAAACTAAACTTCTCATTTTTTAAACCTCAAACTAGTACCGTGTTTGAATTCCTTATTTCTACCAGTGGGTATTATTAAAACTATCCAGGTCTTCATAAGGAAACGTTTCAGTGATATGTCCATTATCTTGATTGTGGTGAGGGTTTTGCAGGATGTATATATGTCAAAATTTACCGAATTATATAAGTTAACTATATATATGTCAGTTATATACATTTTTTTTGTTGTTGTTGTTAAAAACAAAACATATTTTCCCATTGCCTGACAGCCTAGGCTTGAATCTTGGCTCCCTCAGGGAGCAAGTTACTTAACTTCCCTCTATCCTATAACAGTTCATTACTGTGTAGGATTGTTGGAAGGATTAAGTGGGTTAATCCAAGTAAAGTGTTTAAAACAGTACTGTAGGTCACATATTAAGGTCTCTGGAAGTGTTCTCTTGTTGTTCCTCTCTTATTTGCCTCAAGTACACTGTGTCTGGCACAATAGGCATTTGATAAGTGTTTATCAAATGAATGATTGAATGCTGCCATAATCTTGAAGTACTGTTTTTCCCTCTCCCTGATTTTTATCCAAACATTGCTTTGTTTTTGAGGTTCAGCTTATGTTCTATCTGCTCTGTAAAGTCTTTTCTACCCACCTGAGTCCATAAGGCTCTGCTGGCCACCCTCCCCTGTATCCAGAACTGATGTTTTGCACTAGTACATTTGCACCCCGGGTGCCTATTTTTCCTCTCTACTTATATTGGACATTCTCCAAGGGTGCCTGCCATTTCTGAATTTTGCCTATGTTAGGCATGTAGTAGGTACTCAGTAAAAGTGGAATGCATGAATGAATGTCTGATTTTCAAAATATTGATGACAAATTCCCATCAGTTATCTCATTATTAAAATAAACCCAGAATTTACAAGATTTAACTCTGGAGGGAAATTTTCTAAGTGTTTATAGGTGAGAAGTGTTCCCAATTCTGCTTTTCTGAGCTCACTCTTCCTTTTGTGTCTCCAGAGAACTGTAGACCTCCTTGAGCACCCAAGTTTGAACCTAGACCTTTCTCTTAGCTCTCTGAGCACAGCTGAGGCAGCTGGCACTGTTCTAAAGGCTCTTCTGAATACCAATGATGACATGAGAGGAAACTGGGCAAAGAGGAGAGTGTCTGGCTTGCTCAAAGACAATTAGTCTCTTGCCCCAAGGGATGGATGCAACTCCCCCCACTCTGGCCTGTTTTCCAGCTGCAGCCTCTTGCCTCTATAAAAGATCTGATCTGAAACTGTTTTCCCAGGAACTCCTTCTTGGACACCTGACTTCTTGTGTCCAATGTTAGAGAACCTGATTTCTATTTCAAGGATACATGTTTCCTTCTTCTAGTTCCTAGAGATATGCCCAGGGTGATCACCATTTGGGTGCCACTCCATTCCTGACACATGTTGCTCTGGTTTGTCCTCTTTGCCAGTCTGAGAGTATAATGATACCTTAGCCATATCATCAAGAAGGCATCCATACCCTGATAATTGCTCATGCAGAATGCCACATTATTCTGTGCTGTGCTTTGTCAAGAAGCATTTCCCACTGGGAAGGGTAATATATTGGGTCCCTCATGTCTTGGAATACAGTCCTTTATCACCATGCTTTCCTTTTTCACAAGACACTCTAAAATAACTCAGCAGTACTGGGTGCCTTGTGACAGAACAGACACTGCTTCTGGACAACACAAGAATAGGTGCCAATTAGATTGTTCTTTTCATTTACAACTTATAAAATGTCTCTTGTATTTCTTTAAAAAGTTCCATGAAATAGAATTATGAATTATGTATTATAGTATTATGTTCCAATTTTGCCAATGAAGAATTTAAGATTCCTAGAGAAAAAAAGATGTGCTGTGCCCAAGATCACAAAGCCAATGAGTGGTGGAGCCCCCAACCATTAATCTTCTTCTCTTTCCATTCTACCTCCTGGCTTCTCCTACCAGGACCTTCTCCTGCAATCTTCTTAGGCTTGTTCTGGCGGTAGCCCTAGTTTTTTCCTGTGATTCCAGGTTAAACTCTTTATTACTTTCTGTTCTGCTTCTATACCCTTTTAATCTTAGAAAAATGCCATAGATTCCAACAGGAGTTTGTTCCTCTCAGACCCTAAGATTCTTCTGTGGCTTCCCAAGCTGATTGTCGGAACTCCATCACTGTTCTTTAGTTAAAGCTTCTATTAGTTTCTGCTCTCGTGTTTCCTATTGTCCGATTTTCCTTGGTCTGAATTTTAGACCCTGCTTCGTCTTCTCAGCCCTTCCATTTTTCTCTCTGTTCTTTCTAGTCTTGCCCTCTTATCAGATAGCCTCAGTTTCCCACATTCATTCATTTATTTCTTCCTCATTTATTGATGTAAATACTGATGTACTGTATTTAGGATTGGAATTTTCAAGATATTAAAACATGGTTAAAGAGACCAAGGAATGAGGGATTCTTTAAAATTAATATGTTAGTTGTTGTGATGGCATAAACATAAGGCATTTGGCGGGGAGCATAGGCAGAGGTATATGTAACACAAATTAGAGGGGTCAGAGAAGTCCTCTTAGAATGGATCATGTCTAAACTAAGTCTTGAGGAATGGGTTGAAGTTTGTTTAGAGTGAGTGGTGGTAGTGATGGTAGCAGTGGTTGGGGAGTCATGGAGAGGAGCGCATTCCAGGCAAAAAGAACTTCTTATGTAAAGACCCAAAGTAGCATGTTCAAGGAACTGCAAAAACTTCAGCCTGGCTATAGCAGAGATGTAGGAAGAGTGAGGGCCAGGCAGGGAAGGTCATCTAGAACTAGATTGTGCAGGACCTTATCTTGTTCTAAAGATGTTGAGAAGCCATTGAAAGATCTGAAGCAGAAGAGTGGCTTGTTGAGAACAGTGTTGTAGGAAGAGCACTATGGGGGCAGGGTAAAGGATGTATTGGAGAAAGAGACAGAGATAAGAGGTGATTCAGTTGAGTTGAGTTCATAACTTTGAACTAAGGTTATGGAAGCAATAATGGTGAGAAGTAAATGGATTCAGAATACCAGGGAGATAGAATTTCTAGGACTAGCTGCTGATTAGCTGTCCCTACAATGAAGAGAATGTGTGCTGTTTTGTCTTACCCTTTTATTTGTCTGCCTTGCTGTCTCCTACATGTCATTCATTTTTGCTGTGAGCCCAGAAACCTGATGTTTGTTTCTTGGTTGGTTCTGTTTACTCATCCACATTGTCCTATCCCATCCTATCTCTGAGATATTTCTTCTTTTGACCAAACTTACCCTTACCAATAATTTAATCAATATCAAGGCATTATTTCCATTTGCATTTGGAAACCTGAGTGACTTTTTTTAGTATCCCTTTACATAACCCTAACTCCCCCTTTGCCTGGATAGTGCCATCCTTTTTCAAGAGTGGTACCTGGGGAAAGTGAGTAAAGGGTGACCTTACTTTCTAAGTTATCTCAAAAGAAGGAAGAGGCAGGTGTCTCTCTTGCATCCTTAGATTAGATCTTTAAACACAGTAGGAAAGAACATATAACTAATTCCCATGAAGAGAAGAGAAAGCCCAGTGTGGGCAGAGTGACTTGTTCTAGGTTGGGGACATTTAGAATTGTTCTGTCCATGGTAGTGTTGAACCAGTTAAGATTTTATGGAATAAAATACAGCATTGGTATTGGAGGGGGCCTTAGAGTTCATCCAGGTCATCATACTCATTTTGATGAAGACTTTGCAGTCTCTAAGGTCATTTTGTTTGCCCAAGGTCACAATTAGCTAGTAGCAGAACTGGGACTAGAAGGGAGGACTTCTAATTCAGTTCTTGTTTCACTGGCCCCACAAAAAGTACATGACTTTTTTTTGTCATCAATTTGACAGTTTGAGAATAAGATTTACAAGTTGTTTTAAGGACAATCAGTTTGATAGTTCCTGTTTTCCCCAGGAGACTGGAAATAGCTTGTCCAAGGTCAGAGTGATCAAGAGGTACAGCATCCTGTAGACTTAAAGTCTAATGCTCTTCCCCATATATCCAGTCTCACCCAGGGCCTAGAGTTGGGTAGCTTAGACTCCAAGGGCAATGAAGAGAATCATTCTTCAAATGCACTGTAACCATAGTTGATTTCATAAGGTGCAAAAGATGTGATTTCTTTCTTTTTTCTTTCTTCCCTTAGGTTTTCTTTTTCTTATTTGATAAAAATGTATGGCTGGGGAAATTACGTCAGTTTAATTAGGCTGCTCAACACAGTACTTTTCCACTGAATTTACTAGGAACTGTGAATTTGTTGTAACAAACTGCACTGCCGGCTGCAGTATCTGATTGGCATGCCAGGAGCATCACTAGCGAACAGCTAAATAGCGATTGGGGAGAAAACTGGGTCAGGAAACAGGCCTCTGGTACCTGCAGAGGCTGCAGAAGGCGGCGCAGAGGCGGCAGGTGGCCACAGCATGGCACTGTCTCCTAGATCCTGAGCCACTGAGCACCCCACCCCCACTTAGCTCAGTGCTGCAGCCCCTCACCCCCCTGCAGGTGATTGTTCCTGTGGCCATTTTGCCTTCTGCTTCTCTGTATACAGAAAGCTTTTGTGCCTGGCTGTTCAGGAATGGCTTTTCCTCAATAAAAAAGTGAAAGACAGATCTAGATAGAATCTTCATTGGACACTGGTTTTCCTAACCATGGAGTCTTTTGGTTTTCCAGAGCTGGTGTTGTGAGGAATATGAAACTAGGTTTGGGAGTTCCACGTATTGATGAGAAAAGGGTCAGTAATGTTTCAATTTGCCTGTCTCATGCTCTCCCTTCCTTTCTCACTTCCTCCTCCCCCTCATATCACATCCTTCTCTGAGAATCTCAGCACTGAGACAAGTCAGGAACTCTTAGAGGAAGGAGTGTGTGATTATGCCAGAAGGGTCAATGGAGGTTTGAAAGTGGTGGCATTTGAACTGGACTTTGAAGGAAGAATTGGATCAAGAGAAGAAGAGATAAGAAGAAGAGATGCCCTCCTGGTCTCAGGACTGCCCTATGGGTGCTGGAGACCTTCATGGTATTCAGACAGGGGGATCTGTCTCAGAAGGTTGAGGCTGACTAGAACTCTTAAGAATATGCTCATCCAAGCTTCTTATTTTATGGATGGGCAGACTAAGACACAGAGAGGAAAGGACTAGAACCCGGCCAGTATTACAATACCTATTTGTGTGTTTTTTTCTTATTTCTAATGGGGCTCCTAGAATATCCACTTCCTTCTATGGGTATTATCCTGTCATCTTATTTCTGACTCCTATCATATGAACTGAGAGTTACCCAGTGGTCTCCACCTACAAATTATGCATTAGGGAAGGAGCCCTAGTCCTTCAGACCTTGGATTCCTAGGTCACTTGGATCCCTGCTGTCCATCTATCTTCTTCTGCCTCAAGCCAAGTAAAGTCAGACCTGTTAGAGTTGTTCACTGGGTATGATGCTTTCAGAAGAACACTTTGTAGGAATGGGTCTTATCTCAAGAGTTAGGGCTTAAATTCTCACAACTGGAAAAGCTGAATGTGGTAGGAACCTGGGTCATTGTCCCTTTATGTAATTCTATGAGAAAATTGGGCTCATTTTTACTAAAATTGTTTTTAATAAGTTATACTTAAATGTACTGAAATATACTTTAAAGATAACTTGTTAGAAACTTTAAATTCTGTATAACATCTCTTTTCCTTTTGGAAAGAAATCAGAGGGGCGGATTAAAAACAATCTCTCTAATAATTTTCTCTATGTCTTTTGAATGGTCTCAATTCAGTATGAGGAATGCTGTTTTGGGATCAAGCACTGATGTACCAAAATGAAGAAATGTGTACCCATTTTCTGATAGATGTACCAAAGTTTGTTGATCAAATGAATGATTTGTGCCTATTCCTTCAAGGCGAACTATGTTTTGGAAGATACTTGATAATTCAAATGTCAAGTAGTCTCTGACTCGAGTTAAGTGGAATGAATAGACAAAAAAGCCCATTAGAATCATTCTGGCTGTGAAAATCAGGCTTTGGTGACCCTGGGGGTCAGGCACCAGTGTAGATCCAGTACTCTTCTAGCATCAGTTCTGTAATGTATCGTATCATGTAATGTTTGTATGGTGTTTTGGGTCAGAGAAGGTAGTTTTAAATGCCTCTAAATAATTTCCCTGTCTCAAAAGTTTGTTTTTTTTTTTTTTAACTTGCAAGTTTATAGGTTTTTTATCTAATTGAGGAACGGAAAAAAGAAAAACCTCTTGATAGACAGGTTTCCATTCAGAGGCTGGCACATTCATAGAAATTTCCACATATTTTTATTTTGGGGTCAAGTTAGGAGTTGTTAATAGAGTTCATAGAAGTGGTTGGAATAGACAGAGAGAGATAAGAATTTGAAGTTCAGCCTTGGTTGAGAGGTTACACAAAGGGAAGTGGAAGACAGAGTCTATAGTTACAGTGCAGTTCTCTAGCAGGGTTCAGTGTGGCACAGTGGATGCCCTTTGGATAGCCTTTCCTACACTTGTCATCCCTGACCACAGCTTCTTTGGTCATTGACACATTTTTAGAATGGTCCTTAACCAGGTGCATTTGCACATGCCTATAATCCCAGTAACTTGTGAGGCTGAGGCAGGAGGGTCTCAGCAACTTAGTAAGACTTGGTCTCAAAATAAAAAATAGAAAGTTCTGGGGATATAGCTCAGTGGTAGTGTCCCTGGGTTTAATCTTTAGTGCTGAGATATGGGTGGGGACAAAGAATGGTCCTTAGTCCTCAACCATTTGCTTTAGCTGCTGCCAGAAATAAGGAAATGGGGGACCAGGCCCATTTCCTTGAGAAATCCTTCTCTGCCCTCCTGGTTCATGCTGTGGCCCATGCTCCTGGTTCTAGCCTTAGGAATGCTTTTCTATTTCTTAGAGCTCTCGTTAGGCCTCTATGAGGAAGAAAGTATATGATTCACAAAATCAGCCTAGGGTCTAAAGCAGCAACTGGCTTCTTATATTTTTTCTTCCTCCTGCCATTTTATTATTATCCCAATCCCTGACTACTTTCCAAAATATACTCCCTGGTCCTAGATACTCTCCTCTGTTCTGTTGGCTCATCTGAAGCTTGGTGGTCATGCTTTCAAGGCCTCCAAGCTGAGGTGAAGGAGGGATTGTAATGTTCATTGCTCATTGCTGTTATCCTATCCCTTAACTTGTTTTGTCCCATAGTCCAAGATATAAAACATCTATAGAACTTAACTGAACAAATTTACCATTTATGATAACTTTGAAATAATATTTGAATATTATGTTTGCAGTGGCAAACTTGGGACTTAATAGATTAAGACCACATATAGCACGTGGAGAATTCCCTTTCCTTCTCTCTCCACATCTTTCCTCTTGCCTGCTTTTGTGACTATCCAGTTGTGGTACTGATTAGGACACTCAGGCAACTTCAGTCTGCCTCTTCCTTTTTTTTTTTTTAAATAGCTGTTCATTCAATTAGCAAATCTCATGATTTCACTCCTGAAAATTTCCCTCATTTTCCCATCTTGTTATTTCTGCTGCCATTTGAACAATTACAAATAAGTATCTTCTCAGAGCTCTTCTTTGGAAATATATGTTGTAGGTGTAGCCTCTACAATGTCAACTTCCAATGCTTGTTGGCCAAGCCTTTTATCACTTACTTGTTTGCATCTTAGGTTCTTAAATGTATTCTAAATGTTCTACAGTCTATCCAGGACAACCTTATCTTAACAGAGAGAGAAAAAGCAAATATCTATCTTCTCTCTTGTCATTTCTCTCAGATGAATGAATTAAATATTTTTATTGCCTTGAAGATTAATTATCTCTTGTCCCTAGGCCAGTTTTAATATTCTAGCTTATCTTTTGTGACTGGAGCCTGACAATTGAAATTTCTGCCTCCACTGTAAACTCTGTGCTTTTGCCAAATTTCTCATCATCTCCATACTATGTAGGCTTCTCCAGTGAGTTCCAGTACAGGAGTTCAGAGAGATTAGAATCTGACCTGCAGGATTTAGATTAAGTACTGAATCAGAGATCTTAGAACTGAGAGACCTCCTGAAATCTTCTGGTCCTTTCTGGCACATGAGATACTGTTATTGTGCTTACCAAATAAAAAACCAGAGACCTAGAGAGTTTAAGTGACTAACCTAAGGCCATCCAACTAATAAATTTAGACCCTAATGCCACACTAGATTTTAGGCTATAAATATACTTTATCTTCTCTGGACAAGCCTTAATTTGGAGAAGGTATCAATTCTCTGGATTTCTCTGTGCAGATAAAAATAATACACCCTTTTAGAATACCATGCCTTGTCTATGTGAGGGAAGGCAGGCAGCCTGGAAGCCACCTTCTTCCAGGCGGTAATGTTTAGTGGATAGGTAGAAATTCTTTTGTCCCCCAGAAAGCTCATGAGGTCAACATGTGGAAACAAACTCTTGTCCTGTATGCCTCTTGTTCAATGAATCCTTATGGTCCCTCGTGTTCAAAAGGATTTGTTTTGTCTCTAAAGTAGCTTATTAGTCACTCAGGACCACTAAGCTCTAGTTCGTTATTTTTGCCTGTGTTCTACCTCAAATAGATAAACTTGTATTTTTTTCCTACATGTGGTACTTCCCCGATGCCTTCTCACCTTCCAGCAAGCCCTCTGTTCTCTCCAGGTGCTCTTTTCCTATTCTAGTTCCCCAGACCTGGGGGGCGGGGTGTCCTCTGTGACTCAGCTTGATAAAAGTTCTCCAATCATTTCATTTGTCAGCACTCCCCAGCTCAACCATTTTCTTCCTTGGACATGTGTTACGGTTTAGATGTGAAGTGTCCCCCAAAAGTCATGTTTGAGATAAAGCAAGAAAGTTTAGAGGTGAAACGATTGGGTCATGAGAGCCTTAACCTAATCAGTGCAAGAATCCACTTGAATGAATTAACTGGGTGGTAAATATAGGCAGATAGGGTATGGCAGGAAGAGGTAGGTTGCAGATGGTGTGCCTTTGACTCCCAAAATATATTTTGTCCCTGGTGAACTAAACTTTCTGCTTCCTGATGGTCATGTCCTAAGCTGCTCTGCACCTCCACACAATTCTGCCATAATGTTCTGCCTCACCTCAGACCCAGAGCAACAAAGTTGGCTACCTATGAACTATAATCTCTAAAATTATGAGCCAAATAAACTTTTCCTCCTTTAAAATTGTTCCAGTTAGGTCTTTTGGTCACAGCAGCGAAAATGCTGACTAAAACAGATGTACCTTACAAATTCAACTTTTCTTGCCTATTCCCTGTGGCTGCTACCAGCCACAACAAGGTGTCTATGTTCCCTTTCCTCAACCATTGTTACAGCCTCTTAGTGATCTGGTCCTTTGTCCTTCATCCATTATGCTCACTGATAGACTGCAAACACTGCCCTACTTTTGAGCCTAAAACTTTATGAAGTGATCCTGTCACACATTCTAGCTCTTTTGTAATCAACCTTCCATCCCCAGTATGAGTGGTTCACACCAATCAAACTTGGCTACTCATGTCTCCTACATATTTAGTAATTCTTTCCTCATTTGTTCCCTCTACTGCTTTCTCTCTTCAGTAAAAATATGTAGTATCAAATATTTGCAAACTGTAAGGCATGCAAAGTTAACTGTTCAACAAATACTCTCCTATGTGGAAGAGTGGGTTTGGGATTTGGGAACTACCTACTCTGTGCTGGTGATTTGCATGTATTATTTTATTTAATCCTATTTTCCTGTGAGTTAGGTTGTTATGTGCATATTATACATATGGAAACCAAGGCTCTGAGAAAAAAAAAATTCATGTTCTTCTGTGCCACAGACTTAGGTCTAGATATGGAAGGGCCTACAGGAGGAGCTGGCACATAACCAGCTGTTGTGGAAGAAAATGCTCCTTGTCCTGAGAACTATAGTTTTGGAGTTGTATGAGTTCTGAGGAAAATGGGATTTCTTCTAGCTGGGGGATTAGAGAAGACTTCATGAGGAAGTTAAATTTCCACTGAGTGTGAAGGATGAGCAATAATTTCAACAGAAGGAGCTAAGAGGCAGGGATAGAAAGATAGGACTAGCAGAGCACAAGAGAGGAAATGCCCTTGTGTCATTGGAGATCATCAGGAACACAGGGTTTATTCAAGATGGAGTAGAATATAAGGTTATAAAGCTGAGCTGTAGTCTGTTCATAGATGAATACTTAAATATCTGGCTAAAAGATTCATGGTTTATTATGTTGGCACAGGGGATCTGTTGACAGGTTTTGAGCAGGGGCAGAGGGTACTAGTCTGAGCTGAGAATTAAAAAGATTACCTTTGGGACTGGGGTTGTGGCTCAATGATAGAGCACTCTTCTGGCATGTGTGAAGCCCTGGATTTGATCCTCAGCACCACATAAAAATAAATAAATTAAATAAAGGTATTCTGTCCATTTACAACTAAAAAAAAAAAAAAAAAAAAGGTAACCTTAGGCACCCAGTGATTAGAGAGAGACCTAGAAACAGCAGAGAGAAGAAAAACTAAAAGGCTATTACCATTGCCCAGTACAGTTGTTCCAAGATCTTGAAACAGTACAGTAGTAGTGGAGATGGAGAAGAGGGGCAACATTAGAGCAGACTCAGGGATGCAGACTGACAGGACTCAGTAACTGGATGAACTTGGGTGGAGGGGGTTATCAAAGATGATTTCTAGGTGACTGCAAGGAAAATGATGGTGGCACCTAAAAAGAACAGGAGGATCAGGAGGGGAAACAGATTTGGGGCTGGGAAGGGGTGAGGTGGTATTAGATGGTGTGTTCTATTTTGTGCAGGTTGAATTTTAGGTTCAGGTGAATTGCCTATTTCACATCTGAACTCTGTGTTCTTCACCACTACTATCCCCACGCCCCATCTGTTTTTGTCCTTCCTCTTTATTTTGCAAACTTCTGGCTGCTTTTCACAATATAGGTGAGTAAAGCCCCCAGGTACTTCATGCCAATGTGGTATTTCTAATTCCAGGCTCCCCAACATGTGCCTCCACACACATAAGTATACCTGTATTTGTGGGATGAGCGCTTGGTGGCTGTAATTAATGTAACATTATAGTTCACGTTGCATGAACATTTATGGTTGACACAGCACTTAGAATGGGCAGAAGTATGTTGACTTCCCTGCTGATCCCCTACATGATTCAGGGTCATTGAGCCTCAGTAAGATAAAAAGGTTATTGGAGAATAAATGGTAGATTGTAGTTTAATAATAAATGCAACTAAAGCCATTAGCACGTATCAAATAGGAAAATTAGGAGGATTTTTAGTTGCTATAAGAAGATAGACTCTGTTGGAAGGGATAATCAAATTTAAAAGTATATTCAGATGATATCAAATCTGAGACTGATGTTTTATGTACAGTAAGAATAGCTGTCATGTGCTGGATACTTCCTTTGTACAAATGTTGTTCTAGGCATTTTACTTACAATAATAAGTTCAAATCTCATAAAAACCTCGCAAAACAGCAAACTGGGAAACTAAGAACTAAAAGTTAAGCAATTTGACCAAGGTCATATAGTTTGGGTGTGATGGGGAGCCAGGATTAACTGTTTTTTGTTTCCAGAGCCTGCAGTATTAGCCACTAAGCATCCTACCCTTTGGTAATATTTCAGCCAGCCTTGAAAGATAATTTAAAAGAAAGTCTACCCCACTGTTCTCTTACTCCTATAAAGCAGGGACATTATCTTCTTTCTCTCTATATCCCTAGTGCCAGCACAGTGCCTGACACATAGTATATGTTCATTAAATATTTGATGAATGAATGTCCTTCCAGGTCACTTTTCCTAATCTGATATGAAATGAAAGTGGGCAAAGAGATTTCTTATTCTTCTGGCATATATTTCTACTATTGCTGCTAGAGGTGTTATATTTCACAGAAGAAGTATAATGTGTAGATATAGCTCTACCTCTGGTATAGATTTGGATAAATTACTGTATCTCTTTAAACCTCAGTTTTATTATCTATAAAATTAAAAAAATATGGCTGAACCTTTTGTGTAGGGCTTTGGTGAGGATTAAACGTAATAATCCTTGAAAAATGTATCATTGTGCTTGGCACATAGCACTCAATAAATGTTGGATTATATTATCATGGATAGAAAATTTGAAATCATGCAACTGAAAAAGGCTCTTGGATGTAAGCCTATAAAGGTGAGCTGTTGTCTGCCCTCTGTCACACAATGCTTTTAAAGTGCCCTTTAGAGGTCTAAAATCATTGTATTAGTTGATGGATGCAAAAATGTTTTGTTTGTTTATAAAATTAGCATGATAGACACATTTAGAGAGAATTAAGTTCAGAAAGTTTAGAAGACTTGTTTTCCTCTTCCATTTTTTTTTCTTTTTCTTTTTTCTTTCTTTTTTTTTTTTGATGAAAGATAAAAGAGGTCTGGGGGAAATGTTTCCCATCTTTAAGTAATTTTGTAATCCTCTTTTTGTTTCTCTGGGCCACTAGATAGCCAATGGAAAAAGAGGCAAGTGAGCTGGTGTATGAGCATCTACCATGTCTAAGGTACTAAATAGTGGTAATTGAGTTCAATTCTCAGGACAGTCCTGTAGTTGTCACTATAATTCTTGTTATGCAGATGAGGAAAGTCGTAGTAACTTGGCCAAGTTCACAGAATAATAGATGTTGGGTCAAACCTACTCTCATCTGGACTTTTGAACTAGATTTTGACCCTCTGTGGTTGCAGAGTCCTTACTTTTGTCCTCTGACCACTCAGCCTTCCTGTTGCACAGGCCTGAGGATGGCAGTTTATGTTGACAGCTTCACATTAAAGCTGCTGAAAGAAGAAATTCTTTCAAAAACTTTTGACCTCGGTGTTGCTTAAGGCACGGTTGGGCCAGATTCCCAAGTTTCTTAGTCACCATTACTTCCTGCTACTTATTTAAAATACTTTTCAAAATAGTGTCAAATTAATGTGAATGTTCAGCTCTCCCAGTATGCCCTCTCTATAAGTGGCACATATTAAAAGGAACTTGACTAGAGCCATCTGTATAGCATAGCCTTTTGCAAACTTGGCTGTACCCTTTAAAAAAAATTTTTTTTAGTTGTAGTTGGATACAATACTATATATACATATATATAATTTTTTTTTTTTTTTTTTTTGGTGCTAAGGATCGTTAAACCCAGGGCCTCACACATGCCAGAAGAATGTTCTATCGCTGAGCCACAACCCCAGACCCCTTGGCTATATCCTATAAAGGTATAGGTAGTGGCAGAAAAGTCAGGCAGGAAGGGGATGGGACCAGTAAACCCACCTATCCCAATCCCAGCCTTTCTATCTCTGTAAATTAGATTTGTCTTTCTATTTGTTCTATCACTATAAATCAAATTTGTCTTTCCTAGAGTTTCATATTAATGAAATCATGCAGTGTCTCCTTTTTTTTTTAAAGTCTGGCTTCTTTCATTAAGTTCAGTGTTTTTGAGATTCATCCATGTTATTATGTCTATCAGTAGATTCTTATTTGTTGAGGAGGAGTATTGCATTGTACTGTAGTTTATTTATCCATTTACCCATTGGATTAATTTTCTCTTGCTGCATAACAAATTATCACAAATTTGTGATAAAAAACAGCATGTATTAGTTTATAGTTCTCAAAGTCAGAGATCTAGGTGGGATCTACTGGATTTTCTATTTGGGATTTCACAGCCCAAATCAAGGTGTCAGCTAGTGTGGAACTTATGTTAGACTCTAGGGAAGAATCTCCTTCAAGCTCATTCAGACCGTTGGCAGGCGTCAGTTCCTTGAGATTATATGAGGGAGGTCCCTGTTTCCTGGCTGGGTGTTGAGCCCAGGGATGTTCTCAGCAATTAGATGCTGCTCTCAAGTCCTTGCATATGGTCATCTATCTTCAAAGCCAATATTGCTGCCTTATTGTGCTGCCAGTCTTCCAAATTTATCCTTTTCCCATCAGCCAGAGAAGGCTTTCTGCTTTAAAAGGGTATATGTGGTTATATTAGGTCCACCTGGAGACAGTTGTTCTATTTTTAGTTCAACTTTATTTTTAGAATGACCTTTCTATACTTTGACATTTTAAGCATTTTTATCCATTAATCCTTATTCTGCCATCTTATTCTGCCACCTGATTCGCCTTGTCCTGTCCTGTGGTCCTTGTACTGTGGCCCAATCTTTCTTTTCTCTACACTGAAAACACACATCTTATTCCCTTTATTTTTTCGGTGACATGTAGTAATATAGCATTAAGTGTTTTGGATTCCACATAATTGGAATTAAATCTCAGCTATGCCATACTGTGATATTGGACAAATTAACTTCTCTAAACTCTGGTTTCTTTATCTATATGTACCTCATAGGATCAATTCACAGTTTAAATAAACTAATGGAGCTCTTAGGTAGTTTTTCTGTCACATTATATGCACTCAATGTATGTTATCTGATATTATTTCAATATTGTTACCTTTTCCCCATTTTGTGTCTTTTCTTCTGAGTATGATCTACTTTGTCAATGACTCTAAAAAAATGTACTGTCCAAATTGTATAGGTGCCAGTCGGGTATTGTGGCACATGCCATAATCCCAATAACCTGGGAGGCTTAGGCAGGAGGATAGCAAGTTTAAGGCCAGCCTCATCAACTTAGCAAGTCTCTGTCACAAAATAAAATGGACTGGGGATGTAGCTCAGTGGTAAAGCACTCCTGTGTTAAATCCCCAATACTTAACTAAACAAACAAACAAACAAATTAATCAATTAATTAAAATAAAATGTGTAGGTACCTTAAAGAAGTTCATAGTCTCTTTTGCAGTAATTCTGTTTCAGAAAAGTTATCCCAAGGCAATAATCAGGGATATAGTTAAATATTTTTGTTTGAGAATGTTCATCTCAAGCTGGGTATGGTGGTGCATAGCTATAGCCAGTGAGTTGGGAGGCTAAAGCAGATTACAAGTTCAAGGCTAATTTCATCAACCAAGTCTCAAAATTTAAGACTTGGGGTTGGAGCTCAGGGGTAGAGGGGGATCCCTAGGTTCTATCTCTGATAGCACAAGAAGAAAAATAAAAAAGAAAAAGGATGTTCGTTCCAACACAATTTATATTGGCAAAATAGTCAAAGCAACCTAGGTACTCAAGAGAAGGGAAAAAATGAAACAGGGCCCATACCTATGATGCTGTAAAGCCATAACAATAATGACATGGGAAATATAACCAGATAAGTATTACAATATATGCCCCAGCTGTGTTTGTTTCTGAAATTATATATATTTTATTCACACACAAATATTGATAGGAAAAGGACTGAAAGGAAATTTGCTATATTACATCACATTATATTATTTTGTGTGTGTATGTTGGCCTAGACCAGAACAGAATCTGATAATCTACAACTTTTTTTAGGCAGAAAAGTTGCAGAGTCACGTCAGTAGATTAAGGGTACCTGTGATGAGCACTCAGCCAAGAACCATCCTTCAGGAGGTAGGATTCCAGCAAGCTGTCCCTAGGAAGACAGTATGTCAGACTGGTCCCAGGGCACCAGTCAGTTGCAGCAGATACACTCATCATTCTTCTGTTGTTCACACTCTTGTTATGATAAGTTTGATCTCTCTGTCACATCTTATCTCCATTCTCAGATGGAATAAAACTTTAGGACATGGGTTTTGTTTTGTTTGTTTTTATTTAAAAAGCAAAAGTAATGCTTAGTGTTGGGGCTTTGGGGTACCAGAGGGCCTTACAGTCAGGACCCATGTTCAAATGCTAACTATTCCTAACCTGTGGCATTACCCAGGGACTTTACCTCAGGCCTTGTAAGATATACCTGTCATGTCTTAGGAGGCCATTCTGTTAAGTCACTGATTGAATATCTGGACATCTGAAGGATCATCTAGTTTCTGAAGGCAGCCATTATTTACAGAGTTCAAAGCTTTTATAAAACTCTGGTAAGGAGCAGAGGAAGTTCAGAGATAAATTCAATATCCTTGATATAGCATTTCCTGAGCACCTCACCAACCTCTAAACCAAAGCAGTGAAGGTACATAGATGAGTAACTTCAACAAACTTCTGATTCAGACATACTATGTGTGCAGTACTGTGAAAGGCACTGAAAATAAATTAATGAGATGTAGTTCTTATGCTTTATAAAATCATAATCTATACAGGATGGGAGTAGGCAGATGTGTGAACCACTTAATACCAAATGGAATAAGTGCTGTCTCTATAGAAGGGCCCAGAGGAGAGACCAATTACTTCTGAAATGACCTGGCCACTTTCTAGCAATGTGCTTTTAGCCAAGGTATTTAACTACCCTATCCCTCAATTAATCTATAAAATGAAGATATAATGAGTTAATGCATATAAAGTACTTAAAACAGGGCTTACTAATCAATAAATGTTAGCAATCCTTTTCCTTTTCCTCTTCCTCTTCCCAGATTCTCCTCCCCAAAGATGAGTAGTAAAGGTTTTATTGAGGAGAAGGCATAATGTGAGTCAGGTGTGTTAAGGAGCAGGGTGGTGGGATGATGTGTATAGGGGTCAAATGAGGCCGGAAGGCAAGTATTTGTGGATAATTCTACTAATGAAAGAGGATAGAGAACTGCATTGGATTCAGACTATGGAAGATCTTAAATATCAGCCAGAGGAATTTGGGCTTAGGCAATGGAGAGCAAAATAATCCACATATACTTTAGGAAGAGAACGTTGTCAGAGGAGGGAGATGTTAGAAGGGAGAGAACATCCAGAAAGCTGCTGCAGAATTCCCAGGAAGAGCTAAGGCCAGAACTAAGACTTACCATTTCTCAGATGTTCTTTCTCTGTGTGACAGGCCTTAGGATGCAAGTTTGTTCTGCTCTTGTTCTGCTTGCCTATGGGCTTCTGTTGAAGGAACATTGGTTTGAGCCACAGTTTATCCTGTGTAGCCCGTCAAGTTTGATATTCTGGGATTACGTTTACCTTTCTAACCTCAAAGCTGATCTGCCCATATATATCTGCCCATTTTTCCATACTCATTGCATTGCATGAAGTAGAGCATATACACAAGATCTTTCTGCACATGGATAATAGTGACTTGCACAGAGCCAGACGGGTGTGCAACCTACTGAAATATGAAATACTCATTGCAGGAGAACCTTCCTATGGAGAGGCCAGTATTTAAAATCACAGTGAAAATTACCTTGATATTGATTGTGTATAAAGACATGTTTTCTAGAGGCTTTGTAATATCAAAAAAGGGGATATCAAGGAAGATAGAATTAGTAACATTTATCGAACTACTTCCAAGTACTAGGAGTTGGGTTAGGTTCTTTGACATACTTGATCTCATTTAATCTTCCCAGTCCTGTCAGGTAAATACTGCTATGCCTCTGTCTATCTGTCTATCTATCTATCTATCTATCTATTTATTTCAGGCCAGTGGATTGAACCCAGGGCTTTGGGCATGCGAAGCAATGCTGTGCCCATTTTATAGAGTGGAAGTGAAAGCTCAGAAAGTGCAGGCTTTGAGCCCAGGGTCAGATGGTTTACAAATGTTGGACCTTGGACCAGGTTCTTATATACACGAGCCTCAATTTTTCTCATGTATAAAATAAATAATCATGATAAAATCTACTCCAAGAGCTGTTTTGTGGATCAAACAAGATGCTGTATTGATGGAAAAGAGAAAAGCCTCCTCTGATATCCAAAAGCTGGACTGGCACTCTCAGCTGCTGCGCTTAGTGTTGCTATGAGTTGACCCTGCATTCACAGCTAAGTCTTGATGTTCTCCTGTTGAACATAAACTGTTTCACAGGACATCAACATCAGACAGGCCACTTTGTGACCATAGCAGATTGAGGCAAAAAAAGACCCTCTGTAAACATGTCTGAACACAGATATAACATGAACATTGTCGAAGCCACAAAACACTAACATTCTCCTCTCCTGTTGAATGAATGGCTGATGCTTCTTTACCAATTATACCTCTAGCCTCATTTTATGTTACCTTTCCAATGGGTAAGATTTATTGAGATATATAGTTGCATTAGTCAGCTTTCTATTGAGATAAACAACTTTAGGAGTGAAAGGTTTATTTTGCCCATAGTTTCAGAAGTTTTAATCCATGGTCATTTGGCTCTGTTGCTTTGGGCCTGTCACAGTACATGGTGATGGAAGAGGCCTGTCTGCTCAAGGAAGCAGAAGAAATGAAAGAGAGAGGGGAAGGAACCAGACTCCCAGTATTCTCTTCAAGGGCATGTTCCCAAGGTTATTCCTGTTAAAGGGTCCACCACTTCTTAGTAGTGGCACAAACTGGGGAAGAAGTCTTTAACACATAGGCCTTTTAGTAACATTCAAGATCCAAACTATACCATCAATCAGAATTGTCCCATTTTCTGACAGAACCTAATTCAGAGCATACCCCCACATCCTTGGGCCCTTCTAAAGCCAAGATCTTATAAATCCTTTCTAATACAGTTAGCCCTCTGTCTGTTGGTTTTCTATGTTTTTTTTGTTGTTGTTGTTGTTGTTGTTATTGTGGTACTGAGATCAAACTAAGGGCCTCATTAGTGCTAGGTAAGTGCTCTACCACTGAACCACACCCCTGCCCCTGTTGGTTCTACATCTGTGAATTTAACCAATTATGGATCAAAATGTTTGGGGGAAAAATTGCAACTGTATTGAATATGTAAGGATTTTTTCCTTTATTATTCTCCCTTAAATAATGCAATAAAATAACCATTTATATATGGTTACTTAATACCAGGTATTATAAGTAATCTAGAGATGATTTAAAGTATAAAGGATGTATATAGGTTGTACGCAAATACTACACCATTTTATGCAAGGGACTCGAGTGTCCATGGAGTTTTGTGCTGAGAAGATCCTGAAACCAACCCCATATAGATACTGAGGAATTGCTGTACCTTCTTACTGAGATGCCCCACATGGTTCCCTGTAGTGTGCTTTCTCTTTCACAGAAGCAAGCAATGAACCAAGTATGTTCAGCTACACATGTGTTACTGGAAATCTTTGGTTGGATTAAAGGCACTGACAGTGGATATGCTGTGGAAACAGTTCAGTGCTAGACAAATGTTAGTTGCTGGTTTTATCATTTACTATCACAGTAATGCTGCAACAAATAACTCATAAGTAGTTTTAAACAATAAAGTTAGAGTTAAGTATCCCGGATCGAAAATGCTTAGACTAGAAGTATTTCAGATTTCAGATTTCTTTAGCTTTTGGGATATTTTCTTAGACTTCATTGTTGAGCATCCTTAACTAAAAATTTGAAATCTAAAATCCTCTGAGATCCAAAATTTTTCATGCCCCATTTTTTTTCATATCAGAGCATTTCCGATTTTGGATTTTAAAGGATTATTGGGTACTGGGTATTGAGCCCAGTGGTGCTTTACCTCTGAGCTATATCCCAGTCCATTTTATTTTTTATTTTGAGATAGGGTCTTGCTAAGTTTCTGGAGGTCTCACTAATTTGTTGAAGTTGGTCTCAAATTGGGATCCTCCTGCCTCAGTCTCCTGAGTTGCTGGGATTATAGGTGTGTCCCAACATGCCTGGGAGATTTTTGCATTTTGAATGACAGGTGCTCAACATGTATTGTTTGAGTGCTTTTGGCTCAGTTGAGTGATTCTTAGCAGGACTTGCTTACATTACTTGGTGTTAGCTGATCTTTGGCTAGCACAGCTAGGGTGGCTCAGTTCAGTTCCACACATGTCATCATTTAATGAGCTAGCCTGGATAAGTCCTTATGGCAAAGGGCAGAGGGCAAAAATGAACCAGAAATACACAAGTGCTCTTTCATATCTCTACTTCTGTCACATTTGCTAACATCCCATTACAAAAACAAGTCCCATGTCTGGGTGCAGAATTAAAGGATGAGTTAGTGAATGCCCTGCAGAGTTCGAGGGCAGATCACCGCAAAGGATGTAGATATGGGGAGTAGTAAAACTTGGGGATATTAATCCAATCAATCTATAATGGTGTTTTTACGTTTCCCCAACTCATGATACTCCTACCTCAGCCTCCTGAGCTGCTGAGATTACAGGCAGGCACCACCATGCCCTGCTGAATACACTTACTTATTTTCCTAGGTTCCTAGATTCTGGGCATGCTTCAATTTTATCAAAAGTGCTCCTGGCTTTCTTTCTAATTCTGGGACCAGTTCATTTCTGCGGGCAATATACTTCTAGGAATGCAGCCTAGAGTGCCTATTTTTTGGAAAGGCTATTATCACATTGCTGATTTAAATTGTAGGTTTAGGTCTCTTTTCACAAGAAATGATTTTAAATAATTTTTTTTCATGATTTTAAATAATTTCTTACCAATTCTGCATCTCTACAATTCATTTTTTGAACCTGAATGTAGGAATTTATATATTACATTATAATCTGTTTATTTACATTTGTTAATCTATTTGAGTCCGGAGCATCACATTCAGTGTACTGACTGCCTCTCTGAGCATTTATAAGTTCTGTGCATTTGATCATCAAACCTTCTGTCTTTACCTAACTTGTTGATACATTTAGATAGTCCAGATTGAAGGCCATATCCCTTGGTATATTCGAGATGCCTCTCACATAGAGGGAGAAAGCTCCAACTCTGGAATCTATCAGGACATCCATTAGTACATTACTTATTTTGATACTCAAATTGTCCCATATGTAGCCAGCAGGAACCCCTTCAGGTTGGCATCTGGGTTCTGTGATGCCCCTCCTATCATTTTCTGAGAATTTTTTTTCTCTGACATGAGATGCTTCATGTTCATCTTGTATTCTTCCTGCCTCAGTCTTAGAATCAGCTGTCTGTTTGAGAAGTCCTAGGACGTTTGAGTGAGGGATGGCTTGTTTAGAAATAAAAATCTCAGTACTGAGTATGTTCATTGCATTGGAGATTGCTGCTCCCAGGCCATCTCAGTTGACAAAGCTAGAAAGCATATATATTTGCGTATGTGTAATTCCATACATTCACACAATCTGTATGTATACACACACACACACACACACACACACACACACACACAGACAAACACATACTCCTTGAAAATTATGAGCTTGCAGTGTCTTTAATTACAACCAACTCTACAAAGTTTATTTCATGTCTTCCTCTTTCCATTGTAATTACTTCATGGATAATGAAAACCCTACTCATTCAGTACACTTACTTTTTCTTTCTTTTTGCAGGGGTACCAGGGATTGAACTCAGGGGCACTTGACCACTGAGCCACATCTCCAGTCCTATTTTGTATTTTATTTAGAGACAGGGTCTCACTGAGTTACTTAGTGCCTCACCTTTGCCAATGCTGGCTTTGAACTCATGATACTCCTACCTCAGCCTCCTGAGCTGCTGGATTACAGGCAGGCACCACCATGCCCAGCTGAATACACTTACTTATTTTCCTAGGTTCCCTAGATAAAACAAATCTATTGCACCACAGTCCTGCTGGCTACCTTTCTTGTACGTGCTGACTCCCCACCAGGCCACAGCTATCCAGTGAAGCTCTGACCTCTGCTGCCTGTACTTAGCTGATTTTCTTACATGGGCTGTAGTGCTTGGTCACTTTTCTAACTTTCCCTTTTGTACTGAATTATTCAGGAAAATTGGACAGAATGAAGGAAGGCTGCTTTTTTTTGGTTTGGGCTGAAATTTAACCCACATACAATAAAATAGGCAAATCTTAAGTGTCCAGCTCAATGTTTATATTCGTATACACCTGGGGATATAGCTCAGAGGTAAATTAGTTGTTCCAGCAAGCCTCCCAGATATGCCCACCCAAAGATAACCACTATTCTAAATTTTGAACATAGGTGAATTTGACTTGTTAATTTTTTTAACCTTTTGCTTTCTTTTGCTTTTGAGATGGTGGTCTTGTGTTGCCCAGGCTGGCCTGGAACTTGTGATCCTCCTACCTCACCCTCCTGAGTAACAGGGATTATAGCTGTGCATTACTGCATCCAACTTTTTTTTAACCTTTTATTTTTAAATAATTTCAATTTTATGAAAGAATTGCAAGAATAATACAAAGAACTCCCCAAATCCCTTCACTCAGACACAATATGTATTAATATAGCCGATATTTGTATGCATTCATAGCCCCTCCCCCACCTACTGCCCAAGGTGGTTCCGCATGTTTCCCCAGTTGTATCAATGATATCTTTTATGGCATATTTTCACTTTGATCTAGGATCCAATCTAGGATCAGGTGTTGCATTTAGTTGTCATGTCTCTGCTGCCTTTAATCTGGAGTAGTTTCTCCTTGTCTTTTATGACATTCATGTTTTTTAAGAGTACAGGACAATTGCTTTGTAGTTGTGTTTTTATTATGCCCCTCAATTGGTTTTATCTGATCTTTTTCTCCTAATTAGATTTCACTTATGCCCTTCTGGGCAATAATAATAAATAAGTGATGTTGTGTCTGTCTTTAATATATCATGTGAGGAAGCACCTGATGTCAGTTTATCCCATTATTAGAGATGTGAATTTTGATCTCTTGTGTAAGGTGGTGTTTATCTCCTTTTGCTTCTGTAATGTTACCATTTATTCCATTATATTTAAGAAACGGTCTGTGAAAAGATACTTTGAGACTATGTAAATATCCTATTCCTCTTCAGACTTTTGCTCAGTGGTTTTAACATGTGTTAATGATTCTTGCTTGAATTAACTATTACTGTAATAATTGTAAAATTATTTTCTAAACCAATTATTCCTTTTACATTTATTATTTATGACATCCTGCTATAAGGATAAGCTTTTCCAGGTCCCCTATTTATTATTCAGTATGTATCCATTTACTTAAATTTTATTCAATGGGTTGCAATCTACTATTGTCAATATATATTTTAATTCTCAGTTTCGCCCTTGATTTAGCTGTTAGGATCCCTTTCAAGGTGGCTCCTATGTCCTTTTAACATGTCCCTGTCATTCTTTGATCACTTCCTTACTTCCTGGCTCAAATAGGTATCTCAGGCTCTGATTGTTGTTTTCTTGTCCCAAATCTGGAATCAGCCATTTCTCCAAGGAGCTCTGATTTCTCTTGTTAAATAGTATCTAAAAGATAAGATCTATATACCAAATGAACTTACTCCTATTGGGTTATCATTGCTTCTAAGCAATTTCATATTGTTTTAACCCAACCTGTGTGTACATGTGTATGAAACTTTAATTTCACATTGATACTTTAATTCCAATAGTGTTTCTCTTTGCCTTCCCTCATTCCGTGTTTCCTTCATCTACAGTGAAAATTCTGACTCTCAACAACATTAATGTATTTTTTCATTCACACAATTCTATAGTACATGCAAAATACTCTCAGAATTGATTCATGCAAGACACGGAGACAAATCCACATAAATACAGTTATCTCATACTAGATAAAGGTGCCAAAAACATGCATTGGAGAAAAGATAGCCTCTTCAACAAATGGTGCTGAGAAATCTGGAAATGTATATGTAGCAGAATGAAATTTAACCCCTATTTCTCACCCTGCACAAAACTCAACTCAAAGTGGATCAGAGACCTAGGTATTAGACAAGAAATTTTGAACCTACTAGAAGAAAATGAAGGCCCAACACTCCAACATGTCAGCTTAGGAACTGACTTCCTCAATAAGACTCCTAAGGTGCAAGAAATAAAATTTAAAAATCAATAAATGGGATGGCATCAAACTGAAAAGCTTCTTCACAGCAAAGGAGATAATCAAGAACATGAAGAGATAGCCTACAGAATGGGAGAAAATCTTTGCCACCTGCACCTCAGATAGAGCGTTAATTTTAAGGATATACTAAGAACTCAAAAAGCTTAACACCAAAAAGCAAAACAAATAATCCAATCAATAAATGGGCAAAGGAACCAAACAGATAATTAAAACTACATTGAGATTTCATCTCACTCCAATCAAAATGGCAATTATCCAAAATATAAGTAACAATAAATGTTGGCAAGAATGTAGGGAAAAGGGTACTCCCATACATTGTTGTTGGGCCTACACATTAGTGCAATCACTTTGGAAAGCAGTATGGACAGTCCTCAAAAAACTAGGAATGGGGGCTGAGGCTGTGGCTCAGTGGTAGAGCATTTGCCTAGCATGTGTGAGGCACTGGGTTTGATCCTCAGCACCACATATAAATAAATGAATAAAATAAAGGTCCATACATATAAAAATATTTTTAAAAAACTAGGAATGGAAACACCATTTGACCCAGTTATCCCACTCCTTGGTATATATCCAAAAGATTTAAAATTAGCATACTACATTGATGTAGTCACATCAATATTTATAGCTTCAGAAAACACAATAACTAAGCTATGGAGCCAACCTAGATGCCCACCAGCAGATGAATGGAAAAAGAAATTGTGGTATATTTACACTATGGAATATTAGTCAGCCATAAAGAAGAATGACTTTATGACCTTTGCCAGTAAATGGATGGATCTGGAGAGTATCATGCTAAGTGAAAAGCTGATCTCCAAAAACCAAAGGTTGAATGTTTTCACTGATATGGGGAAGCTAACCCACAATGAATAGGGTGAGGGAAAGAATAGACATTCAGTAGATTAGACAAGGAAAATGAAGGGAAGGGTGGGGAGATAGGAAAAGGAAAGACAGTAGAATGAATCCAAAATAATTTCCCTGTGTATTTATATGAAAACACCACAGTGAATTACCATCATGTACATCTACAAGAACTGGGCCCTAATTAGAAAAAGATTTGTTTCATGCATGTTTAATTTTATAAAACTGGACTCTACTGCCATATATAATTAAAGAATTAATAAATGGGATAGTCTCAAACTAAAAAGCTTCTTCTCAGCAAAAAAAAAAAAAAAAATCATTGAGATGAACAGAAAGCCTACATTTGGGGAGCAAATTTTTGTGCCACACACCTGTCAGAGCACTAATCTTCAGTATATAGAAAGAACTCATAAAACTTCACATCAAAAACCCCCAAACAACCCAATCAATAAATGGGCTAAGGAGCTGAACAGATACTTCTCAGAAGAAGATATACATTTGATATTACTCAGCATTAAAAGAGAATAAAATCATGGCATTTGCAAGTAAATGGATGGAGTTGGAGAATATCATGCTAAGTGAAGTAGCATTTGGGCAGCTCTAAGACAGGACAGCTTTCCACAAACACGTTTGTTCCCAACCCCACTCCATGGAGGGAGGAGGAAGCACATATCCCCCTTGTCCCAAAGGTGTCCTGGCCCATTCATGAAGGGTAGGAACCAGTCAGCCAGCTCACCAGCTGTTGCATGCTCTGGATGGCCCTGAACTGCTGATGACCACAGGGTGATTGTTGGGAGGAATGAGCACAACTCCTGACCCTGCTCTCTGCTCTCTCTTCTTGGCCTCTACCAAGTGTTTCTTCTCTCTCAGTCATGGTTGCCTCCCTGTGTTCATTTTTAGACCTACTTTGTTTTCCACGCCCTGATTTTACCCTGTCAGAGGTAGACAATATGGTAGTTTCCCAATGAGACAATAGCTATAACTATTTATTGCAATTTTACAGCCATTCTCCAAGGAACGAACTCTGGGACAGCTTCTTGATCAGTCCAGAGGAGGGCACTCCTGGCCCCAGGCAGGATGTTTGGGCCCAGTAAGTCTAGGTCTCTCTCAATTTAAAAGTCCTTATAATTAATTGGCACTGGATTGCCACACGTAAAGAACTGGATGGATTGAGTAGTTTATTTCCATCCTATATGGAAATAAACTACTCATCCTATATGAAAAGAAAGGGGTAAAACCCTTGGGAGGGCAGAAAGCTGGAATCTGCAGGATCACAGAATCTTGTACCTCCAGTATCTGTAAGATGTGGGGCAAGTTGCCTCTCTGAGCCCCTGTTATTTATTAAATGACTAAGACCAAAGACTCTATCTCTTCTTAGGTTTTGAATAAGATTAAATAAGATGAAATAGGCAGAGCTGTTAGCCAGGTGCCTGGCCACAAGCACTCAACAAGGGCCCATCAGCTGATTTTAGAAATGGTTGAACTATACTGCTAAAGTACTTACAAGCAGCAGTTGGCAGTTACTTCACATTCATCTATTTTTTTGCTTATTCACTCAATTATTCACTTAAACAGTGCATCTGGGATATATTTACTAGGTGTAAATATCTAGTAAATATAATATTTACTGGGATAAACATATATTTACTGTCAGTCAATATTTCTCTTAGTCCAGCTGTATTTCGTAAGATCCAGCCCAGGGGAGTTGAGACTACCCTTTCAAAAACTGATGAAGCCTACTCTTTTAAACTGAGAGAGAGCTTTTAAACTGGCTTTTGAGGGTTTGAAAATTCTCTGTACCTCTGACTCCTTGGACAGAAGGGCCCTGGACAGAGCAAGTTGTTCTAGCATTTGGACAGCACTAAGACAGGACAGCTTTCCACAAACACGTTTGTTCCCAACCCCACTCCATGGAGGGAGGAGGAAGCACATATCCCCCTTGTTCCAAAGGCCCCAGCCAGCAAGCTGGGACCTGCTTATAGTATATTGGTGCTCTGTTTCCTGGGACTGCCCTTTTTGTGGTCTAATGTCTTTTGCTGTGCTGGATCCTGGAACAACCCTATTTGTGCGTTGGTGCTTCCGGCATCTCTCCATCTATAGTGATGCTCCCTTTCTGGCCCCACTGTGTATCTCAGGGCCTGTCTCCAGTTAAACTGAAGGGACCACCCTGCTACTCACACTTGCTTTAGGATCCTATGCCTTCCCTGAGTCTCTTCTTTTTGTATTGTCCCTCATCCCTCAAACCCCATGAGTAGCACTTGGGCTGTGTGCCAGAAACATTACTGGGCAGGCAGTCTGGTGGATGACTGAGAGGCACAGGTGGCTAACCCATGTAGTCTGTGAATAGACATCATGTGTAATAAGGGCGATAGCATTTAGTGCTGTGGGAATAGCCAGGGTGAGCAGCTGGCTGTACCTTGAGAGGCAGGGAAAACTTAACCAGCAGGTGGATGTTTGAGCATCCATAAAGGACTTGCCTAGACAGATCCATGAGCTAATTAGTGGGAGAATGGTATTTATAGCCAAGGAGAATAGAATACATGAAAACCTGAAATTGTATGATATTCTTAGAATAATACAATGTGATATGAATGGAATAGAGGGAATAGTTTTTTTGGAGTTGAGGATTCATGAATAGCAGAGGAAGGAAATGAGTTCAGGGAGGTATACAGAGATCTACTAACAATGACCTTGTAAGCTGTACTTTGTATTTTAGATTTTGCCCAACCAGTGCTGAGAGACTATGAAGGGTTTATATAGAAGCATGACGTGGTCAGACTCATATGTAAGGATGGTGGGATGCCTGGCTGTAAGGGAATGGATTGTCCTTTAGCAATTATATATGACAGATGCTATTGTCTGATTTTTATTCCTGAGAATATTTTTATTCCTGAGACCCTAGAGGTTAAATGCTCTGCCAAAGGTCTCAGAGGCAGAAAGCCGAGGACCTAGGCTTCACCTGGCTTCTTGGCTCTGAATCTCATTCTCCTGGGCACATCATTATTGTTAACAAAGTCCTGTAAAAAGCTGCCTGCAGCCAGATGGTGGGTAGATGCTGACAGAAGCAATATGAAGCAAATGGTCATTGATACAATCTTGTTGAAGGAATACATGTAGCACTGAGATTGTGTAGCCTGTGTTGTTCAGTCTCCTGACCTTGAAGCCAATGGAGAGAGAGCAAGAAGCAGTCAGAAACTTTGAGCTGCAAGCTCTATATTGGTTTGATAAGATCTATTTATCACATCTCACTCATTAATTCAGAGGAGCATCTACTACCAGATGCTGGCATTTGTCAGTGGCTTGTTTGTGGAAGCCCCTGGTCCTCGAGGCTGGTCAGTTTGGTAGCCGACAACCCCAGGGTGAACCGTGGCAGACAGAGGTAGATTCTTTTCTCTACATTTTTTATGTAAAATAATCTTTTCAAAAAAGCAAAAATAATGTGATTCAGTGGTAAAGAACACTAAGTTAGAGCTCAGGCAAACCTGGCTTTGATTCTACTGCTGCTACCTTAACTAGCTGTTTAATATTGAATCTCAGTCTCCTTATCTCTAAAGTGAGTAAAGTCAAACCTACCTGAAAAGATTATTATGATGATTAAAATGTGATAATTTTTATAAAATGCCTTTGTGTAATATCTGGCACATATGAATCCTCAATATATGATACTTTTAATTCTTGTTCTTAATACTACAACCACCACCACTACTGCCACCACAATTAAGGGGCATTTGGAAAATAGAAGAAAAAATATCTTATAGTCCAATCACTGTGATACAATTACCCTGATAATTTAATTATATTTCCTTCAAATCTTCTTTCCCCATTATTTCTAAATATGCCAGATTTTATAGCTAGGCAAGGTTTTGTTTGCTTTTTTCTATGGTGGCAACTGTATTACATTGATGTTTTCTTAATTTTTAATAGATTTTTCTAGATTTTAAGAATAGTGTGTAGAATTGAAGGACAGTGGTATTTGCCTGAGATCCTAGCCATTAGGAAAGTGAAGCAGGAGGATTACAAGTTCAAGGTTAGCCTCAGCAACTTAAGGAGGACCCATCTTGAAATAAAAAATAAAAAAAGGCTTGGGGATATAGCTCAGTGGTAGAGTGCCCCTGGGTTCAATATCGAGTACTGCCTCCCCAACCAAAAAAAAAAAAAAAAAAAATAGTGTGTAAAATTCAGAGAGTATAGAAAAGTAAAAAGAAAACAACCATACTCATAATGCCAATCTTATCCTCAAACCAGAAGAAACCATTGTTAACATTTTGGTGTATCTCCTTTCAGCCATCATTTTTATTAATGTTTTATTATGGAATTGAGACCATATTTTATATACACACACTTTTTTGTGATTTTTCAGTTTACATGATATGATCATGAGTACTTCGCTATTATTCTAAGCATCATTTTCCCAGGCTGCCTAATAATCCTGCTGATGACTCTGTCATAGTTTACAAAAACACTTCATTATTATTAGACATCTAAGTTTTTCCCTATTCATTAGTCTGTAATGCTTCCCCATAACAGACCTAGGGAAACAATCACAAAACAGTCAGAAAAGTTATAATACACTCTTGCTATGTATATGGCTCTGGGTGAGACACAATAGGATCCCTCAGAGCCAGCCTCAAAGGAGCTCAGAGATGAAACAATCTAGAACTATTTACTAAGGGTAAAATATATAGGGCGTTTTTGCCAGAGCTCTCAGAGAGACCATAAAAATGTATGTAGCTTTTTCCCTGTGGAACCTGGGATCCGAGAGGCATAGTTTATATACAGGAAGAAGCCAAGGAAACTTTGTTGCTCTTTCTCACCTATTAATATGCAGATGGCCTCCTGTGTTCAAATGCCTTCTGAGCCAGTTACCTTAGCTGCCAGGGTTTTTGCTGAGAATCTTTGAATTTACTTCCAAATGGTTTTTACTGGGGAACAAATAGTGAGAAGCATCAAAAAAGGAACACTTATGAAAGTAAAGAGAGTCAGACTGATTCTAGTCTAATGGTTTTTTGTTTGTTTTTAAATTTAATTTAATTTTCTTAATTGACAGATAAAATTGTATATATTTATTATGTACCACATGATGTTTTGAAATATATATACATTGTGGAATGGCTAAATCAAGCTGATTGACATGCATCACCTCATATTTTTGTGGTGAGAAAATATTAAAATTAACTCAGCATTTTTCAAGAATATTATACACTGCTATTAACTATAGTAAATTGAAACAATATGAATGAACCTGAAGGACAATATGTCAAGTGAAAGAAGCAAAGTCCTAGAGGTGTAAGAGAATGCGTCATGTTCAAAGAATTGCAGATAGTTTGTGTGACTGGAAGGTAAAAGGGAGAGTGGGCAGGTACAGAAAAGTCAAGCATTTCTCCTCAGACCAGTCTGTTTCTACAAAATTCTTTGCTCATTTTATCAGTCCAGATGAGAGAGATAGTCTTTTTAGTTTGGTTTTCAAAAGCTGTTATCTTTATTGCCTTATCTTTCCATTTTTAAAGTAACATATGCTCATTATAGAAAGTTTAAAAAATACAAAAAAGTAGGAAGAAAAAAATTCACTGATGGTCTGACTGGCTAAAGACAACTCTTTAACATCTTGGTGCATTGCTGTTCAGTGTTTTTTTCACACTCTCTTTTTATGTAGCTGTGAATAAGTTGTAATTATAGTTTTAACCTTTGTATATGGTGCCTTTCTACTTCTTCCTAAAATTTGCCAAAAATGGATGTTAGTGTCATTAGAAAATAACTGTGATCATAAAATAATCTGGCTGAAATATCTATATATTTTCTTTTTCTAAGATAACATAATTCTTTTTAACAGGTTTCTTGTGGCTCAGAGCATAATTTGGCAGTAATTGGTAAGTAATTTTTATACTGATAACTGTGTTTGTTCTGAAATTCATGTAACAGAATTGGAGAAGATTCTTGGTTAACCAAAAACTAGGGTGCATATGTGTGTGTATGTATTGGGGAAGACTTGGGGAATAAAAGTCTGTGGTTGACCAAGAGTTGACAAAAGGAGCTCCTTTTCTGAAAAGTTCAATCCACATCATTGGTCATCTTTTTAAGGTGCCCCAGCTGCCCTATTTGCCCCAGGAAGTAGCATTTGAGGACTTTAAAGAACTTACAGCCACAGGGCATTATTTGTGGATGGCCAGACATAAAAAGGGAGAGTGGATTGTGTGGCTTCTGGCTCTTTGAATAAATTCCTTCTACCAAGTTCTTAGTTTGATTCTTTCTTGGAAACAAGGGCCTTTGCTTACTGTCCTCACTGCCTTGTATTTGGTAATACTTGGGACCTCACAAGCCTCTGGTCAATTGAGACTTCCTTTTAGCTGGCTCTGGATGACCCATGTTCAGTGTTTTCCTTATTAGACCTGTGAGCAATTCATTCAAGAAGCCTTTTCATTTTGTTCACAGGTATATTCAGTTTTTATCTCACAGTACATTAGAGAGACTATAATGTAGACTACAACGTAGAGTGCCCAAGTTCAGTGCAGGCTTTTACTTATTACCAGTGTGAACTTTCACATTATTTAATTATTCCTCATCTTTAAAATGAGGATAGCAGTAATGCCTACCTCATAGTATTATTCTGAGGGTTAAATGAGCTAATATATGCAAGGCTAACAGAATGGCACTTAGCTCCTAGTAAGGGCTTTAGAAATGTTAGGTGTTTGTACCTGATATTATTAGTTCAAGGAATTGCCCTTCTTTAGGCTTTAGTTCCCTATCTGTAAACTGGAGGGCATGAAACAGAAAACCAAGTTTTTCTCTAGCTCTGATCATTCGGGACTTGTTATAACATCAGTATTGCCTGCCTTGTGTCAGGGATTTCTGTTCCTATTTCTCTTTCCTAGCCTTTGACTTGGAATTTCAGAAAGGCAAGGCCCCTGTGATTTTCTTTTATTTCTTATTTGGTCACCCCACTTAGAATAGTGCCTGGCTCTCAGCAGAGACTCAAGAACTCTCAAATTAAGTAGATTGGTGTAACTGCCTGGGGTAGTGGTAGTTTGAGGCATTATTTCTCAAGCCTACATATGATGTGCAAAGAGGCAGGAGCAAGGAGGCAAAGGAGGGAGGTTGCCTACAGCAATGGGGAGAGTCAGAGGGGCTGGAGTCAGAAAGAGCTAGAAAATGTAACAGCAAACCTGCATGCTTTGCAGCAGTACCAGACACTTTCTACTGGAACTGCTCCAGCCTGGGTATAATTAAGACAAGCTAATCAAAGAATCAAAGGATGTTATTGTTGCTGCTGCTGCTGGCACTGGACTGGGAGAGGGTAGCTTCCTTTGGGACTAGCACAACAAGAAGATTGAAGGCAAGCTAAATACAGGGAAGCAGTAGTTCAGACAAAGGAGGGAGCCAGTGCTAGGAGAGCACAGGGTGAACTGACATAGGCAGCCTGGGGCTGTAGAAAGAGCGAAGAGTGCAGTAAACAGCCTTGGTTCAAACCTGCTCCAGCTGTGTGGGTGAGCTTCCCTTCTGCACTCATCTATGTAATGGGAATAATAATTTCTCCTTGCAGAATTGTTGTGAAGATTGGGTGAGGTAAAGTATGTGAAATGCATTGCATATATCTCTTAGCTACCTTTGTATCTGTCTGTCCATCTATCCATCCATCCATCCATCTATACCATTTTTTCCATTTCCCATTTCCCTTGGTGGAGTGGGAGAAGGGAGAATCATTTGTCAGTGTAATTGTTGTAGTGAAGTATTTCTTTGTTGGGAGAGAGAAATGAGACATTCTAGAGAGGCATGTCCAGTGTTACCCAAGTGAGGCCATCAGCGGAAGTAGAACAGGACATACTGGTACTCACAAAAGCAGATTAATTTTTTGTTTTGTCCCAAATGCTCAGGACCTGGCTTACAGTCTGTTGAATTGATGTTTCCAGAGTGAGGAAAAGTGGGCCTGTCACTGGGCTCTCTGTAGTCTACCTGACAATGAGCTGGGAGTCAGAGGCTCCCTGCTACTGGAGGAATGTGGCCCCCAGTGGGTGCACTGCAGTGTACAAGCTTTGAAACCTAGAAGTGACAAGAAGCTGCCTGTTAGCCTCACAGGAGACCAGCAAGAAGGAGAGACGCTAGAGGAGGAGAAGATTCTACCAGCTTAAAGCTATTTCTCACAGATAGCTCTTCCCCTCAATCCTGTTGCTATTGCCCACTTTAGACAGAATTCCCTGCCTTCAGTTTCACTCTCTGAGCTCTAGCCCTTCAGTGCCTGGTGCTGTATTCCACTTGTGATGGGCACAAAATAGTTATAGAACAGACTAGAGCAGAATATCAAAGAAGCCAAACTTTGCTGAAGGGTAGAAGCAGCCTGGGTTAGTCAACTTTGTCACTATGACAAAATATCTGAGACAACCAACTTTAAAGGAAGGAAGATTTATTTTGGCTACTGATTGCAGAGATTTTAGTCCAAGATCCCTTAGTCCCATTGCTTTGGGCCTGTGGTGAGGCAGAACATCATGGCAGGGCTGGACACAGTGGCATAGGCCTGTAATCACAGCTACTTGGGAGTGTGAGGCAGGAACACCATAAGTTCAAAGCTAGCCTGGGTAACCTAATGGGACCCTGTCTTAAATTAATAATTAAAGCGGGGGGGGGGAGGGGGGTGGTGCATTGGGAATGTAGCTTAGTGGTAAAGCACTTGCCTAGCATGTGGGAGGCCCTAGTTTTAATCCCTGGTCACACACACACACACACACACACACACACACACACACACATCCATCATTGCAGTGGGCATGCAGTAGAGCAAAGCTGATGTCCTCATTGTAGCTAAGAAGCAGAAGGGAAGAGAGCACTTTTGTAGCAAAGCCCCTCCCCCCAAACCCACTAAGCTATGAATCCATCAATGGATTAATCTATAGATGATATCAGAGGCCTCATGATCCAATCAATCAGCTCCCAAAGCCTCACCTCTGAGCACTGCTGCAGTGGGGACCAAACCTTCAACATATGAGATTTTGGGGGACATTTCATATCCAAATCATAACACAGTGTTAATATTTAACAAATATAGTATAGATGAATCAGCCTAGAAAGAGAGTTAGAAAAAGGTGAAAGGACATGATTTAGAACCTATTCCCTGTCTCAAGAGAGTGGGTGCAACTCCACAAAGTAGATTTGTTGTACCTGTTTTACAGAGAAGAAAATTGAAACTCAGAGGTTAAATGGGTTAAACAGTTCACCCAGAGATAAAGAGCAAGTAAATGGTAGACCTGTCTGCCTGACTTCCAAGACTGCTCTTTCTACTCTGTCATATCCTATGGTCTGAAGCAGTAATAGTAGGTAGTAGTTAAGAAGAACACAGGTTCAGAGTGCCTGAATTCAAATTCTGCCCCTTTCACTTGTGAACTGTGTATCCTCATAAAAGGTGAATGGCTTAACCTCTCTGTCTTGATCACCTTAATTGGCTTTCATATATGTAAAGTAATAAGAACAATGCCTGACACAAAAACAAAAGCTGAATAAATGGTTAGTTGTTATTATTGTTTTATATTAAAAATGCAAGGGAGGTTCTTGCTCATCTGGCTGGTTCATTGGTTTGCTTCTTTTTTTTCTTCCTTTCCACCAGGATTTCTCTCCACATCTGACACAATTTCCTGATTGATTTTCATTTGTGGATATATGCTGAAGTCAGCAGAGGTGAGCCTTGGGATTGTGGCCACCACTTGCTCAGAAGATCCTGCCTCCTAAAGGCAGTCTCTCCACATCCAGCTGTTTTTAGGTCTATCACTTCCATGTCTAGCTACATTGGCTCCAGCTGTTTTCTTGCCCAAGGAGCAGCTTATTTTGGTCCAAATGGGTAATTTGTTTGCCTTTGCTCCTGATATGTAGTTGTTCAGCCTCCCCTTCCTGTAGACGAAAAAGAGCTGACTGTGTTGCCTCTTTCCCCACTCCACACAAACCCTTATAAGGACTTCATTGGTGGCCTTTTCCTGGAGCACTAGGGTTTGCCAGATAGACAAAATTGAAGGGTGGATATTGACTGGAAAATTTGATTCTTCCTCTTCCTCCATGCAAAGTCAGCTCTTTTATAAAATAGAAGTTATAGTCCAGGCATAGATTCCTCCCGCCCTCATTTTATTATTTTCCAACTGTTGAACCTTTGTACCTTTATATGTATGGCAGAACATCTGACCTTGACCTGAAAACCATTAAACAGTGTCATGTAATAATTTAATAGAGAGAAATAACTTTTTTTTGGCACTGGTTATTCTTCTGAGAGGCAATACCTTCAAACCCCCTTGCTTTGTAGAGTGTTTTGAGGCAGGTTCAAACTTTAATGCTCCTATACACAGTGTGATAGGCAGAATATAAATGCTTCATATTATCCCATTTAATCCTGGTAGCAAATTAATGAGTTGGTACTATTGTTGACCCTGTTTTCTAGATAAGGGAAGGTCAAGCTTAGGATGAGCAGTTTGCCCCACTCGCATGGCACAGTTAGGAGAAATCTGTCAGTTCTTTGCACAGATTCTTCAGACCCTGTGGACTGCTACCCTATGCTGCTTCCTGCAGACGGGTAACAGTCTGGCTAGTTTTAAGGCCACCAGATAACAGTGTTTCATCTCTTCATTTCAATATTTAGTTCTCCTTCATATTGGCAAGTTCTGTATATCCAGGCTAAATCTCTTCTGCTTGATTAACCAGATAAAATAATGAAATCCATAACATTGTTTTGGAAAGCCACTTCTTTTAGGACGCATCTTTCCCCTTTCATTGAATATTTCCACTTAAAAAATTAATGTATTTCTTTAATTTTTGAATGGTCAATATATGTATATATCAAAATTAAATCTAAAATAAAAAATCTCCCTCCCATGCTATTCTCCCATCTGTCCAGTTACCCAAAACTTCTGCCACATATATAGCTAATGCCTATTTTTAGTTTCTTCTATATCCTTATAATGTTTTTTTCATATATAAATGAACACTAAAATATGGCTCATCATTCCTTTCGCATCAATAGTACATGCTGTGCACACTTTTCAGTGTCTGATTTTTTTTTTTTCCTCAACAGTTCATCTAGGGGACCTTTCCATGTTAGTATAGAAGGCTTCCTAGTTATTTTTTTTCACAGTTACACAATATTCCAAGTTCTTCTATACTATGATTTATTTCACTAGTGCCCTGTTCATGGATATTACTTAAGATCATTTCCAGTCTTGTGTTATTATAAACAGTGCTGTTGCGAATAACCTTACATATGTATTATTCTATGTGTGGGAGAGTGTAGTTGTGAGATGAATTCCTGGAAGTGAAATTATTATATAAAAGAGAAAACTTATTTTTTTTAATTTTGCAAGATACTGCAAAATTGGGCTCCATAGGGATTATATCATTTTTTTTTTACTCCCATTAGCAAAGTGTAAGAGTGCCCTTTTTGGCAGTTTCCTTAATAGAGTCTGTTAAGATTTAGATTTTGCCAATCTGATAAGTCAACTACTCAAGGTGGTTTTTGTTTGTTTTGCTTTTAAAATTGAAGTACATCGTATCTTTAGTTGAGTGCACAAATATTAAGAGTTTGGGCTAATGCATTTTTAGACATGTATTTTACCTAAGAAACTACTACCCAGAGAGAGAACACTCCTAGCACCCTAGAAAGCTACCGCATGCCTCATGTCAGTCAGTAACCCATCCCAAAGGAAACCTCTGTTCTGACTTCATTGTCAAAGATGACATTTGTCAGTGTTTGAATTTCATATTAGTGATACTCTTCTGTTCAGCATCATTCATGTTGGGCTGGGCATGGTGGCACACACCAGTAATCCCAGTGACTCTGGAGGGTAAGGCAGGAAGATAATGAGTTTGAGGCCAGGCTGGATAACTTAGTGAGACCCTGTCTTAAAATAAAAAATAACAAACAAACAAAACATTCATGTGTGTAGCAGCAGTTCTTTTTATTGCTCAGTAATATTCCACCGTAGGATTATACTGTAACTTGTCCATTTAACTATTATAGAACATTTGGATTTCCAGGTTGGGAATTGTAAATAAAAGTGCTGTGCACATTCTGTAGATACCGTTTGGTGAACATATACATCTCTTTATTTTGTGTGTATAACTAACAGTAGGATTTCTAGGTCATATGTTCAGCATTAGTAGATACTGTTCAACAGTTTTCCCAAGTTGTTGTAATCAATTTATACTCCCACTAGCAATATATGGAATGTTCCAAAGTGAACATTCAATTTGTGCTATGTCCTTGCCAGGTATTTTCAATCTCATAGATTTAGGCCATTCTGATGAGGGTACAGTATGGAGTCTCACTGATTTTTAACTCAAATTTCTCTTATAACTAATGATGTGGAGTAACTTTTCATACTTATATAGGTAACTTGGGTGGCTTCTTTTGTCAAGTTAAAAGACTATTAGTCTTTGCCCATTGCATTAAAGTGGGTTTTGTTAGTGTTTTTTTAATTTGTTCTAATTAGTTATACATGACAGTAGAATGTACTCTGACACATAATACATAAATGGAGTATAATTTCTCATTTTTCTGTATAATCACACTGAGCATGTAATCCTGTATGTACGTAGGGTAATAATGTCTTTATTTCATGATTCATGTATAATTATTATTCATGATTCTTATATAATGTCATTATTCATGATTCATTTTACTATCCTTTCTACCCCCATATTCCTCACTTCCCTTCACTCCCCTCTACCTAATCCAAAGTAACTCTATTCTTCCAACTAATTATGAATTAGCATCCACATATCAGAGAAAGTATTTGGCCTTTGTTTTGGGGGGATTGGCTTATTTTGCTTAGCATGATATTCTCCAGTTTCATTCATTTGCCTGCAAATGCCATAATTTCATTCTTCTTTAAGGATGAGTAATATTCCATTGTGTATATAAACTACATTTTCTTTGTCCTTTCATCTGTTGAAGGACACCTAGGTTGGTTCCATAGTTTAGCCATTGTTAGTTGAGCTGCTATAAACATTGATGTGGCTGCATCACTGCAGTATGCTGATTTTAAGTCCTTTGATATAAACTGAAGAGTAGGATAGCTGGGTCAAATGGTGGTTCCATTCCAAGTTTTCTTTTTCTTTTTTTTTTGGAGGGAGCAGGGGTACTGGGGATTGAACTCAGGGGCACTCAACCTCTGAGCCACATCCCCAGCCCTATTTTGTATTTTCTTTAGAGACAGTGTCTCACTGAGTTGCTTAGTGTCTCGCCTTTGCTGAGGCTGGCTTTGAACTTGCAATCCTCCTGTCTCTGCCTCCCCAGCTGATGGGATTACATGTGTGTACTGACCATGCCTGGCCCATTCCAAGTTTTCTGAGGAATCTCCATACTGCTTTCCATAGTGGTTGCACCAATTTGTATTCCCACCAGCAATGTATGAATGTACCTTTTCTCCACGTCCTCACCAACATTTATTGTTGCTTGTAGTCTTAATAATTGCCATTCTGACTAGAGTGAGATGAAATGTTAGAGTAATTTTGATTTGCATTTCTCTAATTGCTTAGAAATGTTGAACATTTTTTCGTGTATTTATTGATAGATTATATTTCTTCTGTGAAGTGTCTGTTCAGTTCCTTAGCCCATTTATTGATTGGGTTGTTTGTTTTTTTGGTGTTAAGTTTTTTGAATTCTTTATATATCCTGGAGGTTAATGCTCTATCAGAGGTGCATTAGTAAAGATTTTCTCCCATTCTGTAGGCTCTCTCTTCACATTATTTTTTCCTTTATTGAGAAAAACTTTTTAATTAGAATCTATCCTATTTATTAATTCTCGATTTTATTTCTTGCACTTTAGAAGTCTTGTGAAGGACATCAGATCCTAAGCCACATGGTAAAGATTTGGGCCTACTTTTTCTTCTAACAGGCACAGGGTCTCTGTTCTAGTGCCTAACTCTTTGATCCACTTTGAGTTGAGTTTCATGTAGGGTGCGAGATAAGGGTTTATTTCATTTTGTTACATGTGGATTTCCAATTGTCCTAGCACCTTTTGTTGAATAGGCTATTTTTTTCTCCAGTGAATGTTTTTGGCACCTTTGTGTAACATGAGATAACTGTGTTTCTGTGGGTTTTTGTCTCTTTGTATTCTATTCTGTACCATTGGTATATAAGTCTGTTTTAGTGCCAATACCATGACATTTTTGTTACTATGGCTGTGTAGCATAGTTTAAGGTCTGGTATAGTGATACCACCTGTTTCACTCTTCTTGCTAAGGATTGCTTTGGCTATTCTGGGTCTTTTATTTTTCCAAATTAATTTCGTGATGCTTTTTCTAGTTCTATGAAGAATGTCATTGGGATTTTAATAGGAATTGCATTAAATCTGTATAACACTTTTGGCAGGATGGCCATTTTGACAATATTAATTCCACCTATCCAGGATCATGGGAGGTCTTTCCATCTTCTAAGGTGTTCTTTAATTTCTTTCTTTACTGTTCTGTAGTTTTCATTGTAGAGGTCTTTCACCTATTTTTAAAAATTATTTATTTATTTATCTTAATTAGGTACATATGACAGCAGAATGCATTTTGATCTTTGTACACAATTGAAGTACAACTTTTCGTTTCTCTGGCTGTACCCGATGTAGTGTCACACCCTATGTGCAGTCTTACATGTACCTAGGGTAATGATCCATCTCATTCCACCATCTTTCCTGTCCCCATGCACACTTCCCACCCTCCCTCCTCTTTGCCCAATCACAGTTCCTCCATTTTTCCTATGCCTCCACCCTCCCCATTATGGATCAGCATCTACTTATCAGACAGTACATCCAGCCTTTGGTTTTTTGGCATTGGTTACTTCACTTAGCATGATATTCTCCAACTCCATCCATTTACCTGCAAATGCCATGATTTTATTCTCTTTTAATGCTGAGTAATATTCCATTGTGTATATATACTAAAGTTTCTTTATCCATTCATCTGTTGAAGGGCATCTAGGTTGCTTCCAGTTTAGCTATTGTGAAATGAGCTGCCATGAACATTAATGTGGCTGCGTTACTGTAGTTCGCTGATTTTAAGTCCTTTGGGTATAGACTAAGGAGTGGGATAGCTGGGTCAAATGGTGGTTCCATTCCAAGTTTTCTAAGGAATCTCCATACTGCTTTCCAGATTCATTTCACCAATCTGCAGTTCCACCAGCCATGTGTGAGTGTGCCTTTTCCCCCACATCCTCGCCAACATTTCTTGTTGTCTGTATTCTTGATAACTGCCATTCTGACTGGCATGAAATGAAATCTTAGAGTAGTTTTAATTTGCATTTCTCTAATTACTAGAGATGTTGAACATTTTTTCATATATTTCTTGATCAAATGTATATCTTCTTCTGAGAAGGATCTGTTCAGCTCCTTAGCCCATTTATTGATTGGGTTGTTTGGGGGTTTTTGATGTGAAGTTTTATGAGTTCTTTCTGTATACTGAAGATTAGTGCTCTGACAGGTGTGTGGCACAAAAATTTGCTCCCCAAATATAGGCTCTCTGTTCATCTCAATGATTTTTTTTTGTTGTTGTTTTGCTGAGAAGAAGCTTTTTAGTTTGAGACCATTCCATTTTTTAATTCTTGATTTTATTTCTTGTGCTTTAGGAGTCTTGTTAAGGAAGTTGGGGCCTAATCTGATGTGATGAAGATTTGGGCCTGCTTTTTCCTCTATTAGGCACAGGGTGTCTGGACTAATTCCTAGGTCCTTGATCCACTCTGAGTTGAGTTTTGTGCATGGTGAGAGATAGGGGTTTATTTTCATTTTGCTGTAAATGGATTTCCAGTTCTCTCAGTACCTTTTGTTGAATAGGCTATCTTTTCTCTACTATATGTTTTTGATGCCTTTGTATAGTATGAGATAGCTGTATTTATGTAGGTTTGTCTCTGTGTCTTCTATTTTGTACCATTGGTCTACATGTCTATTTTGGTGCCAATATCATGCTGTTTTTGTTACTATAGCTTGGTAGTATAATTTAAGGTCAGGTTTTGTGATGCCTTCTGCTTCACTCTTCTTGCTAAGGATTGCTTTGGTTATTCTGGGTCTCTTATTTTTCCAAATGAATTTCACGATTGCTTTTTCTATTTCCATAAGAAATGATGTTGAGATTTTAATTGGAATTGCATTGAATCTATATAGCACTTTGGGTAGTATGGCCATTTTGCCTGTATTAATTTTGCCTATCCAAGAGCATGGGAAATCTTTCCATCTTTTAAGGTCTTCTTCAGTTTCCTTCTTTACTGTTCTGTAGTTTTCATTGTAGAGGTCTTTCACCTCTTTTGTTAACTTGATTCCCAAGTATTTTATTTATTTTGAGGCTATTGTGAATGGGATAGTTTTCCTAATTTCTCTTTCAGTGGATACATCACTGGTGTATAGGAATGTGTTTGATTTATGGGTGTTAATTTTATATCCTGCTACTTTACTGAATTTATTTACTAGTTCTAGAAGTTTTCTGTTGGAATTTTTTGGATCTTCTAAATATAAAATCATGTCATCAGCAAATAGTGATAGTTTGAGTTCTCCTTTTCCTGTTCCTATCCCTTTAATTTTTTTCTTCTCTCTAATTATGCTGGCTAGAGTTTCAAGGACAATGTTGAATATAAGTAATGAGAGAAGGTATCCTTGTCTTGTTCCAGTTTTAGAGGGAATGCTTTCCAATTTTTCTTCATTTAGAATGATGTTGGCCTTGAGTTTAGCATGTTGAAGTATGTTCCTACTATCCCTAGTTTTTCTAGTGTTTTGAACATGAAGGGGTATTTAGTACCCCTTCATTAAGCATTTGTCAAATACTTTTTCTGCATCTATTGAGATGATCATATGATTCTTGTTTTTAAGTCTATTGATATGATGAGTTATATTTATTTATTTCCCTATTATGAACCAACCTTGCATCCCTGGGATGAAGCCCACTTGATTGTGGTGCATTTAAATAAGTTTTTGTATGCAATTTGCCAGAATTTTATTGAGAATTTTTGCATCTATGTTCATCAAGTATATTGGTTTGAAGTTTTCTTTCCTTGATGTGTTTTAGTCTAGTGTTGGTATCAGGGTGATATTAGCCTCATAGAATGAGTTTGGAGGGGTTCCTTTCTTTTCTATTTCATGGAATTGTCTGTTTTCTTGATGATTTGTAGGCATCCTTTGTATCTTACACATTCCAACCGTGAGTTAGATTATATATTGCAAGCATCTTCTCTAAGTCCCTCTTTCTTTTTTAATGGTGTCATTTGAGGAATAGATGTTCTTAATTTTAATGAAGTCTAGTTGTCTAGACTGTCTTTCCTTCAGTGGGTTGAGGTACTTACATCCTGTTTAAGATATTTTTGTCTCATCCAAGTTTGTGCAAATATATTGTTTCTTTGTGAAGTTTTTTTTTTTCATGTATTTAGGACCAAAAATTCACCTCAAAATCTTTTTTAAAAAAAATATTGTTTCAGAACCATTTATTGAATAGTTTATCCTTCCGGCTTTGAATTGCAGAGTCATCTTTGTTAGAAATTGAGACTGTGTATACTGTGTGTGCTTTGGAACTCTTTCTTCTTTTTCATTAGTTTGTTTTACTCTTTGTGTACCATTACCACACAATCTTCATTACTATAGCTTTAAAATAAATCTTGATACTTGGTATTATAAGCCCTTTTACTTTGTTCTTCTTTAAGATTATTGTGGTCTTTGTAAACTCTAATTTTAGATACCATAAATATGTTCAAGAGCTATTTATATTTTCTTCTTTGTGAAGGTTTGTTTCATCTGTGTGTGTGTGTGTGTGTGTGTTTTATTGTCACAATAATAAATTACCACAAAATTAGTGGCTTAAAGCAATACAAATGTATTACCTTAAGAGTCTGAGGTTAGAAGTCTGAAGTGAGTCTCATTGGGCCAAAATCAGGGTATGGCAGGCTTCGTTCCTTTCTAGTAGCTCTAGGGAGAGTTTATTTGCTTGCTTTTCCCAGTTTCTATAAGCTCCCTGTATTCCTTGACTTGTGGCTCCGTTATCTTCAAAGCCAGCAGTGACTCATCAAGTCTTTCTGTTCCTACATCATTCTGACACTGGCTCTCTGCCTCCTCCTTCCACATTTAGGGCCCTTGTGATTACATTGGATTCATTTGGATAATTTAGATAATTTCTCTATCTACTGTGAGCTAATTAGTTACCCTAATTTTGTCTTCTCACTCAATTCGTCTTTGCCAGGTAACAACATATTCACAGGCTCGAGGAATTAGGACCTGAATAAGTTTGGGAGGCCATTATCTTCCTACCACAATATTCTTTGCCCTTGTTATGTGATCTAAATATTGATGGCCCCACCCCTAAATTCATGTATTGAAACTTAGTCCCCAGTGTGATAGTATTCAGAGATGGACCCTTTGAGGTGGTTAGGTCATGGGGGCTCTACTCTTATGAACTGTATTAATGCCCTTATAAAAGAAGCCCAAGAGAGCTTATTTTCCCCTCTCACAGTGTGAGGACACAAAAAAAGGTGCCATCTATGAGGAATGGGTCCCCACCAGACACCAGGTCACCTTTGATTTTGGATTTCTCAGCCTCCAGATTTGTGAGCAACAAAATTCTGTTGTTTGTAAATTATCATGTGTAAGATATTTTGTTATAGCAGCCCAAACAGACTAAGATAGCCATTTATAACAATTGGATTATTGATCCCTTTCTAATAAATTTCTAGTAGCCCTTGACATTAGGCATATTCGGCCTCTTTTGTAGTTTGACTTGCAAATATATTTTCCAAGGTTTTTGTCTTTTGTTTTTACTTTTGGTGCTTTTGTTTACTTTGTCTTTATTGTTTTTGCCATGCAACTTTTTCTTTTACCGTAGATTAAATTTATCATTCTTTTTGTATATGGCTTGTAGATTTTAAGGTAGAGAAGCTCTTCTCACTTAAGGGAATAAAGGACTTTCCTCATATTTATTCTAATACTTACATGTAAATCTATGATCTGTCTGGAATTAATCCTAGTATACGATGTCAGTTGTAGATTCAACTTCATTATTTTTCCAGATGGATGCTCAGTTATCTCAATCTGTTTATCAGATTCATTGGCTACCTACCTTAGCAGCCCTAAGACATAAAGAGAGGCAGTAACTTAACACAAATTGCATAGCTTTTCAGTAACAGAAAGTCGGGCTAGAACTCAGGTTCAGTGCATGCTGCTCAGACAGAAACTGGTGGTTGCTTCTCAGGAAGCTTCCTGAAGTGGTTACCTGGCCCAATTGCCAGGAAGAGGGGACCACAGAACAGAGCAAACTTTTTTAGTTCTGTTGGTTCTTGGCATTTTGTCCCAGGTCCTACCTTGCACAGCTGAGCTTGATTTATTTGTTCCTATTGCACCTGGCTGTTTGTGGCACCATATTTTCTTCTCAACCAGGTCAGAAATATTAAACTTTTTTGCATTTGGGAGAGATGTTTCTACAGAATCTTGGTTACTCTTCAAGTCACATTTCTGTTTACGACACATAGCCTCATTTCCCAAGGTATACCATTTTAGCTCTTGTTTTTGTTTCACTATTACTTCTAAAAAAGCACTGTTTATATCCCTTCAAAAGAGCCATTTTATATGCCACCTGAAGGTGAGGGTGCCCAGCTATTGAGAATACTTTCGTCCTTGCTGAGTTACTCTGTTAAGCTGGTCTTTTTAGGCACTATATTGACCATCATGTTTTAGCACAATACTCTGGTCCTTTTATGATTGCTTATAGTAGCAAAAACTGCTATTGTGAACCAATGTACTTGTTTATAAATACTGAAGAGACTTGGAACCTTGTAAATGTATATCTAACTAAGGTGCAGTAAAAGGGTTGAGCTCTGGTCTCAGCTCTGTCTATCACTAACTCTCTGTGTGATCCTTGTCAGTTGCTTAGAGTAGACAACTTCTAAAGTCTTCCATACCTCTCAAAGTCTGTCCTCTTAGCTGGGCAAGGTGGTATACACCTGTAATTCCTGCTACTCAAGACTGAAGCAGGAGAATCCAGGTTCCAGGCCAGCCTAGGAACATACTTTGCACTTAAACAATGAATGAATGAATACAAAATTGACAGTGATAAGAATTATAAGAGAGAGTGAAGAAGAAAAAATGATTAATTTTAGAAATCCTCATGGAGGAGGTGGCTCCTAATAAAGGAAAGATAAGAGCAGCATTCTGTGCTGAAGGGTCAACATAAACCATGGATAGGAAGGCTTTAAAATGTGAATCAGGTTTGAGAGCCAGGTGGTTGACAAGCAAGACAACATAGGGTCAGATATGGCCAAGTCTCCAATATCATGCTAAAGGTGTTGACTTTCTTGTTTTGATGATGTGGAACTATTATGGGTTATTTAGAGCTGCTTTTTTTGTGTGTGTGGTGGTGGTGGTGGGGAGGTTCTAGCAGGGGAGCACAGCTACTTGTATATCCTTGACTGAAAAATGGTCCTCCTTTAACTGGGAAGATCATTTTCTTAGACAGAGCATGTAGCTTTGGAAGATATGCACGAGCAGCAGTAAAAGAGGAAGAAAACACTCACCTAGCCAGCCATATCAGCAAAATCAACCCTGGTGATCAGTGAGGTGACATGTCACAGCCAGATTTCCTTTACATCCTTTATGGGTTATTTAGAAGATATGTCAGATATCGACAATTATAGCAGTAGACAAAACTACCTTTTTTTTAAAAAAAGGATAATGCCTTTTTACAGAGTAAAAGCAAAGTGACAGTGACTGAGTAGCTACTAAGTGTTGGAATATGTCATCTCATTTAGCCATCACCACACAAAGTAGGAAATAGACAAACAAAAATTGTCCCCATTTTCCAAATGGGAAAATGGAGACATAAAGAGGTAGAACTTAGGATTCAGACTAACATGTGCTAATTCCAGGGGTCAGCATTTCCCCTCATTGTGCTGTTCCCTTCATAGGTCAGACTGGCTAATTAGCTTATGAAGCAGCATCAACTGAGCTTTCAATATGCATGTGACTTTGGAAAGACAGGAAAAAGCAATGGCAGAGCTAGTACTGCTGATAGTCCTTGTCTAGAGGGGCAGAATCTAGCCCCTATCCCTTTGTGTATCTTCAGAGCATAGCACCTAGGGATCAGCCAGGTGTGTTGGGCAGCTTTAATAATGGCCAAACTGGCCAGGGAGTCTGCTCTGACCTAGCTTAGACAGAAAGAAGCTTCTTGAGTCTGGGCAGCACCATCCTAGCTCCCTGTGAACATCTTAGCTCACAGGGTTGCCCTTCAGCATCCACAGGCCTCAGCTTTTGCAGTTGCCCCTCTGAACCACCTTCTGGCTGCTGCTGCCTCTTGTCTCTGTGGAATCCCTGTTCCTCCTGGTGTACCTAAAGCCCTAAAATGCAGAACAGCTGTGACCATTCACTCACAAGTTCTCTGAGCAGGGCCTCAGCAATATTTCATTTGCCCATTTGGCCTTTCATGGATTTATTCATTCCTTAAGAGGCTATATCATGTAGTGGAAAGAGCACCTGGCTAAAAGTCCTGAATATTTTCAAGGTGTTGTCACCTTAAGGAGGCCTCCTTTACAGATAAAATTGTGTAAGATAATTTTTAAGGTCCTTACAACTCTCATGCTTTCTGAGACTGTTTTGTTCATTCATAAACTTGACATCTTTACCTTAACATGGAGTTAGGGAATGCTTCTCCAAAGAGATGATATTTGAGTTGGATCTTAAAGAATAACTAGTAAGAAGAAAAAGGCCTTCCAAGAAGTGGGATCAACATAAACAAAACCAGAGAAGGCATAGCTAATTGGGAAGTGGTTGTAGGAGTGAGTGTATCAGGAAGGGTGAAGAGCTATAGGAGACAGAGCTGCAGGGATGTCTATAGCCAGGCCATAAAGGCCTTGATGTTAGAATAAGAAGCTGGGATTTCATCCTATGGGGTTTTAAAAGATTTTAAAGCAGAGGAATGACTTAATCTGATCTATTTTCAGAAGCTAGTGGCTGTTCAGCAGAGGAACCTGGAAGATGTGGAAGAGAGTTTGATCTTGTGGCTTTGTAAGATATTAACTTGGTAAGCTTATGCTTTTTCAGCTGAGACAAAAAATAAAAAAGATTCTGCCAACTTTTTGGTCCTCAGCACACTGGATGTCATGATTTAAAGTCAAGATTATGAAAGAAGAGAAAAGAAAAGAAAGCAAAAGAGGGATGGAGGAGGAGAGAGAAAGAGGCAGGAAAAGAAAAGAGAGAGGGTGGGAAAGAGAAGAAAGTATCATTGTGGCTCTGAAATCTGTCAGACTACATCCAGATTCTGTACCATCCTACTTGCAACTGCAGCTTCTTCTCATTCCCATAAAAGCTAAGCCAAGCTCAGTGGTAGAGTGCTTGCCTAGCATGTGGGAGGCAGTGGGTTCTATTCTCAGCAACACATATAAATAAATAAAGTAAGGGTCTATTGACAACAACAACAACAACAACAACAACAACAAAAAGCTAAGCCAAGCAGCTGACTTTGTCAGAAAACTTGACAGTGTAGCCCTGGCGTGCCATGCATGTGTCCATTCATAGCTCCTTGTGTGTGATTACTGCTTCACATTTTGTAAAGCACTTCTTCAGCTCATCACCTTTCATTCTTACAGTAATTCTGAAGTTCTCAGGAAAAGTACAATCCCTATTGTACCAATGAGGAAACAGAATCTCAGAAGCGTTGCATATTTTGCCTCAAGAAGCATAATAAAGTGTAGTTAGTCAGCTTTTCATCATTTTGACTAAAATGCCTGACAAGAACAACTTAGAGGAGGAAAAAACTTTGGGGGGCTTATGGTTTCAGAGGTTCAGTCCATGGTGGACTGACTCCATTGCTCTTGGCCCAAGTAAAGTAGAACATCATGGTGGAAGGGCATGGTAGAGGCTTAGCTTATGGCAACTAGGAAGGAGAGGGGCGGGGGGAGAGAGAGAAGGAGAGAGAGAGAGTGAGTGTGTGTGTGTAGCTAGGGACAAAACACCCTGCTTCCTCTAGCCATGCCTCACCTGCCTACAGTTAGCACCCAGTAATCCATTCAGATGATTAATCCATCAAATGTATTAATCCACACATTAAGGTTATAGCTCTCAAAATCTAATGACTTTACCTCTGAACATTCCTACATTGCCACATGAGCTTTTGAGGGAATACCTTATAACCAAACCATAACACATAGTATAAAGGACGTGAGGATTGGAGTTAGAAAGCTGTTTTCTTTTCCAGCTCTGCTACTTACTATCTCTGTGACCACGGGCAAGGTTGCTGTCTTCTCTGAACTGTGGGTTTCTTATCCAAGCTTTTCTTATCTAGCTTTTCTAAGTGCTTGTCATTGGAGCAAAGCATGTGGTTGATGGAAAAACTCTTGGCGCAGAGTAGGTATTCAGCGTGTCTCTTTCTGTTTTCTCTGACTCACTTTGGTGCTCTTTCTGGTATTTCACATTGCTTTCCATATGGCTCTCTTTGTCATCTCTCTTGCTCTTGTGTTTTCAAGTCAGCGACACAGACATATACTAATGGAAATATTCTTCTAAAACTTAAGACAGGGCTTCCTTTTCATAACTTCACCCTATCCAGTTCTGGTAACTACTTCTTTCCCTTCTTCAGGCTTAGAGGTAGTAAAACTCTAGCTTTATTTAGTAGCACTGAGATACTAAATATTGATCTTAGCTCTAAATTTGGTTCTTTTATTAAACTTTACTCTGCTGCCTAGTTTGAGGTTCTGTCTTCTGCTGAGACCCTGACTGATAGAGAGATTTTCCTTTTTAAAGATCTAATGATTTTAAGCTGTCATTAAAAGAGGAAACACAGAGACTATGCATGAACAGGGCTCATTGGCTGCCAGACTTGCTTATAAAATGATTGGAATAGTGGGGAGGTTTTTCATTGGTAGACCTCCAGGGGTCAATATTTCTGGACTTTTTCTCCATCTCCTGTCTTGGAGTGTATATGCCAAGACACTGACTTTCTGGAGCAAAATGGAAGGAGTGTTTAGTCACAGTTTTATTGTTGTTGTGACTAAAAGACCTGATAAGAACAATTTTAGAGGAGAAGTTTATTTGGGGGCTCACAGTTTCAGAGGTCTCAGTGCATTGACAGCCAGTTCCATTCCTAGGGACTTGAGGTGAGGCAAGACATCATGGTGGAAGAGTGTGGCAGAGGGAAGCAGCTCACTTGATGATCAGTAAGCACAGAGGGAGACTAAGCTCAGCTCACCAAATATATACCCCAAAGGCATGCCCCCAGTGACCCACTTCTTCCGGCCACACCTTACCCACCTTCAGTTACCACCCAGTTAATCCCATCAGGGGATTAATTCACTGATTGGGTTAAGGCCTTCATAACCATAACAGGGAGGAAGCTGGGGGGAGAGTCCCATCATCTAGTATATAGACTGTCACTTAACCCATTTGTTTTATTCTTATCTTCACTCCCGCCCTCTAGTGAGTCTGCTTTTCCTGAGTCCACGACCTCCCTGGGTCAGTTTCTCCAGAGAATAAATGTCTAGTACTCCTTTAGGAATAGCAAGAAATAGGTTGCCTGGTTGTGTTGGGAAGAATCTGGGCATCTAGTTATCTCATAAATGTATTTTCATTCAACCCCTCTGATTTCAGCCTTATCCTTACCCAACATTCAGAGGATGCTTCCCAGACCTGAGGCTTTCAGTGTTCTGCAAAAGAACTGGGTTCCCTTTTCACTGTCCCCTTCCAGGTACTGGGCTGCAGCCTGCTCTTCTCTGCAAAGTCACTTTACCTCATCTATTTGTTATTCATCTGAATTTTGTTGAGCTCTGCTCTTTGCTGTGATCTCCTCTTCCATTCTTCTTTTCTTGGTGGATTCATACCTTCTTTATTCTCTTCCAGTTGGTTTAACAGGGTTTTGGAAGGAATTAGAAAGGCACAGGATCAAACTGCCCTGAATAATGTAAAGTTCCATTAGTAGCTCTTTGAAGCCCATAGCTGAAAAGGACAGAGGAAGTGGTTTTGGTGCAGAGACTGTTATGCAGGCTGGAAGTTGAATTACTTCACAATATGGTAGAAAGGAAGCTACCCGGAGCTGAACCCTTGGTACTGTGGCCTTTATATTGGAAGATCTTATGAGTGTGTTCATTTTATTCAGGTAGCACTTCTGAAAAAAATTCTGCATATGAAGGGAATTTACTATGATCAATTGGGAGCCAACTTGCAGAAATTTTTACCAAACAGCATTACATAGAAAGAAGGCAAAAAGAAAAAAAAATTATGTAGAGTTCTTAGAAGATGCTTTTTTAAAAATTTAATTTGCCAAGTGAAGGGGATGGCCAGGAAAGATTAATAAGCTTCTACTGTGAGAAACAACTACCTTTCCTTTCCAAGGGAGAGAAGCAGAGTCTTGGCTGATTATTTTTTTTTTTTTTTTTTTTTGTGTGTGTGTGTGTGTGCGCTGTGACTTTACCACTGAACTATTTCCCTACCCCCTTTTATTTTATTTTGAGACAGGGCTTTGCTAATTTGTTGAGGCTAGCCTCAAACTTGAGATCCTCCTGCCTCAGTCTCCCAAGTCACCGAGATTACAGGCCTGTGTTACTGTGCTAGCTATCTTGGTGATTTGATGGGAAGGGAAGCCTGGTAATACTGAACCATAGACTTTATAGACAGTGGAGGAACATCAGGAATGGTTTAATTCCCACAGAAGAAGAAATTACAACTGAAGTAAAAATATTATTTGCTCAAAGTGATACAGCAAATTAGAAATTAAGCCCAGAATTATAGCCCATAAGTGATGATTCTAGCCAGCACATCACACCCCTTTAGAGATAGAGCATCAGCAACTTTTGAAGTGAACTCTCAAGATCCCCACTCTTGTCACAGTGATTCCGCAGGTACCCTTGACTTGGCTTGTTTCTGGGTGATTTCTACTACTATGACACTAGATTAATTATATTCTCCATTTCCTCTACTGCCTCATCTCATCAATTTTGGTATAGGCAGCCCAGTACTATATAGAAATTTAGACCTGTTTCCTTTTGTTTCCTGATTTTTTTAAAGTTTCCCAAAGGGGTTGTTATATGAACTCAATTCTATTTTTTTAAAAAGTTAATGACTATGATAACTTGGCTTTGTGGGTGGCTGGCCAGTGAGTCAGGAGAAAGAGGCATCCATGAAGCCAACACAATAGATTATCAACTCTCAATTATTTACTGAGCCATAACAACAGTAATAATTGACATTATTAGTCCATGTTTGGTTTTATATTCTTTATATGCATTATTTTTTTATGTTATTAGTAAGGTCAATAATATACTCTTTTCACAGATGAAAAACTAAGAAACAGAGAAGGTAAGTAACTCTCAAGGAGAATATTATTTTGGGTATTCTGTTTATAAGGAATTTGGTATCCAAAGAGGTGTGTCCATAACTAAAAAGTGATAGTCTCTCATATTATTCAGTAATTGGTTGATGAGAACTGCAAAGGGGTCTCTTTGTGGTTCCATTTGAAAGCTCCAACATCAGCCTGTCCCCTTGAAGGCATAGAAGGGGCACAGGATTGTTTATATACTCAAAGGATAACAAAATCAGCTTCTAAATAAGAATTGGGAAGTGAGGTCAACAAAGTAATGTTTAATTGGGGGTAAAAATAAAAAGTCCTAGTTGTAGAAATTATAAGTCTTGGGATTGATTGACTGGGTGATTCCTAGTCAAAAGCCAAAAGGCCAAAGCACAGGGGAGCCAGCCAGAAATGATGGCAGAATGGAGAAGAGCTTCTTGGTTATGTTGCTTTTAAACTGTCAGTGGGACAGGCAGTGGGGTAGTCTGAAGATAGTTAGTAAAACGGGCCCAGAGAGGAAGTTTGAGAGCAGGAGTGGGGATGTGGTTTGAGGGTCTTGAGTTACTGCATTACTGTATGCTCACATTGCAGAATCACCTTTGTTCATTAGAGAGAGAGCACATAAAGTGCATATGGCCATGCTGAACTTGGGAATATTGGGTTTATAGAATTAAAGTGGGTTGGAGCTAGAAAGGACTGCAGAAGCCATCTGTCCCCTCTCCTTATCTATAAATGAAATACTCAAGTTTTAGAGGGAGCAGGGCTATGTTCCAGTTGTGAGCCAGCAGAAGAGAGGCCCAAGCAGACTAAGAAAACAGTTCTTTTACCACTCAGTCCAAAACCCTATGCTTCAGGCATATGTCCTCAGAAGGAAGTATTTGAATCTGTGACACCTTCCAAATCCATACAGCCCATCATTGTAAAAAAATATAAATTATGGTTGGAAATGAAAGTTAATAAATATGAATAAAAAGTAAGATAGAACATCATAGTTTCAATAAATACTGTTAAATTATAATTTTCAAGTGAATTTGATGTGATTTTTGGGGGAGGGAATGCTAAGTTCATGAAAGAAACTCAGCCCTGCCATTTTGTAGTGAATTATAGTCTCTTTGAACCTCTTCAATAAAAAGGATGAGAATTCTCAAAAAAGAGTTATTGTGATAATTAAATGGCATAATGTTTGTAATGGACTGAGCTTAATGCCTGACACATGACACCAGCAGTAAACAAAGATTTCTGTGTCTCTGCATCCTTGTTAAAGCCTTGCATGGCCCAGCTATCAATTTTCACCAGTCTAATAGGTTCTACCCAAATAAGAATATTATTTCAAAGTCAGGGTATATCAACTCAGGTTCAAGCAGAGAAACAGACCCAGTAGGAGAAATAAATTAAGACATTTAATGTGAGGAATTGGCTTACACAACTATGGAGACTGCCTAGGCAAGTCTGAAATCCATAGAGCAAACTGTCAAGCAGGGCATGCAGGAAATGGAGGGGCAGGAGCTGACACTGCAGTCAGGGAGACCCCATGCCTTAAGTCCTTTTGCCTGATTGGATCAGGCCCACCAGATTATCCAGTATAATTTTTTTATTTTTTATTTTATTTATTTTTTATGTTGTGCTGAGGATCAAACCCAGTGCCTCACACATGCTAGGAAAGCCACTGAGTTACAACCCAAGCCCCTAGTATCATTTTTTACATAGTCAACTTATTGTAGTGTCAAACACATCTATAAAATACCTTCACAGCACTGGGGATGGTGACACATACCCATAATACCAGCAACTCTGGAGGCTGAGGCAGGAGGGTCACGAGTTTGAGGGCAGCTCTGCAATTTAGTGAGACCATGTTTCAAAATAAATCAAAAAACAAACATAGGCTGAGGATATACGTAGATCAATGGCAGAGTGCCCCTAGGTTCAATCCTCAGTAACAAGAACAAAACAAAATGAAACCTGCATAGCCGCATCTATATATTATTGTTAGTTTTTAATCAGAGTACAGCTGAGCATGGTGGCATACATCTGTACCCTCCTACTTTGGAGACTGAGGATAACAAGTTCCAAGCCAGCCTGCACAGTTTATCAAGAACCTGTCTCAAAATAAAATTTTATACTAGGGCCAGGGATGTGGCTCAGTGTTTGCCTAGCAGGTACAAGGCCTTGGGTTCAATCCTAAGGATTAAAAAAAAAAAAAAAAAGGAGGGGGGCAGGTACAAACTGTATATAAAACTATCACATGATCCAATCTGTATTTTAAGAAAATTATTCTGTGGGTAGGATGAAGGCCAAGGTGAAAGGGAGGGAATCTGGAAATAAAGAGGCAAGTAGGGAGACCAGAGTATTGTCTCCAGGGAGATACCATGAGAACCTGAATTAAGGCAGTGTCAGCAGAGGTAGAGAGTAGGGAAGAGATTTGAAAGAGTTCGCTTGTCAGGATTAAGTGGTTGAGAAAGGTTGGGGAAGAATGGATAAGATCAAGGATATGGTACGGGGCTGGGGATGTAGCTCAAGCAGTAGTGCGCTCGCCTGGCATGCATGCAGCCTGGGTTCAATCCTCAGCACCACATACAAATAAAGATGTTGTGTCTGCCGAAAACTAAAAAATAAATATTAAAATTCTCTCTCTCTCTCTCTCTCAAAAAAAAAAAAGGATGAGGTACGTAATTTTCTGCTTGGCAGATGAGGTAGATGTGTCATAATTGGTAAGGGAAATACACGAAGAGAGGAAAGAGTAGGTTTTGGGTAAGGCGATAAATATATTTTACAATGTAGCTGAGTTTGTGAGCCTTTGGTACATCCACATAGAGCTACCTGGTTGGAATGGGGAATTAGCTCTATAGAGAGGTCAGGGAGTTGTTTCTGTAGAGAAAGGTTAATGAAGCAGAGTTACTTAATTACAGTCTTTTCTTCATAGATATATAGGTAGTGTTTCTACCAAGTGGCCCTGCTGTACGGTGCCTTCAATAACGTTACATCAACCTGTCTGTTTGGCAGTTATTCCTACTCCTACAGGAATTTGGTCCAGAGCAAAGACTGCTTTCCTGGCCACCTTTTGCTGGGGGTTGACTCACCCTAAATGCTGTCTCCCTAAATGTCAAGAAGCCATTGCAAGAGGAGGTTTCTCCATAAGAGCCCCATACATGTTAAGGCTCTGTCTCCCTGAGGAAAAACCAAGATAGAATTGCTGATTTCTGGGGAGGGACCTGAAAGCATATGGCACAAAGTGTGATTAGTGACTATAGTATTCACTGCCCATAAATAAGGCCAACCCAGGTAGGCTGCCTGGGACAAGCACTCTCTCAATAGGTTTACAGATAACTAGCAGGGGTGTGGTGCCCTGGGAGGTGTGGGAAAAAGAGGACAAAAGAAAGAACAAGGGGAATGAACATTTGCTGAATCAATCCTTCCTTCCTTCCTTCCTTCCTTCCTTCCTTCCTTCCTTCCTTCCTTCCTTCCTTCCTTCCTTCCTTCCTTCCTCTTCTACTACTACTACTACTACTACTACTACTACTACTACTACTACTTCTTCTTCTTCTTCTTCTTCTTCTTCTTCTTCTTCTTCTTCTTCTTCTTCTCCTTCTCCTTCTCCTTCTCCTTCTCCTTCTCCTTCTCCTTCTCCTTCTCCTTCTCCTTCTCCTTCTCCTTCTCCTTCTCCTTCTCCTTCTCCTTCTCCTTCTCCTTCTCCTTCTTCTTCCTCTTCCTCTCTCTCTCTCTCTCAGAGAGAGAGAGAGAACACCAAGGATTGAAACGCAGGGGCATTTTACCACTGAACTACAGCCCCATACCTATTTTTTATTTTATTTTTTTAATATTTATTTTTTACTTGTAGTTGAACACAATACCTTTATTTATTTATTTTTATGTAGTGCTGAGGATTGAACCCAGGACCTCACATGTGCTAGGCAAGAGCTCTGCTGATGAGCCACAACCCCAGCCCCTGTTTTTTTTTATTTTTTGAGATAGGGTCTAGCTACATTGTCCAGGTTGGCCTCAAATTTGCAGTCCTCCTGAGTTGCTGGGATTATATGCATGTGCCACCAGGCCCAGCTTCCAGAGCACTTCTTATGTGCCAGCACCTTTTCATGGTGATGATGAAAACAGTGACAGCTAACATTCAAGTGTCCGCCTTGGTGCCAGGCACTGTGGTGGTAGTTTTTGTTTTTTTGTTTTAATCCCTATTGAATCCTTACAACAACCATATAATGTAGGTATTGTTACCTACATATTACAAAGGAGAAGATCAAGGTAGAGAGACTAGGTGACTTGCCCAGGATCACGTAATTAATTGATATCTAAGGATTTTTAAATGTTATGATTTCTAAACCCACAGCTCCAGGCTCTGTGCTGCCTTTCTAGGATGTGTTCACACTTTCCCATCTTTGGCCTTGTGTACAGGGAGCAAGACTACAGAGTTCTTTTCCTGATAGTTCTTAAAGATTTCTGTCCTCATTCTGTACTGTGAGTGGGTTGGGGCAAGCCCTTTGGTGGGAATGAGGAGATGTAGGTTCTTATTCCAGTCTCTGTCTAACCTTGGACCTCAGACCTTTTTGACCCTCACATTCTTCATCTATGAAATGGAGATACTGACTTCTACCTCCCAGAGTGACATGAGGATCAGATGAAGAAATTGTTAGGGAAGGGTTTTTGTACACTAAAAGAGCTATGCTATTGCATTTGGCCACTTCTCTGCTTTTAGAGTATCCTCTCTTCTTTTATATTCCCTGACCCTGACTCTTTTTGGCCTTTATTATGATTTATGACCCCTTTAGTCACTTAAAAGCCTATGATAATCATGCCTTAAGGCAGAAGGCCACTGAAATTCTTACATAAATAATTGTATCTCCTGAGCCAACTGGAGGGGGTGGGGTGGGGAGTAGCAGATTTAGCAGCTGTAACCAAGAGAAGTCTTGTCAGTCACAGGAGTGAATCATTCAAATGGCTGCTCTGCTGAGTCCTTCCCAAAGCCATAAGGTAAATTGGATAGCACGGTTACTTTCATCACTCTCTTAGCTGAAAATAAAGCTCCCCTTCTTTGTAGCAGGCATATGTATTTGAGAGAGCCTGGGTTACAGAGTCACTCATCTGAGTTCATTTATCTCCTAGCATTGCCATTTACTAGCTGAGTGACTTTGGGCATGTCATTTCATCTAAATGGGCCTCAGTTTTCTCCTCTGTAAAACACAGCCCCTACTCCTAGGTTGTTGTAAAGCTGAGATAGGATCTTGGGTGTGAGGTCCCAGCATGATGCCAGGCACTCATTGGACTCAGTAATTCTTACTTTTCTGTGTCTCTGGGCTGTGGGAATGAGATCTTGGGGATTATTTGATGGAGGGGAAAAGAACCTGGTTTCCAGAGTGCAAAGGCAGTGAACTTGGTAATAGACATTTGAATCACATTTCTATTTTTAGTTCAATCCAGCCTAAGGTTTAAAAAAAAAAAAAAATGTGGTTTCTTCTTTGTCCCTTCATCCTTCCTGTGTAAGCAGTGGGGGTTGGGGGTCATGTAGTCCTGCCTCCTCAGTCACATCTTTTTCTCATTAGTGTCCAGCTCAGTCACCTTGGATACCATCAGCTCCAGGAAATCTCTGATAATGTATGATTGTGAGTTTTACTACAGTCTTTAGCAGGGTTCTCAATGCTAAACCACCTTCAACTTTCTGACTTTTAAAACTTAAGAGGAATTTCATTCATAAACCTGGCCCATGTTCACAGCATGGCTGTTTTTATGAATCTGGGGAGCATGGCAGTAAGTGTCCCCTGCTCAGGACAAGTCCCTCCCCTTCCTAAAATGCATAACACTCACACAGAGTGGCCTTGGGTTCATAGGCTCTGTAAAGCCTTTTTGTACTATGTGTCTTTAGAGAAGAGGGTTTCAGACACCAGTCACCCAGGAAGCATGTAATAATAAATTTTACTTAATTTCTTCCTTGAAACAGTTCTCTGAAATAAGATTTAGTGGTTACACACATTGAATTTCAAATTAGGGAGACTAGGGTTTGAATCCTGACTCTATAACATAAAAGCCATGGAGCACATTACTGAACTCTTCAGCATGCATGTTTCCTGGTAGCCATCTCACAGAACTGTAAGGAGGAGTGACAGAATACATGTGAAGTCCTCAGCATAGGGCTTGCACATAATAAATTATATATACATGGTAATTATGATGTTGATTTTAGGGCAGAAGAAGTACTGACCCAGGGACATTAATTAACTTGTCTAAGATAGGTATTATTTCTATTTTACATAAAGGGAAATAGGCAGAGAGGTCAAGTGTCTTGCCCGATATTATACACCTAGTCAGCAGCAGAATGTGAACTACAGCCCAGGTCTGAATTTCTCCAGAAGCCTTTGGAAAGCTGGAATAAATGCCCCAAACCCACTGACCCCTTGATGATGGAATTCAAGCCCACATCCCTTCTGTGGAATCCTGCTTTTCTAGAAACAAGTTGCTAGTAAAAGATGAGGGCAACTGGGTATACAAATGAGTGACAAAGCAGAAAAATATTCTGGGGAGTCTTGATACCTTGATACCGGGAACACAGTTAATGGATTTTTTTTCAGAAAGTTAACCTCTTGGTTTCCGGTCTTACTGAAAGTCATTATGAAATGCATTGTAGCCATTCACTTTCTGATGCTAGAAGGGGCTGCCTAGTGAGTATACTTAAATTCTCCTTAAATGACAAAGGATCTTGGAAGGATGTCCAGTCATCTTCAGAATGATCAGTTGTGATGTTCAGGATGCTTGTAACAATCTGTACATATGTCTGGATCTCTTACATTCATTATATTACTTAATCATGGCAACAGCACTGTGGGTGTAGCTGTGTAGAGCATAAAGGACAGTATAGGAAGATAATTATCCTGTCTCATAAGTGAGGAGGCTATGATTCAGAGAGTGCAAATGTCCTGTTGGGGTCATATATGATAGTAGTGGTACTAGAACTGAAATGACATTTACTGAGATGTAGTAAAGCAGAAAAATAGATTGTTTTTAGTTAGAAGTATGTGGGCTTAATTCCCAGTTTTATTTATTTATTTTAGTTTTTGATGGACTTTTATTTTAATTATTTATTTATATGTGGTGCAGAGAATTGAACCCAGTGCCTCACCTGTGCAAGGCAAGTGCTCTACCACTGAGCCGCAACCCCAGCCCCTTAATTTCTAGTTTTGCCATTACTAATATAGTTGACTTTGTGCAACTTCCACAATCTCTCAGGTCCCAAGATTTCACATTTGTAAAATAGGGATAATTTAGGAGTTGAGGGGTTCAGTGATGCAGTGTGTGTTTAGCATGCATGAGGCCTTGAGGTTGATTCCCAGCTGAGAGAGACTGGTGGGGGGGAGAAGAAGAAGAAGAGGAGGAGTAGGAGGAGGGAGGAGGGGAGGGGAAGGGAGGGGAGGGAGAGGAGAGGAAGAGGAGAGGGAGGGGGAGGGGAGGGGAGAGGAGAGAAACAGGAGTACTTTAAATGGGGTTATTTTAAGGATTCTTATCTAAATTACCATTGTGCCAGGTTTGACAGGTCCTCAGCACCTGGAAGTTATGATTATTGTCTCCTAGTCCAGCAAACTTTTTGACCTACCAAGATGCCTGCTACTATAGATATTTTAAGGCATTGAATTGACCTGTCTTGAGCCATAAAACTCTAGAAGTGTGTTTTTTGAAGTAAGTCTATCCTGATTAGCTTTAAGGAGTAGGGGACTTATTTATCCCTTTCTAATAACAGAAGCCTGATGAAGCTTCTATTCTGTAGGTGAAACTTAATTTTATACCAATACAAGAGATAATGCAAAGCAATAAAATAAATATCATATGTGAATTTATTGATAGTAATTGCCCACGGCCTAGAAATGCTTTTAGTATCATGTAGGTCAGGTTTTTAAAAATATGCTTAAAATTTACACATAAGAACAGGAAACATTTCATTTAGGATTAAAGGTGTCGGGGTAAGACAGTGTAACATATGCTTAGCTTAGCCAGAACAAAAATCGCCATTGGTATAGGAGCACACGTACATGATAAGGATGGAAAAATAGGTTCACCTCTAAAACTCCATATGTGCATAGTACATAGTACTCTCATCTACTCGAGTACATGTCTACCTTAAAATACACAGAGTTAATGATCAGAGGCATTGACTGAAATAGATCTCATTCCAGAAGAAAGAGCACTGAAGTGGGAATTAGATTCTTAGCACTGGACTTGGTTCTTCTCCTGTTCAACATTGTGATTTGGTAAGTCAATGTAACATCTTTGGACCTTACCTCCTCATTTATAAAAAAAAAAAAAAAAACAGTTAACAGTTGGGCCACTTTTGGAAAACATTTTGGAGTGATTATCAAGAGCCTTGAAGATATTGATTCCACTTTCACTTACTAATTCATATCCTGAAATTCTGTCCTAAAGAAAAATATGAAACGTAGAAAAAACTGGACTGGGGCTATAGTTCAGTGATAAGAGTGTTTGCCTAACATGGTGGAGGTTCTGAATTTGATTCCCAGCACCACAAATAAAAGAAAGAAGAAAAGAAGGGAGGAAGGGAAATAAAGGAAGGGAGGAAGGAAAATAAATGTGGGAAAAGCTTTTAAAGATGTCCATCACAGTGTTTTTATACCTTAATAAAATTAGGAGTTACCTACATTTATCCAACATGTGGGGTTGAATAAATTATATCCCATCTGCTTGATTAATTTTTTATATTTATTAAGCAATATTGCATTACTAAGTAATAGCATTGGTCATGTAAAAGCAAAAACAAGAAACCAGATATGAAGAAAGTACTGGGAAGAATCATACTACCCAGTATAGACAGCATTATTGATGTTATTCAAACCCTTTGTCATTGGCTTCAACCTCTTAAACAAATTATCTTTGTGCCACTCAGTATGGTTACTTTAAGGATGTTTTCTGATAAATACCTGTCCCTCTGTATGCTTTCATATATCCTGTTCAGTCCTCCTGAAATGCCCTTGCCCTCTTGTCCAACGGGTATACACACCTCTTCTTCCAATTTAGTTCTGTGGATTTCCCTGCCTTCCTAGATGCAATCAATTGTTCCTTCATCCCTGTTCCTGTGTGCTTTATAACCTGGCTCTAACATGTTTGTATTGGGTCATAGTCTTCTTAACTATTTTTGTCTCTGGCATAGACTGGGAGCTTCTGGAGGGTCTGAAGCATATAATTAAATTCCCAGTACTTAGCAAAGGCCTGGAATTTAATAGGTGCTCAATACATGTTGATTGAGTATTTATTTATTTATTTGCAGTATTGGGGATTCAATCCTGGGACACCGTACCACGGAGCTATATCCCCAGCTCTTTTTTATTCTTTATTGAGACAGTTTTCACTAAATTGCCCAGGCTGATTTCAAACTTGTGATTTTCCTTCCTAAGCCTCCTGAGTAGCTGGGATTATAGGCATGTATGTCTAAGAACCTTTATCCTAAGTACTTCTGAGGTCCTTTTCAGTCTTTCTAGATTTTTATTGGTTTGGTTTAGGTTTTTTTTTTTTTTTTTTTTGGCAGTGCTGGGGATCCAACCAAGGGCCTCACACATGCTAGTTTCTGGTTTGATCTCTTATCCCTTGTTGCCCCTCCTGTAAGAGCCTTCAATATGAGAGCATTATAGAACTAGCAGGCCAGACTATGGAGAAGAACCATATTAGTTTCATTATTGAGCACAAATTCTGTGACATGGACAGCTTTTGTACAGCATTTTAAATCTGTATAGTACATTAAAACTAGTTTTATTATCTCCATTTTACAGATAAGAAACTGAGGCAAAGAAAAATTGTGGTTTTCTTGGGGTCAAATAACAAGAATACTGTGGTGCCCATATTTCAGTTCAGTTCTGTCAGAATTCAAAGCAGGAACTAGACTTTCCCTTCACTGCCCCTTGCTACCCTCACCCCCAAACAGAGACCTTCCAGCAGGGCCAGCCTTTGCTATATACAAACATGCCCTGCCCTCTGTTCAGGCGTGAAGGATTAGCATCCTTGGTGGGCAGCAGTGCACCAGGCAAGCAGAGGCTCTGGATCACCAAATGTGCTTTGGCGCCCACCCACCTGCTTACAGAGTGCAGTGAAGCAGCGGAATTCAATTTGCGGCAGTGACCTAAGAAGGGCTATTTTTAGTAAGAAAGTAGGTCAGGGGCTGCAGCGGTGCTGCCTGAGAAATGAACAGCCTCCCCTCGCACCAGGATGCTTCCTCACTTTTCTCACGCAGCCAGTGTGAGGTGAGGAGGGCAGTTCTGACATCCTCACATGACTACAGTTGTAATCTGCACTGTAAAATCTCTGGAGGATGATCCACACATATATCTAAGACACAAAGGGTCTTGTCTGGGTTTGTCTAATGTCTTGGCCCTGGACTTCCTCAAGAGATTAGAATGCCTTCAGAAAACAACTCTAACACAGTAGGAGGCTCATGTGTTGCATGCCAGCCCCTGTTCAGGGTTTGCAATGCATTATCTTATTTAATCCTTGTAATATCTCTGCTAGGTAGTTGTACTATTTCAATTTTGTCAATGTGGAAATGGAGTTGCAAAAAAATTAAAGAGATTACTCAAGATCATACAGTTCTTGTAAGGTGGAGCTGAATTTTGAATCCTGTGTGACTTCAGTGCCAGTGACCAGATGACCATGCTGCATTAACCATGCTGAAGATAATTTTTTAAATTACCACTCTGTCTCCGCCCCATTTTATTCAATACTTAGAGAAAGCCATTGTTGTATTTCTTTCTTTTATGTGAACTTTTCCTGTGTCAGGCTAGGAAAGGATGCCCAAGACACAGACCCTTTCCCCAGAGAGGAGACAGAACATCCCTACATCCTGCTGCTGCCTGATCACTGAGGCCAGTAGTTGACAAAACCAAACTAACCACCAGTATTTTTGCCTGAAATACTTTAAAATACCGTGTCCCACTTGCTCTGCCTCATATTTATAACTGCAAATCTGTGACAAATTGCAGGACACTCATTGGCCATGCACAGGCAGATCGAACTTGTTAACAGAATGCAGTAATTGACACATTGTGATTCATTATGCCCAGCATGGAGGACTCCAGTAGAAGCCCACTTTGTGGCCAAGTGCCGCTGGCATCACCAGCCTTGAGAAAGTGTTCCTGGCTCTGTTCTGGCTCTCTAGCTGGAGAGCACCATCCCTTCAGGGGCCAGAAGCAGCCTGAGGCTTCTGTGTTATCTGTTCCCTATCTCCAGGGAAGGAGTAAAGATATTTCCTCTCCTCCAGGCTTGATGACTTTGGAGGAAGAGTATTCATTCATTCTACAGACATTGTTGAAAGTGTGCCAGGCATGCAATTAACAAGATAGTCTCTGCCCTCACAGAACTTATGGTCGCTCTCTGGACCTTAGTTTACATATAATCAAATGAGTAGGAAAGAGAATGGGATGACTAATTTCTTCTGTCTCTAGGGTTTTAGTGTATTTGATTCTGGATTATAAACATTTATTATTGAGTCATAGTGTCAATCTTAGTTATTTGTATCCAGTGCCAAAGAGAAAAATGAAAATCTCAAATTTCAGAATAGGGATGGAAACCATGGACACAAGCTAATTTAATTTCTTCACTTGCAAATTAGAAAAGTGGAGCTAAAAATGGGTGTGGACTGTCCAGTTTATCAGTGACAGGGCTAAGATGGGGAGGCCAGGCAGCTGAGCCATCTTACTTCCGTCCTCCTAAGGCTGCTTCCCAACAGCACAGTTGATGAGTCTCTTTAAACACTTGCTGAATGAGGCTTCTCCATCATTGAGCTCTCCTGAGTCTCACCTACCTACTTCTGACTATACTTCTAGTCTCCTTCTTACCTTTGAGAAGAGGCTATGATAGAACCCAAGAAGGTAAATAAGATAGAAATTCATTTTGCTAGGATTGTCAAAAAAGATGGATGTAAAGAGGTTGAAACAGAAAATATAGAATTTGCTGCTAGAGTTCTCAGATAAGCAGATACAGAGGCACACCACAATGAAACTGCAAAAGGAGGAGACTTGGTGGATGGGGCTGATGAGAAACTGCATAGTGAGATCACAGAGGAACTAGAGAAGAACCTGCCCCCACTCAGTGCCCCTTAGAGCCTCTTTTTCCCCTCTAACCCTTTCCTGTCATCTATATGTAGCCAGTGAAAGGAATCTGAAGCTGGAAGGACAGGAATTTTCTGATGTTCTTATCAGGCAAGAAGATTGAGTTAGTTCACTGCAGAGGAGTTGACAGCAGGAGGCCCATCATGTTTTTAGTGACCAGGACATCTCTACTCTGGGTGGGGGAAATCACTGTGGGGAGAGCAAAGCTTTGGCAGATTCTAAAGTGCCTGTTTGTCTTTTGCTCGTTCCTTCTCTCATTCACATCTGGCAACCAGCACCTTGAAATACTGTCCTTTATTAATTAATAAAGTTTTCTGCTCTGTAATGAATACCTGGAAAGGAAGTAGTCAGAGGTAGGAGAGATTGAGAAGACTGTCCTTGATTATGAATATCCAAATCCAGTCAATTTATCCATGTATAATTTTAGTCTTCTTAAATGATTTGTTATTCTCCACACTTTACTTACATAAAAATAATTTTCTAGTAGACATATAACATTGTCCTTAAAGAGCTACCCAAACCCATGTAAGTAAAATATGTCATATGTACACTTTATAAATATATCTAAAATATGTATAATTTTTATATATAAATATATAATCAAAACAAATTCATTCTGTTGTGTGGAAGTACTAGGGATTGAACCCAGGGGTGCTTTACTTTTAAACTACATCCTCAGCCCTTTTTATTTTTTATTTTGAGACAGAGTCTCACTAAGTTGCCAAGGCTGGGCTTGAACTTGAGATTTACCTGCCTCTTGGTTAAAATCATTCTAATTTTTAAACAATGATTTCTATCACTTGACTGTGAGCTGAATACCTGAGTGAAGAATTGACTCCTTTTTATGTGCCCTTAGGCTAATCACTTCCCCTCTGTGCCACTCTGTTCTCATACCTGAAAATCGAAGGGACTGGATCAGTGGCTTCAGTCACTTTGTCTATGAGTCACTTCTAGCTTTAGTTTTAGTTTTGGATAATTAGAATTGGGAATCGAGTACATAGAAGTTTTCAGTTCTAATAATTCTCCAAGTGATTCCAGGTAATGCAGCCAGGTTTTGAGTAGTTGTCTTCCAAGAACCCTTTGGTTCTGATGTTTCAGGATCTTCTACCTCCTCTCTCTTGCTTAGTTTCCTGATCATCTTTTGTCCTTTTTTCCCTAGAAAGCTCCCCTGACTAAACTGTGAGCCTCTCAGAAGCAGGGGCCACATCATACCCATCTTTGTATCGCTGACATCCAGTGCAGTGTCTGGCAATGTCTAGAAGTGCTCAGCTAACAGAGAGGTGGTGGAGGGAAAGAGGGAACAAATGGGCTTTCATGGCTTCACTACCACTTGTACACATGCAAGTAATTTCCATAATTGTTCAGTCATTATAAATCTCTTCTGATATTTCAATGGAAAGCACAGATTTTGGAACCTAATTCAACAGGTTTGAATCTCAACTCCCCCTCTTAGTGTAAAAATTTATCCCAGGTCATTAATCCCAAACTGTAGTTCCTTTGATTGTGATGTAGGGATAATAGGACCTGCTTCTAAAGATTGTTGTTGGGATTGATTGATTGCTTCACTATAGGAGAACGTGGTGTAAAAGTAGGGACTCAAATATTTTGTCGTCTTCTTTATGCCCAGTGGTGGGTGACAGAAAAAAGAGGGAAGGAGACTCAGAAGAGTGGATTATCCTCAAGACAAAGCACAGAAAATGACAATATTATCTGTTGTCATCTCCTGGCTTCCTGAATACTGAGGCTCTAAGGCCCAGGCACCTGGATAGATCCCTACCTCCTCCACCCTGGGCACATCAGAATTCAAACAGAATCTCCTGACTCTAAATGTGGTGTGTTCAGTTTGTATACTCTAGGGAAGGAGAAAGAAAATTAGCAAAAGAAATTCAAGGAACTATTATAAGTTTGGGTCCCCACGCAGGATGTCTGGGCTTGCCGTGAGAAACCTAAGTTCATTATGAAGTGTTCATTGCCAGGGCTAGAGATCTTTGCAGTGGTTTTATAATAACTCCCCTCTCAATGCACAGTGTTGGAACTGCCACAGCATGTTGTTTTTCATAAAATTCTCTTTTGCAAACTAGGCCCAGCTGTTTTAGCCTCAGAAGGGCAGCCAGATTAGTTTTCTCCTGAGCAAAATAGCTAACCCTTCCCACAGTGCCTCCAGCATCATAATAATAATAACGGCAACCCTAAGAGCTAACTATGCTTGAATCTTTATGATGTCACCCTGAGTAGGTATTATTAGCCCATTTTATAGTGCAGTGGTTTGTGATTAAGACTGTAGACTTTAGAGTTCGACCATGGTTCAGATCCTAGCCCCACTATGTTGGCAAATCCTCTCTGAGTCATTGTTGATTTTTTTCTTAAATAAAAATATAGAGTTAATAATGTATAACTCATAGTACTGTGAAGAGTAAGTGAATACCACAATTATGGTACTTGGCATAGTTCCTAATGCATGGTAAAAAAATATATATATATCCTTAGTAAATGTAACTGTGGTGATGATGACAGTGATGGCTGTGTTAGTCAGCTTTCCATTACTATAACAAAATACCTGATTAATCAACCTAAATGATGGAAAGGTTTATTTTGGCTCATGGTTTTAGAAGTTTCAGTCCATGGTCAGTTGGCCTTATGGTTTTTGGGCCTGTTGTTGAAGTAGCACATCATATGGAAGCACATGGTGGAGCACAGCAGCAGCTTACCTCATGGCAGCCCTTCGGGGACATCTTGCAGTAACCTAACTTTCTTCCACTAGGCCCTATATCTTAAAGGTTCCACCACCTTCCACAAGCACCACCATTGGCAACCAAGCATTTAACACATGACCTTTTGCGGGGTGGGGGGGCATTCCAGATCCAAACTGTAGGATCGACAGTACAATGATCTCATCATTTAGAGGCCACTATCGTAGATATGAGAGGTAGCAAAATTTAAATTTCTATTTGCTTAGGGAAGACTCTAGAGAACCTCAGAAGTAGTATCAGCAACTCAAATAAGAGTTGTGTTTTGTGTGTTCATTCAATAGATTTTTATTGACTAACTACTACCCATATGTCAGGTGCTAAAAGCTAAACTTACTATGATGATAATGCAGACATGATCTCTAATCTCAAGGACCCTTGCCCTTAAAAATTTTCTGGGAAAAATCAGACATTATTCAAATAGATGCACCAATCATGAAAAATTACAAACTAGGATAAACACCATGAAAAGGATAAGGTGCCATGAGAGAATTATATAATAGGGGTCCTGACCTACTTCGGGTGATCAAGGACAGCTTTGCAAAGGAGGTGACATCTGAGAGCATAAGGATCACTTGGAATTAATAAGGGAAAGGGAGTGGGTAGAGTGAACGAATATGGCCTCTATAGGTGAACGGCAGCTTAGTACTGTCAGAACTGAGATGGGTCAGTGTGACTTGAATATAGAGGAAAAGCTAAAGAGAGAGATCAGGACCTTGTAGGCCTTGTTAAAGACTTTTCCCTCTTTAGTATAAGTTCATGAGAATCATTGAAAGATTTGAACAGAAGTGTGTGTGCATGTGTGTTAGTTACACATCTGAAGAGCATTGTGTTCAATTTGAGCATAAGAGATCTCTCCTACAGTAGTCTTAACAATGGATGGAAAGTGCAAGAGTTGGTGTGGGGAAGCTAGTTAAGAGGAAGCTTTTCATTAGTACCAATAAAAAAAAGGTTCTGGACAGGACTAGAGTAGATGAAAAGGAAAACATGATTTGAAAACAAAATTGGGGTGACTTGATGATGGGTTGGGTACAAATAACTGAAAAATAGAAAGTATGAAGACAACCCCCAGGTTTCTGGATACATGAGTGTACTATGATCTTTCCATTTTCTTCTTTAAAATAAAAAACTAAAACGTGGAAGGTGACTAGTTTTGAGTAGAAAGATCTTAATCAGAATTTGAATGCACTGTACTTAGGTGCCTTTTAGACATTCAGGTGTGTTAGATATTCTGTGTCCAAGGATGGAAGGCTTTTGGGTAGTCTGGCCCAGATCCAGCCCCTGTGTGGGTCAGGATCGTTCTAGTCCATTTGGTCTGAGGTCTCTTGATTTATTTCCCACCCCTTGTGGTTCTCTTTTTTACCAGAAGAACCTGAAAAGGGATGCCATGGGAGAATTCAACCATGTACAAACAGTCTGGGGAGGGAGTCTGCCTCTTTAGGGAAAAATGCAGATATTGATACATGTCAAGATGTTTTATCCAAATTTATGGGTGAGATATTTGTGTGTTGTTGTGTACTTTATTAAATGATTAATTAAAATACTTGCTATTAATATATATCTGTGCATATATATTAATATGTATCTTGCTATTAATATATATCCTGTGTGGCAGGAGCAATGTCAAGTAAGAAAGAACTCCTGGTTCTTTGGGAAGTGACCCCCCCAGAACCCATCTGGCATTGCTATTCTTATGATCTTAGAGAAACCAAGCAGAATGCTGCCCTTTCTCTGAATTCTAAATCTGTAGGATGCTGAGCTATTAACTTTTATCAAGGTGACATGTCCTTGAATACAAAGGGTTGGTTTGTCAGGGGCTCTTGCTACAGCTGTGACTCCTCAGTCTGTCCCCAGGAGCCTCTCTTTTCCAAAGTCTCCCTAAACAGTAACTACATCAATAAAAGTCCTCCACTTTGAACAGGGCTCAGCTGGGTAGTCTGAGACCCCCTCCCCCATGCTATATGTTCTGGTTTGTTGAAAACATCTCTTTGTGTCCAAAAGAGCAGGTGAGGGGGAGAGAAGTGTTAGAGCCAGCTTTGTGTCCTACAGAATGACCCAGAAGAACTGGACCAGTGGACAAGGAGGGTGCTGGGCAGTGGAATGACTCATCTAGCCCTGGCACTGTGTGATAGGATCTGTGAATACCCACGTGGAAGAGATACATGCTCTAAGAATATTTGCCTTTTGAAAATCTAAACTCATAAGCCACATGAATTCAGAATAGCAATTGCCATCATGAGAGGGAGCATGGTGGCCTTTTAAAAGTCATATATTTAAAATGCAATATAGAGAAGCAAGAAAATATTGTGCCAATTTAGGCACTCAGGGGAAGCTGACATTCCCTATGTCAATGGAACAAAGAAGTTTTTACAACTGGAGCAGATTGTGGGTGACCCCTATTAGGGCAGGTATTCCTGCAGAGGCTAGAGGACCATGTGCCAAGTGGGATAGGGGGACTCTTACCTAGCTAGGTTGGAATGGTGGATTAATTCTTGGTTTTGCTTTTCATCTTGAAAAGTATGTCTGCCTTAGGCAAATCTGCAAAGAACTGATGTGTCCTTGAAATCGGAAGGACCTAGGCTGAATCGCAGCTCCATCTCTTCTAACTATATGACTTCATCAAATTACTCTTTGAACCCCCTTTTTCCAGTCTATAAAATCAGATTTATAACACCTTGCAGGATTTTGTGTGTATGAAGTTCAAATGAGTTAAAGTTTTGCAACTAGAGCCCCAGGATGTAAGAAGGATGTAAGTGGCCCATGGTACGACTGATTGTCTGGCAGCTGTGTGGCATGTGTGCATGACTTATGTCTACATGCTCTTCACTGGGAAAACATTTATGACTCCCCAGAGCACAAATGCAAGGCCTGCGTCAACTCACTGGCAGCCTGGGATGGCTAGGACAAACTGTCCCATTTCTGCCTGAGGACTGACACTCTCTCAGCAAACAGCCCACCCAGCTTAGGTTTCCCTGAAGAACACAGTCCTCATTGCAGAGACATACTTTCAGGTCTGCCAAGAGTGGTGTGTTGCTTGCAATATGACCCCCTGGGAGAATTCTGGCTATGTCCCTTTCGTGTCAGCTCTTTCCTAAAGCTGGTTTTATAAGCAATTATTTTCCTTTTTTTAAAAATTTTTTATTTGTTTTAATTAGTTACACATAACAGTGCAATGACCTTGACATATCATACATTTGAATCAGATGGGATATAGTTTCTCATTTTTCTGAGTATACAGGTTGCAGAATCACATTCGTCATGCAGTCCTGTATATACACACAGTAATAAGCAGTTATTTTTCTAATGTTAAATAAACTCCTAAAGCACATTTCTGTGTCTTAGGAGGTTCACACTGTTTTTATTTTCCAGGGGAGCAAGCATAAGCAAGATAGAGACTAGTCTTTTGTTGGAGCTCACAAGTAACTGTAAACTAGAGGACAATTGCTGCCTGCAAAATCCTTGACACCTGAAGCAAAGGCTCTGACTTCATGTCACCTGAAGACACTTGTCCCATTCAGGTTATTCACCATAGTTGTCACGGTTCCCATCTGCACACACCATGCGGATTCATGTTTACCAATTATTTTCTGTGCCCACATCCTTGTGGGCCTTAATACGGGGCTCTCAGCCCCAGTATTCAGATCAAGAGAACACGGCTAGGGCTGGGTTGTGGCTCAGTGGCAGAGCGCTTGCCTTGCACATGTGAGTCACTGGGTTCTATCCTCAGCACCACAAAAAAATAAATAAACAAAATAAAGATATTATGTCCATGTATAACTTAAAAAAAAAATCAGAACATGGCTGCACAAGTGCAACAGTTTGCCTGAGGTCATGCAGCTAATTATTGGCAGAGCTGTTTTTCAAATCCTTGTCTTCTGTGAGGTGGCTTGACAGTGAAGACACGATCCAGCATTTTCATCGCACCTATGACCTTCATGAACTATATCATCTTGTGCCACCTAATTGCTAATATTATATATGATTATTTACACAGACAAGGAATTAATCTCAGGGGCACTCAAACACTGAGCCACATTCCCAGCCATTTTTATGTCTTATTTTTTTAAAATTTTTTAAAATTTTGCTAAGTTGCTCCAGATCTTCATAAATTCCTGAGGCTGGCTTGAACTTGCAATCCTCCTGCCTCAGCTTCCCAAACTTCTGGGGTTATTTATATCAGTAACAGTAAAATTTGCAAAGAACCTGGCATAGCATACATGGTCAATCTCATATCTTATTGCATTCTCACATCAGACCTGTGAAAAGGGTTTTATTATTATCTATTATAGATAAACATCCTGAAAGTCAGAGTACTAAAATAACTTTTCCTGTCTGAGTATCAGTTTCTCCATGAAATGAGAATATTAGTAGCTCCCTGGGAAAGTGATGGTAAGGACTGAAGGAGGTAATATATGTGAGCTGCCCAGCACAAAACCTGGCAAGAAGGAGCTGCTCAGTATATCATAGCCTTTGGACTCCTAATCTAGTGGTCTTCTCACTGCATCCCACCAAATACATTTAGAAGCTGAGATCATCTGTCTTTTCCATAGCTTTCTCCATCATGCTCACCCCCACTCTTGCCCCAGAGGCTACTTCAAGTGTCTCATCTGAGCTCTCTATCAGATGCTGCCTGTCTTATGCCAGCTCGGGGAACATGATCCTTCTTGGCTTGCTGCATCACATCCCTGACATTTGCTCCCAGACTATGTTCTAGAACGCTAAAGCCTACCCTGGCCTCTCTAGCCATCAGGTTTTTCCCTTTCCTGACTTTTTCTAAGGCAAATACATGTTCTTGTCCTTATTTTCACATGTTGCCCTGGACCCTTTAATTTTGTTATACTGTTTCATGAAGAGCCATATATTGAAATGAACTCAATCAGGTCTGGCTTCTGGTGTCATACTCTCATGTTTACTATGATTTAATATTTATGAAAAGTATGAATGGGTCATGGGGGAAAATAGCCCCATATTTGGAGATCCTCAGAAATATTCATTTAGCTTTCAGTAAAGATTTATTTAGCACTTACTCTCAAACAGGTCTGTCTTGCATGAAATGCTCATGGAACTCACATTCTAGTGTGAGAAGTAGATCACAGAAACAAACGTATAAGTCAGTAAGATAATTTCAGATTTTCAGTGCCATAAAATAAATTAGGCTCTAGGATAAAGAGTAGTAACTGGGAGTTGCTTTATGTACTTCAGATAGGATGTTCAAGGAAGGGCTCCCTGAGGAGGTGATATTTTGAGCTAAGATCTTGTTTTAGTCTGTTTTGTGCTACTATAACAGAGTACCAAAGATTGGGTAATTTATCATAAACAGAAATTTATTTTCTCACAGTTCTGAAGGCTTGAGGGGCTGGTATCTGGTAAAGGCCTTCTTGCTATGTCATCCCATGGTAGAAAGCCAGAGAGGTGACAGAGGACAAGAGACTGAATTTGCATCTGCAAGCCCTTTTATAATGGACATTAATCCATTCATGAGGGCGGAGCCCTTGTGACCTAAACACCTTCCATTAGGCCAAACCTCCCAACACTGTTGCATTGGGTGTTAAGTTTCTAATACATATTTTCTGGGGGATACATTCACACTATAGCAAATCTCAAATTAAAAGCTGAGGCAAAAGAATTCCAGGAGAATGAGCAATGAGAGCAAAAACCCAGAGATTCTGACCATTAAAGGAGTAATATATGGACCCCATGACTGGAATACAGTGTACCAGAGGGAGAATGATAATAAGGTCAAAGATAAGCAGGAGCTGGATGTGTTGGGCCCAGGAGGCTACAGAGAGGTTTGGAACTTTTTCCCTAGAATCATCAGGAAGCTACTAACCAGTTGTAAACAGGGGATTGATGTGATCTTAAAAAAATGAAGCAGCTAAGTGGAGAATAGATTATAAAAATAAAAAATGAAGTTGAGATGCCAATTAGATGGTTGTTGTAACTGTTCAGAAAAGTTGACAATGGCCTGGTTTGGCAGATAAAAGAAGCACAAAAATTTGTGATTATGTTGAAGTTAGGACAATAGAGCTCAATGAAAGATTAGATTAAATAATCCATTCTGTTCCATCTATTCAGTACCCAATTAGTGTAGATCAAAGTAACACCTAGTTTCACTTCTTCAACTGGAATGTGGGACTAGGAAGAGCAAGAGAGCATCTCCTGATAGTGGGTGGACTTAGGAGGTAACAGACCTGTTTGCTAGGGTGTACCTCTATAAATTTGAAAGACTATAAATAGGAACTAGCTCTTGCACCTCTAAAAGACAGCTTGGAGAAGTGAAAAGAGGAGAGAGTTTCAAAGAATTCATCATTCCACAATTCTTTAGTAAGTGCCTTACCTTTGACTGATATTTTGCTGGTCTTAAGATAGGACCCTGTCTCTTAGGTAGACATGTAGATAGAAGAATCCAGTGGCAAGGAAGGAACTTGAAGAAGAGGAATAATTTCCCACAGAAGAAGAGGTAAGGAAACTCTTCATAGAGAAACTAAGCCCTAGAAGGAGATTTTGGTGGGAGGGCTATAGAGTATGTGTTGGGGATGTTAGTCAGCTTTCTGTCATTGTGACAAATATCTGAGATAATCTGCTTATTATAAGGAGGAAAGGTTTATTTTGACTCATAGTTTCAGAGGTTTCAATCCTGCAGCAAGACAGTAAATCATGACAAGGAAGCAAAAAAAAAAGAGAGAGAGAGAGAGAAGGCATGGGTCCACCCTCCAGGGTTCCCCCCTTGTGATCTAACTACTTCCTCCTGATAGCACCTCGTGCTGGGGACCAAGTCCTTAACACATTGGTCTTAGGAGACATTTCAGATCCAGACTATAGCAGGGGAGTTATAGATAGGTGTATAAGATTGTTGATAGCACTGTAAAGAACTTTTGTGTGGTATGTCCTTTAAGCATCCAGGAATCAGAAGTATTAAAGTCAGGGTCTAGTTAATGGAAAGAAAATGGCTGCCCATCTGATGCTAAGCAATCAAATCCCCTGTTCCTATTGAGTTTAGATTCAGCCTCAGAAACATTTTCAATACAGCACTCCAGGTAGTCACTTCCATCAGAAGGGTAATTGGCAGAGGATAAGGCCTGTTTGTCATTCCCAAAAGAATATAAGTGTATGAATGTGTTTAAAGAGAGGTGATTGTCTCAGTGGCTATAGCTATACATGGCCTATATTGTATAAGACATAGTGAAGAGCAGTGAGAAATACCCCTGCTATTAAGGGGAGAACAGTCATGGGATGAAAGGAGAATTGATAGTTTAGTCTGTAGAGACTTGTTTCTGAGTGTGGTATGATTGAATTTAAAGGGGACCAGTGCTGAGGCAGATAGTACAAGATTTTCAAGGAAGTCCAGTCCAGAAGCCCTCTAATAGATGCACTTGACTTGTAGAACTCCAGGAAGTTCAAGGCCTTCTTATCCAACAGACATTGATTGTTTTCCTCAGGAGGCTCTTATGAAGAAGCAATTTAGTTCCTTTAAAGAAGGTAAAATGTCCTGGTCCCAGGAATCAGGAAGTAACCGTTAGTCAGTGACCTTGATGTTGACTCTGATTGTTTTTGTCAGCTGTGTACTCACTGGCCCCCAGCACAGGCCTGGGCACATGATATGTGTTCAATGACTGGTTGCATAAATGAACAAGGAAAAGAAATTAATCAACTATTCAACTAACCAGTTAATCATGCAACTTGGGTCCTAATTTGAATTCTTTAATTGTCTCTGCTGTTCAACAACCTGGCTGGCCTTCAAGGTCTATCATACTCTGCTATCCTACAATCCTGGTATGGTGAATAGAATAATTCAGAGCAAACAAGTTACCACTCATTTCTGATATGCCTCAAATTTAATCAGAATAAAATATAAAAATCAAGTACTGCTTTACATCTCAGATGTGCCTTCTAAAAACAGAACCTGCGTCTGTCTCAGAGTTGTGAAAAAAATGTATTAGGTTATATTAAACAGCAAGATTGCCCTTTTTGTAGGAAAAAAATGAATTAAATCTTGTCTTCCTGACTAAAGGATTTTAATTGGGATTTGAGTCAATTTGATCTAAATTTGAGCATCCATCCAGAGAACATTTATTGACATCTGCTATGAGCAGGGCTCTGTGTTAGGCATGAAGGAGACAGGAAGATGTTCAAGATACAGATTCTTCCAGGCAGAAACTGACAGTCTAGTCAGGGAGATAAAACATGTATACATACTTGACTGTGACCCAGGTGGACAGTATAAACTGAGGCAGCCCATATCCAGGGTTAACAGTAATCCAAGGAGATCTCATACAAAAATATTTCAACTGGTAGAAAGTCTGCTTTTTGCCAAAACCTTATGGAGTCAGAATTCAGATGGACCCACTGTGACCATGAGCCCCCAGTAACCTTTTAACCACCAAGTTGAACACCTCACCCCAAGATGTTATTGGTAGTGAGAATCATCTGAAGCCTTCATGAGCATGTTGCTCATGAAAGTGACATCTTTTTATGGCTCACATTCTTGGGGTTAATTTTAACAATTGTTTACTGCAACAGGAATTTGTATTCCTTCTTTTGCAAGACTGTAAACTGTCCATTGTGTGACACTTTTTTATATTGGCTGCCACTGAAATTCAGAACCTAACTCAAATAGGATCATTCCCCTTCTGATAATTTTTCAACAATTACTTGTCAAACTTTTCTCTGTGCAGAACCCTTTGCCTCATACACACAGGTCCTGACCTCACAAAGCTGACAACAGGTTATGTGGACTAGACCTGTGGGGGAATCTGGGTTTCACCTAGGAGGGATACTGGAGGAGTCAGGAAAAAGAGCTTGTTTTTGAGCTAGACACACAAAGGGAAAACCTTAAAGGAGCTTTGTATGTTTTGGACTTTGAAATGCATAGAGATCATACACACTGAGGTAAGGTATATAGCTATTCTAAGATAAAATAATGGCAAAAACATTGAGTAAGCAAAAATCTCCCTAGCATGTTGAGAAAAATGGGAATACTTAAGTTTCACTAAAGTGACTAGTGCTTTAACAAAAATTGGGGCCAATAACTGACAGTGCGCTTCCTCCTCAATGTTCTAGACACTTAATATATTTAATTCTATAGTCAATAAGATATCCTGATAGATTTTAAGCAGAGTGTGTCATAATATTCTAGGGTTGGAAAGGACTCTAGATATAACCTAGTCCTGCATTCTGCCTCACACATAAAGAATTGTTGGGATTATAGGTGTGCTCTATGGTGTCCAGCTCCATTTGGTTCTATTTGGTAAGCAGTGGGAAAGAAGGAGAAAAATCCAAAATAAATACATGAAAGACCTTTACTAGTTCCCAAGTTGAGTCTCTTACAAATTGTTGTTCTTCTTGCCTAGAGGCCTGGGCCCTTTCCAGAATCTAGTGTTCTAGGTCTTACATACTCAGAAAATTGATCCATATACCAGGCACTGTCCTAGCTTCATGGTTTTGTGCATGGGATCTTGGAACAACCACCATCATCTGAGTGTCTGTGATTTTGAGTTCCCATAAGGCCCTGTGAAGATGATATACATCTGACCTGCCAACCTGACCCCTAGGTTTGAGACCCCTAGTCTTTAGAAAAACTCCATTCCATGCTGAGTCTAGAATAGGCCAGGCATTCAGCCTGAGGAAAGGCACTAGATTGGGATTTAATCACTGCAGACCCTTCCCAGGCCTATAGACCATCTGCCCTGAAATCACCTGGGAAGAACTAAAATGCAGTTTCCTGGGCTCTATCTTATATTTGCTGAATCAGAACCCATGGAGGAAAGGGCTAGAAATTTGTATTTTTTAAGTTATCAGATATTTTTTGTAATTATTAATGCATATTAATTATACATTTTAATACATTTCACTGTGACATTGCTGTACATGCATATATCATGATTTGATCATTTCCACCCTCTTTCTCCCCTTTTTTAAAAATATATTTTTAGTTGTAGAATGACACACAGTATCTTTATTTATTTTTATGTGGTGCTGAGGATCAAACCCAATGCTTCACACATGCAAGACAAATGCTTTACCATTGAGCTATAGCCCCAGCCCTCTTTCTACCCTTTTTTTTTTTTTTTAACTCTCCCCTCTGCTCCCCCTAACCATGATCCTGGGCCCCTTCTACTTCCCTAATGGTCCCTCCTAAACTATCAGTGGTTTTGTTTTGTTTTGTTTCCACATATTAGAGAAAGCATGCAATACTTGTCTTTTCTAGCTTATTTCACTTAACATGATGTCCTTTAGTTCCACCCATATGACATGATTTCATCTTCTTTATGGCTGAATAATACTTTATTATGTATATATACCATACTTATTTTTATCCATTCATCTGTTAGTGTGTATCTAGGCTGATTCTATAATCTTGGCTATTGTGAATAGTGCTGCAATAAACATGGGTGTGTTAGTCAGCTTTCCATCATTGTGATAAAAATATCTGGCAAGAACAACATGGTTTCAGAGGTTCAGTCCATAGTTGGCTAACTATATTGCTCTAGGCCTGAAGTAAAGCAGAACATCATGGTTGAAGGGTGTGGCAGAGGAAAACTGCTCAGTTTATGAAAACCAGGAAGCAGAAGAGTAAGCAGGGAGCCAGGGACAAAATAGAATCCCCAAAGGCACAGCCCTGACCAACTTCCTCTAGCCAAGCTGTTATTGTTTGGATATAAGTTGTCCCCCCAAAGCCCCTGTTAATGCAGAAATATTCAGAGGTAAAGTGATTAGATTATGACAGCAATGACCTAATTAGTCCATCCTAATTTGAATGGACTGAGTGGTAACCGTAGGCAGGTAGGGTATGGCTGGAAGAAGTGGATCACTGGGGGCTGCCCTGGAAGAATGCATTTTCCCTTTGGCCGCTTCCCCACTCCTGCTTCCTGACCCCACTATGAGCTGAACAGTTTTCCTCCACCAGGCCCTTCCCCCATAATGTGATGCCTCACTTGGGTCCAGAGCAATGGAGTTGGCCATCTATGAACTGAGACCTCTGAGTAAATGTTTTCCTCCTCTAAGTTGTTCTTGTTAGGTATTTTAATCACTGCATCACAAAAGCTGGCTAAAATACATGCCCCACTTGCCTATAATTAACACCCAGTAATCCATTCAAATTATTAATTCATCAAATGGATCAATCCATTGATTAGATTACAGTTCTCATAAACTGATTATTTCACCTTGAAATGTTTCTATATTGCCAGGTGAGCTTTTTTTTTTAGGGGACATCTCATATTCAAACTGTAACAATGGCTTTGCAGGTATGCTGACTTCATTTCCTTATGATAAATACCCAGAAGTGGTACAGCTGGATCATATGGTAGTTCTAATTTTAGTTTTTCCATAGCAGCTATGCTACTTTACATTCCTACTAACGTTATATTAGGGTTCCTTTTACTACACATCTTCCCAAGCATTTTTTTTTTAATAATAGCCATTCTGACTGGGGCAAAATGGAATCTCAATGTAGTTTTGATGTGCAATTCCTGAGAACTAAAGATATTGAACATTTTTTCATATATCTATTGGCCATTTGTGCTGCTGCTTTTGAGAAGTTTGCCCATTTTTTTGATTGGCTTACTTGTTCTTTGGTTAAGTTTTTTGAGTTCTTTATATATTCTAGATATCAATACTCTGTCAGATGAACAGCTGGCAAAGATTTTCTTTCATTCTGCATTGTCTCTTCCCTCTGTTGATTTTTTTTACTTTGCTGTGTAGAGGTTTTTTTAATTTCCTGTATTTCATTTGTCAATTCTTGTTTTTGTTTTCTTAGCTGTTGGAATCCTATTCAGGAATTGTTGCTTGTGCCAATATCTTGAAGTATTTCCCCTGTTTTCTTCTAGTGGGTTTCAAAGTTTCAGGTCTTCCATTAAGGTCTTTGATCCAGTTTGAGATGATTTTTATACAGGGTGAGAGATAGGGGTCTAGTTTCAGTCTTTTACACGTGGATATCCTGTTTTCACAGCACCATTTGTTGAAGAGGCTGCCTTTTCTCCAACATATGTTTTTAGCACTTTTATCAAGAATCAGTTGGCTGTGGATGTGTGGGTTTATTTCTGGGTCTTTCGTTCTATTCCACTGGTCTGTATGTCTGTTTTTATGCCAATACCATGCTGTTTTTGTTACTATGGCTCTGTGGTATATTTTGAAATCAGTTATTGTGATGCTTCTGGCATTGCTCTTTTTGTTTAGAATTGCTTTAGCTATATGGAGTTCTTTGTGCTTTCATATACATTTATTATTTTTTTCTAGTTCTGTGAAGAATATCATTGGTATTTTGATGGGGATTGCATTGATTCTATACATTGTTGGCCATTTTAACAATGTTAGTTCTCCAACTCCATGAACATAGGAGGACTTTCCATTTTCTAGTGTCTCCTTCGATTTCTTCAGTGTTTTATAATTTTCATTATAGAGGTCTTTCATCTCCTTGGTTAGATTTATCCCTAGGTGTTTTGTTGTTGTTTTTGTTGTCATTGAGCCTGCTGTGAATGGGATTACTTTTTTTTTTTTGGTACCAGGGATTGAATCCAGAGGAGCTTAACCACTGAGCCACACCCCAGCCCGTTTTTTGTGTTTTATTTAGAAGTAGTCTCTCTGAGTTGTTTAGGGCCTCACTTAGTTGCTGAAGCTGGCTTTGAACCCACAATTCTCCTATCTCAGCCTCCCTAGCTGCTAGGATTACAGGTGTGGGCCATTGCACCCAGCTTGCTTTCTTGATTTCTTTCTCAATGAGTTCATTATTTTTGTACAGAAAAGCTATTGATTTTTGTATGTTGATTTTGTTTGTTTGTTTGGGTACTGGGGATTGAACTCAGAGACGCTCAACCACTGAGCCATATCCCTAGCCCTATTTTGTATTTTATTTAGAGACAGGGTCTCAGTGAGTTGCTTAGCGCTTCACTTTTGCTGAGGCCTGCTTTGAATTCTTGATCTTCCTGCCTCAGCCTCCCGAGCTGCTGGGATTACAGGCATACACCACCATGCCCAGCTTGTTTGTTGATTTTGTATTCTCCCACTTTGCTGTATTTGTCTGTCCTAATAGTCGTTTGGTGGTCTTTAGGGTTCCTTAGTACAGAATCATATCATCTGCAAGCAGAAATAACTTGATTTTCTCCTTTCCTATTTTTATCCCTGAATTTCTTTATCTTGCCTAATTGCTCTGGATAAAAATTTCAAGTACTATATTGAATAATAGTGATGAGGGTGGATATACTTGTCTTGTTCCTGACCTTAGAAGAAATGCTTTCAGTTTTTCCCATTCAATATGATGTTGGCTATATGTTAGTCATATATAGCTTTTATTACATTGATGTATGATCCTTCTATGCCTAATTTATTCAGGGCTTTTATCCTGAAGGAATGTGATGTTGAATTTTATCAAAAACTTTTTCTGCATCTATTGAGACAATTGTGATTTTTATCCTTGATGTATATATGTCCTGTATTTTGCTTATTGATTTGCATATTTTGAACCATCTTTGCATCCCTGAAATGAAACCAACCTGAGTGTAGTATATGATCTTTTTAATGGGCTGTTGAATTCTATTTGTAAATATTTTACTCAGGATTTTTGCATCTGTGTTTATCAAAGATATTGATCTATAGTTTTCTTATTTTTTGTTTTGTCCTTGACAGGCCTTGGTAGCAGGGAATGCTGGCTTTGTAAAATAAGCTTGGAAGGGTTCCTTCCCTTTCTATTTTTTGGAATAGTTTGAGAAGAACTGGTATAGTTCTTTAAAAGTCTGATTAAATTCAGCAGTGAATCTAGTTCTGGGCTTTTCTTTGTTGGGAGATTTTTAAATTATTACTGCCTCAATTCCATTGCTTGTTGTTGGTCTATTTAGGGTTTTTGTTTGTTTGGTTGGTTGGTTGATTTTTTTTTTTTTTTAAGTCTTCATGTGTTTGTATAATGTCTGTATTCTCTCTTGCTATTGACTTCTAGTTTCTTTCCATTGTGATCTGATAAGGTGAAAGAAAATGGGTAGCGGGGGGATTATTTGACAACTAGTTGTCCCCCCCATTTACCCCCCAGTACTAAGGATTGAACTGAGGGCCTCACACATAGTAGGCAAGCACTCTACCTCTGAGCTATATTCCCAGCACTTTAACAATATATATTTTTTAAAATTTTGAGACAGGCCTTGCTAAGTTGTCCAGGCCAACCTCAAACTTGTAATCTTCTTGCCAGCCTTCTGAATAGCTGGGATTATAGGTGCGTGCTATCGCACCTTGCTCTTCTTGTATGAGGCCAGCTTCTCTGACTATTCAGGTTCAGTGCTTCTTGCTTCTGAAGTCAGGAAATCAGGTTTTGGTCACTTGGAACTCCTCTTGATTTATGAGCAACTGTCTCGTAGAGTAAAAGTGGTTTTCCCAAAGAGGAAAAAATAGCTTAAAAGAAGGCCTTGAAGAATCAAGATGACAAAATGTATTATTTATAAGGTCCTAAAATAAGTGCTGGATCCTCCACTCGAAGTGAGCAGGCGACAGCCAAACGTTGTGTGGAGTGGAGCAGCTGACTCCCACTGGATCCACATGGCCGTGCTACCAGTCATGGCCCCCACTCAGAATTCCAAGGACCCTTCTCAGGAAGTAGCTCCCGCCGCTGATACAGGGCAGCCTTGTAGCTCATACAGTTGGGTCCCACCTTGAGCTTAAAGAGGAAATTCTTGAAGGAAAATGAGAGAAATGCAGCAAGAATCTGTGGGCTGGTGGAGAGATCATAAACAATACACACATCCTTTGTAAAATTACATAGAGTTTCTGACTTAATTACTCTAGGATCTAAGTACCTATTGAGAGCAAGGAGTACAGGCAGGATAGTACAGTGGATAAGGAATATCTCAGCTTCACCTTTGCTGGCCCCCACTTATATATAGGAGCTGGTAGCTGCTGATGGCACTGTCCATGCCGAGTAGAGTTCTGTTGCATTCAGGAATCACCACTTCCTGCTACATCATAGGTTTGTTTTACTCAAGGCTTGCTCATCAGTCTTGAAGAACTTACAACAAATTCTGTTTTCTTTTAAGAAAGTGTTTACAAGCATCTGTCCAACAAAAAGCTCTCCTGCTTTTTGAAGGAAAGTCATGGTCAGCAAATCTGCATCTTTGTCTAGTGGAGAAAAAGTAGAATCAATGTCTAGGGATCTCTGATCAACAGCCAACATTGCAGAAAACCATTTCCCTGCTGCCCATCCCTTAATTTTAACCTAATGCCTTTGTTATCTGGATGCTTGGGACTAAGTTAGATCTGAGGGCCTTTCCAAAATCCATTTTTTCAAGGAGGGCCAGATTTTATAATAGGAGGTAGATCACTGAAGAGTAGAAGGTGTTTCCAGAGGCCTTATGAGGGAACCCAGAAATAGTCACAAGATTGTACTCCACCGGGAGGGTGGTTATGAGTCTGCTCTGACCAATTCTGGGATTTGAACAGAATCTACGGACTTCAGCACTATCTCACCTATCTTTAATCCTTCCCCTGCTTCATGTTCTTCCTATTTCTTTTTAGAATTTCTCTTCTGGAATGTGGAGACTACAGTGAGGGGAGAAATACCTTCAGAAGCTCTTGCTGCATTTGGAGCTTGCTATGTGTTCTCTGTTGGCTGATGGCTGCCTCACCAGTCATCAGAGGCAGTTGTGGTCCATGTGTCCTGATGCAATCCCTTGGCAGCATCAACCTGGTTCTGATCTCGCAGATCTTCCATTTTCCTCTTATCAGAATTGTTGCCTGGCAGGAGAGGGAGTCTTCACGGTGGACACCTGATCTTCCTACCCTCCATATCCCAGTGCATTATAATGGAATCTTAGACTTGAAAGAAATCTTCAGTGTTTTTGTATCCAGTCATCCATCCAATGTGTAATTAAAAGACAGCATGGTGTAGAAGGAAGAACACTAGTGGATTCATATCCCATCTCTACTACTTTCTGATAATGTGATCCTAGGCTGGTCACCTGATCCCTCTAAGCAAGTCATGCTTTGCAGAGTCCTGCTGAAGAATAAAGATAATATAGGTAAAGTACCTAAGTATGATGCACTTGATAAGTAGCAGGTTCTATTATCACTATCCTGTAATCCAGAAACTTTCAAGATTTTGCCTACAGAACACTTAATTCTTTCATATATTCTCCATCATATATATTTTTATACCCCTCACCATCCTGGATTCTCTATTTATTATTATCATTACTGTTGTTATTATTTTTTTGTACTGGGGATTGAACCCAGTCCTATTTATTTTTTGAGACAGAATATTACTAAGTTGCTAAGAGTCTTGCTGATTGCTGACGCTGTCCTTGAACTTGTGATCCTCCTGCCTCAGTTTCCCAAGTTGCTGGCATTACAGTTATGTGCCATCATTCCCAACTTCATTACTGTTATTTGTATTGTGGTAAAACACAACATACAGTGAAATTTATCATTTAACTATTTTAAGCATACAGTTCAATGATATTTTCACACCACTCCTATCCATCTTCAGAATACTTTTGTGTGTGTGTGTGTGTGTGTGTGTGTGTGTGTGTATGTGTGTGCTGGAGGTTGAACTCAAAACTTCATGCATGCTAGGCATGCATTCTACCTCTCAGCTATACCCCATCTCCAGAATTTTTTCATCTTTCCATGTTGAAGCTTTGTACCCTTCAAACCCTCACTTCCACTTTTCCCTCCTCCCAGTGTGTTTTGGATAGTGTAGTCCAGTTCTTCAGTATCTTTCTTCCCACCACAAATGGAGGTTGTAAAGAGACTCATGGATTATCTTGGAGTTCTTTATACTTCCATTGGAAGCCCAAGAGTTAAAGGTCTAAAAGAATTGCAGCAAACTTTCAGAATTGCAGATGGTTACAAAATGGGTATCAGTACAGCTGCTTTGCATGGGATGGATCTGGCAAAGAGCCTCCAAAGGACTGGTACATTCCTTCCAAAAATATCGAAGGACATGGGTTGGCATAGCTTTGAGGAGAAACCAACAGATTCTGAATTCTTCAGTAGCATCTAGTTTATGGTGAAGAGTAAATAACAAAATTCATTTTAAGTATTCAGTATAGTACCTGGCACAGATAAAGTCTTTATGTAGGTTATTGTTACTGTTTTAGTACTAAGGCAGGGATATCATGTACATATCATCTTTGTTTCACATGAGGAAACTGAGTCTCTGAATTGCTAACACCTCCCAAATTACAGCACTAGTAAACAGCAGAGTAACAGAGCAGGGATTCAAATCCATACTTTCTTTCATAAGATGCTGTCTGATGTGATACCCCAGAAAGGAATTCTGCTGGTGAATCATACTGACTTTATTTTCAGTATTTTATCATTCCATGTACTCTGTCCTTTCTCTGGGGTCCTGTCTTCTTAAAATCATGCGCCTAACATCCAAGCTTCAGAACTTCCTTAGTTTACCAGTTCCCCTTCTCTATACTATTTTGAATTGATCACTTGGTCTTTAATAAACTCTCTGTTCCAGAATAGGAAACTGAAATGATGTGTGCAAATCATGGAGCTCTCTGGCTTTATTGAATGAGTATCTAAGTGATGATGAACTATGCTTATAATTTAGGGCAATCATCAGTAAGAATTTGATAAATGCTTACATTTGACTACCATGAGTGATTGAGATTCATTCTCTTTTCAGAAAATAAGAACTAAGTCACCCTATCTTGCTTTTTGCCATGACTGCTAGGAAACTCAAAACCAATTTAAATGCTTAGTCACAGCATGTGTATAAACTTCTAGGACTTGCATTTGAAATTCCTCCTTTCCATGCTTTTGAATTTTTATTTCTATTTTATTTACTACATCACAGGAATGTCCTTTGGAAGGAGATGAATTTAGTAAATAAGTAAAGACTATATAAGTGCCTACAAGTCAAGGACCATGTTTATTTATTGTAGAGTCCCCCAGCACATGGCCCAGGGTCTCGAATGTAATAAATATGCAAGAAATGTTTTAACAGTTGAGTGAATCAAAAGGTATTTCCTTTGGACTTCCAGCTCAGAAGGTTATCAATGTAGGAGCCTTAGAAGATGTTCCTTGGATTTCCGAGGCCTGTCATTAAAGCATTATGTGTACATGTTATATAATAATAATAATAATAATAATGGCTTAAGTAAGAGATATATAAGTTTTCTTGCTGTTTTTTTTTCTTTTTTTATTGTTGGTCGTTCAAAACATTACATATTTCTTGATATATCATATTTCACAGTTTGATTCAAAAGGGTTATGAACTCCCATTTTTACCCCGTATACAGATTGCTAAATCACATCAGTTACATTTCCATAGTTTTCTTGCTGTTATGGACTAGATTGTGCTTCCCCACCTCCAATTCATAGGTTGAAGCCATAACCCTTAATTTGACTATATTTGGAAACATAGCCTAAAAGGACGGAATAAAGGTTGAGCGTGGTCATAAAGTTGGAGCCTTAATCTCATAGGACTAATGTCCTTATAAGAGGAAGAGCTATCCGAGAGCACACCCCCTTGGTCTGCACACAGGGAAAAGGCCATGAGAGATATAGCAAAAAAGTGGCTATCTGCAAGCCAGGAAGAGGGAGCTCAACAGAAACCAAACTGATGGCACCTTTATCTTGGAGACTTGCAGCATTCAGAACTATGAGAAAATTAATTTCTGTTGTTTTAGCCACCCAGTCTGTGATATTTTGTCACCGCCTTCTGAGCAGACCAAGACATTCACAACTGAGAGATCTGGTGATATTTAGCCCAGGGATGGCATAATAGTTTTACAGATATCAAGGTCCCCAGTTATTTCTACCTCTCTATTTCACTATCCTTAATATAGGTTTTCATCTTGAAGGTTTTCTTATGATCCAAGATGGCAAGAAGAGTTCTAGCCATCATATTCAGACAGAAAGCATGTAGAAGGCAGAAAAGACCAAAAGAGGCCCTTTGGAAGCACTTTCCTGAGTGGTACCCAGCAGTGTCCTTATTTGTATCATTGACTGTGCATATGACTCTATTAGACAAAATTGGGGGTCTGATACCAGGAAAGAAAGGGAGAATGGAAACTCAGCTTATCATATGCAAGAACGTAACCCTTCTCAAATTACTTCTCACAGCCTAAGCAGTACCCTGAGTATCCCGAGCAAGACGGAGAAAAGGTGGCTCTCACCGTGGATACAGTAACCTGAACCCTCTTCTTGGCTCAGTTTGGGCTTAGTCATTTACCCAACCTTCTCTTCCCCCTGTTCCCCGATACCTTGACCCCAAGTCCCCTTCCTAGAATGTTCCTGCACTCACCTGCCTTCCAATTCCCTCTACCTGAAATGTCCTTTGACACCTTATATCCTACCTGTTTTAGGTCCCACCCACCTCTTCTTCACTTGCATTTAAAGATTAGAGCATGAAAGGAGATTGGAGTGGGAGAAGGGATAACTTTACAATGGGGAAACCTGACACACTCTATTTTGGACAGGGATCAAGGTTAACAACAGTGATAAAAACATGTTAATAATATGTACCTTCAGTGTGATATGATAAGGAAGGCACTTCACCTATGTGGTCTTCCTCTTCCAAATCCGTAATCCCAATCTAACATCAGAAGAAAACCAAATTGAGAGACATCCTACAAAATACCTGGTACTAATAAAAAATGTGAAGGTCCTCAAAAAAAAAACAAAGGGACTTTGGAACAACTATAACAGGCTAGAGGAGCTTAAGGAGACATGACAACCAAATGTAATGTGGTATATCCTTGAAGAGATCCTGAATAAGGAAAAGGACATTAGTGGAAAGCTAGTAAAATCTAAATCAAGATAATGTTAATGTACCAATGTTGATTCCTTACTTGTGACAAATGTGCCATAATGATGTAAGATGTTAACAATTAGGGGAAACTGGAAAGGGGTATTTTGGAACTCAGTACTACACAACTTTTCTGTGAGCTGAAACTACTCTAAAATAGAAAGTTTATTAAAATAAATAACTTTTGGCTCACTAGTAATGAAACCTGGGCAAGTCATTTAACCCCTCTGGGTCCGTTTCTCTACTTGAAAGCAAGGGCAACATACCTTCACTGTTAGGATGGGGGAAGTCTTCAGTGAAACTGTGTGCCAAAGTGTGTTGGCCCTAGGGTGGCTTTTAATGTTTTCTATGTTATTGCTCAAAGGCAGCTTCCACTCCTGACCCCCAGTGCCGCACAGGGAGTCACTCCAGAGGTTCCCTGGAGCTCAACAGGGCCCTGTCCACCTGCCACCTGGAGTTCCTTTTTATAGCCAGAATTCTGCAGGAAACTTCCTGCTCACCTCTTGACAGTTTGCTCTTATGGACTAAGATTGCATTTTTATTTTCATATTTTGCTTCATACCCCACCCCTGAATTTAGCTTTTCTCTTTAGGAATCAGCATATGACTCAAACTGCCAGTTCTAAATTTAGTATTGCTTATGATACGGAGAATGCATTTAGTGCTGCCTGGGATATGTATTTGGAAATAATGGTTTTATTTATCCACATCCAGTAATTCTGACTGCCTGCTGGGTTTTTTCAGGAAAGAGTTTGTCATCTCCTTTCCTCCTAATGATGAAATGTTGCCTGTTCAGGTCCCAGAAGCCCAGCCTGAGCCAGATGCTGGTGACTTGAGTCTCTGTGTAATTAAACAATGCCATCCTCAGGATTCTGTAGTCATAGGGCTTTCCAAGGCCTAGAGGGAGTTTGGAAACAGATCTAGAAAGGGCTCATAGACTCTTTAGAACATGTAGGTTTCTCTTTGGACCCCACCCCAGTAAGATTTTTGCCTTTTATTTATAGTTGCCCCTCCAGTGCCAGCATAAATGAAAGGAGAGGGAAGCCATACAGATATGTAGCTGTGTTCTGTGTTTGGGGTGCTGAAGATACAAAAGAAATAAATCACATACCCCTGCCTTCTGAGAACTTGCTTCCACTTCAAGGAGACAGATATACAAACATTATCATCAGAGTCCAGGGTAAGATGCTGTGTTAGAGAAGTGTACATGGAACAGCATCAGTGAAGAAGGGTGAGAAAATAAACTGTGTGGTAAAGAAAGGCACAGAGAGAACAGGTGATGGTTGAGTAGTTTTGAAGGATCATGGATGTTTTTAAGGGAATAGTTGGGGGGCTTTCTAGGCAGATAGAACAGTACATGCAAAGACATAGAAGCATGACACATATTAGTATTACATACATATTAGTACAATTCATTCTTTTTTAATATTTATTTTTTAAGTGTAGATGGACACAACACAATGCCTTTATTTTTATGTGGTGCTGAGGATTGAACCTGGGCCCTGCTGGTGCTAGGCGAGCACACTACCACTGAGCCACAATCCCAGCCCCTCATTCATTATTTTAAAAATACCTATTGGAACCTACCATGTCCCTGGCACATGATAATCATTAGGATTACAATAGTGAGGTAGGACAAGTTTCCACTCTCTTAAAGCTTGCATTCTAGTACAAGGGACTTGTATAGCACTAGCATAAAGCAGGAGGTGAGGAATATTGGGTGATAAACTAAGGAAGTAGGCAGACTATAGTAGTTTCAAAGGGCTGCTCTAATAAAGTACTACAATATGAGTGGCTTACTCTAGAAATTTATTCTTTTTATTTATTTCTTTAGTGGTGCTGGGATTGAATCTAGGACCTTGAACATGGCAGGCAAGAGCTCTACTACTGAGGTACACCCTCAGCCCCTATTCTCTCCTGTTTGTGGTCTCACTTCTGAAAGTCAGAAATCCAAAACAGAGGTGTCAGCAGGGCTGTAGTTTCCTCTAGAGGCTCTAAGATTGGAATATGCCCTTTCTTCCTCCATCTTCTGGAAGCTCCAGGTGTTTCTTGGCTTGGGGCTAGAATCCAGTCTCTACCTCTGTCTTCTCACAACTTGCTGTGCCGTGTTTTTGTGTCTTGTCTTGGGTCTCTTATAAAGACACCTGCCATTGGATTTAAGGACCACCTGGACAATCCAGGAAGATCTGACTCCATCTGGAGGCTCTTGAGGAAAATTCATTCTTTGCCTCTTCTAGCTTCTGGTGACTATTGTCCCCCCCCCCTTTTTTTTTTTTTGGTACTAGGGATTGAACCCAGGGGTACTTAACCACTGAGCAACATCCCCAGTCCTTTTAAAAAATATTTCATCTAGAGACAGGGTCTCACTGAGTTGCTTAATACCTTGCTAAGTTGCTGACGCTGGCTTTGAACTCGTGATCTTGCCTCAGCCTCCCAACTGCTAGAATTACAGGCATGCACCACCATGCCTGGCACTATTGGCATTCTTGACTTGTGGCCACATTACTTTAACTTCTGCCTCCATGGTCACATTGCCTTCTCCTCTTCTGTCTGTATATCACATCTCCCTTTTCCTTTCTGTTAAAAGGACACTTAGGGTGTGGGTATAGCTTGGTGATAGACTTGTATGCTTAGCATGCATGAGGCCCTGGCTTCAATCTCTAGCACGCAGGTGTGCACACCACATAAGACACTTGGGATTACACTTAGGGTCCACCTGATAATTCAGGACAAGCTTCTCATCTCATATCTCTGTACTTCTGTAAAGACCTTTTTACAAATAAAGTCACATTCGTGGATTCTGGGGTTTAAGATGTTGACATACCTTTTGGAAGGCCACCATTCAGCCCACTACACAATATAAGATTGGAAGGCCCTGTATATTCACCTTATGAGGTAGATTTAAAAAAAAATTATTTATTTAGTATGGAAGATAGATATAAAATGACAGATCAAATTATGGGTGTACAGTGCTTTACAGAGCTGTTTTAAGATCCTGCAGAAGCATAGAGGAAAGCTCAGCAAACTGTCTGGGGAAGTCTGGGTAGGAGAAGGCCTAAGCTTTCAGAGATGAATAGGAGTTCTCATTTGAAGAGAGGGACTGCAGGTACAGGGAACAGCAGATTAAAGTCTAGGTGGCAAGGACTTCAGTTTGGGTGGGGATTGGAGTAGAGAGCAACCAGAGAAGAAGGTAAGAGCTGTGTCAGAGCCAGGCCTCGAATGCCATACTAAATAGTCTCAGATCACCTTAGGCAGCTGGTATCAGGAAAGGTATTTATTTGTTTGTTTGTTTGTTTATATATACGTGTGTGTGTTTGTGTGTGTGTGTGTATTGGAGCTGGGGATTGAATCCAGGCCTTGCACATGCAAAACATGCTGTCTACCCCTGAACTACACCCCTACCTGAAGGGAAAGATTTTGAATAAAGGAGTAATGGTATTAGATTGGACTTTTTAAAAAGATCCCTGACTTTGCAGCATGGAGATTAGAAATTGGATCTGTGAGGAGGAGGCATTTTCAGGGGTGGACACAGGGCTCACAGTACGGCTCTACTATACAGGGTCTTCCCCACAGCCTAGGCTAATCCTAGCCCCACACTTCTTATCAGCTAAGTGATCTCATCATTTAGTCTCTTTTATCTTCAATTTCCTTAACTATAAAATGGACACAGTAATGCATATATCTTGATTTTTATGAAATATGACATCTATACATTATGCACCTGATATAATTCTTTGCTATAGAATTTCTTACTTCATTTTTATAACCACCCTGAAAGGAGGAATTATTTTGCTTTCTTGTTTTATGAATAAGCACATTGAAACCCTTAGAGATTAAGAAACTTGCCTCAATCCCCATAGGTAGTAGATGGCAGGTCCGGGTTCCTGTAAGCCTTTGCCCATTCCACTGGGAGGTACTGCCTCCTGTGTCTCACTCAATCTTGGTTACAAGTAGGTTCATGAATGAAAACACTTGTAGAGCAACACTGGTACAGAACGGGTACCCAGAAAGCCATAACTGTGTAATGTCCATACACTAACAAACAAGTATGTGTGTGGTCACAGAGGCTGGCTGTCTCAGGTCTAAAGCCTCTATTCATCTTAGGGAAAGAGGATTTGGAACCTCATCAATCCAAAATTACCTGCTGAACAGCCTTCCTGCTGACTTTGGATATCCCTTCCTGGTTCTGTGGCTTTTCTACCCAAAGGACAGATGAGGCCAGCTGGCCTTCTAGAGTACAGCCTAGAATTATTGGCACCCAGTGCTTGCCAGGGCAAGCTTGAAAAAGGAAGCAACCTTTGGGTTGGTTGAGTACTGGATTCACCGCTGATTAGCTGGGTGCTCTTATTAGGTGATCACACTTTAGTTTTTTCACCTTTAAAACAGGATTAGTAACACATACCTTGCAGAGTTTTTTGGATTAAACTATATGGAGCCAGGCTGTCTGGGTTTGAATCCCAGCTCCACCACTTACTAATGGTAGTACTAGGCAAGCAATTTGATATCTGTCTTGGTTTTCTTTTCTATAAAATGTGAGGGATGATAGGTCACAAAGGGTTGTGGTGAAGATTATTATGTTAATACTTCTAAAAGTTTAGAGTAGTGTCTAGTACATGAAATGTTCTCAGTAAATGTTAGTTATTATTATTACCACTAGTTTTTTTCTCTACCCATAGTGCCAGTCAATGTGATCATGGCTATAGTAACTGTCTAAGTTTGTCCAGGAAACTCTTGACATAGAAACACCAGCAGCTGAGGATAGGGGGATCCCTGGTGTTTTGGCAGACAAAGACAACATGCCTGTCTGGCAGACTTTCCTGGTTCTTGAAGGAGAGGTGAAACAAAGCTTCCTTGTTGAGGGGGTTCAGAGATCATCTGAAGGTGAAGCCATTTATCTGTCACCACATTTCAGCTCATGACCAGAAGGGAAGCATGACTCTCAGATCAGAACCTAGGGAATGAAAGGTTAGTCCAGAGAAGAGGCAGAGTTGACTCTGGATCTCTTATCTTGAGTCGCAAGTGGGAGGATTTGGAACCTCATCAATTTGGGCATGGCAGGATGAATTTCCCAGCCACAGTACCAAAATAATGATCCCCTTTGCACTTTAGGGAGGCTGGCTGGACCTGGGCTAGTAGGAGCCAGTCTTCTCAGACTTCATGCTTACCTTTCTATTTACCAATGTGCCAAACATTCCCATTTTTCATGTGTGACTTAACATGTTGGAAGTACCATTCTGAGAGGCCATTGCAAGGAGCAAGAAAGTAACCAAGGCAAAACTACTAAAAGTTCAAGTGACAAGAGGTTGAGCAAAGCCTGCTGTACATGTCCATTTCAGTCCTTTTGAGAGGGGGGAGAGTTACTAAGAGTTAGAAACCTCATCTGTGCCCTACTTGCTTATAGATATGTTTGAAATCCTGTGGGTTTTTTCCTTTATAGTGCTCCTAAGCATTTAGTAAACTTTTTCTGCAAATACTGACCTATCTCAGCTGTACCAATGGGAGCAAGGGAAAATAGGTTTTATCCACCTTTGGGCTAGAGTTATTCAGGAGAACAATGCTGCTCTTTCTCCAGGAGACACTGAGGTGACAAGAGATCTCTGTCTGGGAGACTGGAGGAGGCAGATTGAAGTCTGCTTACTCAGTTATTTCCAGCACAGCCCCTTTAGGACTTTATTTCAGCAGAGAGCACAACCTCCCCACTTAATAGCAGGAGTTGAAGGGAAACAGTCTGTAGCCCATGTTCACCGTCAGGAGGTAGACTACTTACTCATTGACTAAAAAAAAAACACCATCTTCCGCAACTACTCTAGGGTCAGGTTTAAAAGTAATGAAACCTCAAAGTTTTTATGGAAACCAAAACCCTGAATCTGAGAGAGCCCAGGGAAGAATGCTGATCCTAAAGACTGCTTTGTAAAGTCATCTGCTTGAATGAACAAACTCTTTCTCCTAGTTCTTTTTACTGCATCCCATTCTCAGAGGAATCAGCAATAATTTTTACTTTGGCCAGATATTCTGTCCCAGTGTTCTTCAGAGAAATTATAACTTCCTTCTTGCACTGTGGTAAAATGGATAAATGCATGATTTTGGAGTCCTACCTACCAAATGACTTAATTCTCCAAGCCTTGGGTTCCTCATCTGTAAACAAACATTAGAATAGCTAAACCTACCTCTCAGGGTCAGTTGAAGGACTAAATTAGGTAAATTAGATGAAAACAGATAATCCCATATGTACTTATGTATTCATCAGGATCCTCCAGAGAAGCAGAACAAATAGGATATACCTTAGTCTCTGTTAGGGAGGGAGAGAAAAGAGAGACAGAGAAAGGTAGATTTGAAGGAATTCAGTGGTAGGGAACTGGCAAAGCCCAAAATTTATAGGGCAAGCTTCAGAATAAAGATTGAGTAAGAATTGAAGTTGCAGTATTGAGGCTACAGGCTGAGAACTTGGCAAAATTCCTGTATAGCAGTCTGGAGGCAGAATTCCTTCTTTCTTGGGAAGTCTTAGTCTTTGCTCTTCAAGCCTTCAGATGATGGGGTGAGGTTCACACACATTATGTATAGAGGGTAAACTGCTTTACTTAAAGTCAATTGATCGTACGTGTCAATCACATCTAAAAAATACCCTTTTTAGAAACATCTATACTAGTGTCTACCTAAACAGCTATTCTCCATAGGCCAACAAGTTGACACAAGAGTAACCATCACATCATGTAAGGGTTAGGGCTCTTTTTTAATTATTATTGATTTTTTTAAAAATAAATGACAGCAGAATGCATTACAATTCTTATTACACATACAGAGCACAATTTTTCATATCTCCATTTGTACATAAAGTATGTTCATACCAATTTGTGTCTTCATACATGTACTTTGAATAATAATGTCCATCACATTCCACTATCTTTGGCATATCAACCTAGAGGCTGTCACAACCTGAGCAGTAGGTCAGTATACCCCTTCTGTTCCCCCTTGCCTCCTCCCTTCCCCTCCCACCCCTCTGCCCTATCTAGAGTTCATCTGTTTCTCCCTTGTTCCCCCTCCCTACCCCACTATGAGTCAGTCACCTTATATTAGAGAAAACATTTGGCATTTGTTTTTTGGGGATTGGCTAACTTCACTTAGCATTATCTTCTCCAACTCCATCCATTTACCTGCAAATGCCATTATTTTATTCTCTTTTATTGCTGAGTAATATTCCATTGTGTATACATGCCACATTTTTTAATCCATTCATCTATTGAAGGGCATCTAGGTTGGTTCCACAGTTTAGCTATTGTGAATTGTGCTGCTATAAACATTGATGTTGCTGTGTCCCTGTAGTATGCAGTTTTTAAGTCCTTTGATTATAGATCAAGGAGTGGGATAGCTGGGTCAAATAGTCATTCCATTCTCAGTTTTCCAAGAAATCTCCATACTGCTTTCCATATTGGCTGTACCAATTTGCAGTCCCACCAGTAATGTATGAGTGTACCTTTTCCTCCACCTCCTCGCCAACACTTATTGTTGTTTGTCTTCATAATAGCTGCCATTCTGACTGGAGTGAGATGAAATCTTAAGAGTAGTTTTGATTTCCATTTCTTTAATTGCTAGAGATGTTGAACATTTTTTTATATATTTGTTGATTGGTTGTATATCCTCTTCTGAAAAGTGTCTGTTCAGGTCCTTGGCCCATTAATTGATTGTGTTATTTGTTTTTTTGGTGTTTAGCTTTTTGATTATTTATATACCTTAGAGATTAGTACTCTATCTGATGTGTGAGGGCTAAAAATTTGCTCCCAAGATGTAGGCTCTTTATTCATCTCATTGATTGTTTCTTTTGCTGAGAGAAAGTTTTTCAGTTCGAGTCCATCATATTTATTGATTCTTGGTTTTAATTCTTGTACTATAGGAGTCTTATTAAGAAGTTGGGGCCTAATCCCACATGATAAAGATTAGGGCCTACTTTTTCTTCTATTAGACAGAGTCTCTGGTTTAATTCCTACATCCTTGATCCATTTTGAGTTGAGTTTTGTGCATGGTGAGAGATAGGGGTTTAATTTCATTTTGTTGCATATGGATTTCGAGTTTTCCCAGCACCATTTGTTGAAGAGGCTATCTTTCTCCAATGCATGTTTTTGGCACATTTGTCTAATATAAGATAATTCTAATTTTGTGGGTTAGTCTCTGTGTCCTCTATTCTGTACCTTTGGTCTACCAATCTGTTTTGGTGCCAATATCATGCTGTTTTTGTTACTATTGCTCTGTAGTATAGTTTAAGGTCTGTTATAGTGGTGCCACCTGCTTCACTCTTCCTGCTAAGGATTGCTTTAGTTATTCTGGGTCTCTTATTTTTCCATATGAATTTCATGATTGCTTTTTCTATTTCTATGAGGAGTTCCATTGGGATTTTCCTTCACCCCTCCTCCTCCTTTTCAAAGTCCTCACTGAGAACTGAAGAGGCTTCACTCAGTACTGTCTCTGGCATGTCAACCTGGAGGCTGTCACAACCTGAGCAGTGGGGTCAGTATACCCCTCCTGTTCCTCCTGGATCTCTTTCTGCTGACTTTACATACCAGTGAATCTGTGTTTCTGCTTCCTGAATCAAGCCCTAGGATAGCCATAATGGTTTTTCATTGAAGGCTGTACTCCAAAGCTATATCAGTTACCCTTATGGTTGCTCCTGATCTTAATTCTTCAGTGTTGCATTCATTAGTTTTGCTAGACCAAAAGACCTGGGCTCTGCTACAGCAAGAGTGTTTCAGATTCCAAGATGACTTCCTGACATGGTTGGTTAGCAGTGACCAGGAGGCTGAAGAAGATTCTGGAGAAGACTGTGTAAGAATTAACTTTCTGTCTAGAATGTGTCAGGTGGCATTCTGCCTGAAAGTTTAGCTGGACTCTATTTCATTGTAGAGATTTATACCCTGCAGGTGATCCAAAATGCTTTTCATATTAATGGAATGTGGATTTGCTTTTGCCAAAATTGAAGAATGCCTAGATGGGATGAGGAAAGAGTTCTGGACCAAAAATTAGGAGATCTGAACTCTTCTCTGTCACTGCTTCCCAGGTAATCATGGGCAAGTCACTTCATGAGTTCAGGCCCTCAGCTACATATTTCTCAAGAGCCTGGAAACAAGGCCCAACCTCAGCTTTGCACAGACCCCACTTGACAGCTTTCAAAGCCATTCATCATCTTTGACCCTCACATCAGCCTCCTGAGGATAGCAGAGTAAAAGTTTGAAAATTATTTATCCCCATATTCCAGGCAAGGACACAAAGGTTCAAAGAGATTAAATTCAGAGATAGGAAGTGATAAAGCTGAGATTGAACTTGGGGTCACTTGTCCAATCTTTTTTAGGGTACTCTTCCAAATCTGACAATGTCTGTAAAGCACTGAGGAGAGCATGTATTGGCTTTGAAAGGTAGTGAGTGGATTCAGCAGAGAAGAGGAGAAGACACTGTCCTCATACTCCACAGCTTTGGCAGCAATGAGTAGACTCCATGAAACTGGAGGACATCACTCTGCAGCTACTCAAATTCAAGTGTTTTCTCATGCTGTTTACTCAATTCAGAAAACATTTATTGAGGCTTTATCACATACCAGCTTCACTACAATGGTGTGAGGGACAGATAAGTCAGCAGAAGTGTAATGAAAAACAGACTGATAAGATTTCTATATTTTTATTTTTTAGTACCAGGGATTGAACCAGGGGTGCTTTACCACTGAGCCACACCTCCAGCCCACCTGTTTATATATATATGTATATGTATACATATATACACACATATGTTTTATTTTATTTATTTATTTTGAGGCAGGTCTCTCTGAGTTGCTTAGGGCCTCACTAAATTGCTGAGGCTGGCTTTGAACTCATGATCCTCCTCCCTCAGCCTCCTGAGCCTCTGGGATTAGAGTTGTGTGCCACCATGCCCTGTATAAGTTTTGTATTTGAAATGTAAACACAAGGCTTTGGGTTTACAGTAGGAGGTGCAATTAAGTCATTCTGGGAAGATGCAGGCAAATACAGCTGAGCCCTGGCAGTAGAAACAGGATTCGGATGTTAGGATACAGAAAGAGAGGGCATCTGCTATTCCTTTTTGATTCCTGTGCCATAGCTACCACTGTTGTGGTTTCCATGCTTGGGTACAGCCATTGATAGACAGCCTGCATGCTATAGGACCTGGCCAGACGCAGCCCTGGTGGAGCTTCTAACATTGCTTGTCAGATTTGTCACCAAGCCTTGAAGCACACACTGCAAAGCCAGAGAAACTTCCTGGGAGCTGTTAGAAAACAGTAGGCGAGCAGCCCTAGGCCTCAGCAGAGGAATGGGCAGGGAAGAAGGAGGTGCTTTTCTTTGTGATTGTGCCTGTCCCTTGGGCTAAGAGGAAGAAGGCCATTGCTTTGCACATGTGATTTTAGACTGACAGTGTTTTGTATCTTTATTTTAAAACTTGTTTCTCAGTCTCCTGTGCAGTTTTCCATCAGCTTGTTGCCATGGGGAAGTGAGTTGGGGCTGGAAGCTTTGTCCCTCTCTGTTAGCATTTCTGGATCCTCCGGCTGTCTTCTGCCCCTAGTGCAGGTGGAGAGGGACCTGGAGCCCACCTTGTGGACAGACCCTTTCTCTTCAAACTCTAGAACTACAGCTAAGTTCCCTTTAGGATACTGGTTTCATTTATTTATGCATTGACTCAACTGCTCTATATTGAGAGCCTTTTGTATGCCAGGTATTATACTGTGCTCTGCAAATATAAAGATGACTATGGCTGGCGACACCTACATCTTAAGGCAGGACCTGCCAGCCTGTTTTGGCATACTATCCCTTATGTACTATTCTTTAGTCTCATTCTTTTCAGAATTTAGAGAACTGAGTTTGTTTTTCTTCTAGCCTTTTTAATCACTCATTTAGAATCCCCCTGAAAGTTACCATCTAGTTACTACATGACAGGGTCTCATTTTCTTTTTGTGCCCACTCAAGGCCTGAAGCAAAGGAGGGGTTTACCCAGGAAGTGTGTTTTTGTTTTTTGATTTTGGTACTAGGGATTTAATCTAGGGACACTTTACCGCTGAGCTACATCTACAGCCGTTTTTCTTTCTTTCTTTCTTTTAAACACAGGGTCTCACTAAGTTGCTTAGGGCCTCACTAAGTTGCTGAGGCTGGCTTTGAACTTAGAATTCTCCTATCTCAGCCTCCTGAGCCATTAGGATTAAAGGAATGGGCCACTGCACCTTGCTAGTATGTGTGTTTTAGTGGAATCTTTCACTGAGCCTCTCAGAACTCTTGTCTTTACTGTCTTCCTTCCTCTATTCTGAGCCTAGAGGAAGCACACATGGTAGCATAAGCCAGTGGTCAAAACGAAAGGACTTTGAAACCAGGTAAATCCATGCTTGAGTCTTGACTTCATCTTTTCTACCTATATGATTTGAAGCAAGTGGATTCTGCACTTAGAGAAACCAGTAATTTTCTGTAAACCTGTATCACCAGTCTATCAACAATTGATTTTTCCAGTAAAAAAAAAAAAAAAAAGGAAAACTTAGAAATGCTTGGCAGTGGTTGCTGGCTGTGGTGGCGCATGCCTGTAATCCAGCAGCTCAGGAGGCTGAGATAAGAGGATTGCAAGTTCAAGATTAGCCTCCACAACTTAGTAACTTAGTGAGGCCCTAAGCAACTTAATGAGACCCTGTCTCAAAATAAAAAAATAAAAGAAAGGGCTATAATATAGTTCAGTGGAAAACTGCCTCTGAGTTAAATTCCTAGTACCAAAAAAAAAAAAAAAACAAACGGGAAAAAGGTGAAAGAAATACTTGGCATCCATTTAACCACATGGACGCCTTGAGGAAAGTTATCCTGCAAAGAGCCCTGGGTTAGGGTCAAGAGACCCGGAACTAGGTCCTGATTATGACTTCAGTTTATTTGATGATCTTGTTCAAGCGTCTTTCCTTACCAAGACCTCAATTTCCCTACTTGAAACATTTGGAAATTATTTTGGATGATCTTGAATGACTCTTTTAGCTCCCCAAATCTGAAATTAAATTTTTAAAGAAAAATCTCTTAGCCACAACCATCAATGCCCTTAGGCTGTAAGCTGACCTCAGTATGACCCCCTCTGCCAACTCTGGAAGCTGCTATCCCAGGAGACTCTGGGCTAGAACACTAATATTGTATGCAGAAATCTCTTTCGGATGTGAAAGTCTCCTTTGAGTGCATCATCTGTATTCCCATCCTGAGTCCAGTGGCTGGGCTTGGCTTGCATCCCAGAACAGTGAAGAATTGCTGGAAGGAGGATTTTTTTTCCCTCCTTCACCTGTGTGCCGCTTTTTCTCTGGACCTGTTGTCTTCCTGAGCCCTTGGCTACTGAGAATTATATTTCCTGAGCCATCTGCAGTCCAGGACTCTGTGCTAGGCACTGTGAAGAGTGCAGAGCCACAGAAGTCATTTTATTCAGAGTGTCAGTCTGTGACAGGTAAACATAAAACAGAGCTATAAAGTTCATAGGAGGCTAACAGGGAAATTCTGTGGTCTGTGATTGTAACAATGGACCTTTTTCTGTCTTCTCCAGAACCCAGTTTCTTCTTCCATAAAGTTGGGTCTCTGATCTCCTAAGTTCCCTTGCTGCTCTGGAAATTCTCCATAGCCTCAGTGAAGGAGTGATTGTTGTAGACTTTCCAGAGGAAGGAAGAACTTAAATGCTACCCTAGGATTTTAACTGATACAGGAGAAATGGATGAGAGGATTCGTGACTGAAGGGAAAGGAAGATGCCTAAGCACTAACAGAGACTATAGAGCACAGATTGAGGATAGATCAATCTGGGTGGGATATTCTCCTGATTTGGGCAGAAGGTTTGTTTGAGGCACAAAGCACAAACTGGAACTAGGAATTTAACCCAGCGGTAATTTTCCACTGAAACACATTCTATCCCTTTCTTTTATTTTTTATTTTTTTATTTTGAGTTAGGGGCCTCGCTGAGTTGTTGAGGCTGATCTTGAACCTGCGGGCCTCCTGTCTCAGCCTCCTGAGATACTGGGTTATAGACAGCCCTTGTTTTATATCTGAGGTTCTGGGTCCCCAGGAGTTAGGGTCCATTCTAGGGGTACCTACAAACAAAACAGGTTAAAACCTAGGGCTTCCTCCTTAGCTAAAGGACCTAGTCTGCATATTATGACAGAAAGAACTTTACCAAGAAGGCACGAGGGTCAAAGCAAGGAAAGGCCCCCACTCCAGGTCTTCTCACTCCAACCTTTAGGTTCTATGTTGTTAGGAAAAGGAACTACATGAGAAAATAAGTCTTCCAAGGATTCCTGTCCTTGTTTCATGGTATGTTACCTTCCAAGTACCTTCTTGAATTAGGGAGTGACAAGAGGGTTATTTTGACGTTGTCTTGGAGTTGGAGTCTAGATTTGTCTACCAGGCCTATTATCAAAGAATCATACATACTAGACTAAGCTGTGGCCTCTGTCCTCCATCCTGCCAGCTAAGGCTTCTGATTTCTGTCACTCCTCTACAACCACAACATCACTGATGCCAAGTCCTGACTCCTTGCTTTCTTTCCATCCATCCTTCTTCTGTATCCCACTGCTGCTAAGACAGCTTAGGCCTTGTTCATCCTGGACTTTGCCTTTGTCTCCAAACTGATTTCCCTGTAGACTTCTTTCACCTTTAGTCTAATGTGTTAAGAAAGGTTCCCAGCATAGTGTCAGTGCTTCATAATTATTACCTGTCGTGACAACAACAACAATGATGATATTGCCAGATTTAACTTCTGAAGCACAGCTCTGATTCTGCTTTTCCCTTGCCCGAAGCCTTAGTGACTTCCAATTGGCTGCTGAATAAGTTCAAAATCTTTATTCAGGTCTTTTGAGGATTATTTTTTCTGAGTCATCTGAAATGATGTGCCCCCTACCTATTATCCCAAATTTATTTCCCTGTCTCGCTTTTTTGTTCTCTTCTTCTTCTACCAAATGGAACTAACTTTTTTATCTCTTCAAGCTTATCAATCTCCCCCAGCTAAGTCTTTGTTCACATTCTCTCCTTGTTTACAGTGCCCTTCATCCCCTTCTCTTCTAACTTTTCTTCATCCACTAGGAAGTTTCTGCCATTTCTTAATGGAAGATATCATGAAAAGTTCATTTTCTCTCCCCTGTGTCATCTACCAAATGGCAACAGATGTTTTATGAATTATTGGAAAGGCCTGGTTCAGCTCTGTTTTAAAGCAAGCCAGAGTTTGAATTAGGGACGTCGTCAAGGCCTGTGCAGCCAAGTCTCACTGCCTAGTCCTTGGAGAAATTTGGAAGCTTCCCAGTGCCTGGGCATGCATTCAGTTTGTCAGCTCCACTTGGTTATGACCCTGTATGCTGTGTATAAGCAGATTGGCTCCTCTTCTAGAAAACTAGCAAGAGAGGGTAGAAGTTCAGGGGAACTCTAACTAGATATAAAGTTAGCCCCTGCTGGAATCAGGAAAGATCAACTCTCCAAGGTATAGGGACCTATATGATCCTCGGAATTTCAACACCCTGGAGGACCCATTTGGGGCTGGGGGTCTGTTGGCAGGAGTCCTAGGTAATTATCATCAGTCATTCAAATGTCAAGAGTCTCTAGCCAGGCAGCAACTTGGGGGACAGATAAGAAATTCAGTCCTGTGGGTGATGGGATGTCAAGAGAGTCTAAGCATAGTGTCAGGGTCCTGCTCAGCCAGTTAAGAGTTTGAGTCAGGCTGCTAACCACTGCATCTCTCAGTTTAGAGCACACTAGTCCTATTACTGCACATTCCTAGTTGGGGTCAGCAAGGAGGGTACACAGGAAAATAAGACTCCCTTTTTGAGTCGGAATGGACGTGGAATAGCATGGCCTCAATTTGGAAACACCTTCTTCTGCTCTGTAATTCCCTTACGTGTGCAAATTGGGGAGGCAGTGGCTGACATATAGCCACACTCAGAGTCCTGCCTCCCTTTCTGGTTCACAGTCTGGCTCACCAGGATCTTGCTTCCATTTCAAACTCAAACCATGAACATGCCACCCTCTGGGCCACCATTTGGAAAAGCCAATCTCAGGCTGACACTCACTGCCTATAAATGGCATGGAATTAGGCTAATCAGTGGCTCTTAATTTCCCAACAAATGCGGGTGCTGTGCTAATTGCCAGGGTCCACATGGGCAGATCCCTGGTTGGCGACATCAAATAAGAAAAGTGGTAATTTGGGGGCTGGAGTGGGAGAGGGCCTGCTTTGTTGGCTGAGCCAGTTAAAAACTGTATTACCCCCTAAGTGAGCCATAGTACAGAGAGCCAGGGCCTGGCTTCCTTATCAGCCAGGGGACTAGGTAAGTGGCCCACAAGTGTGTTTGCAGGAGCTGAACCTCAGTGCTAATGCTGAGCAGTTTCTTGTCCACAAATGGTTTTGTGGTGTTGTTATTCATCAAGGAAGATTTCACCAGTAGCATGGAATGGTACTGCCAGGGCAGCTCACCAGGGATAAAGCATCCCAAACCTTGGTCTGCTGTTACCATGGCAACATGGTATTTCCAGATTCTCCAGGCAACCTTACTGGCATCTGCTGCTGTAAAAGATTCAAATGGAAAAGGGCCACTGCTCTTTCTCCATTCAAGGCTGAACAAGTTGTGAAGACAGGGAGCCATTCACCAAGGACCAGGGTCTTACAAGCAGGGGGTCTCCAGATGCAGTGTATATTTGAGTGATTGTTAGAGCTTTCCTGTCTATTACAGTCTGTTGGTGGAAAACTACAAGATTAGAAGAGACCTCCTAGAGGAAAAGGCAAGGGGATATGGGGAAAAGTAAGAGGATTGCATGAACAAAGGCTGGCAGGAGGGAAATGGAGTATGTAGATTGGGCAGGCATTTTGGGTGAAAGAACAGACATTGGTGAAGAAGATAGGTATTAGTTATGTCTTTCTAAAATGTATACATTGAGCCCAGTCTGGCAAAAATCCTACCCCGTGGGGCTGGGGATGTGGCTCAAGTGGTAGCGCGCTCACCTGGCATGCGTGCGGCCCGGGTTCGATCCTCAGCACCACATACCAACAAAGATGTTGTGTCCGCCGAGAACTAAAAAAATAAATATTAAAATTCTCTCTCTCTCTACTCTCTCACTCTCTCTTTAAAAAACAAACAAACAAAAAACAACAACAACAAAAAAGAATTGCTGTTTGAATCTACAAGGTGTGTGGTGGCTCGTGATTCAGTGAATTCACTGATTCAGTGAATGCTGACCATTTTCCAAAAAAAAAAAAAAAAATCCTACCCCGTGTCTTCACTCCACCCAGATTGTCTGAGGCCTTTCCTGAGGAATGGGAACTGGGAGCCACACCTAATGCCTTCCTTTGGGTAGGCATTTCTTCTCTTCTTTCTTGGCTCACATTGTGTGTGTGTGTGTGTGTGTGTGTGTGTGTGTGTGTGTGTGTGTGTGTTTTGTGATAGCTCCCGTGCCCACTAGATTCACTGAAACTCTATATTTCATAGGGAGAATAGAGACCCAAAGGGGAAGATGCTTGCCTGAGGTACACAGGAATACAGAAGCCATGGAACACAGGGACTGAGAACTTAGGATCTGGACAGACTGGTCTTGGTTTAATCGCTGGCTTTACCATTTAGTTTCAGGTGAGCCTTAGCCTCGCTGAGCCTCACCTTCTTCATAGGTGAAAAAGGAATCCTGAACATTCCTACCCTATTGAGTTATTATGGGTATAATATGGCATAACAAAAGTAGTACAGCATAGTTCATATTTATGTAGTATGACCTTAGAATATGTTGATGATTAAATGTTATTTTCCTTAAAAAGGGGGCCTATCATTCATCTTTTTTCCTTCCTCCTTCCCAGCATATGTAAGGCACTCAAATATCACTCTGTCTGGAATTTATGTTCAAAAGACATTTGTGGACTGGATGAATGCATGAGTGATTAGAAAAAGGAGCCATCCACACTGGTGAGCTCTATCAATACTTAAGTCCAAAGTTTTTAGCTTTCTTGCAGTTTGGCCTCTTCAGGACTGGAGCTGGGCCAAGCTGAGAGTCTGTCCTCTGTAGCCCATCCTAGACAGTAAAGTGACTTGCCCATTCAGGTGCTATAGCCAGTACCCCATGGCTCAACACTCAGATTATCCAGAGTTTTGGCTTTTTTGAAGAACATGGGATTCCTCCCTCCCTTTGGCCACACTCTATGGTATTTGTGGTAACTAACATCTAACTCTAATGTGTGAAAAGTTCCCATTCTCTCTTGCAAGAGCTTCACCATAGCACTGGAATTGTCAGGAGCAATAATGACCCCCTGCTATGGGTGAAGACACTGAGGCTCAGTGATTGGGAGGGGCTGAACCACACAGCAGGAGGAGATGGAAGAAAGGCTTGTTCCCATTGTCTGACTAAAACTCTGGTGGTCTTTCCACCAAATGAAGGTTTTGGGGGTCTGTAATTCTTTTTAGGATGTAATTACAGTGAAGTGAAGTATACTTAGCTGAGCTGGTCAAAATACCTTGATTTCGATCATGACCCTGTCAATTATAAGCTGGCAGCTCTTAAGTGAACCAACTGTCATCAAGATGTGCTTGCTTCCTTATCTTCTTGTTTCATGTCTGTGATGGGGCTTTTAGAGCTTTGGAAAGTCTGAAGCTCCAAGTCCAAATGAGTGATGAAGAGAGAGGCATTTTATCCATGAGACACCTGAAACTCAGCAGGGCTGCAGCCTCAGCAAATTCACATGTGCTTTTGGAATCAGCTTGGGTGTGTTGAAAAGTTTACTCTATTATACTGAGATGTATCCAAAAGGACCCTTGGAGACCACTGAAGCTGGTACTTTCAAATTGTATGGGCTCAGAGTTAGGTCTGAGAGAGGCAGTGACTTAACCCAAGACCACATGCTGAGGTGGTGGAGAGCCAAGCTTTAAGTTAGACACACCAGCCGGAGGCTCCTACAGCCATGCTGTTCCCATTATGGCAGAACTTTGCATGTGGCCTTGTGCTGAGTGCTTCATTTGAATTAATTTTAAAGTATAAGATAAAGAGAAGAGTTTCACAGAGAACTGTGTATATCAGACAGTATTCTAACAGGATTGGGTTTTTTGTTTGTTTGCTGTGCTGGGGATGAAACCAGGGCCTTTAGCATGCTAGGTGAGCTGAGTGCTCTATCACTGAGTCACACCTCCAACCCAAAAGGGTTGGCTTTTAGATTTTCTTTTTCTTTTTCTTTTTTATTGTTGGACATGGTGACTGTAATCCCAGTGATTCAGGAGGCTGAGGCAGGAGGATCACAAGTTTAAGACCAGCTTGGGCAAGTTAGCAAAACCGTATCTCAAAATTTATAAAAGGGCTGGGGATGAAGCTTAGTGGTAAAGTGCCCACTAAGGATTGGACTCAGTACCAAAAAAAATACAGACACACCCTCACACACACCTACACACAAATGTGTAATTTATAAAAGTAGTATATAATCATTAAAGGAAATTTGGACAATAAGTTTTATTTAGAAGGCAAAAAATTGAGGGGTATTCTTAACCCTCAGAAATATCCCTATAAGAAAGTTGATGTCCGGCAGACAGGTTTTCAGGCCAGTCATTCTCCAAACCCTTCAATGTCTCTGGAAGTTTAGTTATGGAGAGTAGGAACAGAACAATCCTTAGAGTCCTCTGAGGACTTAATTTAATTCAACAGACTTTAGGTAGTTTGATATACTGCTACTAATAATCATAGTAGTCTCCTAAGCATTTGCAGAGTCCCCTCCAGGTATCTACTTTTTTTCATAAGCTGTAGTTGATTATTTGATCATTAGAAGAATTCTATAAGGTAAGAAAAATAAATATTATACTGTCATTTTTCAGTTGAGAAATTTGAGCTCCAGAGAGATCAAGTAATTTGCCCAAGATAATACGTCTAGTAAATAGGAGAGCTTCTGACTTCAAACAAATACTTGTTATAACAAAGGCACTTAATAGGCATCTCTGGATGAATGAATGAATGCTGATTTCTCTTCTAGAGAAGGCTCTAGAAAGCATCTGGTCCATTGATTTCCGATCTATGCTTTGGGAAGCTACAGGATTCCTTGGAGCCATCTGGGAATGGTGGGAGGCTGAGCAGATGGAGCTCAGTGCCCCTTACCTTGCTACATCCAGAGTTGTTTCATTGTTACCCATTTAGTTCATGGGGTATTGAAAACAGTTCATCTAGTCTATCTCGTATAGCAGTGGTTCTCACATTCTGGAATACATCAGAATCTCCCTTGGAGAGTTGGTCTGGGGTGGGTACCAGGACTCTGTGAATAAGTATGATGGTCCTCAGGGATATGACTCACTTTGGAGATAGTGGCCTATGTCTACTTCTTAGAGTTGAGGAAGGTAAGATCCAGAGAGAAGCAAGAGATTAGCCCTGTCGTGCAATTCTATAGGAGACAGGTCCCACTAGGAGTCTGATCCATGAGTGCCTTATCCACTGCCCTTCCCCCTGTATCACAACAGCAACTAAGCCAGAAAACAAATGACACAGCAGAGAATAACAAAACGGTTTCCATAGCAATGCTTAGTGGCTTGTGCCTGTCAGGATGCCTCAGACAGATACTAATGTAAACCCTCAGCTAGAACTGTGTGAAACATTACCTACTTAGTCCACATAGGGGGTGCTTGAGGATGGGAAAGAAAAGGATGGATGGCATGATTTTATCATTTGCCTCAGTATTAAAGGATTCTTCCACATTTACTAACATCTGACAGCAAAGACAGACCAGACCCAGGAGGGCTAGGAACTAGATCCCAAGGAGGAAACATGGGGCCATCCCAGTGGCAGATGGTGAGGTGGGGGAGGGAACAGGTATCAGTTGAACATGTATCATGTGACAGACTCTGTGCTGAGTGCTCTATGTATTTGTTTAAAAAAAAAAGAAAGAAAGAAAAGGACAAGGCAAAGATGATTGTCCTTATTTATAGATGAAGAAACTGAGGCTTAGGCATACACAGCAGATGATAAGCAATGTCAAATCCAAGCTGTCTAGGTCCCTACCTACTAAGCTGCAATGATTGGAATTTCCAGGTTCTTTGACCTACTGAGTAAGGACTTGAGATGTGTACTATTCACCTGGCTTCTCCTTGTCCCAACTAGAGACAGGAACAGTCATGCAGGCAGGAGACCCAAGGGAACTCACCAGGTATTTTATTGTTTAGTTGTGTTTTTCTTTTCAAGATCAGGACTTAAGAACCTTCAGGGCTACCTGCCTGACAGGCCCTCATTTCTGAGTAGCCTCATGCTTCCCAGGAATGAGAAGATGTCCCCAAGAGACTCTGGCAGCTGGGTCTGCAGCATTTTTCCTGCAAACACTGTAGCCTCTGGGAATGCCATTTCTCCCCCTGACACACAGTGCAAAGATAACAGCACTGTGCCCCTGTGTCCATGCCCCACAGTCCTGGCCCTTGTCAGGATTAGGGAAGAATGTTGCTTCCAGTGAACTTAGGTTAGTGACTATAATTATCCCAAAATGGCAATTTTCCTTTCAAACATTATTAGTTTTAATGAACTAGGGACATTCATTAATATTTATTTATAATAAAAATAAAGAAAATTTATATTTATTAACCCATTATGCATATGTTTCAGTCATGCATTTCATTCAAGAAAAAAAAAAGACAGAGGTGTGATTTAGAGTAGAAAAGATACCTTATTAGGCCTGCAGCACCAGGAGCACAGCATTGCTTCCTGAGCTGCCCCCTGCTCACCTGGTAGCTCCTGCATTTGTCAATCACAGTTTCCCATGCTCAGGTCTAATCTCTTAAGCCCACCAGTGATCTCTATTTTGGAAATATATCCACCATTCACATTTTATAGGCACTTGCACCTTAAAAATGTCCAAAATGGGTGTCACAATTTTCTCCCCAAGGCTGTTCCTTCCCAACTTCATAGGTAGAACTACTTTCCTCCTTTGAATCCTGTCACTCACTTCTTATATACAGTTCATTAGCGAGTCCTAACAACCCTCCTCCAAAGCAGATTGTAAATGTGTTCCTTTCTGTCTGTCCCGCCTACTGAGTCACCATCCTGTCCTGCTTGGTCTTCTGCAATGCAGTAACCTCCTAAGTCAGCTCCCTTCATTTTGCCCTTGTAATCAGACTACAGAGAGCAGCCTTTTGAAGTTCAAGTTAGAACTCATCATCCCCTGCTTAGAACTCCAGAGAGAGACTTCTCTGCATACTCAAATGAATTCCTAAGTTTTCATCAGGCATCCTTAAGTAGTCTCTTTCACTCTCCAGCCATGCCCCCCACAGGCATCCACCCCACCCATCTAACATGACTCACTGTGGTCATCTTTCTTGTACCTGGAAATGCAAAGCCTCTTCCTAATTCTGGCCTTTATATTTGTTATTTCCTCTGTCAGAAGGGTCTTCCCTAAAGTACTTGTATAGCTGTCTCCTTGTCTTTCAGGTCACAACTTAGAGGCCATCTTATTGGAGAGACTTCCTGACCCCGGTGCGTCTGGAGCATATCACTCTGTTTTGTTTCCTTTATAACTTACTACAGTCACATCTGATTTTCTTGTGTCCTTGCTTGTTGCATTCCCATTAGAGTGTAAGCCTCTTTCAGAGAGGGACCTTGTGTTATGTTCACTACTAGGTTTCCCTACAACTAGAACTGTGTTTGACTATTATGAGCACTCTATAATTATTCACCCAATTATTTATTCATCATCTCTACCAGGTGAAGAGATAAATAGGCAAAACACAGAGGATGTTCACGGTAGTTAAACTTTTCAGTATGATATGGGTTGAGTGTCCCTTATGCTTGGGATCAAAAGTGTTTGAGATTTCAATTTTTTATTTTTACTTTTGGAATATTTGCATACAAAGAATAAAATATCTTGCAGATGGGACCCAAGCCTGAGCACAAAATTCATTTATGTTTCAAAACACCTTGTACACATAGCCTGAGGCAAATTTTAGACAATCTTTTTTTTTTTTTTTTGGTAGGGGTTGGGGTGGGGTGGGGTGGGGTGTTACTGGAGATGAACCCAGGAGCACTTTAAAAATCACTGACTTTCATCCCCAGTGCTTTTTATTTTTTGAGACAGGGTCTTGCTAAGTTGCTGAAACTGGTCTTGAACTTGCTGTCCTCTTGTCTCAGCCTCCTGAGTTGCTGGGATTATAGGCATGCACTACAGCATCCAGTTTACAGTCTTTTTAGTGTGCCTGTGTTTTGATTGCAACTCATCTCATGGGCTTAGGCATGGAATTTTCCACTTATGGTGTCATGTCACTGCTCAAAAAGCTTTGGATTTTGGAGCATTTTAGATTTCAGATTTTCAGATAAAGGATGCTTAACTTTTAATGTAATGGTAGATTGTGTCATTATACATTTGTCAAAACCCATAGACTGTACAACACCAAGAATGAACCCTAATGTAAACTATATATTTTGAGCAACAATGATGTGTCAATGTAGGTTCATTGATTGTAATAAATATACCATTCTGGTGCTGGGATGTTGCTAGTGGAAGATGCTGTGAATGTGGAAAGGTAGGGACTATATGAAAACTGTATTTTCTGCTTAATTTTTCTGTGAAACTAAAATTTCTCCTAAAAATAGTCTATTTAAGAGAAAAAATATATCAATGTAAATAAAAGGTATTAATCCATAGATTTTTTGGCTATTCTATAACTTTTTTATTGGCATAAAGTTTGATAAAATTTTATTGTTTTAAAAAATTATATATATTATAATTTATATATAAATTTGTATGTATATAATTTATACGTAAATATATATGGAGAGAGAGAGACTGACTGTCTTCTGTCTGCATGGCCTTTCTGGACTCATTCATCTCCTCCGTCTGCTGTTGCTGTGGGATGGGTGCTTAACCACCTAACCTAGCACTTGAGCTCTGTTGGAGTCAGTCAGTGTATACTAAGTGGATGGAACAGAATAGAGCACAGCACCAAACACAAAGCTCATACTCAGTAGTGATTGGAACCCCAGAGAGAATTCCTTCTTATATTTGGACCATCTATTCCCATGTGAACTCCAGCACTTTCATTTCCCTGAATGTGGATTCTTCTGGACCTTCTTACCCAACCCCCACTATTTCTCTAATTCCCCAGCCTTCCTTCTGCACACTGATGAGTTCCAAACAGGCTCTGAGAGAACAATGTAGGGAAACTCTTGTGGAAACCAGGCTCTAGGAAAGGCAACAATCTGGCTGCTCTTGGGTACAGAACTGCATGCCCCTCTGCTGCCCTGAGGAGATCACTATATCTGTTTAATAAAATGATACTTAGTCAAGACAATTTGAAAGTTGCAACCAGGTATGAAACACCAACACTCAGGCTGGACCAGGGGAGACAAGAGCAGTAAATGGGACTGTGGTTCCAGTAAGAGTCAGCAGACCTGGACTCAAGGCAGCTGACATGACTGCACTAAAGGAGATGGAGACTCTGGATGTGTGCATCTTGGTGAGCCATCATTTTTAGGGCCCATGGCTGGTTCTGGATATCACACTTGTAGAGGGATGATGACAACCTGCAACCTGCTGAGGGAGGGGCCCTGGCAGACATTGAGGACAGTTCACACCACCCAGTGTACAGAGGGAAGATATGTAAAGAAATCTTAGAGAACAGGAGAGCCATCTGTAAACACCTAAAGAGATTAAAATCTAAAGGTGCTGTACTTATGTCCTACTTCCCCAACCACCTTCAGGGCCAGATTTTCTTTGGCAGCTACACTGTGCTAATTTCTGAACTTCTCCTAGCCACTGTGTCTTCATCCATAGAGAGTGATTTAAAAAAAAAAAAAAAAAAAAAAAAAAAAACTTTTTCCCAGGGCTGCTATGTTAAATGAGATAGGTCATGCAAAAGCCTGTAGCATCATACATGATAGGAGACCCCTGAGAGGGTTAATTTCCTTTCCTGTTCCTTCTCCCAGGGCAGCCAATAAGCCTAGGAAAAAAGCAGTTCTAACAGAGAACACAGAATTCAGAAAGATAGTCTTTAGAGAAGATTTCAGTTGTTTATAAAACAGGCCAACACGTTTCCACCTCGTAAGTTCTAAATCCGTCATCCCTAGCTCCCTAGATCTAAGAATAGTCACCCAGTGGAGTCAATGTGCCATAGCACGCTCTCTCTGCAGGTGACTGAGGAATATGTCCACAGCAGCCTCAGCACCTCCTACTCCTGGGGGAGGGGGAGTGCTGGCCGCTGCCTCTTCCAGCTTGGCTGTTTCTAAACCTCACCCAGATTCAGTTTTCTCTCCCATACAGGGTTGATCCAAATGCCTGCCTCACCGGGCTGCTAAACTATCAGAAGAGATGCCCACTTTGATGCAGAGGGGGGCAGTGGAGAGCAGTGAGAAGGCAGGCAGCAAGGACTTCCACATGGTATTGTCTCCCTAAGGGTCTCAGTTTCCTCTTATGTAAAGAGAAGAAGAATAAAAAGTACTGAACAAACTTTTGAGCACTGGGGTTCCAGAAGAGGTTCTAGGACAGTCCCTAGCCTTGCAGCTTCAAATCAGTCTATGCAGCACACTTTTATGTATCACTAGAACCATTCTTCTGTGTGTGAGGAACCCAGCCTGAGAAGTGAACATTTCTCCACTCTGCACATCTGCTCCCACCTTCCTTCTCTTTCTTTCTTATGCCCTTCCATACTTAGCCACACCACCACACAAGCTCTCCAGGTTCAGGAGGACTTTTGATTTGTTGCATCCCAGCCTCTACCTACTCTGGAATGTGCTTGCCAGCTAGGGGCCCAGGACCTTCCCAGGCAGCCTTCCAGTCATTGCAGAGTTGTTCCTGGTGCTGAGCTGGAATTGGCCATTCGCATAGCTGCTTCTTCCCACTTCTGTGGGTTTCCTTTTGGCCTTCATTAGCTGTTCATTCATTCATGTGTTAATTCACACAACAGTATTTATTGAGCTCTGATATATGCCAAGTACTGTTTCAGGTGCTGGGTACAGACACAAACCAAACAGATCCCCTCCTCTCAAAGAGCGTGTATTTTGGTCAGGAAAGAAGTAATAAACAGTTGAAAAAGAAAAATACAGCAAGTGAGAAGATAAGAGACAGGGATGGGGTAAATCACTATTTAATATCATCAGAGAAAGCTTCTCAGATAAGTGACATTTAAATAAATAACTGAACAACATAAGGGAGTGAACCTGGGGAAAGCAGAGACAAGGATGTTCCTGATAGCAGGAATAGCAAGTACAAAGGTCCGGAGGTGAGTACTGTTTGAGAAAATGTAAGGAAGCCAGAATGACAGAGTGATGTCAGAAAAGTGGAACACAATGGGATATGATGTCAGTGGGAAGCTGAGGACCAGCTAATGTTATTCTGATTAAGAGGAGAAGCCACTGGAGCAGTTAGGAGCCCTTGTAAGACCACCAGTGAAAGATGATGGAGTGAGTGAGAAGTGGCCAGATTCTCACCTTCCCAAGTCCCTTCTTCCCAGGCCCTCATCTGTCTTACCTGGTAGATAATCACAGCCTCCTCACTGGTCTCCTTGCCTCACCTCTGTCAACTCTTCTCACCCATTCTCGGGACTAGAGGGGACCTAGTCCATCCTGTTCCTACTGATAGTCCTCCCTGTGATAGTTTGGCCACAGACCCACAACATCTCCGGAATAATTTCTTATTCAGGAATGGCTTCTTCCTGCTGCCTCAGCTCCTTGCCTTCTGGCATTATTGGCTCTAGAAAGTGATGGATGGACCAATTATTAAAAGGCCAACACTGATAGTGTCTCTTCACCCAGCCAGGCCCAATGGGGGCCATTGTCTTCATGCCATTTACAGTAGGAGCTACTTCTCTTCTGTGTCAGCATGACCAGGGACAGTCTAACAGTTTTCTGCTCTTAAGGCCTGTGGCCAGGAGGCAGCTCTGGCCACAGACCAGGGAATAAAGCTAAGTAGCCAAGCACAGGAGTGGGGTTGATGACACCAGTTCTCAGCCCCTCCCCTGCTTTTCTTCACACAGAGCAGTGGGTTCAGAGAGGGTCAAGGGAAAGGCCCACATGGATTCACTTTACTCAAAGCCTGTATCCTAAGTGCCTGTTCCATGCACCTGAGGGCTGATCCATGAGCCCTCTCTCTGCTTCAAGCACCCCATTCTCACCCCTAACTTGCAGAGTGGTGAGACAGTAACAAGTAGAAATACCTGTAGAATCAGGAGCAGTGTGATGTGGGTGCTTAGAGAGGTCTGAGTACCATAGGTGCTCTGAGGAAGTGAAACTAACAGCCTTCCAACAGCCCGGGAGGATCCAGTCCTACACCCAGACACATTTCACTTCTGCATCCATTGTGATCTATGGAGGCAGCTCAGAGTGGGCAAATTTCAAGGGACTTCTATTTTTATTCATCCTTCAAAACCCAGTTAAGAATTAACCTTGGAACTTTCAGTGACACCAACCTCCTGTCCGCAATAGAGCATATCTTCCTCTCCTCTATGCTACTTCTGTCTCTTTTTTTATAAAAATACTATTTTTTGAGTCATCCTGTGAGATTACTTGTTTAAAAATTTGGAAAATACACAACAAAAAAAATGAGAATCACCCTCCCCACAGTTTTCTATTTCTGCCTCAAAAACTGTTCTCAGGATGGGATGTATCCTTTAGGATCAGTACATATAAACTACACAGCAGCTTCATATAACTGGAATCACACTATCTCTCCATTGTTCGGCAACCTATTTTCTCTTAAATGTGATGGATACCTTCCCATGTTGGCCCATTGAGCTCTGCCTCATTATTTTTAATAGCTACATATAACTTAATCATAGGATCAACTCCTAGCTTCTTGAACATTTTTCTTTCTATTAATGGATATTCTGGGGTTCCCCAATTACAAACAGTGCTACTGTGAAGACTGTTGTATGTGCCTCCTTGGGTCCATATGCCATCAGTTCCCATAATGATCTTTTCCCATGACTGTCTTCCCTAGTGGACTGGGGCCCAGTGAACACAAATGGAGTTTTTTTTTTTCCCCCTTCTCTGGGTCTTGTTGTCTAACACAGGACTTGAACCACAAAAGGCACCCAATGATGAAATAAACGGACTCACCATGGGCAGGAGCATGCCAGTATGAATGGCTTGGGTGGATTCAGGGAGCAGGTAGCAAGCCCATGGTGCTGGAAAAATGAGCTGGGAAAGGGGGGTGGGGGTGAGGCTGAAAGAGACAGGCCATGGAGAACCAGATATGGGTCCTAGACAAGGTGTCATAAGCAGGGACAGGAAAGTCCCATGGGAGGATCTATCCCAGTCTTTCTTTTCACCTGATTGCTCCCAGCCAGGCCAGGGGCCTCCATACACAAGATGGAGTAGCTGTTGCAGTGGTCCAAGCAGGAGAGGGAGGGCCCAAACCCCTTCTCTCTATCTCACTGTTGCTGCCTAGACCCAGAGCTCTTCAGGAGGCCTGAAATCTGGCTCTTCACTGTTCTTTGCTCACAGCAGGGCCCTAAGGACTATCCCACTAACCGCTGCTAAAAGTGTAGGATCCCTGTGAGTTTGGGTGACTAGACACTCAGAAGTGTTCCCCAGACTTGCCCAGCTTTGTCCTCACTAGCATGAACCAGCTTGCTGAGTGCAGAGCCTTCCTGTGTGTGAGGGTACTCACCACACCCTGCCTCCTTCTCTCAGCCTGGCATTGCAGAGGAGTAGCTCTGACTGTGGCCAAGTGTGTGTGAGCTCTGGGACCAGCAGGAGACAATGTGAACCCTGACTTTTCTCACCCCGCCTCCTCTTCCCAGCATCCACCAGAAGTGGGAGGGCCAGCCCCAGGGCTCACAGGGCTAGAAAACCGCTCCTCTGCAGAGTGCCCTCTCACCAACCTCCTGTACCCTCTTGGGGGCTGTTACTGTCCCTTTGCTTAGTGGCAGGAAGCGCTGTTTTGGCTCAAGAGAACAGTCTAACAGAAGAGGTCCTGGAGTCAGACTGCCTGGGGTCCATCTAGTTGCACTTCCTACTGCACGACCTTGCGCAGCTCCCAGATCTCTGGGAAATGGGAATCATGTCCGATTGTGCTTCACAGCCTTGTTGTGAGGGTTTGGTGAATTCATACTTACAGAGTACTTATCAGAGGGTCTGGTATACACCAAGTACTCAGAGATTTTGTCAGCATTTTCACAAGGTTTAGAACTGGTGAAAAAGCCTGAGATTTGGGAGTCCTTGATTCTAGTCCTGACTAGAAAGGCTGTGTGACCATGGATGAGTTATTTTCCCTCTTTGAGCCTAGTCATTTTATCTATAAAAAATGGAGGTAATAACCCCTGGAGGGTTTCTGTGGAAATGGGGTAACATTTATATGAAATTAAAAGGCACCATCCCTAGGTTGCAACCCTTATCCTCAAGGTCAGAGATGGTGTCTAGAAATACAACTATTATACCCACATTCCCAGTGACAAGATGGGGGAGGGACAAACAAGAAGGGGCAAAAGGATATGCCATCTCTTCTAAGGGGAGTTCCATAAGCTATTGCAGAACATTTCAGCTTGAGCCTCATTGGTCATACTCAGCTACAAGGGAGGTTGGGAAATACAATCTTCATTGTGGTTCAGGAGATAGCCAGGGGACTCTACAACACATGTCAGGAATTTGTCCCTCCTAGGCAAGTCCCTCTAGCAAAGATGCCACCCCCTCCTTAACACTGGGCTACAGTCCCAGCACCATAAGGCCCTGAGAAAACCCAGGTTGCCAAGAAGATTCGGCAGGTGCCACAATGGCCTAACAGATTTGGATATTATGTCTAGCTTGTGCCAGGGACTCTGTCAATTCTGAGGTTCCACTGCATGTAGTGTTTTTAGGCTAAGGCATGTGGTGGGTCATGACCTCCACTACTTGTCACAGGCCAGATCGAGCCCTATGAATAGAGGGCCTTTACTCCAAGAGGCTGGGGAACCCTGTGTGAACTATGGGGCTCTCTACCCACTCTAGGACCTGGAGCTAGCAAAGCCAGTCTCCTTCAACCAGATGGCATTAGTGTCCTCAAGGACCTGGTGGGTATCCTCTGTAAAGCCAGGAGTCATCCTCTCACCTACCTGCTTTGAAAACTAGGTGTTCTGTACTCGAGCCAGCCAAGGTGAGGCTTGCAGCAGGCCATGCTCCTTTCTTCCATGCCTGCAGGAGTGCAGCCTGCATGGCAGTCTCTTGCCACACCAGCAGGCTTTCTATCCTCACTGTGCCCTGACATAGTGGGCTAAGTGATGTGCTTGTGTGTGGGGTGGGGGGAGCAGGGTTCAGACCTATTCTCAAATGCTAGAGGGGCTCGTGTCTTAAAGATGTCCTTCTGCATGCCTTTCTGCTCAGGAGATGACCACTCTTTGCTTTCTAAGTTTGACTGCCTAGTAATTTTCTATAGGAGGTTTGTTCAAAACGTTTGGAAACCTACACTTCCTGTCATTTACCCTGCACCTTCCCATCTGTTGGGCCCTGCCCTCTCCTTTGTGCCTTTTGCCACTGGTGTGGACTTCCTTACCTTTTTCTCCCCTCCCTGTGGTCGGCTTCCCACATGGGTGTGAACTGTCACCATTTATCAAACTCTGTGCTGGGGCATTAATTTTCATCTTGAAAACCCTGTGAGGTAGGTAGGGACCTAAATGCCATTATCACACAGCTGTGTGGTAATATGGGACCCAGGACAGCATAGCACTGTCCATAGTAAATACTGAACTATTAGGTCCATACTGGGATCAGCAAACTACTATCAACTCTGACTTATGGCCTGTTTCTTTGTGAAGTCACCACCTAAGAATGGCTTTTAAAGGATTGTAAAATAAATAAATAAATATGAGAGAGAGAGAGAGAGAGAGAGAGAGAGAGAGAATGAATAGGGACTGGGGCTCAGTGGTAGAGCACTCACCTAACACCTGTGAGGCTCTGGGTTCGATCCTTAGCACCACATAAAAATAAATAAATAAAACAAAGGCATTTTGTCCAACTGTACCTAAAAAATAAATTTAAAAAAAGAGAGAGAGAGAATATGTGACAGAGACATAATGTGACCTTTGAACCAAAAACATTTCCTATCTGCACTTTATGCGAGTCTGGCAAGCCCTGATATAAAATATGCAGAATTTAGCACAGATGTTAGAGACTTACTGTCTGGGCCCTAGAACCCCATCTTGTGTATTAAAAATAAAAATCGTCTATCAAATGTGGTAGCTCACAGAGCTGTTAGAATTCAAGCATGTAAAGAATATAACCTTGAGTACGCTTTCTCTGGAAGCACTGAGAAAGGGATCTCTGGGCCTCTGACAGGCTTCTCAACCCATTGGGCATGAATGTCCTGGCTCTGAGCCTCTGGCTACCCCAGCCCAGAGTGTGGCTTCCTTAGAGCATGTTCCCTTTGGCAGGAGGAAAGGGACCTGCCAGCTGCCCATTGTGCCTTGTCCTGCTGGGAGGTCAGCTCTGCCTTCCTCCCACCCCCATCCCTGCTGACAGTCAGCTGTGCCACTCACCAGGGCTGGGCACAAAGCCCACACCAAGTACCTCACTGGGCCCAAAGGTACCAAGGCTCCTCTACACACTCTACCCTGGCTGAAGCACTGGCCTAGCAGCAGGAAATGCAGCCTGGGGCTCATCCTCTCTGTGTGAGCTTCCTCCTGCACCTGCCAAACAGGTAGACATCTGTGTTTCCCCAGACCCAAGCTTTTGACCAGTGCCTGCCTTCTACTAAGGAAAAGGAACAGGAAGGGTAATCCCAGGGCCCAGCCAGCCTTCCTCTCTTGCAAGAATGGTCTGAAAAACAATTTTGAATGAAAAATTAGTTAATTGTAAAGATTTAAAAATTCAAATGATCAGATAATCAGAAACAGTATTTTCTGATCTATATAGAGATGAACTCAGTTCTCATTAGCAATGGAAGAATTGAACATAAAAGATCAATAAATTTTACTATATTGAACCATAAACAGGTATATCAAAAGACCTAAAATAATTTTAAATCAAACACAAAAAAATGTTAATGTCAAATATGACAGAGGAAGAATTAATACCCTTAAAATAAAAGTTTTTAAACAATAAAGCTCTTAAGACATAACATCATTAAGCAAGTACTTATGTAGCATATTATGCCAGACTCTGTACCAAGTATTTTATACATACTTAGTCACTTAGTTATTTAATCCTTGTAAACAACACTATAAGAAAGATACTATCATTACCTCCATTTAACAGATGGAAAAACAGAGGCACTGAGAGCTGAGTGACCTGCCTACAGTGCACAGCCAGCTCATGAATGGTGTAGCTACGATTTGAACCCAGCTCATTGTTGGGTGTGAGCACTTAAACTCTTATCCTAACCAGAAAAAAAGATAGACAGCAGACAGTACAAAAAGAGGAAGTACAAATATCTGAGAAACATAAGAATTATTTTTCAGCTTCAATGGTAATCAAAATGCAAATTAAAATGAGATACCATTTTTTGTCTTTGAATTAGAAAGCATTTTTAAATATTATAATATTAATAAATACTGGCAATACAAGAGTGAGACAGATTCCCAGATTGCTGAAGTTGTAATTCAAGTAGCTTTTTTGAAAAGTATTCTGACAGGATTCTCAGAAAGGTCTATACCCTTTGACCAGGAATTCCCATTCTGAGAATCTAATTTGAGAAAATAATTAAAGTGACAAAGATTCATGCATAAAGATGTTTATAGCAATTCTATACAAAATAATGAAAAATTAGAAGCAACCTAAGTATCTGATAATAGGAGATAAGTAAATTGTTTAATCTTCATAATGGGCAATTAGGCAGCCATTATAAATAAATCTGTATAACAAAAGCACCATAAACAAAGTGAAGAGACATACTGTAGTACTTGCAGTGCACATAACAACAGAAGGAGGATTTATATAAACAAAAGAAAGAATCAATAAGAAAAAGGCAAACAACCAAAGAACAAAACAAGCAAAGGATGTAAATAGGTAATCTGTAGAAGGCATGGCAAAGAAACATGAAACAGTGCTCCATCTCACTAGCAGGAAATGCACGCCAATCAGATATACTTATCAGAATAGCAAGAGTCTAAAGGCAAAGATACAAAGAAACAAATTCATATTTATTGCTGATGGGAGTACAAATGACTTTGAAGAGCTATTTGACCATCTTAAAGTTAAAACATATGAGTCTCTGTGACTCACGGATGGTTCTAGGGATCACCTGGCACAAATGTCAATTTCTACCAATAGACATGTTAAAAATTTTTCATTGAAGTATTGTTGTTCAAAGTTCATTGAATTACTGTTTATAATAGCAAGCATTTAGTATTATTGTCATGTAACATTTTTATATATGATATATTACAAAGTAGCAACAGTGATCATTATTAAAGAACTATCATTTCGAGGGAAGTGAATTTTTAGAATAGGATTTTACATGAGCTACTAAACTGGTTAAACTGAATGAGCTAGATCTGTTCCTATCAGCTCAGATAAATTTCTAAAACAACGCTGAGGATAAAGAGCAAGTCACACAAAAGATACATATTTGGATACTATTTTTGGAGATCTTTAAGACAAAATATTACATAGTATTAAGGACACATGTATTGAAAAATGTACAAGAGTACAAATAATGTACACCACCTTCAAAACAGTGGTTACTTCTGTGAAGGAGAGTGGGGTGGAGGGGCAAAAATGGGAAGTGGGACTTAAACTTTATTTTCTTTAAGGGAAGGATTGAAACAGATATGGCAAAATGTTAACCCATGTTCTAAGTTTGGGTGAGGATATATACTTTTCTGCATACTAAATCATTTCAAAATTTCAAGCAAATTAGTTTTTAATTTACTTTTTTAATAATGTACAAGTCCATGGAGAAATGTTTATGGTATAATGTTAAGGGATAAAAGCAGTATAAAAATATACACAAATATTTAAAAATTTCACAAATTAAAGGTTTAAAAGAGAGATACCAGATATTCATGGTGAGGGATGAGATTGTGCAGTCCTGCGTTTCTTTACACTCTTCCATTTCTCTTTTTTCATTCCATGAAGATGTTTTATTTTTATATCCAGGAGAAAAAGTTAAAACAACCATAGAAAAGTTAAAATAACCACCTGAAGGTGCTTAGCTCCTAGGAGAGGGATCTAATAGGATGGAGCATCCTGGATCATCAAGTGACCTGGACTGTTGCTGGTGTGGCCACTTTGTGGTTGTGCAAGTCTGAGTTTGTTCATGGCCCTACCCAACAAACCCTTCCTGAGTACCAGGCACCATGCTAGTGACCCAACAGTGAGCAAAACACAAGCTCTTTGCCTCACCACAGAATGTAGAGCTGGTGAGGAGGGGACAGTAAACACGTCACCCCATGGATATGCACAAGTGTGGTATGTGCATCTTTAGAGCACAGGGTCCTCATGAGGAAAAAGGACAAAGACAGTAGCAAAAATCCAATATGGAACAGGTGGATGGTGAACCTAGCATTTGAATGACATTTAGATTGGAGTCAAAAGAATGAGGAGGTTTGGAACCTTCAAAAGTGAGGACATTGAAAGATAGGAAGGCCTTACAAGGAATAAGAGCAGATCTGGGGCGCAGAGGGGAGCAGTGGTGAGGCAGGGGCAGTGAGCATGCCACCAAGGGTCATTGAGCCTTGGCTTTTACATGTGTGAACTGGGGTTTATGATGACGCTTTCACCTTCGGGTGAGTGTTCAGCCCTGTTATACAAACCCACTTCCACAGCAGTCTTATCTCTTCTTCACAGGTGGGGTGTGTCACTCCTGGGGCTGGAACGAGCATGGCATGTGTGGGGATGGCACCGAAGCCAACGTCTGGGCCCCGAAGCCTGTGCAGCTTCTGCAGTCAGCATCAGGACTCCTTGTGGGATGTGGCGCTGGCCACTCCCTGGCCCTCTGTCAGCTGCCAGCATATCTTGCACTGGGCCAAGATCCCAGGGTCACCTGCTCTCCCCTGGATGCCACGGAGGACACCAAATCTCAGGAAGGCATGGACAAAAGGAGAAACTGGAAGGAAAGACAATCAGAAACTTCAGCCCAAAGCCATTCTGACAATCCCAGGAGTGAAGGGCTGTGATAGACAACCTAATAAAGTGGCTTTTTTTCTCCAAAAGTTTTTCTGGAGACTGACTTTGTTGGGTTATGGGATTGACCTGAGAAGGACGTGGAGGCACAGCTGATTGAGCTAACCACAAACCAGAACAGCAGAGGCTGTTTTCCCGGTATCTAGGCTTTTAAGGAGAACACATCCCTTTTATTCAATGAAGGATGGGTCCCCGCAAAAGGACATGAAAATCTAAAATTTCAGCAGAAGGTTCCAGCCTCTCCCTGCCTGGTAGAGCCAGAAAACCCCACACTAGTGCCATGGCTGTTTTGGTCCAGCAGTGTTTGATTCAGCTAGACAGAGGGTTCCTTGGTCATGCAGAAGCAGCCACAAACCCCATGCTGGGGTTTCACTCTAAGGGACAGAGCTTGCAGTTTGTCCATTCAAGAATACTGAGGTGTTTCACCTGGACACTTTGAAAGGAAGGTGCTTTCATCTTGCTAGCTAGGGCCAAGGGAGAGAGAGGGCTGGGGTATGGGGTCATGGAATGAGTAAGTAGATAAAAGGACATGACTCTTGGAAAGACCCAGAAGAGGAGGTCCCTGGGAAAACTAATCTCAAACCAATGAAACCCTCAGAAGTTTCATCATCATCTAAGCCAGGCAGGACTCTGGAGCCAACCTGGGTGATTGTAATGGCTAACGTGGATAGTTTCGGGCCTGGGGTCTGTGATGACTAAGGTCCAGTGACTTTGATGTCTTAGGATTCTTAAGACATTAAGAAGAAGTTAAGAATCCTAAGACATCAAAGCTGGAGGACCCTTAATCACCATCTAGTCTAATGAACCTTCAAATTGCATTTTTCAGAGCCCCATTGAGTCTTCTGAGAATTCAGTGGCTCCTTTATGGACTACAAGTAAAGGAGGTCAAGTAGACAAAGGACTGGATTACCCACCTCCACTTTTTTCAAAGAAGCTTTAGTTCTACCTATATATAATGTATTTAGCATCACATAAGATTTCTTTAGATGATGGGGTCCTTGAGAAAGTTTAAAAACTATTCATCTTATCTAACATTTTCATTGTTGAAGGAAAATGGAGGCCTACAGAGGGGGCAGGACCATCTCAAGGCCATACACTTCACTCCTGATCCAGGGTCCTTACTGGGAAGTGACCTCATCCAAGGTCTTGAGCCAGACAAGAGTGGGGCAGAGAGCAGCCTTGGGGCCAGAAGTGAGTTCAACTCCTGAGAGTATAGAGGAGGACAATCCTGAGCTCCTACAGGTCTGAACCTGGAGCACCAATAGGCTGACCTTAAGCACCAATTCATGGGGTCCTACTCCCAGTCCTGCATCCTAGAAACATGGCAAAGTCCTTGATCTTCATCTCCCACAGCCAACAGAGGTCAATATACCCTGTCTACACACTGAATTGGATTTGCCAAGGTGACCAAGTTCACAGAAATGGAAAATTGAATGGTCCAGAGATGATACTGCAACAAGCCAAGGTTACTGACAACTGTCCCCGGCCTGTAGGCTGAATGGTCTGCATCAAACAGGCTGAAAATCAATCACACCTGGAATAGTACTGAGGCCCGTATTTGCTAGTCAGTTTCCATTAGCAAGGAATAATTTAAGCTCTCTCATATGGTTACAGTGCAGGGCTCCCTCCTACTTCTTTGAGTACCTGCTGGAAGAAACCAAAATCTCAAGTCATCTGTTGCTGAATCCTAATGTGTCTCCCAAATCCTCCTTATGAACATCAAAAAGAAGTGCCTCAGGCTCCTTCTTAGGCTGAAACAGGATCAAGTGGTATATCAGCCTTAAGCCTGTTGATCTAGAACCTCAGACTCTTAGAACTGAGACAAATCCTTCTTGAAGCAGGCAGGGCACCAGATAGTCCATAAGCAGGAGAATGATTGGCTTTTGGCACCAAAAGACACCATAGGCCACTCAGTCACTTTAGAGTCTTCCTTTTACCCCTCCTAACAGCAGCATCAACAGAAAGGCTCTCTCCAAATCACTTCACTTATTGGTTTTGATGAGTCTGAAGGTTCTTGTTACACAATGAATAAGGAAGTGTCAACAAGTGTCTCCTAGATTTTTTTCTGGACCCTCTAATTTCTATTGGTCATTCTTAGACTTTGTAAATGTCTACTCCCCCATTTCTGTTAGACCATGAGCTCTTTGAAAACAGAGGACCAGGTCTTAGTCAATTCTAAAGCACCTTCATTAAGTGTTGGTCCTAGTACAGAAGTGCCCAATAAATGCCCAATAAATGAACGAACTCATTAGTGTACCGTTAGGGTCACCCTGAGGTTGGGGGAAGGGGTGTAAATGAGTGGCCTTTGCAATACCTTCATCCTTACCCATCTTCTGTTTTATCCCACTAATAAATGAACTATGCTGTGGAATCATAGCCATTTGACAGTCAATTAAGGTTAATATATACCACCTGGTTAACTAATGAGCTAGCTTGAGAAAATGCCCATTCATTTTTAAAATTACTTTTTTTCTGATCAACTAAGTAAATTAGTTCAAGAGCTGAACAAGCCCCCGCCCCACCCATTGTGTGCTCACAGGTCTTTGGCCTGACCCCTGGGGTGATTGTTGAAGGTCCAACATGTACTGGATATTGGTGGGATGTGTCCATCCCTAACTACCACACTCACTCTTCCTTCCTGATCACAGGCACCCCATCTTCCCTTGAACCCCCCCCCCCCCCGACATCCCTGGCCCTGGTTGGTTGTGAGAGCCATCAGACCAACCTTAGATGAAATGGTGCTTGTGAATCCAGGCCTGTTGCTCAGAATAAAGCCCTCCCACCACTCCAAGCCCTTCTACACTTCTGAGTGAAATGACTTAGTGATGGATGGAAGTTGAGAGTTAGCATTCAAAGTTAGTGGGGACATGGTGGGGATGTTACAAAGAGAGGGTTCCAAGTCCTCAGGCACATATGGGTAACTGCTATAAATTCAGACTTTCAGAGTGACTGGAGCACACAAAGGGAGGTGGGCATGAGGAGCAGAGATTGGGGAGGCTGGTAGCCTCTATAAAAACTAATCAAGGGAGCTTAAACTTCATTGTTAGGGCAGTGAGATGTTTAAGAAAGAGAGTAAAGTTGTCCCTCTGTGTGTGGGAGAAAAGGCAGGATGTGAAGTGACCCCTGCTTGTCATACCCATGGTGCTCCATGAAGAAGGTCAGGAGGCCAAGTCCTGAGGGCCTGAGATTTAGGGCCAGCAACTCTAGTGTTCCTGTCAGTTGCACCTCTCAGGGTCATCCCCAGGAAGCCTCTATTATCTTGAGTCAGATTAACCTAAGCTCTGGAGTCAGATAACTTGTGTTAAAATCTTGACTTCATCATTCATTGGCCATATGGCTTGGGCCAGTTACTTTATTCCTTTGTACCTTTTTCTCTTGTCTCTAAAATGGGACTATTTTGAGCTATCATTAGACAACATTTCTAAGATGTCCCCCCACCATGTAGATATGCAGTGTATATTAATCTCCTTTCTCTAGGAGCTACTGTGTCCCTGGAAACCCATATTCCCAATGGCTTGGTGTTCACCAGAGGCTCTTCTTTGATGGCAGATCCTTGGGGAGCATAAACATTTTCTTGTCATGGCCCCTTAGCCACCTAACCCCTGGGCAGAGGCTCCACCCTCCCCATACACTCTGTTCTTAGATTTCACAGGGCATCAGGAAGTTTAGAAAATACTTTGAGGAGATAAGAAACTGTTAGATGGAAATTTAGCACCCTCCTCTGCCTCCCACCCACTCTTCAGATCATTGATTCAGGTCATGCTGGGAGGTGTCCAAGGAACTGAAATCAGGGGAATACTGACACTCACTTATTAGTAGCCCTGGAAAGATCACTTTCCTCTCTGGGCCTCATTTCCTTCTCTCAAAAAATGCTCAGAGGTTGACTGCCCTGACCTTCAGGAGCTTTCCACCCGCATTCATCAAGTCTCTAATGAATAGGAAAAAGTGTTGGATCTGCCACTCTGCCCCACACCAAAATCAAGTGAACAACCGAAGCAAATCAAGATCCCTGGGAGGTGACTGCACTCCTTCCATGATGCCCTCAGATTGGGAGAAAGGGTATTCAATGAAGTGGGTCACCTGACCAGGCCCTGCAAGGATACATTTAGCTAGGGCACCCAGACCTGACAGTCAGATCTCTGTCTCTGGCTTCATCAGATACAACAATGGCCCTAAGAGGGAGGTGACCAAGGTCTGCATGGATTGCGGGAGCAGGATGTGCACTGACATGGCCAGATTCAAGGATGCATCAACACAGCATGATTCAGGGAGAAATCTCCATGACAGGTAACTCCCTAGAGGATGTGCTGGTTTTTTGTCAGATCTTCATACACTCTGTGCCTCTGGGAACTGTCCCTTGCCCCAAAAGGGTGTGTAGTGCAAGGGGCCACCCTGCCCAGTCCCCCAGCATGGGGCAACTTCCTCCTAGGGCTTAGCTTTCCCCCAGCGAGCAGACCACAGCACTTCAAGGTGGGTCCTTGAGATTGGCATAGTCAGGGCCCAGGCTTATCCCAGCCCAGCCGTGGAAGAGAATCGCGACACTGCCTGAAGGCAATAAAAACCCGAATCCATGCTTCATCTCAGAAGTCAGCTTTTTATTTCCGGGTCCAGGGCCCAGGGAGGGGAGTTTGTTGAGCTAAAGCATCGTTGCTCTCTTTCCAGGAAATGTTGTGAGCTGCAGTGAAAGCTCGAGATGTTGCATTTTTTTTTTCAACTCAAGCATGTGTTTTTCAAAAATATCATCCTTCTCCCCCCCCACACTAATTTTAGAATCAGACCAAAGCCAAGCTACTGTCCTCTGTTTCTGTTGGGAAAATACTATATTTATTCGAGATGCAGAAGCGTGTCTCTGCAAACCTCCAATTGCTTCAGGAAAACAAATCTGCTTTAGACTATACAGAAACCATGATACAAAATTTATTTCATGCTCGAATTGCTTTGCATAACATTGGGCATGCAGTTTTTTACTCTGAAGTACTAAATTGCATACATCGCCAGGTTGTGCCTTGGTAAAGGTTGGTGGAGGAGGTTGCCCCTCCTGTGGTCCTGAACTTTTGGTGCTCTACATCCTGGTTTTAAAATAACACTTGGAAAATCCATACGGTGCTGATTATTTACTATGAACAATTTATTATGAAAGTTGGTCACACTGGATCTACACACCGATATGATGAGAGATTCAACCTAGACTAGCCGCTGCCAGGGGTCTTGGGGAGACGTCCGCTGGGTCACAAGCATGCCAAACAGAGAGGGAAGAAGGCGGCAGTGCGAGTTTCCACAATTCTATTTGGAGCAAAGTTCTCAGTTTCCGTGTGAGAGATGAACTATGAAGGTGGGGTCAATATGACCAATGACTGACCGACTGCCCTTTTTGGAACCTTTACTCTCGATCTTGTGTACAAAAGGGGAAGCAATTTGTTCCCCATCTCCATCCTTCCTCCCCGGTCCCCCACTCCCAGAAATGTACAGGTTTCTACTGAACGTTGTTACAATTTGGCTCCAACAATGTGTGTAAAAGTAAAGAGCTCTGAAAGAAAATATAGGACTTTTTCTTTTTCTTCTTGTTATTGTTGTTGAGGGTAATCATACAGTTGCAGGGAGGTTGGTGGGTTTGGTTTGCTGGGTTTTCTGTTTAACTTCATGCAAGTCATGCTAAGGAACCCCTCCACCCTCCCTCCCCAAATAAAATAAAATTTTAAAAAATGAAAAGAAGGAAAAGAAATCCTCTACGGTCAGTTACCATTTGGCCGTAGGAAAAGCTACGTCCGTCCTAGCACAATGCCTGGGCCACTCGGACTCGTCCGGCAAACCTGCATGGCGTGAATTTACTCTGTCCGAGGGTGAGGAGGGGCTGCAGGTCCACCCAGATGCTTAATAGCCACCAGTGTCCTCGGCCAAGCCGCCTGGTCAAGTCACTCTCACAGCCTCTGTCGGCATATACTTAGCAATGACAGGGCTTTCTTTGCAAAGATCTGTATGTAAAGAATACAATTAACACTTGAGCTTCTCTTCTCGGCTTTCCCATCCCGCTTGGTACTTAGTTTTTAAGGAAGGAGGAGGAAAGACAGAACAGCCGCATGCAGAGGCAGGCAGGTTCTTCTCCAGCTGGCTGGTTTCCCATGCAGCGAGCCAGCCTAGCAGCCTCTTTCTCTCCCTCCTGAGGAAACCGGTGGAGTCCCTATTTCTTCTCCTACTCTGAGTCCAAACACCTGGACTCAGAAAACATCTGCAGGGCTTATGGCTCTGAATCAGCCTGAGAAAAGCAAGTCCTTGGTGGCTGTCAGGATTCCATGAGAGCTGGGGCTGGTGAACAGGGCTAGGGCACAAAGACTCTGGCTCCTAAGGCCATGTGGGCTTGGGAGACGGTAACACCTGTGGGTAGTGGTTGCTGTTGGGCTCCCCAGTTGCTCCAGGGAGATGGGGCTGCTTCTGTCCCACATTCCCAGGGCTTCTGGAAAGATAGCAGGAGACTCCCTTGTCTGCTCTTTTAGGTCACATCAACTGAGCCAACATTCAAGATGAAGGAGACAGGCAGCCCAGGAGAACTTACTGGAAATGGTCTCCCTGTTTCCCCCATTACTCTCCAGGGTGGCCCCTGCTCCTAAACATTCTAGAGACTCCACCTAGTAAAAAGCCAGTTGCAAAGGGGAGCAGCAGACCCATCCATGGACAGTGCCAAGAATGGGGCCTCCCCAAGGATGGCAGCCCTCCACCATGCAGCACCATGCAGTGCGGGGAGTGGTACACCGCACTGAGGTCCGAGGGACCTCAGGCAGGGCAAAGAAGCAGGGACCAGCCTAGATCAGGTGGCACAACTTAAGCACTAGTGACCCAAAGGACTTTCCCTCATCTCACTGGACACTGCCTCTCCTCTTCTAGGTCTGCCTTTGATTTCAAAATCTTTTTTCTTCTCCAATCTGGTTTCAAATACTGAAGCAGTTGACAATGGCCACAAGCTACACCAACTATTACCCTCAAAAATCTGACTACTTGACTGACCCTTCATTAGCATGCACCCTTGTGAGCATGTGAGGCACTCCAAGACATGCAGAGCTGCCTAGCCAGCCTGCTGCACAGAGAAAGGCCTGCCCTGCCTTCCAGCCCAGCCGTGCCTGGAGCCTTGCCCTAGAGTGCTCTGCAGCCCAACCCGTTCTCTCTCCAGCCCATGCTCAAGTTCTAACAGAAGCCTGTCTCCATCATGTCAGCCTGAAGTTCTGACTGTGCAGAGAACTTGAGCAAAGGCTACCACTGGTCTCAGTCTTTGCCAACCACAAGGGGGCGCTGAGCACACCAGCAGTGGCCAATGGGCACTGGCGATGGAAGGGGCTGTACAGAGTCCTGCTTACCCACCTCCTCCTGGCAAGTTTTCTATCTGCCACTAGTAATACTCTATCTGCCACTGGCATACACCTTACCTCTGCAAGGACAATGGCCTTATCCCCAAGCCCTGAAGCCACCTCTCTCTTCATGCCTTCCCTCCTTCTGACTTGTGGATTCTTATTAAAGGATGCCTCTTCCATAACATGGATCTTGGGTAGATAAGTTTACAGGGTCCTGGCTATGCCAGGCCCCTCTCACCATCTTCCTCAATCAAGGGAGAAGAGAGATCACTGTGCCTGTGGACCTGACCTGCCCCTGTCAAACCAACCTAGTGAAGCCGAGGCTGCTCCTGCATCCCTGGGTGCACCCTGCCTTCAGGTGCACCCACAGTAAGCCAGCCTGTGCCAATCCCCTTTCTACTACTTAGCTCAGTACTGACCCACAGCTGCCTGGGCCTCAGGTTTTCTCTGCCAGCCTGACATCTCACTTGGGAGAAGGGGACTCTGACCTCCAGGGGCCAACCGTGGGGGACTCCCTCCATCCTTGCCCCCCTTACTGTGCCTGCCTGCCCCTCAGCGTCCCTTGCCCGCCGCCCTGCCCACCCACCTGCAGGAGCGCGAGGCGGGCCCGGCCGATGCATAGTGCTCCAGCTTCCTCTACATACCCTTTCTCATTCCTCCACCAGGTGGGCACGCGTACTCCCCGGTTGATAAGAGGAAGCAGGGTCCGTATCTCTCGCGGGTGCCCGAGCGCGTAAAGGGCAGGCCCTCATCGGGAGTGAGGGCCTGGTCTATGTGGGGGCAGTCTTCGTTCGCCAGCGCGGCCTTCGCCACCTCCCCATTCAGTTTGGAATCTTCAAACATATAAGCAGAAGCTATTGAGACACTTAAAACTGTTTAGTGAGGGGGGGAACAGGCCAGAGGAGGGGCATTTGACAAAGGGAAGCCCATCCCTAAGGATGGAAAAGTGGGCAGGTCATGGAGTAGGGTGTAAGGTTTGGGGAGGCCTCAGCTTGTTCAGGCAGCCCACAGGCTGCCCACCATGCTGGGAAGGGAGAAGGGGCTCCTGGGTTTGCTCAAAGTTTGCAAAAAGATGAATTGGTGATGGGCCCCGCATGCAGTGCTGGGGGCCAGGCCCAGGGCCCAAGGCAGGGCCAATGAGACAGCATGGTGTGGATGTGGTCATGGGGAGAGGGCCAGACACAGAGCTCAGGGAGAAGACAGACAGACACGCAGAAATGCTCCAATCCAAAGAGGCAGACTTCCAGACCCCCTTCTGCCACTGACCAGAGCCCAACTACCTTCCATTGACACTCAGCCAACCAGTCAGTCAGACTTCTCCCCATCCAGACCCCACCTGATTTTCTCCACTCCACCTCTGTTTGGATTCCATCTGATCACTTGGTTTATTCTGTTCTCCCATACACACACACTCTGATTTCTCTGCCACCCACCCCCCACAACTCCATATGGACTCTATTTGGTTGCTCTGATGTCCCATCCTCTGTACAGACTAGGCCTGCTCATACCTGTTACTCTGTCCCCACAAGGACCTAATCTGATCACTCTGTCCCCTGTACAGACTAGGCCTGGGGACATCTTCTATTCTGTCCCCATAAGGACCCAATATGGTCATTCTGACTTCCCATCCCCTGTGCAGACTAGGCTTGGTCACACATTTTACTCTGCCCTGCACTCAGATCCGATTTGACCACTCCATCTGCTTGGTCCCCATGCAGACCCACACTGACCACTCAGTCCACTCTGCTCCCCACACACACCAAGCCAGCATCGTTGCCCACAGGCTCTGGCAGGCCTGGTCAGCTTGCACAGGCACAACAGGGATGTATGCATGAGGCTTGATGGTGGGACATGGATGTGGGAGGGGCTCCCATTCCTGTCTCCTCTGTCAGTGTCCCCGGCAAAGCAGAGCAAATGGATGTGTTGAAGACAACAGTGGCTGATGGACTTGGGTGGAGAAAATTCAAGTCTTGGCCTCTGTGGTCGCCTGAGAAGGAAGCTGGGAGGAGGTCAGGGAGCACATTTGCTGGGGGCAATGTGTGGCCAGAGCAAGGAATCCTGTCTCTCCCAATTCCAGGAGCAGAGTGGTGGCAGCTTGGGTTGGCCAAGGTGGCCTTTGCCCTTGCCCCATCACTTTTAGGGACTAAGCCTGTCCCATGCTGTCAGCCCTCAAAGCAGAAACTTTCTGGCAAGGGTGCAGCCAACTTAAACACTGCATCTAGGGTGGAAGCCCTTTTGTGGAAGGAAACCAACTTGAACAACCATGTTAGGGGAGATTCTCTAGAAGATTAAAGAGGGGGAAAGCTGGAGACAATTTCCACCGAGTTGACACTTTCCCATGATCCTGTTCACATCATGTAACTACACGCAGAGTGATCCTTTCCCGCGTGCACACACTTGGCGTACACGTGGGTGGGATCATCACCCGTGTACACATCATGTCACTACAAAGAGGCAGTCAGTCAAAAGAGAAATGGACCAATCAGGTTTATTCATTAAAGCAAATCCAAAAAAACCCATCATAATTTTGGAACTTAAAAAAGTCTCTCATACAAGATGGCAAAGCATTTCACGTACAGTGCGTTTCTTGACAAATCCCAGGGGCTTTACTCCCCAATTTACTCTGAACCAGAAAGGCCAGTTACCAAGGAAACTCTGACACCATGTGACTGGGGCTGGGGGCTGCCTAGCTCCCTGGGGCGTGTCTGCAGGCACACATGTGTGCTCACAGACACGCTAGAGGGCCTGCACTCTGGTTGGCCCTTGTCTCCCTCCCCAGGGATCTCAGGGCAGAGGAGGATGCTGGGCAGAAGGGAAGGAAACAGTATGAAGTGGAAGTAAATGAGACTGTGGCAGTTGGGACCATAGTACCCTGCATGAGTTTCCCTTCAGGGGAAGGCCAGTAGGCTCTCCCAGGCAGCGGCTCCCTCTAGGAGGGGCCTGAGAGCTTGTTCTCTTTCTTGGCCATAACCTATCAATGGAAGTGACCACGGCCTGCAGTTCTTGTCCAGAAGAGCTGCCCCTGTCTGCCTCTGCCTCCACTAAGATGGTGCAGTCAGAGACTTTCCTCTAGCTCTGCCCACAAGTCCCCATGCCCCAAGGACTCCCAAATCCCACAACTTTAAAGGGCCCAAGTTGGGGCTCATTTTCCCTGAAGGGGCAGGGGCAAGGAGCAACCACCAGGGGTCCTTGGGGGGATTCCCAGGACACTCTTGAGTCTGCTTTTTCTTTCAGCCTTGATCTTTGAGGAGGAAACTAGGACTGCGTGGCTGCTGGTTTGTCTGCAGTTCAGGATACTCTCAGAAACTGGGGCATCCTCCTTCTCCAACTCCAGTAGGGTGACAGGAAAGACCCAACTGTCTAAATCTGGGAAACCAGTGAAAAGGACCACAGATTCAAACTCAACCAAGATTCCCCACCCGCTGCCCCAGTCCATCTTTGGATGAGATGGCAGCTAGAAGCCTCAGTTCCCACCAGCTTTCCAGAGGGCTGGGGGCCCTGCCTCCTCTGGCTCAGGGCCCCCGGGCCCCTACTAGACCCACAGGCTGCAATGATGAAATGACAACATGGGCAGCGTCTCAGAGATGGTTTCCAGGCTTTGAAATGGGCTGAGATGAGCGTCCGCAAGAGGGTCATTTTTTTTTAAAACTTTGGAGCAAGGAGAACTGTGTGGTGGGGCCCTCAGCCAGCAGGCTGCCTTTACTGCCCGTCTCCAGGCACCGCGACGGTACTTACTGTTCACACCAGCATGGGCACCCGCGGCGCACGCAGGGCTGGGGTGGGGTGGGGGTTTCTGGGCATTTCCCTGGGTATGCCCCAAGGGATCTGCCCAGCTGGGGATTCAGGGGAAAACATCCCAGGCTAAATGGGGACAGTCTGTGAGAAAGACATTCACAAAAACCAGCACAAGTCATGCAACAAAACGAGGAGAGAGAGAGAGAGAGAGAGAGAGAGAGAGAGAGAGAAGAGAAGAGAGGGACACATGATTAGTGGAGAGAGAGAAAGACAGAATGTGAACAACATGGAAAAGAACACCCATGCCTGGCCTTTCGAGTCAGCGCACTTTTCCACTGCTTCCCCCTTAGCCCACCTGGGGACAACAAGGACCCTATTCAGGGTCCACGCTGCCAACTCTGCTGCTGGGCCCACACAGACTTTTCAGCCCCACATCCTGCCTGGTCAACTCTGCCCCCAATCCCATCACCCTCCCTGCCCCGAGGCTAGCACCACTTCCTGGGCAGCCACTGCAGCCCACCAGGAGACAGGCGGAGGGATCAGAGATAGGGGACTTTGTACTCTGCTCTCAGGGGAGGAACCCCTCACCCAAAAATGACCCAGAGGCCTCAGTGGTCCCAGTAAGCTGAGGTAGGGGCTTCTCTGGGACCTCACTGCTGCCCTGCATACATACCACCATCCCTCTTTCCTCGCCATTCCTGCTCACCTATGATGAGACCCTGCATTCCTGAACGCGGCACCACAAAGGATCAACCCACATCACAGCAGCAGAGATGGACAAGACACATGTGAATGAACATGGCAGAACAAAGGGAGTACTCTAAGCTGCCCAGAACAGGTGGTCTGGGCCCCGGCTGCCCCTTTTAGTGAAAGAGGCGGCTTCTTCTGGGTCACCAGTGACCCAGGCTGGGCCTGTCTAGCCTCCCCCTATGAGGACCCACAGTCAAGTTGACAACCAGGTCCTTGACAATTCCCCAGGATAAGACTCCCAACACTGAGGCCATCAGCCATGGCTCAGAGGAGGAGGTCAGAACAAACCTGGGACAGACACACAAACTGAAGTTTCAGGAGTGGCCAAGAGGTGGAGGTGAAAGGAAGGTGCAACTGCCCAGCCAGGAGGACTTGCTTCAGTCCTGGACCCAGCCTGGGCAGGAAGGTGAGAGTGGGATGCCCTCAGGGCCCACATATTGCACTTGGTCCCACAGGTCTCAGAATTGAAACTGGAGAACCCTGGATTTTATGGAACTATTTACTTTCCCTTGGAAAGGCCTGGATGGAGTTTGCTGCATTTCACCTGCCCAAATCCCTGGAGGGTCTGGTCTCTACCCACCACCACCACTACCTTCCTTGCCTCTGGCGTCTCCCTCACTCTCTCACAAACTCACCCCAAGCCCGTACCCATCTGGGCACACAGTTCCAAGCAGAAACAGAGGAAAATGGAAAGGGAGGCCAGGACACAGAGATGAGGCAGGACACTCCCCTAGGACCCATATCCTACTGGTGGCACATAATCCAGGTCTCACATGCCTGGAGGGAGGTGTGTTCTGATGAGGGATGAGGCTCAGAGTGGAAACGGGGTCTCAGAGCCTGGTTGGGGGAGGGTCTGAACATTAGGACAGCACCAACACCATCAGGTGCTTGGGAAGGAGATGGGAACACAGCAAGAGGGATGAGGTGGAGGGGGAAGGCAGGAGGGTCTAGGCATCTAGGTTCCAGAGGGCACCCAAACATCTCCTTAGCTATAGAACTATCCAAACCCCAGACTCTTGGGGTCTCAAACCTGAAGCCAGAGCGAAGTGTCTCCCAGGGGCAGGGCTGCCAAGGCTGGGGAAGGACTGTGGAACTCAGGGGAATCCCTCCCACAGGAGTGCAGGTCTGCTGCAGCATGGGAAGGGGGCTATGTCCCTGGAAGTAGCTGGTTTATAAGTCTGAATACACACATCCACGCTCCTGTGTGTGTGTCCTCAGCACTTGGATAATATCACCATTGTCTAGGCATACAGAGGAATCTGGGCCTGCCTGGAGTGAAATGGAGATCCTTGACTGGCTGGTGTGCGTGTGCGGCTCCTAAGCTTGGATACCAGTCCTGAAAGATGGAGTGTCAGGAAGGATGCAGAGGAAGGGTTAAGTAGTGTCATGATGGCACCCCTCAGGTTGAGCATGCTGGGGCCCACAGTGGAGCTGAAAGCTAGGCCAGCCCAGACCTTCCCCCAGAGCCCCAGGAACTGTGCTTGCCCTGATGGTGGATCCTGTGGTGAAATGGCTAGCTAATCTGAAGAAGAGGGGTGGGGCAGGGCTTTCTATGGACAGTCATGACTTGGCTGGAAGACTTTCCCCACCCCAGGCCCCTGTTTCAGCCTCTGAGACCCCTGTCCACCCTCTGGCCCAGCCCAAGACAATAGCCATGTTCCTCTCAAGTGCATACAGAAATCCCAGGGGAGAGCAAAGGGGCAGAGAAGCGGGCCTTGGGAATACTGCTCTGGCTGGCCTAGCTATGGGATGAAGCCTAAACAGAATGAGGATGAGGGGGTGGGTCAGAGAGCACATGGGCAGGGAAGGAGATCAATCACCACTGGGGGAGGCCAACTGAACCAAAGGGAAACTTCCTCATCTGGGTCTGAGCTAGTCTGCAGCCCCCATGCCAGACCTGGGCTTGGGGATGTCCTTCACAGACTAACCTCTCCTGTCAACCTTGTGCTCACCCGGGTACTCCTTCTTAGCTCATTGTTGTCATTCTTCTCTGGGTCATCCAATCCTTTGAGATCCCTGTGTCCACAGAATAAGTCGATGGTATTCCATGGGTAGAGGTAGACTATGGGCTTTATATCTTCAGACCAGAGCCCCATGATCAACTTTATGTGCTATGTGCAGATTCTCATAAAACTGAGATAGTCCCATAATGAACCACTAGCCATGGAATATTAGAATATATCCCATGGTGACTAGTATTGTTTCATGGCCCCCCTCCCCCCCAGCCCCCAGTGAATTCACGGGAAAGTGGTTGTACACTGGTTGGGATGTCTAGTATTGCTGCTGCAGTCCCTACCACCGGACATGGGAACAACCCTTGGTGGAAATTGTTGCTGGTCTGTAGCGCTTTCATCTAAGCTGCCCAGGGTGGTGGCCCCCCCTAATCCTTTGCTCACCAGCGCTTCCATCAGGTCTCCAGAAACTCCCACTGGACCATCAACCCCAACAGACACCGTGAAAGCCAGAGTCACTCCAACAGGTTCCTAAAGATAAATGCTAAACTCTAGAGTGGTGGTAGAAGATGAGTTGGTTCGGCATGCTATGGGTAAGTAAGCTTGTCACAGATGGCTAGGGGCATCTCCTAAGAAGGACCTGGAGCTAGACAGCCGGAATCAGAGCAGGAATCTACTCAGCTATGGAGACGGTTCTTGTGGGGCTGAGAATCTACTGCCTTTGCAGGGATCCTCCTGCCCAGACCCCATGAACAATTTCTGCTGTCTACACAGCCTAAAGGATGCTGTGTTAAGGACCAAATCAGAAGCTAGCTGGCATCTCCGAATCATACCCGCCCCCATCCTGCCCCAACACTGGGTCAGTAGCCTGAGTCAGAGACTCACGCTTGACTCCTGCGCACATGAGCAGCAGCCCCCGGGGCTCCTGCTAAGATAGTCCTCAGTAACTCCACGGGCCATGTGGTCTCTTCAGAACGTCACGAGACCAACCGCATCAACCTCCTTACCCGGGGCCACCAGTGAGGTTCCTCTAGCAGGCTCTTGCCTTCTGAATTTGGCTGCCAGCATCTCCCTGGGCCCCCAGGCTCCACACCTCGAGACTGAGTGCAGGGTCCGGGGTCGCCCACAGAACTAAGGAAGCAGTTTGACTGAATCTGGAATCATCGCTACAGGGGGCGGAGGTGAAAGGTCAGATCGACATGCCTCTAAGAGGTTTCCTACCTGCTCTGTTAATTTCTAAAATTTCTTCCTGGGCCAGCGGACATGTGTCACTCTGAGTACTGTGGTGTGGAGAGTTTACGACAGATTTACAATAATTGGGAGATCCCAGCTGCGGTGGCCGCGGAATATGCTTCTTTTTTTTCTTTGGTAGTTTCTGCTTAGCCATGGCTAAGGAGTAATACATCCCAAAATTGTTCACGATGACAGGCACGGGCATGGCAATGGTCAGCACGCCTGCCAGTGCGCACAGTGCTCCCACCAACATGCCAGACCATGTCTGCGGGTACATGTCTCCGTAGCCCAGTGTCGTCATGGTGACCACGGCCCACCAGAAGCCAATGGGGATGTTCTTAAAGTGCGTGTGCTCACTGGCACTGGGGTCGTTGGGCTGTGCCCCTATCCTCTCGGCATAGTAGATCATGGTGGCAAAGATGAGCACGCCCAGGGCCAGGAAGATGATGAGCAGCAGGAACTCGTTGGTGCTGGCACGGAGTGTGTGGCCCAGGACACGCAGGCCCACGAAGTGGCGGGTCAGCTTGAAGATGCGCAGGATGCGCACGAAGCGGACAACTCGCAGGAAGCCCAGGACATCCTTGGCAGCCTTGGAGGACAGGCCACTTAGGCCCACCTCCAGGTAGAAGGGGAGGATTGCCACAAAGTCAATGATGTTGAGCGAGTTCTTGATGAACTCAACTTTGTTGGGGCAGAAGACCACACGCATGAGGAACTCAAAGGTGAACCACACCACGCAGACACCCTCGATGTAGGTGAGGAAGGCCTCTGTCTCCGCTTCCCTGTAGTAGCGCACTTGCGTGCCATTCTGAACATTCTCAATCTCTGTCTTGTTCACGATAGGATTGAAGCGCTCGTGGGTCTCCAGGCAGAAGGTGGTGATGGAGACCAGGATGAAGAACAGGGAGGCAAAGGCCACATACTGTGGGCAAGAAACACAGAGTGTCAGAGGGGAAGCCCTCCCACCCAGACTACAGAAAGCTGGGTCCAGGCAGAGGGCCAGAGCAGGGGAAGATGCCCACCGAGGGCCCCTTCCAACATGACCTTAGCTGACATGCCACATTTTCCTCAGCAGAGTGATGTGCACTACTGCCAGGCCCAGCTGGTAAAACCCTCCTCCTTGATCTTCCATACTTTCTTACCCCCATTGCCAGCCAGACACTGAAGCCCTAGGGGCCAGCAGTCACCAGAGGGAAGGAGCCTGGGTCCCTGGAAAGAAAGACATCCACTAAATACCCTCATTGAACCTGACTGGGAAATTAACTTCTATTGTCTTAAACTACTGCAACTTGGAGGTGATTTGTTAAAGAGTTAGCGACCCTGACTAATCATGGTGACCTGGCTTGCTGGAGCTGAAGATCGCAAAGAAATGAGAGGGGCAGCTGTAGGGGCATCAGCTATTCAGGGGCTGCATTTCTCATCTTTCTTCTATCCAACTCCTGTCTATTTCCATCACGTAGTGTCAAGATCGCACCGCAGGTCAGCAGCAGAAGGCAGCCACAAAGCCTCTGGCAATTGCCTGAGTTTGCTATGATGCCCACCCCCCACTGTGGGGGGTCCACACTGGGAGTCTCAGAATGACCCAGTCTGGGTTGACTCTGACCAAGGGGCCTGGCACTTGATCTTGCAGGGATCTGGGAACTAAGAACTGTATGGATTTTTTTTAACCACATTGTGGACTAGGGGAGAGGAGGGGGAAGAAGGGGGGGACAAAGTCAGGTTTTCAGAATGACCATCCATCTGTCCACTCATGCTTCTTTCCTTCTACCTCTCTCCCTCCCTTCCTTTCTTCCATCTGTTCACCCATTCACACTCCTTCCTGTCCTCCTTCCTTTGTGTGTTCATTCTACCCTTCCTTCCCTTACTTTCATCCACCGTTCTTCTTCCCTTCCCTCCTCTTTTCTTTTTATAACCCTTCCTCTTTTTCCCCTCCTTTCCTTTCACCTGTCCATCCACCCATTGGTTCATTCCTCCATCCTTTTTTTTTGGCAATCTTCACCAGGCACAAGGTTATGACAAGCACAGAGTTGAACAAAGCCTTGTCCAGCCTCAGGAGCTCCCCTGATAGCTGGGGGTGAAGGACCATACAGAGATGAGTATACAATGCACGGGGCTTAAAGATGAGCCCCCTCAGCCCCAAGAGGGGCTGGGAAAAGGTGAGAACAATCTGTACACCCTTGAGAGAGGCAGGTAGAGGCCGCAGCCAGGTCTTCCAACTCCAGAAAGCTCTTTCTTCAAGATGCAGATAGTTCAGACCTGGGAGGCCACAGAGAAAGATCAGGAAAGCAAGGCAGAGGCAACTGGAAGAGGCTACCACCTCAGACCCAAGTTCACCAAGCTCCCAAACTCTTTCCATCACTAGAGTAACCAAACCTCTTGGAGCTAAAAAGTACACCCCTGGGCTGGGGATGTAGCTCAGTGGTAGAGCAGCACTTGCCTAGCGTGTACAAGGCCCTGGGTTCAATCTCTAGTACTAGGGGGGGAAATCCCCATTGCTGGGTATTTGGTGCCCAGTTTCTTCTGGGGGCTCCATTTTGGAGCTTGGCACTCATGATCCAGACTCCTTAAGGATAGGTGATGCCCCTTGCCTGGGCCTTGTCCTGAGCGGAGAGGAATATGCACCCTGTGAGAGTCTGAGGGCATCTCAGAGGCACAGCCCATGGCACCCAGAGTTCCTGATCTGACCAAAGGTGAAGCCAGGAGGTACCTCCTTTCTTGATGCACCACCAGCCAGGACACCCTTATCCTGAGCTCTCCCACTTCCACCCTCCCCTGTGTTCTCTCTCAACCCGGCCACCCCCCATCAACACAGGTTTAAGGCTTCATTCTCAGTCACACAGCCATCAGAAGGAGCTGCCCATGGGAATCCCAGCTCTGCCCATGCTGCCTACAGAGAAAAGCCCAAACTCCCCAGCCTGAAACATGAGACTCTCCATGCCCTGGCCTCACTTGGCTTTTCAAGGTCCTCTTCCTACACGTCCCCAACATTCATACCATGTGAAACTCTCTGCCATTTCTGACCGCAGTGTCTCCCCCATTTTCATGGCTTCGTACCTGCTATACCTTTTATGGGAGGGAGAGTGTCCCTTCCAATCTGTCTGGGAAAATCCCATTCACCCTTCATTAATATCTCTTTCCCTGGGGTGAGGCTCTCATTGGCACTGTGGTCTCTATAAGGCTGTAAATAAAGGGACTCCCCAAGGAGTCTCTATATTCACCCTAGGGAGACAGAGAATCTGTCTCCAACCTGGCTCTATAGTGACTAGGGAGGCTCGTGGGAATGGCCCAGATAAGGCATTGATATCCTAGGAGCCTTCTAACTCCCAGGTGCCCTTGCAGGCCCTCTAGCTCTCTTCTCATTTGCCCTACCTCACTACAGATCCTGATGGGAAAACTGAGGCCCAGAAGGAGGTCAGGCCTTGTAAGATTTGTATAGAAAAGTCCTTGGTTTTCCAGGATTAACTGTAGCCTGATATCCACTGCCCAAGGAGTGGGGAGACGAAGGGAAGGCAGTAGAAACCAAGCCTAGAGCCAGACACTAAGATTTCTTCCCCTGAAGAGCTGGAGGGGTGGAGGCTAGGCCTTCTTCCCTACAGAGGCTCCCTGGGTGCCTGCTTTCTTGGCTTCTGCTGCCTCAAAGCGTGGCCATCATCCCTCATAGGCAGAGCTCTAGCAACATTCAGGTTTGAGAGGACTCTTAGAGGGCTGTGGAGCAAGCTGCTCCTGATTCGCTCAGACTCCAACATTCTCCAAATCCAGAGACTAGTAGATGGACAACCAAGGACACAGCCAAAGTGACACCAGTCAAGCCTCCAGTTCTCTCTGCTCATGCCTAGGGCTGGCTGAGCTCAAGAAGGAGGAAAGCAGAGCTTGAGGACCTACCATGAGCCTTTAATCCTTGTACTGACATATGTTAAGAAGGAAAGCCAGGTACCAAGAGGTTAAAGGACTAAGCCTAGGTTTGAAAGCCAGTGAGGACTGAGACTGGACCCAGGTTTACCAAGCTTTGCAACCTGAGCTCTGACCTCCAAGTCTCCAAATCTCCTGGGGCAAAAGAACACAACTCATCCCACTTTGCAGCTGGCCTGATTATGTCTGGATGGTTCCATCCTGGAGTTTGGTACCCACAGTCCAGCTCTCCCTGAGATCTCCCTTATGACAGACACAGCATGGCACCTGGGCCCCCAGGCAGGAGCTCAGACACATTGGAATCATTCTTAGGCCTCATTGCCCACAACTTGCTAGGACCTGGGGCAGGAGCAGCTCTCTGGGTGGGCTCCAGTGATGACAGCATCCTTCGATAGCCTAGCCTGTGTCCCTGCTTGGCTTCTTTCTTCCACTGAGGAGAAGACCTGAACTTTCTGGGGAGCTGAGCCAATGGGACAGGGAAGGGTGTGGGCATAGGTGTGGGCTTAGGCCTGGGATCAGCTGACCCCTGGCAGGGAGGGAAGCCCTGCTTAGCAAACTCAGAATGATAATCCTTGAGCAGCAGCTGCAGGACCCTGGGCTTATCAACCCCAGGGCAAGGGCAGGGAGGCTGCACCCCCATGAGCTGTCTGCCTCCAAGTCCCCAGTCACCCAGAAACATGAAACTGTCACCCACAGATCATAGACACAACCACCACCCAGACAGAACACACCTCACCTATCACCTAAGCACCAACACTGAGCACAAGGACACATGAACCACAGCTCAATGCCTGGTCACACACATAGAATGTGAGAGCCCAAGTAGAGTCACTGAGTCATGTCACTGCACACCAAACAGATACACCCAGGTGCTATATCAAAAGGCGCAAATGCACGTGCATACACACAACTCATGCGGATACACACGAGAGCACACAGATGATGCAGTGGTGGCACCATGCAGCATACTTACGAGCACACAGACCCCAGGTACTGCTCTGCCTACCCTGCCCCACTGGGAGGTGATGTTGACCTCTCCCCCACAACATGGGTAGGTACAGCTCTCTTTGTCTTTGCCTCTCTGGCCCTTCCTGAGCCTGCCTGCTCAGACGATGCTGGCTCTGGACTTCCTGTCCCTGGGCCTTGATCCCCATCCCAAGGCCTTCTGATCTCCCATCACCTGCCAGGTCTTGTTTCTGCCACCCCACTCCTGCAGAAGCTGAGCCCCACCACACCCATGGCCTGTTGTGAAGCCTGTCCCTTCTGGGCTCCTAGTCTGACTAGAGGCACCAAGGGACCTTTGCCAGCCAGCCTAGGGGCAACTGTCACACCACCTGGCCGGCTCTGTGGCTGTAAAATTTCAAGACAATGTAGGAGAGATTGCCTGACAATGTGACATAAACCCAAGCTGGTAGTTTCTGGCTCTTTTTATTTTTTCCAGAACCAAATCACTATCCGTGAGAGACCCACCAATTGTGTTCTAGAAAGTGGTAGCCATGGCAACAGAGCGAGGCATCCCATTTCTATGGTAACCTGGGTGGTAAAGCTGTTGGCTGTAAAGTCAGACAAACCTACTAACGATCTGTTGACTTAAGAAGATGTTTTATAAATCACCAAGTTATTTTTATCATAACCCCACCCCAAAACCATAAATCAGAAAGGCAATTTACTATCTATTAAAATGACCAATATGTGCTATGACTTTCATTTATGAATTATTTATGCCACACTCATCTTCAGAAAATTGTGCTTGCCTTTCAGAGCTGTTCAAGGGTTTGCCGTGGGGATCCGTGTTCTTGCAGTTCATTGTTTCAGGAATAAGGTGCTGGTTGTAACATGGTGCAGCGACCAACATTCTGGCCTGGCTGCTCACTTGCTGTGTTACCTTGGCATGTCATTTCCCTTCTCTGGGCCTTAATGTCATCAAGGTTAAAGTGAGGGTTGGACTTGGTCCCTTCTGAGGATCCTGAGGCAGAGCAAGGTTGCAGGCAGTGGGGGCAGGGGGTAACACACATGATGGCTGACAGGGGAGCCCTGGCTGATGTCCAGGCCCCAGGCCCCCAGAGGCTCCAGGTCAATTTTTCCACCTAATTAAATCTGCCCCACGGGGGTGTGCAGCATTTGAGTTAATCCATGTGTAGTCAGTGATGCAGAGCAGACGGGATGGGCAATTGTCCTAAATAAATTGTCAGTTGAGTTGGGTTTGGAAACTGAATTAGACTTGTCTGGACTTTCTTGGGCTGGACGTGCCCGCGGTGTGCTGGACTGGCCAGTGCTGTGATGGAGGATGAGGGGAAGAGACTCTTTGGGATATGGTCTCTTTTTTTGTTCTATTCAATGCCTCCACCATGAAGCTGGAGAGGCCAGGGCACCGTGTGTGGGTCCCACCTGCTCCTGCTCTCTGCTCCTTCCTGCTGGCTCCTGCAGGTGGGCGGGAGGAGCTCCCTGCGCAGTCCCCTATGCTGAAGCGGGAGAGTGTGAGCGCGTGCAGGAACTGGGCCCTATGAGAGCCTGTTGGAAGGCAGTGTGTAAATGCAGAGCAGGGGTTTGCATGGCGAAGGTGTCTCTCTGTGACCTGACTCCAGGCCTCTCCACAGAGTTTTGCTTATTAAGTGGTCGCTGTGTGTGATTCATGTGGGTTGGAAAAAAAAGTGTGGGTGGGAGGAAAATATGAGGTATGTGAGTGTGTGTGTGAGGGTAGGTGTTGAGTGGCATGTGTGTGCATGCGTATGGAGAAATGTATGTGGTGGGGTGTATGTACAGGGCTATATATGGTTTGGGGTGTGTACATGGCTCTGTGCACATGTGCATGTGGTATGGTATGTTTATGTGTACACACATACATGTATGTAGACATGTATGATTTGTATACATGTGTGTAGATGTGTACTCACAACTCTACACACCTATAAAGATATATTTGTTTTGTGGTATGTGTGCATCTATATATTGGGCTATGTGTGAGTTTTGGCATATGAGTACACGTATGTGTGCAAGGGTCTGCACATGAGTAAGGATATGTGGCTTCTGGTATGTAGGGGTATATGCATGAGTGGGTATGGAGCTCTGTATGGGATGTGGCATATGTGCACGTTTGGGTGTGTACATATTCAAAGACATGTATGGTTTGTGGTGTGCATGTGTGGGGTAAATCTTGAGGGCAGTGTGTATGCATGCATATGCATGCACATGTATGGGGCTATGCATGGTTTGTGGTGCGTGTGCATGTATGGATTATCACCTAGAGAGATCAGAATCTGGCTGGGGACACTGAACTCAGCCCAGGGTCCCGATCCTTTTCCATCCCAAAGATGGTCATTCATACACTAGCCCAAGAAGAAGGACAGACAGGGTGGGATAGGGAAAAGGCCCCTGAGCTGGCCCAGCAAAAGGTGGCAGGGAAGTTGGCTAGGTGGTACCCAGCTCAGAATCCCTACTGACACTCTCCATCCTGGCTTACAACCTGATGTGGGGCCAGGACCACAACAGGCAGCAGCCAGGCCTGAGAGTCCAGACCCCCAGAGAGAGTGATAACTGCCTTTGAGATTTGTTCTCATGATCCTAGACCTAGGTCACATTGGAAAGAGCCATCCTGACAGCTGGCCTGGGAAATCCTGAGGTGGTAAGGCTTCCCATGGTGTTTTCACCTCAAGAAGCATATTTTGCATATATAACATGCACACATCCTTAAAATAATATTTCTTCCCACATCCTCAATGTGGTCATATTACTGACATAATGATATGTTGTAAGTCAGTGGTGTGATGGACTTGTGGAAATGTGACCACTAGAAACACAGGGCACCAAGACAGAGGAGGCTTGCAGAGGTTTCTATGAAGAGGCTACTTGTCAGGGAATGGAGAAATGGAGGAACAGTAAAGGATGGGACCTATCCAATGTTGCAGGGCTCTCAGGATGACCAGAGATGGATATATTCTCCTGAAACACCCTCATTGGTCCCCAGAGTAGTCTTTTGTCACTGTAGCCTCTGAGCTTTTGCACAGGCAAGTATCCTCCCCATCCTCCAGACCTCTTGAATTCCCCAGATGCAAACTGCCTTCTAGATCCCAGGCCAAAAGCAGCTCATGTCCTTCTGTCAAAGGAGGTAGCAACTGGAGCAGAAATGACAATACCCTGACGTTGGGCCAACCTGACTTTCAGGTCTGGCTCGTCTTTGGGTAACCTTGGAGCATCCCTGCCCCTTTTTGAGCTTTCATCCCTGCCTCCCAGGTGGCCGTGCTGATGAAATTGAACAACACAGGGAGGGTCAGAGGTGGGGGTTCCAGCCCACCATCAGTCCTGCAGAATGCTGTCTCCTACCCTTCTGCCCTGGTGCTCCTGCCACAATCCTGCACTGAGCATTAGAGTATCTGTGATGTAGAAAAGCCTAGAATCTTACAGTCTGGGAATAGGAACCTATGAGCTGTGAGGCATCTGGGAAACTAAGGCCTGAAACACTGCCACTGTCCTCAAGAGAGCCACTGCAGACCCATACTAAGCCCATGGGGTATGAATGGGGCTGAGGCCACCTCCCAATCAGCCTGACAGAGCAGCACAGTGACCAAGCTGTCCAGTGAAGGCCAGCCCTGGAGTACAGGGGAAGAGCATCTGCCCAGGGAAAAGCCTTAGAGAGCTCCAGTGGGACAGGGTCAGAGAAGCTTCCAGATTTAGTAACAAGAAGTTGGTGGGGTGCAAATGCAGACCCCCTAGAAGAGTGGGCAAAGACCTGGGAGGAAGAACCTTCCCTGGAGCAGCCTGGCTGCTGCCTGTTGTGGTCCTGGAGGAGTCCTGTGGGGAAAGAAGGAGGCAGGAGAGGAAAGAGGCTTGTGGGAGGGGACAGCAGCGGATTCTGGGCAAGTGGAGATACAATGTAGGCCCTGCTCCATACTCTGAGGCTTGGGTTCAGTATTATGATTGGGAGCAGAAATTTACCTCTGATTTGTGTCCCAGATGGCTCTGATGCCACCATCTCCATCTTGGCATTTGGGATCCATGAGGGATGAGACAAATGCCAGGTAGCTCTGATATGTGAGGAACTGTGTTAGGTGCTGGGCAATAGGCAGCTCTGAGTAGAGGCCTGGATCAGCTCAGAGCCTGAGATCGAATCCCAGCTCTGCCATGTGGGATGTCACTGCAGATGAGTAACCTCTTGGAGACTCGGTGCTATCATTATTAAAGTGGGAACAATAATAACACATTCCAGGAAGTAAGATAAAATTGAGGGGTGTGGAGGAAATGGCCAGAGCCTGAGACTTCCTCACCAGTGAGTTCTGGGGCTGGGGAAAAAAAACCCCAGATGGCAGTTCCCTGCACTCAGGTATTGTGAAAGCTGGGCTGCAGGGTTCCTCCACAAAACTCCCAACACAGTACTTCAGTTTTTTGTTTTGCTGTAGTTACTGGGGGCAGCAGGGGATGGGAAGAGGGGTGAGGAGCAGCAGTAATAGCTAAAGGGAGAAATGTGTTTCATTAAGTTTCTTCCCCTAATTTGTTCTGCTCCTGCTGCCACTTGTTGCTAACAACAGATCAGGAGCAAGGGACAGCCTGGGGAGAGCTGATGGCCCGATCCCCACAGCCTGTTTCCTGTGGACAAGGCCAGGCCATATCCAAGACCCAGCAATGGCCTGCAGTCCTCAGAGGGAGAGAGACTTAGCATCATCATGGTTACAGGGTTTCCACATGAGCCCATGCCTCAGGCTAGGCCGAAAGGACCTGAGACTCAGAAGGAAAGGCCACCCAAGGTCACATGATGAGTGGGGGTTGAGCCAGAGCTGCCTGCCAACTTTCTGGCCCAATTCTGGAAACAAGACAAAGGACAACAACTTCACCGGTGGTGAGCAGGCTTCGCTTCCAGTACTTTCCATACATTTGCTCATATAAGCCTCACGCCAGCTCAGCAAGGCAAGTTTCATTATCATGACTTCTTTCTGACAAGGAGTTTGATATCTAGGGAGGGAAGAATCTTGTCAAGGCCTCAGAGTGCTCAACAGTGTGGTCAGTCCCACCCTGCTCCACAACTCCTTCCATAAGCTCCTGTAAGCAGCCAGATGGATGGACATGGGCCCCATGGCACAAGCCATCAAGGCTGTGCCCCGTGAGCTAGATTTGGCCACTCCAATATGGTTTTGATTTTTGTCAGCCATTGCAACACAGGGGCACAGGGGCCTTAGGATCTGTGCTGTCACAGAGGGACCCATAACAGGAAGACCCTGTCAGGAGCAAAACCACCACCCGCCTCCACTCCTGGCCTGAGTGTCTCCTGGAGAACAGATAGTGAAGTGGGGAGATAGCATGGTCTCCCTACACCTTCTCAGTTGCATCTTAGACTCAGAAATATACCAGAATACCACATGGGACACTCTTTATATATGTCAGGACAAGCCTGTGTCCCCAGTGTCCCTGTCTGCTTTCTGTCAGTGGGTGAATGCAATTCTTCATGTTTCTTTTGCGCCGACATCCAGGAGCTCAGTTAAATTTGGTGTGAAATTCTGGGCTAATGCTTTACCTGGGTTTGGGGTATAGCTATTTCTTCTTTTCATTAAAATATTCTTTCTTTTCTTTTCTGATTTATTTTTAAGGCTTCTGATTGAGGTGAGTCTTATTGCCTCAAACTTTTTTACTAAAGAAAACCACAAATTAGAGGTAAGAAACGCATGATAAGACCCCCGAGAAGGAAGCCATACACAGGCCTCCAGGAAGCAGTTCCTGATTCCCTGTGCAGTAACCTTGAGATAGATGTCTCTGTTGGTCACTATAGGTTAGGAGACACTCATGAGGCCAATCATTCTGTCTTTGGACACCTCCGAGAGAGGTGCATTTGTTTCTTGGTGAACTTCTGTCCCTTTCTTCCAGAAAGGGGAGACTGCTGGTGGGATCACCAGAACACTCCTGCTCTTTTTCCTCCCTATGACAGTCCTGCCTACTCCTGCAGAGGCCTCAGGATGCACCCTGAGCCACAGCCAGCATTGCTGCAGGCCAGGCTTCCTCCACTTCCCCCGCACTCATCTTGGGCCTGCTTGTGTTAAGCACTCTCCCTGTGTGGACAATGGGTCCTACACTTTACCCTTTCCATCCTCACCAAGCCGTCTTGGTTAGAGGAGTAATGAGTTTGTTGAGCCACACTGTCCTCTGCTATAAAGCAATAACTTCATGCTCACCTGAGGCTAAATGCTTTATAAACATTATATCATTTATCTCTAAAACCCTCTCTGAAGAAAATATCATCACTTCCATTTTTCAGATGAGAAAACTGAGGTTTAGAGTGGCAAAAAAATACCCCACAAAGTTTAGAGGTGGCAGGCAGGATTAGAGACCAGGTCTCTGACTCTAAAACCACTCTGCTCCAGTACTTCCGCCCTTACAAATGTTTTCACACCCATTCCAGAAAGCCCTGACATTGGGCACAGGCTTCTTTACAACACATCTTCACATTTTGAATCTCATATGAACATACCCCCTATACACATACAACATACCCAGGTGGGTAGTCAGCAGGACAGTTCTGATTACCCCATCTGGTAAATGAGAAAACCGAGGCAGTTCCATGAGGAGTTGGGTGTGAGGTCTACCAGGAATCCACTTGGAAATGTCCCCACCAGGGCTCACTTGTGTGCCTGCATCCTAAGGGATCCTCACTCTTGTAGGTGTGGACCTATATGTGTATCTATAAGTGTTTGGGGAAGGAGGTTAAAAGTTGGCTCTAGTAGGGACATGTAGAGGAGGGCTGTGGACATGGTCTGACCTCTCAGACAGCTGACTGCCCACCTGCTAGCCCTCCAACAAATGTTTCCACCTTATCCCAGGCCTGCACAGACTGAGCAAAATAACCACAGCTCCTGGTGGGGGCACTGACTGGAGCTCCGAGGGGGATGTACAAGGCATTGGATGGGACTTGAAGAAGCCTTGGGGTGAGAGTGGCTTCCAAGAGGAAGTGACAACCATGCAGAGGTTGGAGGGATAGAACCAATCGAGAAGGGAAATGCAAGGTGTAAGGAAGAACAGTTGCAGAAGATGGGGACAATTCTCTATCCTCCTGTCCCTAGACTCATCACCCACATCGGCAGTGCTGATCATTCAGTCCTGTGTTTCACTTCCCAGGACCTTACCTGATTTTCTCCTGATTTTCTTGACATCTACCTGGGGCTTCATCCTGGTGTCCTTTGCCAACCTCTCCTCCCAGCCTCTCACTGTCAGCATGCCTCTCAGGGTAGTGCTGGCTCCTCTTCCCCATCTACCCTTCAATTCCTTAGTGATGGATTCATTTCAAGACTTCAGCTCCCCACCACCCTCAAATCCTACCGTGCAGCACTTCCCAGTGTTTCTCTCTGGCCCAGCACTTCCCCTGAACTCAGGACTCCCGCACCCACCTTCCTGGCACCTCCAGGGGGAGTTCTAGTAGCTCAAACTCAGCATGTCAGCTGAACTCCTGAGCACCCCCACACCCCCGCAGCCTTCTCCACCTCATGAGACAGCATCTCCATCCTTCCAGGACATTCTTGCCAAAAACCTTGCAGTCAGCCTTGACACCTCTCCTCTGTCACACCTCGCATTTAATCTGTAAGGAAATCCTGGTGGCTCTGCTTAAACTAAATCCAGATTCCGAGCCCCATCCCTGCCCCCTCAGCCACCACCCACATCCTTGCTACCATTATTCCCCCACTGGGTTGTGGCCATAGTCTTTTAACCTATCTCCTACTTTCCCACAACCCTGGTACTGTTGGCAACACAGCTGCCTGATGATCTTTTAAAAGCATCTCTCCAGTTGCCTCGTTTCTCTGCTCAGAACCCTGCCAGGGTAAAGGTCTTTGAAATGGCCTGGAGACCCCTGCTGAACATGCACCTCCCTTACCCCTCTGACCCCCTCTCCTACTACCATCCTCTTTGCTCCCTCCAGCCATTCCCACATCTTCAGACATGTTCCTCAAATGTGCTGGACACATGCATGTCTTAGGGCCCTTTCTCCCCCTGCCTAGGATGCCCAGCATTCCCATGGCCTATTCTGTCACCAACTCATGAGGCCTACTCCAACCACCCTGTTAAAATTTCAACAGCACCTCCAGTAATCTGTTTTCCTTCCTCTGTTTTCTCCCACAGCACTCATCATTTTCAAATACACTAGCTTTTCCCAGCTTTGCTGAAGGATAACTTATATACAATGACATCCAACCACTTTTCAGTTCAGTTGCATGAGTGTTAGTAATCTGTAATTTACTTAGTGTTTATGTTTATTGTTTGTCTCTTCCCCATTAAGAAGGTGAAGTCTCTGTGGTAGCTGATTCTAGGGTCTGGCTTGGCCCTGTGTGAAAGTCCAGCCAAATTCTCCAACTAGTAAGAGAAGGGAGGTTGCTTCCCCAGAACCAGGGAGCCAGCTAAGCACAGCCTCTCTTCCAGGCAAACTAGGTCATGGACATGTGTCCCAGGTTACATGTCTCAATCCCCTGTTAGCATAATAGTTATATAGTTGCATCCTGCAGCCTCGTTAGGAAGTGAGCCACTTCTCTGGTGGATCCTTTCCCTTGTCTACACAGGCAGTGGGCATAATCACTGGCTCACTGATATCATATCTGTATCTACACTGGCAAAATGCACAATTATTGATTTCAGACATACATCTACACTGGCACTGACCACACAGACTGCACATCTAACAACCAAACTGGCAAAAGAATCATCTCTGTCTGGTAATCTGTGACTAGATGGGCCGTGAACACAATCTCTAATCATTCAGCTATGTTCTCATGGGCAACAGGCATGCTCTGTCTCCACAGAGATGGTCTGTTAGACTGACAGTGGGCAAGTGATTGAGAGCAGACTTGTGTCTACACTGGCAATGGGTGTACTAGTTGACAGCAGACTCATGTCTACACTAGCAGTAGGCATAATCACTCCCATCTCCTTGACAATGGGTACAATCAGTGAACAAAGACCTGAATTCCCACTGGCCATGAACATGCTACACATGTCATCCATGGAGAATAGATTTAAGGTCACCAGGATTCCTTTCCAGAGAGGAGGAAGATATATCCTCCCCTCCCAGCAGGTTGGCAAGCTACCTACCCATGGTGTAGTTCAACAGCCTGGGTCCTACCCGTGAGGCACAACTGGCATGGATTCGAAACCTGGATGCAGGCACTGGAGTGGGGCATCTGGCATCTGCGCATTAGAATTGGAATGTGGAATGCATGGTGAGGAGATGAGACCATGTCTATTCCCAGTGTCTTGAGATCACTCAAGGTGAGGACAGATGCAGGCTGTGTGACTCCCAGTGCTAACCGCTCCCTCCCCACCCCACAGCCTGGTCTGGACCAGCCAGCCTGGGCTTAAAAAAGCACTAGGAAATGTCACTTTCTTTTTGAGGAGGTGTGATGGGAGGAGATGGCCTGGGCAGCTTTAGCAGCTGGTTTATTCAAAGGTTGGGAACAGTGACAGTGTCTCCAAATCCTGAAGCCTGTTTTGTTCCTAGTTTGAACTGAGGTCCCTTCCCCAGCAAATAGAACCTTCCTCATGCCAGGCCAGACGCCCCAGCCTATGTGGCAGCCTAGCTGGGTCTCTGACTGAGCTGCCTGATGCCTATGTCAGTCCTAGCCAGGAGTAGGACTCCAGCGCCCAGAATCCAGTGTCCAGCGCCTGCAGCTCAGGGGCTCCATCTTGACCGGACACTATCCACTGTGATAGGCCACTATGGTAAGCTGGCTCAAGGTGGCAACCCTGGGCTCCAACCACTAGCCTGAGACAGATAAGTGAGAGTGGATTCTTCTCCAGAGAAGGAAGTTCCAAGGACATCTGGCCACCCATTGATGTGGCACTCATGCATTTTTTCCCTTTCATATAATCATAAAGTATTTATTGAATGCCTGTTATGCACCAGGCCCCATTTCGACAACTACTTCCAGAAATAACTGCTTTAAATAATGCTTCTAGCGCAGAGCTTGGCACACAGTGGGTATTTGTCAGGGATGATGAGGACATCTACCATGTACTGACACTGATCCCGAGCCAGACCCCACTTCCAAGGGCTCTTACATGAATATCTTGTTTAGCCCTACTCCAGCTCTCAGGTCCACACTGTGGTCACCTTCTCAATTTTACAAAGAAGGAAACTGAGGTTCAAGGTAAGTGGTCCAAGGTCATACAACAGGGAAGTGATGGAGTTAGAATTTACACCCCAGTTTTGCCTGGCTCTAGAACACATGCTCTTAACAACTCTCCTAGCCCCCAACACACATTTATTAAATTAATGAATGAATGAATGAACAGGGAAGCCTTGTATTCGTGCAAATATGTGTCTGTGTGTGCAAGGCCACTGTGTGCCTGAGTGTGGGTAGCACGTGTGTGAAGATGTCTGTGTGTTTGCACGTGGGGTTTTTTTATGGAAAGGCTTTCCCTTGTTGTCTCAGTCTGGTGTATGCTGGAGCTATACTTAGCTGCAGCCGTGACTGTAATGAGCAGTTAGCTGTGCACCAGGCACTCATCAGGACCTGGTTTCCCAGGGAGATCGCCAGGGCCAGTGGATGTGTGTGTGGGGGGGTGCAGCTTGGTGCTGGAGAACACTAGAGCAGGGCTTTGGGAGGGAGCCTGGAGCTCGCAGCGCTGTGCCTTGTGCAAATGCAGAGCCTTAGTTCCAGCTGAAAGAACATGCTCTAGGCCCACAGCACCGATGCCTTCATCTAGGCACTGCCGAGCTCAACTACTGGCCACCCATGCCCATGGTCCCTTTACTCCCTTGTCAGACAATTGAACTAAAGCCTTGGAGCTCATGGCTAGAGGCTGAGGGTGACAGCAAAAGCAGCAGGAAGACGGTGGATCTTTGTGTAGCCAAATCAAGGTCTTCCAGGGCCCCAGGAAGATCCTCCTCTCGGGACATCTCCCCTGCCAGCAGAGCTGCACTGCCACCTTGAGCACAAGCTGCTTGGGCCGGGGGTGGGGCCTGAGGAGGGAAGGAGGCCTTCTCCCTGCAGAACAGATGAAACTGCAGGTATGCTCAGAGGGGCCTGGGGTTCAGAGGCCAATCCCGTACTCGCTGTCTGCCCTCCAGTGGTTGTAGGGAGGGGCTAATCTCCCCTTTCAAGTGACTCTGCCTGAAACTTCTTTCATGCCTGGGCCTGGTTCTCTCTCCAACAGAGGAGAGAGAGTGGGCCAATACTTCAGGCCAGCCTACTGCTCAGCTCCCAGCTCTCTCAGTCCACAAACCAGCCCCTGCCTCTGGTAATCCCACTTACTGCACATGTATACTGAGTTACTGGACCCTATTGCCACCCTGAAGTCCTCTAGAACATTTTCATTGAATGAGAGGCAGGACTTCCTCTGCCGCCTTGAAGACAAGCAATAGAGATGTATCTTTCCATCCGTCCATCCACCCATTTCTTTACCCACCCGTTCGGTTATCCACCCAGCAGTGTATCCATCCAGCTGTGTGTGTCCTTCTTTCCATCCATTCATCTACATGCACCCACATATCCACCTTTTCATCCATTTGTCTATTCACCCATGTTGTTCTTGATCACAGAACCACAACATCCTGGCCTGGCTTGAGTTTACCTTCATTTCCAAAAGACCTGGGATCTTATCCTTCTTGTATCACTTGCAAATAAGTTAATCTCTATGGGCCATTTCCTTCATCAATAAAATAGGTCTGATATCTAATCCTTATGCCTCACAGAGCTCTCATAAGGCATGTTGCATTATCAAAGGCTATTGATGTAACAGGCACCATTGCTAAGCTGATCCTCATTCCTCTGGGAGGTCGCGGTTAAGTCCAAGAAACACATGACCTCAGTAGGTCAGTGGATCAGGGGCCTGAAGTTAGACAGGAAAAGTTTTTGGAAGCACTAAGGACAGAGCAGGCGCTTTCATGAGTGGGGTCCGAAAGGATCCATCATGAAGGGTCATCAAAGCCAGACTCCAAGGATGTGTCTGGTTCAGAAACACAGAGGGGAAGAGAGGGCATCCTTAGTGCAGGAGACAACATACCCAAAGGCAGACAAGGGAGCTAGGGGAAGAGATGGCCTGAGGCCAAGATGCGTGGTGTGGAGAACAGAATGGGGGTGGGTTTCCAAGGGCAGCACAACAGGCTCTGGAGAGCACCCTGGACATGCAAAGCCTCCGTAAGCCACTGCAAACCCTGGCAATTTCTAACTCCCAGGCTTGCACTCAACTACCCAGACTGCCAGAGAGAGAAAAAATATCTGCTAGTGACAGCCAGGTCTCAGGAGACACAACTCCTGCTGCCCAGAAGGGAAGCCAGTGCCTGGCATTTCTGACCTTTGTGCCGCTAAATATATCACTGGTGACGGTGGTTCGTGGCCCTGAGGCTGTGAGGCCACTAAATGAGGCTTCTATGGCTTCCCTCCCTGTCTCTGTGGCTCAGTCACAGCCTCACTGTACTCTGGGGGATTTAAGCCCAGGGGATCTGAGCCCAGGACTGGGGTGACAGTGGTGCCCCAGATAGCCAGGACCTATCCTCAGTCAGTGCCTCGTAGACGCCAGGCACTGTGCTCAGGGCTTTGCCCCTAGAAGACTTGCCCGAGATGCAAAGTACACACTGTCATCCCCATTTCACACAAGAAGAAACAAGCTTAGCTAGATGTCACTTGCTGACTCCACGTGCAATTCCACACTGCGGCAGAAGGGAGACTCAAACCAGTCCTGACCTAGCCCAAAGCCCTGTGCTCTCTCCTCTCCTCTGATCCCTCCCAAACTCCTCCTGCCCTTGAACTGTGGACTCTTTCCAGGACATGGCCTTACTCGGAGCCACATTTTCTCTCTCAAAGATCTCTTTCTTTATCTAGTCTTACTGGATTCTCTAACCTCTCTGAGAAGTCGGTGATGCTGTTGTATATACTTTATAGGTAAGAAAACAAAAGCCCAGAAAAGCAAGTGTCATGCTCCAGGTGTGTGGGCCAAGTCAGGAGCATCTAAGGCAATGTGAAGGGGAGCACACTGCACAGGGCTGACCCACCAAATGGGCTTATGAGAGCCCAGCCCAGAGCTGCGAAGATAGCTCAGTGGTAGAGTGCTTGCCTAGCATGAGTAGACCCTGGCTTCAATTCCCAGTACTGGGAGAAAAAAAAATCCAGCCCATGGTCCTCACCCCAGGGATCTGCCTAGCTCTAGGTGGCCCAGCAGGTGACAGTGTTCCTCACAAGCAGTTCAGAGAGCCCCTGAGGTTGAGCATAAAAAATTAATCTCTAAGTGGTGAGACATTAACCCTGGCCGGTAACTGTGGTCTGAAGTATTTCACAACCCTGCCCCATGACAAGGCCCAAGGGAGCCACTCTACCACATTAGTGGCCAGGGAACTACCAGGCAGGCCTAGTCCCCCTAGTTACAACAACCCCTCTTTAAACTTTAGGTTTGTATTCCCAGAACCTCCGAGGAGGGCCAAGACCAGGGTTTGCCGAGCATCCTTTAAAGATACCTCATCTGAAAAATGATGAGAATGATCATGATGTATAACTTGCACACCTGTGTGTGCTGTGTACCAGGCTCTCTATCTGTGTCACATCTCATTAGATTCCCACAGCAGCCCTTTGAGGTGGGGACTCTTGTAATTTCCACTAGCTAGCTGAGGTGGCTGAGGACTGCAGAGGTCACACAGCTAATAATCAGCAGAGTCAGGCAGTCTAGCCCCAGTCAGATCCCTAACCTCTCCTCTAAACCACCTTCTCTTGGCATACCTGAGTGTGACAGTGAGCCATCTTTGAGGGCTCCAGGACAGGAAAGGGCTGGCATGGTTTTTGTCTGGCAGAGCCCCCCCTCACTAACTCCTCTCTGGCCTCACACCCAGCTCAGAGAACAGCTCACCTCCCAGCCTGGTGGCAGCCTTATGTGGCCTCACTTGTCCCCTGAGCACAGATGACCTTCAGACAGAGGACAGAGATCACCCATTATGGTAGGACACAAGCCCCCTCCATGGAGGGTTAGGTGTGCAAGCCCATGTGGCTGTAGGAGGGCAAGGCAAATGTGCACACAGCCAAGCTCTGTGCTGGCATGCTCAGGGAGCCCCAGAGATGGCCCAGCAAGAGCAGACACCACTGTCAGGAGCCCAGTGAAGCTGTGAAGAGTATTACCTTTTCTGACTATCACGATGCCCTGGCTTCTGAGTCCGGCTCTGGACACCCAACTCATCACCTTTAACCCCAGGCATATGCCTGCTCAGGGCTTTTGCACGTCTCACTTCCTCTTTTGGCCAGATATCACATGGTTCCCTCCCTTACCTCTTCCCTGTCATACTAGTTCAAACTGCCACTTCCAACTCTCCAGGCACCTTCTCTCTGGTCCGTACCTCCATGGCAGTCATCACTATCAAACAGACCATACAGCCTGAGAATCCAGTTTCATTTCCCTGCACTGGAATGTAGGGACTCAAGGGCAGGGACTTCTGATTGTTTTGTTCTTGGCTTCACCCCCAGCCTCTAGAGAAGTGCCTGTCACTTAGTAGGTGCTTGTAAATATCTGTGGAATGAATGAATAATGAATGGATGCTAACAGCGGCCCTGAAGGGACACTACTCATGGGCAGCCTGTGTAGACAGGGGTGTGGGGAGAGGAACGCCTTCCTGCACTGCAATGGGGGAGGAGCAGAAGAGGTGGGGAACATCATGGGCAGTGGGGCAGGCAGGAGCAGGGCTGGCATGCCAGCAGGGAAAGAGCCTGGGTAGGGCCAGGGTGGTAGGGGCATCTGAGGCCCTGCACAGGCTTAAGAAAGCTTCATTTGGCTCCTACGGCCCAGGCCACAGCAGCATCTGAGCCTGGGTGCAGCAAGGCTGGCTCCTGAGGCCCCCTGAGCTCAGCTGTCCAGGGCTGCCCCAGCTAATATTAGCCTGTCCCCACCCAGCCTGGCGTCAGCCTGGCGGAGTAGCCCAGCCTCACAGCAGGCACTGCCCACTGGTACCAACAAGCCCCCAGCTCCTGCCCAAGGCTCCAGCAGCTCTGGGGTCTGTCTAGCCCCTGTTGCCACTCCTCCCTGTACCTGAGCATCCCTGTAAAGAGGAGATGCTTCAAAGCCCTGAGCTGGGATGTGTGGTCCCTACCTGCCAGGCCCACCATGCTGGCACACTTGTCAGCATCTCAGGTCCCCATGCTTGGCTTCCAGCCAGAGCCTGATGTCAGCGGCCCTCCCCCTCTCTCACCCAGCAGGCGGAAGTCCTGTCATCCATCTCTCCCATAACCCCACTACACCTGGAGGGGGAGGCACAGCAGCAATAAGCAGATCCTTACAGCAGATGGGGGACCAAGGCTCAGAGGGAGCACGAGCTGCCTGATGCACAGGGGGTTTGTGGGAGGATCAAGAGAGAATCCAGGCCTGCCTCCCAGGGTGACACCCCTGGTACCTGACAGAATCTGAAAGAAGGGGCCCCAGGGGTCAGGGTCAGAAAGGTGACCCCCTAGAAGAGGTCTTTGTAAGAAGAGTCAGAAGCTGAAAGAAGGAAGCAGGTGGAGAAGAGGTGAGGGTTTGGATTTTCTAGGGCCAAGAACTGGTGAAAAGAAGATAATGGAACTCACAATAATTAAGCACTTATTATGTTCTGGGTTCTGGGCTAAGTGCTTAACACATTTAATACTCCCGACTTCCCCATGAGTCAGATGCTATTAATATCTTTCTCTTGAGGCACAGACAGGTTAGGGAACTTGTCCAAGGTCACACAGCTGGAAAGTGGAGGGGATGGAATTCAAACACAGACTTCCTGGTTGCAGAGGACTGCTTTTAGGAGAGAAAGGGGCTCTGGGTCATTCTAAGGTCAAGTAGGCAGGAGGAAGAGAGGGATGGAAGGAGATGTGAACTCCACACATTTTTTTTTTTTTTTTTTTTTTTTTTTTACTGAACACATGAGGAAGTTTAAAGCAGGGGGGTTTGGGACAAAAATCATCCTAGGCCTTCAAGGAGAGGAGACTATTTTGAAAGCCAGTGACTAATACCTAGAACTTCCCATAAACACAGTTGCCAGAGAAAAGAGGACAATAAAAAGGGAAAGGTAAGAAGATGGAGAGGGAAAGGTAGAGAAAAAATTAAAACCTGGCTGGCCCTCAGAATCCCAAGAACTGGACTTGGAGCTGAGGTTGTGTGTACTAAGTGGGACTTGGGAGCTGTGCTTACTGGTTTTGGAAAACACATGTTGGCCTCTGAGAGACAGAGGGACTAGGACGGGAAGACCTTCATCTGGCCCCATCTCAGTGGGGACCATGGCAGGTGGGACCCTCCCCTGATGGGCACCCCAGAGATCCTGCCCCACCTTTGCCTGTTCATTGCTGCTCCAGCCTGGGGGAGGGAAGGGCTGTGTTCCCAGGTAAGGCAAGGAAGTGGGGATCAGTCAGGAATAGGATCAAAGGCTTGGGGAACCCAGGCCTGACCTGGGGTGGTCTCAAACCCACCCAACTTTTACATTCTTTCAGTCAATATTTATTTAGCATTCACTGTGTACCAGACCCTGCTCTAGGTTCCAGGGATAGCGCTATTGATAAAAGAGACGAAAATCCCGGATCCCATGGAACTTACATCCTACTGGGGAAAACAGACAATAAACAAATAAGTAAATATACTATATGTTAGATGGTGGTAAACGCCAGAGAGAAACAGGGAAGCACAACATGGGGAAGGAACCGGAGAGGTGCACCCTGAGATGATGACGCCTGAGTACAGACCTGAAGGAGGTGAGAGAGCAAATGTCTGCAGTATCTGCTGGTGGGGTGCTCCTGGTGGAGGACCCATGAAAGGACGGTCCTGAGGTGGAAGCACAGTGTGCTGGAGAGAGGCCAATGGCACCTGGATGAGCGCATAGGAGACAGAGAGGAAGACATAAGGGAGGGGACAGGTGGGGACACTCAAAGGACACTTACAGTCCTCAGAAGACTCGGGTTTCTTCTCTGAGAGAGACAGGAAGCCCAAGTGAGATGACAGAGGGCTGATTTGGTCTGAGTACCATTTTTCTGGATGCCTGGACTGCCCTGGGGAGAAGGGCTGGGCGGCCAGGGCAGGGGCAGGAGGACAGTTGGGAAGCTTCAACAATAATCCAGGGGCAGGAAGATGGTGGCTTCACCCAAGGAGGCAGCAGTGGGGGTGAGGGGATGCAGTTGGGTTCTGGGTGTGTCTTAAGCGTAAAGACAAAAGGATCTGCTGACGTGTAAGAGAAGGAGAGGAGGCCAGGGATCCTGCTCCATTACAGCAGCTGAATGGAGCCAGTGGTCATTTACTAAGATGGGGCCTCAGCCTTATTTAGGTGCCATTACCTAGCCACCAACAACTGGCCACAAGGAAAACCAGAATTATCTATGAAACCCTGTCAACCTGCATACACTCACATAGCCCTCTCCATCCTGACCTCTCGGCTGGAAACTGTTGTCTGCATCAGTGCTTCCCAGACTCTAATGAATATGAAACATCTGAAGATGGGGTGGGGCCTGAAATGCTCCCAGTGATGTTATGTTAGTCAGAGGGCCATACTTTGAGTAGGGGGAGCCCACGTGCCCGACGTCCCATAGCATTGAGTCTCCCTTGCTAGCATTAGCATCACCTGGGAGTGGATAGATCTAGGAATTGAGTCCTCCCAGGGCAGTGCCTGGGAGTTTTGGATTTCTTGAAGCATCCCAGGTAGTTTTGTGGGTCAGTCATGGGTGGGAGTCTTTCAGCAATGACTCCTATGACATCCAACAACAGTATCTCCACTCTAGCCCTCCAGCACAACACCCATCCATTGTGGCCCTCTCCTACAGCCTAGTACAGGAATTCTTTGTGAGAATTAAATGAGAATAAGGCCTGTGACTGGCCTTCTGCTGTTCTGGATGCCTGGACTGAGGGCCCACAGACAGGAATAGGGCCTGAGGAAAAGGGCAACGGGTGCTTCCTACTGGACCAGAGTAAGCACACCTGAAAGAGGTGGTACTCCCGGTTTCTGTGCCTGTCAGAGGGCTGGTGAGCCTATCAGACAGGGGCTGGATTACTAGACTTTGAAAGAATGAATGAGCACAGGTTTGAGGGAGGCCGAATGTATAGAGAAGTTCTTCAGACCCCCTCCCTGGGCTCCTACCCTCTTGGTGCCAGAACCCTTGCCTGGAAAGCCCACCAGTGTCCCGGAGAGCAGCTAGGCTGGGGTGTGAAACAAGAGAGGAAAGGACTCCTTTAGTGCCCCCAGCTCCTATGGGCTGTGGAAGCCCAGAATTCCTGAACTCCCAGAATGTCAGGGCTGGTCATTTAGATCAACCTCTATAGATTACAGGTAGAGAAACTGCAGCCTGAAGGGTAGTGGGTCTTGCCCAGGCAGTCTAATTGGTTTAGTAACCTTCCTAAGGTCTAGTTGCCTGATGCTCACAACCTGAGTTTTGTTTGTGGCCTCGTGTCTCTACATACCCAGGCTAGTCCTCGATCTGGGGCTTGTCTGTCCCCAGCCCCAAGCCTTCAGAGTAGACTTGAATCATGCAAGCTAGCAGCCCTCTGTTCTGGAGGAGGAAGCGAGCAAGGGCAGGAGGAGCCAGGCTAAGTGTTAGGGACCTTGAGGGAACAGACTGCATGTTCAGCAAATAGCACACTGAAGTGAGCAGAACAGATGAGCAAAAACCCAGAGGTTAAAATGAGAGCTCAAGATGAGGAGGCCAGGGAGACCTTGGTGGAAAGGAAAAGTGGGAGACATGGCCAGGGGCCAGAGCAGAAGGCGTCGAATGCTGAGCTGAGGGGCAGCAGCATTCCTTCCATGAACTGCCATGCAGGATAACTTCTTGGCTTCCCTAGTGCCTCTGTCATTTCCCGCCAGGCCATAAGGAGTCCCCAGCCTGTATGGATGGGTAGAAGGCAGCTGAGGCACTGTGGGGAAGCCTTCTTCCTTGAGAGGGCCACAGCAGTCCCTTAGCTGGTCAGACATTGCCCTCGCTTGCCATCATCCAGGGCCAGAACTTGCTGAGCAGGATCCTTGCACATGCTGTAGGGGAAAGCGTCTGATGGAGTGAACCAGATGGAAACTCAAGCCTGGAGCATGGCAGGCTACAGACTCTGCCATCTCTGGAACATGATCAGGAGGCAGCACTGTGCGGTAGTTAGACAATGCTCTGGTGTCAGGCAGACCAGGTCTGAATGTTGGCTGCGTGGCTTATGAGCTGAGTGACCCTGGATAAGTAACTTTACCCCTTTGAGTCTCAGCAGCCCAGTTGTGACACTGGCATGATAATAATACTGCAGTCCTGTGGGTGTCTTTGTGAGAATTAAATGAGAATAAGTAAATCAAGACAATACCTGACACACAGTAAGTGTTTTAGCAAATAGTAGCCATAAATATTATGATTTGAGAAAGAAAGGGCAATTCTGGAAAATCCTGCTTAGGAGAATTTGGGCCAAGTCTGAGTCTACCTACCTGAGTGTGTGTGTGTGTGTGTGGGGGGGGTGTCTCAACCAGCCTGGGAGGTCAGGTAACTACTTACTCTCCCTCCCTTAGGAGCAGAAGTCAGTGGGAACAATAAGAGGGCAATAGCACGCCAGGTGCAGTTTCGGGTTCTTTAAAAACTGAGACCCAAAAGAAATACATATGGCCAGGTCCTGGGCCAACAGATCTCAAACACCCTTGTATGAGACTCCCTCATGGTACTGGGCAGTGTCTGCCCTTCTCTAAGCCTATTTCTCCAACACTGGATGACAATAGTAACAAAGATCCTTTGCTTGTCCAAACTTTAGCTCAGGCTTCTGAACCTTCTCCTAGGCCCATCTGTGCACTTCATGTGTAATACAGTTTTAGCAAAGGCAACTTTTTAAGTCTGGTTAGCCAGAACCCCTCATCTTCAATATATCATCACCTTCCATATCCGATCAGGTTCCTTATCCTCTACCACTCCCAGGTGGTGTCTTTGGCCTTGTTTCAGCAAGAATCCTGTTAGGTCGGTTTAACCAGAACCCCTTCTTGTCCCTGATATTTCCAGGTCCTAACTTTCCATTCACACACCCACACCCTGCTCCTTGACTACAAACTCCCAGACCCAGGTTATTTTCAAAGCTGAGCCTAATCTCTCTCCACTGCAATACCCCATTGCAGTGGTCCCTGTATCTCTGATGATAGTCCTGAATAATGTGTGTTTTAACACATCTCATTGAATATTTTTTTCTTTAACAGTAGTGACTAGAGGTAGCCTGGGAACATCCGTGCACCCTAAAAGTTCCATGGACCTGGAAAGAAATCTCTCTCATCCAAGTGATTCCCTTGAACAGACACTGGACAGCAAACTGTCCCTGGGCCCACCTTTTGCTCTGAGCTTCTTCCAGGGATGGGGAGCTGGAACTGGGGTGGTGGCCAGCCTGGCCCAGGAATTAAAGGGAAGGAGTGGCTCAAGGACCTGACCTTTTGGTCTAAAGCAAGTACACTGGTCATGAGACTGCTCAGAATAGCCAGAGGAACTACATACAGCTGTCCAGGGAGGCCTAGCATAGCACTGTGCCCTGGAGTGAGCCCCCACCAGGCCCTGTCCCCCACCTTTGAGACAACATATTTCCTCCTTCTTTGAGAGACTCAAACCCAAAGTTTCTGGCAGATGCCAGACCTCCTGAACACAGGTGCCACCCCCAGGGTGCCAGACCTCAAATACTCTCTGAGGTGTGACATGAAGCAGCACTGAGCCCCGCACTAGGAGACATTGGTTTCTGAAGGAGCTGGGCAGCTAACCTGCTCATGTGTGACCTGGGGAAAAGCACTCCTTCCTTGGCCTCACCTTTCTCACTGTCATAATTATAAGCTCCTGTGACACTGAGTATGCAGGAAGATTACAGTCTGAGGGAAGACAAACCCAAATCAAGTAAGGCTGTTAATGAGGTTCTTTTTTTTTCCCCCCCACAAACCAGATAGCTTCTCTGAAGGGAAAGTCCTGGTTCTGAACCCTGACCCAGCCTGTGGGGCCAGCAGAGACACTGCTGGGGAACTGATATGTGTGGTGGGTATGAAGGATAAAGAAGGGTAAGCCAGGAGGAAAGAATGCTCCAGAGGCAACGGTGTATGCACAGGCCTTCAGGCAGGGTAACCCAGCACCAGCAAAAAACAAACAGGCCAGATGGCTGAAGGCTGGGGACATTGAGGATAGCCCACCAGAGGAGACTAGAGAGACGGGAGTGGGGAGGTCATGGGGTCTGCAAGGCCACAGTATGCACAGGGAAGCACTGAAGGGTTTTAGGCAGGCAAGGTAGTGACCTGACAGATTAGTGAGTTGAAAAGACCTCTGTGGCTGCCAAGTGGAAAATGGACTGGCAGGAGCAGGGGCTAAAGGTGGGATAACAGTCAGAAAGCTGCTGGAGAGGTGGGCCTGAGGGAAGAAGGTGGCTTGAAGTAGGAAGAAGATGGAGTTTAGAGATGGTCATGAGGTAACACAAGCAACAGGAGTAATAAGAGCTGCCAACACTTACTGAGCACCTACTGTGTGCCGTGGCTATCCATGATTACCCCCAGCGAGTCCTTACATCAACCCTCTGAGGACGGTTCTGTCATTACCCCATTTGTCTGTAGAAAGGTGAAGGGCTCTGACCAGCAAATGCTAAGTCAGTGATATTCATTACCAGGAGTGGAGTGGGGGGTCTGGTGGCACCATTCAAAGACACAAGGACCCCTATAAAAGTACTATGGGAAAGAGAATACATGGACTGAACAAAGACACACTGGCAAGAGACTCTTGAGGTCCCTCCAGCTTCGTTTTCATTGCTTTTGGGTCTCCTTTACACATTACCAAATAGGGGGATCTGAGGTGAGAGGTCAGGTACCTAGGAAGCCCTAATAACAGCTCTATCCCTGATTTCTCCTCTGCCAAGAGCCCCGTGTCTACTGGGACCCCAGGGATAAACAGAAGTCTATGTCTAGGCTCCTCATTCTAGGTACCAGGTAAGTTTCCTTTCCAGAGGCCTGAGGGGGAGTCAGGGCTACATCAGGTCCCAAAGAGGAGGGGTCCAGGCAAAGAGACAGACTTGGGATAAGGGGTCAGTGGAGAGGGGCAGTGGGGTGGCTGGAGGTAGGCTTCCCCAGCTTGGAGATCATTGGTACTTCTTAGAAATCTGGAAAGTCAAATGACTTTGGGGGACAGATGTGACCACATTCACATACCCCATATACACAGTGGGGACAGTTTCTGGCTTTCAGTCTAGGGACCATCACTGGCTCTGATGTGACAAGAATGACGCTCCTAGTAACAACATACAAATCATAGAAAAAGGCCAGACTTCACACCTGAACTGGCCACCAAGAAAGAAAGGAGGGTGAGTTTCCAGCCAGTTCCCCCAGACTGCCTAACATACCTGCTCTCACACCACTGCATGCAAGGACTATTTGTCTACTGCCAGCTGCCTGGCTAATTCCTGCTTCCCCCACCCCCCCAATGCTTGCCCCAGCATGACCTCCTCTGGCACAGTTCTTATTCTCATGGCCCCAGGAAGTCCCTCTACCCCTTACCACATAAAATCATCATCCTTTTCTCTGTATCTCTGTGGTACACACGCCCCCTCCCCCCACCCCCTACCCCGAATACAAGTGAGGACCATCTTGTCCCAGCTTACCTCGCCCTGTCTTGCCCCCTCAGGTTGGTGTCCAGTAGAGAAGGGCCAGGGAACCAGCTGCTCCAGCCACCACTGATAACCCTCACAGCTCAGATGGAATATCCCACCCTCAGCCAAGTATTGCCCCTATCTTCCAGGGCCAACACCAAGGTCTGGGGTAGGTGGCATCTCTTCAGGGACAGGTGATCTCACAACTGGCCCATATACCAACAGCTGGTCTGGGCTAGAATGGCATTTCTGTTGACATATGAGGATGGGAAATGCCCTCAGTAAGGCAGCTCAGGAGTCCCAGGAGATAGAGGCAGCAGGCAGGATGCTGCACTGAAATTTCATCTTCTGGTTACACCCAGGCCACATAGGGTCTCTCTCATATAGGCACAGCAACATTGATACACATGCCCAGGGCCTCTCTCACACACACAACACATGCTGTCACACATAGGATCTAGCACAGACTCTGACAGAGCCCCACAAACACACAGTCTATCACACACGACATCCACCATGCACAGACGGTCTCATGCACACAGCCTTACATACACACTCAGACTCACATGCAGAGCTCCACATATACAGTTTCACACTTGCCACACACAATACACTCAGAGACACACTCACTTCGAGTCTCACACATTGCATTGGTCTTACACATGCTGTTGCTTTAATATACACTTTATCTCCCTCACAGTCTTGTACACACATAGTTTGCCTCACTAAACACACAAAATCTGACCCTCTCATCCACAAAGAATTTCTCTGACACAGGGATGTCTCTCATATTTTCACCACACACGTGTATGCGTGACCCAGAGTCTCACATATTTTTATTCTCACACACATGAAGAGTCTCTCACACCCACACAGGATCTCTCTTACACAGATTCTCTCTCACACACAGCTTTTCTTTCACACATGCATACAATGTCACACACATACTAGATTCTAGTCTAGAATCTAGAATAAAAATTCCACTCCTGACCCACCAACTGAGGAGGCTTGGGGACCCGTGGTGGGGAGGGGTAAACAAAGGTGACAGCAGCAGCGGCAGAGCAAAGATGGAGGGGGAGGAGGGCGGGCAGCCGCTGGTCTCTGCGCAGGGAGCTGCAGAGAGGCAGCGCAATGCAGCTAGGCCAGCTGGGCAGGCGGCAGGAGCCCTGGTTCTAATCTCAGCTCTTCATTCAGTTCCTGTGTGTCCTTGGGAAGCCCCCTCCCCAATGGGCCTCAGTATCTTCCTCTACTCCCCAGGGTAGTCTAAAAGACTACAATCTTTCTTTTAGGAAGCAACTGGGAGAGTAACATAGGTATGCTAAGGGGAGAGACCCACCAACACCCACCTTCATCCCTGGTACCCTCACTCTCCGACATGCTCTACTGCCCCCAGCATTTCCCTGAGTCTGGTTTTCAATGGACATTCATTTGAGAAACAGTTCAAGACTTTTCAAGTATGGTTTTATACACCAATGAGACCTCAAGCCACACTGAGTGGCCTATTTGTCTCCACTGAGAAGAGGCCATCCCAGAGCCTAGGAAGGTCCTGTCAGAGGAGACGGACAGAGAAGGGGGCTGGAACATCCCATTGATCCCTGATTGTCTTGAAACTCAGGGACATTGGTCAGAGCTCTAAAGTTGAATCCAAGGAGGGGAGTGGAGGTAGAAAGTCATGAGGAAGCTGGGCCTACCCCTTGATTCCAGGAGCCAAGAGGAAGAAAATGCTATCCAAGGTCAAACGTGGGCTGAATGGGCAGCTGCTCTAACACAGGCCTTTTGCCCAGCCTGCTCCCACCCCCTCCCTAGCATGAGCTGGCTCAACCTCTCAGTTCCCCTATTTCTGCCCCTCCCCACAGTTCAGCAAGCCTCCAGTTATATAATATTCTGGCTCTGGTGGCCTCTGTCAGGAGGAAGGAAGGGAAGAGGCCTCAGGGGTCCCAGTCCACTCAAGAATGACAGGAAGCTGACGGCCAGCTCAGGAGAGGATAGGGTCCCAGGAGATTTGGGTTCAAGTGCTACTTGGCCTCCAACTCCCTGGGTGACCTTGGGCAAGATCTTCAGTAGCAAGATAAGAGGTCGGTACTCTCTCTATTGCTCCCTTCCCCCAATATACACACCTGTTCTAGAATTCAAGGTGTAAAATTCTGACCTGCTACCCCCTCCCTCACATGCCTTGCTGTGTTTTATCTCAGTAATAAATCTGCTAGGTCTCTACCTAAGTGGCTATTATCTGCCCCTGGGTACCACCACTTACCCGCCCTCTCCCCCAATGTCCTTCATCCACTGATTCTCTGCAGACTCCTCCCCTCCCCAGCTCCATCCCCCTGGATTTGGCACAGGCTTCAGCTGGCAGGAGGGAAGGGATGTGGAACTGTAAAAGACAGCGGGGCAGAGGCAGTGTTTTGCCTGGGAGTGGGAAGAGGGATAGCTCACAGATACCAGAGGCTGGGCATTAAATTCCCAAGTCTGTCCCTCCCTCACAGGCTGTGGCTTTCTCAGGCCTCTTAGGACAGAGCCTAGGAAGGCCTGAAGAATCTCTTCCAAGGTAGCTGACTGCTATCAGTCTTTCTCTTGGGTTTAGTGACTGATGGTCCAGTAGTAAAGGCCCTCAAGAGTCCACCAGGGCCCCTCCCCCATGTTATAAATGAGGAAACTAATATAGAGAGGCCATCAGAGGGGCCAAGGTCAGCAAGAAAGGACACCTGCTTGTGTCCTTTCTTCCTGACAACAATCTCCTGTCGCTAAAGAGGAGTGGCAGATAAAGACACACCCACCTCACATACCTTGTCCTTGCAGGTTCCCCCTTAAAATCCCCCTCTCTGCCCAACCACACAGGTGTTAGAAGGAAGCACAGGCACAAAGCCCAATGATCCCATCCAAGTGCCTCCCCTTTCCACCAGGAAGAAGGACATACTCTGATCTCAGGAGCAGGTCTCAGAGGGATCACCACACCCCTGCCAGGAAGCCCAGCTATATGAACTACCACACTATTAATTAGCCACAGAGATTCCCCCCAAGACCACCTCCTCAGAATGGCTTGAGGCTGCTCCCTGCGGAGGGGACCCTCTGTCTTAAGCTGCCAGGCAGGCCCGAGGCCCTCTTCCTGGGCAGCTGGCTCCACACACCCCTTTACCTGGGAGGGAGGAAGGGTTCCCCACTTCTCTCTCACGCCAGAGGTCAGTTCACACCTTCACAATGTACATCTGCAAAGACACAAATATGCACGAACAGGCCCTCATGCACACTCAACATACACATGCTCACTCATTTCCACTACATACTTTACCCACCCAAATATACACCACCACACTTACATAAATATGCACACACGATCTACTCATACACACAAACACACCCATTCATACTCACTCATACATATTAAATTCGGCAACACAGGCAGACTCTTTTATACATACAAAATCGTCACCCTGGCAAAGTCACCCCTTTCTCTCTCTTACACATGTACACACCCCTTCAGTTCTGAACTCTCTAGGTGCCACTTTTCAAGTCCACCCCTGCCCGCTGGAGGCAGAGATGCTGCCTCCCTTGCCGGGTTATTCTGATGGGTAAGTTGTCACTTACCCGCGCATAGCGGGACGAGTAGGGGTCCTCAAAGAGCGCCCAGATGCGCGGCTGCCAGCGGCGCCAGAAGCCGCCAGGCCGGCCATCTGGGGAGTCACTCAGCGCCAGGCGTTTGGTCATCTCTAGCTCGTCCTCACCGTCGCCTGAGTCTCCGGGGCCGTCGGCGTCCGCGTCGTCAGCGCTGTTGTCCAGGGGCGCCCCGCCAAAGCTGTCGAGCGCCTCCTCGGCGTCGCGGTGCTGGCGGTACGTCATCCAGCAGCAGGGTTCCACGTCTGTCTCGTCGATGCCCCAGAAGGCCAGCTCCTCCTCGTAGAGCGGCCCACACACGTCGGCTGGGCAGTGCAGCTTGCCCGTGCGGTAGTAGTTCAGGATATGCGCGAAGACGCCTGGGTGGCGGTCGAAGAAGAACTCGTCGGCACGCGGGTCATAGTCGAAGTGGCTGTGGGCGTCGGGCTCCGCCAGCCAGGCGAGCCGCGTGCCCGGCAGCGTGCGCAGCGTCGAGCGGTACGTCTGGTGGCGCGTGCCGCCCACGTTGATCACGATGCGCTCGCTCTCGTCCCCTTGGCCCATCGCGGCGCCCCCTTAGACATGGCGCGGCCCAGCGACACCCATGGGAGCGGCCGCCAGGGGGAGTTGGCGCCGGGGAGGGGGGCGCGCGGCCTCCTCCCCCCTCCCCCCTGCCGTCGGGGAGAACAGAGGAGCGCGGCTCTGGCCACCCCAACCAGTGACCCAAGCCCCTCGGGGTGCTGGCGGTCGGTGCTGGTCCAGGGGAGTGTGCGCGGGATCCCAAGGGTCTCTAGGCGCCAGATGTGGGAGGGAGCTGGTCTGGTTGCGGAGGAAGCAGAGGAGAGGAGGGGAGGGAGAGTGGAAGGGAAGAAGGGAGGGGGGCGGCGCTCAGCAGCGAGCTCCGGGAGGAGGGGAAAGAGGGTGGGGGGGCCGGGCTCCCTTTACCATCTCAGCGGGAAAATGGAGAAATCGACACAAAGCTTTTTGGGGGGAAGGTCAGCAGCTCCTAGGGCCAGAGGGAGAGACCAACCCCCCAGAAGGGGGAGGGGAAGAGAGGGGGCCGGGAAATTCGAGCTCCGCTGTGCGGTGGTCGCCGCAGCACGCTCTAGGCGCGGGGGAGATGGATACCGGCTGCTTTCTCCCTGCGTGGCTGGGCTGCAGCTCGGGGCGCAGGGCGGGCTCCGGCCCCCTTCCTCTCTCCACGCCTGGCTGCCTGCTCCCCTCGGCGGCGGGCGAGCCCGCCCGCCTGCCCGCCCTCCTTGTTCCTTCTCCCCGCCTCCCGGAGGAGATGGCGGGTCCTCTGGGTAGGGGCACACGGGTACAGCCCCGTGGGGCAGCGGCGAGCGCTGCACCGGGTGCGCTTAGGCTCGATCTAGGGCTCCGCTGGGCTGAGCTCGGACGCAGGCTTCCGCGGCGGTGCTGAAGGGACAGCTCCCGGACCGTTGGTGGAGCAGCGCTGGGCCGGGCGGGGGTTCTCCCGGCTGGGTTTGGTTTGCGGGGCCGGCGGGCACTGGCTCCGGTTCCTAGGCGCCCCGCGCTCCGCTCCCTGCTTCGGGCAGGCGGGTGGCGCTGCCGGCCAAGGCGAAGGGGGCTGCGGAGGTCGGGCCCGGTAAGCGGGGGTGGCTGGTCCGGGCGCCGCAAGGCCGGTGAGGCCAGGGAGGCGAGGCGCGGAGCCGCGGCCGCCGCCGCGACGCTGCTTCCACTCCGACTGCTGCTCCGCTGCCTGCTTGCTTGCTCGCTCGCGCGGTCCGCGTCCAGCCCGCCGCTCTCCGGACACGGGCACACGGCGCGCGCAGCCGCACTCGCCCCCGGAGGGAGGCGCCGCGCTGGGTCCTAAAAAGCCCTGATTCCGCGCCCCCCTCCCAGCCCAGCGCGGAACTCGGCCTCCTTCAACCCCAGCACTGGGGGCGCCTGCCGGGCACCGTTCCTCCTGCTCTAGGGGGGACCCGCCAACGCTCCTCCCTCAGGGAACGCCACTCGATGGGCGGGGGCTCTGAGAAACGTCTGGGCCCACACCCCAGGTCAAACTGAGGTGAGAAGGGCGTTGGCACTCGCCCATCTCCTTCCAAACCAGGGACTGTCCCAGCTCTGGGTAAGACAGGACATCCTGACACCTTGACTTGGACTAGTACGGAGCTCTCCGAAGAACCCTTTAATACCGACTTTTCCCGTGGAACCTGAAGTCCCCAAGATTCTTCCAGAGGTACCCTCTTGCATGGGCTCCAAGATATCACTTCCCATTCACCCATATGCATGTCCCCCAGCTCCCCATAAACACCCAATCCCGGACCTCATTAACCCCTTTCGACCCCTTCCTGTTGCTAGGTCCTTAATCACTTAGACCGACCTAGTCTCTCATGAGTAGTGTCACTAGACTCTACCACGTGAATACCAGCTAACTGACCCTCCTGCACTAACTCTGAATTCCTGGGTGGGATCCCTTATGAAAGGCTGCACTTTCTCCTAGGCTCCTGAGTACTGCCATTCCCTCTGTCCTTAAAGCTTCAGCTGCCCTGGGAGTTAAGCCCATGCAGGTCTTGAGGGCTGGCTAGGAGCAGCTGTCTGCTGGGATTCCTACAGTTTCACAGTTGACTGTGGGGGTGGAAGTTGCCCTCACCTCAAAGCCTTTCTCATCCCTGCTTGCCACCAGTGCCTCAGTTTACTTAGTTGAGCAATCATTCCTTTACTCCTTACTTGTTCCAGGCTTTGTCACAGACACAAGGACACAAGGGACAAATCAGATCAAACTCCAACTCCTGCCCTCAAGGAGCTCCCAGCCTTTTGGAGAAGTGGGCAGGTGGGACTGGGCAGAATTGAGGAGGTCAGGCCCAGTTCCAGGGTCAACTGAGCCGAGAAAGAGACTTATTTATTGATCCAAGCCCAGGCCAATCGAACACAGGCTGCCTAGACAAAGAGTGAATTAATTAAGAAGACACAAAGCTCTTATTTACCTGTTGGCAGTTGCTAACTGTGCAGGCAGCTGTCCCTCTACCCTGACCCACAGATGCTGCTATAGGCCTGGGGACAAAGCTCTGCCACACACATCTCTCTACTCACTTGGTCAGGGGAACACTGACCCAGCCACATAGAATCTGTTTGTGGTAGAGGGAAGGCCTAGAGGCATGGTGAGGGGCAAGGGCCAGGGCCAGGAATGAGGGATGGAAGAAGGCCAAAGGGAGACACAGAGAGGCACAATAAAGTCAGAAACAGAGAGATGGGTAGAGACAAAGAAAGGGCTTGAATCTGGGATCAGGATGGCACCCTTTCCTCCAGTGACTGATCTGCATTATTCCTCTAAATAGGAGCTGCTTCCCCTTCAATCACAGAGTAAGGCAGGAAGGAGTGTCCTTGTCACCCTAACCAATTTGTCTCACCCTGTAACCATAAGGAAGCCTGGCTTTATGCAACCCAGCCTAACCCATATTGAGATTTCCAGGACACAGGCTCTCAGAAAGCTCTGGCCCAACTCTAGGAGATAATGAAGCAAGAGAAAAAGATGGGCATAGAGACATGGACACCTACTCCCACCAATTAGATGCCAAGAGACAAGAAAGGCCTCTGGAATCCTTGAGGCCAAATCAGGGGGAGGGTCTGATCAGGGTCTCTTAGGGGTCAATACAGAGCTCCACTCAGGTACTCCTAATGGGGACCTGCAGTGTTACCCAGGTGACAGTGGGGAGAAGTAGGCAGCAGATTGGGTGATTAGAAGCTCTGGTCAGGCCTGGCCCTGGAGGCTGTGCTAGAAAAAGAGAGTAATGCCAGGGTCAGAGGGAGAGAGTATGGGAGGGTATCCATCACACCCTGAAATCCCTGAAGAGGTAAAGAGAGAACACTCAGAGGAGCCACCCCAGTGGGAGAGGGTAGCTGTTCCTGATATCCCAGCCATTCCACTTTAGGATTCTCACTTTGAGCCTGATGACACCCTCCAGCCCAAGCCCCAAGGAATGCCCCTCCTCTTCTGTCACTTAAGCAGGACATAAAAGTCCTTTTTCTCACTTCCCCTTAACACTATGAGAAGACTGGCATTTGCAGAAAGCCCAGAAAAACCAAGAGGACAACACAGGGTGGGGGTGGGAAGCAAGGGGAAAGAACCAAATCAAACAAAAAATGCCAAGAAATGTGGCTGGGGGAAGACTTGTTGACCAAGTCCTGGGTTCTTACCTATAAACACTAACCACGGATCCTTAACTCAGTCAAAAAACCTCACCTCTTTTTCATTTTTGAGCAGTTTCCCCATGCATAACCATCTGCCACTTCCCTTGCAGAGGGAAGCCCTTGCCAGAAGGTCTTTGATGGCTGTGGTTGGGGTTGGGAGTGGGGAACATACTGGTCAGTGGCTGAGAGTATATATGAACCAGCCGGGTGTGGTGGCTGCACACCTGTAATCCCAGCAGCTCAGGAGGCTGAGACAGGAGGATTGTGAGTTCAAAGCCAGCCTCAGCAAAAGTGAGGTGCTAAGCAACTCAGTGATGCCCTGTCTCTAAATAAAATACAAAATAGGGCTAAGGATGTGGCTCAGTGGTCAAGTGCCCCTAAGTTCAATCCTCAGTACAAAAAAAAAAAAAAAAAAAAAAAAAAAAAAAAAAAAAAAAGTATATATGAACCAGGCTGCTTGGGTTCAAATCCCTGTTCCACCATTGACTAGCTGTGACCTGGGAAAATTCTTCAACTTCCCTGTGCCTTAGTTTCTTTATCACTTAATGGGAGCAATAATCATCCCTATGTTCTTAACTCCTTGGCTCTGTAATTTTTCTTTCTCAGGTTAGACAGGAGGGAGCACTGGGCTCCAGGAAGCTCCATGTGGGAACTAAACTGGATGGGGACTAGAAGATGGTGAAGGAAGATCTGAAGCCAAATTTGGCCTATGTTCTCACACCTGGCACTTGCAGGCCTTAGATCTGGTCCTGCTGGGCTCTGGAACTGGCCCAAGTCCAACCCTCAGGCCTTTGTCCAGGTTGGCACAGTCTTCATGCTGCTCTCCCAGGCGGACAACCTCAGTATTCCTGATGGGTTGGGCTGCCACCTTGTGGCTGTATCTGGAAACTAAACTAGGCTGGCCTTGGCCCCTGTAGGCTTTGGGTAGCCTTGTTGTGATAGAAGACAGTAGGTCTGGCAGATGTCCCCTCCCCAGATCAGACCTCCTCATTCCAGAGGGCAGAGGAGAATGAACCTAAAGCTGCCATTGGGGGAAATTGATGATCTTGGCCATAGGATCTGTAGATTAAGTCCTTGTACTTAACCAGGACTGGGCTGGAGCAGGGTGTACAGCTGTTCCTTCTTGCAACCTCTTGGGTAGGAGGTCCCAGATCTCTTAAGCCATGAAAACCCTAGAAAGGGGCTAAGGTGAAGAACATTCTGGGGAGATGTCTAGACCAGAATGTTTCAACTTTTGCACTGTTGACATTTTGGACCAGATAATTCTTTGCTGGAGATGTGTAAGGTGCTGTACTATGCATGGAAGAAAGTTTAGCAGGGCTCTATCCACTAGATGTCATTAGAACCCTCTTCTCCAATAGCAGTCATAAAAAAAATCTATAGACTTGTGTCTGCCAAGTGTCCCCTGGGGTCTAATTTTTTCTCCATTTGAGAGAATCCCTGATCTAGACAGACTTGGTTACAAATCTTATTTTTGCTGTTTACTAATTGTGTAAGCTAGTGTCTCTAGGTTTCTGTTTCCTCATCTGTTTAAAAGGGAATACTATTTTGTGAGAATTTGCCTCACATCCTCTCCTCTTTTTTTCTCCCTCCCTTGAGGCTGCATACCTGCCCCCATCTCTTTGTGACCAGCCCTCACTTGGCCTCTCTCTCTCATGGGTTCCAGTCATTTCAGGGTGGCCCAGGGACAAAGCATCAGGCCTCCTTGGGTGGGCTTGGCCTTTCAGAAGGGCTTTGACTCCTCTCTGTGCTGACTGTGGGAATGAGGTAGGGAGATGGGAGTTGATGATGGGCGTGGTAAGGTATATGAAAATGGTCAGGGGTGCACATGTACAGAGAAGATGGGTGAGTGCAGGCTCTTCTACAAGCCTGTCCCTAGCAAGACTGGGTAGGGGGCCACTGAGTTCTCCCAGATGTAACCAGAGACTTGTGGCTCTTCTGATGGGAAAAGCTTTGCAGTTCCATGTGTGCCTTGCTGCACTGGTGGGTACCTGTGTATGTATGTGTCAGTCCCCAGAGACATGTGGTCAGCAGTGTGCCAGGGTTGGTCCAGGTGGTGTAGAGGCTAAAGTCAAGACATTTGTGTGTGTGTGTGTGGGGGGGGGTAATTCCTTTTTAAAAAGGCAAAAAAAAAGAATACAAATTGGGGACAAAAATGAATATTTTATTTAGACTTAGAAAATAAATCAGGACCAAATATAAATTTTTAAAAGCTGATAAATTCCACTGTGTTATTCATCTTTTTGTCACTGGGACAAGATACCTGAGAAAAGCAACTTAGACAAGGAAAGATTTATTTGAAGGATGGAGGAAAACTATGTACTCCATGGTGGCCAGGAAGAAGAGAGAGAAGGGAAGGGCCAGGACAGGATACAGTCCCCAAGTGCATACCCACAAGGACCCACTCCCTTCAACTACATCCCCCTCCCACAATTTCCACCACCTCCTAATAATACTATCAAATTATGTATCCATTAATGAATTAATCCACTGATGAGGTCAGAGCCCAAGACCTACTCTCTTTCCCAAAGGCTCCATCTCTGAATATTGCTGCATTGGAGACCAAACTTCCAACCCATGAGCCTTTGGGGAACATTCCAGATCCATAACAATAACAAAACATTTTTAAAAATCCAGAAATTAATCTTATTTTTATTTACTGCCTTGTACACCTATGTAATACTTTTAAGAAAGTTATATTTATGTGGAAGCATTCAGAATGCCAACAAAAACAATTGCCATATTTTTTGGCAATTTGACAATGATATTCAGTTATAAAAATATTTTGTATAAGCTACATCAAAAATGACTGAAAGTGAAAAATATATTACCCCTCTTTATAGAACTTTTGGAGGGCACCAACAAGAACCACATTATTATTTCATGCCAGTTTTCAGCTCTCTGGTTGTACCAGGCAAGGTTAGTGCTTATTGAAAATAACACCAGGACAGGGCTGTATAATGTATTTACAGAACGCAAGGGACCCAAATATATAAAACAATCTTGAAAAAGAAAAACGAAACTGAATACTGACACTTTCTAATTTCAAAACTAACTACAAAGCTACAGTAATCAAGACTGTGTGGCACTGATATAAGGATAGATATATAGATGGATAGAATAGAATTGAGAATCTAGAAAATAAACCCATACATATGGGCAATTACTTTTTGGCAAGGATTCCAAGCCAATTGGATGGAGAAAGAATAGTCTTTTCAAGAAACGAGCTAGAACAACTGGATACCTGTGTGCACAAGAACAGATCTGGACCCCTTCTTTATACTATATAAAAATTAACTATAAATGGATCAAATTCCTAAATGTAAAAGTTAAAACTGTAAGATTCTTATGAGAACTTGGGCTAGGTAATGGTGTCTTGATGTGATCACAAACAAGCAAAAAAAAAAAAAAAGACAAAAGATAAATTAGACTTCATTGAAATAAGAATAGAATAAAATGAAGGATCTTTTGTGTTTCAAAGAACATGAAAAGACAATCTGCAAAGCGATAGAAAACATTTGAAAACCATGTGTCTGATAAAAGTGTAGTATGTAGAATGTATAAAGAATTCCCATAACTCAACAATAAAAAGACAACACAATTTAAAAATAGGCAGAGGATTTGAAAATTACCAAAGATATACAAATGGCCAATAAGACGTGAATACATGTTCAACATCATTAATCACTAGGGAGATGAAACTCGAAACCATAATGAGATACTACTTTGTACCCATTAGGATGGTTAAAATAAAAAAGACAAACAATTGTAAGTGTTATAGAGGAGATGGAGAAATTGGAATTCTCATACATTGTTGATAGGAATGTGAAATGGTGCAGCTGCTTTGGAAAAAGTTTGGCAGTTCTTAAAAATTTAAACATAGAGTTATTATACACCCAGCAATTTCAATTTTAAGTAAATATCCTAGAGAATTAAAAGTATACATGTATACAAAAATTTGTACATGCATGTCCTTTGAGATATTAATAGTAGCTAGGTGGAAAAAACCCAATGTACATCAACTGATAAAGAGAGAAATAAAATGTGATATATCCATACACAGGAATATTATTCAGCCACAAAAAGAAATGAAGTACTAATACGTGCTAAAGCATGGACAATCCTTGAAAACATTGTTCTGAGTGAAAGAAGTCCTCTATGAAAAAACACATATTGTGTGCTTCTATTCATATAAATTGTCCCAAAGAGGCAAATCCGTGGAGTCAGAAAATAGATTAGTGGTTGCCAGTTTTCTGGGAAAGGAAGGATAGTAGGGAGTGATTGCTAATGGGGATAAATTTCTTTTGGAGGTGATGGAAATGTTCTGGAATTAGATAGTGGTGATGGTTGCACAACCCTGTGAATATGGTACAAAGTAATGAAATATACACTATAAAGGGTGAGTTTTATATCATATGAATTATAACAATAAAATATTTTGAAAAAATATAAGGAAAGATCAGCTAACCAGGAGGTCAGAGAAAAATCTTAGTCTATATGTTCCCAGATCCCTTATCTGTAAAAGATCTACTTCATTATCTTTTTTGTTTTCCTGAAATGCTTTAAGTGAAGTACTAAAGAATTTCAGATGTGAGATGTTATGGTTTGGATATGAGGTGTCCCACAGTAAGCTCTTGCTAGACAATGCAGGAATGTTCAGAGGTGAGATGAATAGTTTATAAGAGGTGTAACTTAATCACTGGACTAATCCATTTAATATATTAATCTAAATGGACTAAATGGGTGGTAACTGTAGGCAGGTGAGGCGTGGCTGCTGGAGCAGGTCACTGGAGGTGTGCCTTTGGGATTTTATTTCCTCCTCAGCTCTTCACTCTTTCTCCTTCCTGGCTGTCATGAGTTGAGCTGCTCTCCTCTGCCACACCCTTCCGCCATGATATTCTGCCTTGCCTGGAGCCCACAACAATGGAGTGAGCTGACAATGGACTGAACCTCTGAAACTCTGTGCCCCAAATAAACCTTTCCTCCTCTGGTTTGTTCTTTCAGGTATTTGGATCGTGGTGACAAAAAGCTGACTAACACATGGGATATGCCTTTTAAAATAATTAATTTATTTTACAAAGTGAAAGCTGAAGCCCAAATAGGTTAGGTCACATTCCAAGGCTCCCAGCTGATGAGTGGCACAGTCAGGCCTCAATCCCATGCCACCATGTAGCCATCCATGTATTATTCTGGACTCACTTTTCCCTGCTCCTGGGAAAGTTCTACATGAATTAAAACCCACTGTTAATTGTTGTCGGAAAAAAATATTAACTATGCAAAAATGATCCTGTATGGTATTAAAACAAATATTACCCAATCTCAAATCAATTTTTTTTTAATAGTAGTGACTTGTGTGCAGGTGGCATAAATGTTTTACAGATAAGAAAAAAACTCGTTCTTCATCATCATCACATCATGTTCTTTGTCCTCATGTTCTTCCTCCTCTCCTCATTTTTCTGCCTTCCCCCTGTTCCTCCCTTTTCTTGCCTTTTCCAGCCTACCCCTTTCCACCTGCAGCCTGCACATTCTTTGATTGTTTCTTCAAGTGACGTGGTTTTATACTAAGATTTTTTTGATATAGAGAACAGAGAGATCATTCCGTCTTTCTTTCAACAAAGTTTTGATCAAAACTTGTTTGTACCATTAATAATTTCAGGAAGCTTCTTTCAGGCCCACAGCTCTATTAGAAATGTCATGTACAGGGCTGGGGATGTGGCTCAAGCGGTAGCACACTCGCCTGGCATGTGTGCGGGCCAGGTTCGATCCTCAGCACCACATACAAACAAAGATGTTGTGTCCACTGAAAACTAAAAAAAATAAATATTAAAAAAATTCTCTCTCTCTTAAAAAAAAAGAAATGTCATGTACATTTTTAGGATTGGTGTCACATTTGGGGAAATCTCAATCAAGTTTCTTTCCTCTGGGGGCTGTAAGAGCTCAAGGCATTTTGAATTCTCTTGTATGGTAATAAATTTTAAATATTTTTCATTGGTAAAGTTCATTAAAATTGTGTTGGTGTTGACGTCTTGTTATAGTGGCATATTATAAATCGTATGCTGTCTTTGTTAATGTCAGTATTTTGTGCCAGATGAGCAAAAAATTTAAATATTTTCCCAATGTGTTTATATGATTCACTATTCTTCATTGACTGGATTATCAAACAATACAAGAGTCTTTTCCACATCTATTCAAAAGCTATCCCTTTCTTGTAATAACTACTTTTTGGAATGATCTAAATACATGTTTTAGATACGTTTGTCTTCTTAATGTTAGAATCATTTTAACTTACATCATGGTTCAACATTATTACCTCTTTAAAAATATTCCATTTATTTAAAATACACTCCACTCACCCCAAATGAAATTCATACATTTAGATAGGATCTCAATGTGCCCCCAAAGCAAACCAACTCAAGGAGGAACCAGAAAGAGGCAATGGTCATAACCAATAGCTTAGAGTAATTTACTTTGGAAAATTAAAGAAGAACTAGGCCATGTGGACATATTTCTAGGGCTTCTTTCAGGGCCTTGGAAGGGATTCATGCAAGGGAGAGGACCTGAAGCCTAAACTCTGTGGGCGGTTTGGTATATCAGCCTCTGGTGATGCACTCTAATCATAGGAGCACATATGTTAAGACACATGCTACATCTCTGGAGGGCATGGCATTGGTGCTTACTCAGGTGCAGCTCAGGTAAAAATGGCCTCATGTGCAAGAGACGTTTCAGCTACACTGCAAATGGGGTTAAGCTCGGCTAGATGTTCCCCATGGGGATTAAGGTAAGAGACAAGCCAGGAAGGTGCCTGAACCCTGTTTTTCTGTGAATGATCTAATCTCCAGCTGCTCCCCTATCTCCTAACTTTCCTCACTCCTCTCTTGACTTCTTCTGTGGAGGTGGCATAGCAAGGGAGCTGAGATTACAGTGTACAGAGTCCCTCAGCCTGAGTGCAAATCCTGCTTCACGACTGACTTGGTCCAGTAAGAGTTCTTCTGGGAATCTTCTAACTGGAATTCAATGTTGAGATGAGTTGCTGGACTAGGAGAGGGTAAAGCTAAGTAGAGACAAAGGGGGAGATGCATGAAAAAGTGAAAGGGCTCTAGTCCCAGCTCCTGACACCCATGGATAGAGTGGTGCTTACAGCTTTACTTCCAAATTGTCCTTTCAGACCACCTCCTTGTGGGGTGTAAGCTAGTTTGAATGTGGTTTCCATTACTCATGACCAGAAGCATCCAGTCTAAATGTATCTCTATACCTGTTTCTCCTTCGGATGTCCCCATCCTTATAATGGCACCAAAATACACTCAAAAGTGAATCAGAGCCTGAAGTCATTCATGGCTCCTTCTTTCTCTTCACTTCCCTACAGTCTCCACATACAAGGGGCTGTGAACAGTTATGCAGGTTGGTCATGGAGCAAGAGCAACTGGATAAGGAGGTGAGTGGGGGCTGAGGTCCAACTTACTCTCTGCTTGCTGAGCTGTGATCCCTGCTGCAAGGCAGTTTCCCCAGGAGTGAAACTCAGTGCAGAAATCCTGCTTCCTCCTCTTGTCACCTGATTACCTTCTCATTCCCCACTTTCATCTCTCATTGCACCCTTTGCTTTTCCTTAGAGCATTTCTCACCATTTATAACATTAAATTTATTCACTTGATTCTTTGTCTAATGGCCATTTCCTCCTCAGCTTTTAAGCTGTAGGAAAATAGGGAGTCTGTCATCAAAGGTCTCCACTGTACCCACAACACCTGTAATTATTTGGCACAACAGTCTCCAATTCTATGCCTCCTTTCCATCCCCATCACTGCCCCATTTCAGGACATGTCATATGTCTTCTCTGAGCAAAATCAATGATCTCATGACAGATCATCCTATTTCAAGTTTTGTTCCCTCTTATCCATTCTGCCAACCCAAACTGACCTTTCTAAAATACAGGTTTATTTATATCCTTTCCCCATTTTGATTCTTCTGTGACTCCCTATTGCCCTCAGGATAAAGACCAAATGAGGCCCACTGTGGCTCTGTCTCTGCCTTTTCCCCATTTCACCTCTAGCCCCTTCCCTTTAAGCACATAGTTCTATAAGGCATGGCTTTTTCTCACCTCTGGGTCTTTGCACTTGCTGTTTTCTCAGCTTGGAGCACCCTCCTTTGATCCCTCTTTCCTGACCAGTTTCTTCAAGACTGTTTTTAGAGTTTATCTGTTTGTCTATACCTTCCCTAGAAGGTTAGGGAACCCTCCCCTCTTATCCCATGACACATACACCCCTATTATAGTGCTTCATTCTTTGAAATATAACACGCTCCAAATGTTTCCCAAGGGCAGGAACTGCATCCAACGTTCTCTGTTTTTCCCCAACACAGGACTTGCCATCTGTTGAACAGGTAAAGTCCTGAATGAGCTCTCAAGGGCCTCAAAGGAGTGTGAAGAACCCTGAGGAGCATCTGAGGAAGCAGCCAGAAGACAAGCAGAGCATCACTAGTAATAGAATGCTCCAGGTGGCTGCTTGGGGACCCTGTGTTGAGGGAGCAGAGGCTCTCCTCAGATCAGAGAGTGGATCCTTATGTGTGGCACAAGGCTGGTCCTTCTGGCACGGGCCCAGGACTCCACAATCAAAGCCTTGAAAGTGGGCCTGTAGGTTTTCGAGAAGAGGGTTTGCATGGGTGGAGATATATGTGGACAGGGAGAAACTTTATCCAGAGATGCACAGAGGTGGCTATGTGTATGTGGTGTCCCTCCATGGGCTTTGTCTTCTCTTGTTTCTCAAGCTACAGCTCAACTGGTGCCTCATTCAGGAAGTATTCCTCACGCTCTGGCTGAAACAATGACCCCTCCCCTGCTCTTGGAGAGTTTATAGCCTGATGAACACCTAGACCCACTGTGTTCCTGTGCCCTCTCCTCACAGGCTTTGGGCCCTGTGTCCTTGAGATGAGACAGTACAAAGATGTTTCAAGCATGGGTTCCTGAGTAGAGAAGCCTTTCTGATTGTGCCCTCCCCTTGTGGTTACACCTATCATTAAGAGCCTTTAAGTGCCATACCGCTTGCAATGCTCCTCCAGGGCCATTTAGTTTTTACTTCTAATGCCATGAGCACCCTCCCATCCTTCTGGGAGAACCACTGACTTGTGTGTGGTGATACACCTCAAGGTTGGAGGAACCTCCCCTCCTATTAATAGAGACAAGCATCTTCCTTTCTTGCTGCCTCCTTGCAACCGTCAGCCGCCTACAGGGGTCGCTGCGGGACAGCTGGCTCAGCCTGCGGAGTTTCCTCGGATCCTGCTCCCACGATAAGGGAAAGCCAAGCCACCGAGCCACCGTGGTATAAATTAGCGTTTTTATTTCGAACACCTTGAGCGAGCGAGCGCCCGCGGCTCTCCCGCCCGACGTATAAACATACAAAGTCCCTGTTGCACCACACACCATGCCTCAGAGATAAATACAGCCCTAGGGGCTCCTGCTCTGGCAAAGCAACTCTTATTTACAGGAATAGATTACAAAAGTATTACAAAAAGTGGTCCTGAACCGCGGCGGGGTAGGGGTGGGGTACGGTTACACCAGTTACATTTGGGACTGGAGGGCACCTCGTCGGCTATGGGAAAGAGTGGGTGTCGCGAGGGCTTTGGAAAAGAGGGGACACGCCACTCCCACAAAAAAAAAAAAAAAACCTGGGCATGGGGAAAGGGGCGGGGCTTAGGTTTGGGAGGGTCTCTATCCAAATGGAGTGGGAGGCAGCAAGGAAAGGGAACCTGGCTCCTCAAGGATCAGCTATGGCTCATGGAGAAACCCCAAATGGCCATCACGTGGGTATCAGGGCAGGGTGCTTCGTGGAAAACACGGGCTGAGTTCTTGCCCTGTTGGGGGGACGGGAAGAACATTTCGGTTCTCCCACCTCGGGAGGGGTCGCTTTTCAAGCGCAGTTGGGAGGAGTGGCATTTAAGCTCTATCTTTTGGGTGCGAGATACCCTAGGGGTACCATCCCTTGGGTAGGCAGCGGCGCCCTCTGACACTGCAGCCTGCCCCTTTCAGAGCACTTGGTAGATCGGGTTAGGGTTCGTGCCTGCAGGGCACTGCGGGGCGGCTTCCGGGGACGGGGCAGGGGTCCCACGCTCGCCCTCACTGGAGTCAGCTGCCTCTTGTTGGAGTGGAGGTGACTCTGGTGTCGCATCAGTCATCAGGAGCGCGGGCGCCGCAGGACTCTCAGTGGAGATGCGCTCCACAATGCTGGACAGGCAGTCGAGGCTCGACACCGCAGCACTCTTCCCGGACCTGGGCTCTGCGCGGGGAGGAGTAGGCTAGTAAGCAGGGGTTGAACCATGGCAAGTCTCTCACCCCATGGGTCCAATGCTTTGGGGCAGAGGGGAAACTGAGGACCTACCAGAGTCTGGGACTGTCCAGAGAGAGTGGGGGGCGAAAGGGGAAGTAGCTGAACGTTTAGGTTTTCATTCCCTGCACCATCACCAACATATATGTATGCTGGGGGTGGAGGTACTAGTTAGAGGGAAGACTGAACAGCTCAAAGGGGACAGGGAGGCAGGGCTAGGCCGGGTATACGCACCGCTGGGTGCCTCATTGTAGTAGGCGCCGTCATAGCAGGTCCGCCGCCGGGCGCCGCTTGGGGGGCCGCTATAGTCCATCTGTAAACGGCAAGGATGACCACGTCAGGTCGGCGGGACTGCGAAGAGCCCTAGCACCACTCCCTATAGCTGCCCCCTCCCCAACTCCAAAATTTCAGCCACGAATTCCGGCACCGCGTCTGTTGGTCTGGCATGAGCTCAGATCTGCATTATGCAGGGCCAAACAAATGAAGGATGGATGTATCTGCATTTTAAAAAATATTTATTTTTAAAGTTTTTAGTGGACACAATATCTTTATTTTACATTTATATGGTGCTGAGGATTGAACTCAGTGCCTCAAGCATGTTAGGCGAGCACTGTACTACTGAGCCACAACCCCAGCCTCATCCCCCTCCCCCGCCAGTATCTGCATTTTGGAAGTAGGGATAAGTGAAGAAAAAGCGTGCCTTTATGTTCGCGGAGTAGTATTCTAACAGCTCCGCCAATCCTGCGGATCGCGGAAGTCTTGCGCACCTCCACAGTAGTAGGCTACTCCTGCGACAGCTGCCCAGTACACCGGGATCCACGCCCCCCCCACCCCCGCGACCACTGCCCAGTTCACCAGGAAGGCCCACCCCTCAGGGTTCAGTCCCCTGTGTTCAGAAACGAGTCGCATATATCCCTAGCGCTGCCTTCTTTTCTCCTCCCCCCTGGGGTACCAGCCTTACCATGCCGTCAGAGCAGTTGGAGCGTGGGCTGGATGCGTCTGAGTCGCCGCTGTAGTGCTCGCCGCTGCGGCCTGGGGGCAGCGGGCCCGGCGCATAGAAGGCAGTAGCACCAGGGGGCGCGGCGTCTTGGTCGCGCAGCAGAGCCTGAAGGCCCTCGATGTAGCGGATGGCATTGCGCAGGATTTCCACCTTAGGCAGCCGCTGGTTGGGGTTGCTGGACGTGCAGCGCTTGAGCGTCTCAAAGGCCTCATTAACTTTGCTCAGGCGGCGCCGCTCACGCATGGTGGCAGCCTTGCGACGGTCTGCGTTGGTAGTCTTGCGCTTGCAAGCCTTGCAGGCCCACAGTAGGCAGCGGCCCGCCTGGTGGTGCCCGCTGGGAGCGCGCACATGCTCATCCTCGCGCGCGCTGGGGGCCGGGAGAACAGCTGCAGGGAAGTGGGAATGCTCCTCGGGCTTCAGGAGCGCTCCCACGTGCACGAGGCGCGGGTCAAGATCCTCGAAAAAGCGCAGGTCCGGGGAGTCGAAACATGGGTCGTCGTAGAAGTCGTCTGCTGTGGCAAAAGAGCAGAGGGAACCGTCTGGGCCCGTCAAGTCCACGTCTCGGAGCGGGGGCGACAGTAGCTCCATATCCCAGCAGGGAACCTGGCCTCGCCCAACTTGAAAAGACAGGAGTTGCCCAGAACTTTCTTGTCACTCCAAAGTCCCGGCGGTGCAGTGGCAAAGTGCCGGGCGTTTGAATGCACGCCCGACTGTCCTCACCCCGCCCTGTCCTGTGGGGCGGGACGTGTGGCAAAGCAACGGAGCGCTCTGGGGCTTCCTTACCCCTAACTTCGCGCGCGCCAGGAGCTCTGGGCTATTTATCTGTGGTAGCCTAAATGCCCGGGTGCTGGAGCAGGCGGCTGGGGGCGGGGGAGCCTAAGGCCAATAGGAACGGAGCGGGGCGGAGCTTGGGGTCCCCAGGGTGGCGGCTGTGGCCTTAGAGTGCCCCCCGCCCCTCCCTCTGTACTAGTGTGCTTGTGCTCTGGCCCCTCCCTAGATAGGGAGAGAGGCAGACTGGCAGCCCAAAGCCAGTAGCGCCTCGTCTTCCAGCACACCCTTTCCAAGCCTCCCCAGCACAGGACACTTGCGTCCACTGGGAATGCTGTCCGGGAGCATTCATCTCGGAGTTTACTTTGGACCCCAGTCTGTCGCCTGTTTTTTAAAGGAAAGTAGAAGCAGGACAAAGGTAGAAATCAGACCAGGAGAGATCTGGAGGGAGACGCAGGGCAATAGGGCAGATACACCTAGACCTAAGATGGATGGTGAAAAAGTCACCCAAAGAAGCTGAGAGAGCAGAAAGCTAGAGTCAGGGGCAGAGAAGCCTATGAGAGACAGCGAGAGTCGAAGATCTAAGTGGGCGAGCCTGAGACAAACGACGTGGAGGCCATAACACTCGACCTGTCTACCCAGGGAGTAGCTCTGCGGGACGCGAACTTAGTCATATTTCCTGGAAGCTTAGGAACTCTGCTGCACCTGTACAGGAGTTGGGAATCGATGCTAAAACTCGGATCCTGCCCAGGTCCAGAGGTCCAAAGGAAGGGAGGCAGATTCCTGCCCACCTTAACCTGCATGTTTCCCGCCCACCTTAAACTGTCGGGTGTCCGGAGCCATGATTTGGGGGTAGGCTGAGATGCCTCTTTAGTTGGGAAGAAAACTCCCTCTGCCAGGGGACTTGTTTTTTCTTTCACTGTACAAAGCCATGGGATGTGCCTTTTGTAAAGATCACCAGACCCAGGACCTGGCCTGAAGACCACCCCACCTACCATCAGAGGAGTCTTTGGGGGATTTTGTGGAAGACACATCTCCTCCAGACCCGCAGTTTCCACTTTATAAACCTGGGAATAATAACTGTGTCTTGAAGTCATTGTGGTGGTGATGAGAATCTGAATAGAGGGAGCATGTGGAAGCCCTCAGTGGAGGTGCAGGGGTATGCTAACTAGAGTCTTGCTTCTGTCCCCCGCATTTGTGGGAGTGTTATGTCCAGCAGCTTCCTAGCCTTTGTCTGGGGCACTAAGTCCTGGCAGGCACCTGTGCTCTGGAGGCCTCAGCTGTGTCTCTTCCCTGCAACTCACTGGAGAGGTTGGGAACAGAACGGGGAGGCCACAACCTCCCAAGAGCTCTGGCTTCCCTACAAGCCCCAGCATATCCCACTCCCATGAGGTTGTGCAGCCTCTTTCTGAATCTGCAGTTCACAGCTCTGGGGCACCCAACAGAAGGGGGCATGCCTCAGGTCTTACCTGGGAAAGATGTTTGTCTAATCATGTATGTAGCCACCCTTGCCTGGTCTTCCCTCCAGTACACCAGAAATTTAAGCGAGAGTGATCTTTGTGCCTTTCCCATTAACTTCTGGGGAAGCCATTCTAGTTGGCCTTTCTGGGTCTTGGGAAGCTCTTTCTTCACATCAAACCCAGAAGGCTCATGGGGGACCTACCTTCTTTACTTCTCTGACACTGGGAGTAGTGTCAAAGGTCCCTCCCTCTTCATGTATTACATCACCGTTGTTTACTGACGCTACTTGTGTGTAGTATTCACTATATGCCAGGGACTGGTGCAGGTATTGGAGATGTAACAAGGAAAAAGACCAAGACCCTGTTCATATGGTGCTTAAATTGTAGGGTAGGGTGACAATAAACAAATAAACAAGGAAGTATATAATGCAGTTATAACTTCTACCAAAAAAAAAAAAAAAAAGGCAAGGCAAGTGAACTGTTTTGGGCTGTAACCAAAAGCACTGACAAGAAAAATTAGAGGGGGAAAAGTTTATTTAGGGCTTACAACTTTAGGTCTCAGTCCAAGATGGCTGACTCGCCTGTTCTGGGTCCAAGGTGAGGCAGCCCGTCACATCAGGAGGAGGAAAGCATCTCAGGACATGGCAACAAGGAAGGAGAGAGTTCTTCTCACCAGGGTCAAAATATATACCCCAAAGGCACACCCTCAGTGTGTGCACTTCCTCTAGCCACATTCTACCTTTGGATAATTACCATCCAGTTAGTCCAGTCAAGTGCATTCATGCACTGATTCATGATCCAATCATTTCACCTCTGAGCTTTCTTACATTGTCTCACTCATGAGCTTTTGGGAAACCCCTCAAATCTAAACCATAATAGGAACAAAGCAATGAAGATTAAGTATGTGGGGGTTAAATATTAGGGGTTTTTAAACCCCTTTCTAAATTGCTTACACATAAACAGAGAGCTGTATAAAGGGAAGCAGGAGGGCTGAGATGTGGCTAAGTGGTAGAATGCTTGCCTAGCATGTGCTAGGGCACTGGGTTCAGTCCTTAGCACAGAAAGCATGAAGGAAAGAAGGAAGGAAGGAAGGAAGGAAGGAAGGAAGGAAGGAAGGAAGGAAGGAAGGAAGGAAGGAAGGAGAGGGAGAGAGGGAGGGAGGAGGGAGAGAGGGAGAGAGGAAGGAAGGAAAGAGAGAAAGAAGGGGAAAGAAAGAAAGAAAAAGAAATATAACTGAATAAAGGGAGGCAAAAGAAGATATCTGGGACCAGATAGAAAAACAAGCACGTATAAATGTCCTGAGGTAGTACTATGTTTGGCAGTTTGAAAGCACAGTAAGGAGGCTGGTATGTCTATGGGACACAAACCGGCCACAGTCTCTCTCTCCAACTTCATCTGAAACCACCATTTCCTTGATTGGCCCCATTCCAGTTAGCTGACCTCCTTTTCTTTCTTTCAATGCTCTGGACAGGATCCTGCCTGAGAGTCTTGATCTTGCTGCTCTAAGCTTATTGCACTCTCCCCTGGGCTCTTCCAAGATTGACTGCTTTTCCTGCATCAGATCTCAGCTCACACGTTGCCTCCTTGGGATGTCTCTGACCATTCCTTTTCAGGTAGCCATCTCCCTTACTCTGAGTCATAGCACCTACCTTTTCCTTCTTGGTATTGCTACCCTCTAACCTTTTTCTCTATCGGTTTGTTCATTGGTTAATATGAAGTCAATCACGAAGGCAAAGATGGCAACCAGGGCATTTCCAGAAACCGTCATAGCATTAGTCACATAGTAGGTACCTGTTAAATGTCAAATGAAGGAATGGATGGTCTCATGCTTTTTGGATCTCAAAGCATATATTTGAACTTCATAAATGTGTGTTTCTTCATTAAATGGCTGTATTTCTTAAAAAATGGGCAGCCATATATTTGATTAGACAGACATCTTTCCCAGGCTTGGGGCAAGCCCCCTTACATTGAACAATTAATTCTAGGTGGCCTGTTACAATAGATAATAGTACACTACAGTGAAATTTGGTGTTTATTGTAAACTTGAGTGTTTTCATTTGATTTAAACTCACAATGAGGAATGTAAATAATTGTTATATTAATGATTTGGATTAAAGCAAATATTTCCTCTTATTTGTTCAAGCCCCCGCAGAATGCTTGGCATATAGTATTCACTCAATAAGTATTTCTTGGATAAATGAAGGAAGGAAGGAATAAATGAAGATACTCTTAATTGAAGAGTATTCTTCAATGTGCAGGGAACCTCTTCAAACTACTTATCTATGCAAATCTAGTTTTTTTCTCAAACCTTGAGCAAACAAAGAAAATACAGAAACAAATTGGATACTGAGACTCAAAGAATTCCAACTTTACTTCTTATGTTTTCTGTTCATGAAAACTTTCTGTGGGCTGTCATCAAGGTATGTTTACAATAAGTACTATATGTTTGAACTTATCAGAAATATTAAGTATTTTATACTTATGGGTTAGAAATCTAAACTGTTTTAATAGTTTTAAACTTGATTTCTGGTTTCATATTCTGTAAGTTAGAAGCACTATTTTAAAGTGAACACACATTCTAGTGGTAAAACACCACTCTTATATTGGGCTTTGTTGCATGAAAAATGTCTGGAAGTCACTGAACTTGGTGACTTCTGTAGATCTCTCCAGGCCTGGGATCCATTCCCACTTGGGATCATCCTTCTGGTTGTGCCACATCTTTGGAGGGAGGTTTGTCAACACTGTCATCCCATCCCTGTGCCCAAAAAGCAGGGAGAAGTGTGTATGCCCTCGACCTGGTGTCCTTTTAGTCCAAGTGGTGGATTAGGGGCAGGGAGGAAAAAAGGACATCAAGTTTGGAAACAGAGAGTACAAACCTTACACTATGGATCTACTCAAGGTGCCCCTGTTCATGGGCACTGACAATGGGCTGAGGGATTATAGAGTGGGAATTATATGTTTCCCTCTAAAACAGCCTGTTGGGCTCTGTGATCTAGGGCAAGTGCACAACTCACCCTGGGCCTCAGTTTCCCTGTCTTCACACAGAGGGGCTCCTTAGTAGGAGGTGGGGAGGGCAGCTGCCTCAGCTGCCCCTTTTCCCTCTGCCCTTTCCAGTCCTCCCTACTCAGCTCCCTTGGCCAGCCTGACCAGGGGCTATAAATGGAGAGCTGGCCTCTAGGCAGGAATGTGGGCCTGGCTGGGTCCCTATGGTGTTGTGCCCTCAGGGAGCGGCAGGCCTGGGGCTCCCAGCAGTCTTTATATATATATAGCTTCTGGAAAGTCGATCCAGCCTGCACCTGCCCTGCCCAGGCAGACCTGTGGCCTCTGCTTTGGAGGCCTGGCCTGCATATTTGGCTGGGGAATATGGGGGTGCCCATGGGCCAGGGGGCGAAATCTAAGTGGTGCAGGTGGAGCAGAGCCAGCTCTAGGTCCCTGCTCTGTTCCAGTCTTTCCTTCTGTTTCCTGGCCCCCAAATGAGTGCCCCTTTCTGGCCCATGTCAACTTTGCTCTCTGGGAAAGCTTGAAACTGCCTACCACATAGGTACAGATCCTGCCTGGGGGCTAGTCTGAGTTGATCAGGAGAAACTGTGATGCTGCCAGGGTATAGCCTGGGCTTCAGATTCAGGGTCAGGGTCCCAGAGAATCTCCGTACTTACCGCTTTGGGGATACTCTCCAGAGTCCCACATTTGAACAGGGCTCAGGCATCTGGCAGATGAGCTGGGAGCTGGTAAACAGGGGTCCCTGTGGAGGGGGAAGGGAATGGAGAGGCAGCAAAATTTCCTACCCCAAGTTCAGGGTGTAGAGTGGGGCTTGGGTGCCCACTGCCAGTTGCCCAATCTATCTATGATTCATTCATTCATTGAACAAACATTTACTTGGGTGCTGGGAATATAGCAGGAGACAAACCAACAATATTCCCTGGCAAGAGGGACAATTAAAAATAAACATAATAACTAAATTATGTAGTGTTCTAGAAGGTGGTCATGTTGTAGAAAATTATTAAAAGTTGAGCAAGATGAATGGAATTGGGGTGCCAGGGTGGGGTCTGGTTGCAGTATTAAATACAGTGGTGAGGTCGACAAGGTGACATCTGAGCAAAGATTTAAAAGAGATTTGGGAGCAGGCATGTGGCCATCTGGGGGAAGAATGTTCCCCACAAAGAGAACAAATAATTATTGAGTACCTTCTACGGGACAGTCGCCTCTGCCAGGAGCAGGGGATTCTACAGGTGACAAGGCAGGCATGGCTTCTGCTCACCCAGGAACCTCTGGCCTGAATGCCTGGCACTGCTTGGGCACAGTGAGTTTGAGGATGGGTTTTGATGGGTGGCATGTAACTCCTAAGGAAAGGACTGCTCACACACTGCGCTTAGTGTCCCACCTGCTCATGATGCTGGACAGACCTTCTGGAAAGATTCATCTCCTTCAGGATTATTCTTTATGTAACTAAAGTCTTCTGTCTCAGAGGAGAGGGCAGGATTCTTAGAGGTCTAGATTCCAGGGATCCCAAATAAAAACCAAATGTAGTTTACTAAACATGACTTACTAAATATTATTCGGGACACACATAATGTCACAAAGTAATGTGATAATAGTTTAATGGCTAGAAGTGTTAAAGGCTCGTGAAGGTGTTAATCATTCTTCCAGGGAAGGGCATTAAGCTTTTAGGCAGCAAGGAGGTAGCATAAGTGAGGAGAGCTACACGAAAGGAGACTTCACCACCTCTATTAAATAAAACACTTAAAATAAAATGTGAATTTAATTTGCAGCAAGAGGGATTTAAATCAGACAAAAGAAATACTATTACTGAGGTATGGTATTGCCCAAAGAGCACATTGTCCTTGAGTTGAGTTGGCATGGATGCGGGTGGAAGGATGGACAGGAACCTTTCTCCAACTTGCCTTCTACTTTGTGTATGTAAGGATTTGTTTCTCTGTCTCCTCTGCCTCTGATGCTCCGCAGGAGGTTGTGCCAAGGGTTCGGCTCCTGGCCCAGGGCAGAGCTAACAGGCACATTTTCTTGGAAGGACAGTTTACCCTTACCCATGTGTCTCCAGGCCTGTTTGTGGTGTATCATAGGCATGAGCACCTCATACATCGCAAGGCCCTTTCACACCATGTTCCCCTCACACTGTGCACACCCTTCTCATGCAATGCACCCCCACTCCGTGCACACTTCTCACTTAATGTACACCTCACACTCCTGTATACCTCACAGATGACATAACCTCACAGTCTGAGCACACTTATTGCATAATATGTCACAGTCCACACTTCACACACTGCGAATGCCTTACACAGTGCATATGCCTCTGATGCTGCACACACCTGCCCTGCCAGGTGCACACCTTGCACACACATCATATGCCCCTCACACTGTTACTAACACCCCACGTATGTCTCACTGTGAGTATGTGTTGTGTACAGAACAAACCTTCCATACTGTGTCCTCACACACCCCATACCCCACAGAGTACATGCCTTTCTTCTCTGTGAATACCTACACCTGTGTCCACCACCAGGGCATATAACCTCACCTATAGAACACTCCTCACATGCCGTGTACACACCACACCTTATGTCCACCTGCTCATCTTCTATGTCAGGTACTGCCGCACACAACTGGGTCCCAGTGTAAACACCACCTCCATTATGTGCCTGGATGTCCCCCACCCCCTCCAGAAAGAAGACTTGAAAGGGGCATATTGCCTGCAGCGTGTCTCCCTGCAGTTTCCAGTTTGAGCTTTGTAAGCCAACTCTTCCTGCCCCAAGAAGGCTGGACTCCCATCTGGGGATGGAGGGGAGGACTGGGGACAGGAGTCCTGGCGACAGGGACTATTCATGTGGCAGGATCCAGGGGCAGCTGTGGAGACCTGGGGAGGGGCCTTGGCTCTCCACCCCCTTATGCTACCTCCTTTCTGTCTGATCAGCCCACCTGCCAGCCTGGGGGGCTCCGAGGGGCTGGATTAAGGCACACACAGCCGGTAGGCTCCAGGGACAGACACCAGCTGCTGCCCCCAGCAGCTGCCCCAGCCACATGCCTCTGAGGAGAGGCCAAGCTATTCTTTCCCTAAAGTCTGCCCACCCCTGGCCAGGGGCACCTAGGACAGAGGGTTTCTGACAGAGGGATGAAGGGGAAGGGGCCCTGAGACTGATCCTCGGGTTGCCCCAGGTGCCTGTCGTCTGCCTCTGTCCTACATCTTATCCTGCTGCCTCCATGAAGCTTTCCTAGATTGCTGCTTCCCTCAGTTTGGAAAAGTGATTTATGGCCTGTATGACCCTATTGGTATAACCTCCCTCCATCCCTCAGGTGTGCCCTAAACACCCACTCTCTTTCCAGGCCCCAAGCTAGGCATTGCTGGCAGGAGCAAGGGTAATTTAGACAGGGCCCCCGGCCTCAGAGAGCTCCACCTAGTGGCAAGAGAGACTCACGAACAAATCATCAGAGCACCTTATGGGAAAGGAACTCTCTGGTGCGTACCCAAGTGACTTCCCTGAGCAGGAAATACTGTTCTTCCTCTTGGCTACTGAAGGAAGAGTGCCAAGAGGGAAAAACATTTCAGACTGAGAGAAGGACATGAGTGAAAGTCAGGAGACATGACACCTTTGGGATGTTCCCTGCATGGTGGACACGGTGGGCTCTGGACCTCATATAACCTGGGTCATTTTGGTTATGTAAGACCTGCTGCTTCAGACCTCCAAAGGGGTGCATGACCTCTAAAGTGAAACCCACCAGTTTCCCAGGCAAGACAACAGGTTATATCAGGGGGCAAGAGGAATACATGGAGAGACAACAAGAGGAGGACAGCAAGCTTAGGCAGCGGAGAAAGCCTGGAACAAAGCCCAGAGGTCAGGGTTTTCACCTCATTGTGCTGTACACTGCTATGTGACCCTCTCTGAGCTCTCCTGCACCCTTCCTGGGCCCACTTTCTCCACCTGTAGGATGAAGGAATTGGACCCCAGCTGTGCTCACACTCAGACTGGGGTCTTGCTGGCGAGCTTCTCCAGGGCCTTGCAGCCTCTTTCTTGGGACCCCCTTCTCTGGGCAGGAGATCAGAAATCTGTCCTCCTTCTCATCCATATGGCCCAGCACAGGAATGGATCCGTGCAGGCATGGGTCAACGCCAGGAGGTGTAAAGCAGAAGTCTAAGAGCAGCTGGGGCTCAGCATGAGATCAGAGGCCTGATCCCCAGTTAACTTGGGGTCCCCATCTCAAGGAGCACTGGGACATCAGGAATGTTACAGTCTTTACCTTCCCCTGAAGATGCAGCATGACTTTCTTCATGCTTGGCCTAGGAACTTGAACTTGATGCTGATCTTGTCTGACAGGAAGACTGGTTCACCTGGGGCTGGGGCAGCGTTCTCCAGGTGTCCCCAGTGGACTTAGGGGTCTGATGACCTGGATTTGAATGCAGGTGCTGCCTTCTTTTTTCTCACTTCTCTCTGGCTCTCATTTTTCCAAGATATAAAATATGACCTGTACTAGTACCTAGCTCATAGGAATACAAGGGTTCAATAGCAAAGGTATATGGTGTGTGTGTGTGCTGGGCCTGTCTCACTGTGTACAGTCGGAACCTGGGGACAATTCTTGCCTTGCTTGCTTTCCTTATGGATGGAAGCTATGAACAAGCAGAGTGTATGTGTGTGTGTGTGTGTGTGTGTGTGTGTGTGTGTGTGTGTGTTGTGGGGGGTGATGATAACCAGAAGCCTGGCCTGGTTATTCTGGGCTCTGGACCTCATATAACTGGGGGCCATGGTGGAATGGGAGGTGGCTGGTAGTGTGGGTGATGATGCAGACTGTGAAGTGTTGTCTGCAGCAGCAGGCGTCACTGCCTCCGATCGTTCATGGGCAGCCTGCCAGCCACCCCCAAACAAAGCCTGGCCCAGGGGGAGCAGAGGGGGCCGATGACAGATGCAGAGGGGCTGGTGCAGGCAGGTCGGCATGGGGGCGGAGAAGGCGGAGAAGGCAACTCTCTGTGAAGGCATCCCTACAGAAAGTTGAAGCTCAGTAGAGTCCATGTCTCAGGTGCCAGTGTCCCCACTCTGCCCCACACCAGTGACCACATTTATCCTCTTTGCACAGGTAGAAGCTTGAGACCCAGAGAGGTGAAGCTATTTTCCCAGGGTTACACATGCATAGATATGGAGGCTCTGGAATGGACATGCTCATCTCTTGTCTCTGTGTCTCTGGCAAACTCTAAGAGCCCAGAGCTTGGAAGCAAAGGAATGGGTTCTGAATGGATAAGGATGAATTAACTCACCTCATGTTGCTGAAGCAAGGACTAGTGATGTATCCACTAGTGATGGATCAAGGCAGACACAGGGTCACTGGGGGCTGGCACTGATTTGGTTTCTCTGTGCTCAAGAGGTGGCAATTTCTGCTCTGTCATTGGATCTCTGGCTCATGTGACTCAGGGGTCTTGGGTCTCATTGCCTCATCTTGGGGCAGGAGCTCAGGTGGGCTTGTCCCAGGAACTAGGGACAGGTGAAGAGGTAGAGAATAGACAGATATGGAAGAAAGAGACATCTGGTCTTGGGATCTTTCTGGGACCATTGAATCTATTCCTCATTTTTTCATGGCCTCCTCTGCTTCTTCTTCCCTTTTCAGCCAAGCCTCCTCCTCCTCCTCCTCCTCCTTCTTCTTCTTCCTCCTCCTCCTCCTCCTCCTCCTCCTCCTCCTCCTCTTCCTCCTCCTCCTCCTCCTTCTTCTTCCTCTTTATTATGAATAACTTCAAACATAGACATAATAAATAGTCTCACTATTAGCTCTGACAGCCGTTAGCCCATGGTCCAAGTCTGACCCATTATAGCCCCACATACTTCCTCCTCTTATATTAAATATTTTTGAATCAAATTTTAGGTATCACATCACTTGATTTGTATATATTTGATGATGTATTTCTAAAATGTAAGGAATCATTTTAAATGTAAGCATAACATTATTAGTGTGCTAAAAAATTAAGAGTCACTCCTTTACAATCAAATTATCCAGTGAATAATGAAATTTCTAATTGTCCCATACATGTTGTTTGTTTGAATTAGCATCCAAATAGTAGTTGGCTGTAGTTGGCTGCTCATTTCCTAAGCATCTTTGAATCTAAAAATTCCCTCCCCATACATATATTTTTTTTTCCTTTGTAATTTATTTATATACAAAAAAAAATGGGTTGTTTGTCCTGCCGTTTCTTCCAGTCTGGAGCTTTCAGATTGCACCCTTAAATGGGGTTAACATGTTCACTTATTCCCCATATTTTCTCTAAATCAGTAGTTGAAGGGAGGGTTGGTCAGAGTCAGAATGGATCTGTGTGAGCAAGGCTGCTCTGTAGGCAACATTGTGCTCAGGGGCTCATCATGGGCTGGGTATCTTCAGCCAAATTTCTAATATAGGGGCTTTGCTCCTCTTCCTCACTTCCTGCTTTCTCATTTGCTCCCCCAAGACAAGTTTCTGCTGACAATTCTTCATCAGAACAGTCACCAATGACCTTATTATTGCCGAGGGGGACATTGCTGTCTCCTTGACTTAAAGGGCTCTCAGTAAACTCACAGGTGTTTATGTCCTCTTTCTCAAAATGTCCTATTCCTTTGGTTCCCAAGACAACGTCCTCTCTCGCTCTACTCTGACCACTGGCCATTCTCTTCAAGCTTACTTCCCAAGCTGATCCCCACCTGGTTCCGTCTTCTGCCCCACTCTCTGCAGACTCATTATTCATTTCCAAGACATAGCCACCACCTGTACATCAATGGATTGATCCATATCCACTCCCATGGTCAACACCTCCCTTGCCAGCTTCAGACTCATGTATTCAATGGTTTACTTGACATCTGCCCCCCCATGGATTTCTCACAAGCCCCTCAAACTTATCATATCCCAAAACATGCTCATTATTTCCCCCAGGAATCGAACCAGCACTCAGGAAATCTTTCTTTCTCATTCAATGGTACCATTATCCACTCTGTTACCCAGTGTAGGCACCTCTTTCCCCATTGCAGTCTCATTTAATTGGCCACTAAATCTTACTGATCTCACCAAGTAAATGCTCCTTGAAGCCACCTCCTTCTCTCTGCTCTGATTGTCGTCGTTGTACGGCAGCCCTAGACAGTTTTTCTCTCTATTATCCTAGCAACCTCATCATTGGTATTTCTGTCTGGAATTTTAGGACCCCATAAATCCATCCCAACGCTGCCACTGGGCTGATAACTCTAAAACAGAAATCTTGCAGTGCTCCCCTATATAACACCCATTCATGGCTCCCCACTACCTCCAAGATAAAGTCCAGTGTCCTGGCACGGTATTCGAGGCCTTCCAGAACACACCCCTACTTACTCTCCGGCCACCTAGCTTAATGTTCCCTGGGAAATAACAGGGGCTCCACTAAGAGGATGATTCACGTGACCAGAACTCATCTTTTCCTCCTTCCAGGAATTTCTCTTTTCCTGTCATGTCCTACCCGTCACTTGTCTTTGAAGACTCAACTCAGGGTGTTTCATGAGGGAAGATTTTTTTTAATATATATATATATATATATATATATATATATATATATGTATTTTTTTTTAAAAAAAAAAAGGACTGGTGAGAGGGCATCATGAAACAATGGTTTGGGGAGGGAGGGGGTCTCTTGTAGTCCTAAACATCTGCTCTTTAGTGTGATACCTCTTCCCCAGTTCCTGGATGGAAATTTGAACAGTCTCACGATTTCCTGGTCTCTTTAAGGTAATAAAAAGTCCTATTATAATTTTAGGCTGTGATACTGTGGAGGAATCTAAGATATTCCCCAAGACTGTCTTCTGTTCCCCTCATGTCCACCATGTGCACTGAAAATTTGATGATTTTAGTCCCACGAATAGGTTATGTCACGTGGCACAGTTAGCCTTTAGATTGGGAGATTATTTGGGTGGTCCTGACCTAATCACAGGAGCCCTTGAAAAGCAAATGGGTTTCCCCAGCTTATTGCAACAGAGGAAATGAGGGAATCATAGCAGGAGGATGAGTCAGCGTGTCATTACTGGCTTGAAGATAGAGGTGGCCATTATAGAAAGGACCTGAGAGAGCCCTCTCACTGATGACCTCCAATCAACAGCCAGAAAGACTTCCTAGGTCACAAAACCCCAAGGAACTGAATTCTGCCAACAACCTTAGTGAGCTCTGAAGTGGTTCTTCTCCATATCCTCCAGATAAGAACTCAGCCTGGCTGACACCTTGACTTCAGCCTCATGCCACCCTTAGCAGAGAACCTAGCCATGCCATGCCAGAACGCTGACCTGTAGAACTGAGCTGTAAAATGTGTTGTTTTAAGCTTCTCATCTGAAATCTCGGGTCATCTGGTCACCCTTTTTGTTTTTGGCACCAGGATTGAACTCAGAGGCTCTTAACCACAGAGCCATAGTTGTGCCAACCAGGAAAAACTATGGAAACAGAAATTAGTGGTTGCCAGGAGTTAGGGAAGAAAGTGGGTGTGATGAAGTACAGAAGGTTTTTAGGGCAGCAAAACTATCCTGGATGGCATGATAACAGCAGATACATGTCACTATCCATCTGTAAAAACCCATAGAATGTATAAAATCAAGACCTTCAGCCCTTTTAATATTTTATTTAGAGACAAGTTCTCACTGAATTGCTGATCTTGAACTCAAAATCCTCCTGCCTCAGCCTCCCAAGCTGCAGTGCGCCACGGCTGATCATCTTCTTACTACTCTTTAGATGTTGTATGTATGACTCAGATGTCAACCTACCACATCCACCAAACTTCAGGGGAGACCTGTAAAGATCCTCATGTAGTCTCCTCAAAGCCCCTCCCTCTTGCCTTGAGGTGAGGGGAGAGGTATATTTGACACCTCTTTAGAAGAGACCTCATAGTCCCAGTAGCTCTTCCTAGACAAAATCTTCCCTTAAGCCCTGAATATCTTAAGATAATTGGTTCTCAACCACCTCATGAGGAATGTTTACATCTTATTTTGGGACCTCACATTGGAAGTGTGCCTCAGTGAGAACTTCCATAACATCCTCTACATGAATCATTCAAAGTACACACAGAAGGGCTGATGGATATCTTGGCTGTGGTGGGAGGAGAGGAATGGGAAATTCTCTCAGACGTAGTCTCTCTTTGAGCTAAATATGGATAGACAGAAGGAAAAGGAAGAACATTCTAAGCTCAGTGACCAGAACAGGCAAAATCAGAGAGATCTAAAAGGAAATAGTTATTTAAGAAACACTCCAATAGAAGAATAGAAAGTTCATGACTTCAGAAATATGACCTACCTAAGTCTGAATCCCAAGCCTGCCACTTACTTGGGCTTTTGGACAGACTCCTTAACTACTTTCCAATTCAGTTTCTTCACCTGAAGATGGTTTGTCAAAGTTTGGAAGAAACCAAGATGTTCATCACAAGATGAATGCATAAATAAACTGTGGTACATCCAGACAATGGAGTACTATTCAGCACTAAAAAGCAATGAACTATCAGTCAGAAAAGACATGGAGGAAACCTTAATGCATATTACTAATGAAAGATGCCAATCTAAAAAGGCTAAATATTGCATAATTCCAACTATATGACATTCTGGAGAAAGCAGAACTATGGAAACAGTAAGAAATTAGGGGTTGCCAGGAGTCAGGGGAGAGAATGAGGTATACAGATGAAGTACAGAAGATTTTTAGAGCAGTGAAACTATCCTGGGGGATATAATAATGGCAGATACATGTCATTATCCATTTGTTAAAGCCCACAGAATGTATAACATCAAGACTGAATTATAATATAAACTATGCACTTTGAGCAATGATATGCGTCAGTGTAGTTTCATCAGTTCTAACAAATGTACCACTCTGGTGCAGGATGTTGATTAGGGGGAGTCTAAGAGTGTATGGCAGGGGGGTCTATAGGAACTCTCTGTACTTTCTGCACAATTTTGTTGAATCTAAAATTGCTGTAAAAATAAAGTCTATTTTTAAAGGAATGGTATATACCTGTTAACTATTATAATGATAATACTAAATAATGAACAACCTCAAACTCCTCCGTGACCTCAAACAATAAGCATTTATTTAGTTTAAGAGCCTGCAGTTTGGCTACTGAGACTGGGCTTTTCTCCTGGGTTCTTCTGGGTAAATGTCCTGGGTCCCTTAGGCTCATTCGCATGCTGTGGTTGACCAGTTCTTAGCTGATCCAGGCTGGTTTGGGCTAGGGTCGGCGGGGCATCTCAGCTCTCCTCTGTAGGCCTCTAGCCCTCCAGCAGGCTAGCCTGGGCCTGTTTTCATGGTGGTGGCAGGGGTGCAAAAGTGTAAGTAGAAACACAAAGCATTTCTCAAGCTTCTGCTTGAGTCAAATATGTGACTATCCCATGGGTCAAAAGGAGTTATATGGCTGAACTTAGAATTGAAATTTTGAGAAATATACTATATGCCTTCTGTCGAAGAGCTGCAAAGTCATAGGGCCCAAGGAAGAGTGAAGAATTGGATCCATTAATGTAATTAGTCTACTAAATGGGGATAGTAGTATACATTCCCCAGAGGGGTTTCTGCAAGGGTTCGATGTGCCCACATAAATGCATTCCATGTAGTTTCTCACCCACAATAGCAATGTATTAGTGGTTAGTTCCTCCCCATCCATAGGACTCTTTGGGAACCTGTAGCAGATTCCTTTCTTTCTTGAATCTGGTTTTCGTTCACAAAGAGCACAGTGCCACTGTTTAGGGGATTCCCCCGCTTATCATGCTTATCATTGACAGTTATATTCATCTGAGTAGCTTCCCTACAGTCTTTCAAACCATTAGCTTCCCTCTCACTTTACAGATATAAATCCCTGACAAACTATATAGAATCTCCTGATTTTTGAGCCATGGTGATGATAACAATAATGATATCAATAGCTCCTGTTAAGTGGAAAAACAGAATCTGACCTGATTCTCACATTAACTGGTGAAGTAAGTTCTATTACTAGCCCCATTTTACAGATGAGTAAACTGAGGCTCAGGGAAGCTCTTCAGCGAGCAAGCGGTAGAGTTGATATTTGAAGTCTCTCCAACTCTAAGACCAATACTCTGTTTCCCCCTTTCCTCTCAAAATTTTATTCTGCTCATCTCAAGTCAGAGGCCACTTGATGCGTTATTTTTTGTAGCTTACTTCACCGTTCTCCATGAGCTTCACATGCCACACTGACGAGGAATGGCAGGTGCACAGTGAGAGGGTCATGGTTGAAGGGAATTTTTTTCCAGGTCTGTACAGGTGAGGCAGGGACCCCAATTTCAGGGTGGACTCCACTGTCTCCCAGAGTTACACTTGAAATCAGGCCCTTTCCTTGATGGCTGATGCCTGCTAGTCATTCCTGGGGATAGCCTGAGGACTTGGCCAAAGCCAAAGCCCAGGAACTGGCCCACCTCCCAGAGTCCTGACCTCTCATGGCTCCTATCTAGGGGTCAGTAAGGAGCAGGACTCCAGGAAGAAAGACAAGGCCCCAAACCTCAGGCCTGAGTTGGAGAAACCCAAGAAGGCCCCTGGAACAGCTGACTCTGGGCGCCACGTTTTGGAGGCGGCTGCCCCCTCCCCCATACTGGCTGTGCTGTGAGTCACGGGTTTTAAGCTGAGCACTCTGGGAGATTAACCAGCTTTGTGACCAGCTGCTGGAGGAGGATACTTGGCCGAAAGAAGCAGGATAAAGTTACTCTCTCAGAAGTTTATAGGAAGACCCATAAATGCCCCCAACTGCTGTGGGGCCCATGTTCTGGGGCACTCCTGGGTGTTTCCCCCACCTAGGCTCTCAGTGATGCTCATGGCTCCTGTTCCTTACCCACCTCCAGGTTCTATTAACCGGGCACTCACTTGGGTAGGTTCACCCTTGGGGCTTTGTGATTCCAGAGGGGTTGTGAGCACTGGGCCTTCCTTTCATGGATGACACGTATTAGGAACAGAGCCCATCCTAGAGCTAGTGGAAAGGGCCTAGCTCCTGCCTGGCTCAGGCTTGGGGCAGAGGCTGGCGGGAAATGCCTGGAACAGGATAGGATGGTGGGCTGTCCCAGACAGGGAAGGACCCCAGCTGATGGCCCCAGAATGCATCCTGTTGAGGGTCTGAAGAGACCCCAAACCCTGGGATGGAGAATCAGGAGTCCCAGGTTTTAGCTTAGCTCTGCCACAGACCCTATGGCCTTAATGTCCTCATCTGCCCAAAGGAGACTTGTGTGGACCAGTGATTTTCAAACTATGAATTTCATGAGGATTCTCCATCTATTATATATAACTCTATTTCTTCATATTTGTATTTGTCAAAAGAGACTCATCTGCCCTCCACTGATTAACTACTCAACAATTATTAATTGACTGCCTACCATGTGCCAGGCTGAGTTGGTAGAAAATAGTAGTATACTTTGTAAGAAATACATATGAACTTATGTATTACATATGAACTTATGCAAATACATATGAACTTAAGTACTTATGAACTTATGTATATGAGTTATACATATGAACTTACAAGTTGATATATAACAATCAAATGACACTTCTATCTGCTTTATGTATTAGGGTTTCCCCTAGGAATATATCTGAAGATAAGATTCTGCTCCTAAATAAGTTTGGCTTGGTATAGTCTCCTGGGTGCCTCCCTGTCCACGTGTCCATTCCCAAAGCCCGAGATGCCAATCCTTTAGGGAGAGAGGCCTAGGAAGAGGTAAGGAGGAGGCATCTTAGCCCTAGGGTACATTTAGTGTGGAGGTTTCTGCACACAGTAGAGGGGCCATGGTCTGAGTGAGGCTCTGCGTGACCAGGGCCTGAATAGTAGGTACAAGGGAAGGAGGATGGTGCTTGGTGCAGGCTCTGGCTCTGGGTCCAAAGATGGGTATTCAGGAGAGCACTTCTGGCCTTACCCTCCATTACCCTACCAACAACCACTACAGATGCCATCCTCTGCCCTGTGCCAGGCATTTTACATACACCCCCTTTACTCTTTTTAGCTACATTTTACAGGTGACGCATGAAAGGTCAGGCCTGTACTAGTTCTGGGGATACAGCAGAGAGTGAGGCAAGACCCATTCTAGTCTGGTGGGATAAGAGGGATACCAGTGCATACCCTACCCTCCTATGAAACAGGAATTTTCCTAAGTTAGCTCAATCTCCTGAACACTACCATATTATATATAGTGAGAAAGATGACTACCCCAAGGTCATAAGCAAGTAAGGTTTAAACCCCAGCACTGGGACTTCTGAACCTGTACATGTCACCCACATGCTGTCATCTAATAGGCAAGTGATATTATTCCACAATCATTCCTAGATGCCTTCGCTGGGACAATTCAAGAGGATAGGAGGGCCCTTGCTATCCCACATCTTCCCCTCTAATGTAGGACACAGATATATAGCAGAGAGTCACTACCCAGGGTGGGGACAGCAGCCCTTGGGATCAGCATGGGAGGATATGGACACGGAAAGATCTGGGGTTTGAATCCTGACTCTGCCACTGACCAGCTGGATAATCTTGTACAAGGCAGATAACCTATCTGAATGTGTACAATGTGCCTCACTGGAATGATGGAGAGGATAATACCTACCTTTCAGGACTAGTTTAGGATTAAATAGGCAATGTACATACAGTGTCAAATACTGTACAAGGCAATCAGTAAGTGGTAGCTGTTACTATTAACAAGACTAAGGAGTGAGTGGGAAGAAGGAAGTAGAGGATTCTGGAACTTGTGTGTGAGTTCTGTTCTTGGCTGGAGGCTGGTCTGCTGTGCCCAGCCCTCTCTGTAGCTCCAAGCTTGTCCAGGCACCTGCTGTGGGTCCTGGCATCCTCAAGCAGGGCCAGGGTGAGGCCAGGAGGGCAGGTGAGGACAACCCCATCCAGTTCCTCACTACTGGGGAGCTTAGTGTGGGAGTGGGGTTGCTCCTGTCAGTGGAGTGGCTCCATGAAAAGGGAGAGAGCATGTGTATGTATGGGGGAGCAAGTGGAAGCAGAGCCAGCTAGCACATCCTGCCCCTTAGAAATGAAGCCCCTGGCAGTCTTTCTCTGGGAGACTGTGGCAGGGGCAGGGTGGATGGCTCTGCCTGCCCAGTGCCTCAGCACAGTGAACATTCCCTCATTTTATTAAATGTCCAGACCTGGTCTGAGACCTGCCTCTGTTCTCGTGGAGCAACTATCTCCAGGAGATGCAGATGACATCAAAATAATGCAAGGCAGGTTTGATCCAAAATTCTCCAAGATGAAGGAAGACTGAGGTAGAACCATTACTGCAAGGAAATTTTGCCAGGGGAGTGGCTGCTGAGCTCTAGGAAAGGGGAGGAGGCTCCCTCAGGGCAGAGGAAACTGGGCAGGTGCAAAGGCCCCAAGGCTCATTCACAGCATTAGGTAAGAGTTCTCAGTTCTCACACAGATCATTGGATCTTTGTTCAGATCCAGGGACTTTGGTAGACAACTGGGCTCATTCAAGCATGTTTAGGGCCCCTGAATTAGATCAGGTGGAGAATGGGCAGACAGACAGGCTTGAGTTTAGGGAAGGAAGAACCAGGGGCTAGGACTCCATTCCTACAATCTCCATCCTAGCACCAAGGGTCTGGGGGCCCTGCAGTGTGCATGGCTGACTGCTATTGGGAATTAGACAGCTAGTGGAGAAAACTTTCACCCCAAAAGTTATATCTGCAGTGGTAACTTGGGCAGCAGCAATAAGGAAGGTGAAGTCCCCCCCACACCCCCCCCCCCAAAAAAAAACATACTTGTAACACACATTTAAGTTTATGGCGGTATTCTAAAGACAATCTGTACAAAGACACTCACAATATGGCTAAAGTCCTAGACAGTGACACAGTTCACATAGGGTGGTAATAGGGGCTATTGTGGAGGGGCCCCTCCCCCTCCAGTCAGGTAACCAGGGACTCTGACCTACACCATCACAGGGCAACAATTACTCACAGGGGGCACATAGTCAAGTGGCCTCCACTTGACTCTCAAAGCCGGGACACACGGTGGGACACCTTCAGGCTGCTGCTCCTCTGCAGCCTTACGCTCTGGCGCGCAGCCGGTGGCCGTCAGCGACAGCCGCGGGCCCCGCGGCACACGTGCGCACGCCGCCCGCAGCCGCGCACACGCCAGCGCGGGCTAACGAGCCCACAGCCCTTCTCCGCGGGAGGGAGCCAGTTGTCGGGCGGGGCCGCCTCGGTCACACAGCATTAGCCCTGCGGCCGCCCCGCCAGGTGCGGCCACTGCCCCTAATCCCTGGCCCCGGCCCTGCTAAGCCCGGCCTGAGCGACGCCACAGCTGGGGGCGGCCGGCCACGCGCCGCCCCTCACCGCAGCCCCAGTCCCCTCCCAGGCAGCGCGCCCACCACCAGGCCCTCGCTCACTCCAGCACAGTGCTCTCCAGCCCCTCGCCGCTCTCTGACCCATCTGTCCCTTAGCACCCCACTGCTCCCCCCCCAATGTCCCCTCCCCGTTGCCCACCGGCTTCCATCATGGCTGGTGCTGTCTGGAGCCAGAATTTCTCCAAGGCAGGACCTGCAATGTCCAGCCCTACTGTAGAGCAACCCATCTGCCAACTCTGTGCCTGCCCCCCCCCCTCTGGATCACAATTTGGGATACTACTCCCTCCCTCCCCATTCCTCTCATTTACCTGCTCTGCCCTTCAGCTGGCCAGACCCTGGCCCCTCATCTACCTGAATTTTGTAAAGTCCTAGGGTACCACCTACATCCCACATTGATAACCTCCATCTGCTTATGCTATACCCAGGCAGGACTTGCTCAGTCTCAGGGCCCAACTTCAGTTCTAATCCTCTAACTCCTGCCAAGAGCCACTGATGGATCCCAGGATCTTTAGGGGCAATGGGAATCCTAGTACCTCTTTGAACCTCAGTTTTGCTTATCTTAAAAAGACAGTGGTGTGATTTAGATGACTTTTGAGGATTCTTGCTCTCACACAATATTAGCAAGGTCATGTACATCCATTCATCTGAATAATAAAGACATGAGCTTGGGAGGACACCCATTGGCCATGTGTCCTCCACCCAACCCACCCAGTCGCTTAGCTCTCAGGGTCTGAGTTGGCCAAGATAGATACCAGAGACTGTAGGGACAAGAGGGTGGAATTTGGGTGCTTGGTCTGCACCAGGTCTTCAGGCTGGCTGAGGGGTCTTCCACCTTAGGATGTCCCCCAAAGGATGTGACTCTGTCACTGGCCTGCTGGGGGTCCTGGTTACAGGCACTGCCAGTACTGAAGCTGATGGACAGCTCCAGCAGGTGGGAGCCCTGCCCACCTGTTACCCTCCTGCTTGGGTGACGAGTTGCCTGACCCACTGACCAACTTCCTCTTGCTTCCCAGCACCCTGGGCACTGTGTGCAGTGCCCTGCCCCCTTCCCTTCAGCTTTTCCCAACAACTTGTTGACTCGGAACACAGGACACATAAATATCAGACTTATGCAGATTCACATTGCACACATAGACATGCACGCAAATACAGGGCGGCACATATCATGCCTCACATTTGAGCCTGCTTCATGCTTATGTAAGCTGAGCCAAATTGCTTTTTCCAAGGTGGGAAGATATGGCATTGCCATCTCTGTGGCAGTAGGATCATATAATTAAGGCAAAGGCACATTCTGACACCTGTCCTGCCTCTGTGATATCCTGTGTGACCTTGTCAAGTTACTTACCCTCCTTGAGCCTCGTGTTTCTCATCTGTCAAGTGAAGCTGATTATATTAAGTATCTATCTCATAGGATTGTTTTGAGAATCAAATGAGAAAAAATACATGGAATAGTTCCTAGTTCAATATAAATCTCCAACACATGTTAACTGCTTAATATTATTCAGTAGGGTGGGGCTAAGATGTTCCTGGGGACTTAGCTGACAAAATTCCTTTAATTAGTCATCTTTGGCAGTAATTGTTCTAATGGTAACAAATCGTCCTGATAGTATTTTCATTGCTCTTTCCACACTGAAGACTGAGTCAAATGCCCAGTTGAAATCAAGACATGCCCTTCCCACAGGCTTACCTGAATCTAAGCTCTGATTATTCATTCGTTGCTGTTTAAAAAACAAGAAAACAGACAAGGTAAGGCCTGAGCTGTTTAGAGAACTCTGGGTTGGGTACTGGAGCTCACATGTCATCCGTTGGAATCTGTTCTAGACCCTCTTTCCAGATCAAGAATCCTAGTATATGTGCTTCAGGGTCCACTTTTTTTTTTTTCCTGGAGTCAAAGATAACACTTGCTCCCTCACAAAATGATCCCTTCTACATCCTGGGTCTTCCCAAGGATCATAGCTAATGCTTAAATATCACCTCCTATGCCCTTGGGACTCACTGGGATCCTTGGGGCCAACAGAGAACAGAGCTCTGAGCTCTAGGACAATCTCTCTCATCTCCTTCTTCAGTCTACTCCAACCACCCTTGTCAACATCTGAGAAATAAATGAAGCAGCTTGAGGCTCACTGATCCTATGGAGACAGTGGAGGCAGGATGAAATTGTTGCCTTTAGCATTTCCCCAAGTCTCACTCCACACGGGTTCCCTCCCTTTCTGACTCTGCCCTGAAGCCCTGTCTTTGCTTCATCTTCAGATATGTGTCCTGCCATGTCTTATTTCAACTATTGTAAAATATTACAATATTTTACAACTATTGTAAAATATTACAATCTTTCCTGTATTGGCAATCAATAGTTACATAACAAATGAAACCCCTATTTAGCAGTTTACAAAAACAACAACAACCAGAAATTATAATCCCATAGTTTTTGTGGATCAAGAATCCAGGAGCTGCTTAGTGTGCCCCCCACTCTCTTGTGTGTGTGTGTGTGTGTGTGTGTTGGGGGGTTGCAGAGACCCTCAAAGGCTGCTGTCATCTCAAAGCCTGATGAGGGCAGGATCCATGTTTAGCTTGCTCACGTGACTATTAGCTGGAGGCACCAGTTCCTTGCCTTGTGGAATAGCTCACAACACAGTAACTGGCTTCTTTTAGAACAAGTGAACCGAGAGAGCATGCCAAGGAGAATGCACCTGAAACAAGACACATCTCTTTATGACCCAGTCTTGAAAGTGACATCCCACTACTCCTCTGACACTGATACTCAAAGGGTAGGGATTACATTATACCAGGAGGCAGGAACCACTGTGGGCCATTTCAGAGGCTTCCTACTATAGTTCCCATTTTTCTTTTTGTGCCTAGTACAATGCCCTCTGCAGTTACTTATTGAAAGAACAAACGTGACCATCAGAGGATACTCAGAAGAATTTTTATTATTCTTTGTTGCTTTTTAAAAAAATTTGTTTGGCTCCCATCCCCATTCCTTTCCCCCATTTCCTCCCACACGTTTTTTCTTCATTGGAATAATTTACAATTAAATTTTAAGAATATCTCATCCTTGAATAACACATTCACTCATGTGAGCCTATCCTCTTTCCCTACTTCACAACTTGGTTACTTTCTATCAAGGTTCCTATCACCTCTCTTTGTGTAACTGGTCAGAATTTGTTTCCCCACGTTATAATCTCCCATGTGTTATTATCACTGTGCTTACCCTTCATGGTAATTAGCCCCCTGAAGTCCTGGCGTATGGGTGGATGTGCCTTTTTGGGGTGAACAGTGACTTCTCACAGGGTTGGGACAGTTCAGCAAACATTCAATGAATAATTATTAAGCATACATTAGATTCTAGAACTGACCTAGGAGCCTGGGAGACAAAGGGATCATTCATGGAACTCCCAGTCTGTGGATGGAACAGGTGCTCAGGAATGCTTGTCCCATCCAGAAGATCAAATTGTCAGCAAGTCAAACTAAAATAACCATCAGGAGCGGTAGTGGCAGAATTTCTAGGAATGGTTCCCAAGATTCTGTGCCCCAATCCCTGGAACCTGTGAATATATTTCTTCTCTGACTATGCTATGCTGTGTATGGTACGGTTAACCTTGAACAAGATAAATTATATGTTAGTTGACTTTTTGTCTCTAACAGAGAAGATTTATTTTGGCTCATGGTTTCAGAAGTTTCCATCCATGGTTGCTCAGGCCTGTGCCCAGGCAGTACATTATGGAAAAGGAGTGTGTGGTGGAGGACTGCTCACCTCAGGGTGGTCAGGAAGCAAAAGGAAAGAGAGAAGAAGGGAGCAGGATCCCCATGTACCCTTCAGGGGATACCTCCAGGGACCTAACTTCCTTCTGCCAGGCCCTGCCTGCTAAATGTTCCACACTTCTTAATGGCACCCACCTGTGGACCAAGCCATCAACCCATGGCCCTTTGGAGAACAGTCCGGATTGAAATCACAGCAGGGTCCAGGCTAATAATACTTAAGTCATTATTAGCAAAGAGCTTTCTCATGCTTATGGTAAAAGAGGAAATCAGAGAGATTTAAGGCATAAGGACTCAAGACACCATTGCTGGTCTCAAAATAGAGCCATATGAGAAGGAACAAAAGTGGATTTGGGGTGCTGAAGAAGAGTTAGCCTGTAAGGAATGGGAACCTTGGTTCCCATAACCACAGGAACTGAATTCTGCCACCATATTGAATGGGTTTGGAAGCAGATTCTTTGAATAGACCTCATGCACACCCTCCTACTGACACCTTGATTTCAATCTTGTGAGACCTGAAAATTGTAATCAAGCTCATCCAGACTTCTGACTTATAGAATGGGAGCTAATTAGTGGGCATTTTTAAAGTAGACAATTCAGTGGTTTTTAGTATAGTCAAGAAATTGTGAAACCATCATTGCTATCTAATTACAGAACATTTCATCACCTCCTCAAATCAAAGATCACACTTAATAGTCATTGTCCATTCCTTCCTTTCCCCAGACCCTGGAAATTACTAATCTACACTCTTACTCTATGGATTTGCTTCTTCTGGACATTTCACATAAATGGGATTGTATAATATGTGGTATTATGGTTTGAATGTGAGGTGTCTCCCATGTGTGAAGCTGTGCAAGAAGGTTCAGAGGCGAAATGGTTGGGTTGTGAGAGTCTTAACCCAATCAGTGATTTAATCCCCTGATAGAAATCAGCTGAGTGGTAACTGAGTGGTAGGATGTGGCTGGAGGAGGTGGGAATTGGGGCATGGCTTTGGGTATATATTTGTTTCTGGTGAGTGGACTCTCTGCTTCCTGGTCATCATATAAGCCACTTCCCTCTGCCACACTCTTCCGCCATGATTTTTAGCCTTACCTCGAGCTCCAAGGAATGGAGCTGGTCTTCTATAGACTAGGCCCTCTAAAAACCATGAGCTCTCGAATAAACTTTTCCTCCTCTACAATTGTTCTTTAGTCACAGCAGTAAAAAAGCTAACTAAAACATGTGGCTATTTGGGTCTGACTTTTTTGACTTAGCATGATGTTTTCAAAGTTCATCCAAATTGTAGCATACATTAACACTTAACTCCTTTTTATGACTGAATAATATCCCATTGAATAAATAAATTAGATTATACTTATATAATCTAATATATTGGGAGCTAATTAGTGGGCATTTTTAAAGTAGACATCAATTGATGGATGTTCCTACTTTTTTGGCTATTATGTATAAAAGCTGCTGTGAACATTTGTGAATAGGTTTTTGTAAATCATATTTTTTTAAGTCTCTTGGGTAAACACCTCGAAGTGAAATCTCAGGGTCATCTGGTAACTCTGTTTAACATTTTATTTTTGTGGGGTACTGGGGGTTGAACCCAAAGGCTCTTTTCCATTGAGCTACATCCTCAGCCTTTTTATATTTTATTTTTAAGACAGGCTCAAAGTGGCTTAGACCTCAATAAGTTGCTGAGGCTTACCTTGAATTTGGAATCCTCCTGTCTCATCCTCCCAACCCACTGGGATTACAGGAATGCACCACTGTGCCTTTCTTGTTTAACTCTTTGAGGAAATGTCAGACTGTTTTTCTAAAGTGATTATACCCATTTACATTCCCACCAGTAATAGATGATGGGAATATATTTACACCAACACTTGTTATATCTTTTTAAATTAAACTCTCCTAGTAGGTATGAAGTGGTATCTCATTGTGGTTTTAATTTGTCTTTCCTTAATGTCAATTGATGTTGAGTGGGTAGTTTACTATAAGCCACAACATTTGTGGTAATGTGTTACAGAGCAAGAGAAAACTAATTCAAGGTACTTTCTCACCTAATCCAGATGTTAAAAACAGAAATGGGGTAAAAGTTGGTTACAAAGTAAGCCATGTGAGTTGAGTGGCTAAGGAAGTCAATAAAGGACATTCTTAAAAGACAGTCCTGGACTGCTCTGGGGGTCAAGACAGTTAAAGTTAAGGGGGTGGGACTAAATGAAGAGCCAGGACAGTTACCCATCTATAAAGGCATGAATAAGGCAGCAGGCATGGGGTGAATATTGAGAGTAAGTTGCTTCTAGTTTTTGCCAGTTTCTATTAGATCTACCACAAATATTATGGCTGTATTAAAGGTCTGTGACATATTTCAATTTTTAGCCACATGGCCCTTAGAGCAGGACATACAGATGGATGGAGAACCCATCACTGCTTATGTGGATCCCTTGGCAAGCCCTGGGACATGTTTCACGGAGATGAAGACCCCTTACTCCTCTAACCTAACCAGAATAGCTTTAGGGGAAATGCCTCTTCTTTTGCAACCTTGATTGACTGGTTCATTCATGAATGAATGGGCCAAGTTCTGTTCTGGATATAGCAGTAACCAAATACTGATCCTGTGAGGCTTATCTTTTAGGTGGGGAAGATGATCAATAAGTATAAAGATATTATGATGTACTGTATATGTGTTAGTATTACAAAGAAATAAGAAAGAGAGAGGAAGGAAGGAAAGAATAGATTAGGTTTAGGGAGATGAGACTCCTAGAGGAGAGGGAGTCTTAGATTGCAGTGAAAGAGTGACCAGGGAAGGCCGCCTTGAAATGGTGAGATTCAAGCAGAAGCTTGAAGGTGGTTGGAGTTAAGAAGGCAGATGTCTTGTGGAAGAGCATTCCAGGCAGAGGAATAATTACCAAGGCTCTCAGGCAGGATCATGCCTGGAAGATTTGTGTCAGAGCAAGAGGCCAATGTACCTGCAGCAGAGCAAGGGGGAGATGAGGTCCTCCTTGTTGAAAGAACAGGACCGTGTAGGGTCTTGCAGGCATTGCAGGACACTGGCTTTCGGTTTGAGTGAAGTGGGGAGGCTTGGAGAGTTTTGAATAGAAGAGCTATGGGACCTAATTTACATTTTTAAAAGGATTCCTGTAGCTGCTGTGCTGAGAGTAGATGGGGCAGGACTGTGGGGTGAGGGCAAAGGTAGACTTAAAAGGATTTGTAGTGAGGATTGATACTGCAGTATTCCAGATGAAGGAGGACTATAGCTTGGTTCACAGTGGTAACATTGATAGAGGTAAGAAATAGTCAGTTTTTGAATCTAGTATTTGAAGGCCAAGCCAGTCATGTCTCATGACAGATTGAATGTGGTGAAAGTAGAGAGGGGAGAAAGAGAGAAGGTTCATACAGTGTAGTAGAGCTTTTGCCTAAATGATGTGAATAGTGGAGTTGCCATAACTCAGATAGGATAAGTATATATAAAATATTTGTGGGAGGGACTGGGGCTCAGTGGCAGAGCACTTGCCTAGCATATGTGAGGCACCGATTTGATCCTCAGCACCACATAAAAAATAAATTAATAAACAAATATATTGTGTGTCCATCTACAACTAAAAAACATTAAAAAAATTTGTGGGAGGAGATCAGAAGTTCATTTTCAGATAGGTCTGTTGATTACCCAAGAGATGACATCAAGCAGGCTTGACAGATATGAATTTGGAGTTCAGAAAGGTAAGAAGTTGACAACCATCAGCATTATAAATAGTACCTAAAGCAAGTCTGAAATACAAATGTTGATGCTTTTGACACGTAGGATTATTTATTCTTCCTTCTGAACAGATCCATTTTCTTTGTGCACATGCAGCATTTCCCATCTTGTTTCTGAGGAGTGAGTCTCATCCTGGTATGTCTCAAGGTGATCATCTACAGGGTGATATTGGTTTTGCTGACTGAAAATCCCAGGCTCCTGAGTTTCATCATTCTATTCTGATCTCTGCTTCAGAAGTCATTGTGCTATTTCCCAGCCCCTCCTCCCAGGTGACATCTCTGAAACACCGGGCAGTATCTCTACGTTGCTCTTCTTTCTAGGTCATGCCCATGGATACTATACTAACTAATGTGTGTTTATCTTTGTTTTCCACACTTTTATTGGTGCGTTATAGTTACACATAATGATGGGATTTATTGCTACACATTTGTACACACACAATATGTAACAATACTATACTAATTCTATTTGGTCATTTTTCTCCTTCTTCCTCCATTTTTAGTTGGTAAGATTGGAATCAGATAAGCTCTTGGTACGAGCATTACTATATGATCTGCACAGGGAGTCTCAGGTAGTGTTTTAAAATGAAGAGTAATAGAATTTTAGGTCTGTCCTATAGTTCATGCTCCCGGAGGCAGGAGGTAAGAACAGCTGTTGAAGATGCCTTGGCCTCCACAGCCCCTCAACAAAGGCATATGAGGTAGATCCTGGAGTGAGGTATTCCCTACTCTTGACAGTTGACTATTTTCTACCCATTTTAGTGACAGAGACACACAGTTGGAGTGGGTTTGGCATGTGAAAGAAATGGGATTAAGAAGTCAGGGCATGGTAAAGAACTCATGTCTGGGCTCCCAGCCCTATGTCACTCTGGAGTAAGGTTTTGGGGTCTTACACAGTCACAGGGAAGATAGTTAAGCTAAAATACCCCAGGAGTCTGGGCTGGCTCCTCTCTATAAGCCCCCTGCCCTTTCCCTCCTCTGGGTTTTGCTTCCCTCCTCTCTTGGGCCTGGTTATGCCCCCCCTTCCTGCCCTGAGGTGGAGAGGGGGCCAATCCAGGGCTCTATGACTCAGGCATGGGGTGGGGGAGGATGTTTTGGATGCCGCTCTGCTGACGCTGGTGCCCTCTGTTCTTACATCCTCCTTAATTTACTGCCTGAGGAGGGGGCCAGGGCTCTAGAGAGAGGATTAGATGGTCCACACTGATCTGAGGCAACAGCTGCTGGGCTGGCAGCCGAGAAGCGAGGAGTGAGCAGAAGGCGGGGGAGGCTTCTGCCTCCACCAGGGCCGGAAGGGAACTAGGCGGGCATTTACATGGGGCTCTTAGGTGAGGGTAGCTCTAGACAGGCTGCCCTTGGTCAGAGGGGTAAGGCTACAAAAGTTGTCTGACCAATAAAGTCAAATCTCATTGGTATAGGAAGAAGGCATGGGGGCCATCTGGTCGACCACCTCTCCATCTCCCTGGAGAAAATTAGGTCGTGTTTTCTATAACTTCCTGCAACCCAGGGAGAGGAAGGACTCTGAGGTAAAACCTAATACGACATTTTATCAAGTTCTAAGTTGACATACAGTTGTACAAGAGGCCTTCTATAGTCAAAGCAGCTCCCTGATAGTTGGAACAATCTCTTAAACCTTAACAGTACCGTAACAGTACACTCTTCCCTCATCCACTCTCTACTCACAAGGCAGAAGACAGACCAGATAATGGCATTCCTATTTGACACAAGGGGTAACTGAGAACTGCAGAAGTCCAGTGCCTCATCTCAGGTCACCTTTGGAGTCAGTGGTATGGCTATGGTTAGGGGCCAGCATCCTAACTATGTTATGCCTTTTGAATATCAGGACACATGCATTGACATTGACTACTGAAGGCCAGGCTTTTCTTCTTCCTTCTAGTCCATGATCCCAGGTGATAGGTTTGTCTAAAAGAAAATGGCTCAGGCACAAAGCTATAAACCTGGACTCTGAATCAATTAATATCCCCTTTGGGGGACTTGGTTTTCCCATCTGTATAATGGATAATAGCTTGAACAGCATGATGACAATCCTCAAAAGCATAACAAAGTTTTGCCTTAATCACTCAAAGGACAGGAAAAGCTTTAGGGATTATTTAAAAAGTTGGGCTGAAGAGCAGGTCTTGAATCAGGATGTCTGGGACAAAATATAATCTCTGCCACCTACTAACTCTGTTATATCTTGTAAGTTCTTCCCATTTGAGCTCAATTATATCCTCTTCTGTAGACAAGGGATAATAACACCTACCACAGATGACTGTAATGAGGATTAGAAGAGACAATGCTTTCTAGAAACCTAGCATTGTTCTTACGGTATAGTAAATGGGGGGTTCTAGAACAGAAATAGTTCCACTTGCTTGCTGATAGATGTAGCCACTGAAATTGGGCTAAGAGATCTGACCTAGTGGGTAGTTTATGGCAGTGATTCTAACCGCTGACTGACCAATCAGGATCACCATAATGGAGACTGATGCTCAGCAAGGTTCCTGGGTGACCCTCAGGATCGCCTGAGTTTGGTGATCACTATCCTAGGGGACCAGCATTGCTGGCCAGACAATTGACCTATCAGTTGTTTGTAAGTAAACAGGTGTTCAGCCACTTAATAGTTAAACACTTTCCCCAATTGGCACTTTCACTACTAATTAACTCCTAATGAGCCCTTCCTTCTCTGGGTCATGAGCAGGAATTCCCTACTGGGGGTTCCCAATTAATGAGGTTTACCAGGCTTGGGGGCCCCTCTGGGAAGCAGGCAAGACTAATTATTCTCTACCCCCCCACAACCCCCCAAGCCCTAGCCAAATCCTCTCCCTATCCTTCATCAATCTTGTCCTGGCCTCCAGCTGGCTTGCATTAGCTCTGGTTTTCCAGCCCCGGCTGTAGCATAGAGGTTGAGCCAGTCCAGGCTGGATGGATCTGTCACCCGATCCTGGGTCTGTGCAGCAGCCAGTCCTGGAATCTGGGGCAACGTGATCCTGCCCTGTGGGAGCCCCTAGCCAACCCAGGGACATCATGGCGGGACTCAGAAAATCCAGGATACCCAAGGGATCACAACCACTGACTCCTAGAGCACCTTCCGTCTAAGGCCCTCACCTTAAAGGAAAGGAAGCTAGAGCCCAGCTCAGTGAGGCACCTGCCCATGGTCACTTGTCTGTTCATGGCAGAGTCTGCTCTAGAGCTCTGGCCTATCTCCTGAGGAACTTTTGGTCTGCGGGACCCACTGTCTGCATGTCAGATAGATCTAGACATGGGGTTCCTGCTCAGCCTGAAGCCTTCAAGGAAGAAGAGGTCAGGGAAGGAGGTTTTTAGACTAAAGTGCATGATCCTTTCCAGATTACGGAAGTCACATTTCAGGTCATTTGAGGGGGACATTTGAGGAGTGGCAGGAATGAAAAATATGGGAACAAATGAAATCAAATTAATCAATGAGGTTTTAAAATGTCTTTTATAGGTTGTGCCACTTAGCACAATTCAGAACCACAGATGGTTGCATTTGACACATAGAGGAATTAGTGTTTGCTTATTAAAATATCCTGTTGGCTTCACCTGATAGTATGGAAACCCAGACTGTAAAACAGAAAAATTCACAGGGGAAAGTATACTTTTTTTTTTTTTTTTTAGTGATTGAGGGAAAGATCAAGATAATTCTACAAAGACCAAACTTTACCACATCCTTTTTAGTAATGATTGGATTTTACATATCACACTTAGACCTGTTCTCCTTGTACCTCCTAAATGATTTGAGACAGATCTCTAGGACAAGAAGAGATTCTGTTAGGGTTCTGGGTGAGGACAGCAGAGGCCATATGGTTATCTGGTCTTGGCCTTAAACATCTCAGGATGTTAGGCTGCTCTGGTATACAGAAGATGAACTGTCTTCCTTCCCTCAGAGACAGACTGGAGCTCAGAGGTGGCATTTGGCATGGGTTTTTGAGGCTTTGCAAAATGTACCAGCCTTTTAGTAAGAGTCTGCATGTGTATAAAGGGCTTACTAAGTTCTAAGAGCTTTGGATGTAACTGTGTTACAAGGCAAGTATTTGTATCTTATTACACATTAGAGGAAACTGATGCTTAGAGCAACCAGGTGATGAGCTTAAGGTTACCAATGTACCAAGTGGCAGAGCCACGGCTTGAACCCAAGTTTGTGAGACTGAGAAATCAGTAAGGTTTTCTCCAATGCCTTTATGGTAGAAGTGTGGAATACTACATGCCTCATGTGGGTGAGGTACACTGGTTCACATGTTCCCTTTCAGTTTTTTCTCCTGTTGATCTCCATCAGAGTTCAGAAAATTGTTCAGAAAAGTCAGTGTGTGCAGCCTCTGTGCTGTTCCACAGTCCCTGGCCTCTCTCTGATCCTGCCACTGCTGTATTGAACAGTTCTGTGTAAGCTCAGACTCTGCTACAGTTTGGATCTTAAGTATCCCCCACAGGCCCATGTGTTAAAATTTCATTATCTATAGTGGCACTGTTGGGAGATGGTGGAAATTTAAAAAATGGAGCCTAATGGGAGGTCTTCTATCTGTGGGGATGTGCCCTGGGGGGGATTCTAGGACCTTGGCATCTTACTCTTCCTCTCTCTCTTCTTTTGCTTTTCAGCTATGAGGTGAGAGGTTTTGCTCCATCACATGCTCCCTGTCGTGATATGCTGTCTTAACACAGGCCCAAAAGCAATGGTGCCAACTGGTTGTGGACTGAAACTCTAAAACTGCAGGCCAAAATAAATCCCCTCTATAAGGTGATGATCTCAGGCATTTGTTACAGTAACAGAAAGGTGACTAAAACAGATTCATTCTCAAAGTCCTACTTCAAACAGGAGCTAGAGTCTTTCTGGATTCCAGTTCAGGGTTTCTCCCATGACAAAGAAGCTTGCTCACAATGTGCAAATTCTGCCTAAAAGTGCAAGGCAGTTAAAATTGGTGCAATCACTATGGAAAACAGTATGAAGGTTCCTCAGAAAACTTGGAATTGAACCACCGTTTGACTTAGCTATCCCATTCCTTGGTTTATACCCAAAGGAGGTAAAATCAGCATAGTGTGGTGATACAGCCACATCATTGTTCATAGCAGCTCAATTCACAACAGCTAAGCTATGGAACCAACCTAGGTGTCCTTCAACAGATGAATGGATACAGAAATGTGGTACGTATACACAATGGAATATTACTCAGCCTTAAAAAAACAATGAAATTATGGCATTTGCAGGTAAATAGATAGAACTAGAGAATATCATGCCAAGTGAAATAAGCCAGTCCCCCCAAACCAAAGGCTGAATGTTTTCTCTGATAAGCAGATGCTGATCCATATTGGGGGTAGGTGGATAGGGAAGAATGAAGAACTTTGGTTTGTACAGAGGAATGTGAGGGAAGGAGTGGGGCTGTGAGAATGGAAAGGATGGTAGAATGAGACAGACATTATTATCCTATATGCACGTATGATTGCACTACTGGAGTGACTCTGCACCATGTGCAGCCCGAGGAATGAGAAGTTGTGTACAATGTGTCAAAATGCATTCTCCTGTCATGTGTAACTAATTAGAATAAATTTTAAAAATTAAAAAAGCAGTTAAGTTTCCCAGAAAGAATCTTAAACCAGTGAGGGAGAGGAGCAGTAGATAGATTCCAGCTATCATCTTTGGATGAACACTTACTTCTTGGAAGCATTCTGTACACTTCTCAGAGGTTCTTTCCTACATCCCTGTCTCATTCTTCCTACCCTTATACTTCTGCTTTCTCAGATCACCTTCTGAGTAGACCATCTAGGGAAATCCAAAACAAGATGGTGCGCATATGTATTAAAGGCTGTGTGAATTGGGTTGACCCATGACAGTGGCAATAGGAAAAAACTTTGAATAGAAGGCAAATTCTAAGTGACAGTTTCCAGGACCTCCTTTCCTTTCCTGGAGAATCTCCACAAATAAAGTTCCTAGGACTCCTGAAGCTTCTGTCTTAGTTTGGGGCCTAAAGAGAGTGATTTCTTGTCATGTGTCACAGTGGGTGGGGTCATTACTCAGTGGGATATTTCAGGAGGCAGATGTCCCTGTCTTTTGTTAGGGACTCCTCAGCCCTTGATGGTGGCTTCCCCAAACTGTCAGCAGAATTACTGTCGTGATTCTCTGCGAGGCTATTCTCAGAGGGACTCCTGGCCCTGGTTTCAATGCAACAGTTTTCTTGGTCAGAGTCTGGATCTTCCATGGCAGAGGGCAGGAAGACTGTTTTACCTGGTAATGTCTTTGGGCCTGATATCCAGCCGCATCCTAAGCCTCTGTATAAAAACAAAGGGGGGAATTTAACCAGCTGGAAAAATCAATTTAAATGCTTACAGAGAAACAGTAAGGCCTCACACTGCCGCTTCATTTTCACGAAGTGAGTCACACAAACGGCTGACCTCACGGCTGATCTATGAGCAAAGGCGCCCTGGCAGTTACGGCTGGCGCAGGAATGGCCTCAGATCTGATTCCTGGAACCCTGGCGCCAGTCAGAGCCCAGAGTGGCCTTTGGCCATTAGGAAGTCAGATTACCTCTCCAAGGAGCACGTTCCCAGCTCAGGGCCCCAGAACTGACTCTGAGTTCTTGATTAGTCAGTTTCAGCGACTAATCCTCTTTTCTCGGTGACTGATTGGCCAGTTCCATTACCCACCCATCACAATATACGGCTCTCATTGGTCAGGTCCAGCATGTGCTCTCCAAAGCCTTAGTTCTCAGACTGTTAAGATCCACCACCTAGTCAGCTGAAATGAGTCTCTGATTAGTCCGGTCTCATAAACCTTCCATCCCATTTCTATTTAAAGGCTATTTCCTGTTCTGATCATCTAAATTTATGCTGCTCTCAGACTAATCTTGAATGTTTCTGCTTCATTACTTCTCCCTGTCTGGCAAAGTTAGGAACAAAGGTTTGGAGTCGGATTTGAGTCCCAGTTCAGCCACTTGTAAGCTCTGTAACTATAGACAAATTCCACTCTTCATTACCCCAAGTTTAGTAATTAAGAGCCCTGGTGTTATGGGTTTCGAATCATAGCTACTTGATTTTAAATAAGTTACTTAACTTCTCTGAGCCTCTTTTTCCTTGGCTGTAAAATAGGGATATTAGCTGTGCATACCTCAAAGACTTATTGTGGGTGTGAAATAAGATAATAAATGTAAAATAGTTGGCAAATAATAAGTTCTCAGAAAATGTTAGATATTTTTCTTGTGTTTAGAAAAAGGGAACTTAAAGAACAATAAAAATCCAGCCTTGTCTTTAGGTGGCTAAGGCTTTGGTTCCAAATGTCCACCAATGTGCAGACCTGACTGACTGTTAATGATCTTATGGAGGTTGTCCTATCTTTCTGGGTGAGAACAATTCCAGCATAAGGTCCTACTTGGTATGAAGTGCAGGCAGAGGTCCAGGAGGAGCAGGAAAAAGAAGAATGTTGTGTAAAGGTCCATGGCTCCTACCTGGTGTAGTGGTACAGTAGAGGCTGAAGCAGGAGGATTGCAAGTTTGAGGCCAGCCTCAGCAAGCAACTTAGTAAAATACTCAGCAACATAGCAAGATCCTGTCTCAAAATAAAAAATTAAAAGGATGGTGATGTAGCTCAGTGGAAAGTGCTCCCAGTTTCAATCCCCAGTTCTCCCCCCCAAAAAAAGATCAGTATCTCTGAGAGACCCACATGTGTCAGAGGTGACAACAGTATTGATTGTGGCTATTATATATATCAAGGCATCTAAAAATTAGCATGTGAAAAGAAAGAAGTATGTGCATAAATTGGATTCAAATATATGATATAGAATTTGGTTTCAAACATATAATTACAGTATCACAATATGTAATAACTATTACAACAGAGGAAGTAAGATGTAAAATATATTAAAGTGCATCTTTGCATTATTCAGTTAATTTTATTTTCTGCCAGTTGACCGATAACACTTATTTACTATCCTATTAGTTTTTAATTGGTCAAGCAGTTATAAGGTCAAGCTGCATTGTAATGATAAAAACAAAAACATCATTGTTTTAAAAATATAGCACAAGAAATTTCTCTATGAGTATATTCAACTTTTGGAATTCACACTTTATTTTGTGAAAGACCATTTCTCTTACATTTATTACTCTAAAATCTTTGAATTATGCTATACTATACGGATTGGTTTTATATGCAAATTAACATACATCTGTCTGGTCAGTGTATTGGAAGTCCCGGGATGTTCCAGTGATCATCAGCAGGGATGCTGCTGTCAAGTGTTTGCCTGCCCTTTGAAACTTGGCTGCTTGTTAACAGAAAGAGAGTAGAAAACTTTATCATAATCATAATTCAGGGATCGTGTATAATTTTCAAGCTCCTGCTTGTATATTTTTCTGTTCTGTGTGGCTTGGGTTGGTGTCCTACAGTGTGTCTACCAACAACCTCTGAGCTGTAGGACTGGTGCAGGGGAGGGAGAGGAAGTGATGTAAAGGAAGTTCCTTCAGACAGGAAGGAGAAGCAGAGAGCTCTTCATTGCTGGGAAAGGATAAGATCAGGATGCTGCCTTTATCCAGGAGATAGAGGAGAGAAAAGACAATAGATGCCCCAATAAAAACACATCCCCAACAGGTTCAGAGAAACACTGAGACTTTCATGCTGTTGTTGTATTTTCTTTCAGCTTCACTCCCATAGCGAGAGTTGTGAGCCTGATGACCTGAGCTATCATGTGCTGTGGAAGAGATCTAGAAGTATCTACCTGTCTGTAGCAAACAGAGAAGATGGCCAAGAGTTAAGAATTGTCAGGCCAACCCCAAGGTCACCATGGTATGGAAGTACAAGGACCTCCAAGGCTTGGAGGTCTGAAGACTTCAGACACAGAAGCCTGTGGGAGGTACAGGTGGGAGTTGTAGCCACATCTCACAGATCAGTGGCTTGAGCAAGAGCCTACTAGCAAGATGAGAGGGCCGTCTCCAAGAAAGCAATCAGGTGCTTGGAGAGCACAGGTACTGACAGCACAGATGGTGAGATTGTTCACCAACTGGTGAGGAAAGATGGAGATGCATGTCCAGAAACCATATGGGTTGCTACCCCCGTTCCACCCACCCCTGCTCTGTGGCAAGGCCAGAGGTCCTCCTCCAAGCCACCAGTGTATGAAGCATCCTTCTCCCTCCCAGAGCCTCCAAAGCATTCAGGGAAAAGGGAGGGAGGTGCGCATGGCAATGCCTTGGGATCTGAGTATCTACCTCCCAGAGGGTGAGCTGACTTGGAGGCTATTTTAACCAGAAAAGTTGGAGAAGAAGTCCCACCTATCCCTCAGCCTTCAGTTTGTAGACTTTAAAACAAGATGAAAGAATACAGAGAAAAACAAAGAAAATTCTATCTGTAATGCATAAATTATAATCCAGTCACAAAACATAGAGTGGACAATGTCATTGTCCTAAAGGCAATGTAAAATCCAACTGTTTTAAATCACATTTCCCCACATCATAAAACCCTCTTGGTTGAGAGAATAATACTTTAAAAAAATTTGTGTCATGTGTCCAGGGCATATATGATTGTTCTCTGATCTGCAGATTCTTTAGGGGAAAGGCTTATAGTACATCATTTTTCATCCTGTAATTGATATAGCAACTGCCCATTGAGACATAAGATTTCAGAGACTAAGTACAGCTACTGGCTTTGTTTGCATTTCTTAGTCCAATCCCATTAAAAATGGGTGAAAAATTCAGTGTGGCAGACACACCAAAGATATAAAAACAATTCTCAAGTAACCCTTCAGAAGTATTATTAATGCTGCTTTGTGTGAAATCATTTAAAAAGCCAAACTGGCAAAAAAATTAAAACTGAATTTGCCGAGATGATTACTATGAAATAGTACAACCTGTGCACTGACATTTCTGTAGTATATTCTGTAGTTTCCACAATGCCTATCACTTTAGACTTTGGAAGAATATTATTTCTCCAATGTAAAAATAAAGACCCTTTTAAGAATGATAAGAGGTGGCAGCACTGTAATCAAAAGGTTCAAATAGCTGGAACCTCTCTTTCCCTCAGGAACTGAAAAATCAGAGCATACCCTCTGTAATTTGTATGAAGTTCTTCATAGCAACAGAATGTTGCTTGATTGTTATATTGTCAAGATTTATTTTATATTTTTAGGTGTTTTTTTTTTAAAGGATGAAGTGTATTTTGTTTTAAGCCATAACTGGTGATTGGTAAAGTTGGGTGTCTGGTTATTATAACAAGTCCTTTCATATTGTGCTAGTGCTCAGAGGAGGCACAGGGGACTTCACATTGAGGTCGATTTTTCCTGCCAGAAGATCTTGCTATTCTCGAAATATCTTCCTGAAACTCCCACCCTTGTAGTCTTGTCAGCTAAAGTGCCTCTGCTATGTAGTGTGCTCACCTGGGCAAGGGAGACAATACAGGATGGAACCTGACGGTAAAACATAGCCGGGGATATTGAGAAACACTTACTGAGAGTGTGCCAGGCACTGTCAACTCTTTAGGAGCCTATTGGTTTTTAAAAAAACAAACTTTTTATTGAAGTATAGAATAAATAGAAGAAAATACATGGAAAGATACAGCTTGATGGTTTTCATCTGTGTAATTAGCCCCCAAATCAATAAACAGACCATTAAAGCCCCTTAGGAGCCTCTAATGTCTTCTCCAGTCTCTTCAGATTCTCCCCAGGTAACTAGCATCCAGATTACTAGCAGCATATATTAATTATGTCTGATTTTGAAGAGAAACTTTTATTTTGAAATAATCTGAGATTTGCAAGAAATTGCAAACATAGTACAGAGAATTCCTGTGAATCCTTTACCTAGCTTCCCCCAACAATACATTATAGAACCATAGTACATCATCTCCCAGGAATTTCATGTTGATAAAATATTATTAACTTAGCTACAGATCTTACTTAGCTTTCAGCAGTTTTATATGCACCCATTTTTTGGTATATAGTTCTATGAAATTTTATCATATTTATAGATTCATGTAATTACCACCACAATCTGATATAGAAAAAAATTCGTGATCAAAGTTTTGCTTGGTTTTAAAGTTTTTCTAAATGGTACCACAGAGTATACTTTATTTCTGGCTACTTTCACTGAATATCAAGTTTGCAAAATTTATTCTTCTTGTGTGTAGTTGGAGTTTTTTACTCTCCTTGTACCCTATTGTGTGCATAGCCTTTTATTTATCTCTTCTACTGTTGTTAGACATTTTGGCACTTTTCAATTTTTGTCTATTAGCAATGGAGCTGTTTTGAACATTCTAGTATATCTTCAGGTGAATATATACAATAATTTCTGTTAAGTATGTATCAAGGAGCAGGACAGTTGGGTATTAGGGAATGCCTATGTTTATCTTTGATAAATACTGAAAATCAATTTTCCAACTGTGTTATGCTGACTTACATTTCCAGTGGCAGCTGACAGGGTCCTGGTTTCTACATCTGTATTAAATCTTGGAATTTTCAGTCTTTTTTCAGTGGTATCAGTACTATATTGAAGATTTAATTTGCATTTCCATGATGACTAGTGAAATTGAGGACTGTTTCATATATTTATTGGCTACTTGGATATTATTTTTTGAGAAGTGCCTGTTAAAGATTTCTGCCATTGAAAATTATGTTGTCTTTTTCTTCCCTTGTTGATTTATAAGAATTTGAATATGAGTGTTTATTAAGTGTGTGACAATTTATCTTCCCCCTTTCTATCGCCATTTTGAAAGCAGGTTTTTTTGTTTTTTTTTTTTTGTTTTTTTTTTAAAGAGCAGTGTCAGGTTAACAGCACAATTGAGCATAAAGTACAGAGATTACTTGTAGTCCCTGCTCCCACATCACACTATCAGCCTCCCCCACTATCACCATTCTGCTCTGGAATGGTCCATTGGTTACAGCCAAAGAGCACACACTGACACATCATTATCAACTGAATTCCTTATATTAGGGTTTACTCTAACATCCTATGGATTTTGACAAATGTATGATGACATGTGTCCATCATTATAATTTGCAGGGTAATTTTACTGTCCCTAAAATATTCTGCATTCCACTTGTTCATCCCTCCCTGCCTCCTCACTCTTGCCTTCATAGTTTTGCCTTTAGCAGAACATCATGTAGTTGGAATCATATGTAGACAGGTTTTTCATATTGGAGTCCTTAGATGAGATCAGGCACGTTCAGGGTTGTATGGCCGTAGACGGAGTCATTTACTTAGTAAAAAACATTTACTAAGATTCCTCTGTGTCTTTTAATGATTTGATAGCTTATTTGTTTTTAGCATTGAGTAATATTCTACTGTCTGTTTATTTATTCATACCTCTACTGACAGACATCTTGATTGCTTACAAGCTTTTGAAATTAGAACTAAAGTTCTGTAAACATCTGTGCAGGTTTTTTTTTTTTTTTGGACATAAGTTTTCAACTTATTTGAGTAAATACCATCAAATGCAATTGCTGAATCATATGGTAAGAATATGTTTAGTTTTGTAAGAAATAGCCAAACTGTCTTCCAAAGTGGCTGTACCATCCTGCATTCCTACCAACACTGAATGGGAGTTCCTATTGCTCCAAATTCTCAACAGAATTTGGTGTTGTCAGTGTTTTTTGGGTTTTGGCCATGATTAGAGATATGTAGTGTTATTTCACCATTGGTTTAGTTTGCAGTTCCCTAAGGACATATGATGTTGTGTATCTTTTCACATTCTTATTTGCCCTCTATTGTTTTCTTTTTGGTGAAGTGTCTGTTCAGAGCATTTCCCCATTTTTTTAAAAATAGTTGTAGGTGGTCACAATACCTTTATTTTATTTTTATGTGGTGATGAGGGTTGAACCCAGCAGCTCACACATGCTAGGTGAGTGCTCTTCCTCTGAGCCCCAACCCCAGCCCCAACATTTTCCCATTTTTAATTGGATTTTTTTATTGTTGAGTTTTAAGAGTTCTTTATAAATTTTGGATAATAGCCTCCTCCTCCTATCAGATAGATCTTTTGAAAATATTTTTCAATTCAAATATCTTCTCATTATTTTGATATGTTGCCTTTTCTCATACTTTTTTTTTTTTTTTGCAGGAGGAGGGCCCTGGGTAGTAAACCCAGGAGTGCTTAACCACTAAGCCACATCCCAGCCCTTTTTATTTATTCTTTTAATTTTGAGACAGGGTCTTCCTAAGTTGCTTAGGGCTTTGCTGGGTTGCTGAGGCTGGCTTTGAAATTGTAATGCTCCTGTCTCAGCCTCGGAGCTGCTGGGATTACAGGTGTGTGCCACTGCCTTTTTTCACTCTCTTTGTGGCATCTTTGAATGAGCAAACATTCTTAGTCTAAAATGGATCTAATTCATAAAAATTTTTCCCCTTATTATTTAGAGATTTTTATGCCCTGCTTAAGAAACTTTTGCAAAGTCACAAAAATATTCTGTATTTTAGTGTAGTGTGTTTATTGTTTTACTTTTCACCTTTAGGTTTGTACTCCAACTGAAATTGAGTTTTGTGTGTGTTGTGAGGTGGTGGGAGTGGTCACAATTCTCTTCTTTCTCTGTGGATATCCAATTGACCCATTGCCATTTGCTGAAAATATATAATTTCCCTAGTGTACTGCAGTGGCATCTTTGTCATAAACCAAGTGTCCATCCATGTGTGGGTCTGTTCCTATTGATCTTTTATTCTTCATAACACCTCTTTGTAAGAGGTGGGGGCTTGGAATTTAGTGCTCTTGCCTTCCTGACTGTCTCAACAGAGACCTGGCCTAGGACTGATTGGAAATTGTGAAACTTTTGTCACTGTAGTCAATCTCAAGTGCTTCGGAATCTGGCAGATTCTGCATGTGAGCATTTACTGTGTCTGTGTGCCTTTGAACAAGTTGATTGACTTGTCCAAGGCTGCGTTTCTACGTAAAATGAAGATAAGAATAATGTAATATGTTACTGGAGAGGCTGAAGCAATTAAACGTATATTTTCTTGTCATTGTTATTATTGTTGTTATCTTAAGAATGATCACAAGGAAGACCAGATGATTCCACAGAATCCTCTGAGGGCTTTAGTTTCTGTCCCCTTCCCCACCTTATTCCAATCTCAGAAAGATCCTGAGCTAATCTCCTTGTGAGGACAGAGGAATGGGGAAGGGTTTGAAGATTGTCTCCTTGGGGAAACCCATTGCTTCCTGTCCCCAAGGCTTCCACTTTTCCTCATCTCTGCAACTTCCCGAGATCATCCCTAAATCTCCCTTCTTGGGAATTTGTCATGTACTATCAGTTCCAAGGCAGGCATGGGATGCAGGGGCAAGAGCAAGCCACAAGAGTCAGAAAGTCCTACTTTTTAGGCCCAGTTATATAGTTCATTTGAGCCGAGATTCTCTCTAAGATTGTCCTTCCCTGAGCCTTAGATTCTCAGTCATGGTGGAGTGAAATCATTCCCAGTCTCCTCGTTGCTCATGTTTTGTAACCTCTTAATGAGATGTGAAACCAGTGACTACTGGTTTGTGGTAAGTTCCAGGGTAAGTATCCAGAGGGCCTTCCGAAGAGGCTTACCCCACACAGAGGGCCTATCACTTCCCAGAGAGGAACCAGGCAGTCTGGTTGCCATTCTTTCTTATCTTTCCCAAGGATAGATGCCAAATGATAGAAATAGCTTTATGCACAAAAATGTTCATGGAAGACATTTCACCATCAAAAACACCAATTCAGAAATAATTGCTCTGCATTATGCTTTGTTCACAGCCAGCCAGACTGGCCTTCAGGATCCTAGTTTCAGACAGAGAAACAAGTCTGGTGTTGACTTGGTTTCATGAAGGCAGCCACAGTTCTTGATATACAATCATATAGTCATTTATCACCCATTATGTCCAATGTCTTGGTCTAAGGTGTGGATAATCAAAGATGAATCAGACACTATTTCTGCCTTTGAGGAGTTTACAGTCTAGTTAAGAAAGCAGAACTCTAGGGATGAAGTAAAGGTCAACATACATGCTGCAATGGGGCTGTGAAGGGTGTCATGACAGCCCACAGAAGAGAGAAAGTTACTAGAAAAATAAGAAAAAAAATTAAGAAATATTTCCTGGAGGAGATGGCATCTGGGTTTTCTAGATGAGAAGCTAGAAAAAAATTTCAGGCAGTGAAAGCAAAGGCATGGAGAGAGGAGTTCCTCTGTATGTCTGAATTGGTGCATGAGGTGCCTCTTAGGGTATATAAGATAGATTGTAGAGTGCATGGGGTAGATTATAGGATGCATTGGGTGGGTTATAGGGTACATGTGGATGGCATAAAGAGAAAAATAGAGAAGAGATAGGATAGCAATCAGGATGGTAAACTTATGTCAAACATGAAGGTCTTTGAACACTAGGGTAAGCAGTGTTGGCCGTGAGTGAAATAGTTTGTAGAAGAGGGACAATACGATAGCAAAGGAATGATGATGATCAGGGAAGTTTTTGAAAGAGGAATAGGAAAAGGAAAAGAATGAAGACCAAGGGGTCAGGTCAGAACTGCTTACAGTTTTCCAGGAGAGAAAGGAAGAGACATGGGTTTACTGAGTCTTTGAGGATGGAGAGAAGCAGAGTCCAAATGCTATTAGGAAGAAGTATCAAAAGTGTTTGTGGACCAAGAAGACGTGGGAGGTGTGATGAGCCTCAGGTTTCTGACTCTGGTAACTGAGTAGATGGTGGTATCCTTTTCTGAGATGGAAAACCAATGAAGAAGAGTTGGAGAGAGATAAGGATGGTGGTCTGGGCTTTGTTGAATTTGGGGTGCCTACAAAAATATATTAGTAGGCAGATGGGTGCTAAATCAGGGGCTCAGAGGGAGAGATTGAGGCTGGAGATGTTGCTTTGGGCATCACCAGTTGGTGTGCTAAAAGCCTTTGGAGAAGAATGTGCATTAAGAGAAGGGAAATGAGGACAGCACTGGGGAGTCCCTACCTTTAAGGAAGGGAAAGAAAAGTGCCTGAAAGGCAGAAGAAGAGAAGAAGTGAAAGGGGTGGAAAAGGAATGGCCAGAGGAGACCAGGAGACAGCACTGTTCCTGGTGGAGGAAGGAAGGTTGGAGCTGTCACTGTGTTTCCTCCCACTGAGATCCAGGAGGTCAAATACCAAGAAGTGTTCATTAACTCTAGCAGTGAAGCCATCAGAACAGGTTAGCTTCCCTGGGTAGGGACAGAGGAATCTGGACAGGAAGGAGTTGAGGAATGAGTGGGAAGTGAGGAAGTGAAGGACAACAAATGGAGCCAGCCAATTTCAGGAGATTGACTAGAAAGATGAGAAAAGAAAACAGGGCAGTGACAGGCATGAGGGAAGGTTGAGGGAGGGTTTGAAGTTGTGATGGAGGTCATGGCCCTATTCCCACCAACTTCCAGCGAGGATTCTTTTCCTCTGGCCAGCCTTCCCATGGAGGAACATGCCTGGGTCACACGTCTGCTCTCTTTCCCTTTCTGTGCATGAGTGTGTGTGTGTGTGTGTGTGTGTGTGTGTGCGCGTGCACCATGTGCATGGGCAACTGGAGTAAGGAACAACTAAGTGCTCTGGCTCCCCACCTGCTGTGGAGGCAGTCCTGGGGCAGCCCCAAGTTTCCCGAGGCAGGGGTAGAGGAGCTGCATCTTCTCCAAGATGAGGACGAGTTGTTGGAGTCAGGCTGTGCACCATCGGATCTGTCAGCAATCTCTGCAAGCTGCCCACCACCTGGGCCCTATCAGACAAGGCCGGCTTTGGCTACATTAATCTCCGATGAGCTTGGCCCAGCTTTCATTTCAAAAGGCTCTACTTCTTTTTTCTCTTCAAACGGGCCTTTCTTTGTAGCCCATTCTCAAAACAGGACTAAAAATTATGCTTTCTCCTTTCCTTGGTTTCCTCAACCCAGCTGGGGCCAGAGAAAGCTTTGAAATTGGAGTAAGGCTCAGGATGGGGAAGGACGGGATGCTGATGTAGCTGGTAGGGAGGGAGAGGGCTGGAGGAGGAAATGGCCAACATAACTTCCAGGGGAGGGGGAGAAAACAGAGACCTTCCACATTCATCACACAGTACAGGAGACCAATGTTAAATGGCTACATGCCAAATACAAAACAGCATGTTGAGTTAACCAGAATTGGTAGAGTTAGATAAATCTTAAAGTCCAGAAATGCTGGAAGTCAGAGTTAAGAGAGACCTTGAGGTATCTAGTCCAGCCCAATTATAGCTTGTAGAAGAATGCTAGGTTCCAGAGAGGGAAGAGTGATTACCCAGTGAGTTGTAGCAGGGCCAGGAAGAGAAGCTGGCTGTCAGGCTCTCACTTATGAGGCTGACACATGTAGGGTCCTGCAATAGGCATAGATGATGCTTTACTGTTAATAACTCAAGGGCTGAGTTGGACTCATAGTTAATGGAGGCCAGGCATGTCTTGAAAGTGTCTCATGATAGATCTCTAGTCTACAGATTGGAGATGAGGGTGGGTTGGAGCCAAAGTCAAGGACCAGTTTATAAGAAGATTGAGGGATGAGGGGAGAATAAATATCCCAGAATAAAATGCAAACCTAATCTCACTAGGTTTCTGTCTGTGTGATTCTATCTCTGTTTTCATGAAGAAGAGATTCAGCAATGGAAGACTGATTATATGGGTGCAGAACGGATTTACATATGGTAGAAACCCCAACTGGATCAAACAGTAAAAGCATTTATTAATTAATGAAACAGGAAGTCCAAAGATGAATTAGGCTTCAGAACTGATTGATTCAGCAGCTTAACCATGTCATCAAGGATTCAGATTTTCTGTTTCTCAATTTTGTCTTACTCCATTTCTTAAGATTGTTGCCTCCTTAATTGTAAAACAGCTGCCAATAGATAAGGGTGATTTTTTTTTCTTTTGTTCTGTTTAATGAGAAGGAGGAAAATAATCTCTCTTCCACTATGGGACGTATGTCTTTAAGTTTCATTGGGCAACTTGAGATTATAGGTCTGCATCCTGAACCGGTAACAGTCACCAGGAGAGTACTATGCTTGTTGGCTTAGTCCAGGGGTTGGAAAACTACAGCCCATTAAACAAATTAAGCCAGCTACTTGACTATTCACAGGCTAGAAGCTAAGAATGTCTTTTACATTTTATATAGCTACACTTGAAAGGTGTTTTTTCACACACCTGATTTTTAGACTAATCAGGATCTACCTCTGAAGTTTGGGATAAGGACTATGAGGAAGACATGTGGACATTTGCATAAAATTGGGATTCTCTTTGGGAAGGGGAACCTTGCTAGACCTGATTAGAAACCAGCAGAATTCATTGTAGCACAAATGACAGCTATGTATTCAGACTCATAAAAACTCAGAAACAACAATGTGACTAAATTCATAGTCTTGAAAGTAGCTCAGCAACTGGGAGGTCATTGATAATCCAGGCAATCTGACAAACTGTTCTTTAATACTGAAATATGTTACTTTTTCCATGTCTGCTACCACCAACCACACGCTCTGATTCATGGTACTACGTGTGCCCATGGACTGCTGAGTCAAGGAACTACTCATTCAAGGACTGCTGAGTCATGGCTCTACTCACTAGGATCTCTACTGCCTATCAGGTTTCTCCTGGTGAGTCTTTCACTTTCTGCTCCTACTATCAAAATAACAAAGTCCTTTTCTCAGCTTTGTATTCAAATTCTAAGACACATTTATTAGTTTGGTTCAAAACTCTAGTCTCTATTGGGCAAACCCCTGTAACCAAGGTTTCACCTGTCTTTTGTCTTGTCTCTAGCTCCATCTATATTCCAAGATTGATAGAGCAGACCTCATCTAAATACCAGGCTCATCTAAATACTAAGTTCTATGAAGTGTTCTGATAAAGTTTGATTATTCACATTCCCTAGATTTTACTCTGTGACACTGAGATAGAGGGCTGAGGTGAAGTTTCTTTGAGAAAAAAAAATCAATTATTTGTGATGATTGATTTTATGTGTCAACGTGACTGGGATAAGGTATATCCAGATAGTTGATAAAACATTATTTCTGGATATGTGTATGAGGGTGTTTCTGAAAGAGATTAGAATGTGAATCAGCAGTCTAAGTAAAAAATATCTGTCTTTACCAATGTGGGTGGGCATCATTCAAACTGTTAAGACCTGAGTAGAACAAAAAAGCGCATGAAGGATCTTCTTAAGTTGGGACATCTATCTTTCCTCCTATTCTCAGACATTGGCACTGTAAGTTCTTGGGCTTTCAGAGTCTGGTACTTACACCAGCAGTCTTCCTGGTTCTCAGGCCTTCAGACTTGGACTGAATTCTACCACTGGTTTTCTTGGTTCTATGGCAGATGGTGGGGATTTTTGGTCTCCATAATCATGTGATTTTGTTCCCATAACATTCTTCCCCTCCCTCTCTCTCTCTCTCTCTCTCTTCTCTCTCTCTCTCTCTCTCTCTCTCTCTCTCTCTCTCTCTCTCTCTCTCTTTCTCATTTCTCTGGAGAATCTTGATTAATCTAGTATCTAAGTTGATATCTGAGATTAATCATGATCTCTATGATTGAAGAAATCAAAAAAGATTTCTTGAATTGCCCATTGCAAGAAAGTGACATTTTAAGTTCTTGGAATACCTCAAACACACGAAATTACTTGTTGATCATAGAAGGTTATAAAAATTGCCATTTTTGTTGGGCTGGGTTTGTGACTCAGTGATATAGCACTTGTCTATCATGCTTAAGGCACTGGGTCTAAAACTCAGCACCATATAAAAATAAATAAATTGATAAATGAAACAAAGGTATAAAAATGGCCATTCTTGTTATGATACTTTACCAAGTTCAAATATTTAACTCATTGCCAAAAATCATATTGAAATGACAGGGAAAAAATGTGAAAACTAAGAACAAAAGCACAGTAGCTCTGGAAAGTCAGAAAAAAAGATAGTAACAGCTGACAAGTTCTGAGAATTTTCTGGACAGATTTTATTGAATTAATACAACATCAAGAAATGGAGTCATTTAACTGAATAAGTACAGGAAACACCATAAAAAGCAAAACCAGGTACTAACAGTAATAGAAAAGAACTTGCAATTGTAATTATAATTTTTGTGTACTCAGGGAAATTTAAGATGGCATCCATAAAATAATAATCTGCAGAGACTAAACAGATCAATCCCTTTTCTGAAGACACAGAAAAATTATATCTCTGCCCTCTTTTGCAGCTAGCTTGGGGCTCTGCAACTGGGTGCCAGATGCTGGGAAGTTTGTAAAAGTAATGTCACCACTTCCAGGCCATGAGAAATTCATGTGTGATTACCTATGCTCCTTCTTCCCCTTTAATGATGACCTGGCAGCCTTTCATAAAGATAGTGACATTATGAGTTGTAAGGAAACAAGAGTCTGGATGTTTGAGTCACTACTTGAAAGAGAGCTTATAACCACAATATGTGTTATTCTGTTCAGGCTGTATGCAAATGAGAATTAAGGCCTTTATTGTGATTAGTCATTGTGATTAGGGACTACTTGTTTCAGGAGTATGCATAAATAATCCTTTATAATACATTAAAATATTTAAGCTATATTTAAGAAATTAAAGGCCTTGGTGGAAAAAGTGGGCAATATACATAACCGGATGAAGATTTTTCAGCCAAAAGTTGGAAATTATAAAAAAAGAATCAAATAGAAATGTTAGAAATAGAAAACATAGTAACAGAGATAAAAAGATAAAGAATGCATTCAATGGATACATAAAGTAGACTTGACATAGATGAAGAAAGAATCAGTGAGTGGAAGCTCTATCAATTTTAAATTAATTAAGCTGAAACACAAGTCAAAAAAAAGAATAGAGACAGGGAACAGAATAAAGCACTTAAGTTCTGTGGAACAAAATAGTGTACAGTTGGAATCTCAGAAGGAGTAGAGAAAAAGAATAGAGCAGAATAAATATTTCAAAACATAATGACAAAGTGTTTCCCCAAACATAAAGAAAGAAATCAGATCACAGATCTGAGAAGCTCAGAGAACCACAAGCAGAATAGGTACAAACTAATCAACCAATAACATCAAAAACAAACACAAACAATAATAACAAAACCCCTCAACCATATCTAGACTTAGCACATTCAAAATGCTGAACATCAAAAATAAAGGAGAAATCTTGTAGAGTTGGGGCAAAAAGACAACTTACAAGTAGAACACATTAAGAAATGCAGCAGAGTTATTATCATAAATTATGAAATTCAGAAGACAATGGAGAAACATTTTCCTTTTTGTGTGGTATTAGGAATTGAAGCAAGGGCCTTATGTATACAAGGCAAATACTCTACCAACTGAGCCATACCCCCAGCCCCTAAGAGAAACATTATTAAAATGCTACATAAACAAAGTAAAACAAGATCTTTGAAAATGAAAAAAAAATTTCAGACAGACAAAAGCTCAGATAAACCATTGCCAGAGAATATAAGTTTTTTTTTTTTAAATTGTTTTCTGGAAGAGGGAATTGGATGTCAGAGAGAAAACTGATTCTAAAATGAAAATACCAAGAGTAATAGTGAAGATAAATATGGAATCCAAACAATCAATAGTCAGCAGGTCCAAAAGCAGGCAGAAAAATAAAGCAAAAAAGATGTAAAATAAAACCAATTTATACAAACTCTCTTAGTAATTTGAAGAGGAAAGAATACTTACTTATTTTTATCAGACCAGTGGTAACTCTAGTTGCAAAATAGAGTTAAAAAATTGTACAAAAAAATGCAGACCAGTATTCCTTATGAACATTGTTACATAAATTCTTAATTTAACTAACTAAACTCAACATTGTGAAACAATGAATATATCATGAATAAGTAGGATTTATGCTAAAAATCCCAGGATGGCTTAGTAATTAAATATAAACCAATGTAATTCACCATATTAACATAATCAAGAAAAACAAGTCATACAATCATATCAATATGTATAAAGAAAGTATTGGATAAACTTTTAGATTCATCCCTGATTAAAAAAAGAATCTCCCAGCAAACTAGAAATACAAGGCTACGCTCTCAGCTACACAAAAAGTACATTTAAGAAAAGTCCTCAGCAAAAATCATATGTAATGGTAAAAGAAGGAATAGTTTCTCCCTAAGTCTGAAAACCAATCTAGGATATGTTCTCTACCACTTCTGTTCAACATTGCACTGTAGGTTCTAGATAGTGTAATAAGGCAAGAAAAAAAAAGATATGCAGATTGGAAAGGAGGAAATAGAACTCTTTTTTTCCTCCACAGTCAATTCAGTCATCTGTTTAGGAATATAAAAATAAGCTGCTAGACCTAGCTAGTGAGTTTAGTAAGATGGCATGATAAAAGATCAATATATAAAAATTAATTGTATTTATATATTCCAGCAATGAATAATCAGAAGTTAAAATTTAAAAAGTGATACCATTTGTAATGCATCAACACATGAAATACTTGGGGGTAAATCTACCAAAGGACACACAAGATTTATTTTTACACTAATCACTGCAAGAACACTGCTGAGAAAAATTGAAAATATCTGAATAATCAAGAGATAGGGAGCTGGGGATGTGGCTCAAGCTATAACGTGCTCACCTGGCATGTGCCGGGTGCTGGGATCCATCCTCAGCACCACATAAAAATAAAATAAAGATGTTGTGTCCACCGAAAACTAAAAAATAAATATTAAAAAATCCTCTCTCTCTCTCTCTCTCTCTCTCTCTCTCTCTCTCTTTAAAAAAAAGAGATAGGTTGTGTTCATAGATCATAAAAGTATTGCTAAGATGTCAATTCTCCCCCAATTTACATGTAATTTAGTACACTATCATTGAAATATTAGAAATGTTTACACAAGTTGATAAGCTGATTTGAAGATTTATGTGGAAATGCAGAGGATTTATGGTAGTGATAACACACTTTGAAAAAGAATGAAGTTGGATGCCTCAGAACTGCCTGATTTTAAGAGTTATATAATAGTACAATTTAAGATCTCTTTTGAGTTAATTTTGGTACATGATGTGAGACATGGATAGAACTTCTGTTTTAAAACAGATATACAGTTGTTCTAGCACCATTGAAAAGAATATTTATTCTCCACAATGACATGGAACATTCTTTATCCATTACATTATGGTGAAAAAATATTTTTCCCAATTTGCAACTTTGTTGAAAATCTGTTGTCCATGTATGTATGCATCTATTCTTGTACTTTGTATTCTGTTGTATTAATATATTTGTCATGTGCTAGAATGAAACTGTCTTGATTACTCTTGTTTTGCTTTATTTTTGACTCTGTTTTATTATCAATTATTTATCCTTTAGCCAATACTACACTCTACTATTACTGTAGTTTTATAGTAAATCCTGAAATCAGGTAGTAGAAGTCTTCAACATTTGTTCTTTTTAAAAATTTGTTCTAATTAGTTATACATGTCAGTAGAATGCACTTTGATACATCATACATAAATGATGGAGTATAATTTCTTGTTCTTCTAGTTGTACATGATGTAGAATCCCGTTGATCGTATAATTATATATATGTACATAGAGTAATAATGTCCATTTCATTCTACTATTCTTCCTACCCCCAAACCACCTCCCCTCCTTTCATTTCTCTCTACCTAATCTGAAGTAACTATTCTTTCCTAGCTACCCACCCCATTGTGAAATAGCACCTGCGTATCAGAGAAAACATTTGGCCTTTGGTTTTGAGGGATTGGCTTATTTCACTTAACATGATATTCTACAGCTCCATTCATTTATCAACAAATGCCATAATTTCATTATTCTTTAAGGTTGAGTAATATTCCATTACACACACACACACACACACACACACACACACACACACACACACCCCACATTTTCTTTATCCATTCTGTTGAAGGGCACCTAGGTTGGTTCCACAGTTTAGCTATTGTGAGTTTAGCTGCTATAAACATTAATATGGCTGTGTCACTGTAACATTTGTTGTTTCTCAAAATTGTTTTGACTTACTCTATTTTTCCATGTAAATTTTAGAATCAGCTTGTCATTACTATCAAAAAATTCTTCTTGGATTTTTAGTGTAATTCCATTGAATCTATAGATCTGTTTAGGGAAGACTGACATCTAAATGATATTAAGTCTTACTATCCAAAATCACATTGGGTCATCCTTAATTTTTTCTTGTGTTTTGTAGTATTACATATATATTTATCTTGCATATATTTTGTAAGCCTTACACATATGTATTTCATGGGTTTGGGTGCCCCTTGTAAAAGGTATTTGCTATGAAATGAATTATGCTTCCCAATACCAAATTCATATGTTGAAACCCTAATGCCCAATGTAACTATATCTGGAGGTAAGGTCTTTAGGAGTTAATTAGGGTTATAAGGGTGGGGCTGTAATCCAGTAGGACTGTGGCCTTATAAGAATAGGAAGATTCTGTGTGTATCTCTATCTTTTCATCTCTCTGTCTGTATCTCTCTCACCATCAAGTGAGGGCATAGTGAGAAGACAGCCACGTGCAAGCCAGGAAGATAGCCCTCATTGGGAATCAAATTTGCTCTCCCATTGACATTGGGTTTCTCAACATCCAGAATTGTGAGAAAATAAATTTTGTTGTTGAAACCACCCAATCTGTGTAATTTTGTTATGGCATTTAAGCCAACTAATATAGTATAGATGCTCCTAGATTTATGATGAAGTTACATCCCAGTAAACTCGTCATAAGTTGAAAACATCATTAGTCAAAAATGCATTTAAGCAGCTGGGGATGTGGCTCAGTGTCAAAGCACTTGCTTGGCGTATGAGGCCCTGAGTGCAATCCCCAGCACTGCAAAAAAAAAAAAAATGCATTTAACACACCTAATCTACCAAATAGTATATTTTAATAAAAGTATGCTGTGGAATAGCAGTTATTTCTCTTTGTAATGGTGTGACCAGTGGGAGCTGCTGGGAGCTGCCCCTTCCTAGCCTTGCAAGAGAGTTACATATTACAGATTTTTAGCCCAAGAAATGATCAAATTCAAAATTAGAAGTATCATTTCTACTGAATGAACATGACTTTTGAACCATTATAAAGTTAGGCCCATATCACAGTCTTGATTAACGTAACTTAATAGGAAGATTTGAATAAAGGTGGTATATCCTGGACAAAAACTGGTTGTCCAGTGTTTTCCTTTGGCCATTTTTTGTTCCTATACATTGCCACTTACATTTTAATACGTTTACAGTAAAATCCCACCAAAGAAGTTTGCCTGGGATTTTGTTGAGAATTTCATTGAATATGTAGATAAAATTGGAGGAAATTGCCAACTTAACAATGTTCAGTCTTCCAACTCATAAACAAGTTATCTCTAGACATTCATTTCTTTAAATTCTCTTATCAAGGCTTTGAGGTTTTTAGCATATACGTCTTGTATATTTATTAAGTGTATTCCTAAGTATTTTATTCTTTTTTATACCATTGTGATTGGAATTGTTTTTATAATTTAATTTTCAGGTTGTTTGGTGCTATTTTATAGAAACAATTGAGTTTGACATATTGTATTGGCATTACCTTACTAATCCACCCAGTAGTTCTAGTAGCTTTTTTTTTAAATCATTTTCCAAGGATTTTATACATAAATTAGCAGTAATTTGTGAACAAAGGTAGTTTCACCTTTGCCTTTCCACTTTATTCCTTTATTTCCTTTTCTTGCTTTACTACACTGGTAGAACTTTCAGGACACCAGAACTTTCAGTGTAGAAGTAGTGAGACTATAATTCCAATCTTAGTGTAAAAGCATTCAATCTTTGGTCATTAAGTGTGATATTATTTGTAAGTGATTTGGGGTTTTTTTTGGCTGTGCCTTTTATCTGGTAGGTTTCCTTCTATTCCTACTTTATTAAGAATCTTTTTTTTTCCTTTTATCATGAATAGATATTGGATTTTATCATTATTCTTTCTGTTGAGATAGTAGAGTGAAACTTGCTCTCCATTTTATTAATATGGTTATATTGGTCAGTTTTGAATGACTGTACTAAAATACCAGAGGCAATGAACTTATAAAAAGAAAAGGTTTACATTGGCTTATATTGTTAGAGTTTCCAGTCTAAAATCAGGCAGTCCTATAGCTTTAGGCCTCTGGCCAGGGCAGCTTAACATACCAAAGCAAACCATTTACATGATGAGTCAGGAAGCAAAGAACACTTAAGGTGGGAGTCTCACAGTTCCCTTCAAGGGTATAACTTCAATGACCTAAGAAGCACCTTCAATGGCCTACCTCCTAAATGATCAGCTGCATAACCCTATTATATCACCCTAGCCACTAAGCCTTTATTTAATACATGGGTCTTTGGGACACACTACCCATATCCAAACCATAGTAATGGTGTATTGCATTATTTGATCTGGGAATGTTAAACCAACCTTGAATCACTCAGGTAAACCTCACTTGGTTCATAGTATACAGACTTTTTTATATGTTCCTGGATGTAGTTTTTTGCTAATATTTTATTAGATATTATGATGATAATGAGTTTTACACCCACTTTATGAAGGAGACTGAAGTGTTATTTTATTTCTTTTTGTATCTTTAGCAAATAGGATAATATTAGCTTCATACAACAAATTGGGCAGTTTTTATTTTGAAAGAATTTATGTGAAATTTGTTGTTAGGGTTTAGATATGAGGTGCCCTCAAAAGCTCGTGTTTGAGACAATGCAAAACTGTTCAGAGGTGAGTTGATTAGATTATAAGACTCATGACCTAATCAGTAAATTATTCTGCAAATGTGGATTAACTGGGTGGTAACTAGGAAGGTGTAGCTGCAAGAGGTGGGTCATTGGGAGATGTGACTATATTGTCCCTGGTGAGTGGAGCTCCTTTTGCTTCCTGGTTGCCATTTCCTATGCAGCTTTCCTCCATCATGCCCTTCCACCATGTGCTCTCTGTACATCTCCTGTCCCGAGCCAAGGAGTCACCTGATCACCTGATCATGGACTAAATCTCTGTGAGCTGAAATAAACTTTTTATGAAATGATTTTAATTATCAATTCAATTTCTTTTTTCTTTTTCTTTTTTTTTGATATGTATTTTGATATTTATTCTTCCTTCCTGAGTCAATTTTGGTCATTTATATCTTTCTCAGAAATTTTTTTTTCTTGTACTGGGGGATTGAACCCAGGGTCACTCTATCACTGAGCTAAATTGCTATCCCTTTTTATTTTTTATTTTGAGACACTGTCTTGCTAAGTTGCAGAAGCTGGCCTCAAACTTGAAATTCTCTTGCTTCAGCCTCTTGGGTAGCTATGATTATAAGTATGTAACACCAAGTCGAAGTCTTTCTCAAAATTTTAAAATTTGATATAATCTGTCTTGTCACTATAATACTCCCTGTCAATTCTGTCTGTGGCAATGGCCCCTCCTTTAGATCTTTTGTTTTGTTTGTTTTTAGTGTGTATTCTCTTTTCTATTTTTTTGGTCAGTCTAGCTAAAAGTTTATCCATTATTGGTTTAATTTCTTTTAATGCTTTTTTTTCTATTTCATTGGCTTCTGTCTGATTCTTTGATTAACTTCCTTCTGCTGACTTGGAGTTTGATTCAGCCTTCACTTTAAAGTCTTCTGAAGTGAGAAGCTTAGATTATTAATTTTGAATCTTTGTCCCTTTCTGTGTTTAAGACTATACATTTTCCTTTAAGGACCACTTCATCTATATTCCATAATTTTCACATATTTCATTTTTATTTTTTTAAGTTCGATTATTTTAAGTTTTCATTTGTGATTTTTCCTTATTTTATATAAAAATGTGCTAATTTTTTATCTTTATTTGTTCTTTTTAGTGATACATGACAGCAGAATCTATTTTGATGTATTTATGAAAACATGGAATATATCGTATTAGGATTCCAGCCTTGTGGATGTACATGATGTTGAGTTTCACTGTGGTGTATTCATATATGTACATAGGAGAATTATGTCAGATTGATTCTACTATCTTTTCTATTCCTATCTCTCCTCCCCTAATTCCCCTTTGACTAATCCACTGAACTTCTATTCCTCCCCTTACCACCTCCCTGCCTGTTGTAAGTTAGCATCAACATATGAGAGAGAATATTTAACCTTTGGGGTTATGGGAATTGGCTTATTTCACTTAGCATGATACTCTCCAAACTCATTCATATATTGGTGAATGTCATAAAATCTTTCTTCTTTGTTGGCTGAGTAATAGCCTATTGTGTATATATATCACAATTTCTTTGTGCATTCATCTATTGATGGGCATCCAGATTGCTATTGTGATTGTGCTGCTGTTATTATTTATGTGGCTGTGTCATTTAACTCCTTTCGATACATATTGAGGAGTGGTATAACCAGGTCAAAGGGTAGTTCCATTCCTAGTGTTTTGAGGAATCCATACTGCTTTCCAGAGTGGTTGCACTAATTTGTAGTCCCACCAACAATGTATGGTTATATCTTTTTTCCTATATCCTTGTCAACATTTATTGTAACTTGTATTCTGAATAATTGCCATCTGGTTGGAATGAGGTGAAATTTCAGTGTATTTTAATTTGCATTTCTGTAATTGCTAGAGATGTTGAACATCTTTTCATGTATTTGTTGACTATTTGTATTTTTTTTTTTTTGAGAAGTATCTGTTTAGTCTCTTTGCCATTTATTGATTGGGTTATTTGGGGTTTTTTTTGTTGTTGTTGTTTTTTGGTTGTTTTTTTTTTTTTTTTTGGTGTTAAACTTTTTGAGTTCTTTGTATGTCCTGGAAATTAATGCCCTATCTGAAATGCAGGAGGCAAAGATTTTCTCCTATTCTGTAGGCTCTCTCTTTGTGCTGGTTTTTTTCCTTTGCTTTGAGAAAGATTTTTAGTTTGATACCTCCCATTTATTGATTCTTGATTTTCCTTCATGCGCTTTAGGAAAAACGCTTCATGCATTAAAGAAGTTGGTGCCTAAACTGACATGTTGGAGTGTTGGGTCTACATTTTTTTCTAGTAGGTTCAGGGTTTCTGGTTTAATATCTATGTCTTTGATCCACATTTAGTTGAATTTTCTGTAGAGTGAAAAATTGAGGTTAAATTTCGTTCTTCCAGATTTCCCAGCACCATTTGTTGAAGAGTATCTTTTCTCCAATGTGTGTCTGTGGTGCATTTGTCTAGTATTTATGTGGGTTTGTTTCTGTGTCTTCTATTCCATTGATCTTCATATCTGTTTTGGTGCCAATACCATGCCATTTTTGTTACTATTGCTCTGTAGTATATTGGGATGAGTCCTGATTTGATTTTCTTGCTAAGAATTGCTTTGACTTATTCTGGGCCTCTTATTTTTCCAAATGAATTTCATGACTGCTTTTTCTATTTCTATGAAGAATGTCATCGAAATTTTAATAGGAATTGCATTAAATCTGTATAGCACTTTTGGTAGTATGGCCATTTCGACAATACGAATTCTGCCTATCTAAGGACATGGAGATCTTTCCATCTTCTAAGGTCTTCTTCAAAGAAATATGTAAACTTTTGAACATTTTGAGATTCTTTCTTTAATTTTTTTAGTTAGTTTTCTAGTGATTGGGAAATATTTTGGGGGTGATAATATTTCTTTAAAATTTATTGAGACTCAAGAACCTCAATCTAAGTATTTTTAAACATTTGAAAATTGTTTATTTTGTCGCTGTTGAGAAGATTAACATGTCTTTGAAGACAAGTTGACTTTGTCGTTTAAGTTCTCCATATCATCATTGCAAATTTTCTGTCTAGTTTCCATATCAGTATCTGAGAAGAATATTAAATTTCCAACTATAATTTTGAGTTATCTATTTATTCTTTCAATTATGATAAATTTGCTTCATGTATTTTGGGGCTATGATATAAAATGCTTTTACATATATGCATTTGTACATTCTTGATATAGTCAGCATGTTATCATTATGAAATATTCTTCTTGGTCTCTGGAAATATTTCTTATTTTAAAGTCTACTGTTATGTTATTATATCATCCCAACTCTCTCATGTTCACCATTTGCAGAATATAAAAACTTTTGTTTTTTTCTTTGAAATTATCAGTTTCTAAATGTTGTCTTTTGCAGCCAGCATATAGATAGTTCTTGCTTTTCTTATCCTGACAATGATTCCATACATAAGTTTTGTTGGGATAGAATTCATTTACCATAAATCCATCCTTTAAAAGAATAGCATTCTATATTTATTATGTTCACAGAGTTGTGCAATCATCATTGCATGGCTGAACATTTTCTCATTTTTCCCCCTGAATATGTTTTTATACATACGCTTCCTATTGTATGGTTATAATAGCCTCATGAATCATGCTGAAAAAATCAATTAGAACACTGTTCATGTCCTCTCCGTTTCTTGAACTGATGGTATTTCATTGAGGACAGCATACGTTCCCATCTCAACTTGGGCACCACTTTGAGGTTGTCCAATCTTTTCAAATAAACAATGATAGTATGTATAACAACAGTCTAGGATATCAGAATTGATACCCTGAGAGGGTTCTTTGCAGCCATGTTAGTAGGTGGCAGGGAGAGATATCCTACAACCACTCATTCATGAGTGGTGCTGGTTTCTATGGCCGTACCCTCTGATGTTGGGGTCACAGGGATGTTTCCCACACATGATCTCTCCTAATCCCCATGTAATTCTCACAACTATTATAACTACTATTCCAATTTTACAGTTGAGGAAACCAAAGCTTGGAGAGGTTCAGTAATTAGTCAACATCACAGAACTAGTAAGGGAAGCAACCAGGATCAGAGCCCAGCCATCTGTCTAACCTGTATGCCACACTGCCTCCCATTTGTTAGTAACATATTCATATTTCTGGCCTATTGATGGGACATTTCATGTTTTCCAGTACAGATAGAGATATTTTCAAGTTTTAAATTTTCTTTTGTCATTTCATCTGGATTTTGCATTTTGAAAATATTCATGACTTCAGGGTTTTTGTCTTTAACGCTTGAATCCACAGCCATTTTTTCATGTTATAAACTATTTCCTTAAGGTAATTCCTTCTTTGAGTTAAAACCCTCAGTGGAAACTGAGACAAAAGAATAGATATTTTTTAAGGGACTTCATATGTATTTAGCAAATTAAAATTAAAATTTTATACATTTACCAATATATTCCTATCGACAGTGCATCAGAGTGCCAGTTACGTTGTGGGGCGTAGTTTTTAATGGGTGTCTTTGGGTGACCCAAAGTTTTGAAATGCCTAATGGTGGATTTTGAAGTACAGTGGCATATGAGCAAAGGAGATATTTTTGGGAGAAGTCCCTTCCCTGTACCTCCCGAATCCCTTTCAGACCCCCTCTCTCCACAGGCAGCCCCTCCTGCACATGTTGGGGGCAGGGTCTGGGTTTAGGGCACCTCTGCCAGGATCATGCTGATCTATGTTCTTGCCTGACACTCAGCAGCTGTCGTGGAGGCGTGGGCTGCAGGCGTTGTTCCCCATGGGCCGTGTGCAGGCCGCAGGCCGGGGAGCCTTTCCCGCCTAATCCAAGGGGCACTGGCAGTAAGGAGGGAGACAGCTGGGTGTAACTGATCTGCAAAGGAATGGAATGGTGCAGGCCTCCCAGCATTGGGCTGGGCCGTCTGCAGGCTGCCTGCCCCAGCTGCTGAGGCTTTAACCCTTCCTTCTCTTTCTCCTCTGTCCCCTCTATCCCAAAAGTTGATATCACTCTGCTTAGCCAAGTCCCAGAAAACTTCTTGAAGAATTGGATTCCCTGGCTGGGCCAGCTCTCCTTGCAAAGGACCCAGTCATATGATAGTTACTTTGGGAGAGGCTCAGGCAGAAGCAAGAGGTCCTACCTGGGGAGCTTCTCATCTCAGAAGAAGACAGAGATGCTAGAAGGGCTGTGGGTGACTCAGACAGTTGAGGCTTCGCAGTCAGAGCAGGAAGGCCCACTCTGGGATGGAGCTTGGGGAACACTTCTTGGTGGAGACAATGAAAGGATCCTTGGGTCTGGGTCTGGTGCTGCCTCCACCATGACTCACTTTGCAGTGGAACCTTGGTTAAGTCCCTGTTCCTTTCTGGTATCACTTTTCTGCTCCTGAAAACGTGTAGCTTGAAGATGACCAACTATAAGTTTTATTCTGTAGCAGTAATAATAGCTCCATTCATTAAATGCATACTATAGGCCAGGGACTTTACTTATAAACATTCTCACCTTCATTTTGCTTGATTTGCATTCCCATTTTAGTGATGAGGAAACTGAAACTTGGAGAGATTAAATCTCATGGGTGATATGAGCCACAACCTGACCCCACAATCCAGACTCTTCTACTACCTCCTGCTCCCCTTCCAGCTCCAATTCTCTCTACCCAGTAAGTTAGTTCAGGTGGACAGAGGAGGGTATCACAGCTGGCTGGGGCACAACAGAGGTAAAGGTTTAGGGTTGAGTCCTGATCCTGCGAGTAAAGGGTGGGCAGGGGCCAGGTTGAGCTCTTTTCTCCCGCTTTCCACTTGCCTGAGTCCAGTTGGGCTGGGATGCCCTGGCAGCCTCACACATGAGCACAGTCACTGCAGTTGTCCTCCCCTTTCTCAACCATGATCTCATTCGACTCTCATGCCAACCCTAGGATGTAGAACCTGTTGCTCCTCCTCAACATGGGGAACTGAGGCTAGAAAGTTGCCAATGTTTTCCAGCTGCTAACTGGACAAAGAGAGACTGGAGTCCTCTTTTCACTGCCCCCTCCAGCTTCCCAGAGGAAGGGGCCTACAGTACACATCACCAGGCACCCAGCAATCCTCTTGGCTTCTTCCCTGGCTAAGGAGGAAAGTCTGAATATGAGTTCAAGTCCTGATTTCTCTACTCTCCAATTGTGCAAGTTGTTTGCCTCTCTAAGCCTTACCTTCCTCAGCTGTTGAATGAAGATGTGGGTAAATAAATGTATGACTGCTAGAGCCAGGCCAACATCTCTTTCCCCTGGGCAGAGCATGGACACAGGCTGGCATGCAAGCCCTAGATAAGTAGCATCTAGAGCTAGGAGTACATAGAGCTAGGAGTGGTTAGAGGCCAGAGAGAGGGATCCTGTGGGTTGGGGTTTTGCAGTTGGTCTGAAGGGTAGGCAGAGACAGCCTAGGGAGAATAAGGAACAAGTTATCCCAAGTGAAGTAAAGAAACAGGTATGGACACCATATGTAGGGAGGAGCAAGGGTGGGGCTGGGTTTGACTGATTGGGGAAGAGGTAGTAGGGGTTTCATGGCAAGTGAGCATTGAGTAGCAAACCTAGAGAGTAACTTAGCTTTAGAAAATTGAGCTCTGCAAGGGTGCAAGGACTGGACCAATTCCCTACCATGCTGCTTGCCCACTTCTACCTACCTCCACCCAATCCCTGGTCTGCCAGGAACTCTGGGCAAGGGGCCGGGGAGCAGTAGGAGGGTGCAATTCCAGCTTGGGAGAGACAGCTGTGCAGGCCTCCTGCCTGCTGTAGGGGATTAACTGGCACTGTCACAATATGTTGGGGGGCACCTGGCTCCCCAGCTCTGCCCACCCTTGCACCCTTTAACTCCTTGCTGTCTGGCTTCTCATTTTCAAGCTTAGATATACACTCTCACTTATTTTTCATTACTTTCTGTGTTTTATACTGGGGACACAAATTGTGTGTGTGTGTGTGTGTGTGTGTGTGTGTGTGTGTGTGTGTTGCTGAGAACTGAACCTGGGAACTGGTGCATATGAGGCATGTGCTCTACCACTGAGCATATGCCCAACCCTACGGGATACAAATGAATAAAGATCTAGGGCAGAGTCTCCCTAGTCAGAAGTCCCTGGATCCTTCATGATCTCTCTTCATGTCAGCTCTGGGCCCTCTGAAACCTTATATTTCTCTCAGCAAGTTCCTTCTGCTTTGGCTCCTTCCAGGACACATGGTAAAATCACTGCCTCTGCAAAACATCAAATAAATCTTCCCTTGACCTCATGCCCTCTTTCTCTTCTGTCCTTTCCCCTTCTCAGCATCATCCTCATCACTGTTTCCACTTCCTCACTGAGAAGACGCAGTCCTCTGGACCCATCTCTTCCTCCTAACTGGGCACACAGCTGGACTACATCCCCAGCCTCCCTTGTAGTTAGATGTGGCCACATACCCAAGGGAAAGAAAGCAAGTCACCTTCAGTTCCATGTCCCACATACCTCCAGCACATGTTCCCAGAATGCCTGGGCCCTAGCTTAATGTACATGAGCATATCACCCTGGGAGACTTGTGCTAAAGATGGTAGCACCTCCAGACACAGGAGCTAGGATCTCTTCATCTTTCCTGACATATGTTTCCAGCTACCAAGACTACCTATTTGGAGGTTTTTTTTGTTTGTTTGTTTTGTTTTTTTAAAAACAGGAAGAAGAAGCAAAGTTATCCACAGAAAAGATCTAATTTACAAACAAAAGAGGAATTTTGTTCCCCATCTCCTCTACCTTTCCATGTGGGACAACCAAAGAAAGACTGGAACTCAAGAAAAGGGGACTAGAAGGGGAAAAAGAGTGAGAGAGATTTCCTGTGGCAGAAAGTGGCCAAGGAAATTATTCATGGATCATTTGACCTTCAACTTGAAGTGGTTCCTGAACTTGCCACCTGCTTTCCCCAAACCATGAAGATCTTGAGACCTTGAGTGGTCTGAACCTTGGAAAATCTAAAAGGCAGGATTACACATGGGTGAGAAGACTATGGGGACCCAGCCCTGGGGCTTGTGCTGATGGAGGTGATGAGAGAGGCAAGGAAAGGGTTAAAGGGCCTGTAAGCAGGATTGGCTCCCCTCTCAATGAGGGCAGTAAAATCAGCATGTCGCCTCCAATTTGCTCCGGGCTGACCTTGAACGTGAATCATTCCATCACAATGTCCTTATTGATTTCCACAGGAAGAGGATTAAGCCCAGAAAATCAGGGCGGGAACTTGAGCCTGCACCACGGAGAATGGGATGGTTCTGCGGCTCAAAACCCCTCGTGTTTGCAAATATGTCACAGGGGACCAAGGCTGGGCAGCCACCCTGCTTGGCCACCAACTCTCTGAGTAGCCAGACTGGTTCTGGTCTTCTGTTTCCTTACCTGTGTGTGTGGCCTTTGGTGTTGTCTCAGGCTTTAAGTCATGGGTAGAGAGTGGGGAGGAACCACAGGAAGGGGAGAGAGGCCATGGATGTACCTAGAGCTTTGAGTCTATTCTGGTCTATCCATCCTCCTGTGCACAGTTACAGCCCTTGGGATACTCAGAACCAAAAAGGTTGCCATTGGACTAGCTGGCCCTAACAGCCAGGAAGGGCCCTGCTCAGTGCTGAAAACCCTTCAAGGGAATGAGACCAACATAAGGGTGGTGTGTGTGTCTATCAGTCTATTTATCTGTGTGTCCCATTTTTTTTTAATAGGGGCATAAAGGAGGTAGGTCATTTTGTGAGAATCAACCCACAAGTTCCTTTCTTCATTTAGTATATACCAGAGAGCCCAACATGTCAGTGCACAAAAGGGCTACATAATATAGTGGACTGTAACAGGTTATTTACTTGTTCCCTACTGATAGGCATTTAAAGTTGCTACCAACTTTTAAAACTTAGGACAATGATGCAATATGCCTCCTGGCACATGCTTCTTTGCATGAATTCTTTCTTTAAATGTTGTTATGAGTTTCATATTGCTGGTGTCACTAATTACCACAAACTTAGTGACTTAAAGCAACACAAATTTATTCTCTCATAATTCTGTACGTCAGAGGTCTGAAATCAGTTTCATTGGGCTCAAATCAAGGGGCCAATAGGTCTGTGTTCCTTCTGGAGGACCTGGGGAAAGTCTATTTTCTTGAATTCCAGCTTCTAAAGGCTGCCTGAAGTTCTTGGGAAGAGCTGCTTCTTCTACCTTCAAAGTGCATAACTCCAATCTCTACTTCTCTCTCACTCTGACCCTGTGTTTACCTGGGCATACCTGGATAATCCAAGATAATCTCCCAATTGCAAGATCCTTAACATAATCACATTTGCAAAGTCCCTTTTACCATGTTAGGCAATGTATTTACAGTTTCCAGGGGTTAGACGTGGGCATTTTTGGAGGGTTGTTTTTCAGTCTACCACAGCTTCCTAGAAGTAGGATGATGTAGTTAAAAGATTTATTTTTAATAAATCCACATCTCCAAATTCTACTTGTGAACACTCACATCAACACTGCTGGTACTGGCCTTTCAGAGGGCAACTGGACAATGTTGACAATGGTTCAAAGTTTTTACATCTCGTCTTCTCACAATGCAGAGCAGCATTAGTGATTTGCCTCATGTTAATCTTTTGCTAGAATTTCTTGGCCTAAAAGAGTTGTTTTCCCCAAGAACAAGTTGTGAAACAAGATTAGGAGTTTTTGCCAAAAGATTGGAATGGAAGGTTGGCTTCTGGTGGGAACAGGTAGTAGGTGGTGACTGGATGGGAATAGAGAGGTGAGATGGGGGATGAACAGCCAGACACATTGTAATGCCAGCAATGGGTATGACCAAGAGAAGCTATGGCCTCCTGTGGGTATACCGTGAGGGTGGAGCAGGAAAGCTGAGAACTGCTGCTGACAGGAGCCAAGGAGGGCCAGCTCCTAAAGCTGGTCACCAGTGATAGACTGAATGTGGAAAACACATTTGAAAGCCCAGGACTACCCTCCCAAACTGAGACTGCAGAAAGACACTAGGCCAAGGCTGGCTCACTTAATCTGATGCCCTCTGCCTCTGTCCATACAGCCTCTGACTAAAACTGGCCCTGTTCAAAAAACTAATTTGTCATACTGAAAATAAGCAGATGGGAGTGCCAGTGAGGTGAGGCATGAACAGTTGGGAGCATTAGGATTCCTGTAATGGCTGAAAAACCACTTTGTATCTTAGTCTAAATATATATATATAAATTTGGTAGAGGAAATTGGAGATTTAATCCAGGAGCACTTTACCACTGAGCTACACTCCTAGCCCTTCTTTTTATTTTTTAATTTTTTGAGACAGGATCTCTCTAAGTTGCTGAGACTGGCCTTGAACTCACAATCTTCCTGTCTCAGCCTGCTAAGTCACTGGAAGTATAGGCATGCATCACTACACCTGGCTCTTGCTGTATATTTTTAAGTCATTTTTCTTTAAAGATATAGTTAATGTCATATTCTGTTGAGCTTAGGGTTCAAAATTCTGAAAGCAATTGGTACGTGATTTAGGGAGTATGTTGTGGCTAAGGACCATGCACCATTGATCCTCATCTATCGTGGAGAAATTTGGAAGCCCTTCCCCACTCCCTCTCTCTCTGTAATAATGAAAAGTTAAGAAGTATGAAGTATGCACTTAAGGACACCTGTCTTTTAAGTACTGCTATAGCTGCATCACATAAGTTTAATGTGCCATTATTTCATAATCAGCAGATCAAAAATGTTACCTAATTTTCATTCTTATTGCTTCCTTGACCCATTGCTAATTTAAAAGTGTGCTGCTTAAGAGGCTGTAAGTCTCCTTTTTCATTAGGAAAAACCCCAAGGTCCATGTCAGCAGTCACGTGGACTATGAGAGGAGAAACTTAGGGACCTCTTGTATTCTAAGCACTGACTCAGTCCTAGGAGCTTCCTCCTCCTTCCCACATGGGACAACCTGGGAAAGCAGTCTCTCATTGACTCCTTAAGGTGCCAGTGATCCTTTAAAGTTGAAAGGTCACTAAAAACTCATCACTGTATTCTCCCTAGTGTCACCAGAGTGACTGCAAAACCTTACTGAACTCTTTGGGAGAACAACAGGGAAATAAATACAAAACACTGAGAGGTCAACATGAAACCTACTCTCAGGGTCTGCCTCATTCACATCCTATGTGAAAGGCATTCACTCCTGGCCCCATGGAACTGAGATCATGCCTCAGTCCTTTCACCTGAATGTCAGCTCCCAATGTCCTCTTCCTTCTTCTCACCCCTTCCTTTAGAAGCCAGTCTCCAATCAATTCAATCCCAGCCAGTAGATACCCACCCACCAAGGGTCTTCTCTGAGTGGAGCACAGGTAGGGTAGGAGAAGCCAGCCTGGCCTCTAGGCCCTGAAATAGGCTCTTCTCTTCAGAGCTGAGACTTCATATTCAAAACAAACCTGGCACCCTCAGAGATGCTCAGAGGCCTGAAGTCTTCCTGGGATTTATTGATACATAAACAGAACACAGTTACAGGAGCAAAGAAGCTGTGGGTAAAGCTGGGCACCATCCTGGCACAGCCTCCTGACCCCAAGGGGTACCAGGACAGCCACACCTCTGCAGACATTCAGGGAAGTGCAGGGCCTGAGCAATGTCAGGTGCCCTTTGGATCCAGTAACACAAAGGGGCACAGGAGGCAGAGGATCTGCAGAGTGGGGTGTGGATAGGAGTTCTGGCTTTGGCTAAGGACCCTCTGGTTTGGGGACAAGGTTCTGACAGATGCTCTGGGCTGCTGAGCCACATACACACAGGGTGTATTTTCTACCAACAGACACTTTTCCACTAAATAGACCATGAAGCACAGAGCCTGGAATGGCTGAGCCACAAAGGCAGGCCCCTCCAGAGACCAGCTCTGATATGTCCTTGGAGAAGAAGCTGAGCCAGGAGCTGTACTTGCAGACTGGAAACATTCATCACATAACCAAGGGCCCCCTCAGGAGGGTGAGATGCCAACAGCATTTGAGATGAGATACACTGGACTCCTGCTAATGAGCTTATTCCTCCTTCCACCATCTCAAAGAGCCAGCTCATCTGCCAGGATGCTTGGCTTGGGAGTAAGGGGGTGTGCATAGAGATGCAGGCCTCGGCCTGCTCTCCTAAGTCATTTCCTGAATTACAATATCAATGCAGGAGAAGGGAATCTGAGGGTCACTGAGTCCACTCCTCAGTTTTTGTGCCTGGCCTCAGACATCTCTGTGAAAGGACCTGGTCCCTCAAGTCTAGCTCTTTTACTTTTTTCAAGAGTCCTGGACAGCTCTATACAGGTCTCCTTCCTTTGACTGGGTCTATGTTTCTCCTGTGGTTAAAAGGGTGTAGAAAGAACCAGGCCGCCACACCCTGACCCTATGCGTGGTCTGGGGTTTGCTCTGGTCCCAGCTTCTAGGGAAAGTTCCAACTCCCTCCACCAAAGAACCATGACCAGAATTACAAATATACAGGGGATGGCCCTGGATCTGCAGTCAGTTCTTGACCTCAATCCAAGAACAGAATTGAATTCCCAGAATCCTGAGCTGAGACACTTTCCAGTGTGTGGAAAGGGTGACCAGAAAGGGAGCCAGGAGGACAAGTGTGGCCTATTCTGGTCCCTCTTGGGGCTCTGCCCATCATTCTGTGCTCAGCACATACAGCTCTCCACCACCTTTGCCCACCTCCCTCTAAAAATTCTTGTGCTGACTGGAAGCAGAATATTGGGGTTGGCACACATGGCCCAGTCAGCCCAGCCCCCAAGCTTCAGGACCATTGGCAGGCACAATCGGTGGGCTCCTGCACTGTGTAGGGCACCCAGGTGGCGTTGGCAGCACAGAAGAGCTGCACGGAGCGCCGCTGCAGTCCCACCTCCCGGCAGCACTTGCAGAAGCGAGCATAGGTGTTGATATTGTGGTTGTAGATGCTGGCAGAGGGGCACCTCCCATCGCAGGACACTAGGTTGACCTGGAGACAGGCAGGCCAGTGAGGCGGCCTGCAGAGTGCCTGCTTCCCAAACCCCCTTCATCCCCATCTTTGCCTATCCCCGCCCCCACCGCCATGCCGCAGTCACGCACAGGGGTGTTGCTCCTACAGTCATTCTTGCGGATGGTCATGCGGATGGTCACCTTCTTGCAGGAGCGCCCATCCTCCTTACCTGGGGGAACAGGGTGGGAGAGGCAGCTGTGGCCCAGATGGGTTCCCTGGGGGCAACAGGGTGGGCCAGCCTGGGGCAGTTAGTGTCATGCTTGAGGGTCCCACTTCCAGTTAGTGCCCATGCATTAGTGCCCCTCCCCGTGTTTTAACTCAGTGCCCTGGAAGGAAGTGGAGTGGGGGAAGGCAAAGGTAACATAGGGAGCAACCCTGGGTGTGTCTGCACCCCTTTCTGAGCTTCAATTTTCCTACTCTGAGAGGGCTTCTAGCCTTCCTTCAATTCTCTGAATGAATGGAAACCCCATTCATTAGCATCCAGTCCCTAGCAGAATGCTTCACATGACAGCTTCAATGGATTTCCATATCTGTCAAATGGAGCCAGGGATTTGCCCACCTCAAAGAGCTGTTGTAAGTATGGAAATTGATCAAGTGTGGGGTTTCTTCTGCTCTGAGCAGGCCTTTCACAACCAGTCATGTGATTTACTCTTGCCTTCAACATCCCTTCACTGAGACCTTTTCTGATCCTCCTTGGAACTGCGGCTCCCTCTGTCCCTCCACCCAGTCCTCTCTTCCTTCCCTTGTCTTATTTATATCCAGGGCACAATCACTGTCTTATCAGTGACACATATGCTGTTGAAGCATAAGTTAAAGAGCTTTCCCTTGCCTGGGCCCCTTACATACTCTGCCACCCTCAAAATATTCACTTTCACACCTCAATATAGATTTATCATTTTGTGTTCATTTCCTCAATGAAGATCCCCAAATTGCATAAGGTTCACGCCCCACACAACTCTGTGCCTCTGTTCTATGATCTATTTATTTGTTCTTTCTCTCCCACTAAAATGTCAGCTCCAGAAGGCCTTATTTATATGGTGCTTATGGCATTGAGCTGATGTTCAACAATCCACTGGACTCATGGACTTACTCTGTAAAAGCCTAGGAAGCCTCCCAGAAATGGGCCGGAATCCTATCCCCTGGCTACCAAGCCTCAGCACAGGGAGACATGAGAACCAAGGGCTGTCCTGGTCACAGCCCTCTGGGTACTGAACAGAGACTGACTTAAGTTACCAGCTGGAGAAAAGCGTGGCAGCACTGGGCACTGGTGGGCATTAGGTGAGACGGTGCTGCTCAAGCATTCCCATGCAAGCAGGGGATGCAGCTCACTACGCAGCATGCGCTGTGGGCAAGGAGCAGGGGCCTCCCCCTCCCTCGCCCCCGGAGCTTGGGGCCACCTAGCAGAGGGGATGCTGTTGTAAATAGCAGTGCGGCTGCCTGCCTCCAGTCCTGTGAGTTTCCAAGAGAAGTACCTGGGTGGCAGTGGGCACTAACCCGTGGAGGAGAGGCAGGGCTAATGGGGACCACGGGAAACAGAGTCCCCAGGGAACCTGGGGAGAGGGACATGGATTGCAGGTCAAATGGGGGCACATGGGACATTCAGGCAGCATGAGGTATGGGAGAGGGATCAGACAATGAGGCCCTGAGCCCAGTGTCCTTGTAGCATGTAGTATGAACATAAAAGAGCCCAAATTACAGCCCTCTGGGGACATGGTCTGATAATCCTAGGAGAAGGACAGGCACATGGGCAAAGGTCCTTAGGCTGATTGCTCTGTTCATGCCAGCAAGTTTGGGGCTATAGGCTCTGAATGTTCAGGGGCCCAGGAGCCAGGATAAAGATAGATATACAGAGCTGTCATTCTGACTTAGGGACCCTGGAAGCCTGAATCTCACTCAGGAGGCACGTCCATGACCAAGACTCCTGACCACAAAGGAGAATCCATACGGTGGACATCCGGGCTGGAAGTCTTGGCAGAGGCAGGAAGAGGCAGAATGACTGGTGAGCTACTGACCTACTAACTACAATGTCTCAATATCCCCTGTCTCCACAAAGAAGAAAAGGCCTTGAATTGGAATAAGGGCATGAGCATGGCCTCTGGCCACCTTCTTCTTCTTTTTTTTTTTTTTTTTTTTTGCCAGTGCCATGTGCTTCATGTCAAGGGGTGTCCCTTCTCCTACTCAGCTCTGAAGAGTTGCTATCATAGGTGCCAGTCCAGGCCCTCTGACCCCTGACATGACATTAGCACCCCTCACCCTTGGGCCTCCACCATGCTCACTCACATGTCCTACAGCATCCTTCCAAGGAAGGTACCACAGAGCCCCCAACCTGGAGGGAGAGAAAGGAAAGGGAGGGTGAAGAGCTTTGTTCCAGGACAGAAGGCAAGGTCCCAGCAATAGGCAAAAACAGTCAGTCTTGACTGACTGTTCCTTCTGTTCCTACCATGAATGTCCAGGCAGGAGTTCCAGGACTGGCGCAGGCCATGGGAGAGCCAGAGGGGCTAATCTGGCTGACTAGACAACCAGCACTAAGTGCCTGCAACCCCAGTGTGGCTGCAGCTTTGGAAAAATGGCGCAGAGCCTCCTTTCTTTCCTGAGGCAGCTCCCCTCATATTCCTCTACTGACTCTGTGCTGGGGAAGAGGAGGATTTGGGAACATCCCATCATTAGTGCTTCCCTGCACAGAGGGTCAGGGAGGAAGGATGCAGGGATGACCCACCTGGATTCTATCTCAGCCCTCAATAACTCATCCCTCTCCTCTAGACCTAGTTTCCCCATCTCTAAAATGGGGGCAACTATCCCTTATAGCCCTCCTCCTCTATTATGAGAGGGATAAAACAATGGATGGGACAGTTCTTAGAAAATAAGTGTGTGTGTGTGTGTGTGTGTGTGTGTGTGTGTGTATGGGAGTCTCAATATACACATATGATTTTGTGAATATGCAAGTATGTGTGCACATGTGTGATGCTGCAGGTATGAGAGTGCGCCTGTGTGTGTCTCTGTGTGTGTTTATGTATTAGTTCTCTAGGAAAGTATCAGAATCTTCAAATGTCCAGTGTTAATCTCAGGCACTTTAATAATTCAACAATAATCCCTAAAGTTCCAAGCATCCTTTTCCATGAGAAGTGTCCATGTTGACAGCTGTCTGTGCTAGGACTGGACACCTGTCAGCCCATCACAGGACTGGCCATGCACTGCTTGAGATGTGTCTGAGTATACCTGGAACATGTGACAATGTATGTTTGCATTCACTGATGTGTGGTCATGTGATTTGTCAGGATGTGGGATGTGAAGTAGTCAGAGAAAAAAATTGCATGGAGAGAAGTGGATTGGGGGTGGCAGTGCAAGCACAGGTTCCAGGGAACCCTGGTCCCACACTCCTGCACATGGGACTCCCACCCTGCCCCAACAGCCATCAGTGAAGCAGCCCATGCTTTGGCCTAGGCCATGCTGTAGGAGGAGGTGGACTGACCTTGGCGCACTCGGTCTCATTGAGTGGTGGGCAGCTGATGGGCGAGCGGACAAGCACGGCACCCAGGGGAGTGCTGCCACAGTGGTGACGAGTGCAGTCTGCGATCCAGGATGCCCCTGGCTGGAGGGCACAGAGGTGAGCAGTGGGGGCTTGTGGTCAGATGGTTGGCACAGGCCTGAGGACAGTACAGTCCAGGACCTGGCACTGCTCAGGACCCTGTCTGTACTGAGCCCTGGCATGGGAGCCAAAGAAGGTGCTGGTCCTAGTGTCCCTTTCTGAGACATCTGCCCAGGTTGGCTCAGGGGCTGCTTACCAAGAACAGGGAGGTGGTGCCATTGGGGAAGGTGAAGAGGCAGGACACATTCCTGCAGGAGCCACAGCAGGCCGCCAGGTCTCGGGGGTGCTCATACTCCTGGTTCTGCAGGCCAGAGTGGGATGGGATGGCATCAGCCAGGTTCCCGCCCACCTCTGCCTCCAGCCCTTCACTGTCTATTTGTCTCCAAGTGAGACCAGAGCCCCAGAAGGCCCCACTGTAGGTGCTCAGGAAGGGGAACTACCAGCCTCCTCCTCTCTCAGGCAGCCAGACAGTTCATCCTACTCTTTACCCTAAGACCCCTTATTGCCAGTGCCCATCAGCCATGGTGTCAGAGCATTTCCACCCTCCACCACCCGAGAGACATCATTCTGGTAATTAAAGTGCCAGTTCTGGTTCTAGACAGACTTCAATTTAAGTCCCAGTTCCTGTGAGACTTTTGACAACTGGTTAAACCTCCCTAAACCTTACTTTTCTCTTCTGAAAAATGGGAATAAATCTAATCCCTTTTGTTCAAATAATATTTACTTAGCCCTTACTAGAAGCCACTAGTAAGTACTCACTGTTGAAAGTACTGGGCATGTAGAAGGGCTCAGCAAATAGTAACACCACAAATAAATAAACCAAAAGGATAAATGTCAAATACCCATATTTTCCAGGACTTAAATTTGTCCCTTTGCTCTTGATAGTCCCCTCCTGGCCTCTCTCATCCTGCCTTTCTTTAGAGGTCTTGAAGGCTTCTCTGATACCCACTCTCTAGATTTGTTTGAAGGGCTCCTGGCAAGATTCTAGGCTCCCCCTGATTTCTGGAGAGCCTAGTATCTACCAGCCCATCCCTGCTGACCCCCATGCATCCGTGCTGCCCCCTACCGCCTCGCAGTGGACATCACACAGCACGGAGGTGGTGTTGATCTGATAGAAGCTGGTGAGGGGGTCGATCAGGTCCGTGCAGCGGGAGGTGTGGCACACGCCATCTGCCGAGAGCTCCACCACTGTCTGGCCAGGCTGCATCACCCCCAGCTCACGGCTGAGACACACGGGGGCCTTCACTGGGAGGGCAAGCAGTGTGATAAGTCATCCAGAGCCCAGCTTCCACACGACCTCCACCTGGCTGGCCCGCCCAGGCTCTAGCCACAGACCCCTTGCTCTGCTCACCGCACTCGTACTTGGCGCAGCCGCACACATTCTCCTCACTGTGCATGAACTCCTCATCAAGCTGGGACTTCTCCCACTGGATGGGGCAGAGGGGGTCAGCATCCTGGGTGCAGGCCCTGTCCCATCTTTAGGAACAGTCTGCCACCAGGGCCCCTCTTTGTGTCAATTGCCTCTGTAGTGGGCGGATGGGGCTGGCAGGCCTGGGGACCCTTGGCACCCTGGAAGCTCACTCACTCTCCCCATTCCCAAGCCTCCCTCTGAGGAGCATCCCCCCTGGCCTCCCTCCTTCATGGAGGGACTGTTCCTCTGCTGCTGGCCTGGTGTCCCTCTTGGCTCACACTACCTCCTATCTTTCTTCATCAGTTTCAGGAAGAAGAAAAATGGATGGAGATCAAAATAGGAGGAAATGTGTGCTAGAATGAGGCAAAGGTGCATGTGATCCAGAGAAGGACCTAAAGGTCACTTCACTTTTCTCAAGGTATTTTCACTGCCTTCTGTGGCAGGGCAGTCTGGTGGTTAAGGGCATGGCTCTGGCATCAATTCTTGATTCCAATCTTGGCTCTGTGGTTTACTAGCTTTGTGACTTTAACTTTGGCTCCCTTGTTTGTATAACAGATAATCACAGCATCAACCTCTTGGGGTTGTTGTTATAATCAGTATAATAATACACACAGAGGCCTGGGAAAGTTCCAGGCCTACCATAGCTTTCAATAAGCATAAGCCACCATCATGACTTTCATTGTCATCTTCATCATTGTTCCTGCCTTCATCATCTTCACCTTCCCCACCATCTGCTTCATCCTGACATCATTCCCACCATGACCACCACCATCAGCATCATCAACATAATTTATCCTCACCACAACTCTGAGTTATGATCATGCCCACCTTACAAAGGAGGGCACTGTACCCAGAAAGCCAGTGGCAGAGCTTGGGACAAGAACGATGACTTGCATCTCAGGGCTCTTTGTACTGGAGAAGTAGGGTCTCCAGGGGAGAGGAAAGAGGAAAGGAAAAACTGGCAGACCAGGGAGGGCGGGGAGGGGCAGGTCTCCATACCAGATGGCACCGGGGCACTGGGATTGTGTCACAGTCACACTCTGAAAAACAGGAGAGGTCAGGACCCACCTTCACCAGAGATGCCCAGGTAGAAGTTCCTGGAGCTCCCAGACCGCTCACTGCAGGTGCAGCCCCACCCCCTGCCTGGCAATGATACAGCTCCAGCTCCAGCACAGCCTAGGACCATGGAGTGAGGGGAAGAGGCTAAAATTTGTGCCTCCCTCCTTCCCTGCATAAGGGCTACTGATGCCTAGTTGGGAAGGTGGGCAGTGATGGATGCTGAGTGCCAAGCTCCTCACCAGGTACAGAGTGAGGTTAAATAGGCAGACAGACCACTCACAGGTTTCTTTTTATCCCTGGGATTCATCCCTCTTCCTATAGATGGGGCCTCTCTGAGAATAAACATGGCAACATAGAACTTCTGACTCTGCATATTCAAGCTGGCTTAACTTTGCCATCCCCAGCCTTTACCTGAGGGCAAGTCTGAACCATGCAAAGCTACTAACAAATTTAGAAGACATACTAACTCTGGCTTTGAGGACCCAGAGCTGCAGGTCAGGACAGCAGGGAAACACTCTCCAGGTTCCTCACTCATGTGACAAGACATTTTAAATACCCCCTATATGCCTATGGTTTTTTTGTGCTCTGAAGACAAAGCAATGAATAAAATAGACTGAAACTCTGCCTTCTTGAAGTTTGCATTCTAGTGAGGTCTGGAAAAGACAAGCAAGTCAGCCAGAGGCAAAATAGAGTTTCTCCACTCTTTTTAAAACAACATTTTTATATAAAGTTCACTGGTTTTCATTGCTGATCATTGATACTACCACCAGCCTTCCAGAGGAAGGGGAGGTGAATTTTAATACATAAGATGTATGCTATCAGGCAGCTGCAATAAAGATTTTTAAATGGGAAATATTTTTGGAATGGGGACTTTTTTCTTCTTCTTTTTTTCCTGGAAAGATATAGGAATGCTCAGCACTCAGGGAGTGATACAGAAGGTCCCTGTTGGGGCCTGGAGAAACTGACAGTGATGGGTTCCCTTTCCCGGACCCACTCCTCAGGAGGGGCCCTCAATCTCCACTTTGGGAAGGGTGTTCCTGACCTGGAACTTACCACAGGACTTGTAGGGGCAACAGCGGTCTGGGCTCCATACCTCGACCAGTGCAGTGCCCATGCCACATTGCACCTGGGGGCAGCGGAAGCTCTCACACACTGCCAGGGTGGAGAAGGGCAGGTAACACATCAATCAAGGACACCTTGGACTGTGAATACTCAGGATGCAACACTGGCCAAGAAGGGGGACAAGAACTCCCCTTCTGTCCCCACAATATCCTTTGACACACTCTGGAGTCTAGGGAAAGTCTGGCCTCCCAATGCCTCCCCATAGGGCTCCTTCAGGAGGCCCTGGTCCTGCTCCTGGAGGCACAGAAAGGTCCTGGAGTCCCTATCCACATGGCCCTCCATGCACCTGGCCAGGACTCACCACACTCGTACAGAGGGCAGCAGAGCTCCGTGGTGTTCCTGTGCACCGTGAGTGCTTCCCCTTCCTGACACTCAGGGATGGGATCTGGACAATTGCCACAGGCTGAGGGAGAAGAGGGGTCACTGCTGTCACAGAAGTCCCCCTCATGGAAGCTTGGTGCTGAGCAGGTTGCTAGAATGGGAGAGGGACACCTCAACAGCCCAGGTGTGGCAGGAGCTAAACTAAAAGCAACATTTCAGGGAACCGGTCCTGAGGTCAGAATCTGGATCTTCTCCCAATGTTTACCCAAAGTCTGACCCTGAACAAGCTCCAATTTCTTCATGCTCAGTAACCTAGGGGTAAAATGGCCCATTTTATTTTTGTCCCATACTACTTTCTGGACAGTGACTTTAGCTTTCTCCTCATGCCCCCATCACAGGAAGACCCTCAGCGTTCCTTCCAGCCATCATGACAGCAGAGGCAAGGAAGGGCTGACATCTGAGGGCACATCTACACACCGCAGAAGTAGGAGGTACAGCAGGAGTCCACCAGGCGGCCTGCGATCAAGGTCTGGTCCTGGCGGCAATTGGGGACCAGCTCCGCTTCACACAGATTGGGGTCACACTCTGGGGAAAGAATGTAGGTGCTGAGAGCAGACACTGGCTGTCCACACCTGGGCCTCCACCCCAGCTCTGACCTAATCTCTAGCCAGAACCTAGTCCCAGAGCTGTCCTCCCCTGACTCCCCTCAGGATGATTCCATTCTCCCCACCCCCAGACCTCTCACCACAGCTGTAGCTGGGGCAGCAGGAGTCCTCCTGGAAGTGGGTGACGAGTCGGTAGCCTGGACGGCAGGTGGGGGCCAGTCCCTCACACAGAGTCTGGTTACACACTGACCCAGGGGGCACAGGACCTGTTACTTAGAGGCTGGGACATCCCCATTGCACTCCAGCACTGACATACCCTGGACACCTGATCTTCTTACACCCCAAGTCCCCAGGTCTCCTCCTGAGAGGGGCCCCTGAGGGTCACACAAAGGCCCAGGACTTGGACAAAAGAGCAATAATCATTCATGGAGCTGTACCATGTGCCAAATGTGGCTCAAACCAGTATTAATACAATAATTAATTTTTGCAGTCAACTCAAAGTGACTATTAACTCTCATGTAACAGAAGAACAAACTGAGGCACAGCCAATGTTACATGAGTTGCCAGAAGTCACAGGCTACAAGGTGGTGGAAGAAGAGCTCACAGGTGTCTGACCTAGGGCCAATGTCTTTAAATTAACCACCATCTCATACCCACCCAAACCTCAGCTCCTGCCTGCCCCCACCCCTGGCATGGTTCTCCACTCCTCCCAGCTCACCCCACACAAGATGCTTCAATTTTTTCAGGCCTCACCCATCAGGTTTGCCAGGCAGGGCTGGAGTCATTTAACTGTCTTATAGTTGAGGGCCAGGGAAGTAAAGGCTGGGACTCACCACAGACAGTCCCCAGGCAGCAGGGGTCCTCAGTGGGCAGGAGTAGGGCCTCTTCCCCAAAGCGTGGGCAGCTTTCAGGCTGGGGGCGAGGACATTCCAGGTCCACTGGTATGATGGTGTCTGGGGCTTGACACCGGTGCTGGCAGCAGCCGCTGAGGGAGCTGTTCCAGGTCTCCCCCAGGGCCCGCGGCACCCCCATGCTGTCGGTGCATGCTGCAGTGGAGGCATGTTGGGGCACAGAGGATTGAGGAAGAGAGAAGACCCAGACTGTCCCAGGCTAGACCCTCCCTGCCATATTGACCATTCCAGAGCAGAACTGAAAGGACACAGAGGGACCCCAGTTATGAGGAGCTATGAGGAGCTGAGGCCAGCCTGGGAGGGCCTGCACAGGGAGGGAAGGAACCTACCACACTTGTCCTCAGGGATGCAGAGCGCAGAGTGGCGCCGGTGCAGAATGGTGCCCTCAGAACAGACGCAGCCCTCACCCAGTACCTGGCACTGCTCAGGGTCCAGTGGACCCAGCATCCCATCCTGGCATGACTTGGGGGGCTCACAGGCTGCCACACAAGCTTGGTAGGTAGAATCACTGGAGCACAGGAAGGCTACAGGGGCAAAGTGGGTACCAGGACTAGTTCAGACCCTATGTAGGGCTCCCCACTGACAGCCAAAGAGCAGGAAGTGGTGAGAAGAGGGCTCAGAGCACTGAGAGTACCTAAGTCAAGGGGCTTGGTGTGAGACCTCCTTCCTCTCCATCAGAAGTCAGCAAAGTACAGCCCACAGCCCAAATCCTGCCTGTGAAGTTGTACTGGAATGTAGCCATGGCATTTCTTGCACAATTCTTTCATATATTATATATCATCTGTGGCTCTTTTTGTAATATTGTCCTTGTACTAGAGAATATATGGCCCACAAAGCCTCAAATATTTGCTATCTGCCCTTTTAAGAAAAAGTTTGCTAAGCCCTCACTCTAGATGACTGTTTTCACTGTTTGACTATAATATATAGATTTTACATCATGGTGCAGTCCACACAAGTGTGTTGGACAGTGGTCCTTGAGCCTGACTGCAAAAGAATCTTTTGGCAATTTTGAAAACACCATTACTGGGAACCTGTCCCTGACCAGCTAAATCTCTGACTGGAAACCCGAGCATTGATATTTTCAGAAGTTCCCTGTGTGACTAAAAAGGGTAGTTGGGATTGAGAATGGCTGATGTATTGAAACTAAAAATATTTTTCTAAAATAATATTTAATCTTCCTATATGCAATACAATCTAGTATTTTCTATTCTATTCTATTACACTTTTTAAAATGCTAGTGCTGGCCCCCAAGTTAACTTCATACCCTCCTGTGTTAGGATCCAAGGTTTGAAAAACTCTACAGTAGGTATTTATGTCTTTTCCTCTTTATCTGTCATTTTATAGGTATGGTCTTCCCTAACACTTTACAGGTATGAGCTGTACCCAACCTTTTTGTATGTGCTCGTGTTTAGAAATCAGATTGCTCTATCCCAGGCCATGCCTGCCTACTTACTATTGAATGGAGATTAGAAGGGGGTGGATCTTATTTCCAAAGTCAAGGAAGGAGGAAGAGACCAAAATAAAAAATTAGGGCAAGAGAACTAATATTTGCATGCTAGTAACCATGTGATGGGCATGTGTAGGGCACCCTGCACACATTATCTACTATCATCTTCAAGATGACGCTAGAAGGAAGCTATAATTATTATCCCCATTTTATATATGGGAAACTCAAATAAATTTAAAAATATATTAAAATAAAATAATTGCTTTTTGAATTTTAAATTTAATTTTTAAAAATTTATGATAATAAATTATAACAAAATAATTTTTATTGCTTAATATAAAATATAGATTGTTCATGAAATACTATTTATAATTTTATTAATTAATATAAATCAACAAATGAAGGAACAGCTAAATTTGGAAAAGCATAGACCTAAACATGGGTCTGGAAGCCTCTTTATACTCTTAACAGGTTGGGAACAAGAGTTCCAAAGGCAGAGATTCCCTGTTCCCCAACTCACGACAGTAGTCAGAGCGCCGCCACTCAATGCACACATGGAACTTGTGGCACATAGCCACGTATACGGTCAGTGCCACACAGGGTTGCTGCACATACTTGGTGTCCCGGATCCACAGCTCACAGAACGACTCTGGGGGAACCTGGGCATATGCATCAGGCAGTGCTGTCTACCTTAGTGCCCCAAATCCCAGGACCCAGCTCCTCCCAGCCATGCCCAGGGAAAAGAGTGTGCCTCTGCAAGTGGCTGCTGCCCCCTACCCCAGCCCAGGAGGTCTCCCCATGCTGAACTCAGCACATACAAAGCGGTGACAGGCGCTGAAGGTGCGGTTGGACACCATGCGAAGGCAGGGAGAGCAGTCTGCAGTGGCACAGCTGTCTGGGCGGAACCGGGTCTGGCCTTCTGAGGTCAAGGAGCTGGGCACCTGCCAGCTGTCCAGAAAGGGAGCAGGGTCCTCAGCCCTGCCCACCACAGAGCCATCCTTCAGGGTGAGGTCATTGGCTTCATCTCCATCACAGATCCCTGAAAGGGGCAGAATTATTCCAATAGTCACAAAAGCCACTACCCTCTGCCAAGTCCTCAGTTCTCACTCTGAAGGTTCACCATGACAATTCTTTGGAAAGTATTACTATTATCTCCATTTTATATATAAGGGAAATGAGGTACAAAGAAACTAGGAAAACTCTTGTGAAAGAAAATGTCTTTGTCCTAAGGAAATACACTCAAAGTATTTAGGGATAAAAGGAGAGAAGTCTTGAATCTGTTTCCAAATGGTTCAGAAAGTGCACACATGCATATGCACATGTGTATACACAAGTTGTATGTATGTACATATGTATATGCATGTATGTATACATGTATGTGTATATATATGGAGGGAGAAGCAAAAGCAAAAAAATATGAATAAGTAGTATGTCTGGGCAAAAAATAATGGGACTTCCTTATAATATTTTTTCAACTTCTAAGTCTGACATTGAAATACAAAGTTATCCGAAAGAATATGCTTTAGTGGAAACTGCTGGTTAATTGTAACACTGGTTACCTCTTCTTCGTCGAGCCAGTTAGCCTATTCTGCCCAGCCTCCCTTGTGGCTGGGTGAGACCATGTGACTGAGTCCCAGCCAATAGTATGTGAATAGAGGTGCAGGGCACCATTTCCAGACCTAGTCCACAGAAACTTCCCAAACACATTTCCTCTGTAGGGTTGGTAGCTTGTGCTAAAAATGGTAGAGCCACAAGATAGAAGGCATCTGGGCTTTGAGTAATCACTAATCATTTGGGAACTTCTGACTTCATCTCACACTCTAGCTCCAGACACATACTTCTCTGCCTGAAATGCTTTCTTAGACATGCTTTTTTCAAGGGCATCTCAGATGCACCCATTCATGACCTTCCCAATTCTACATAAGAGTTGCTGGTTTGCAGGTCTTTCTTTCACAAAAAGTGACAGGACTCATTTTCCTTTGGATTCTCACTTATCTCATCATTCCCCCGTTTGCCTAGTGGGATGCTCAGGATATTAGTTCAGATAAAATAGAGCTATAATCTAACTTTCTGCTCTGACATCTCCAACTACCAGTTTGGTGAATATGAAGCATAATTTGAGTCAAAGCTCTCAGATCTTATTAACAGTCTTAATGGACACATGTTAGGTCTTGATATTGAGTCACTGAGGGGTATCACAAAAGCATCCTTGGAAGAGTTGACCTGCTGACCACAGTGCTCTTTGCTAGGGACTAGCAGAGTATAAGGCAGAAATGGTGAGAAAAGAATGGTTGTGGTGGTACTGGTGGTGGTGGGGTGTGTGTGCACATGCACATGTGTGAGTGTAATGAAAGGTGTGTCAATGAGAATGGAAGCCCCATCAAACTGGGATTTTGTTTTGCTTACTGTTCTTTCCCCAGTGACTGGTACTTAGTAATTATGTGTGGCACAAAGGAAAAATTAGCATGGGGCTGATTCACAAGTACAAGAGCACGTGTAAGGGGCATTTTGAATGCAGGGGCATGAATATGAATGAACACAATGGGTGCAGGTGGAGGATGGCGGTTGGGAGTGAGTGTGTGTGTGTCCATGAGACCCATCATCATGATCACAGCAATCTGTCATGGAGTGGCCTTGCAAGGAGAAGAAGTACACATCTAGACTCTTCCTGTACCTCTTTTTCTTAGCCAAACACATCCAGTCCTTTAGAGTATGCTCTCTGTAATCATTCTATGGTCTAAAGAGCATTAGTTCTGCATGTTGTGGCAGCTCTGCCATATGCCCTTAGGCAACCACTTAACCTCCTTGAGCCCCCTTTCTTCTTTGGTTCAATGGGAATACTAAGGACCACCTCTTGGGGTTATTGTGTGAATGACCTGGAATAAGTGAGCTCAGAGTGTGGAAGTGCTTTGTGAAGGGTCGGGCACATGCAGACGGGAGGGATTATCTGGCATTAGGAGGCTGTCAGGGAAGCTGACAGACAATCCTGGCTGAAGACAACTGGCTAAGACCACAGCACTGCACCATCTCCCTGCTAGCAGCTTCAGCTTCAGAACACAAGACCTTATACCCTGCTGTCCTGGCAGCTCTGTTGGTCCCACCCCTGGCCTAGTAAACTGTCCAGACTCTCCTGGTCCAGAAGAACCTGAGTCTGGTTGTGATGGACTAAGGAAACACTCCCCTCCCCCAGCTGGGTCCCACCTCACCACACAGGCCACGGCCTTGGGCCTTGCTGGCTTTGCTGGCCTCCAGGATCATGAGTCCTGAGCTGTGGAGCCACTGGATCTGGATGTATAAAGGAGTCTGGATCATGTACATGTGTCCTGTATCCTGAATTCGGAACCCGTACCTGTTCACAGGTGGCCGCACAGTCTGTGAGTCCACAGTTATCTGGAGAAGTGAGGGATTCAGTGTGAGCACAAGTTGCCCATCTGTCCTTCCATCCATCCATCTGTCCATCCTTCCATCCATCTGTCTGTCCATCCTTCCATTCATCCGTCCATTCATCCATCCTTTCATCCATCCCTTCATGCATACATCTGTCCATCCATCATCTGACAGACATTTATTAGGCATCTCCTATGTGCCAGGCTCTGTTTCAGGCACACATAACCAAGACACAGACCAAGGTGGCATGGGAGAATTTTAGAAATACTTTTATGAGCAAAAACAATAAAATTAACAGTAGGCAGGCTACATCTTGATGTTTGCATAAATATAAATCCTGAATCATTCCAATCATTTTCTTTTTTCCTGATTCTGCTCAGATAATTTCTTCTGGAAAAATTTCCCTAAATCATCAGCCTGGATTAGACATTCCTATGGGGTCAGTCCATCTCTGGGATGGACCACTGAGACAAAAATTTATTTGTTTGCTAGTCAAGTTTCCCATGAGTTTCTTAAGGGAAGAAACTATGTCTGATTCTTTGAATTCCCAGAACCTACATCTGGACTTGACACATACTGGGGGCTTAATCAGTATTTGTTAAATATTCAACACACCCAGTTCTCACACTTTTAAATTCAAAGCTATGACCTCTGCTCTATATTAACAAGATTAAATTTGGATGTATCATGGGTTATTAGTTTTATGCTATAAAACTGAGAGAGGAAAAAGATTAAGATTATAAAATATTTATTATGACTTAACCTCCTTCTTTCAAGAATAAGCTGTTTTATTAATCACTTTGCAAATTACCTAGCACATGAAAAACTGTGTTGGCACAGAGGGAATCCCAATCCAGGAGTCAGAAAACTTGTAACTTTGGACAAGTCTATCTTTCCCATAGCCTGAGCCTTCCTAATTGTTCCAAGAAGGGCTTGGGCTCCATGATCCATGAACATTCTCCAAGTTCTGGGAGTGAATATCCATATTTGAAGCCAGAGATCCTTGTCTATGTTCACAGGACTCCAAGTGTAAGCAAGGACAACGAACAAAAGTTTCAAAGGTAAGGATTTGGACTTCCTCTTCCAACCCATACAGAGTAATAAAGTCTGGATTTACCCTCTTGCCTATATAACCCCCCCCCAAAAAAAAACTGACAAAATATATTAAAATATATTGAACAGTTGGCAGGACAATAGAGTAATTCCTGAAAAGGGGGAAACAAATGAGGTGAGCCCTATGATTGCCCATTGTTGCTCAGAGAGTTTCTAGGCCACGGTGTAAGGATAAAGCACCCAGGCAAAGCGTAGAAGTTACCCTGAGTTTACAAGAGTTGGAGGTTCATGGAGGCCAACAAAGCTAGAGTTTGCAGGGCAGATTACTTTAGAGAACAGAGCTGAAGAGAAAAAGTTTGTGCTCTGAAGCTTTGTAGAGTCCCCCCTGGCACTGTCCTGACTCTGTTCTGAATTTTCAGCTGAATATTGATCAGTACAGGTAAGAAAGCTACCTGAAACTAGCCTTGTTAAATTTAAAAGGGTTCAGGTTTTGACAAATTGCATTTTCTGAGTGGAGTTAAGTTAGAAATCAATAACAGAAAAGTTTCTGGAAAATCACAAAATATTTGGATACTAAATAAAACACTTATAAATAACTCATGGGTCAAATAAAAGTCAAAGGTATATTTATGTTGAACTATAAAAAAGTATGCTGAGGGGCTGGGGATGTGGCTCAAGCGATAGCGCGCTCGCCTGGCATGCGTGTGGCCCGGGTTCGATCCTCAGCACCACATACAAACAAAGATGTTGTGTCCGCTGAAAACTAAAAAAAAAAAAAAAAATTAAAAAAAAAGTATGCTGAACTAATAAAACTGAAAACAACATAATAAAACATGTACAATACAGCTAATCAGTACTTAAAGGATAAACTGTAGCACTTCAGACTTCTGAAAAAAGAAGAGAGGTCTCAAATCAATGACCTGGGCTCCTACCTTAATAAACTAGAAAAAAAAAAAAAAGACTAAATTAAACCCAGAGTAAGTAAAATAAATATTTGAGAAGAGCAGAAATCAATGAAATAAAAAACAAAAACTATAGAGAAAACCTATGAATCCATTCTTTGAGAAGAACAATAAATCCCTAGCCAGCTGGTCAGGGACCACCAAAGACACAATTATTAGTATCAATTTTGTGGGCGCCTCCTTCACCTCCTAACAACTACTATCTTTTGTCTCTGTGGTTTGTTTTTCCAAAATGTCATATAGATTGCACAAAGCATATGGTGAGATGCACCCACAATCAGGATGATGGAACTGTCCTATGACATGACTGTGATGGTAGCTATGAGACTTCAGATTGTATATTATTAAACAGAATGAATTTATGTGTGTAAATTATGCCTTAATTTTTAAGAATGAAGAAATAAAAAGACTAAGCAATGAAATTCAGGGAATATTTTCCATAAGCTTTCATTACATGATAAGCCCACTGTCCCTAGCCCTATTTATGAGAGCTCTAGTGTGATGACCTTGAGTTCAGAGATCAAGAGCAGATTCCTATAGGAAGGCTGCAGGTCTTTACACAGAAATGGGGGTAGAAATCATTACTCTGAGAATGGAGACATAGACCAGCCTGATAGGTAATCCTCTGCAGCTGGCACCCCTGATCACAGACCACACCCTCAAAGTGACCTTCCTGCTCCTCTGTACTTTAGTACTGTCCTACCTACATGTGCCTTGGAGGCTGGTATATAGTCAGTCCCTCTTGTGGGGAGGGAAACCCACTCAGGGTGGGCTGACCATGGGAGATTTAATTTCAAGCTTATGAAGCTTAGATTCAGGGATTCCTCACTTATATATCTCCTGAATTGTGCCCTATTAATGTGTTTACATGGCCATATGTTTTTATAAAAATTGCAAAAGTGAGATATTTTAACAGCAATTATTTAAGGCCACCGTGTCTTGCCATTTCATGGTCATCTTTTCACAATCCCTCCTGGTGCCCTTCCTCCCCGTCAATGGAGTGGGAACAACTATTCTAATTAAAATAACTTCTAGATATACCTAATTTTGCTGTAATAAAAGAGTCTCTTCCTGCTCCTTGCCCCCAATTAAGTAAGTCTCAAGGCCCCTCCACCCTTGGATACCCTGACCCTCTATGACTGCTGCCCTGCATGGAGCTCATGTCTTTGATACACTCACCTTCCTATTGAAGCGGTCAACTGTGATCTGATGGGCCAGGTGAGTCACATTTAGTACCACCAGGCAGAATGGGGGCCAGTTCAGATGTCCCTGCAGAGAGAACCCAGCCTCATCAACCCAAACCCCTGTTTCGAGTTTTGCTCAAAGTAAACAAGTACAGCAAGTGTGAGCATACTCGCAGGGATAAACAAGGTACACGAAATCTCACAGAACATTTCTGGTTGCACCTGACCTCATGAAAACCCAGCCAAAAATAAATAAAATAAAATAAATAAGAAAAAAGCTGCCTCCTTCCGCCTGGCTCATGGGGGCATCCTAGTAGGCAATCCTCTGCAGCTGGCATTCATGATCACAGACCACACCCTCAAAGTGACCTTCCTGCTCCTCTGTACTTTAGTACTGTCCTACATGTGCCTTGGAGGCTGGTATACTGAGAATGGTGCCAGCCCCAGAAGGGCCAAGAGTGGTGCTCTCCACTCAACTCTTTCCCATGGTCACTTGGGGAGCTATCCTGAGAGACCATTCCAAGAGATTCCTGGGAGACAGAGGAAGCTGCAGAAGAGGTGTTTTCACATCTGTCCTCACCTCTGGGACCCTTTGAAACCAGCTAATGAGCCAAGCACAGTGGTGCACACCTGAAATCCCAGCTACTCAGGAGACTGAAGCAGGGGGATTGCAAGTTCAAAACCAGCCTCAGCAACTTAGCAAGGCCTAAGCAATTTGGCAAGACCCTACCTCAAAATAAAAAATAAAAAGGGCTGGGGATGTGCCTCAGTGATAGAGCATCCCTGAGTTCAATTCCTGGTACAAACAAAACAAAACAATCAGCTCACTTCTCAATTGCCCCTCTAAATCTAGTTCAATTCTCAGGGTGTGTCAGGAAGGGAGGCAAGGCACAGTCACCAGGTTGGCACTTTTGCAGTCCAGGACATGGACACTGATCATTTCGTCTGGGCTCTGGCTGAGGATGTAGATGGCCTCCTTGAACAGGGCTATATGACTCCCATCGAAGGTCACGAAGCTCAGGTCAGGGAAGATTGAGCATCGACCTAGGGGCAAGGGCACAGGTAGGGCAGGAGAAAATAAACAGATGCCTCCAAGGCCAAGGCCACTTAGGAAGACAGGGCAGGTGCCTGGGCCCTTTCCTAGATTATTCAGAGGCCTTGGGGTCTGGAGAGTGCCTCAGATCAAGTGTCTCACAGAGATCAGAGGCTGTAAGGGTAGGAAATCTGCCAGGTCAGAAGGTCATACTGGTGAGAAGCCCATGGGAGAGGAGTCAGGGGAACACACAAATCAGGGGTAGAGGTCACATTGGGTAGGAGTACAAGAGGACACTGAGGTTTTGGCTGACCCATGACTCACAGGCACATTCCCAGAGGGGGCAGCAGCGGTCCCCGCCCACCCGCACTGCAAGGCCCAAGACCCCACAGCGAGGGGGTGCATCGCTCTGAGGACAGTGCTGGGACTGGTTCACACGAATCAGCTGGCCTTCTAGGCAGATGTGGCGGACGCAGTCCTGCTCTGCAATTGGCTGGGCACAGAGTGGAGAAACAGCATGAGTGCTCATCCCAGGGGCTACAGTCCCTCCTCTCCCCCCAAATCTGCTGGAACAATGCAGGTTTCTAATAGGGCGGGGGACTTTGAAGTAAAACTACTAGGAAATGGTGCCCTCACCCTCTACCAGTCTACCAAACTGGGGTCTGGGGCTGCATATAGTGACAGATTGGGGACCAAGGGACAGATTCCCTGAAACCTCTGCATATCCACCTGCCCTCAGGTACACAGACATACAGTCATACAAGCTCACACTCAGACACCCAAGCAAGCCTGCACATGCATGTACATGTGTGTGGCACGTGCATACAAACACACCCATTTTCTCCCTGTTTTACATAAACATGTCTTACACACTACAAGAACACACACACACAAGCACTCATTGGAAGTCAGACACACATGAACACAAAAGTGGGAAGACCATCTCAATGCAGGTACTCAGACACAAACACACACCTACTGGCACACCCTTGTTCTCACACCCTGGGCATCACACCAAGCCATCCAATCAGTCCCCGGGGCCCAGATGGGCAGAGTAGGACTCAGCTATGGCTTCAGGGACCTAGAGGAGCCTGGGGAAGTTTTCAGACACCAGAAGATTTGGGCAAGCGTGAGGACCGTGACTGCATCCTGGCAGCTGGTTAAAGACGGAGGCTGCAGCTGGCCCAGCAATGTACTAGTGTCCAGTCTAATGGCAGGGGGATAGAAGGCTTGGAGGGACAAGTCACTTACAACACAGGTGGCAGATGTGTTGGCCTCAGTGGTGGTTGACAAAGACTCAGCAGGACCCTGTGCAATGCTCTGGGCTGGGGCTGAGCGCCCAGACTGCTCTGTAGTGGCCTCACCAACTGGCTCCGCTTGGGGCTGGGGCCCTGCTGAGGTTCCGTGGGCCTCTGTCTGCTGAGGCAGCAGAACCAGTGAGCTCTCCCGGGAGCTCGTCCTGGCTGAAACATGGCCCAATGGGTAGGATGTGGGCACTGATGACACTGTGCCAGTCCAGAAGCCCTCAGCCTCAGTCACCAATGTGGCAAGGGTGCGGACCACAGCAGGTGTGAACTCTGTGGTCCCACCTTGGGCAGAACCATATACAGAAGTAGGCAGAGACACTTGCTTGGAGAGGATGGTCATTTTCTGTGTGGTGCTCTTTCGTGGAGCAATGGATACTGTGGAGGCCACCCCTGCAGCCATGGCCACACCTCCAGAGGTTGGGCGTTTGGCTCCCAGAAGCAGGCCTGGAGCTATGCTTGTTGTATCTTCAGCCGGGGTGAGAGACAGTGCTGGGCTAAGTGTCAGAGCAGGTGGAGTTGTGGTTATCGCCAGAGACGTGGCCTGATGCTGAAGTGGAGGCGTGATGACAGAGCCTTTGGGGCCTGATGTGGCCACTGAGGCAGATGTGCCCACCTTGGCCAAGGGTAGGCTGGTATCAGGAGGCAAACCAGAGAGGAGCTGGGATGGCCGAGTTGACTCCAGAGACTTGGAGGCTGTGGCCCCTAGCCCGAGAGCAACTGTGGTCAGGCTGGTGGCTACCAGGGGCCCTGGGGACAGAGCTGCAGGCCTGGTGGCTGAGGTATGCTGGACTGGGCGGGGCAGGGCAGTGGGGACTAGACTTGGATGTGGGGATGCTGGCAGTCCTATGGGATGGCCATGCCCAGTCGCACCCTTCTCTGTGGATGGCACTACCTGCCTTCCTGTTGCGGCAAGAGAACTAACTGGAGTCTGCTGTGGTGCTGTGCTGGCCGTGGCCGGGGAGCTGCTGGGACTCGAAAGGGTCTGGGTCTGAATGGGCTGGGGGGTCTCTGTCTTGTTTGTGACCTTAGCTAATGAGGATGTCAACAAAGTCTTGTGGGATCCTGAGGAGGTAGGGGACATGGAGATCACTCCAGAAGAAGCCACAGGCCTGGAGGAGATACTTGCTGGCAAGGCAGGCTGTAGGGGTGTCGTCTTAATAGTCAAGGAGCCATGATCTGTGACTGTCACTGCTTTGGTCATGAGTGGGAAGCGAGGTGCAGGGGGTGACCGTGAGGAGACTGTGATGTTGGGGCTCCCTGCGAAGGTCATAGTCACCCTGGCTGTCTCCATAGCACCTGATACCATGCCAGGTGTGGGTGTCTGCAGCAAAAGGGGAAGGGTTGCAGATTCTGGGGGGTAGGAGGTGGCCAGGAGGCTGGTAGTCACTCCCTTGCTGGCAGGGGCCTCTGTGGGGTGGGTAGAGAGGTTGGATGCAGTGAGCCCCAGCGGCTGTTGCAGAGAGGACTGGGTGGGGCTTGGGGACAGTACTGGCACTTTACTGGCTGCCATTGGTGGGTTCAGGGCCCCGGTGAGTGGAGCTGCTGGAGTGAGAGCTGGCCTGTAGGTGGGGGCCCTGAAAGTTTCCTGAAGAAGTTGAGGTTGCTTGTCACTGGAGGTGGGTGGCACTTGCCCAAGAGGCAGAGTCTCATTGCCAAGCGCCCCTGTAGGAACCCAAATTGCAGGCTCTACACCTGAGCAGACAAGAGAAGAGGTTCGGAAGGTGAGATGACTGCAGCCCCAGGCTACCATCACTGGGCAAGACTGAGGTGTGGGCCTGGACAACTGGCACCCTAACTGATAGGGTGAGGACAGTTTCCAATGGCTGTGCCTTGACATTGGATGACTTTAGAGAAGTTATTAGACTGCCCCGACCTCAAATCCTGATCGAGAGCCAAGAGAACTAAGTCTAAGCCTGGCTGCCCCACTTTATAAGATACCAAGCTGAAGGCTGGGGTTGTGTCTTAGTAGTAGAGCACTTGCTTGGCATGTGTGAGGCACTAGGTTCGATTCTCGGCACCACATATAAATAAATTATTTAATTAAATAAAGGTCGACCCCAAGCTGGTGCTATTCCCACTCTGTGCCTTGTTTGTTTTTTTTTTTTCTCTCTCTATAAATGGATCGAGTGGGCCAGATGAGGCTCTGCCTGCTCTTTTTCCTTTGGAAGGCCTTGTGCTGACCCTGTTGGTCTAGGACCCAGGGTTCTGGGCATGACTCCTCAGTAACACACTGAGGACTGGAGGAAATCTGAGGGAGAAAGGAAAATTCAGGCCACTTACAATCCTCCAAGTAGACACATCTCTGTGTGACTTCATCCAGGACCTTGGGAGCAGGGCACACAGGGACACAGCCTTCTATCCTGAGGACAGAGCAGGGAGCAGTTTAATGGTCTAAAATATGTGTTGTCACCCTTTCTTACCTGGATAAAACAGGTCTCATCCTTCCTTAGGATACGTGTGTGTATGTGCCCAGGCTTATCATACACACTCTCACATGAACCTCCACAGAGATACTGTCACACACATGTACAGGAGCTCACATACCCAAATATATGTGCCATACACTCCTACACACTCCTACCCATCAAGCTAAAAGGGAGAATGCATGCACAGGATACAGTTATGCACACACTGTGCACATGCTCACATGTCTCCACAAAGGCACATTCTCACACAGCCTCATGTACTCCCTGCAAACCTGAAGGGTTCCAAAATATTTACACATACATACATATCTACACAGGCTCCCACAAACAATAATGTATCACCTTGTGCATGTACACAATACCCACCTACATGCAGCTCACATGTGCACAGGTGCAGCTGTGGACAGCTCATGTACTCTTGGATATACAAACATACACAAGGCTCAGCTGTAAGTACATCATACATAAATAGATATACACACATCTGTGGGTCTGTTTGTATGTGTGTCACACTCAAATATAAAGATATAAAGAAACACATTTACTCTGGGGCACACATCCCCATACACACAAGAAACACTCATATACAGGTACATTTGAGTACATACATCTTAATACATGCTCATGTGCACGCCCACAGACTACAAACAAGCCCATTCACACCTGTGTATGTGTATACAAACATGCACAAATATATGCTCAAAACTCTTGTGCACATCTGGACTCCACACCCAGAACCCCCTGGCCCCTCACCTGGGTACATCCTGGCAGCTGGCTGCCTGTGGGTCCCGGCAGGTTTGGAAGCAGGGGCTGGCACAGGCATCGTAGCGCCACTCACAGATTGGGTAGGCAGCCCCCAGTGACTTGGCATCTAGAAAGATGAGAGTCTTTCAACTGATGGAGGCTGGGCACCAGCTCTGTCAAGCACCAGAGCACAGAGGTAATCCCTGCTCAGCACATGACCTCCCTACCCAGTGGAGGAGTCAAGTGGACTCATGTAGGAAAAGTGAAGGGAGAAAAAGCCAAGCTAAGAGAACTATATCCATGATGGCTGGGGTCAGAGCCTGGGAATCCTAGGGATAGGGAGCTTTGAATTTGGGGTAGGCTGAGCCCGAGAGAGCCCTCATATGAGTAGGTGGATTGGGGTTTTGAGGATGGCCAAAGAGGAGGCTTGGACTGCTGATCTTTCACTAAGGCTTCCTTGTCACCCTGCTCCTCTGGGACTTGGTTCCAGGATTGCCCTGTACCCCAGGACACAGTCACCTCCCTTATGCTCTACTCTGGCAGGGCCACTGCAGACCTCTATGAAGATAAGAGGCTCACCCTTGAGGGTGAAGTGAGGCACTGGGGAACTCTGAGCCCAAGGCCCTGCTGGAATACTGTCCAGCAGGTAGAGGAGGCCCTCTTCCCCAAGCTCTGCTTTCTGTATCCAGGGGCCTTCCCAAAGTAGCCTCTCAGGACCTGGATACAGCTTGAGAGCTGCCCTTATTGCCCCAGTAGCTGGAGCAATGATGACAATAACAATAACCATCTCTTACACAGCACCTCACCCTACACTAAACAGTTCATACATACTTACTCATTAATCCTCCCAATAATCCTATGAAGTAGGCATTGTTATTAACCCCAGTATATAGATGAAGAAACTGAAGCACAGATGATGGTGGGAAAATAAACTTTTCCAGGGGAGATGTTCTCAAAAGAGGCCCCTGTGGCCAGTGCTGGATAAATTAGGGAAGGCTCTGTGGCCTGTGATGACTATGTTGGCACAAGCGACCAGTCTCTAAAACTGCAGTCTGAGCAGGGAGGTGTGGGCAGGCTCTGCCACAAGCTGAGGGGAGCAGCCTCACCCTGTCAGCCCGTTCTGACCCTGATCCCCACATTGCTACCAACCATGAAGAAACTGCTTTTCCAAGAGCTTGGCATTTAGGTAACATGTACTATGTGTCAGCCCAGTGCAAAGCTCTTGGGAACCAGTCCATCCTCACAGCAGCCTTCTGAGGCATATGTTCCCATTTTAGAGGTAAAGTCACAGAATGATGGAGGTTGTCCAAGTACCAAGGATCAGGGTCAGGATTAGAGCTCAGGCTGTCCAGCTTCAAAACCTGGGATCATTCTACTCTGCCTTAGTGTCTTCAAGAGAGAGACACAGCCTACTTCTGCCATCAGTTGGTGATGAATTTATAGAGACTGGGGTTCATGGAGGACTCAGTGTATGACCGCTTCCTGTAAGAATGGCCCCGAGGTTTAGGCAGAGATCTACATTTTGGGAACAGACCTACCTGGCAGGGGGAGAGTAAGCCTTAGCCTCTAGTGGAAAGATGAGGGAGCTGCCCCACCACTGCACAGGCCTCCCATGGGAGAAGTGGAGGCTGCTGGCTCCTCAGTCTGGTGCCCCAGTGGGCGGTCTCTAAGCTATGGAGCAGACGTGCAACCATCCGCAGGAAACCTGAGCCATCAGCTATGTGAGCTGCCACCAGGATCATTTCTCCCCTCACTTCCACAAAGGCCACGTATTTCTAGACCATGTAATTAGCCTGTGATAGGAGGCAGGACCCAGGAAACTGGCTGGTCCCCAAGCCACACTGTTCATGGCTCCCTAGACTGGGAACATGGAGAACAGGTCACTTTCTATCCTAGGGGAGGATTCTTATGGCCTCCCTCTGCCAGGAGGGTAAGAGTTCTGTCTATTAGGGCAATGGGAAAGGAATAGCTGGGAAAGGGCAGGAAGAGTAGTTGATTGAGGACCAAGGGCCAAAGCCCAAGGGTGATGGCAAGGAGACACCTACCCCAAAGGTGGAAGAGTGTGCCCCAGCGGAATGCCTCTGTGTGCTCATATAGCCGCAAGGTCAGCCCAAGGCCTGATACATAGAGGAAGAAGCCTGGCTTTGCCAGAGATTCCAGGGCCACCAGGCCCACCCGCCATGTCCCTTGATGCAGCAAGAAGGAGGCGTGGTGGTGGAAGGTTTCACTGCCCTGCCACTTAGCCAGCTCCACAGACCCATTGGCGGTGATGTGGAAGAAGAAGTTGGGTCTGTCTGCTGCCTCCAGGGATACCACATCTGGGTCTGCACAGAGACACATGGGTAAGGTCAGCACAGAGGGGTCCAGACTGAGGGTGAGCAGGCAACACGCTGGCACAGGTCTGCATTCGCAATTGGCTCAGGGTGGCAGTCCCCTGTGGGCTAACTGGGTCCTGCTCCTCCATAGCTTCCCTGGTTCCCTCAGCCAACTACTTCTGCCTGCCAGCTGCCTCCTGTTCCCACTATCTCTGTCTGGGGGGAGGTGAAGGTTTACAGAAGTCCCTGACTACAGAGCCTCAGAAGGTGGCTGAACTGCCTCCTTCTCTCATATCCTCCCCCCCTCCCTCCTTCCCTCCTTTCTCTCCTTCCCTCCCAGCCTCCCCTCCTTCAGCACCTGCCTCTCTCCCAAAAGAGCTGGACTGAGGCCAGGGTGGGACTTACCATGGGCCTTGGCCTTGTACAGAGCAGCTGTCAGCAGGAAATTCACGATGTCCCCTGGCACCACATCTTCTGCCCTCACTAGGGCTATGTCATTGCCCACAGCCTTCATGACCACCAGGGCACCACTAGCCGCCACACTGGACAGCTGGTAGGGGCCCTTACCTAGTGCTAGAGAAAAGAGGCCAGTCATAAGCCCTAACTCCCATCCACCCATCTCACCTACATCAGAGGCTGGGTGCCAGGGAGGGACTGTTTGTGGCCTCTAATCCCAGGCTTTGATGTCTATAAGAAGGAAGGGAGAGGAGATTCAGGCTGGAAGCCCCTGAAGGGAATTGACCCTCTACACAGTGGCTGAATCTTTCACAGAGAACGAGAACCTCAGAAGAAGGACACCCCCAAAGGATACCCAGGCCCCCAAATGTCTCTCCACGCCTGTCTCACTCCTGCAACATTTCCCTGTCAGTCATTTCTCTGTTCTGGGTCACCCTAAGACAAGACATCTATACCTAATCTCTGCCTATCCACTGCCTGAGAAACAAAGACCAGGAGAGTTGGGCTCAGCAGTAGCATTCACCTTTTTATTTCAAGCACATGACACTTTAGTGTCTTCAGGTTCTGTAGCTGTGGGTATAGGTTAGAGTGGGACGTGGATTTCCTAGGTGAATACAAGTCTCCTAACTGAGATTCCTGCCTCTGGTGTGCCTCCATGGCTACCTGAACAACACTCCCTTCTGGGACTGGTCTAGGGCCTTTCCCCATGCCTTTCCCCCATAGATCCAATGAGCCCAACCCTCCCCTGCCACACACACACCTGTGCCACCCCTTCCCCTACTCCCTGCCACACTGAACTTCTCTCACTCTTCCTTAAGAGAGCCATGCTCTGTCCTAGCTCATTTCTCCATCATGCTGTTCCACCCCCACAGAGTAGTCCTCTGTTTTGTGCCTGGCATATGCCTACGCAGTCTCTAGGGACAAGCTCAAATGTCACCTCCTTGGTGAAGCTTTCCCTGCACCCTCTCCTGCAAGACACAAAAGTTTTCCCTCTTTCTTTGTGCCCCACCAGCTCTATGATGAGGATCTGAACTGGGGGGTCCCTGTAATCTTCCCCACCAAAGAGAAGATGGGCTGTCCTATATGGTAAATGGTAACAACTGGCTCTGGAAAAGTAAAAGTGAGTGTGATGTGTTTGCTGATTTCCATGGTGTAAATATTCTCGGCAGTGATCGATTTCAAACTACCAACTGAATGAGGAGTTAGGAACACAAACTGGGTGCCAGGGATGCAGTGAGAGCTGCTCCAGGGATCCCTTGTGACAGGTCCCTTTACCGTTGACTTCCCAGCACCCCACAGGGCCTGGGCCAGAAATGTTGGTAGAAGAGTGGAGCAAGGAACGAAGAGGTGGGCGGGTGAGTAGGTGGAGGATGCTAGAAACAGCTTGTCCTTTGCCAGTTATTGCCACCCAAAATGCCACAGAAGGGAGAAATCTCTGCTCAGAGCTGTTTTGCTGAAATGTCTTGCCTGATGTCAGACAGGCCCTGCCTGTCCCAGGATTGCAATTCTTCCATTAGAGATTCATTCCTTTAGGAGTTGAAGATTTGGGGCCAGTAGGATTCCCTAGGGACCAACATTTTGGCATTTTAGTCCCTAGGGACCAACATTATATCATAGACTAGCCCTAAACTTGCCCTAACTGGGGGTCTTTTTAAGGAGAGAGGGCAAAATTCCCCTAGCCCGTCCCCTTCCTGCCATATTCTTGTCAGGGGTTGAGTCTCAAACCAAAATCAGATAATGCACGTAAATGAGGACAAAGCCTTAGGCCTATACCCACACAGACTGGCTGTGCAGGATGATACCTCGAGGGTTGGGGGCTTGGAAGTCAAGGTTGAACAGCACTAAGGATCAGAGGAGCATCCATCTCTGCCAAGGCCTGACCTTGGCCCAACTGAACAAAATTCAGTGCTGAAAAATACTCTGGGTAGCCCTCCCCCTGCTGCCAGGTCAGCCCCAGGATGAAATTGATCATATGGCTCTAATGCTGGATACTAAACCTCCTTGGGTCCTTAGTTATGACCTTTGATTTTGCCCTCATTAACAATCTAGGTGTGTGAGCATATCTTGGTATCCTGAAACCTTGACTATATTTGAAGATGGATCTGACAGGCCATATATTTTGCCCCAGGCTTCCTCAGAAAGAGCAGTTTGCATTTGCTTTTGCCAACTCAAATCTTCAGGGAACCTAAGACGACACTCCGTGGGCCTGATGAGCTACATTAGGAAGGCAGCAAAGAAGGCACATTGGTGCAAATGGGGGTTGTACTTCCTGGCAAAGCTGCCCTGGGTGAGCATAATCTCTGGGAAGCTGACTGGCCTGGGCCCACACAGGGCCTGCAGGAACCAATAGAACAGGTTCCCTGGGCATCCCTAGGCCCCACACTATCAGGGCTATTTGCATAACATAGTTCCTCCTGGATCTATGTAAGCTCTTCTAGAGACAGCTGCACCTCAGGATGGCCAATGCTGGTGTGGTATAAGGGTAGGGCTGACAGTTCCTAGCCCTTGAATCTCCATTTGGGGACGATGGGCTTACCTTTGTTAAAGAAGTCACAGTCATATGCTGAAAGAGAGAACAGAGACTTCTTGAGAGCTGGTTCAGAGCCTGGAACAGATAGAGTCAAGGCCCCTAGCCTACCAGCCTCCCTCCTTCCCCAAGAGCCAGGCCTGGCCTGGCTTCCAAACTCCAAGATTTAGGAATGGTCTTAGATTCAGATGTCTTAAGGATAAGGAAATACAGCAGTTCCTCTATGCACCCCCAGCACAAGACTCAAAGCCTGTCACAAAGTAGGTGTTCAGCAATGGGTTGAATAAATGAATGAATGAATGCTGGCAGAAGGTTGTATTTTGTGTGGCTTTAAAGAGTAGGTTTAGAACCAAGGAGTAGGAGCTCCAACTGGAAATATCGTGGAAGATCTCCAGAGGAGGAATGCAAGCATAAGAAAGAAGGTGGTTTTCAAAGAGCTTTGAGTGGGAAGGGGACCAAGGGCCTCCAGAGTCCCAAGCTTCTTCAGGCTCTTCTGTGTAATCTCCCTGGCTCAGAAGTACTTCCAACAATCAGTCAGGCATTGACAAGCTCCTAGCAGTGATCTTAGCACGCCCTCTAGTGGCAGAGTCTAGAACCACAGCCTGTTCCCCTGGTGCCTCAGCCATGGATTCCTCAATCCACAAGAGTAAGCTGGGACCTTGCAGGGATACCTAAAACCAGGAATAAGGTCGTGAGGTATGAGCTGGGTGGACCTGGGATAAAGGTTGAGGAGGGGTCCGCTTCACATGTACTTATGGTCTGAAGACAGTCACCAACTCCACTCCACACTCCAAGCCTATGGTTAACATCTTTGACATTGCCCTCCATCAAGGGCACTCGTTCAGGAAGTAACCTGCCATGTGGCAACAGGAGAGTACCAATCTCTCCTCATTTGTGAACCCTGCTCTGAATAAACATAACTTGAACTAGAAATTCTACGTCCAAGTCTCTGGTTTCAGCTATGTACCCAGTCAACAGGTGGCTCAGAAGAGTCCTTAAAAGCCAGCTATCTGGGGTCATAGCAGAGTTCAAATCCCATGTTTCTTCATTCATCAACTGAGTGTGCTGGGGCAGGTTACTTAACATCTGCCAAATTTAGTGTCCTCCTGCTATCACCTTCCAGGGTAAGGCAAAATGCTTGCCTCAGGAGCAATATTTAAGGAGAGAGGGCAAAATTCCCAGTAATTAAATTGTGAAAGTTGTCAGAACCAAACGGAGTCACTTGTGTAAAGCTCCAACAGCAGCAACAAAATAATGCAGGAAACCAGGAAGGCATGAAAGGGGATCTCACATATACACACCTGGAAATAAGAACTACCACAAAAACCTGCCCGAACTACACCCCTGCACCAAGAACACTTCTGCAAGGACATCTGTTCTAAACTGTCTGTTCAATCTTGGACTATTGATCCTTGTTTTTAATCTTTACAGCCAAGGATTGTTTTGCTTCCAAAATATCATATAAATCTCATTTTGCCTCTAAGAACTTCCCCTTGCCACAGCCTCTTTGAATACACTCTCAACTTACTCTGGCAGACATATTCCCACTGCAGTGCTATTCCCAAATAAACTTATTAGTCTCTGAAGAATGTGTCTTATTTAGGTTAATAAAATAAATGCTACTTTAATGCAATGGTTTTTCTACACCAAAATTAATGCAAAAGTCCATGATAAAATATCAAATTTTAAAATAAAGATGGGCTGAGCCTGAGGCAAAAGGAAAAAATCAATAATATTGATCCTTTGATATTTTGTTCATCAAGGATTTTTTGCAGCCATTTTTATTTTTTAAAAAACATTGCATTAATATGTTATTTTTCTTGTTTCCTGAGTTTTCTGGTGCCCCCTAAGTCTCATGCTTCAATGAGTATCTCACTCACCTCACTCTAGTCCTGGGTATCAATGAGGTAATGCACACATGGCACAGAGCCTGGCTCACAGTAGATACTATGTAAGTGTCTGTGTCCCTCTCCTTCCTGAAAGATTGCTATCAGAGAAGCAGAGGGACAGAGAGAATGCATGAAGACCCAGGGCATATGTGGTAAAGGATCTTAGAGGAAAACAGGCAAAAGAAAGAGAGGTTCAAGGCAGGTGCTTCCCATCATCCTCCTAGGGTCTTCCTACCTGAAGGACATACCAGCACCCATGTCTCCATGAAAAAAATGACTGCAACCCCCACAACAAGTGCAGAGCACTGGGTCAAATGCTTCCCATGTATTGTCTCATGTACATCCTAACAGTTGTCTCCACTCCTCTACTACAGAGAAGGAAACTCAGTGTAAGGAATGTACGTAGGCCAGCTGGCTTGGTGGAACTGGGGTCCAAACACGGATGGTCTGACTCCAGAACCTGGGTAATCACTATTGCACCCAAACATGGAGTATGCTTGTATCAGGGAGATCCATTGGGTGCAGAAATATATAACCAGTAATCAATTAATAATCACTAACTTTCCATATATTTACTTCATCTTTTAAACATTAACTTTTATAGACAATATTAAATATTGTTAATAGTTAACATTAAATATTAGTATATTATGCATTATATTTAAAATTGTTCTGTTATATATTTATACTACCACTGATATATGTGTATATATTTATGTATCAAATTATGTGTGAATACCTGTGTGCTTAAGTATTTAAAGACGTTCAATAAACTGCATTTGCACACAACCACTGCTCCGAATAAACATAACTTGTGCTACCTCTGTGGGAGTCTTGGTAGTTCAGCTGACAAAGGGCTTTTATGTTCATTATCCCTTTTGATTCTCACAATAACCCTGGTGAGGCAGGTCTAGTGCTATTTTTCAGATGAGAAAATTGAGCACCAGAGAGGCAGGGTGGCTTGTTTGCTGTCACACAGCATGCAAATGGCAGTTCTGGGCCTGAAACCCAAGGCTCCAGACACCTCTAGCAGAATGGTTAAAAGCACAGGTTTGGTACTGTCTGGGGATGACCCCTGGCTACACCACTAATCCATGTGACTTTGAGCATGTTACTTTACCTCCCTCCCTAGGCCAACTGTAACAAAGGGATGCACAATCCTATTGCAAAGGGTAGGCATAAGAACTCAGTGAATAATACCCATGAAGTAGTTGGTGCCTGGCACATGCTGGGTACTCAATAACACTGGCCAGGGTATTATAAGGTACCCTACTCTGTTCCCTCAGATGATGGGCCTGGGATACTCACGGCAGAGGCGGGGGGTCCGCCAGTCAACAGCCACCCCCTGCTGGCAGCACTGGTGGGCATAGGCAGACACACTGGCACAGAAGCACTCACAGTCACCACCCCGGCTGCACCCACATGTATCCGTCAGGCAGTTTGAATAAAACCAAGTGACATCGACCTGGGGGAGGTCAGAAGTCAAGAGGTCAGAGGACAGATCCTAAATGTCAGACCTGCATTTTTTTGTCTGCTGGCCACCAGCACAAACTCAAGAGGATCACAGAATAAATTGGTAAGCTGCCCATGAGGGGTGAGGGGTGGGGGCAGAAGGCAGCCAGCTCAGAAGGAAACAAGAACCACATGGCACACACAGACACCCTAAGCTCTGTTCTTATTCGGGTCAGACTGCTGGATTCAGGGGCCAAGGAGTGGCCGAAGAACAGAGTTTGAACTGCCCAGCTGGGCTGGAGACTGCTGAGGCCAGTCTGACAGCACCCTTTAAGGCCTTGGAGGGACCGTGCAGGGCTGAGCCCTGGAGTTCCTATCTCCACAAAAGGTACAGCAGGCAAGAGATAGGGCCACAGCTTGACGGGTTTGTGTCCACTCTGCAGCACAGCTTTCCAATAAGGAGGAAGAGCCAGACTGAGATGGGCTTATAGAGGGCACAGAAACTGTTTCCCAGCTGCCTCCCTGGTTGTCTGAGGAAATAGGCAGATTCATCTGAGCAGGCCAAAGGCAGGAGAATGAAAGAGATGGGTTCTAGACATGAACTGTCTTTTCCAAGACATGGGGGTCTGAGAGCAGAAGGGATCCTGGGAAAGTGGGAAGGGGTTCAGGAGGGACTGGGGGAGTGGTTCACTCACCACAGGGTGGCAGGTCTCAAACACCTCGCTGAGCAGGATGCCACACTCCTTCTTGGCAAATGGTTCTCGGAGAGGATTCAGGACACATGTGTCCCGGGGGTCAAGGGTGTCTGGGCACTAAGGTGCAAAGGCAGGGCTGTTGACCTCCCCACCCCCAAATGCCTATTGCCTGGTGTGGCAGAGAGACTCTAGGGTAGCTGCCATGATCCCACTTCCTGGTGTTCCTGTCCTTGTATAATCCTCTCCTCTTGAGAGTGGGAGAGACCTACTATTTGCTTCAAACCAACAGAATATGGCAAGAGAGATGGGATGGACATGACTATGCATATAATTACATGATTATGTTACATAAGATCACAGAGGCCATCCTGTTGGAATCTCCCCCTTGCCAGCTGTGAGGAAGCCAGCAGCCACGTTGGGACCCCTCATGGCAGGAAGTGTGGCTGGTCTCTAGGAGTTGAGCCCAGTCTCAAGCAACAGCTAGCCAAAAGCTGAAGCTCTCCATCCTGCAGTTGCTAGGAGTTGACTGCCACCCACAACCACACAGGCAGGTGAAGAAGCAGCTCTTTCCCCAGTCTAGCCTCCAGGGGAGAGTCTAGTCCTGGCCACAACTTGATTGCAGCCTTATGAGATACTGAGCAGAGAACTAAGTCACATGCCCTGTTTCCTGACCCACAGAAACTGAGATAAGACCTGTGTGTTGGTTAATGCCACTAGTCCTAATAACGTTGTTACCCAGCAGTAAATAACTAACACAGATTTCCCCTAATCCCTGTTGACCCTCCTTCTTCAGTTTAATATTTTCACTGAAGTGCCCACCCTGGGTATGACTAAGGGTATAAGCAAGAAAGAAATATGGGACAGTGCTGGGGACAACAACAAAGCTTTGTCACCTGCTTGGATTCTCTAACATTGGGATGGGTTAGAGAATGGGTGCACTTTTCTGAAGTTGTGGGAACAGCCTTGTCCACCTCAGGATTTCACTGATCTCTATGCCATGCCCAACTACTGCTCTTGTCTCATATATATAGGCCCATCTCCATCTACTCCTCAAAAGAAAATAAAGATCACTTAGTCCAGGAAAGGCTAATATGCAATGCTCACATCACTCTCTGCTACTGTACCCATGACAGACATAAATAATCAATCACAATCCTCCTTCCAGCTAAACTTGATACATCTTAAGATATTTTCAATGTAGTTTGCTAAGCAGCCTCTTCTAACTGATCAGCTGTCACATAAAGTGAAATCTATTCACCATCCCTCTCTGGGCCCAGCCCCCTGACTTCAAAGGATCATACAGAAGATGGTACTTACACAAGGTCACCCAGCAAGTGGATGATCCAAGACCTGCTCTCAGTTCAGTATTTGGCAGCCTCTGCTAGGCATTCCCCAAGCCTCAAGAAAACCCCTGATTTTACCCTTACCTCCCTCTCAGAGGCCTTTTCTTGGATACATTCATCTCTCCAAGCATGCCTATCCTTTAACTGACAGCACCAGTCCCACTTCCTTCAGGAAACCTCTGATGTCCTCAACCTACATCCATCTCTCCTCTGTACCAGACCTAGCACCAGACACTAAAGGGCACAAGCCTTGCCTTCCCTACTAGGTGGCCACCTCTCCCAGGACAGACACTGCCTCCTTTGTGACCACCCCAGTCTTCCACTGCAGGTTGGCCCAGGGCAAGATGGGCAACTGGGGTTGTAAGATGAGATACTGTGTGTCTTCAGGCCACAGGACAGACTTTAGAGCTAGGGATCTGGACAGAGGCTGAGAGAGCATTCTCGGGAACAGTTCCACTTGATGTCCCTCTTCCCTGACCTGGGGCCTGATTCAGTGTAGCCAGTGTCCATTTGAGTGACAGGCACAAGCCAGTCTAGGGAGGCTTTACCTCAATTGCAGCCCAACTGCTGCCAAACTCCTGGGGGTTAGTTAACTCTAGGTTCTCTGGAGTCCTCATCTCATTGATGGTTTTTAGGTCAAAGTTCCCACAGAGGCCTGCCAGCTGACCCTGAAAGAAGAGAGGACACTACGTCAGTTGCAAGCATGCTGAGGGTGAACCATGAGCATAGGGGTCACCATGAGCCCAGGAGGTTTTCATGAACCCAAAAGCAACTGCTGGGGCTTCAATTTCAAGAGGGCTGGGTCAATGTCAGAGAAGAGGTACAGAGTGAGATGGAGCAGACAAGACAAAGGCATGCTCTTCTTGGCTCCTCAGAGAGGGACAGTTTACCCAAGGTCACCCTGAAGCTTGACTTAGTCCCAGGCAAAAGCAGACCCAGAAATGTTCTGCCCCCATGACTACCTGCCACTGAGGCCCAGCCTGGACATGCACTGTGGTTCTCTGGTCCCACAGGAGGGTGATGTGCTCCCGCGGGAAATGCACCAGTGTGAAGAACCCTGCTTGCCATGTGTGGACTTCCTGCTTCTCATCCAGAAAACTTTCAGGACTCTAAGGGGACAGAGTTGATCAGTCCTGAGGTCCAAATGCTCCCCAATGCCCAGATCAGCTAGTCCTGGCTACAAAAGCTGTGTGTGTGTGTGTGTGTGTGTATGTTGGTGCTGAGGTTTGGACCCAGGAACTTGAGAATGCTAAGCACATGCTCTACTACTGAGTGACACCCCTGGCCCCTGGTCCTGGCTACAATCGCTGCCCAGTGCCAGTGTCTTGCCAACTCCTCCACTTCCCTTGGGCCATGGCATGGACCTCTTTCTTCCTGGTCAAGGAATTTAGCCTGAACTCCTGGCTTGGTGGCACTTCAGTCCTTATCTTTTTTTTCCTCACCTCCCTATAACCTGTACATTGTCTACACAACCCTCACCAGCAGCAAGCCTTACAGGATTTCCTGAGTCGTTATCAAAGATGATGAGTGAGTTCCCAACATTGATGGAAATAAATTTTCTGCAGATGATGCCAGAGCTATAGCAGTTCACATTTTCTATGATCACAGAGAAGCTGAAATCTGATGTGCTCTAGGGAGAAGAAAAATGAATCCAATAAAACCTGGGAGAGTAGAGATCCTGCTGAAAGCACAGAGCAGAAGTAGACTTTGAAGTGGTTTTCAACCCACTTCTTTTTATTAGTTATGAGATTTGGGGTAACTTACTTCAGTTCTTCAAAGCGCAGTTTCATTTTTGGTGGGTTTAATGCAGTGTTTAGCAGTAGTGACTCTCCCTTATTGACTGATATAACAGGAATGGCTGGAATTGGCAGGGGGGCACAAGGAAGGGGAACTGTCTTACTTACACACTTGTTGTAAACCTTTTTTAGAGGGCAATTTGTCAGACTTGAATAACATTTTAAATGTACATAACTTTTCATATAGCAATTCGTCTAAAAATCTAGAGAGTAAAATGCTAGCTTAGAATGTTCAAGGCCCTGAGTTTGATACCCAGACTGCCAACAAAGAAACAAGTAAAAGAATCTAGAAATATATCTACACAAGAATATGTAGCAGCATTCAAACACTGGAACAACCTAAGTGTCCATCAATGGGGAATAATAAAATAGGGTATATTCTTTCTATAGAAGGTCCTGCTGTTAAAAAGAGTATGTACTGACAATGAGAGATAGCCCAAGTTATAACTCAAGTGAAAAAAGCAAACTTAAGAATCCTAACCATAGAAACTAAAGACAGTGTGTGCCTGTTGTATGTGTATGAGTACGTGTGTGTGTGTGTGTGTGTGAGTGTGTATGTGTGTGTTTTTCATGAAAACAGTCTTGCAGGATTCACCCGTTAGGAGTTGTTGTTTAATAGGAGACAGAAACAGAAGAGATGTGAAGGGGAATATTTGCTTTTAATATATTCCACATCATTTTAAATTTTGGCAAAAAATCATGCATAATTTTGAAATTTAAAAAATAAAATAGGACAAGATCAATAATCTTTATTTTGTGAAGTTATCAGAATTAGGTGAAAGACCCCGGTGCAATGTCCATCCCCTAGATAAGACTTCTTCCATGGAAGGTTTTTTCATTGCTTTTATTGCTATTATGATGAGGTGGACAGGCCTTAGCAAAACCAAGTTCCCCTGGTGTATCTGGCACTGCCCACACTGATGGTGCCCCTTGTCTCCTTCTGGGGGATCCTACCCTTCACTGTGCCACCCCCATGTCACCATTCCTCTTCCTCTGGGTGAATCAAAGATTTTGACACATGACTCCTAACACATACTAACTCTTCAGTCATATTTCTGGTTCAACTCTAACCCCAGCTGCCACAATCTAACTGTGTGACCTTGAACAAGTTCCCTGACATCCCCAAGCTCAAATTGCTACATCTGTAACATGGGGTCAATTAACCCAACCTTGTAAGGTGGAGTGAGAATTAAAAAAGAACCCACAGAAATGGTTCAGTAGACCACTAGATGTATATTGTCATAGAAGCTCAAAAAGCACTTTCTATTACAGGCAGAAAAAAACATCAGGCCCAATAGGAGAAGTTTGTAAAGGTAAGTGGACAAGGAGTGGGGTTCTATGCAGCTCTAGCTTTTTCCTCAACACAACCACACCTCAAAGCATAGATCCACCTGCCCACCCAATTATGTATCAAATTGGAGTCCAGAGGATCAACATGCTCTGACAGGTTCTCATCCCAGGCTGCTCTGGATCCTCATGGAGCAGACACATCCAGGAACTCACCTTGACTAGGTGCACTTTGCAGGCCCCCACAAAGTCAAACGGGAGCCCATCAAATGTGCGGTAATGCCGGTCTCCATAGGCAGTGCAGGTGGAGGCACAGGGGTACAGGGTGCACTGGAACGAGCCTTGCTGGCACACACTGAAACACACACACACACAGACCAGCTTGCAGAACACATGCCACTTAATATATGAATGCCCTTGATGGAGCCATTGCTCATTGAATGCACACTGTGTGCCCTTAAGTGAATCAATAAACATCATTAAACTCCAACTGAAGCTTGGAGGGCAGAATTGTGATTCCCATTTTATGTAGGAGACACTGGACCTTCAGAGAAGTTAGGACACACTGACCTTTAGAGAAGTTAAGGATGCACAGCCACTAAATAGTGGAGCTGAGATTTAACTTAGATCTTTTTGACTCTGAAGTCCATAGTCTCTTTTTTCACTCCATTCAATTCATTCAACAAATATTGACTACCATGACAATAGGCACTCTTCTAGGAGTTTGAGACATATCAGTGAATAAAATGGGGGGTGGGGGCAGAAAGTACTCTGCCTTAGAAAAACTTCTGTCCTAGAGGGGAAAGACATGCACTGGACATTTTAAAAATAAAAAGTATGTGTAAATAATATAATATGTTAGAGGGCAATGAGTGATATGTGAGGAACAGGATGAAGGCATATTGTGGCAATAGATTATATTTTTAATATAATATATTTATTTTGATGGTCAGGCAACATGTCTGCAGAGATTTAAAGGAGGTGAAAGAGTTAACTATATGGAATCTGGAAGATGAGCATTCTGGGAGAGGGGTACAGTCTGCAGAGGCTCTGGGGAACACTCAAGAGATAACATGGCTAGAATGGATGGCACAAGAATAAGACGGTAGAAGAATTCAAAGGGACAATGGAGAGTCAGATGACATAGGTCCCAGAAGGCTGTAAAAATGTTAGCTTTTGCTAGGAATGAGAGAAGACATAGCTGGAGGAATTGATTGTGGGAATGACATGATCTGACTTGTGTTCTGCTTTGGCTTCTACACAGAGTCTAAGCTGAAGGGGGTTGAAGAAAAGCAGAAAAGCCAGTTGGGAGGTTACTGCAGTAAATAAGAGAAGAGATGATGGCAGCTTGGAGTAGGGTAATAGCAGTGGAAGGAGGAAGATGTAGTCTTCAAAATATTTGGGGAATATTTTGAAAGCAGAACCAAAAGGTTGGATGTGGATAGTAAGAGAGAAGACTCAAGGATTACTCCAGGTTTTGTGGCATGACCAACTGCAAGAATAAAGTCATTAACCTGGATGGGAAAGGCATAAAGAATAGCAGGTTTGAGGGGGAAAGATAGGGTGATCTGTTTAAAACACACTGAGTTTAAGATGTCCATTAGCCATACATGTGGTGACGTCAACTAGGTAGTTGTCAGGAGTTCAAAAGAGAGATGTTGGCTACAGGCAGAAATATGGAAGCCATCTGCACATGGATGGACCTTACTGTTATAGGAGTTTACTAAGGGAATGAGTACACAGGAGAGAAGTTCCTTGGGATGCCCCAGCCCAAAGGGGTCAGAGAAGGAGAAGAACCAGCAAGAAAGCTGAGAAGGAGAAACAGGAAAGGTAGCAAGAAAATCAAGAAGGCATGGTGCTCCAGAAGCTACTTGAACAAAGGAAGCAAGACAAATAAATTACCTGCAGGTGATCAATGTGTTAAATGACACTATTAGGTCTTGGAAGGTGAGGGCTGAGAAATAAACTCTGGGTGCAGCAACATGGAGGTTACTGGTGACCTTGGTAGGAACACTTTCAATGGAACACTGGGGAAAATGCCTGATTAAAATGAGCTTAAGGGAAAATGGAAGAAGAAGAATTGGGAACAGCAAATATAGATAACTTTTACTGGAGATTTGACAATAAAAGATTATCAAAGAAATGGAGCAATTGCTCAGAGGTTGAAAGTTTATCAAATTGCATAATGTTATGCAATGGGGATGATCCAGTGGAGAAGGATAAACTGATTAAATGGGAGAGAAAAAGGAGAGTAGCTGTCAACACCCTTGAATGGGTGAAAGGCGCTGGGGTTTAGAGCACAGGTGATAGGATTGGTTTTAGATAGGTATACCATATCATACCATATCTAGCAGAGTACTCTTGGATAAGTTTAGGTTAGCCAGTCCTAATTTCTCTCCACATGTACCTGGCATTCCTAGTTACCTCCAGTCCATCACAGTCATGAAATCATACATATACTGGGCTATATATCCTTCAGACACCTGCACAGAGTTTCATATCTTGATATTATTTCCAGGTCTTCTGGGGTCTGACAGCCAGTACTCCAACCCTATATATACACCTTGACCTATCTGCAGGAAAGCCTTGAAGTAGATGGTCTTGACTGTGAACCTACTACAAACATGGAAAAAAATGCCATGCCCATGATATGGGCCAGAGAAACAGAACAGTTTTGACCTCAGCATGGGACAGGAACTGGGGTCCAGCTCTTAGCCAACTGGATGAATCTCTAAGATAGAACCTCTCTGAGATTCTCTGCTAAGTTTCTGGGCCCCCGTGTAGGGGCTGCCTGTTCACATCAGGCCACCCTTGGCTGGTTCTTAACATTAGAATAGTGTCTGAGTTTGCTCTCCAACATCAGGACACCAGTTTATCATTTCTTGGCCCTTCCCCTCTCACTGTCTCTATCAGAAGACTGAATCTCTACTTACCACCATACTCCCTGCTGCTTGGCCCAGCACAGGCTCTACAGAACTAGTCCTAAGACTCTTTCCACAGAGTCCAATTCAGGTATATACACTCCCACATATGTGTACTTACATTGTTGAACATACAGTGTGAAAATATACTCACATATGCACTCACTCACTTTTATATATGGGCATGTATATATTCTTGGCAAAACACAAATGCACATTTACACATATATGTTCACTCACATGTGAATATAAAATGCATATCCAATACACACAGATACTGATGAACTTTGCATATAGATCCATATGCATACAGATATATATAAACACACCTATATACATACACAAATTCCTACTTGTAGGTATTCACGAATATACTCAGATTTATGAATGACTGCCATTTCAGAGACATGCATGTTCACCTAAGAAGTCTGTGCATTTTGGATTTGTGCCCACATTTACATGCTCATATAAGTTGCAAGCACATGGTTATAGTTTATATACATTTATATACATGTTTGAACAAACTCACATTCATGCAAATACACAAAAATATTACAAAATATAATTTTATGTATTTATACCTGAATATGTACATAAGCCCCACATACAACCTAAAAACACACATCATGAATATGAACACTATGGAAAGGAAATGATAGACTCTATGCATGATATCACATTCCATAATCATGCATTTTCCAGTAAAAAGCAAACCCTGTTTAGAGTTCTAACTTACCAGGTATGGCAGGGAGACATCACCTGATCCCCAGGGAAATACTCCTTCCCTTTCCAAGTGCATGGGCACTCTTCTGGTAGGAAACATGCATCCCCATGTCTGAGCAGGCTGTAGGGACACAGCAAGCAAATGCTCAAGAGAACATTCTTTCTTGATCTGCCATCTATGCAAAACCATGCATCACATGGATGTCTTGGAGTGGATCTCAGCCTTTTCCCGAAAAGAGACTAACCAAGTACCCACTGTGTAGCCTGCTACAGGGAGGCTCAGAGGCACCTTGGTGAATAAAGAAATCAAAGACAGGCAATGCCCAGTTTGGAAGATTCTGCTATCCTTCAGCAAGTAAGGCTCAGCTTACTAGTCAATGCTTCCCTGGTCAGGCAGATGTCAGTAGCTCCTTAGATACTAGCTATAAACTAATGAACAGACCAGGGACATGGGCATTGACACTCTAAACCAAGTTGTTCATGGAGCTTTCAGATCACAGGCCCAAAGTCATAGTGCTACCATCTTCCAGTTTGATTTTCATGAAATCTGACCCACTCTCAGGCAGGAGCCAGGGACATCTCAGGGAATTTATTGAAGTTCTCAGGTGCAACTCTAACCATGTCTGAGCATCATCAGGATACAATCTGGGGCAGGGGTAAGAAAATAAGCATTGACAATAAGCAATTTTTAGTTCAATTTCAGGATCTGCTTAGGACAAGTTATTTAACCTTCCTATTTTACTTTTCAAAAGAATATAAGTTCATGGTTTTCAAAGAAACAAAGAGAAAGAGCACTGCAGGTATTATATTGAAAAATGTCTTTTGTTAATTCTTCCCCATCTCCAGATTTTCCTCCTGGAGGCACTTTCTGGACTATAGTACAGGAAAATGAAACTTGGGCAGTGCACAATGTGTCACTGAGGAGAGGAGACAGAAACTGGAGTACAGGGCTTGTGAGGTGGCTGAATATGCAGGTCTGTATATAAAAGAGGAGAGATCTGCTCAGAGAAGGAATTCCAGAATTCTGCTTAAGTTATCTTAAGTCTTTAACCATGTATTAAATTTCCCATGAGGAAAGATTCTAAGGGTTGGCAAGAAATGGCCATTGAGAAAATGTAAAATTAATGGAGATTTCTGATACAGTGCAGTACTGGAACATGTCAGGATTATGACCAGCTAGAATAGAAAGACTTTTCTTCACACTCCAGGCCTTGGGAATAGAACTACTATAGACAAACTAACAAATTTAAACACAAGTCTTGAAAAGATCATGCTAATAAACCATGTAGATTAATTGCCTACAATATCAAAACTCAACACTCAATAAACAAAGTCAACAAAATACAGCATAAAACAATGTAAAACTCATAATGTCCAGCATCTAGTACAAATTTTGTAGTTATGTGAGGTGGGGAAATATAACCCAAAACCAGGAGAAATTAGAAGAAAAATCAGTCAATAGTTACAAGAGATGCCAAAATGTTATACATGATAGAATTAGCAGATAAGGACTTTATGTTACTATAAATATATTTAAGCTTTAAAAATAAGGCAGACATAGTGAGTGAATAGTAGAAGAATTTCAGAAGAGACATAAAAAATATTTTTAAAAGAGGAAATTCTTAAAATTTTAATATAGTTTTAAAAATTTGCTAAAAGGGTGTAACAACAGACTAAACACTTCAGAAGTGAAGAATAATAGCCTTGAAGATGGACAAAAGAAATGGTTCAATCTGAAGAAGAAAGCCTAGTGGGAAAAAATGCAGTTTCACTTATTTATGAGGCAATCAGGTGTTCCAGTGTAATTCCAGGGGAAATAACCGGAGCTGAAATACTATCAGTTTTGATGAAGCTCAGTGAACTCTAAACAGAATAAATGCACATACAAAATATGTAGGCATGTAGTCAAACATCTGACAGTGATGGAGAATGTTTAAAAAGTCAAGACATTACATAGCAAGGGAATAATGATGAAAATTAAACTAGTAAAAGAAAAAGGTTAATCTAGAATTCTGCATATTAAAGAAAAGATTGATAAAATTTGACAACCTCCTGGCTAGAATAAATAATAAAGAGAGAGAAGAGAGGAGAGGAGAGGAGAGGAGAGGAGAGGAGAGGAGAGGAGAGAATAAAGAAGAGTGGAGAGAGAAGAAAGAGAGAAACCTGAAATTACCAATATCAAGAACCAAAGGAAACATCACTACAGATCCTACACATATTAAAAGGAAAACAAAAGAACAGTATGTACAAAGTTAATTCAATAAAGGTAACAACTTAGGTGGGATGGACAATTCCTTAAAAGACACAATCATGAAAGCTTAGTCAAGAAGGAACCTGGAAAGCCCAATATGTATTAAACAAATTGAATTTGAAGTCAAAAGCATCTCAAGACTGGTAAATTTTATCAAGTACTTAAAGAAGAGACAATACCAATTCTAAACAAATTCTTCCAAAAAAAATTAAAAGTAAGATAATATTTTTCAACTCATTCCTGTAAGGCCAACATTACTCTGATACCAAAATCAGATGGAAACATCTCAAGTGGAGAAAAAACACAGAAAAATATCTTCCGTGAACACAGAATATTAAGTAAACTGGGGTCTATCCTGGGAATGAATGTTGGTTTAATATTCAAAAATCAATTGATGCAATTTGCATCAAAAACAATAAAATAAAGAGGAAATGCTATGTGATGTTTTAATAAATAAAATCAATCAACAAAATTCAGAGCCCATTTATTATAAAATGTTCAGCATACTAGAAACAAATCTAGTAAAGGATATCTACCAAAAAAGTATGACTAATATTATCATTAATGATAAAAGAATGATTGTTTTACCCTAAAATAGAGGAAGGTAATAATTTTTACTCATATTACTTCTATTCAAAAGTATAGAGTAGGTTCTATTCATTGTAACCAGACAAGGGAAAAAAATACAAAGTGTAAAGATTAGAAATGAAGAAGATAAACTGTTTTGATTCACAGATGATATGATCATGTATAGAAATCCAGGAATCTATGAAAAGGTCAACAGAACTAAATAAATGAATTTAACAAGACTGCAGAATACAAAGATAGTATACTACAGTAAACTGTGTTTCTATATTCCAACAATGAACAAAAATGAAACTAATGAAAATACTTATGATATCAGAAAAACATCAAATACCTGTGAATAAATTCAATGACAAAGTTGCAAAACCTCCTTTGAAAACTATAAAACACTGCTGAGAGAAATGGAAAAAGACCCAATAAATGAGGAGATAATATCACATTTGTGGATTGTACAACTCTCTGGTATTAAAATATGTTTTCTTCCCAAAACAATTTATAGATAGAACACAATCTCAATCAAAATCCCACAGACTTTTTTTGAGGGATAGCAATAGAAATGGACAAACTGATTCTAAATTTACATGGAAATGCAAAGACCTAGAAGTGCCGAACAACTTCTGAAAAGAACCAAGTTAGAGAACTATCACTTAGAGATTTCAAGGCTTGCTCCACAGTTTTAGGAAACCAGACTGTGTGATAATGACCTAAAGAAGCTCCATAACAACGAAGTGGGACCTACTGTTTTGTTGGGGAAATCTAAAATGTTAGTTTTTGTAGTTTGGTTTCTTGTTTTTTGTTCTTGGCACAACCAAGTTTCTGGAGTGGAAATCTTTCCCATCTCTAGATGGGAGGCAAAATCTCCCTGCCACTATCTGGGGAAACCAAGCTAGGGAAGGAGGGTTGGGAAACAAGTGGCTTTCACTTTGCCTGTTTCCACTCTCCATCACCCCTACCTTGGTGCCTCTATGATAAAAAATATCTGGTTTTGTTTCTCTAGATTTTGTGTGTGTGTGTGTGTGTGTGTGTGTGTGTGTGTGTGTGTGTGCTGAGCCCAGGACCTTCCATA